>NC_091765.1:34797158-36047158 GCF_029378745.1 Bos indicus
CTTGCTCCTTAGAAGAAAAGCTCTGACAAACCTATTTAGCATATTAAAAAGCAGAGACATTACTTTGCCAACAAAGGTCTGTATAGTCAAAGCTATAGTTTTTCCAGTAGTCATTATGGATGTGAGGGTTGTATCATAAAGAGGGCTGAGCACCGAAGAACAGATGCTTTTAAACTGTGGTGTTGGAGAAGACTCCTGAGAAACCCTTGGACTGCAATGAGATCAAACCAGTCAATCCTAAAGGAAATCAGTCCTGAATATTCATTGAAAGGACTGATGCTGAAGCTGCAGCTCTGATACTTTGGCCACTTGATGCAAAGAAATGACTCTTTAGAACAGACCATGATGCTGGCAAAGTTTAAAGGTGGGAGAAGGGGACAACTGAGGATGAGATGGTTGGATGGCATATCTGACTTGACTGACATGGGTTTGAGCAAGCTCTGGGAATTGGTGATGGACAGGGAAGCCTGTCATGCTGCATTCCATAGGGTCACAAATAGTCATGACTGTGTGACTGAACTGCACTGAATGATGAAAAAATATGTTCCAATCAAAAGTAAGTTGCTGTATATTCTTAAGAGAACATGAATTACATTTTATTCCTGAAACATTTTAACATTTATGATTCTCTTTTGATAATAAAAAAAGTAATCGATTTTTTCTCTGAATAGTTTCATCCATGGTTGATTTTTTTAACCTCTTGTATTTTGCTGAAATTCAAGAAGCAGATGTGCTACGATATCGCAATTTTAAAAAAGGTATTCTCATTTGAGAATTGTGATCTTTGAGACAGAGACAAGCTTGACTAGAAATCAATGCTCAGGATATTTCTATGCAAAAAGTTATTTAAAAATATAGTCATCTGTAAGATAAGAGTTAACATTTTACACACACTTGATAGATATTTTATTTGCCTTTTCTTAATATCTATAAAAATAATTTTAAATATATCAGAATTCATAGAAGTATACATCAATCCAAAAAGCATATTTGTAAATCTAATAAATTTGGAAAAATGCAATAAAATGAACTGAATAAAAAAATAACACTGAGTGGAAGGTGTACAGTAGGTAGCATTATTCTGAGATTTAATAAAGGGCAATAAAATCTACTAACTACAATAAAAAATAAATTTAGGTCACAGAAAACAAACAATGTAGTTGAAAACTGAAAATGCTACCAATATTGATTCTTAAGAAGATTACTGATTAGCATATCAAGCTAAGTAATTTCTCAATAGTTAAAAGTACTGAGTTTGTAAGTCAAAATAGTCAGTTTTTCACAGAATATGCAAAGAATTATAATTTTTATCAAGTCTGAATTAACCAGATAATTGAACCAATTTACCACTTCACTGTTGATGTCTGAACATTATCATCAACATAATAATACATCAAAGAGCCTCTTTAAAAATGCATGTCTCCCACACACTATTGCCAAATTTGAATTATAGTTTGGATCAGGTGGTCCACAGCTAAGAGACCAGAAAGAGAAATTCCTGCCAGTGAACAAGTTCATCAGATTCAGTTGACAGAAAAGTTCTTTAGAATCTGGGTTTGATTGTACACTGGTATTAGCCAACTGATAAATAATTTCAACATTACTTAGCATTTGATGTTTCATAAAGTGCTTTCATAGTGACTTCTAATTTGATTTTTATACTAACCATGTAAAGTAGTAGTTTTATTCCCATGAAACACATATTTTACCAACTATTGTGTAATCAACTAATAAAGAATTCCAGATTCAGCGAATTCTTCCTTCTTCAATGTTTTAAGGGAATCTCTGGGATTCCCATATATGAAGAAAAAAGAAAAGGAAATTTACTCTACTCAGCTTATGAAATTGATCAACCATTCCCCACTGGATAATACCCACCCCAAAGTACCACAATATACATCAATCCCTGCCACTTCCACCGAAACTTCACAAAATATCATTAATTTCCACCCCCAAACCCAGATTTTGCAGTAGTAAGAAACTTTTCTGCTTAACTTTGTCTAGATATAACACAAGGAGGTCTCTTGCAGAGGGTCAATTAGTTCCCATGATAAGGTACTTTTGTCAGGCCTGTGCTGCCCAATTGACAGGCAAGGCAAACATGAGAAGGCATTTCTAAAATCTGGTACTGAATAAAAAGGCAATAAAACCTGGTACAAAACACAATTTAGATCGAAGCCAGGGTATGCCTTCCTCTACCTAAACTGAACTTCCTTACCTAAACTCAACTCAGATAACAGATGAGGAAAAGAGGTATAAAATACTTTGATGAAAACAGCGGTAAATATTTTGATCAAGGTCACACAGAGAGCAGAGGGCTGAATTAAGAACCATATTTTCTGTTATCAAAGTCCAAGTTATTTCCACTAAAGGAATTTCCCCCAAAATAATTCTTGACAAAATATTAGACACTAACTATATATAACCATGCAATATATGTATTTTTTCTCTCTCTCACACACACATACACACAGAATATATTTTTCCTTAACAAGATATGAAACTTGGATCAAGTAGAACCGAACCAAGCAGATCTGGACCAGGTCTTCTTTCCTTACTGCCTCACAGTGATTTATCTCATCATTCCATTTCCCTATTTTTGCTCTTAACAAAAATGAAGAGCCGAATTGGCCTTTTAAAAGTTTTTTTTTTTTCCCCTTGAAAAAAAAATTACAATTTATTTTTTACTTGTGCAAATGACTAAAGTGTTTAAAGTGTTTTTTTTAGCCAGCTTCTTTGTAGATTAGTGCTAACTGATTCATCTATTCTAATGACAGTTGGCAGGAGTAATTTTGAGGCACTATGAACATGAAATACAGCATTACAGATTGAATTTTCACGCTGCTATGTATTTATTAACCCACTTTTGTTTCATAGTTTATAGCTGTTTGAATTAATGTTTTTGGATGAAAATATTATGCAATTTATTTTATAAGATATTAAGAGTTCTGTGGGTTATAATTCTAAAATATTTGAGAATTTTTTCCAGTGAAGAAGTATGCATAAAAAGGTCTTTCTAGTAAATTCTTTGTAAATAAAGGACATAATTAATCAGAACTCATTCTCCCCCAAGGATTTTGTTCAACAAGATATTTTTGTTTTAAATCTTAAGTTTCTTTTTAAAAATCAAATGCATACTGAAGTGAAAAAAATACACTTGGACAGTTTTGACTAATGGGGATTAAAATGTGCAATATGTAATAACAAAAATATGAGTAGTTTGTAGCAAATATCTGTGCTTGTGTTGTTAACTACTTTTGATGTAATTTGCAATATAAAGAGTTCAGAGTGTTTATTCAGAGGCCTTGTAAAATAAACTGTTTACTCAGCAAGTTTTCATTGTTCACACCTTGTACATTCCCAAAAAAGGCATATCTTCAGGATTGGCCCTTGGCCAGCTCCTGGGAGATGAGTTCTGAGTCCTTAGAATATCTGTCAGATAAGAGTGTTTTGTATGCTTGAGACCTTGGGCTACAGTAACAGTCTGATCAGATATTTAAACTAAGGATATAATTTACAGTAATTTTTTTTTTTTTTTGCTCAGATGAGCTAGAATCTGAGTAGCTGAAGTCAGGCATACAGCTGCTGAATACTTAAGTATTTGTTTTATCTGCAATTAAAACTGCAAACCAAGGCTTAGGGCAGTTTTCCGGGTTGACAACACTTCATATTTTACACATGAGGAAACCAAGGTGCAGAAAGATTAAATACTTTCCTGAGGTTACATAGAAAGCAGGAGAACCTGGAATTGATTTGAGGCAGTTCAGCTTCAGAAATAATACATTATTGACAATGACATAGGTGATATAATTTATGATATTCAGGGGTACAATTGTGTGTGAAGGCGAAGGTGAATTGAAGGTGAAGTTGCTCAGTCATGTCCGACACTTTGTGACCCCGTGTATATATGTATAATTTTATTTTTTAAATATTTTACATGTTTTGAAAAATAATTTAACAGTCTCCTCTGCATTTCAATAAATGGAAATTTTGAGGCACAAATTAACCTGATTTTATTTACTACATAAAAATGATTATTTTTTAAAAATTGCTGTCATCTTTTTCTTCCCTTTAATTTTCCCTTATTATTAAGCAAGCATTTTTTGCTGTGTACTGACAAACGGAAGAAGAGAGATGACTTGTGTAATAATTCCATTTACAAGACTATATTAGACTTTACTCATTTATTCTTAGGTTCTTTGTTCCCTATGAATGAAATTACCATCCATTTCCCCCACCAAAAGTCTTAATTTGCCAAATTATACAAAAAGTTTAATTATAGGATGAACTGAGTTGGAAAATGAATTACTCTAATACTATCCCTTGATATCTTTTTAAAGATTTACAAAAAGATTTGCCTATAATTTTCCTTTTCTGAAAGCCAATGACTGACCCCCCCCCCAGGTACTGTATATTAGTATTTTATATCATTTAGTAATCATATATTGCTTTTGAAAGTAGCTATGGGACATGAGTTGCAAGGAGGTATGGATAGTCTTTCTGGAAAGTTATGTATGAGCAGATGGATACCACACAAAGTAGATTAATATGTTAATTGTCTAAATGGAAAAGCTTGTCATGCAATTTCAGTCTATTAATGAGATCAAGAATCTCAACACTAAAATAAAGAAGTAATTTTATGCTGTTGGTAACTAGGGTTTTGCCCTTGCGACTCTGTCATTTTGTAGAATAATTGCTCCCAAAGGAAAAAAAAAAAATTACATCAGGAAACAGTAGTTTCCTCTGAATTGCTCTAAATGACCACGTTCATTGCAAGAATATTAGCAGAACTGCTAGGACTGCATTAAACACAAGCAAACAAAGCCCTTAAAAATATTTTTTAATATCTTGACTTTATTATTAAAAAAAGATATTTTTAACAATGGTAAAACTGTAACTTTGCATGTATAAAATTTAGTCTTCTCTGTGACCTGACATTGAAAAAAAAGCATTATCATGTTTTCTTTAGTTTTATATTTTAAAACTATAAACCATTTTAATTAGTAAAGGTGTTATTTATTTTCTTGATTAAAAACAAACAATTTAAACAATTAGTTATCTGTTTACCAAATGAACAGTCATAGATAGCAATATATTTATATCTTTTATAAGCACTCAAAGTATATGGATTGAGAACACGGCTTCCATTGCCATATCACTAACACCAATACTTTAAATCAGATGAAACACTGTAAAGCTTGAGTAATAGCTGTTTCACCACTCTCCAGGGTTCCTGTGAATTAGTACAATTAATGGAAATCTAAATAATATATGTGGGATGATAATTTAAGAAATATTTTGTTCAAAAATATTAACAGATTTAATTATTGATAGTCTATGTCAAGAATTTTCTTATTTATATGTGCTAGGAAGAACAATGGTCTCACAAAGGTGCTCATATCCTAATACCCAAACCTTGTAAATATGTTACATCGCAAAAAGGAAATAGAGTTGCGGATGCAATTAGAGCTGACCTCAAGATGGGAGTCTATCCTAAATTGTCTAGGTTCACTTCAGTCAGTTAGTCGCTCAGTCGTGTCCGGCTCTTTGCGACCCCATGAATCACAGCACGCCAGGCCTCCCTGTCTATCACCATCTTCGGGAGTTCACTCAGACTCACGTCCATCGAGTCAGTGATGCCATCCAGCCATCTCATCCTCTGTCGTCCCCTTTTCCTCCTGTCCCCAATCCCTCCCAGTATCAGAGTCTTTTCCAATGAGTCAACTCTTCGCGTGAGGTGGTCAAAGTACTGGAGTTTCAGCTTTAGCATCATTCCTTCCAAAGAAAGCCCAGGGCTGATCTCCTTCAGAATGGACTGGTTGGATCTCCTTGCAGTCCAAGGGACTCTCAAGAGTCTTCTCCAACACCACAGTTCAAAAGCATCAATTCTTTGGAGCTCAGCGTTCTTCACAGTCCAACTCTCACATCCATACATGACCACTGGAAAAACCATAGCCTTGACTAGATGGACCTTTGTTGGCAAAGTAATGTCTCTGCCCTTCAATATGCTATCTAGGTTGGTCATAACTTTTCTTCCAAGGAGTAAGTGATCCAATATAATCACGAGTTATTAAATGTGGGAGACGCAGCAAAAGATAGGGCCAGAATGAGGTTACATAACAAGGACTCAATCTGCCTTTTCTGGCTTTGAAGATGGAGGAAGGGGGATCATGAGCCAAAGAAAGTAGGTGGCCTTTAAATGCCAGAATAGGCAAGGAATGGCTTTTTTTCCTAGAGTTCTTGGAAAGAAAGCAGCCCTGCTGATAACTTGTGTGACTGTGTGTGTGCGCGCGTGTGCACACATGCTCAGTCATGTCTGACTCTTTTCAACCTCAGAAACTGTAGCCCACCAGGTTCCTCTGTCCATGGGATTTTCCAGGCAAGAATACTGGAGTGTGTTGTCATTTCCTCCTCCAGGAGATCTTCCTAACCCAGGGATTGAACCCACATCTCCTGTATCTCTTGCATTGGCTAGTGGATTTTTTACCACTGAGCCACCTGGAAATCCTGATGACACTCTGAGCTTAACTAAATGAGACCTATATTGGAATTCTGACCTCTAATAAATTTATATTGCTTTAAACCACTAAGTTTGTGGTAGTTTAGTATGAAAGAAATTGAAAACTAACACAACAATCTGCATATATTAATTCTAAGTCTTCAAAATATTTTTTTAATTTTATTCACAATTTGTAAGAGAGTATTTAATTTCATATATAAAATTATTTGTAAAAAGTAACAAGTCAAACTCATAACTTCTAAATTAAAATAATGTCATTTTAGGTTACATTAGGAGTATCAGGTGAAATGATCTATAAAGAGTTCTATCAAAGTAAAAGACAGATTAGGGTGTCAATAAATATAGGGTATCACTGTCTAAAAAACTTATTTAAATCCATCCTATAATATTTGGGTAGCATTATATAATAAAGTATAATTTTAAAAACTATTAAACATGAATGCATTTATCACTTGTCTCTCCCAAGATCTCATTAAAACAACTGTATAAAATAATCAAAAAGATGTTAGTCTACAAGGATGAAAAGAAAGCAAGGGAACAATGGAAAATGAAGAATAGATAAGGAAAAGCAAAGCAGGAATGGGAATTGACAGCACAGTAGAGGGAGTTTTAAACCTATGGTCCTACAGGAAAAGGTACCCCCAGGAAGAGAGTCAAATCATTCTGCACACTTTCAGGAAGGAGACTGGACAGAAACAGTAATCAAATATCCTCCTTAACTATTCATTAACTGAGAAAGCAGAACAACAACCAAAAATTCTAAACACATAAGGATTAAGAATGCAAAGGGAAATAATCAGTACAGAATCTGAGCAGAGAGAATATTTATATTGTCCTCTGAGGGAAAAGAAGAAAAGAGATGAAAAAAAGGCTTGTGTATGCACTGAGGGTACATTTGAAGTTCAGATCAGGATTTTAGGACTACGATGTAATTTTACAAATTAACAAAATGGCTGGGAATTCACAGAAACTGATGGCTACATTGAATCACAAGTGGAATTTAGTAAAGGAACAGGTCAGAAGTGAAAGGAGTAAGTAGAAACTAATGAATCACAGAGCTGTGGACAGAGACAAAGTTAAATACAGAAGACAAACAACACTTTGGAAGAAAATGGTGCAATTAAAGATCTGAAATTCTAGATTTGACAATATTGAATACTTTAATCTCCTCTCTGTATATTTCTGCATGAGAAGAGAGAAAAACATTCATTAAATATAACAAATTTATTAGATTAGGACAAGCAATTACAATATCCTACTTTTATTTATGTAGCTGTAGTTTGTACAAAATAATTTAGTTAATACCATATCATAGAAAACACTAAAACTGTTGTTAAAAGATGAAACATAAAGAAGGCTGAGAACAAAAGAATTGATGCTTTTGAACTGTGGTGTTGGAGAAGACTCTTGAGAGTCCCTTGGACTGCAAGGAGGTCCAACCAGTCCATCCTAAAGGAGACCAGTCCTGGGTGTTCATTGGAAGGACTGATGCTAAAGCTGAAACTCCAATACTTTGGCCACCTTATGCGAAGAGTTGACTCATTGGAAAAGACCCTCATGCTGGGAAGGATTGGTGGTAGGAGGAGAAGGAGACGACAGAGGATGAGATGGCTGGATGGCATCATCGACTCGATGGACATGAGTTTGAGTAAACTCTGGGAGTTGGTGGTGGACAGGGAGGCCTAGCATGCTGCAATTCATGGGGTCACAAGAGTCAGACATGACTGAGCGACTGAACTGGACTGAACTGAACTGAGAGTCCTATAACAGTTTGGAAATTAGAAAAATAATATTTATAAAGACAGTCATGTACTTATAATTGCCCTCCTGCTATTTGTGGTCATAGAAGGTTACTTAAAGAACTTACTTTACAACACAATCTACTACACTAATGCAGATAGCAGGGTAACAGAGCAAGTCTAAATATCTAAGGCAATCTTTGTAAGATTAGGACCTGACCGCAAATAAACCCTAGGGGGAAAAAATCAATTGCTCTTTCACACTGTATAATCTGGAAATATAGATTCAAAAATAAATTATTGGACATACATTATGCTTGATATCTATTGGAATGCCATGTTTTAATCCCAACTTTATATATTTAGCCAAGAGGCAGCTATTTGACTACATGAGATTTTACACATTTTTCAGCTAAATTAAAGATACAAACATTAAAGTTAACACTTGGGACATCATGAAGATCTGTGTTACTCTCTAGGGCATCATCAATCCATAAACCAATGAAAGAAGGCATAAATGAGCTATTTCCTACCCAGACTGAGTCATGGTGAGTACCTTTTAAATTAATAATTTCACAAGGACATTAAGAGTTGTGTGGAACAGAAATTACGTACCAGAGGTGAGGTAGGAGATAGATCAGAAGATAATAAGAACTGTTCTCTGTTTCTAGACAGATCTATGAAAGGTGAATCATAGTGCATTCACTGAATATTATGTTAGGAAGTACATTGCTGTGGGTTTTTAAAGTAGACTTCCTAAATTTTATTTCATCAATAAAATTGTAAACATGAACAAATACCTGATAAAATTGTAAATAAAAACAAATATACAGTGAAAACAGATTAACAGTAACTTAATTAACATATTATGATTAAACAAACAACTGATCAATTCCTGGCTATACATAAAGTTACTTGCCAGAAGATTTGAGGCAAACCTCATTTCATGCTTTTTAAATGACTAGAAATAATTTTAAATAGCCAGAGGCAATCCAAATCAATAACATTTTCAGTCATTAAATAAGCTAGTAATAAAGAATCATACTATAAAAAATACCAATATTTTAATAAAGTAGCTAGTAATTTAGACTAGTATATTATTGTTTAAAAGTGTTACATAACTTAAAGTTATATGAGAAAGGCATTTCAGATGACAATGAATAATAGATGAATTATTTCCAGTAAATCATACATTTAATCAAGAGTTTAAAATCCCTACAAAGTGCCATTAGGGGCTCATGAAAATGACACTGATGCAGATCAAGTGCGTCATATTTATAATGGGCAGTATAATATGGATAACAATCCCTGTAACACAAAAGTAAAATGCTAATAAATGGTCCTTGTCTGGCCCCAGCAATTTGGAGCCATTTGGTAAAGGTATACAGTCTAGACTAAGTATTAATAGGGCAATTCTGAGCTATCTGTCTGGATGGAACCTCCAATACAGTGTCTTCGACTCCAGAAATCTTTGACTTTTTTATTATTCATTTCTCATTCTAATCTAGGCTGTTCAGAGCTTTGGAACTAGAGTATATTTGGATTCAGGGACATGCCCTCGGCCTCCAGGCTTCTTGAGGAAGGATCACCTATTACCTCCCCTTTGTGCTTCCCACCCAATTTTCCCACAGAAGTTAAAACTTACAGTCAGTCTCTATTTGAGAATGCAGGTCAAGCAAATTATATTACATCCATTTATTTTACATTCAATTATATTAAATCCAAATTATATTATATTTGTATATTGGTGATATATATATATATATATACACACACCAATTATATTACATCCAAACTTTGTCATGCTAGCATGTATTATTATGGGCTTTTACTATAACAGTGAAACAGAGGGCTGATGGCAGGAAACCCTCAGTTGTCAGTGTTCCCAAAATCCACTGAACAAAGACCCCCGAGGGCAACCAGATCCAATCACTAGTCAGTGCAAGACCTTAAGACCAGAGACCCTCACCCAGTTGACGTCCTTGTAGCTTCAGAGTAGCCAGGGAGGCAGCTGCGGCCCTTGTTAAAACTTCATTACACTCAACTTCTCCCTCTGCTTATGGCTGCCTTTTCCCCTATAGTTCCACAGACGGTGACCCCCAAACCACTCTCTAATAAATACTTTGTGTGATTCTTATTGTCTTGAGAATTAGAACCTGTAAAATATTGTTATAATAAGAAATAATTAAGAAAATGGAGGCAGCTAACATTGGACAGCATTCAGGTTTATTCCATATCTTTATCTAGCAATAGCAATACAGAAACCAGACAATGAGGCTTGGAGCTCAGAAGACTGTGTGAACTAGAGAAAAGTACTGTGGTGGACCCGGGCAGGCTTGGGCAGAAACTCTGCTTTGTAACTTTGTAACTAGGTGGCACAAAGTAGCTGATAAAATAAGTTTGGTTTTGTTTTACCCACAACACAGTTGAAAGCATGATTCAATTGCCAACAATAAATATATGAATATTTCACATAAAATCCACATATTCAGATTATTTTCAAAATGAAAAACTGGAGAAAAGGGAACCCTCTTACACTGTTGGTGGGAATGCAAACTAGTACAGCCACTATGGAGAACAGTGTGGAGATTCCTTAAAAAACTGGAAATAGAACTGTCTTATGATCTAGCAATCCCACTGCTGGGCATACACCCCAAGGAAACCAGAATTGAAAGAGACACGTGTACCCCAATATTCATCGCAGCACTGTTTATAATAGCCAGGACATGGAAGCAACCTAGATGTCCATCAGCAGATGAATGGATAAGAAAGCTATGGTACATATACACAATGGAGTATTACTCAGCCATTAAAAAGAATACATTTGAATCAGTTCTAATGAGGTGGATGAAACTGGAGCTTATTATACAGAGTGAAGTAAGCCAGAAAGAAAAACACCAATACAGTATACTAACGCATATATATGGAATTTAGAAAGATGGTAACGACAACCCTGTATGCAAGACAGCAAAGGAGACACAGATGTATAGAACAGTCTTTTGGACTCTATGGAGGTGGGGGGGATGATTTGGGAGAATGGTATTAAAACATGTATAATATCATATAAGAAACAAATCACCAGTCCGGGTTCGATGCAGGATACAGGAAGCTTGGGGCTGGTGCACTGGGATGACCCAGAGGGATGGTATGGGGAGGGAGGTGGGAGGGGGGTTCAGGATGGGGAACACGTGTAGACACGTGGTGGATGCATGTCGATGTATGGCAAAACCAATACATTATTATAAAGTAAAAAAGAATAATAATAATAATTAAAAAATTTTAAAAAAAGATTAAACCACCAAAAAAAAAAAAAAAAAAAACGAAAACCTGGGTAATACTTTAACTCTCATGACTATATAATAACAATAATTGTAGGTAAATGGCACCTGGCCACTCTTCACTAAAGAGAATTCCCTGACACACACATGATGCTATTTCTTGTTGTTTCACACTTATTTTATTTTACCTGACCAATTATTTTGCAATTTGAGTTATATGAAGGTTATCTACCTTTTAGACAAAGGTATTGAAAAAAAAACTGTCAGCATAATTCTAGGTAGTGGATACTTGTTATGTACTTTATTATTTCCTCTCAAAATTTAAGTTAAAGTCCTAACCCTGAGAGTAATAGTATGTGGAGATGGAGTGTTGGCCTCCCAGGTGGCACAGTGGTAAAGAACCCGCCTGACAATGCAGGAGATGCAAGAGACATGGGTTCGGTCCCTGGGTGGGGAAGATCCCCTGGAGAAGGAAATGACAACCCACTCCAGTATTCTTGCCTGGAAAATTCCATGGACAGAGAAGCCTAGCAGACTACAATCTATAGGATTGCAAAGAGCTGGACATGACTGAGAACAGTCTTGTAAGGGGGTATCACCCTTACAAGAAGAGACATCAGAGAGCTTGGGCTACATATGTTAGATAGGTTAGGTAGGAAATGGATGAGTCCAAAAGCAAGGTGATGCCACGGAATTTATGAGGAATTAAACAAAGCTCATATTTGAAGGAGTAAAAAGCATTTTTTCAATGATTTCTATAAATTATACATTAATTTTATTTAATTTACACTAAATGTGTCCACTAAAAATTCAAGTTTAAGTAATAATAATTAATGTTTTTATAGAGAGCATTTCAGAATATCTGATTCATTTGACTGTAACTCAACCAGACTAGAGAAAGCAACACACTGTTAACATCTAGTAGCAACTACACCAAATTGCTGGCAATTTTTTTCCTCACATAATCATTAGTTTCTAGAAGGTAAACTTGTCAATTCAAGTCTCTTAGTGACAGGGGAAAAAAATAAATTATAACCTGATTAGATAAAATCCGTTACCTAATAATAAACTGTATATTCATATAGCAAATTAACTGAGTATTTCTGTTGCTTTAGATAATGTAATTGGAATTATGCCTGAAAATTACTCAAAATCAAAGTTTTAGAAACTGTTTCTAAATTAAGATCTCATTTTTCATACTTTTTCACATATCATAATACAATAATCACACATTAAAAATATGGTACTAAATACTTCTAAAGTGTCCATGCTTGAGAATATGAGCAACACTGCCAAGGAACATCATACTAACACTTTGTCACCTTGTGGAAGTCCTCGTTGAGAAACACCTTCAGAGTTTTCGAGAAAGCAAAACCTGAAGCTATCATTCCAAGAAAAGGAGTAATGATACAGTAAAATGCCGATGTGTTAAACAATGTAAGCTCCCACATATTCCATCCTTCTTCACTGCTAACAGAATTTCTATCTTGTCTGAATTTATACTTAGTGTCTATATGTTGCATAAAAAATCATGAAGACTCTAATCCAGTTATGAGGATCCTACGCTCTGATTCTCTAGCCTTGGCTATAGCTAGGATGATCAAATGACCTTATTCTTGGCAATGAAACAGTATACACTTGCTTAGGGGGTTTCCTGTAAACCATCCTGATAAAGAGGGTAAATGCACTCAGTACAGCCCTTTTGCCTTTCTTCATCCTCTTGTTTTGATTTTGGATATGATATTTGTTGCTGATGCAAATCTACTACTTAATAAACCAAATTGCTCCATTTTTATTTTAAAATAATAAATCTTAAACAGCTTATTATATATTAGACAGCATGCTGTGTGGTTTATCTGCATATATGCCATGCAATCTCAATAGCTCAAACAGTAGAAATAAATATTACCTTTGCTTATATATGAGAACACTGAAGCTCAGTAAGGAAAAAAAAAAAAAAAATGACTAGCCTATGATCACAGAGCTAGTCACTGGCAAAGGCAGAACTGGAACCCAAGATTGTTTGACACCAACAACATGATCTTATGTATCATAATGTAATGTTGGCATGTAGTTACATATTAATGGAAAATGCCCACAACAAAGAAAGTGGATAAAGTCATCAAATCATCAATAAATAGTAGATTATATTTCTTCTCACATTTTTGTTTTATTATTATTATTACCTGATGACTAGCATCTCCATTAAGAGTTAGTAGCAAGTCTGAATAGTTTTTCTCTAGTGTGAGAAATCGTTGATGATCATCAGTTGTAGACAATTCCCAGAATATTTCCCAGAATCTGGGTCTCATTAGCAGCCTTTTTTTGAGGACCAGGATGGACTCTATTTTAAGTGAGTTTTTGAAAGAATCAAATGACCTTATGTTTCTCTCTCAGAGGCTGCCCCATCAAAAAGCTTTGGTAGTATGAACTGAAATTTTCTTCGCTAAGGCAACAAAGACAAGGCATCCTTATCAGGAGACATGAAAAAGCACATGGAATGTTGAAGAAGCAGAGCAGTGGCCATGGCAACAGTGCCAGCTACTTTCCACCTGCTTCTTCAGATTTAGCTCTGTGTTCCATAACCTATTCTCTGCCCTGGTAGACTCAAGTGTAAGGCCACATTAGCAGGACCCTTTTCCCACTGACTTACTGTTGGGTTTAGTGAATGGGGATGTCCAATGGTGATCAAAATGAAGGAAGATAGCAAGGTTTATATTGCCTGGCTTCTTGTGGTGCATTGTCTCTAAATGAACACATTCAGCTCACCAAGATCAAACTTTGCCTCAACTTTACTTTCTGTACAAGATTTTTTTCTGACTAAGGTCATTTCTCCCTCCACTTGTCTTTTTAGACTTAACAATGATAATAGCTCTAACACGACCATAAACCTCAAAGTTTCCCTACATTTCAACCACACCTTTGTAAACAGTTTCCATTCAATGCTTCCTGATTTACCAATTTTGTGAGCCCTTTCTTTCTCCTGTAGCAACTCTGACTGACATAGTAATGGACACTGCAATTATAGCTGAAAAAGCAGAAAACAAATCATCAAGGATATTATAGAAAAATGAGTAGCAAAAATAAATGTCACGGTGTAACATTTGTCCGTTTTTTAAAATAATTCTTTCTATGAGAAAAGAGTTGGACTGATTTAAACATTTTGAGTTACTTTGGAACTGGGAAAGTATTGGGAGAAAATGTCAATAAAGACACTACATAAAAATACAGTGGTATGTCCGTGTTGAACTTGATTTTGTATGAATTACTTATTTAATGGTGCATTTCAATACAAACATTCATAGTAATAAAATTCTTCTCTTGAAATTAAGGTACAATGTCTTGAAAAAATACCCACAAAATCAACAGCACTATTTACTACTAAGTAGTTGCTTGACTTCAACAACATTATCTACTAACACAAATATTTACTTAAAGTGCTTAAAAACATCTTCCTTTTTTTTTTTTTTTTTTGCTAATAAGTACTAGTCAGGACAAAATGTACCCATCAGTCAGTTTTTAAACAATAAATAAAAGTGAAGGTAAATGGAACCAATTAGCTCTTCTAGGAAATATTCGGTCAGTTCAGTTTAATCGCTCAGTAGTGTCAGACTCTTTGCGACCCCATGGACTGCAGCACGCCAGGCCTCCCTGTCCATCACCAATTCCCTGAGTTCACTCAAACTCATGTCCACTGAGCTGGTGATGCCATCCAACCATCTCATACTCTGTTGTCACCCTCTCCTCCCACTTTCAATCTTTCCAAGTATCAAGGTCTTTTCAAATGAGTCAGTTCTTCGCATCAGGTGGCCAAAGTATTGGAGTTTCAGCTTCAGCATCAGTCCTTCCATGAATAATCAGGACTGATTTCCTTTAGGATGGATTGCTTGGATCTCCTTGCAGTCCAAGGGACTCTCAACAGTCTTCTCCAACACCACAGTTAAAAAGCATCAATTCTTCAGCACTCAGCTTTCTTTATAGTCCAACTCTCACATCCATACATGACTACTGGAAAAACCAGAGCTTTGACTAGACGGACCTTTGTTGGCAAAGTAATGTCTCTTCATTTTAATGTGCTGTCTCGGTTGGTCATAACTTTTTTTCCAAGGAGCAAACCTTTTTTAGTTTCATGGCTGAAGTCACCATCTGCAGTGATTCTGGCCAAAAAAAAATAAATAAATAAAGTCTGTCGCTGTTTCCATTATTTCCCCATCTATTTGCCAGGAAGTGATGGGAACAGATGCCATGATTTAGTTTTCTGAATACTGAGTTTGAAGCCAACTTTTGAACTCTCCTCTTTCACTTTCATCATGAGGCTCTTTAGTTCTTTTTCACTTTCTGCCATAAGGGTGATATCGTCTGCATATCTGAGGTTATTGATATTTCTTCTGGCAATCTTGATTTTAGCTTGTGCTTCCTCCAGCCCAGCGTTTCTCATGATGTACTCTACATATAAGTTAAATAAACAGGGTGACAATATACAGCCTTGATGTACTCCTTTCCCGATTTGGAATCCATCTGTTGTTCCAAGTCCACTTGTAACTGCTCCTTCCTAACCTGCATACAGATTTCTCAAGAGGCAGGTGATGTGGTCTGTTTTTCCCATCTCTTTAAGAATTTTCCACAATTTGTTCTGATCCACACAGTCAAAGGCTTTAGTGTAGTCAATAAAGCAGAAGTAGATATTTTTCTGGAACTCTTTTGCTTTTTCGATGATTCAACAGATGTTGCCAATTTGATCTCTATTTCCTCTGCCTTTTCTAAATTCAGCTTGAGCATCTGGAAGTTCACAGTTCTCCAAGCCTGGCTTGGAGAATTTTGAGTATTATTTTGCTAGCGTTTGAGATGACTGCAATTGTGCAATAGTTTGAGCATTCTTTGGCATTGCCTTTCTTTGGGATTGGAATGAAAACTGACCTTTTCCAGGCCTGTGGCCACTGCTGAGTTTTCAAAATTAGTGCAGCATATTGAGTGCAGGGCTTTAACAACATCATCTTTTAGGATTTGAAATAGCTCAACTGGAATTCCATCACCTCCACTAGCTTTCTTTGTAGTGATGCTTCCTAAGGCCCACTTGACTTCATATTCCAGGATGTCTGGTTATAGATTGGTGAACATACCGTTGTGATTATCTGGGTTGTGAAGATCTTTTTTGTATAGTTCTTCTGTGTATTCTTGCAATCTCTTCGTAATATCTTCTGCTTCTATTAGGTCCCTACCATTTCTGTCCTTTATTTTGCCCATCTCTGCATGAAATGTTCCCTTGGTATCTCTAGTTTTCGTGAAGAGATCTCTAGTCTTTCCCATTCTGTTGTTTTCCTCTATTTCTTTGCATTGATCACTGAGGAAGGCTTTCTTGTCTGTCCTTGTTATTCTTTGGAACTTTGCATTCGAACGGGTATATCCTTCCTTTACTCCTTTGCTTTTTGCTTCTCTTCTTTTCACAGCTATTTGTAAGGCCTCCTCACACAGCCACTTTTCTTTTTTGCATTTCTTTTTCTTGGGCTAGTCTTGATCCCTGCCTCCTGTACAATGTTACGAACCTCCATCCATAATTCTTCAGGCATTCTGTCTATCAGATCTAACATTTGGTTCAGTTCAATCGCTCAGTTGTGTCCGACTATTTGTGACCCCATGAACTGCAGTATGCCAGGCCTCCCTGTCCATCACCAATTCTCAGAGTTCACTCAAATTCACACCCGTTGAGTCGGTGATGCTAGTAGCATTATAATCATCTCTTAATATGATATGTTTTGAATCTCAGAATTTCCTAACTCTCCATTCTCCATAGCCTCTTGATAACAAGAAAAATATTTTCTGTATACCTCAATTATTCTAGTTGCAAAACAATGATTAATAAGCAATTATGGGCAATGAATTATATATCCAAATTCAAGATAGGTATTACTGACTGAGTAATTTCAGTTCAGTTTCAAAAATCATAGATTTTGACTCTGTAATACTTTTATAAAGCTTCTGGAATACTACCTTGAAATCCTGAAATTTGTAAATCTAGATTATTGTGGGGATGGGGGATGAAATGAGTACTGTAAGAGAAGAAGAAAAAGCACAAACCTAGCCTATATAGTGCTACTTTTAACTTAGTAGATATGAATCATATGTGTAAAAGCCAAGTTGTTATTAAACATTGGTATTCATTTTTATTTACAATGGATTACAAATGGTGGAGTGAATGTGATTAGTCATTTAATAAAATTTTAAGTAAAGTTACTTAAGCTTGAGATTTCTTTAAAAATCTTTCATTTTAAGTTTCAATATGCTATTATAAATAAAACCTCAATAATAACATTGTAATAATAATTCTCCTTTGCTTTTTGCAAAGGAGAAAAGGAAAGATATAAGCATCTGAATGCAGAGTTCCAAAGAATAGCAAGAAGAGATAAGAAAGCATTCCTCAGTGATCAATGCAAAGAAATAGAGGAAAACAACAGGATGGGAAAGACTAGAGATCTCTTCAAGAAAATTAGAGATACCAAGGAAACATTTCATGCAAAGATGGGCTCGATAAAGGACAGAAATGGTAGGGACCTAACAGAAGCAGAAGATATTAAGAAGAGGTGGCAAGAATACACAGAAGAACTGTACAAAAAAAGATCTTCACAACCCAGATAATCACAATGCTGTGATCACTGACCTAGAGCCGGACATCCTGGAATGTGAAGTCAAGTGGGCCTTAGAAAGCATCACTACAAACAAAGCTACTGGAGGTGACGGAATTCCAGTGGAGCTATTTCAAATCCTGAAAGATGATGCTGTGAAATGCTGCACTCACTATGCCAGCAAATTTTGAAAACTCAGCAGTGGCCACAGGACTGGAAAAGGTCAGTTTTCATTCCAATCCCAAAGAAAGGCAATGCCAAAGAATGCTCAAACTACCGCACAATTGCACTCATCTCACATGCTAGTAATGCTCAAAATTCTCCAAGCCAGGCTTCAGCAATATGTGAACTGTGAACTTCCAGATGTTCAAGCTGGTTTTAGAAAAGGCAGAGGAACCAGAGATCAAATTTCCAACATCCACTGGATCATCGAAAAAGCAAGAGAGTTCCAAAAAAAACATCTATATCTGCTTTATTGACTATGCCAAAGCCTTTGACTGTGTGGATCACAATAAACTGTGGAAAATTCTGAAAGAGACGGGAATACCAGACCACCTGACCTGCCTCTTGAGAAATCTATATGCAGGTCAGGAGGCAACAGTAAGAATTGGACATGGAACAACAGACTGGTTGTTGTTATATATTGGTCAGGGCTATATATTGTCACCCTACTTATTTAACTTATATTCAGAGTACATCATGAGAAATGCTCGGCTGGAAGAAGCACAAGTGGAATCAAGATTGCCGGGAGAAATATCAATAAGCTCAGATATGCAGATGACACCACCTTTATGGCAGAAAGTGAAGAGGAACTAAAAAGCCTCTTGATGAAAGTGAAAGTCGAGAGTGAAAAAGTTGGCTTAAAGCTCAACATTCAGAAAATGTGATCATGGCATCTGGTCCCATCACTTCATGGAAAATAGATGGGAAAACAGTGGAAACAGTGTCTGACTTTATTTTTGGGGGCTCCAAGATCACTGCAGATGGTGATTGCAGCCATGAAATTACTACCCAAAGCAATTTATAGATTCAACGCAATCCCTATCAAGCTACCAACAGTATTCTTCACAGAGCTTGAACAAATAATTTCACAATTTGTATGGAAATACAAAAAACCTCGAATAGCCAAAGCGATCTTGAGAAAGAAGAATGGAACTGGAGGAATCAACCTACCTGACTTCAGGCTCTACTACAAAGCCACAGTTATCAAGACAGTATGGTACTGGCACAAAGACAGAAATATTGATCAATGGAATAAAACAGAAAGCCCAGAGATAAATCCACGCACATATGGACACCTTATCTTTGACAAAGGAGGCAAGAATATACAATGGATTAAAGACAATCTCTTTAACAAGTGGTGCTGGGAAATCTGGTCAACCACTTGTAAAAGAATGAAACTGGACCACTTTCTAACACCATACACAAAAATAAACTCAAAATGGATTAAAGATCTAAACGTAAGACCAGAAACTATAAAACTCCTAGAGGAGAACATAGG
Organism: Bos indicus; assembly: GCF_029378745.1. Lineage (NCBI taxonomy): Eukaryota > Metazoa > Chordata > Mammalia > Artiodactyla > Bovidae > Bos > Bos indicus. The sequence goes on from NC_091765.1 coordinate 34,816,817, forward strand.
CAAAACACTCTCCGACATACATCACAGCAGGATCCTCTATGACCCACCTCCCAGAATATTGGAAATAAAAGCAAAAATAAACAAATGGGACCTAATTAACCTTAAAAGCTTCTGCACATCAAAGGAAACTATTAGCAAGGTGAAAAGACAGCCTTCAGAATGGGAGAAAATAATAGCAAATGAAGCAACCAACAAACAACTAATCTCAAAAATATACAAGCAACTCCTATAGCTCAACTCCAGAAAAATAAACGACCCAATCAAAAAATGGGCCAAAGAACTAAATAGACATTTCTCCAAAGAAGACATACAGATGGCTAACAAACACATGAAAAGATGCTCAACATCACTCATTATCAAAGAAATGCAAATCAAAACCACTATGAGGTACCATTTCACACCAGTCAGAATGGCTGTGATCCAAAAGTCTACAAATAATAAATGCTGGAGAGGGTGTGGAGAAAAGGGAACCCTCTTACACTGTTGGTGGGAATGCAAACTAGTACAGCCACTATGGAGAACAGTGTGGAGATTCCTTAAAAAACTGGAAATAGAACTGCCTTATGATCCAGCAACCCCACTGCTGGGCATACACACTGAGGAAACCAGAAGGGAAAGAGACACGTGTACCCCAATGTTCATCGCTGCACTGTTTATAATAGCCAAGACATGGAAGCAACCTAGATGTCCATCAGCAGATGAATGGATAAGAAAGCTGTGGTACATATACACAATGGAGTATTACTCAGCCATTCAAAAGAATACATTTGAATCAGTTCTAATGAGGTGGATGAAACTGGAGCCTATTATACAGAGTGAAGTAAGCCAGAAGGAAAAACATCAATACAGTATACTAACGCATATATATGGAATTTAGAAAGATGGTAACAATAACCCGGTGTACGAGACAGCAAAAGAGACACTGATGTATAGAACAGTCTTATGGACTCTGTGGGAGAGGGAGAGGGTGGGAAGATTTGGGAGAATGGCAATGAAACATGTAAAATATCATGTAGGAAACGAGTTGCCAGTCCAGGTTCGATGCACGATGCTGGATGCTTGGGGCTGGTGCACTGGGACGGCCCAGAGGGATGGTATGGGGAGGGAGGAGGGAGGAGGGTTCGGGATGGGGAACACATGTATACCTGTGGTGGATTCATTTTGATATTTGGCAAAACTAATACAATTATGTAAAGTTTAAAAATAAAATAAAATTAGAAAAAAAATAAATAAATAAAAGACGCTTACTCCTTAGAAGAAAAGTTATGACCAACCTAGACAGCATATTGAAAAGCAGAGACATTACTTTGCCAACAAAGGTCCATCTAGTCAAGGCTATGGTTTTTCCAGTGGTCATGTATGGATGTGAGAGTTGGACTGTGAAGAAAGCCGAGTGCTGAAGAATTGATGCTTTTGAACTGTGGTGTTGGAGAAGACTGTTGAGGGTCCCTTGGACTGCAAGGAGATCCAACCAGTCCATCCTAAAGGAGACCAAACTTGGGTGTGTTCTTTGGAAGGAATGATGCTAAAGCTGAAACTCCAGTACTTTGGCCACCTCATGTGAAGAGTCGACTCATTGGAAAAGACCCTGATGCTGGGAGGGATTGGGGGCAGGTGGAGAAGGGGACGACAGAGGATGAGATGACTGGATGGCATCAGTGATTCGATGGACGTGAGTCTGAGTGAACTCCAGGAGTTGGTGATGGACAGGGAGGCCTGGCGTGCTGCAATTCATGGGGTTGCACAAAGTCAGACCCTATGAACGACTGAACTGAACTGAAATGAATAATTCAGTGAAATGGATTGTACTTAATCAGCAGACTAAAAATACCAAATACAATTGATATTCAAAGTGATGTCTTCAATAGACTACTATGTATGTTCCTAGAGGTCCCAAGTGAAGAATTTCACAGTCAAGACGATAAGGAGTCGTATTTATGTGTTCCTATATTAAGAAAGTACAGCTTTTACACATGAAATTTTCTAATTAAAATTGTTTCCAGATTCATTCTGGAATAAATCTTGGTTCTAATTATTGTTATACTATGTGCTAGTATAGACTATTTACATATTTTCTTTACCACAGATTCTCTTGTTCTTTCATATTTAAGCCTGTCACACATAGCCTAAAACTTAACACACAGTAGGCATTACACAAATCTCTCTCTCTGTCTCATGACCATATGTTTTTTTTTTGTATTTACCTTGAATACAGTCTTCTATTTTCTCTTATGATGAGTTCATTGAAATTTTAAATGCATATACATTTTATACACACATATATATATACACATGTATGGCTTTCCAAGGTAGAGCTAGTAGTAAAGAACCAGCTTGCCAGTTCAGGAGACTTAAAAGATATGAGTTCGATCCCTGGGTCAGGAACATCCCCTGGAGGAGAGTGTGGCAACCCACTCCAATATTCTTGCCTGGAGAATTCTATGGACAGAAGAGGCTGGTTGGCTACAGTCCATGGGGTCACAGGGTCAGACACTACTGAAGTGACTTAGCACGTATGCATGCATATACACATATACATATTGATATATAATGTTTTCACTTGATAAACCTAGATTTTTTTAAACTATTATCTTTTGTTTATAAGATTTGAACTTCTACAATCGTATGTACATTGCTCATGTTCTTCTATATATGTACTTGTTAAATCTTTTTTCCTTTATATGTGAGCCAAGAAAGTTATGTGCAAGTATAAACTCTCATATGTTTTCTATTTTTCTTAAAAAGTTAAGTCATTCTATCATTTATTTCGCTTAAGTTATTTGTGAATGTTTTCACAGTATGGGTTTTTTTTTTCTACTTTCATATGAAAAGTTCAAAATGTAGCAAAATACTATTTTTATTTGCCTCCCTAAAAATGATTTAATATCCTTGCATATTAGATGCTTTTTTGTTATATTTTTTCTGTTTATATTTAACAGCAAATGTACTATAAAAAGTAGCTTCAGTCTTGGCTGTTGTGCAAATTATGAATGCTAACTGGTAAAAAGATTTGGGTATTTATTTAGGAAATAAATTTGGATGTTTTAATTCTATTGTTATGTAAATAATCTGCTCTCTGAAGTAAAATGCCATGTAAGCTATGATCTCTGATGTGAATTCTAAGATATATGTGATATTCATGACCTTGAAAATAAATCATTTCCTTTTTATTCATCTGTATTAATATACTTTTAAAACAACATCTTAAGCCAGTGATTATTATTGATTGATATATAAATAGGATATTAATTAGTGAACTTGAGTACTAATTTCTTCAGCCAACAGTTAATATTTAGCAGTCAGCAATAACAAAGACACATCATTTACATGTACTTTTTCTAAGTATGTCCCTTATTTTTTTCCTCCTATTCAAATCATTCTGACATTTACAAAGGTGAAATTAAAACTGAAAAGTTATTTGAAACTGGAAGAGTGTAATCTCTTATCAATCACATTCTTGTGGGATGTTAATCACAAATAGCAAAACTTGTCACTCAAAATAATGAGCTTTATATACTTACAGACAATGAGGAAAATGAAACCCTGCTTATTATTTTTAAACAGTCTAGAAATACTAAACACAAAAAAGTAAACAAATATTTGTAACATAAAATAAACAGAGGGCTGCTGCTGCTAAGTCACTTCAGTAGCGTCCAACTCTGTGCAACCCCATAGACGGCAGCCCACCAGGCTCCCCAGTCCCTGGGATACTCCAGGCAAGAACACTGGAGTGGGTCGCCATTTCCTTCTACAATGAATGAAAGTGAAAAGTGAAACTGAATTCGCTCAGTCGTGTCCGACCCTCAGCGACCCCATGGACTGCAGCCTTCCAGGCCTCTCCGTCCATGGGATTTCCCAGGCAAGTACTGGAGTGGGGTGCCATTGCTTTCTCCAAAACAGAGGGCAGTAACTGCAAAAATGTCTGAATAGTTTTATATGAATATATAACACATCTATATATTTTGATGCTTCTTATTATCTAAGATAAAAATTGTCAGAATAGGTCTTCTCTTGGCAAGTTTCTGGGTTCTGTATCTGTACCATATCAAAAGCTTCCCTATATAAATGCTACTAGGTGACACTTTAAAATATATTATTTCACTAATGTGAAAATGAAGAACTCAAAAGTTTTTTGGGGGGTTGTTTGTTCTTTTCAGTGGTAACATATTTTCAAGCAAAAAATACAATTCAGCAAACATCCTAGTATGAAAGCAGTAATTATTTAAGTTGACAGCACACATCTGGCATAATAAAGACGGGAATATAAAAGTCCTAGATTTAACCAAAATGTTTATCAGCTTTTAGAACACTCCTGTCATTGACAGAGTCAAGGGAATATTTAATTAGGAATTGGCTCTCTTCTCATATTCACCAACTCAAAGGTGCTGTCCTTTTTATACTCCTCAGTGCTAAAGAGATCAATAGCATAAACAGTACCATATTTAAATACCTTCATTAGTAACTAGATATAAGTCAAATTCTTCCACTTTAGGATAGGAAAAGTAAAATCTACATTCACTTAGGAAAATATAAATTCTCCCAAACAGTGGCATACTTTCAAGAACTTCCATTTGGACATTTCCTTTATACTTAGGCTCCTGTCCTTCGGGAAGCACTTTTATCTGTTAGTATATTGCAGTAAACTGGTAATATAATCTCATACTCAAGTTGTCGTCTATAAACAAAACTAGAGGAACAGTATAGGTCTCCAAATATTCCCATACATAATTGATAATCCCCCAAATATAATAGTAATTCAAAATTCATTAAACATATTTGCTCTTTAAGGATGAACTGAATCTTTACTTCAAAAGCAATCTAATACTGTTGCTTAAAAAATTAAAACAGAGCACACATGGAAAAAACAAACTCCCTGGAACCTGACACCTACATTCTCAGGGAAGGGATAAATGTTAACAGCTTGATATCTATACTTCCCAGCTTAAAATTTTATTTTTAATTTTACAATATGTCATGGATGTAACAACATGTCATCTTTCTATGGCAGTAAATACAAATCTTCCTTATTTAACAGAAGCATATCATCACATATTTTGGAGGTAGCATAACTTGTTTAAACATTTGTTATGAACATTGTCTCCAATTTTTTGTTTTACCTATAAGATAATGCTGTGTTAAATATTATGACATGTAGAAGAGAAGAAAAGCAAAACTTGATAAAAATACATAGTGCACATAGAGCACTGTGGTTTTAAAAGGCTTTAAACTATATTTTATATGATGAGTTGTGTGAACACCTCTTAAAGGCAGCAATTTCATTCTTTTATTTTTATCATTTTGCAGATAAGAAAATGAACTTTAGAGAGCTTAAATGCATTCAATAGTAGTTACATTTCTATCTGCAAATCCTGCTATTTGCATAGACAATGCAGTAACTTTCTCTTGTTCAGATATTCTATTAACAGTTATGCAAAGTAAGCATCAAGTAAAGATAACTAAATAACAATGAAATAGAATTGTTTTCAATCTGTTTAAATTAATGAGTTAACTATTTTCCAAATTTGCAATTATCTAGGTCTTCCTTTCTTAATCCTTGGAGAAGGAAATGGAAACCCACTCCAGTATTCTTGCTTGGGAAATCCCATGGATAGAGGAACCTGCCAGACTACAATCCATGGGATGGCAGAGTCAGACACGACTGAGCAACTGAGCACACCATCCTATCTTAGTAAATGTTACTGAGCAGTTATAGGCTCTGGATGCTGAGAAAGACTCAGGCCCCGTCACCTTGCAGTTCTTTGTTAACAGTTCTAATGTATAACAGCCATACATGTTTAATTATTAAAAATGAGAATCAGAAAACAAATATAATAGGAAATGATAAGTAATTCTATCACTTTTGTTCGCATTTACTTTTTCTTTTTAAAGCTAATATTTATTAGTTTCTTCTTTTATAAATGTTTGAAATTTATAATTGCTTTGTGATTAGAAGAATAATTCAATTAACATTTTAGGAACAAAATTTCAACACACAATATTTGATTAAAGTTATATTATTAAAAAGTGTTAATTTAGGAACCACTCATGCATTGTTGAGAGTTAACACTGTGATTTAAAGTTTACACATTAAATGCAAAAATAATTCAGGTTAATTATCTCAATCTTAAGAATAGCGGAATAATCTTATAGTATACTTTGATATTATCAATAAATCAGAGATGTTAAATAACTTCTGCATGGCTAGCATTCAAAAAACTATAAAAAGGCTAATCATATAGCACAGTATAAAGCACAATTCCTTGATGAAAAACTGTCTTAAATTGTTATAATATCCTATCTTTACATTTAATATTTCTATATTTTAATCTTTATGGAACGTTTATGTTAGAGCATAATCCTACTATTTGCTGTAATAGTTAACAATAAGAAGGTAATATACCAATTAATCTATTTAATATTCAGCCACTAATATTATACTGTACTGCATCTTTAGATGCTGAGGAATATGAGTAAATAAAATAGACATAATCCCTATTCTTATAATGCTTAGAGTTCAGTGAAGATGAGATACAAGGATATAGGCAATTTATTTATTAGAAAGTGGGCAACAACAAAAAATGCAGAAGATATTTTGAGAACAGAGGTCAGGGCTAGCTAATATTTTTTGGCTATTTTCATAAGACTCTCCACAAGAAGTAAAACCTAAAGAATGCATAGGAGACCCAAGAGATAAAAAATGATTAGTTACCATGTAAAAGGTGTGAGGAGAGAGGCTGAGTAATGAAGAAAGTAGTTTGGTCAAAACAAAAGTGAGTTCTTGCCCCTGGATGTAAGAACAAATGTCATTTCCAGGGAACAAATGGAAGTTCAATAAAGCTGGAGTAGCAAACAGGAACAGAAGGTGAAGAATGATGCTTGAATAGAAAGCAGAAGTCAGATCTTCCTGGCTCTTAAAAGACATGTTAAGAGATTCAGACTTATCACTAAGAGCAATGGAGAGATAAGCATGCATTCTATCATCACAAGTCTTTATCAAAAATTTTATTTCCAGATTAAAAAATACAGTAGGTGGTTAAAACCCTGGGCTATTAAAGAGTATATAGTTATGAATATTTATCAAACATATATTTATGTATTAACTATCCATTACATATTACATTCTAATTCTGGTATAAAAATTTACTCTATTAGCAATTAAAATAATGTAAAGTATATTGAAGCATCATATACATTTTTTAAAAGTACAATTCTAGGTAGAATATAGAAAGGAGAGATGGTCTAACTTATGATGATTATCAGGAAAGCAACAGTTCATGTGTTGATAAAACAGACTCAAAGAGTAAAAATATCCAGAGTGATGAATATAGCATATATTGCATACTTAGATAACGTCATCTAAATATTAAGCAATAATTTAAATAGCATTAAAATATCCAGATGTAAAACCAGCAAATCCTCTGTTCAAAGAGATTTTTAAATACACATGTTCTCCCTTCTTCTTAGTTCATTATTTTCATTATCTCCTCTTGGTTGAGTGTGATAGTTCATTTTATACGTCAACTTGGCAAGGGTATGCATTAATTGGTGCCTAGTTGTTTGGTCAAATAGAAGTCTAGATGTTACTGTGAAGGTATTCTGCAGATGTGATTCATATTTAAAGTCAACTGACTTTAAGTAAAGGAGATTCCTCTAGGTAGTTGAAGTGGGTCTCAACCTAAAGAACAAAAACTGAGGTTTGCCAGTGAAGAAGAAATTCTGCTTCAAGATTATGGGAGAAATCTTGCTTGAGTTTTCAGCCTGCCAGCCTACACTATGCATTTTTGGATTTGCAGCCCCCAATATTGTGTGGCACTTCCCAGGTGGTGCTAGTGGTAAAGAATCTGCCTACCAATGCAGGAAATGTAAGAGATGAAGATGCTGGGTCAGGAAGATCCCTTGGAGAAGGAAATGGCAACCCATTCTAGTATTCTTGCCTGGAGAATCCCATGTACAGAGCAGCCTGGCAGTCCACAGGTGTCTTTATAAGAATATGGCCAGGTTAAGGCACAAAGACATAAGAAAAATGTCATGTGAAGACAGTGGCTGAGATAAGAGTGATGCATTCATAAGGCAAGTAATGCCAAGGGTTGGTAGCATCATCAGAAGCTAAGAGAGGGATGGAGTAGATTCTCCTGCACAGCCTTCAGAAGAAACCCACTCTGCTGACATCTTGCTTTTGGACTTCCAGTCTCCACAACTGTTCAGTAATACATTTCTGTTGTTTGGGTCACTCACTTCTATTATTTTGGTACAGCAGCTCTAGGAAACTAATACACTGAGTAATTTACAAGTGTCAAAAAAAAGAAAAAAAAGGGAAGAATCAAGGAAAAAAGTGACCTCTTGCCTGGAGAATCCCAGGGACGGGGGAGGTTGGTGGGCTGCTGTTTATGGGGTCACACAGAGTCGGACACGACTGAAGTGACTTAGCAGCAGCAGCAGCTGCAATATCAAAATGTCAGCTTACTCGCGGTTGCCTCTTTCTATATTCTAAAGGTAAAATGTACTCTATGAATGCTTATGTAGTCCCCTAGTTAACTAATCCTTTTCCCCAAAGGCACAAAATACAAGGAATATGCTTTTAAAATCTACTGACAAACTAGTTTATCATATGTGATTCATATAACAATATGAAGATACCACTTGCAACCAGAAAGATGTTAACACTCACTATGAAGTGGCTTTCAACAACTATGACAGAAACAACCACTCCATTCCTCAAACTCTTATACTGAGGTAGCAAATTAGGCTACTTCATTTAAAGTGTGTTTGAATATTAGTGTCTCTCTCTCTCCCCTCTTTGCTTTCCATGCTAATATAAACACATCGAAGAATGATTGCTCCTTTATGTCAGTTGACATTCATCATCTTTTTCATTTCAATTTGTATCACACAATCTTTTTTGTTTGAATAGTTTATTAGATAATTTTTGATAGTTTAAGGGAACTATGCTGCTGCTACTGCTGCTAAGTCACTTCAGTCGTGTCCGACTCTGTGCAACCCCATAGACGGCAGCCCACTAGGCTCCTCTGTCCCTGGGATTCTCCAGGCAAGAATACTGGAGTGGGTTGCCATTTCCTTCTCCAATGCATGAAAGTGAAAAGTGAAAGTGAAGTAGCTCAGTCGTGCCCGATTCTTACCGAACCCAAGGACTGCAGCCCACCAGGCTCCTCCGCCCATGAGATTTTCCAGGCAAGAGTACTGGAGTGGGGTGCCATTGCCTTCTCCTAAGGGAACTATAAGATGTAATTAAAAATGTGAATGAATGAAAAGTTCATTTGCAAAAGGTCACTTGGAAGTACTGGACAAATGAAAAAGAATATCATAGGACCTTAAATAAATAGGAAATAACAGGATTAATAATTATATAAAAATTAAATTTCATGATCAAACATTATTTCAAGTTATTATTCTCCTCTTAGACAATTCCCATTTTTAGTAAATGACTTACTTTAAGGATTACAGTTCCAGACGAGCTATTTCAAATCCTTAAAGATAATGCTGTGAAAGTGCTGCACCCAATATGCCAGCAAATTTGGAAAACTCAGCAGTGGCCACAGGACTGGAAAAGGTCAGTTTTCATTTCAATCCCAAAGAAAGGCAATGCCAAAGAATGCTCAAACTGCCGCACAATTGCACTCATCTTACATGCTAGCAAAGTAATGCTCAAAATTCTCCAAGCCAGGCTTCAACAGTATGTGAACCATGAACATCCAGATGTTCAAGTTGGGTTTAGAAAAGGCAGAGGAACCAGGGGTCAAATTACCAACATCCATTGAATTACTGAAAAAGCAAGAGTTCCAGAAAAACATATATTTCTGCTTTATTGACTATTCCAAAGCCTTTGATTATGTGGATCAGAACAAATTGTGGAAAATTCTTAAAGAGATGGGAATACCAGACCACATGACCTACTTCTTGAGAAAACTATATGCCAAATAGGAAGCAACAGTTAGAACTAGACATGGAACAACAGATTAGTTGCAAATAGGGAAAGGAGTACGTCAAGGCTGTATATTGTCACCCTGCTTATTTAACTTATATGCAGAGTAGTACATCATGAGAAATGCTAGGCTGGATGAAGCACAAGCCGGAATCAAGATTGCTGGGAGAAATATCAATAACCTCAGATATGCAGATGAAACCACCCTTATGGTAGAAAGCAAAGAAGAACTAAAGAGCCTCATGATGAAAGTGAAAGTTGGCTTAAAACTCAACATTCAGAAAACTAAGATCATGGCATCTGGTCCCATCACTTCAAAACAAATAGATGGGGAGACAGTGGAAACAGTGAGACTTTATTTTTGGGGGCCTCAAGATCACTGCAGATGATGACTTCAGCCATGAAATTAAAAGATACTTGCTCCTTAGAAGAAAAATTATGACGAATGTAGACAGCATATTAAAACACAGAGACATTACTTTGCCAACAAAGGTCCGTCTAGTGAAGGCTATGTTTTTTCCAGTAGTCATGCTTGGATGCGAGAGTTGGACTCTAAAGAAATCTGAGTGTTGTAGAATTGATGCTTTTGAATTTTGGTGTTGGAGAAGACTCTTGAGATTCCCTTGAACTGCAAGGAGATCCAAGCAATCCATCCTAAAGGAAATCAGTCCTGAATATTTATTGGAAGGACTGATGCTGAAGCTGAAACTCCAATACTTTGGTCACCTGATGTGAAGAACTGACTCATTTGAAAAGACCCTGATGCTGGGAAAGATCGAAGGCAGGAGGAGAAGGGGACAACAGAGGATGAGATGGTTGGATGGCATTACCAACCCAATGGACATTAGTTTGAGTAAACTCAGGGAATCGGTGATGGACACAGAGGCCTGGCGTGCTGCAGTCCATGTGGTCACAAAGAGTCTGACACGACTGAATGACTGAACTGTACTGAACTGAAGGATAACAATTGACTTTGAATGAATAACAATTAACTTTGAATGTGCTATATAGTTTTTCATATGCTATATACTTTTAGCACATGCTGCTGCTGCTAAGTCGCTTCAGTCATGTCCGACTCTGTGCGACTCCACAGACGGCAGCCCACCAGGCCCCGCTGTCCCTGGGATTCTCCAGGCAAGAACACTGGAGTGGGTTGCCACTTCCTCCTCCAATGCATGAAAGTGAAAAGTGAAAGTAAAGTCCCTTAGTCATGTCCGACTCTTAGCGACCCCATGGACTGCAGCCTACCAGGCTCCTCTGTCCATGGGATTTTCCAGGCAAGAGTACTGGAGTGGGGTGCCACACATGCTAGGCTACAGGAAAACAAATTAAGTAACTCTTCCTTATAAATATCCATTCCTCTCCTCAACTCTTCACTGGCTACTCCTCCCCTGGTATTCAACCCCTTTTTTTCCAAATTCCAAAACGGAAGGATGATGAAGCACTGAAAATAAAAGTGAAATCTAATACTTATAAAGAAATCTAATAGATGATTTGAGTGATGATGTAACCAACTAAGACCCTATGGGGCCTTCCCAGAACAGACTCTCTGCTGCTCACCATGTCTGCAACCTCACTCTTGTCTGTTGAAAAGCTTTAATCTTCCAGGTCTCCCCTGAGTCATAAAAGGCTGGCTTAAGAATCAATGATTGAAGGAATGTGAATATATAGTAAAAAAAAAAAAAAAATTTTTAGTAGTTGGGTCAGGAGACCTGGCAACAATTTATACAATAAAGAAGCCATATAGAGGTCACAGAATCTTTAGTTCCCCTGGAAGGACAAAGTTGATAGTGTCTAATGTACATTCCTGAGCTGTTCTGTAGAGTCTAAAAACCCCACCAGATGGAAGAAATTAACTAAATAACCACAAGCATGTAGTCTTCAAATTAGCTGCAGCCTGAGGATCGATGATGTTAACCCCTGTCACTTTACAGTCAACCAAGCAGAGAACTGTTTACGAGCTGATCACGTATCCTGCCACTCTCTCTCTCACTTTACCTTTAAAACCCCTTTCTTGAAACTCAGCGGGGAATGTGGGTCTTTTGAGCATTAGCTGCCTATACTACTTGCTTGGTGCCTGCAATTAATGCTTCACCTTACTGGTATGTCAGCTGACTGGCTTTACTGTGTGCAGGTAAGTGGACTTACGTTCAGTCAGGTAACAATGATGCAGCTATTTTTACTCGTGTTAGTGTCATCACTACTCTCAGTCACCTAGCTACAAAATTCTGGAAACGGCTTTGAATCCTACCTCTCACCATGTACAGAAGTTACCAAGACTTATTAAAGCTACCTGTATAAATCTTCCTCATTTTTCCTTTATTCCTTATTTAAACTCAGGTACTTTGGAATCTCATCTAGTCTCAATGGTCTCCTAAACACCAACCTCCTCATTTTCAATCCATTATATACTAAACTAGAACATCATCCTGAAATATTGCTCCCAACTCTAAACCTTAGTGCCATTTTGTTAACTATACAAGGATTATACTCTCCATTTAGAATTCAAGGGGTCTTTTAGCTAGAGTCTATTTTACTTGATCTCTTACTTATCTTTTCAATCATATTGTTATTTAGTTGCCCTATGCAGTATCTAAAGTTGTTCTCTATACATATCCAATCCAGGGTTCTCTGTGCATACACTTCACCTTCACATCATCTGCCAAAGCTTTCTCCCCTAGCCTGGGGGTGTCAAGAGTCTAACTGGTTTCATAGTCTAACTCAAATTTCAACAGTGCCACAGATTCTTTCCCAAAATATCCCACTGTTACGTCTGCACAGAGCTGAAAACAGTCTCCTCTGGAAAAAAGTCTTGCATCTTAACTTCTTTTATGGCAGTTATTTCTATGTTTTATTATGATCACTTAATAATGTGATATTTCTCCTTATTGACAAAGTTTGTGGAGTGAAAAGTTTCATTGTATACCTTTCTGTAGTACAGACATCTAGTAAACATGAAAGAATGAAATAGTATGTAACAGTATGAATGTAATTGGTGGGTAGACACCATGTCTTGCTAAGGAACTGGCCAACTAATATTTACTGAATGAAGCTTCACACAAAAGAATCCAGTGAAGACACCAGTGTGTGATCTGTAAATGATGCCTACATTTTTGTGGGTATGCAACACATATTATACAGTACACAACAGATGTTGATATGGGCAATGCTTCATAAAGTATGCTACGAAGGCTGCTGGAATTGGATCCAGATTTGCTCTTTATTTTGCAAGCAAATTCTTGGTTCATAGATCAGACTAATTTGGTCTTGATTCAGAATCCAAGAACAAGGCTCAGAAATCTGCAAATTAAAAATTCTTGCTCACTCTCCTCTCCCAATGATTCTTTGGCATAGTGAAGTTTGAAAACACCACAGGGTGAGCACTTATTGAGGAAGGAAATAACAGGGCTTACCTTGAAATGATGCTAAAATTGTTTACAAATTTTACTACAACTACAACCTTTTTCTCTATCTATTCAGTTTATCATGACATAAATAATGTGAGTCTTCCAGTTCCAACTATTCATGAGACAAGTCACATTAGGTTGTTATCCTAAAATCCAAAGGACATAAAATCTCAGAACCTCTGAAAACTCTTCAAAATGTTTGGCATTCCTGCTTGCTAGCCATTCTCAGAGTCATCAATTCCAGGGCCTCCTACATATGTCAAGCTCCCCATTTTTCCTGTCCTTTGAAACTGTCAGTGAAAACAACAGCTTTTTGTGTTTGTAACCAGGTGGAAGACTTGCATGTCTACACTATTGTCTTACAGTTTCACCTGCTACAGTAAGAACTGACAGGCTAAATCTGGGGCTGGAGGATGAGTGGTGTACCGGTAAGGGGCATTGGAAAGGGCTGACTGGGGTAGACTGCGGAGCCTGAGCTTAGAGTGGAGTGTGTGACTGCTAATTGTACAACCTAACTTACTTTTTCTCTAGCTGCATGAGAGTGATGTGCACTACCAGGGTTTGTCACTTGAGAGGTGCAGACTTAGGCTTCTTAAAGTTCTCTTTATGACCATTATGAGATGCTTTCTAGCTGTCAATGCAAATTGCCCCACAGAGTGATTGCCCTTGTCTTTTCCTTTGTTTCCAGAGATGTAGGAGGAATGTCCACTAAATGTCAAATTGAGCCTCATCCTTTAGCTCATCTGAACTCAATTTTAGCTAAAATCTAAATTATGAGTTTTCTAGGAAATGGTCTCAGGTATTTAAGCATATATTTAACAAAGAAAAACTTAACAAACAGCTTTCTAATAAAACACCAATGAGGCATATTTTAGCATTGGTATATAAAATAATTGGTATAGAGTAGACATTTCACAAATCATTTTCCTCTGAAATAAAGTAAATTTGTAAAGTCACATAAAATTTAGAAGCAAATTATCTTCTGTCTAGCAAGTCATCTTTAATTTGAAATCTTTCTCTAAATTAAGATCAGTGAAAGTATATCTGATAATGTTTAGCAGATCTGTATCTTAAGAGAAAAGCTGGAATGATTTCCTTGGAATGTCCTTTTTTTCCGAATGCTTTCTCTAATCCAGAATTAAGTTTTTGAAAGTATAAGCCCTATTTTTGATGAAGAATATGTGTCTGAGTTCAGTTAGTCTAGAATACAGCTCAGGTAGAAGAAATTAGACTGAGACCAAAAATAAAGTGTCAATAAAAAGGTGAAAGCAAAGTGCTCATGCAATACCTTTTTCTTTGGTAGTGGTGAAAAACAGTACTATTTTCTTTGATATGAATTGTGACAAAATGGGCATTTTATTCAAAAATAAGAATTAAAAATTCCTGGTAGGGTAATTTTCAAAATTAACAAGTAAATAAAATTTATAAAATATACAACTCCCCTTCATCTCTTCTACTAAAACAATGTCACATTGTCTATTGGCATTGCTTAGCAATAGGAATAGATAAAATATCACCCCAATAAACCATAAATACCATGAAATTAATGTCTCTAAAATTTATTTCATATAAATTTATCTCCAAATGAATGTTTTATCTTTCTAACCTTTCAAGTATGAAATGTAGATCAAATGTTTTAATAATTCTTCCTGCAAATCCATTAAAACTCATGCTCAATTAAATTTTGACAGCCTTAAGTAGCAATATGCACATATGAAACACTGGGTTTATAAATTAGGCTTTAGAGAGACTTTTGAAAATGAAACCCAATGTACTCCAGAGAATAAAGAGCAAAAATTAGCTTAATAAATAAATAAATAACAAATAAGGCAAACCTGAACAAGAATGACTGTAAGCTGATTTAACATACTATATTAATGTTTATAATTATAACATCTATACCTTTTCAGGAATTTCAATTTCCTCAAGTAGATGATTTTTGTAGTTGGGGGCATGCCAGGCTTTCAAAAAGAACAAAGTATTGAAAGGTATTCTTTTCAATAATATAATCTTTTACAGCAAATATATATTGCTGTTGTTCAGTTGCTTAATCATGTCCGACTTTTTGTGACCCTGTGGACTGCTGCATGCCAGGCATTCCTGTCCATCAGTAACTCCCAGAGCTTGTTTAAACTCATGTCCAACAAGTCGGTGATGCCATTCAACCATATCATCCTCTGTCTTCCCCTTCTCCCCCTGCCTTCGATCTTTCCCAGCATCATGATCTTTTCTATTCTCTCAGCTCTTTGCATCAGGTGGCCAAAATATTAGAGCTTCAGCTTCAACATCAGTCCTTACAATGAACATTCAGGATTCATTTCCTTTAGGATTCACTGGTTTGATCTCCTTGCAGTCCAAGTGACCCTCAAGAGTCTTCTCCAACACCACAGCTCAAAAGAACCAATTTTTCAACGCTCAGTTTCCTTCATTGTCCAACCCTCACCCATACATGACTAGTGGAAAAACCATAGCTTTTACTACCTGAACCTTTGTCGGCAAAGTAATGTCTCTGCTTTTTAATATGCTGTGTAGGTTGGTCATAGCTTTTCTTTCAAGGAGCATCTTTTAATTTCATGGCTGCAGTCACCATCTGCAGTGATTTTGGATCCCAAGAAAATAGTCTCTCAGTGTTTCCATTATTTCCATATCTATTTGCCATGAAGTGATGGAAATGGATGCCATGATCCTCGATTTTTGAATGCTGAGTTTTAAGCCAGCTTTTTCACTCTCCTCTTTCACCTTCATCAAGAGGCTCTTTAGTTCCTCTTCACTTTCAGCCATAAAGGTGGTGTCATCTGCATATCTGAAGTTATTGATATTTCTCCTGGCAATCTTATTCCAGCTTGTGCTTCATCCAGGCTGCCATTTTGCCTGATATACTCTGCATATAAGTTAAATAAGCAGGGTGACTATACACAGACTTGATTTTTTCCTTTCCCAGTTTGGAACCAGTCTGTTGATCCATGTCCAGTTCTAATTGTTGCTTCTTGACCTGCATACAGATTTCTCAGGAGGCAGGTCAGATGGTCCGGTATTCCCATCTCTTTAAGAATTTTCTACAGTTTGTTGTGATCCACACAACAATACACTCAAAGGCTTTAGTGTAGTCAGTGAAGCAGAAGTAAATGTTTTTGTGGAATTCTCTTGGTTTTTCTATGATCCAGTGGATGTTGGCAATTTGATCTATGGTTCCTCTGCCTTTTCTAAATCCAGCTTGAATGTCTGGAAGTTATTGGATCACATATCCTTTTATATAAATATTTTACAGGAAATATATATATACTTCCATTATATATACATATATATTTTAAATTCATTCACTTCCAACTAAAACTATACAACACTTTCTGTACAAAATAAGGTATTGAAATTATTTTCCACTAAATTATCTTGTTTCCACATTAGTTATTTTCTACAAATAGCATTAGAATACTGAGGAATATCTAGAAAAGAAAAAATTGATCCAGCCATTATTCAGAGCAAAAAAATTCTCTTATCACTGAAAGGGGATTATAAAGAGGCTATAGCTAAGAGATATCAATGAAATGGAACACTGACATCTCTACCACATCATCCCTGCTCTAGTTACTGCATTTTATGTTAAGAATTTTGGAAGCATTATGTTACTTTGAATTTGGCATCCTGATGGATTCAGAGATCAAAGCCACTGCCTAAATATGAACCTACTCTTCCTTAACAGCCATAATCATACTGAAATCTATCAAGAAGAACAATCGTTTAGAAGGAAAGTATTAGTTTAGCAGGAAAGGAAATAACCTCTTTCACTGAGCTTCACTTTCTTAGGTCTAAACAGCCAATGCTTCTGGGCATTAAGGCTGTGATAGACCTTTTTTTCCCATAGAAAGCAGCCCTTGAAATTCGAATCTGATGCCATAGGGGGCAAATCATATAAGAAAATATGTTATTTGCATGCTGTATTCTGTCTTTATTTAGATGTTGTTATTCTCCTGTCCAGGTTTTGCTGCGGGATTTTGTTACAGCCTTTTATGCATAATGTGTATTTTGAATTTCCGTAAAGGAAAACACTGTCTATAGCACTTTCCAAAGATATTTGACAGTGAAATTCTTTTTTTTTTTTTTTAAGGGAGTCATATTTTAGTGAAAATAGTTTGGCAAAGCTGACATAGAATTTAGAAAATATTTTAAAAGTCTCCAATCTTTGCTATGGGATATCAAAGAAAAGAATCATGCTTGAGTAAAATACACAGAAAGGAGCTTTGGATAATTTCTCCTTTTACATCAATGGAAGTACTTAGAGGAAAATTAATTTGTGGAATAAAGGCCACTGCTAAAATGCGGAAGTGTATTAATAGGAGTGGGGGTACTGGTTGATAGGTGATGGTGTTTGAAGCAAAAAGGAGTACCTGTCCTCTCCTGGGGATTGTGGAGGTAGAGAGGAGGCTGTCACTGTCAAAAAAAAGGTATAGCATTTTCAGGATCACATGAAATTAGCTCCTTGAATTATAAATCATGGGTAGGTTTTGTTAATTTTATAACCATTGTGGAATCACATTGTTTTATGGAAAAAATAGAAACAAATTTTGATAAGACCATCTCATGGAGAAACCCATTGTTATCACCTCCAGGTAATCTCTGATTTCTATTCATATTGAAAATCTCCCAAAGATTGCTCAAGTTTTCATGTCTATGTTTATGGAATAAGAAGCCTAACTAATGTGGAAAGACTTTTATGATGACCAACATAGATGTTAAAGAGGTAGGCTGATCATTTTCTGCAGATCTTTCTGCAGTGAAAGAAGGACTCTAGTCCACCTGAAAGGCTAGGAATTGGGGAATGAGAATCTTAAGAGATAAGTTTTATCAAATGCAAAGCAAAACCTAGTTGTTGGCAGACTATTCTATATGAATCTACTTATCTAGGCATTAATAGCTATTTTGCTCCAAGACTAGTTTGTCAGAAATACTTATAAAAGCAGACAGCTCTGGAGAGATGGAGATAAAGATAGCTTCCTTACTCCCACCAAGTGAGACCTGCTTACTTTCCAGGGTATGAAGTAAAGAATTTAAGCTTGCCTGAATTTAGTTTTGCCCTTGGCTTTTGCAAGGTAATTTATAAACTCTTGAATATCAAACTTGATAGAAGTATCTTTGTATGTCTCAAGTCCTCTGGTCACACTGGATAGTATAACAGGAATTTAGGTGGGAGCTGGCCATACCAGATGTGATTTGGGACAGGAATATTGGATCAGAGAGTATAAACTTGCACTCTGGAGGAGTTGGAAACAAAGACGCTCCATGTTGCAGTCAATTATGCTTAAGTAAAAGAGCCTCAATAAAAACCGTGGATACCAAAGCATGGGTGTGCCTCCCTGTTTTAGCAACCCTCTGTCCATACTGTCATACAGAGTTTCTGGGGAAACAGCTCTATTCATAACTCCACTGGGAGAGGACAAACCATATTCACTGTAATACACCATAACCTCAAATAGGCTCTGTGAACCTGTACAGTGAATCATCAGAAATGAAGCTGGTTTGGGTGATGTCTAGACTCCTATTTGATGTCAGAAGTGAGGATGGTGTTGTGGATTACTCCCTAACTTCCACAGGTTAGTAAAGTTAGTGTTTTCTCCAGGATGGAGTATGCACAGGTGTGCTAAAAGTTTCTTTAAAAGAAAAAAAACTACTAATCTCAGGTTTATGCTTCTGAAATATTCCCTAACCACAAATGCAGGCATCACTTGGCTGTCATCACATCGACCTGTGGGAACTAGGGCTCAGGGAACAAAACTGCAATATTACTCTGGATACTGCTTTACTATAAGTAGCATATTCTTTTGTCTCTGGCCTATATGCCTCATATCTCTTTGCCAATGTCCATGAAATTGTGACAGGCAACTCATTAGAGTTTAGGGTGAAATCTCAGGAACTTTTCATAACCTTTCAAACTTGACGGTTTAACATTAGTCCTAACCATGTCTAACCAATTATTCATCACTCATCTTTGGAAAGATTTATGAACTAAAAAATCCATTCTAAGAGTGAGCTAGTGGCTGGGTTGGAAATAGTGTCCATTACATGAGATAGTATCTTTAAAATGCAGTGAAGAGTCCTACAGGTGGAGTTAAAGAAGCGTGGATCAGACATTCTTGTGAGACACCGAAACATTCCACTCCATGCCTGATAAGCAAACTCATTTTGTGGTGTAAAGGTCTACAGCACTGTTCCCACTTACAGGGTGACTGGTAATTTAAAGCGACAACACCTATTTACTATGTTGTATTCTTATGCACTCTCTTCAGACTTAATTAAAAACAAAAAACAATTGATCATAAGGTTTTCAAATGCTTATTTGCATCAGTTGCTAAATTTTATAAATCTAATTTTCATATAGAAATACTTATGACTACGATCGAACACACTGTGACTGCTTTACAAATTCAGATGTTAGTGTCCATGTTCTTGTTGGCAATCTCTTCCTATACAGGAAAAACTTATTCTCAGATTGCACCTAGTAGTAACAAATGAAAACTCAGATATGCATTTGCTAAGATTTTTATAGTAAGTCAGTGTGTTTTAGGTTGGTTTCTATTCTTTCAGCTCCATGGAAGCTCTATTTATAGATGCTATAATTTCAACAAGCACTGAAGGAAATGTGAACAAATAACACGATAATATGAAACATGAGCAATTGCATTTGAATTCCTCGTATGAAATCTATTCAGTCTCTAATTTTTAGGCTGATTGACAGCTATTACTAGCAAATGTCAGACAGGTAAACATTAAGGCCCCAAAGGCCAATGTTCCTTCCCATGAATCAAATTTTAAAAAATAAGAATTCTGAAGTAAATGTGAATATGTGTATTGTAAAAGCATAATTTAAACAAAGAGTAAACATTTGATTTTAGTAATTTTTTTCTCTTCATATCAACCCCCATGCCAAATGCAGATTTTTTATTTTTAAAGCTATTTTCAGGGGTTTGTTTATACATGCTAGAAAAATATACTATCTCAAATATCATAACATAGGCTCACCTGCCTCATAGCACTTAAAAAAAAAAAATTCACTAAAGTTTCTGAGACATTGAAAACTGATTTTTTAAAAATACTGGAAACAACATTTGTACTTTTTTTAGTAAATTTTTTAACAGTCTTTACAGTTATGCAAACAATCACTGAGCATACTAAAATATGAACACTTTCCCCATTCTTTATCTAGCATGCTGCTGCTGCTGCTAAGTTACTTCAGTCGTGTCTGACTCTGTGCGACCCCATAGACAGAAGCCCACCAGGCTCCCTGGTCCCTGGGATTCTCCAGGCAAGAATACTGGAGTGGGTTGCCATTTCCTTCTCCAATGCATGAAAGTGAAAAGTGAAAGTGAAGTCGCTCAGTTGTGTCTGACTCTTAGCGACCCCATGGACTGCAGCCTACCAGGCTCCTCCATCCATGGGATTTTCCAGGCAAGAGTATTGGAGTGGGGTGCCATTACCTTCTCCACTTCTAGCATAGCATTTGCAATTCAGTTCTGATTAGATTCAGAGACTTTGTTACCATAGTTTGTCACAACTGAGAACCCTAAGTGATTGACACTTATTTGCATTAAAACAACTTTATTATGGTACATGCAGCTTAGCTTGATAGCTTTCTTATTATTGATGCAATTGTTATCACATAGCAACAAATGAAAAAGAATAATATCCCTGAGCCTGACTAGAATAAGTGTACTTCTTACTTTCCTCCTGCTGTGTGAAAATTCCGTTTTCATCTAAACTACAGAATGTATCAGTGAACATAATGGGATCTGACAGTCCATCTTAAATAGTGTCATTAGGTAACAAAGAGAAATCTGAAGCTACATAACCTTTGGTCATTTTGATGACTGTTTCTTTTTCCTTCAATTTGAACAGATAACTCTAACTCCCATCCAAAAGACTTTCTGAAATTTTGTGCATTTGAGTCTGGGTTTCTCTCTAGATAGCTATTTCATCATAAATCAATGCGTCAAGCAGTTGGTTGCAAAATATAGTTAATGAGTTACCAAGTTATAGGAGAATATCACTAAGGAAACACTGTTTCCTTAATATTATATGCAGACTTGGCACTCACAAAATTATATAAGATAAAAAAGTAAATTTAAAATATTTGCTTTTCAAATTTCTTTTAAATAAATGATATCAGATGAAAAAATTAAATAGCAAGTTTCAGAATATGCATATTAGACAAATAACATTGTTTTTGCAAATATAATAGGCTATTTTTAGGAGAAGGGTCTGTGGTACTAAGGTAACATAAAAACATCTATTTGGTGCTCGCTTCGGCAGCACATATACTAAAATTGGAACGATACAGAGAAGATTAGCATGGCCCCTGCGCAAGGATGACACGCAAATTCGTGAAGCGTTCCATATTTTTAAAAACTCTCCAGAAAGCAGGAATAGAAGGAACATACCTCAACATAATAAAAGCTATATATGACAAACCCACTGCAAACATTATCCTCAATGGTGAAAAATTGAAAGCATTTCCTCTAAAGTCAGGAACAAGACAAGGGTGCCCACTTTCACCATTACTATTCAACATAGTTTTGGAAGTTTTGGCCACAGCAATCAGAGCAGAAAAAGAAATAAAAGGAATCCAAATTGGAAAAGAAGAAGTAAAACTCTCACTATTTGCAGATGACATGATCCTCTACATAGAAAACCCTAAAGACTCCACCAGAAAATTACTAGAAATAATCAATGACTACAGTAAAGTTGCAGGATATAAAATCAACACACAGAAATCCCTTGCATTCCTATACACTAATAATGAGAAAACAGAAAGAGAAATTAAGGAAACAATTCCATTCACCATTGCAACAGAAAGAATAAAATACTTAGGAATATATCTACCTAAAGAAACTAAAGACCTATATATAGAAAACTATAAAACACTGGTGAAAGAAATCAAAGAGGACACTAATAGATGGAGAAATATACCATGTTCATGGATTGGAAGAATCAATATAGTGAAAATGAGTATACTACCCAAAGCAATTTATAGATTCAACGCAATCCCTATCAAGCTACCAACAGTATTCTTCACAGAGCTAGAACAAATAATTTCACAATTTGTATGGAAATACAAAAAACCTCGAATAGCCAAAGCGATCTTGAGAAAGAAGAATGGAACTGGAGGAATCAACCTACCTGACTTCAGGCTCTACTACAAAGCCACAGTTATCAAGACAGTATGGTACTGGCACAAAGACAGAAATATTGATCAATGGAATAAAATAGAAAGCCCAGAGATAAATCCACGCACATATGGACACCTTATCTTTGACAAAGGAGGCAAGAATATACAATGGATTAAAGACAATCTCTTTAACAAGTGGTGCTGGGAAATCTGGTCAACCACTTGTAAAAGAATGAAACTGGACCACTTTCTAACACCATACACAAAAATAAACTCAAAATGGATTAAAGATCTAAACGTAAGACCAGAAACTATAAAACTCCTAGAGGAGAACATAGGCAAAACACTCTCCGACATACATCACAGCAGGATCCTCTATGACCCACCTCCCAGAATATTGGAAATAAAAGCAAAAGTAAACAAATGGGACCTAATTAACCTTAAAAGCTTCTGCACATCAAAGGAAACTATTAGCAAGGTGAAAAGACAGCCTTCAGAATGGGAGAAAATAATAGCAAATGAAGCAACCGACAAACAACTAATCTCAAAAATATACAAGCAACTCCTACAGCTCAACTCCAGAAAAATAAACGACCCAATCAAAAAATGGGCCAAAGAACTAAATAGACATTTCTCCAAAGAAGACATACAGATGGCTAACAAACACATGAAAAGATGCTCAACATCACTCATTATCAGAGAAATGCAAATCAAAACCACTATGAGGTACCATTTCACACCAGTCAGAATGGCTGCGATCCAAAAGTCTGCAAATAATAAATGCTGGAGAGGGTGTGGAGAAAAGGGAACCCTCTTACACTGTTGGTGGGAATGCAAACTAGTACAGCCACTATGGAGAACAGTGTGGAGATTCTTTAAAAAACTGGAAATAGAACTGCCTTATGATCCAGCAACCCCACTGCTGGGCATACACACTGAGGAAACCAGAAGGGAAAGAGACACGTGTACCCCAATGTTCATCGCTGCACTGTTTATAATAGCCAAGACATGGAAGCAACCTAGATGTCCATCAGCAGATGAATGGATAAGAAAGCAGTGGTACATATACACAATGGAGTATTACTCAGCCATTAAAAAGAATACATTTGAATCAGTTCTAATGAGGTGGATGAAACTGGAGCCTATTATACAGAGTGAAGTAAGCCAGAAGGAAAAACATAAATACAGTATTCTAATGCATATATATGGAATTTAGAAAGATGGTAACAATAACCCTGTGTACGAGACAGCAAAAGAGACACTGATGTATAGAACAGTCTTATGGACTCTGTGGGAGAGGGAGAGGGTGGGAAGATTTGGGAGAATGACATTGTAACATGTAAAATATCATGTAAGAAACGAGTTGCCAGTCCAGGTTCGATGCACGATACCGGATGCTTGGGGCTAGTGCACTGGGACGACCCAGAGGGATGGTATGGGGAGGGAGGAGGGAGGAGGGTTCAGGATGGGGAACACATGTATACCTGTGGTGGATTCATTTTGATGTTTGGCAAAACTAATACAATTATGTAAAGTTTAAAAATAAAATAAAATTAAAAAAAAAAAAAAAAAAAACATCTATTTGTACTTACAGTAAAGGGTAGGACTAATTTTGAAAAAAAAATAATATGTATTTATATAACATCATAGCATTTTAAACCAAGTATATATAATCTTTTTTGAATTAGGTAATATTAACTCATTTTACAGATTGATAAATTTATGTTCACAGTGTTAAGTAATTTGCTCCACATGAGACAATTTATAGGGTTTGCCACAGAATTTAGAACTAAGAAATCTGAATCTTCCGCTTGTGCTCTCCATAATCCTTCAGTATCCTATGAGAAAGGCAGAGAGAAACTGACTCTAAGATGAAAACTGACAATGATTTCAATAAATAGTAGAAAAGGCTCTCTTCACTTTAACTTTCACTCTAAGATGTTGTTGTTTCTTCATTTTAAGCACACTGTTCTCTGGTGTCCTGCTTTCACACTCAACAATTTTAAAGTCCTGTTCTTCAAATCAACGTTTTTTCACCTTCTCTATTTCCCTTTCACTTCCCTGACCAGAATTTCATACCACAATGAAATAAGTGAATGAATGGCTGGTATCTAGGACTCTCTCATGGTTACAGTGGCAAAGAGATTTTTTCTAACCCAATGAATCAATAAATAGTGGAATTTCAAGTAGTGAGCCCAGTGAAAAATTGAAGTGCAGAATTTTAAAAACTGAGGAAAGAGTATTTCATACTTCTGATATCTATCATGGATGATCATATTTTAATCACGAAACAACAAATGTTTATCTATTGCTAACTGAAATGTCAACCATTGTGTTATGCAATGTAATGCTTACAGCAATCCCAATTATTGTTGTTTCTGTTTTATATTATGCAAACTAAGGCTTCTGATAGTTATGCACCTTGCCTGAAGCTCCAGAGTTGGGAAGCAGCAGAGCCGATGTTAGGACCCAGGTATGTCTGAAAGCCCATAAACTCCAAAATCTGCAAAATGCTGTCTGTTGTGTAATCTCTTCTCTACATAGAGCTTGATATAGTAATTAATACAAATGTACCATTTAAAAATATTTTTGGTAGGAAATAAAGGGGATCATAACCAAATAGTAGTATTTGGGGTGAGAAAATACTGATACTAATATACTAATACTGATCATTTGAATGTTCTTAATTGTCTTAATTTTGAGAGTCTGCAATATGGCCAGTGCATTCCCATGAGGAGAGTGAATGAAAAATAAGAGGTTAATTAAAGACTATAGAAATGACTTTCTTTGGTCTTTTCACCATGGGAATCTACTCCCATGTCATCAAAATTTTAACTACATAAGAGTGAAATAATTTGCAAGCATAGGCTCTGCTGCTGTGTATTACAGCCTTTGAAATAATGCTATTGAACAGGCATGTTGATTTTTCTTTGGAGTTATGTTGAGCATTAATCTCATTATCCACTCAGTATGAGTAATACAAATGCACACCTTTCCTCTTAGAAGTTAAAAAAAAAAAAAAAAAAGAGCTTTACCTATAAAAACAGATGGACAAATGTGAAAATTGGTTATTACATTTAAGAAACCTTATAAATCTGTAAAACATGGTTTATACTTATCAAGAAAACATATTTCACAATATTATATCTCTGTGTTACCTTGGATCTTACCAGTGCTTAGCTTTGAATATTTTACTCTGCACCATCAATGGAGCAGCACAGCCTACTAAATCAACTAAATCCAAAACCCTCTCTTAACATCCGGGTTTATTATTAACCTTGCTAAAATCTACCTGCATAGAGTAGTCACTCCATCCTTACAAATAACCTACAGTCAGTGTCTGAAATTGCCCTACTTCTTGCTATTTCTACATGTTTGCTGTTCTTTTCTTCTCCTAGAATATGAGTTTTTAAATGCCTTGGAAATTCTGTCTCCCTCAAAATACAGGTTAATTACCAACTTACCTAAGCCACATTGATCTCTATACCACTAACTTTAATTCATATAATGATGTGTTTGTAACTTCTTATGAGTCTTATTTATTTATTTGACCAGTTAGTTGAATGATGGTTTCTTGAGGTTACTGCTCTATGCTTATAATTATTTTACAGTTCTCATAGTCTCTACAAAACCTTGGGGCAGGAAGTCAATCTCACTTATTTGATTTGTTTCAATGTAATACACAGCTGATTCAACATTTATTTGACAGGTTCTCATAGTGTGAAGAAAATATGCAGTGGAGATACAGTCTTTATCCACGTAGAGTATATATTCTTGTGAAGGGGACAGTGAATTCTAAAAAATGTAAACTAGAAATTGCAACAAACGCCAAAATGAGTAGTACCTGATCCTATTCATTGACTACACTAAAGCCTTTGACTATGTGGATAACAACAAACAGTGGAAAATTCCTCCAGAGACAGGAATCCCAGACCACTTTACCTGCCTCCTGAGAAATCTGTATGTAAGTCAAGAAGCAACAGTTAGAACCAAATATTTAACAATGGACTGGTTCAAAATTGGGAAAGGAGTATGTCAAGGTTGTATATTGTCACCTTGCCTATTTAACTTACATGCAGAGTACATCATGTGAAATGCCGGACAGGATGAAACATTCCGGACTAGATGAAGCACAAGCTGCTATCAAGATTGCCAGGAGACATATCAACAAACTCAGATACACAGATGACACCACCTTTATGGCAGAAAGTGAAGAGGAACTAAAGAACCTCTTGATGAAAGTGAAAGAAGAGAGTGAAAAAGCTGGCTTAAAACTCAATGTTGAATAAATGAAGATCATGACAGCCAGTCCCATCACTTCATGGCAAATAGATAAGGAAACAATGAAAACAGCGACAGACTTTATTTTCTTGGGCTCCAGAATCACTGCAGATGGTGACTGCAGCCATTAAATTAAAAGATGTTTGCTCCTTGGAAGAAAAGTTATGACCAACCTAGACAGCATATTAAAAAGTAGAGATATTACTTTGCCGACAAAGGTCCATGTAGTCAAAGCTATGGTTTTTCCAGTAGTCGTATATGGATGTGAGAGTTGGACCATAAAGAAAGCTGAGCACTGAAGAACTGATGTTTCTGAACTGTGGTGTTGAAAAAAACTCTTGAGAACTCTTGGACTGCAAGATCAAACCAGTGACTCCTAAAGGAAATTAGTCCTGAATATTCATTGGGAGGACTGATGCTGAAGCTGAAACTCCAATACTTTGACCACCTGATGAGAAGAACTAACTCACTGGAAAACACCCTGATGCTAGGAAAGACTGAAGGCAGGAGGAGAAATGGGAGACAGAGGATGAGATGGTTGAATGACATCACCGACTTGATGGACATGAGTTTGAGCAAGCTCCAAAAGTTGGTGATGGACAGGGATGCCTGGCATGCTATAGTCCATGGGGTCACAAAGAGTCCGACATGACTCAGTGACTGAACTAAACTGAACTGACTGACCTGATCCTATAAGAGTTTATGATAGGGTATGTACCCATGTAAATAAGTTAAAGAAATTGTTACTATGAAAGTCTGAGTTGAATCATCATTCCCTATTTAGTACATATGTATTAAAAGCCTACTAAGTCCCAGGGCCTACTATGTCCCTGTACTATTTTGATAGTTTTAAACAGACTATGGACCCCTTTCTAGTACCATATATTTAAATATATGGGATTCCTAGGTAGGATTAATGATAAAGAACTCGCCATCAATGTGGGAGACATAAGAGACGTGGGTTCATCCATACATTGGGAAGATTTCCTGGAGTGGGCATGGCAACCCACTCCAGTATTCTTGCCTGAAGAATCCATTCAACAGAGGAGCCTGGTGGGCTATATAGTCCATGGGGTCACAAACAGTCAGACACAACTGAAGCGACTTGGCATGCACACACATTTAAATATATATATATGAAATTATGTTTTTAAATACATAGAATTATAAAATAAATCATCATAAAATTGCATCTAAAATGTTAAAAACAAATTTGTGATACAATAATATATACTTCTTTATTAACAAATTAAGATCTAGTAGCAGATCTATTATGTTCTGTAATTCAATATACTGATGAACTTAAATGATACTTTGAAATATCTCCCATGAGTCTAATGTGATAAAAATAAACATCATGCATATTTGTAACAAAGACAAAGGTACTATGAATATACTGCTATAGTTTGTTTCCTAAATTTATACTTGAAGGAAAGGATAAGTTTCAGTTAGAGGTTAATGAATATGTGGATGAATTTTCTTTTTCACCAAACTGAGCTCATAGAGGGTCTGATTTGATCTGAAAGTTCACTAGTACAGAACTTCTGGCATACTGAGGAGGCAGACAGTAGTCAATAAACATGTTATATATTTGAGTGAAGAGCAGTTAAGAACCCCACTCCAGGCACATGCAAGAAAGAGGCTTGGTTCTTTTAGACAACAAAAACCTGTGTGGGAGGGCCTTGTGGTGAAGAAGCATGGCACATTAGAGGAAATAAAAGAAAACAAATGTGACTGCAATACATTTTACAAGAGTGAGAACACTACAAAATCTGGCTAGAGTAGAAGGTAGAGGAAAGACCATGGAAAGCCTGAAAAGACAGACTAAGGATACCATCTCTGTAGAGTGATAGGTGGCGGAGTGGAGATGAGGACAAAAAGGTATGCCTATAATGCACATTGCATCTCATTTCATAAAGATCATCCAGGTGGTAGAGTGGATTACCAAGCAGGAGAGGATACCGCTATCCAAGAAGGGAGACTCAAAGATGAGTGGTATGAGACTAGGATGGTGAAAAATGACAAGAAGAAAAAGAAAAGTCTAGGATGGAAGAAAGAAATTGGCATTTTAAACCCATGTTTGTATTCAATATAGTGCATGTTTTATTGAGATCATATATTCCAAAGATGATTCACACGAAACCAAAATTAAATAATGGCATTGGATAATTAAAACCAGAATCTAAATATCATTTATTATTTCTGAGGCTTTGATTCAAATAAAATCTCAAATGCAAGTTAATCATCTCTTTCAATTCTTTTAACCATTCATTATTCTCTGAAAGAAATCACAATATTTTTCTTCCAATTACTTAGTCTCACATTTCTATAAATTTGAAGTATGATCATCCTTTAACTTACTCTTCAACTTCTCCTCTTACAATATTTCACTTTTGTATTCACCAAGGATTAATACATTTTTTGAGAATTCAAATTCCATTTATTTTAACTATGTAGTTAGCATATATATTAAATCAAAATTTGGATTCTCTAGCAAATTTGGCTTACTAATTATATAATTTTTGGGTTCAGGATGGGGAACACATGTATACCTGTGGTGGATTCATTTTGATATTTGGCAAAACTAATACAATTATGTAAAGTTTAAAAATAAAATTAAATTAAAAAAAAATTTTAAAGAATTTCTAAAAACTTGTCAAGTACCAATACCCAAATAAAGTAGTCAAAGGGTATGCTTTCCTGAAATGATCCACACTTTGTCTTTTTCATGGATTTTTATCATTACCAGAAATATCCATACAAATAAAAAATACTTAGCATCTCTGTCCAAAGAAATTTTTGTTCCATTTGATTAAACTTACAAAAGTATCAGAAGTCAAAGTAATTGACATAATGCAAAAATGGAAAAGTTAAAAATATTTTATACCTGAATGACTCATTCCACAAGGTCCTCACATAATTATTATATTATTTCATTATTTCTGAAGAAAAATGAACTACTCTACCAAGACACTCTGGAGACTTTGTAAGATAAATATTTCAAATATTTCAATTAGAGAACAAGTGAATAATTCATCAGTGAAAGAATCTCATTTAATGAGAATCTGAAGACATGATTTAAAATGAGCCAAAGGTTGGCTGTTACAAAAAAAGTATATGTGTTGCAAAACAACACATAATGTTCTCAAGCTAAAGTTTATTTAAGAAACAAATCTTTCATGAGCATGAGCAAAGGCAAGTCAAAGCTGTCAAGGATTAAAATAATATAACTATAGTTTTACAAAATTTTTAAAATATTTTTAAAAATTTCCAGGGAAGCTGAAGGCTATGGTTGAAGCTGCATTGAAGACAATGCAGGCACTTATCTCCCCAATATCCCCTGAAAATAAGGAAAAATTTGGAAAACCTAAATTCTACATTTAAAAAAAGCATAAAGGAAATTAAATTCTATGTAAATTCTTTAATCATAACTTGAAAGAGAATGGCAAAAACTGCAAAGTCATCTCTCATGCTGTGGCCCCATTCCTGCTCATGAGCAAATGTAGACTGAGAAAATCTGGGGAAGAAAGGGTCAGATATCTTTAAAAGGGACAGGCGTAACTTTAAAATACTTGATTTAAAGAGATATATGAAATTTAAAAGTGTCTCTCTGACGGGGCAGATGGTAAAGTGTCTGCCTGTAATGCTGGAAACATGGGTTTGATACCTGGGTTGGGAAGATCCCCTGGAGAAAGGAATGGCTATCCACTGCAATATTCTTGCTTAAAGAATTCCATGGATAGAGAAGCCTGGCAGCCACAGTCATGGGATCACAAAGAGTCAGACATGACTGAGGGACTAACATACGTGTTATTTAGAGGGAAACCCTTTGATAAGCACAATTTATAGAAAGTAAAAAACACAAAAAGTACCTTTTGGCAATTCAATAATGAAGGAAAGAAAAACAGAGAAAATGTGGGTCCAACAAAACAAAAAGTGAGCAGTGAAATTGGAAAATTCACAACTCCTCCCCACCAAAACAGTCCTACAA
This sequence comes from Bos indicus, assembly GCF_029378745.1. Classification (NCBI taxonomy): domain Eukaryota; kingdom Metazoa; phylum Chordata; class Mammalia; order Artiodactyla; family Bovidae; genus Bos; species Bos indicus. The sequence goes on from NC_091765.1 coordinate 34,847,593, forward strand.
AGTATCTGGATTTGCTACGCTAAGAGAATAGGGAATTACTAAATCAGGAAGGTTATGTAAAAGCCTTATAGCATAAATGTAAAGAAAAGGTAAGTGAAGTCCTCACAAAGCTCCTAAAAAAATTTAAGAAATAAAATTTCACACATATCAGCTGAAGATAATTCCCTCACACAAAGCAACTACAAAGCAAAAAAAAAACTGTTACTATACAATGCAGAATGAAAAACACTCAAACAAGAATCTGATGATATAAAAAACACTTTTAATAAGACATTCAAAGTCTAAACAACAAGTGGGAAAAGAAATATTAATAGATGAATGGGGAAAAAAAAAAATTGACTGAGCTCAGGAAAGAAACAGAAGAAAAAGACAAAATTGTCTCTGAAACAGAGAATACATTACAAGATGCCCACGGCAGAAAAAACCCAAATGAAAATTTGCTACGGTCCACTGAGGAAAGGCAGGAAAATAACCAAAAGAATGACAATGACAAAACAGTAAAAGAGACAGAGCCTGGGTAATGAAAGACGGGCAAAGGATAATTAGTATGTAAATTAAAACATACTGATTCATTTAATTAATACATATTAATAAATTTCTAATTTTTTTAAATTTTATTTTATTTTTAAACTTTACAATATTGTATTAGTTTTGCAAAATATCGAAATGAATCTGCCACAGGTATACCTGTGTTCCCCATCCTGAACCCTCCTCCCTCCTCCCTCCCCAAACCCTCCCTCTGGGTCGTCCCAGTGCACCAGCCCCAAGCATCCAGTATCGTGCATCGAACCTGGACTGGCGACTCGTTTCATACATGATATTATACATGTTTCAATGCCATAGAAGAATAACCAAACAAGGGAATGGAAATAGCAAAAAAAAAAAAAAAAAAACTTATGACCAAGAAAACGTTCTGAAAAAGAAGACCTGAATCTGTACATTAAAAGGGCTCACCTGGGAAAACTGACCTAGGATAATTTTAAAACAAAGATAAAATTGTCAAGCCCTTCAAGGAAAAGTCGGACACGACTGAAGCAACTTAGCAGCAGCAGCAGCAGCCAAGGAAAAGTGACAAATAATTCACAAAAGGCAAAATAATTACATTAACACCAGACTTTCCAGACTATTATATAAAACAAAGCAACAGACAAACAAGAAAACAACAAATATTGAGGATAGGGAAAAATATTTTTTAACATATAAGAGCTTGAGGAAGTCTGCTCTCATTAGCTCTACTTAAATAATATACTACTGTCAATAATGCTGACACAAATTTAATGATAGTAATACCATATAAGACAGCTAGGATTTCCCTTATTCTATAAAAAAGAAAACAATGGAGGGAGAGTTAAATGAGAAAACTAAACTGAAAGTAGCATCAGTAACAGAGCTGGGAATTAGACCAGATCTTCAATTATCAGGTTAATTAAACTCATATTTTCAATTATCAGGTCAGTATACTTTCAATTAAGTCAGAGCATTCTCACTCTAGATTAATCAAGGTCAATCGAGAAACCACAGACACACAATGAAGTCAACTGCCAAACATTCAAATTGCCTCCAGAGTATAGTAATCAGAGGAAAGATGGTGATGTTAAAAGCCAACTCATGAAGTTGGCATGAGCCATGAGTATGTTTCTCTCATTTATAGGACATATACTAAACACCTAATCCTGCCAGCTATGGTGCAAATACCATATTTGCAGGATATATACTAAATACCTAATCCTGCCAGCTTTGGTGCAAATAGGCACAAATACTCCTCATTATCAAACATTCACTACTGTTAAGGTGGGAAATTTAAAGCATTTCTTAAAAAACAATATCAGTATTGACATATAACAGTTTCCATAGTATATTATATTCTTTTATATTATAATCAAGGCAATTTATAGTCAAGACATTTAACTGGAGTTTTCATCTCTTCATCCATGAAAATGTGATTAAGGACACCTAATAAGATGCTTTTCATTCTATGAGTGCTCCATTGCATCCAACTCTTTGTCACCCCATGGACTGTAGCCTGACAGGTTCCTCTGTCCATGGGATTCTCCAGGCATGAATACCGGAGAGGGCTGTCATGCCCTTCTCCAGGGGATCTTCCCAACCCAGGGGTCAAGTCCCTGTCTCTTGCATCACCTGCATTGGCAGTCGGGTTCTTTAACACTAGCACCACCTGGGAAGCCCTGGTACTGTTCCATACATTACTGTATAAAGAGAAAAGAGAAAAGAAAAAGTAGTCTTTATGCTACTTACATTCCAGTTGTGAGCCAGTGTGGATGTAAATGTGGCAGGACTATATCTACCCCCTTGGTTGAGGACTGTACAGCCTTATTTAGTAGGTCTCTTTGTTAATTCATAATCAATAGTTGTTTTTAACTCTCATGAAAACAAATGAGTTTTGCTACCATTGATTTTTATATAAAATGATCTCTAACACCCGTATCTGTTATTAAAACTGTACCAAAAAACTGAACTAGCTGGCAAATATTACTCAAGATTTTAAAATTACTAAATAAAAATTTATATAATATTTAGTCTGTTCAAATATTATTTTAGATCATATATTCAAAAAAATCCCTTAATAAATTATTTAAAATTTGGTAGTTAACATTATTTATTTTCTTCCCATAGTTGAGCTTAATAATATGAGAGAACTTCCCCAAATTTAAGAAATATAAGAATCTCTGAATCTGTAAAACCCAGGTTCTTCATTTCTAGCTCCCAAGTGATGCAGATCCTTCAGGTCTTTGGATGACATTTTGAGTAGCAAAGCATTAGACAACACTTAATACAGACATTGTCAATGATAAAAATCTGGGCATCTGTGAAATAAATGATATTTAAATAAGCATTAAATATAATTTTAAAATACCATAGAAACAATGATAGATGCTTTTATAAATGCTATATGTTAAAAATCAGTATTTTTTTAGAGGAAACAACATGCAGAAAGGCTTAAAGAAAGGTCTAATAATATTGTTGTGGAGTTAATCTGACCTAGACACAAAAGAAAATTATGTACCTCAGATGAGCAGCTAAGCATAAAGTAATACAATAACAATATCTGTTATAGAACTGTTTACAGAACAGTTAACATTTCTTCCTTGCAGTGAAACCTGATTTGTATTCCTATCCTGAATGGCTTAAAAGTAAGAACTAATGTTAAAAGAGGATAATCTCATCCATTTTTTAAAAAATATGGCTGCCTGTGTGAGTATATGAAAGAATTATTCATTTTCATTCCTTTTAATTTTTTAATGTCTCCTTCTGTTCCTAATAAAAGTAAAATTGAGGGCCATTATAAGTAAAGTTTTCAATATAAAGAATAAGCAAATATGATGAAAAGGGCTGGCACATTATCCTATCCCCAATGCTCAGCAAAGTGGCAACTGTAAGCAGTAAATGAATGCTTAAACTATGTATTTCATTCAACTGTACAATATACTCAAAGACCCCATACTGAAGTTGCCTGTGACCTTTAGCAACATAACTGCTCTCAGCCTTTGATACAGAAAAGGAAAACTGTGTTGTTCTAAAGGGTAAGTGGGATATTCTTTGCTTAAAGTGCCTGACATGATGCCCGGAGCATTCTGTTTCCTGAATCACAAATATTTAATCAAATTTCTGGATTATAGTACTCAAGAAGTGAATGTCAATAAATCAGTGAATACATTTAAAAATAAAGATACCTCAAATACTGGAATAAAGAATCCATTTACCTTCTCTGATTTGAAAAATAAGCACACCAAATTACTCCTATGGAGGATTATTGGAAAACACAGAAATAGAACAGTTTTTGAATCTTCCCAAATTCTCTCATTAAAAACAGAATAGTAACACCAAAAATCCTGGACATCTACAACAAATTCCAACTATATACTGCTGCTGCTGCTGCTGCTAAGTCGCTTCAGTCGTGTCCGACTCTGTGCGACCCCATAGACGGCAGCCCACCACGCTCCCCCGGCCCTGGGATTCTCCAGGCAAGAACACTGGAGTGGGTTGCCATTTCCTTCTCCAAAGCATGAAAGTGAAAAGTGAAAGTGAAGTCGCTTAGTCGTGTCCGACTCTGAGCGAATGAACTCTGAAATGCCAATTAATAAAGTCAAGGACAGCTACAAAATCTGCATGGCATCAGAAACCGTGAAGAGGAAGCAGGTATTAGGCATTCAGTCTCTCCATGACTCTGAGAGCTCAACTCCTTACTAGAGAAATCTGGTAAGACAGAGAGTCACCAAGAGAAGACCAACTATCAAGGAGAAAATACTGCAGGCTTAAATTTGTGGGTGAATACAAGGACACCATGGGCTTCCTGGGTGGCACTAGTGGTAACGAATCTGCCTGCAATGCAAAAGACATAGGAGACTTGGTTCAATCTCTAGGTCGGGAAATCCCCTGAAGGAGGAAATGGCAACCCACTCCAGTATTCTTGCCTGGAGAATCTCATGGACAGAGAAGCCGGGCAGGCTACAGTCAACAGGGTCACAAAAAGTTGGACAAGATTGAAGCAACATAGCATCCACACACAAACAAGGAGACCATGGTAAAGTCAGAAAGCCAGTGGAATAGTCTGGATCATGTGAAGTGAAAACTGCTCAGTCGTGTCCAACTCTTTGCAACCCCAAATTCTCCAAGCCAGCATATTGGAGTGGGTAGCCTTTCCCTTCTCCAGTAGATCTTCCCAACCTAGGGATCGAACCCAAGTCTCCGACATTGCAGGCAGATTCTTTACCAGCTGAGCCACAATCAAAGTGTAGTCTGGATTGTATTAAACCTCAAAATTAATACTATTAAGCTTCTTTCCAGGACAGAGTCCCTCACTGAAAAGGAACTCCTGGGAGGATTAATCTAAATTAATCTGAACAGGAACAACATGGACAAAGATGTGCTGTGCGCTTAGTTGCTCAGTAGTGTGTGACTCTTTGCAACCCCATGGACTGTAGCCCACCAGTCTCCTCTGTTCGTGGGGATTTTCCAGGCAAGAATACTGGAGTGGCTTGCCATGCCCTCCTCCAGGGGATCTTCCCAACCCAGGGATCAAACCCATGTCTCTCGCATTGTGGGTGGATTCTTTATCATCTGAGCCACCAGGGAAGCCCTGGAGAAATATAGGAAAAGGTAAAGATAAACACATGAGAGTATAGAGGAAGCAGAGGATCAAAAGTACAGGTCAAATTTTTGGATCATTTTGTGAAAATAACAGAATTGTGAGGTATAGATTTATGAAGTTAAAAGTCATCTTAGCCAAATCTTCCCTCTACAAAACTATTTTCCTTTAACTAGGAGAAGTAGGAGAAAATTTTGGTAAAATCTCATACACAATATTTTAAGAAAAAAAAATAAGAAGCAGAATAACAGAGCTAGAAACACAGTCTCGTTCATTCATGTGTTGTATGTGGTTGCTTTCTTGCTATTAGGGCATAGTTGAGTAGTTACAGCAGAACAGAATATCCCTCAAAGTACAGAGAAACCATACATTCTGTAAAGCCTAAAATAATTACTATGTGACCCTTTACAGAAAAGTTTCACCTTCTCTGGACTAGAAGAAAGCATTAAGAAGGTTCAACTTTTTTTTTTTTTAATTCAAGTAGTATAGTTGGTGTACAACATAATATAGGTGTAAAATGTAGTGATTCACATTTTTAAAGGTACTTCATTTATAGTTACTATAAAATATTTGCTATATTCACTGTGTTGTATAATGTTATAGTCACTACATGTATTTGTTTAGTTTTCACATATAAGTGATATTGTACAGTATTTATCTTTCTCTGTCTGACATTTCATTTAGCATAATTCTCTCAAATTCCATCTATGAGCTGCAAATGGCAAAAATTCGATTCCTTTTTATGGCTGAGTAGTATTCTATTGAATATATATACCACATCTTGTTTATCCATTCATCTGTTAATGGACACTTATGCAGATTTAATATCTTGGCAATTGTAAATAATGCTGCTCTGAACATTGGGGTGCATTAATCTTTTGAATGACTGTTTTTTTTCACGTATGTACCCACGAGTGGAACTGCAGGATCATATAGTAGTCCTATTTTTAGTACTTTGAGAGCCCTCCATATAGTTTACCAGAGTGAATGCAGCAACCTACATTCACACCAACAGTGTATTGAGTTCCCTTTTCTCCATATCCTTGTCAGTGTTTTTTATTTGTTTTCTTTCTGATGATTGCCACTCTGCCAGATGTCCAAACATTTAACTTGAATTAGGACTCTGTGTTCTATAAGTTTACTTCATTAGTGAGTTCTAATAGCTTTCCGGTAGTGTCTTTAAGATTTTCTATGTATAGTATCATATCATCTGAAAAAGTTTCAGTTTTACTTCTTCCTTTCCAAATAGGATTCTTTTTATTTTTTTTATCTGATTGTTGTGGTTTTGACTTCCAAAACTATGTTGAATAAAAGTGGTGTGAGTAGGCATCCTTGTAATTTCCCTGATCTTAGAGGAAAAGCTTTCATCTTTCTACCACTAAATATGATGTTAGATGTGGGTTTGTCATATATGGCCTTTATTATGTTGAGGTATGCTCCCTCAATCAGTGTCACATTTCATTTTCTTTGGCTCCAAAATCAATGCGGATGGTGACTGCAGCCACAAAATTAAAAGACGCTTGCTCCTTGGAGAATATCTATGATAAATGACAGTGTATTAAAAGCAGAGACATCTCTTTGCCAACAAAGGTCCATCTAGTCAAAGCTATGGCTTATCCATAGTCTTTACAGATGTGAAAGCTGGACCATGAAGAAGGCTGAGCTACAAAAAATTGATGCTTTCTAACTGTTGTGCTGGAGAAGACTCTTGAGGGTCCCTTAGACAGCAAGGAGCTCAAACCAGTCAACCATAAAGGAAATCAACCCTGAAAATTCATTGCAAGGAATAAGTATTGATGCTCCAGCTGAAGCTCCCATACTTTGGCCACCTGATGCAAAGAGATGACTCACTGGAAAAGACCCTGATGCTGCGACAGATTGAGGGCATGAGAAAGGAGCAACAGAGTATGAGATGGTTGGATGGCATCACTGACTCACTGGACATGAGTTTGAGCAAACTCTGGGAGATGGTGAAGGACAGGGAGCCTCGTGTGCTGCAGCTCACAGGGTTGCAAAGAGTTGGATGTAACTTAGTACTGAACAACAATAATTTCCTTTATGTATCTTAGCTTTTCATTTTCTACTACAGATGTTTGGGCAAAAAAAAGAAAGGCATAATTAGAAAAAAGACTATAGTTTTTTTTCTGTAAAGATTTCAACTCACGTAAAATTATTTCACAGATATTACATGGCTAATAAACTAGGACTAAACTGGGACTGAATTTCATCCAATTACTTAAAATAATTAAGGTAAATTTTATACATCTAATTTGAGGACAATCACTTGTATAAGTAACATATTTGCTTTTGATAATATTTTATTTTTTTCTGATAGGAGCATACATTTGGAAACAATTTCACTGACACCAATAGTCTATAAAAACTAAGGAGTGGTTAATCTTTTTGGCAGAATTATAAAGACTATAATTAGATGATTTGCTTAAATTCTGTTCTGTTTCCCCACTGTGCATGCATGTGTGTGTGGTACTGTGTATGTATAGATATGCAGATAGATCAATACCGACATATTGCCTTGTTTATTATACGTTGGAGGTTCTAGCTTCAGCTTTATATATTTATAGATATTTAAAGTATGTGTGAGTGCAATCATGTCTGATCTTAGCAATCCTATGCACTGTAGCCCACCAGGCTCCTCTCTCCATGGGATTTTCCAGGCAAGAATAGTGGAGTGGGTTGCCATTTCTCTACTTGAAATTCCACCATTTATTGATTCATTGGGTTAGAAAAATCTCTTTGCCACTGCCATGAGAGAATCATTGTACTGGCCATTCATTCACTTCTTTCATTGTGGTATGAAACTCTGCTCAGGGAAGTGAAACGGAAATTTGTGTCAAAATTATTTGTAGTATATTCTTTAAATAGGCTGATAAGAGCAGAATTCCTCAAGCTCTTGAATGTTGAAAACTTTTTTATCTATCCTCAATATTTGTTAAGTTTTATAGTTTGTCTGATGCTTTGTTTTGTACAATAGCTTTAAAAAAGTCTGGTATTAAAGTAATTATTTTGTCTTTGTGAATTATTTGTCACTTTTTCTTGGAGGTCTTGACAATTTTATACTTGTTTTTGAAATTATTCTAGTTCAGTTTTCCCAGGTGTGCCCTTTTAATGTACAGATTCAGGTTTATTCCTTTTTCTGGAAACTTGTTTTTGTTCATAATTTTATTGTTTCCATTCCATTGTATTTCATCTATTAAATTAACATGTATTAATTCAAATATTAATTATCCTTTGCCTTTCATTACCTACTCTCTGTTGCTGCTGTCTGCAGATATAAACTCTTGTGTGGCTTGAGAGAAAGTACCTTTTTCCTTTCCTTGACAGAGAAAATTCCCTAAAAGAAAGGTGGACCATTATGGGGAAATTTGTAGTATTTAGGTCCACATCTAAAGAACCATCTGTTTTATTTCTACTGAGTTTTCAAAAAGGCTAAATAATGTAAAACACATCTAACATGGAATAGTATTGTATCATAACTCATAATGGAAGAGCTGAAAAGTAGTTAAGATATATGTAATCATTTCTAGAAAATATGACATATTTCAATAACATCCATATTTTGCTAAATGTTGATAACTGGCTAATATAAAAAACGAACCATGTATTTATTTTCTTGTCCATAAAAACAGCATGTTTCTATATACTATTCTTAAATAAATCATCAGACTTAAAGAGAAATAATAAGGGATTATTAGTCATTTTTCAGAACATTAAAAGTGGGTAGGTAACTAATACATTTGAACACAGTGAGTACAAACTCAAACTGCCCTCAAAACATGTAAGGCATTAGATGCATGTACTACAATCAAAGATCTGGCAGTTATTAGACTAAATTTTTTGAAAGAAAAAGTATTATATGTATTATTCTGTTTTCTCATCGTGCCTGAGAGTGACTTATACAATGTGCTCACTAAAGATTACTTTAAGTAACAAGAATAATTTATCACAAGTTTTAGAATCAAACAGCAGACACCCATCTGCAATGTTTAATAGGCCAATACACAAATCATTATATTGAGAACAAAAGTACAGCACAAAAAGACTTTAAAATTATTTTTTCAATCATTAGCCAATATGAGATAAGGCATGATACAAATACCAGTTTCCATTACTTATTGTGAGAAAAATTCCACCTAAATATTGAAAAATATAAGAAATGTAGGCCTGACATTTTAAAATATTTCAAAAGTATGTTGCAAAGGAAAGGTAGTTCAATTACATTCAAGAATTTAGATTATGGGCAGAGTAAAATGGAAAGTAAGTATTTGGGTAGAAATATCAATAACCTCAAATATGCAGATGACACCACCCTTATAGCAAAAAGCCAAGAGGAACTAAAGAGCCTCTTGATGAAGGTGAAAGAAAGTGAAAAAGCTGACTTAAAAATCAACATTCAAAAAACAAACATCATGGCATCCAGTCCCATCACTTCATGGCAAATAGATGGAGAAACAATGAAACCAGTAACAGACTTTACTTTCTTGGGCTCCAAAATCACTGCAGATAGTGACTGCAGCCATGAAATTAAAAGACACTTGCTCCTTGGAAGAAAAGCTATAACACACCTAGACAATGTATTAAAAAGCAGAGACATCACTTTTCCAACTGGGGTCCATCTAGATAAACCTATGGTTTTTCCAGTAGTCATGTACGGATCTGAGAGTTGGACCATAAAGAAGGGCTAAGTGCTGAAGAATCGATGCTTTTTTTTTTTTTTCTTTTTTCATTTGTTTATTGAAAGCCTCCTTTGCATCTTAGACTTGTAATCGATGCTTTTGTACTGTGGTATTGGAGAAGACTCTTAAGAATCCCTTGACCTACAAGGAGATCAAACCAGTGAATCCTAAAGGAGATCAATCCTGAATATTCATTAGAAGGACTGATGCTGAAGCTTCAATATTTTGGCTATCTTATGCAAAGAGTTGACATTAGAAAAAGACTCTGATGCAAGGAAAGGCTGAAGGCAAGTGAAGAAGCGGACAAGATGGCTGGATAGCATCACCGACTCAACGGACATGAGTTTGAGCAAGCTCTGGGAGATGGTGAAGGACAGGGAAGCACGGTGTGCTGCTGTCCATGGGGTGGCAAAGACTTGGTCAGGACTGAGCAACTGAACAACAAAAAAATGCAAAGTATTTGAGTAGTAAACTCTTGAAATAACTACATGTAATAATTTAACTAAAAAAGAAAAATTTAATTTTACTCTCCAAACAACTTTAAGATCAACATTTGTCTTCCTAAAACTCCCATTTAACCAGTCATTTAATATAGCAATGGGAAATAAAACAATAGTTGTTTGTTAGTAAAAATAGGCAAAGTGACCTAATATGCTTTCAGAATATCCCTATATTCCACTTAGGGAATGAGTGGGTTCCATTTCACAACATTTAGATGCATAGATGAAATTTCAAGCAACTTTACTTTTCTCAGGGAACAGAAAAAAAAAATTACTGGGCAAACAGAGCATCCTGGTATGCCTGACATATAAATTTACAGGGCATAGAATATAGCAGAGCTAAATATCATCTCTTCAGCTAAAGTTACTGGATATAAATAAAGTGATATTATAATTTCTCTTATGTTTAGGTGGAGTAAATTAATTCTAACCCAAAAATATACATAATTAAAAAAATCCAAATTTCCAAAACTGCCTGCTAAAGACAAAGTTCTAAAACAAACTGACTCCACCAAGGCATGGTAATAAAAAATCAAGAACTCCCTATACTAGTTGGGTATTTGGATTATATTTATTTGTGTTTTATTTAGATTTTGGTACTATAGACATTTTGTGGGTATAGGATGTAAAGCAACACAGAGAAACTGTTGGTATGAATTACTGAACATAAAAAAGTCAAATGACAATTTAATAAGTCAATACCAAAATTCCTAGACTACCTTTAAAGCAAGTGATGGCAGAGGAAAAAAAAAATACCACATGAGTATTTTCTCATTTGCATCTCTATAGTAACTATACACCCAAAAGTTATATTTTCATACTTTAACAACCAACTTAAACAGGGACCCAGTGGATTGTGGAAGTCTATTCTACTGACTAAAATAAAGGTATAAATCAAATAATGAGCAACTGTCACTTTCAAGTTAAATTTTGTTATAAATAACTGTTTGTATGTTATCATCATTTTCCTTCTCTGTCAAATACTGATAAAGATTCACTCTTTAAATCATTATAATTTCCCCTAAGCTGTCAGCAACGAGATTTAATATATTGATAAAGAAACAAATGGAAAATAGTATGTGTTCCTTCCAAGACTTGTATAATTTATGTACAGTTTTAAAAACTGTTAAATATACATCTACATTTACTTCTACTTAAACAACACCATAAGTTGACTGGAATACAACAGCCAAAAAGCATTTTATATTCAGCAATTTATGGAAGTATGTAGATTTCAGAATATATCATATACAAAGCATATATAAGAACCATTCAATTAATTACACCTTTTATTTTAGTGATTTAAGGTATATACTTTTAAGGAATTGTTTGTATTCATCAGTCTAGGTTTGATTTAATTATATCTTATATAATATCCATTATATCTATGAGTACTAATTTCTGTGGTGGATAAAATTTTCACAGTAAAAGATTTTTTCAAATTTATGATGAAATTGATAAATATTACTCTAGTAAATAACATCATCTAATATTTAATAAGAATTATTATATACAAAGTATCCTGGTGTGATATTTCTTTATTAATTGTTCAATTTAATTCAGACAAAAACCTCATGACATTACCTACATACTGGAATGGAAAACGCTGAGACTCATGACAGTTAAAAAATTTTATTAGGTCTTTGAGCTATGAAGTGAAAGAGCTGTGATCTAAACCCATTTGGCTTCAAAATCTGTGTACTTTTTAATTTTTCTTTTTATTCCTTAAAAATACACCAAGGTGGGTTAAGGTAGCTACTACAGGATCATAGCGTAAGTTAGAAAGAAATGGAGAAACTGACAAGGTTAAAATCAGCATTTTCTCCTTGTGTTAATGGAAACTGTATTACATTGCATTCTCAATTTATAATGGAAGATTATGTTTTTTATTAAAGGTAGTGATCAGATAACTTTAAAGAAATGAGAAAACTATAGCTAGTATCTGAAAAGCTCTCCAAAGAATGTTTAAAAAAATACTAAGTAGGCCTCAACTAAAACACTGAATTTTTTTTAAATTACAGCTGATTCTTAACACAGGTTTGAATTGCATGGGTCCACTTACATGCAGACTTTTTTTTTTTTTCCAATAAATACTATAGTACTGCATGATCCATTGTTAGATGAATCTACAGATGTGGATTCTAAAACACTGAGGCCCCACTGTAAAGATATCTACTGCAAGGTGGCTAGAGCCCCTAACCCCTGCATTCAGAGATTAACTGTGTATCTAATTATATGTTGCTATGTAATACAGGTGTCATAAACATGAAAAGAAAATATTCTATTAGGTAATGCTTTAACTAACAAGAGGGGATACAAAAAATAAAAAATATTACGCATGTAAAATTTGAAATGAAGACATAAATTTTAGGTTATTCAAAGAAAAAAGTATAGTAACACTCTAGTTAAAAGTCAGAAGCACCATAAAATTATATTTTATAAGCTTTCTTTTTTTCCTTTTCATTTCAGTTATGATGAACATAAGGTAATATTGATAATAGTACATATAATTCCTAAAATCAACTGTTTTATTCTAAGAGCTTTGGGGTTCTTTAAAAAATGTAAATGTACAGAGCAACTTATTAAAAAGACAGGATTTATACATGAAATAATTCCCCAGGCATTTTACTATCTTTTGTTTTCAAGAAAAACATTTTCAGAATGTAATCACTATTTCATTAGGAAAGAGTACAAAATCCATACTTGAACCAGCAAAGAAATCCATACTTGAAAACAGCAACGACTATATCATTTACTGATTTTAACTATATTTTTGCTGCTGCTGCTAAGTCACTTCAGTCGTGTCCGACTCTGTGCGACCCCACAGATGGCAGCCCACCAGGCTCCCCCGTCCCTGGGATTCTCCAGGCAAGAACACTGGAGTGGGTTGCCATTTCCTTCTCCAGTGCATGAAATCGGGAAGTGAAAGTGAAGTCGCTCAGTCGCGTCCGACTCTTCGAGACCCCATGGACTGCAGCCCACCAGGCTCCTCCATCCATGGGATTTTCCAGGCAAAAGTACTGGAGTGGGGTGCCATCGCTTTCTCCTACTATATTTTTAATTTAACTCTAAAACTAGTTTCCTTTTTGCCTGTGATACAATTTGCTACTTTTTTAATAAAAATAATTTACTCCTATGTTGTATGAGCTTTATAGAAGACAAGCTTACATATATTCTGTTAAAGGAAACTGAAAAGTTCTTCTTTCACCTTTGGTCTTTGAAATAAAACACATACTGACAATTATTTGGCTTTTCCTCTTTCTGAAGAAAATTTAAATGAATAGATCTAGCATGTTTAAATAGTAATCTTTGTTTCTGGAAGATGATTAATTTTCACCTTGATAATTAATTTTAAATATTTTGATTTTCTTATCTGGGTATAAAATATGTGTGAATTAAATACATAAACACAATGTTCAAGAATAAGAAAGAATTTTAAATCTTAGAAATAGTATTAAATGTCTAGCATTTCAAATAGAAATGTTCTTACTGTGGAAGCATTCATTTGCACAATTTTATACAGTGAGACTAAATTTCATATATAGTTTCTTGCTTTCAACTCTCTTTTCTGTCACTACAACTACATACTCCAAAATTTTTTGTTGTACTTGTTTAATTGAAAAGTGTGACAAAATTAGAGAAATAAAAGAGCTACTGGAACAAGAGTATATGAGGACAAAAAATAAAGCTGAATTTCATGTGTCTGAATTTTGTAGCTGTGAAAATGTTAAACTTCACACCAGAGAAGTAAAGAGGTGCTTGTGTGCAGGAAGATACATCCCACTGTCTGTCTGCTGGCTCGGCTCCAGCTGTTTTCCCCTTGGCTAAGCACAGAACACTAACGTGGCAGCTTGCTGTGGTGATACTTAAGCCCTATCTCCCCGGAAAATAAGCCTGAAATGTTCCTTATCAGTATAAAGATGTGTTGTTTCCCTCCATGAAGCTTAATTCTAATCAAGTTCCTAAGGTATTTTTATTAAAAAAAAAAAAAAAACTCATCATCAAATAATTCCAGCAAACAGATTAAAAACTGGTTTCCTTATTTCCAGAATTTCTTTCCTTTTCAGCCCAGCCTAAAACATTTTCCCCTTACTTTCATAAACAGATGCTTCTTTTTTCACCTGGTCTTACTGAGCTCTTACCTCAGACTATGACATATAATATTACACATTATTATGTGTATCTTAAAAATTAGTCCTACCTGTCCAATCTTTGTTTTCAACTTCTTGAACACAGGCCATGCTACTTAGATATCAGAATCTTTAGCTTAATACTGTATATAGTACCAATTTCATTAAGATGGCTATAGTGAATATTGTTGGCATTCTATTGTGATTTTTTTACATTTTCCTTTCCTCCTGATTCTTCTACACACTTTTGGAAAGGCTTCAGACTTTCCAGATCTATTGTAATTTAGGGTTTGGAGTATCCCAAAAATAATCATCAGATGATGAAACTGACTGAGCCAAAGTTAAACTGCAAGTAGTAGTATAATCACATCTGGAATTTAAAGTTTCTAAATCCAAGAATTTGAATAGTCTTTCTATTTTACCTCTAAATATTATTAAGAATACTAAAATCAATAAATACATTCTCAAATTCTATACAATTTTTGTTAAATTAAGAGACTTGTGCAAATAATCACTGTACATATGTAGTTATATTTATTAAATGTAAAGGAACATGTAGAAATACCATACTTTATTTAACAAAAAATAAATTTTAATTATAAGATAATGACCAAAAACAGAAAAGCTGGTTATCAGAAAGAAAGCAAGAGACATGTTAATTCAATTATGCATGGTCCATATAGTCAAAACTATGGTTTTTCCAGTAGTCATGTACAGATGTGAGAACTGAACCATAAAGGATGCTGAATGCCAAATAATTGATGCTTTAGAATGTGGTGGTAGAGAAAACTCTTGAAAGTCCCCTGGATAGCAAGGAGATCAAACTAGCCAATCTTAAAGGAAATGAACTCTGCATATTCATTGGAAGGACTGATGCTGATGCTCCAATACTTAGGCCCTCTGATGCAACAAAGAGCTGACTCACTGGAAAGGATCCTGATGCAGAGAAAGACTGTAGGCAGAAGGAGAAGGGGGTGACAGAGGATGAGATGGTTGGATGGCATCATTGACTCAATGGACATGAGTTTGAACAACCTCTGGGAGACAGTGAAGGACAGGGAAGCCTGGCATGCTGCAGTCCACAGTGTCACAAAGAGTTGGATACAAGTTAGCAACTGAACAACAACTACTAAGTCACAACAGGACCAGAAACAATTTTAAATTGGTGCTGAAATAACTATAATATCGGCTCCTTTGTTATCAGATTGATATGAGTGTGAGTTCCAGCTCTGTCAATAAATAAACGAGCCGTTTACTCAATTGCTTATTTTCCTAAGTAGCAAAATGAGCATATTGACTATTTCATAGTACTACTGTAAGAATAATTGGGTAAACACTTACTTTTTATTTAATAAAGTACTTAGCTTATAATAACAATAAAGAATAGATTCTGCCACTCTCAACCCCAAACGAAAATATTATTAACCTAGAGTTCTTTGTATAATGTTCCTAATCTAATGTTCCTAATCTAGAGCCTGGAGCAGGAATAAAGCTAAAGGTGAGGGCTAAATGATTATAAGATTTAAAACTAGAAATGCTAAAATAGGCAGCCAATATCACAGAGGTGGTAAACCACTGCAACTGAGAGACATATTTTAAGGCACTACAGAGAACACAATCCTTCAATTTGTATTCAAGTGATGCCTACCTTGAAACTGGCATTATATTATGAATCAGTTAAGTACATTTCAGGCATTTCCGACTCTTAGTGACCTCAAGGACTGCAGGATGCCAGACTTCCCTGTCCATCACCAACTCCCAGGGCTTGCTCAAACTCATATACATTGAGTCAGTGATGCCACTGAACCATCTCATCTTTTGTCATCCCCTTCTCCTGCCTTCAATCTTCCCAGCATTAGGGTCTTTTCAAATGAGTCGACTCTTCACATCAGGTGGCCAAAAATGCTGGAGTTTCAGCTTCAACATCAGTCTGTTCAATGAATACTGAGGACTGAGTTCCCTTAGGATGAACTGGTTGGATCTCCTTGCAGTCCAAGGGACCCTCAACATTCTTCTCCAACACCACAGTTCAAAAGCATCAATTCTTCGGTGCTCAGCTTTCTTTATAGTCCAACTCTCACATCCATACATGATCACTGGAAAAACCATACCCTTGACTAGACGGACCTTTGTTGACAAAGTAATGTCTCTGCTTTTTAATATGCTGTATAGGTTGGTCATAACTTTCCTTCCAAGGAGTAAGCATCTTTTAATTTCATGGCTGCAATCACCATCCGCAGTGATTTTGGAGCCCCAAAAAACAAACTCTGACACTGTTTCCACTGTTTCCCTATCTATTTCCCATGAAGTGATGGGGCCAGATGCCATGAGCTTAGCTTTTTGAATGTTGAGCTTTAAGCCAACTTTTTCACTCTCTTCTTCACTTTCATCAAGAGGCTCTTTAGTTCTTCTTAATTTTCTGCCATAAGGGTGGTGTCATGTGCATATCTGAGGTTATTGATATTTCTCCCAGTAATCTTGATTCCTACCCTGTGCTTCTTCCAGCCCAGCGTTTCTCATGATGTACTCTGCATATAAGTTAAATAAGCAGGGTGACAATATACAGCCTTGACGTACTCCTTTTCCTATTTGGAACCAGTCTGTGGTTTCATGTCCAGTTCTAACTATTGCTTCCTGAGCTGCATACAGTTTTCTCAAAAGGCAGGTCAGGTGGACTGGTATTCCCATCTCTTTCAGAATTTTCCACAGTTTATTGTGATGCACACAGTCAAAGACTTTGGCATAGTCAATAAAGCAGAGATAGATATTTTTCTGGAACTCTCTTGCTTTTTCCATGATCCAGCAAATGTTGGCAATTTGATCTCTGGTTCCTCTGCCTTTTCTAAAACCAGTCTGAACAGCTGGAAGTTCACGGTTCACGTAATGCTGATGCCTGGCTTGGAGAATTTTAAGCATTACTTTACTACCGTGTGAGATGAGTGCAATTGTGCTGTAGTTTGAGCATTCTTTGGCATTGCCTTTCTTTGGGATTGGAATGAAAACTGACCTTTTCCAGTCCTATGGCCACTGCTGAGTTTTCGAAACTTGCTGGCATATTGAGTGCAGCACTTTCACAGCATCATCTTTCAGGATTTGAAATAGCTCAACTGGAATTCCATCACCTCCACTAGCTTTGATCATAGTGATGCTTCCTAAGGCCCACTTGAATTCACATTCCAACATGTCTGGCTCTAGGTGAGTGATCACACCATTGTGATTATCTGGGTCATGAAGATCTTTTTTGTACAGTTCTTCTGTGTATTCTTGCTACCTCTTCTTAATATCTTCTGCTTCTGTTAGGTCCATACCATTTCTATCCTTTATTGAGCCCTTCTTTGCATGAAATGTTCCCTTGGTATCTCCAATTTTTTTGAAGAGATCTCTAGTCTTTCCCATTCTGTTGTTTTCCCCTATTTCTTTGCACTGATCACTGAGAAAGCCTTTCTTACCTCTCCTTGCTATTCTTTGGAACTCTGCATTCAAATGGGTATATCTTTCCTTCTCTCCTTTACTTTTCACTTCTCTTCTTTTCACAGCTTTTGTAAGGCCTCCTCAGATAGCCATTTTGCTTTTTGGCATTTATTTTTCTTGGGGATGGTCTTGATCCCTGTCTCCTGTACAGTGTCACAAACCTCTGTCCATAGGACATCAGGCACTCTGTCTATCAGATCTAGTCCCTTAAATCCATTTCTCACTTCCACTATATAACCGTTAAGGGATTTGATTTAGGTCATACCTGAATGGTCTAGTGGTTTTCCCTACTTTCTTCAATTTAAGTCTGAATTTGGCAATAAGGAGTTCATGATCTGAGCCATATTCAGCTCCCAGTCTTGTTTTTGCTGACTGTATACAGCTTCTCCATCTTTGGCTACAAATAATATAATCAATCTGATTTTGATGCTGACCATCTGGTGATGTCCAAGTATAGAGTCTTCTCTTGTGTTGTCGGAAGAGGGTGTTTGCTATGATCAGTGCGTTCTCTTGGCAAAACTCTATTAGCCTTTGCCCTGCTTCATTCTGTACTCCAAGGCCAAATTTGCCTGTTACTCCAGGCAATATTATATGTATAGGGAATATAAAAATATTATTCCTATCATCAGAAGAATGTTTTCTTTTTTTTCCAGTTCTCCTAATCACTATTTTCTTATCAGAGAAAATTTACAAACACAAATTATATGTGTTACACTCTGTAATAGAGCATAAAAGACAAGAGCAATATGAGGAAAGTCTTCACAGAAGATGTGAAATTTATGTTGGAACTTGAAGAATGTATAGTACCTTAGCAGGTATTTAAAGAAGTAAAAGCATTTCTTTTTCTTTTGGCCATGCCCAGATGGACATATTTTTCCCATCAGGGAATGAACCTGTTCTCCCTGCATTGGGAATGTGGAGTATTAATCAATGACCACCAGGGAAATCCCAAAGAGCATTTCATACATAAAGAAAAGCATAGGCAAAGACCCTGAAAGGGGTAGGCTCAGAAAACAGAAAAATGACTATAAAGGAACATAGGAAATGGTGTCGCTGGTAAGGAATGGTCACCGATGAGGCCTTGAGAAAGTTCAGGTTTAGTCTGAGAAGTTCAGTGGGGTTTATGTTTAGACTTAAGACTGGTTAGCAGAGCCATATAGAGACAGTTTATCAGAAGAACAGCGTTTTAGAAGATACCTGATATAAAACTCATCATCTGTACTGGCAGATGAAAGCATCAGGGAATCTGACTATGGGACTGTGCTACAATATGTGAGGGAAGTGAATATATGACCAAAAGCTGTGGCATATGAAAGCTCTGATTAGAAGAGAAATTATATTCTAGAACCTACATGACTTGGTGATTTATAGGCTAAGGTGCCAGAGTTAAGATAGATATCTGTATTACACTGAGTCTTTTTAGCTTGGGGGACTGATATGATGATGACATTAATACAGTTGGGAAAATAGGAGCAAGTGGAGCAGTATGGAAGTGAGTAGAAACCAATTCAGGGTGGAACGTGTACGAAATTGGAAATAAGACTCTGAAGCTCAATGACAGAAAAGGAATCAGATTTTGAGTTTTCTCTGCTGCTGCTGCTAAGTCACTTCAGTCGCGTCTGACTCTGTGAGACCCCATAGACGACAGCCCACCAGGCTCCACCATCCCTAGGATTCTCCAGGCAAGAACACTAGAGTAGATTGCCATTTCCTTCTCCAATGTGTGAAAGTGAAAAGTGAACGTGAAGTCGCTCAGTAATGTCTGACTCTTTGCGACCCCATGGACTGCAGCCTACCAGGCTCCTCCACCCATGAGATTCTCCAGGCAAGAGTACTGGAGTGGGGTGCCATTGCCTTCTCTGGAGTTTTCTCTAGAGAGCACTTAAACCAAAATAATTTATTAGACAATTCAGACGAGTGTTTAGAGAGCAGACAAAGATGTGTTTAGAGAAAAGACAAAAAAAAAATAGACAATTAACATTTAAGGTATAAAATGGGGAAATGGGTCAATGAGAAAGACTGAAAAGGAGTAACCAATCAGCATGGCCTGACATTCTGAATAGGAGAAATGTTTAAGAAGTAGGAAGTAATTTCCATTTCAAATGGTATCTTGGCCAAGATTCTCTTAGGTTTAAATTAATGAGTCCTGTTACAGAAAGGCCCAAAACTCATCTGTGAAAAGACAAATAGTGCTTACAAAAGAGAACATACAGAAAATTAGTCAATGGGTTTCTTTTTTTCACTATATTCAAAGAAAGAAAAGATTGCTCAGTCAAAAAAAAAAAAAAAGGGTCCCGCAGTGCTTCTATCTCTACCCTGCAGAGAGGAAAGGGTTTCCATCTACTTGCTTTTCATGACCACAATTTAATTTTATACTCACCATTTCATTTCCCTTGCTGCAATAAGCCATTCATACATTGTGCTCGCTAGCAGACAGTTATGTTTCAGAGGGCTTATCCTTTTCTTGTCAGCAAAAGTTTGTAGGTGGTCAACAACCAGGGTGAAAATTAAGGTAAATAAGTACTCTTCCACCACATGAATTTTGCCAAACACCCTTTTTCACTATGCTTCTTATACTTCACTATGCTTCTTCTTGTAAACTCTTAGTGCTTAATGATTTACAAGGCTTTTACTAGAAAATACAAGTATTATCATAACTATACTCCTCACAGTCAGTCCTTTTGTCACTCTTTGCTTTTTTTTTTTATTAAGGAAGATTTTGAAGTCTGTCTGTATAATCAGTATCAGTATATTAGATATTGACAGTAGTAGATTGTGAACTATAAGGGAATAAAACAATTCTCTTCTGCTAAAAGCAAAGAGAATCAGAGAGTAAATTGAATATTTTATCTGGGTAAATAGATTGTGAACTATAGGGAATAAAACAATTCTCTTCTGCTAAAAGCAAAGAGAATCAGAGAGTAAACTGAACATTTTAATCTGGGTAAAATCTATTAACTGAAAATAATTTATTTCTAGACTGCTTTTCAGATGTATTTAATGATGTCAATGATTATATGTAATTATGCAAAAGAGTTTAAAAGTTTCATATTTCTCCTCCCACCAGTAGCTAAAAGCTTAACTATATATTTTTACTCACCTATTTTAATAAATAGACCTCTAGACCATTTATTTCTTATTTTCTTTACACCCAAGTGTTCTTTTAAGATGTAGTATAACAGTACCCTCCATTAAAGATAATGATATGTTTGACCCATCATTAAGAGAAAAATCTTTTTATAATAGTATGCTGTTAATCTGGTAAATTTCTTGTTTATTCATTCATATGTAAGAGGAAATATACTTAATTTTGGAACTTCCACCATAAACAAGACATAATCTTGAAGGACCTTGGAGTTTAGGAAAGAAGTGAACAAGGAGCTTGAACTTAAATGCTTAATCAAAGTATCAGGAAAACCAACTGAGAAGCAACTCACTAAGACTCTGATGACATTAAATTTCATAAGCCCTTTTAGATGACAGAGGATACCATGATCAGTTCAGTTCAGTTCAGTCACTCAGCTGTGTCCAACTCTTTGCAACCCCATGAATCACAGCACACCAGGCCTCCTTGTCCATCACCAACTCACGGAGTTCACTCAACTCACGTCCATCAAGTAGGTGATTCCATCCAGCCATCTCATCCTCTGCCGTCCCCTTCTCCTCCTGCCCCCAATCCCTCCCAGAATCGGGGTCTTTTCCAATGAGTCAACTCTTCGCATGACAGGGCCAAAGTACTGGAGTTTCAGCTTTCACATCAGTCCTTCCAAAGAACACCCAGGACTGATCTCCTTTAGAATGGACTGGTTGGATCTCCTTGCAGTCCAAGGGACTCTCAAGAGTCTTCTCCAACACCACAGTTCACAAGCATCAATTCTTCAGCACTCAGTTTTCCTCACAGTTCAAAACTCACATCCATACATGACCACTGGAAAAACCCTAGCCTTGACTAGACAGACCTTTGTTGGCAAAGTAATATCTCTGCTTTTGAATATGCTATCTAGGTTGATCATAACTTTCCTTCCAAGGAGTAAGCGTCTTTTAATTTCATGGCTGCAGTCACCATCTGCAGTGATCTTGGAGCCCCCAAAAATAAAGTCTGACACTGTTTCCACTGTTTCCCCATCTACTTCCCATGAAGTGATGGGACCAGATGCCATGATCTTAGTTTTCTAAGTGTTGAGCTTTAAGCCAACTTTTTCACTCTCCTCTTTCACTTTCATCAAGAGGCTTTTGAGTTCCTCTTCACTTTCTGCCATAAGGGTGGTGTCATCTGCATATCTGAGGTTATTGATGTTTATCTCAGCACTCTTGATTCCAGCTTGTGTTTCTTCCAGCCCAGCATTTCTCATGATGTACTCTGCATATAAGTTAAATAAGCAGGGTGACAATATACAGCCTTGGCATGCTCCTTTTCCTATTTGGAACCAGTCTGTTGATCCATGTCCAGTTCTAACTGTTGCTTCCCGACCTGCATACAGGTTTCTCAAGGTAAGAGAAACCCAAGTGAAATGGTAGGCACTGAGAGAGGGCATCAGAGGGCAGACACACTGAAACCACAGTCACAGACAACTAGCCAATCTGATCACATGGACCACAGCCTTGTCTAACTCAAAGAAACTAAGCCATGCCGTGTGGGGCCACCCAAGACAGACGGGTCATGGTGGAGAGGTCTGACAGAATATGGTCCACTGGAGAAGGGAATGGCACTTCGGTATTCTTGCCTTGAGAACCCCATGAACAGTATGAAAAGGCAAAATGATAGGATACTGAATGGGGAACTCCCCAGGTCGGTAGGTGCCCAATATGCTACTGGAGATCAGTGGAGAATTAACTCCAGAAAGAAAGAAGGGATGGAGAAAAGCAAAAACAATACCCAGTTGTGGATGTGACTGGTGATAGAAACAACATCTGGTGCTATAAAGAGCAATATTGCATAGGAACCTGGAATGTCATGTCCATGAATCAAGGCATATTGGAAGTGGTCAAACAGGAGATGGCAAGAATGAACTTCAACATTCTAGGAATCAGCGAACTAAAATGGACTGGAATGGGATACCATGCTACTTAAATAATATATATTCTGAAACTAATTCATTTATATAACTTCCATATGAAAAATGATACCTTTTTCCACATAATTTAAGGCATAAGCAATATTAATATCTCATCTTTCATAAGAGAAAAATGCAGCTTCAGTATACTTACATGGCTAACAAGTGCTAGTACACAAATTCATATCCGAGAGGTTATATTACCCTCATGGCACAACCACTGTAACCCCACATTTTAAAATAAATCAGTATTTAATTTTCACTTCAAAGAAAATCTATTTTTTAAACAGTATAAGACTTAAGATGATTTTAATTTTTCCTGGATCTATCACTGGTAGAACAGAAATGTTCTGAGATAACTAAATATTAATGAAATGTGAATTATCTTTTGCCCCAACACATTAGTCTAAGAATTATAAGTCCTCAACATCTGCTATGGTTTGGCTTCGGTTTGGTAAAAGTACTGTCAACAGCATCTAACTATCAAAACCATTATTTTAAATATGATTCAGGCAAAACCAAAACAAGTAACACTAAGCATCATAATTACCACTTAGAGAAGTTAAGATTATTTTTCTCCATGTTATTTGGTATAATCAATCTTTATTTAGAACTAAGAAATTTGCAATTCATTATATTAATATATTTCAGGCTATAATGTATTAACTTCCCTTTAAAAGTATCTCATTAATTAGTTGACACCACTTTAGAAACATCTCACTGTACTCTTCCTCCTGTAATAATTGTTTTGCAGGTTATACATTATACATATCAAGTTTCAAATTGTGTCAACATGATCAATTTCCAAATTCTAAATTATCAGACTGTTTAACAACTTAATGAACTATATCATCTTAAACTTTTTCCTGAATAAGTTTTATAATTACATTAGAACAATCAAGTGACTTTAAAATGTACTTATTTACTTCTTTATCATCCTTGATTTGCAACAAACTTCATGAAAATGAACAGTTTGTCTGTTTTCTTTTCAAAGCTATATTATCAAGAGCTAGAAGACTGGCTGGCACATAGAAGGTAGAATGAATGAATAAAGATGGTTAAAAAAAAAGACTGTGGAAACTGTCTTTAACGTATAACTTTAATCCTAGAAAAAAATTACTATAAACTTAAAAATGCCTTCTCCACAAATTTAAAATATAAAGTCAATCCATGCCTCCAAGCAAATATTTAAAAAAAAATAATTTTATCAACAACTTTCATTAGGTAAAAAGATGCGGTATTCAGTGGAAACAAATTTTCTCAGTTGTAGCTCAAATATTGTCTGCTATGTAGAATATATTTGACCTAATATCATATAATGGCAAATAGAAATGCATTCTATTTATATGTCCTATATAAAATTTTAGCCTCTATAAGTTTACAATGAAAATATAACATTAAAATATACAAATTATTTTTACATAGCAAAAATACAGTATCTAGGAATGCTGCCAACTATTAAAAGTTTAAGATTAAGATGTTGTTTCCCCATCAGAATGGCCATCATTAAAAAGTATACAAATAGCAAATGCTAGAGAGGGATGGAGAAAAAGGAAACCTCTTACAGTGTTGGTGGGAATGTAAATTGGTAGCAGCCACTATGGAGAACAGTATGGAGATTACACAACAAAATGAAAATGGAGGTGCCATATGATACTACAATCCCACTCTTGGGCATATACCCAGAGAAAACCATTATTTGAAAACATACATGCAGACCAATGTTCACTGTATCACTATTAACAATAGCCAAGACAGAGAACAACCTAAATATCCATCAATAAATGAATTGATAAAGATGTGGTACACATATCCAATAGAATACTACTCTGCCATATAAAGAAGAAATAATGCCATTTTCAGCAACATGGATGGACTTAGACATTATCCTACTAAATGCATTAAGTCAGAAAGAGACAAATACCATATGATACCACTTACATGTGGAATCTAAAATATGACACAAATGAACAGAGAGAGAACAGACTGTGGTTTAAAGAGGGAGGAGAATGAAGGGAGCAATGGAGTGGGAGATGGTGATTAGCAAATGCCAACTGTGATATACAGAATGGATAAACAACAAGTTCCTACTATATACCATAGGGAACTACATTACATATCCTATGATATATCATAATGGAAAAGAATATGAAAAAGAATGTGTATATATATATATATATATGTATAACTAAATCACTTTGCTGTATAGTAGAAATTAAGATATCACTGTAAATTAACTGTAATTCAACAAAATAAATTTTAAGAAGATAGTTTCTAACCTAACAACTCAAATCAAGACAAAGCCATGTGTTCATCAATATTTTCTACTCAGAACTTATTGCAGTCACTGTGTTATTACAAATTGAAAGGTACTTCCTCCTCCCAAGTATATATGGATGTCTCAATGGAAGTACTTACTGATTATTATGGACACTTATTTGAGTTCATGACAGTTATCTTGTGGTTAATGGACTGATTATGAAACTGCAGTCATAACTAAAGGTGTTTAAAGCTCTATTGTTAATATCATAATAGAAAATAATAGGCTTCATATTTTTATGTGATGAGATTTAAATGTCAAGGCTTGTTTCCAACTGTACATTTCAAACACCTATTGTCTAGTTTCTATTAACAAATTACATGCTCAGTTATTAGAAATGAGTTGTTGAAATAAAAAATCTTCATAAATATAGCTTGGGAAATAAATTAATTTTCTACCCATTAGAGAAATCTGTATGCAGGTCAGGAGCAACAGTTAGAACTGGACACGGAACAACAGACTGGTTCCAAATAGGAAAAGGAGTACGTCAAGGCTGTATATTATCACCCTGCTTGTTTAACTTATATGCAGAGTACATCATGAGAAATGCTGGACTGGAAGAAACACAAGCTGGAATCAAGATTGCAGGGAGAAATATCAATAACCTCAGATGTGCAGATGACACCACCCTTATGGCAGAAAGTGAAGAGGAACTCAAAAGCCTCTTGATGAAAGTGAAAGTGGAGAGTGAAAAAGTTGGCTTAAAGCTCAACATTCAGAAAACGAAGATCATGGCATCTGGTCCCATCGCTTCATGGGAAATAGATGGGGAAACACTGGAAACAGTGTCAGACTTTACTTTTTTGGGGCTCCAAAATCACTGCAGATGGTGACTGCAGCCATGAAATTAAAAGACGCTTACTCCTTGGAAGGAAAGTTATGTCCAACCTAAATAGCATATTGAAAAGCATACTTTGCCAACAAAGGTCCGTCTAGTCAAGGCTAGGGTTTTTCCTGTGGTCATGTATGGATGTGAGAGTTGGACTGTGAAGAAAGCTGAGTGCCAAAGAATTGATGCTTTTGAACAGTGGTGTTGGAGAAGACTCTTGAGAGTCCCTTGGACTGCAAGAAGAGCCAACCAGTCCATTCTGAAGGAGATTAGCCCTGGGATTTCTTTGGAGGGAATGATGCTGAAGCTGAAACTCCAGTACTTTGGCCATCTCATGCGAAGAGTTGACTCATTGGAAAAGACTCTGATGCTGGGAGGGATTGGGGGCAGGAGGAGAAGGGGATGACAGAGGATGAGATGGCTGGATGGCATCACTGACTCGATGGACGTGAGTCTGGGTGAACTCCGGGAGCTGGTGATGGACAGGGAGGCCTGGTGTGTTGCGATTCATGGGTCGCGAAGAGTCGGACACGACTGAGTGCTGAACTGAACTGAACCCATTAGATAGCAAAACCAAGGTTGTAGCAATTCCCTGGAAAAATCTATCTTAAAATGTGTTTTAGTTGCATGACTTAATCCCATTTCAAAGATGGAAAACCATATCATGAGGGAAAATAAGACAGTCACTTAATTTAGTTTATATATCATAAGATGATATATCAATTAAGACGTGCTTAAAACTCCTTCTCTCATTCATATTTTTCCTTAAGTTTACCCCTGTTGTAAAGAAAATGTTGACTTCACTTTAACAAGCATTTATCATTTATGATAGACTCTTTGGTGCCATGGAAAATGCATTAGTTTGGGAGTGAGGCAAAAACTAAAGCTATCTTATACTCAAGTCAATTAATCTGATTCTCAGATTCTCATTCATAATATACCTGTTTCATAAAATTATTATATAACTTCCATAAAAGTGTTAGCTTACTGCTAAAATATGGATTAATTTGCTGGCTCCCTCTCTAACATCTAATATGCCTCCTCTAAACATCCAAGTTTTACAGGACTTAGTTCTCTTTCCAGTGCTTGGTCACTCAAAACATTCATTTCCTAAATCATAGCTTTAAGTTTATATGTAGAGGGCTCCCAGATCTATACTTTTTGGCCATATTGCTTTAAACTTGTATAGTCAACTTGTGACAGTTCTGTTCAAATATCTCATGTCTAAAACTGAAATTTTGGTTACTATCCTTAAAACATTCTATTGATAAAATAATTTTTCCTACTGCAGTTCACGGTACCAGCAGCTACCCAGTTACACCAGTCCAATACACAATAGAGGAGAGTCACTGTGACATTTTAGTTCAAACGATCCATCCGTACTATTACCAAGTCCTGTTAATTATACTTTCAAAAAAGATTGCAACCACGCTAATCAGAGCCACCAAATATGGATTTGTTTCATTCATCCCCATTCTGCTCTTGCCCCTCAAATCTCCCATCTCTGCCTCCCTACATTCTCTCATCTGCAATCCTCTAAAAGGCCACTTTAGCAGCTGAAAGAGTTTTTTTTTTTTTTTTTTTTTCAAATGCAAATCTGATCGCAACTGTGATACTGTGATTTATAATAAGAAATATACATCTAGTCTTCCTCTCTTTTACCGTCATGGAGCTCCTAAAACCCTTGGAACTTTCTAAGTGGTGAGAGCAAGAAAGGTGTTTTTGTTATGCTAATGAAGTGACTTTGGAAAGTCCCTAGGCAACCTACTGTTGGGAGCTGGTTCCCAGTGGAAGCAACCCTGTTGGAACTGTCTGTCCCTTCACCCATCTGGGCAGGGAAGGACTGAGACTGAGTCCAATCAACAATTGCATGTGATTTAATAAGGATGCCTATGTAATAAAGCCTTCACAAAACCCCAAAAGATTGTTTGGAGAATTTCCTGGGTTGGTGAGCCTGTGGAGATTTGAGGAGAGTGGTACATTCAGAGTGTATGGAAGCTCCATGCTTTTTCCCCATAACATCAATCAGACCAGCATCTGATTGATCTTCAGTTATATTCGTTTATAATAAATAAGTAGTTTAGTAAGTACAACGTTTCTCTGAGTTCTGTGAGCCACTGTAACAAATTATTTGAAGGGGTCATTGGAACCTCTGATCTATACCATGTTGGTCAGAAGCACAGGTAACAACCTCGACTTGGGACAAGCATCTGAAATGCTGGAGGTGAGAGTCTTGCATAACCCAGCCCATAACCTGTGGGATCTGATGCTCTCTCTGGGTACACAATGTCAGAACTGAGTTGAATCCCAGGATACTCAGGCAGTGTCAAAGACTTGCCAGTTGGTATGTAAAAATCTGTGCCACACCCCAACATCAGAAAATGGTCCCAGAAGCTTTAACAGTAATCTGCTTACCATTTCAAAGCAAAAACTTCTCAATTCAAAGGCCATTTTGTCTAAAGTAAAATGCAAATTCTATAACATGATCTAAAAGCATGGTATGATCATTTAGCTTCCAAAAAGTAATGAATTTTCAAACACTCTCTCCACCTTTTCCACTATACTGTCCACCTTGGAGGCTGAAATGAATGGACTAACCAATGGGATCCTATGCCTTTTCCTTTGATAATGTGCAGGAAACAAAGAGTAGCCCTGTTAGGAGATTGGAGGATAGGAGGTGAAGTATCAGGAATTTATTTCCTAGCTCCCTCTATCGACTATTGAATAAGACATATGATTGATTCCATTTAAAATAAAACAAAAATAAAAGCCATGCCTTTAACAAATTGATCTTTAATCATTGAAAATATAAAGTTTTCACTAGGAAGTATCATCTTAGTCCATCAGTCTTGTAGCAGATTGAAGAGTGAAAGTTGCTCACTCCTGTCAGACTTTTTGTGACCCCATGGACCACAACCCACCAGGCTCCTCTGTCCATGTAACTGTCCAGGTCAGAATATGGAAGTGGGTAGCTTTTCCTTTATCCAGGGGATCTTCTCAAAGCAGGGATCGAACCCAGATCTCCTGCAATGCAGGCAGATTCTTTACCGTCTGAGCCACCAGGGAAGTCCAAGAGTACTGGAGCGGGTAGCCTATCGCTTCTTCAGGGGATCTTCCTGACCCAGGAATCAACCCGGGGTTTCCTGCATTTGAGGTGGATTCTTTACCAGCTGAGCTACCAGGGAAGCCCCTGTAGCAGATTAGTCCCATCAAATTTATAACTAGAAAGGGGGCTTCCCAGGTGGTGCCAGTAGTAAAGAACATGTCTGTCAAGGCAGAAGACAGGAGAGATGCAGGTCAGGTCCCTGGGTTGGGAAGATCCCTTGGAGGAGGTCACAGCAACATACTCCAGTACTCATGCCTGGAGAATTCCACAGACAGAGGATCCTGGCAGGCTACAGTCCATGTGGTCGCAAAGAGTGGAACATGACTAAAGTGATTTACCATGCACATATCTAGGAAGAATCGATTACTTAAGAAGTCCCAAGTTGCTATCTAACTCATAAAATTCTTTTATGCTCTGCTCTGAAATTCCAATCTGTTATCAGCAAATTAACTTCTTTTGTACATTTTCTTCTCTGTTAGCTCTAACTGAAATCTGGTTCTCTAAATCAAAACTTCTCTCACAACTTTCTCAAATGATGACTGCTTTCTCTCCCATCCCCCTATTTTCTCTGGGCATGCAGGCATCATAGGTATCCTTCTACACATTTCTATATTTTTGGTTCATTCTCCATTATATCTCTTATATCCATTCCCAGTTTTAAATCTTATGCCATCAAATACACAACACCTGCCCCACATCTTTGCAATCATCTACCATGCCTCTCACACCTCATCTGTTGAAGACTGTTTCCTAATTTATTCAAATTCTCTACTATACTTCTTTGGTTCTTGAATACGTATTTTTTTCAAACTTAAAAAAAAATAACCCATTGGTCTTAGGAAACAAAACATCAATTTAACTTCAAATAAGAAGAATAAGTCTATTCACCTATCTTATACTAGCATCACTATTTGTACTACTTTTACCAGTCATAGTAACCACTCTAATATCTACATGTAAACACAAATTAAATTATCATTGCATATGGCTTCATCACCAGTCTAAATCTCACAAACAATATTTATCTACTTGGGTTAAGAAATAATTACTTCAAACTGACAAAATAATTACCCAAACCCTGAAACTATCACTTGGTTTTAAATCAGATTGTTTCTCAATAATATTTATATCCATAGCACTTCTCATTGCATGATCAATTATAGAATTTTCAATATGATATATTCACTCAAACCCTAACATTAACCAATTTTTCAAATATGTATATTCCTATCCCTGTACTAATCTTTGTCACAACAACCTTTTTCAATTTTTCTTTGAATAAAAAGACAGGAATTGGAGAACAAGATGGCAGAGGCATAGGTGGAAGTGGAGTACATCTCGCTCCACGGATACATCAGGAATACACCTTCAGACACAGAAGTGCATGCAGAACACCAGCTGAGAGCAGACAGGAGTACTTGATCAGTGGGAAAAAATATATAAAACCATGCAAAACTCAGTAGGACAAAGGAACTAGGGGGAAAAACAGGAGTGTTAGTAGGACTGGGCCTGCCCTCAGCAGGTGAGGGAACTGAAGCAGGGGTCCAATTCCCACATTAGGGCAACTGTCTGAGTCAGAGGAGAAATATTTAAGGCTGAGAGTGAAACAGCTGATCTGTGGCAGCCTAAATGGAATGAGAATCAGACAGTCCTTGCCACAGCCATACATATGCTGGGCAGGAACACAGGTATCCTGGAAGGGGCAGCAACTGGGAGCTGGAGTTTAGGGATTCTGGAGCAACCCCAGGGTAAGGGCTGCTACTGACTGTGGAGAGACTGATTGAGGGGATGTGAGGGAGGAGATTGAGGTGTCAAATGCCTGTGGAGGAAAGCCGGGCAGCCATGGAAGCAAGGCAATAATGCTGAGTCACGTGTAGAGGGTGGAGCCATCACCATAGCCTCTCTCCCCACAAGCCAGCATCGCCAGCATTGGCAGCTCAACAATAGAGAGGCTGACCCATCAAACACCTGACGCACTGAACCACAGAGTAGGACCCCACCCAGGGTGCTCCCTTCAGTGACTCTTGGTCCAAACTACAAAGTAGGACCCCAGCCAGGGTACCCCCCCTTTAACTGCCTGATGCACCGATCTACAGAGTAGGACCCCTGTCAGGAGGACCCCTCTATGTGCCTGACATGTGGAACAACAGAGAAGGACCCCAGGCAAGGGATCCCTCTAAGTGCCTGAATGGGCGGAGCTAAGGAGAAAGACTGGCCACAGAGGCCTTCTGATCACCAGCTACAAGAAGCTCGAAAAAAGACTCTGACAGGGCCATAACTCCTGCCGTGGTGGCAGTATGTCTCCCTGCACACTTGGTGCCGCCAGGGTCCCCACAAAGCAGCAGCTGCACCACCTTCATGCTCAACTCTCACTGGGCCGAGCTGCCACAGGGGGAAAAAAAAATGTCTTGTGTTTATGTGCGCAAGGTCGCTTCAGTAGTGTCCGACTCTTTGCGACCCTGTAGACTCTGGCCTGCCAGGCTTCTCTCTCAGAGAGGGGGTTTTCCAGGCAAGAATACTGGAGCGTCTCAGCCAGTACTGGTTGCAATACCCTTCTAGAGCACTATATTTCCTACTACCCTAGCTGTCAACCCCAGAGTACCTGGTGCTGCCAGAACCCCTGCGACCCAAGCAGCTGCACCACCTCCACACCTGGCCCTCATGGGAGCAAACCCAAGCCCTTCAGGGCAGCTTCAGGAGCTAAAGCTCAGTGGATGACCCACATGCAGAGGTGGAAATAAAACCACAATTGAAACCCAGGGGCAGTGTGGCTAAGGAAGAAGACGCAAAATCTTTCAATCAGCTGTACAAGCTGCAGATTAAATCCACACGATCAACCAGGCAGATTCTATATCTATGGAATATATAAAAGGCCATTGAGAGCTCCCACAAAAGAAAACACACTAGCTCCAATAGCTGTGGACACTGGAAGCAAGACACACAGGAGTAGGACCAGATTAAAATCTGAGCTACCTCCACAGCAGGTCCAGAGTTCAGCACAGTGTTGGAGGGCATCCTATGGAGGTAAGGTGGACCGTAATTCCCAGCGCTGGAAAGGACTCTGACAACAGTGACTCAAGAAAAACATGTATTATTCTTATTTTTTGACTTGTTCTGTATTCTTTTGGATTTTTTTTTCTTTTTTCCTTTTTTACCCCTCTGTTGTAGTTGTTGATTTTATTCGCACTAAGAAATCCAATTAAGCTTTTGAGCTTTTTATTTTTTTTTTCTTTCTCCTCAGTCACACTTTTTATTGTTGTCATAAACCTCTGCCTCTGTGTTAGGCTTTTGTAGTTCTGTGGAGTTTTCCCCCCTTTTTTTTTTCTTTTCTCTTTTTTTAATTTTAATTTTTGATTTTTTTAACTTATTATATTTTTTTCTACTTTATTCCTTTCTTTGCTTTTCCAACTGTTCTTCCCTCCTTTCAGTTAATCTTTAATGTATATAAATATTCTTCATCTACCTCTATTTAACTTTGCATATCTATTCTTTCTTTCTTTCCTTTCCTTTCAACATATTTGCTAGTTTTGTTTTCATTGCTTTATTCCCCACTTGGCACCTTGCTTTAGTTCTGTTTTCCAGTTTGTACCTAAATTAATTTTGTTCTTAACTGGTAAATATAATTTTTGATTTCCTTTGTTTGCCAGATCAATTTACTGTACTTTATTTTTGTTGGACTGTTTTCACTTTGCTCATGGGTATATATGCGTATGTGTATATTCTATTATTTTCATTATTATTTGCCTGATTTTGTAACTACCATTGGTCTGGGGTTCATCTTTGGTTTCTTGTATTTGGGTATTTGTTTTATTGTCCCTTAATGCCATAACAAACCACTTGTGGAATCATCATTCCTGACCAGAGATTAAATCCTGAGTCTTTGGAGTGGGAGCACTGACTCTAAGACCCTAGACTATCAGAGACTAACCCTAGGGAGTAGCAAATAGTGAGAACTCACACAAAGGAAACCACTGAATACAAGACCCTGCATCACCCAACCACCAGTAGCACCCCATGCAGGACACCTCATCTAAACGACAAACAAAGCAAAAACACAAATCTAATCACCAGCAGACAGGTGTACCACTGCACTCAGCCTTTCCCATCACAGGAAAAACAAACAAAAACTCAGCACAAATCTCAACCTATATGAAGTTCACACAAACCAGTGGACCAATCTTATAAGGGAAGAAACCAAAAGAAGAAAGAATTCAACCTTCTTCAAGGAAAGAATTCAACTTTCCTTGAAGCCTGGGAAAAGGAGACCTCGAACACAATAACTTTAAAAAAAAATGAAAAGGCCGAAAAATACTGCACAAATGAAAGAACAAACTAGAAACACAGAAGTCCAAATAAATGAAGAGGAAATAGGAAAATTACCTGAAAAATAATTTAAAATAATGATAGTAAAGATGATCAAAAACCTTGAAAACAAAATGGAGAAAATGCAAGAATCAATTAACAAAGACCTAGAAGAATTAAAGGAGAAGGCAATGGCACCCCACTCCAGTACTTTTGCCTGGAAAATCCCACGGGTGGAGGAGGCTGGTGGGCTGCAGTCCATGGGGTCGCTAAGAGTTGGACAAGACTGAGCGACTTCACTTTCACTTTTCACTTTCATGCATTGGAGAAGGCAATGGCAACCCACTCCAGTGTTCTTGCCTGGAGAACCCCAGGGACAGGGGAGCCTGGTGGGCTGCCGTCTATGGGGTCGCACAGAGTCGGACACCACTGAAGTGACTTAGCAGCAGCAGAAGGATTAAAGAATAAGCATACAGAGAGAAACAACACAATTACTGAAATTAAAAATATTATAGAAGGAATCAATAGCAGAATATCTGAAGCAGAAGAACAAATCAGTGAGATGGAAGATAAAATGGTGGAAATAACTTCTGAAGGGCAGAATAAAGTAAAAGGAATGAAAAGAGCTGAAGACAGAGAAATCTGGGACCATATCAAATGCATCAACTTTGAATTATAAATGCAACCCTTTGAATTATACGGGTCCCAGAAGAAGAAGAGAAAAAGAAAGGATACGAGAAAATTTTTGAAGGGATTATACTTGAAAATTTCCCCAACATGGAAGAGGAAACAATCAGGTCCAAGAGGTACAATGAGTTCCATAGAGGATAAATCCAAGGAGAAACACGCCAAGACACATATGAATCAAACTAACAAAGACTAAACACAAAGAAAGAATATTAAAAGTAGCAAGGGAGAAGCAACCAGTAACATACAAGTGAAACCCCATACTCTTAACAGCTATCTTTCAGCAGAAACTCTGCAGGCCAGAAGAGAAAAGCAGGATATATATAAAGTACTGCAAGGGAAGAATATAAACCAAGATTACTGTACCCAGCAAGGATCTCATTCAAAATTGATGGAGAAATAAGAAACTTTTCAGACAAGCAAAAGGAAAGAGAACTCAGTACCACCAAACCAGCTTTATAAGAAATGTTAAATGGACTTATATCATCAAGAAATACAACAGAAGAAAAAATACCTACAAAATCAACCCGGAACAATTAGAAAATGGCAACAGGAACATATATATATTGATAATTACTTTAAATGTAAATGGATTAAATGCTCCAACCGAAAGACACAGATGGCTGAATGGATACAAAAACAAGACCTATATACATGCTGTCTACAAAAAACCTACTTCAGACCTCAAGACTCTAATGGACTGAAAGTGAGAGAATGAAAAAATACATTCCATGAAAATGGGAAGCAAAAGAAAGCTAGAGTTGCAATCCCCATATCAGACAAAGTAGACCTAAAAATAAAGAAGATTACAAGAGGTAAGGAACTACACTACATAATGATCTAGGGATCAATCCAAGAGGAAGACATAACAATTGTAAATATCTATGCACCCAACATAGGAGCACCTCAATACATAAGACAAACACTAACAGATATAAAAGAAGAAATTGATAGTAACACAATAATAGTAGACGATTTTAACACCCTATTCACACCAATGGACAGATCATCACAACAGAAAATTAATAAGGAAACACAAGTCTTAAATGATACATTAGATGAGATGGATCTCACTGACATCTTCAGGACATTCCATCCAAATGCAGAAGAATACACCTTCTTCTCAAGTGCATATGGAACAGTATCCAGGATAGACCACGTCTTGGGTTACACATCAAACTTCAGTAAATTTAAGAAAATGGAAATTGTATCAAGCATCTTCTCTGACCACCACACTATGAGACTTGATATCAATTACAAGAAAAAACTGTAAGAAACACAAACACATGGAGATTAAACAACACATTTCTAAATAACCAACAGGCTACTGAATAAATCAAAAGGGAAATCAAACAATTTCTAGAAATAAATAACAATGAAAAAACAACAACTCAAAACTTATGGGATGCAGCAAAAGCAGTCCTAAGAGGGAAGTTTATAGCAATACAATCCTACCTCAAGAAACAAGACAGCCTAATGTTATACCTAAAACAACTGGAAAAATAAGAACAAAAAACCCCCAAAATTTGTAGGAGGAAAGAAATCATAAAGATCCAAACAGAAATAAATGAAAGAAACAATAGTAAAGATTAATAAAATGAAAAGCTGGTTCTTTGAAAATATAAACAAAATTGACAAACCCTTAGCCAGATTCATCAAGAAAAAAAGAGAAGAATCAAATCAACAAAATTAGAAATGAAAAAGGAGAGGTTACAACAGACAATGCAGAAATACAAAGGATTATTAGAGACTATTATGAACAACTATATGGCAGTAAAATAGATAACCTGGAAGAAATAGACCGATTCTTAGAAAAGTTCAATCTTCCAAGACTGACCCAGGAAGAAATAGAAATTATGATCAACTCAATTACAAGCACTGAAATTGAAGCTGTGATCAAAAATCTTCCAAAAAACAAAAGCCCAGGACCAGATGGCTTCATAGGAGAATTCTATCAAGCATTTAGAGAGGAGCTAATGCCGATCCTTCTAAAATTCTTTTAAAAAATTGCAGAGAAAGGAACACTTCCAAACTCATTTTACAAGGCCACCATCACCCTGATACCAAAACCAGACAAAGACAACACACAAAAAAGAAAACAACAGGCCAATATCCCTGATGAACATAGATGAAAAAAATCCTCAACAAAATTTTAACAAACATAATTCATCAATACATCAAAAAGCTCAAACACCATGATCAAGCTGGGTTTATTCTAGGGATGCAAGGATTCTTCAATATACATAAATCAATAAATGTGATACACCATCTTAACAAACTGAAAGAAAGCCATAAGATTATCTCAATAGATGCAGAAAAAGTCTTTAACAAAATTCAGCACACACTTATGATTAAAACTCTTGAAAAAATGGGCATAGAAGGAACCTACCTCAACATAGTAAAGGCCATACACGATAGGCCTATAGCAAACATTATTCTCGATGGTGAAAAACTGAAAGCA
This sequence comes from Bos indicus, assembly GCF_029378745.1. Lineage (NCBI taxonomy): Eukaryota > Metazoa > Chordata > Mammalia > Artiodactyla > Bovidae > Bos > Bos indicus. The sequence continues at coordinate 34,884,254 of NC_091765.1, forward strand.
TTCCTCCTAAGATCAGGAACATGTTCACTTTCGCGACTATTATTCAACATAGTTCTGGAAGTCCTAGCTACAGCAATCAGAGAAGAAAAAAATAAAAGGAATCCAGATTGGAAAAGAAGAAGTAAAACTCTCACTGTTTGCAGATGACATGATACTGTACATAGAAAACCCTAAAGATAGTATCAGAAAATTACTAGAGCTAATCAGTGAATTTAGCAAAGTTGCAGGATACAAAATCAATACACAGAAATCACTTGCATTTCTATATACTAACAATGAAAAATCAGAAAGAGCAATTAAGGAATCAATCTCATTCACCATTGCAACAAAAATAATTAAATATCTAGGAATAAACTTACCTAAAGAGATGAAAGAACTGTACAGAGAAAATTATTGGACACTAGTGAAAGAAATCATAAATGACATAAAAAGAATGAGAGATATTCCATGTTCCTGGGTAGGAAGAATCAATATTGTGAAAATTAATATACTACCAAATAGAATCTACAGATTCAATGCAATCCCTATCAAATTACCAATGGCATTTTTCACAGAACTAGAACAAAAATTTCACAATTCATATGGAAACACAAAAGACCTGGAATAACCAAAGTAGTCTTAAGAAAGAAGAATGGAGCTGGAGGAATCAAGCCTCCTGACTGCAGGTCATACTACAAAGCTACAGTCATCAAGACAGTACGGTACTGGCACAAAAACAGAAATATAGACCAATGGGACAAGATAGCCCAGAAATAAACACATGTACCTATGGATACCTTATTTTTGACAAAGGAGGCAAGAATATACAATGGGGCAAAGACAATCTCTGCAGTAAATAGTGCTGGGAAAACTGGACAGCTACATGTAAAAGAATGAAATTAGAACACTTCCTAACACCATACACAAAGATAAACTCAAAATGGACTAAAGACCTAAATGTAAGATGAGAAAGTATAAAACTCTTAGAGGAAAACATAGGCAGAACACTCGATGACATAAATCAAAGCAAGATCCTCTATGACCCAGCTCCTAGAGTAACAGAAATAAAAACAAAAGTAAACAAGTGGGACCTGATTAAACTTAAAAGCTTTTGCACAGCACAGGAAACTACAAGCAAGGTCAAAAGAAAACACTCAGAATAGGAGAAAATAATAGCAAATGAAACGACTGACAAAGGATTAACTTCCAAAATATACAAGCAGCTCATACAACTCAATGCTAGAAAAACAAACAACCCAATCAAAAAGTGGGGAAAAGGCCTAAACAGACATTTCTCCAAAAAAAAAAAAAAAACAACAAAAAAAACATACAGATGGCTAACACATAAAAAGATGCTCAACATTGCTCATTATTAGAGAAATGCAAATCAAAACTACAATGAGATATCACCTAACACCAGTCAGAATGGGCCTCATCAAAAAGTCTACAAACAATAAATGCTGGAAAGGGTATGAAGAAAAGGGAACACTCTTGCACTGTTGGTGGGAATGTAAATTGATACTGAGAGGGTAACAGGCAGGAAGGCCAGGGGTCTCCAAATAGAGGAAATAGCCTGCAGGTGTCAGACATTTTTATCTCTCTTAAGCGGCAGGAGGAAACAAACTAGCAATATTTTTTCCTTCTCTATACAAATTTAAAGGGAGGTTTCTCTTAAAATATTGTGTTGCCATAATGACACCCGGCTTCGCCTGAAGTTAGCTATTCTCGAGTCTAGAGATAACCAATGCCTTTTTCTTATGGAAATGTTTGTCTTAAGCTATGCTAATGTACTATGCCTTTACCCCAAACTCTGTCTCCAAGTCGGTTCTGCCTCTTGGCCCAGAACCTACTTGACAAACCAGTATGGATATTGTTCCCCTAATCTATGTAAATGAAACTATTTGTATGGTGGTCTGCCCTTCTTCAAGATTCAAGTTAATCATTTTATGGCCCAGGATAAACCATTTGGTGCCAAGATTATCCCAAAATGCATCTTATGGGTGAGGGGCCTGGTGCCATTCTGAATTTTAAGACACTCCTTTCTTTCATTAACAGACTGCTAGTGACTATATAACATCCAGCTAAAGACTAGCAGAGGGGTACTCTTTCTGCCCCCTTCTGATGCCTATGTCAGAAGCTTTCTCTATCTCCTTTATACTTCAATAAAACTTTATTACACAAAACGATCAAGCCTCGTCTCTGGCCCCGGATTGAATTCTTCTCCTCCGGGGGCCAAGAATCCTGGTGTATTCGCGTGATTCAACAACAACCTTTCAATACAACCACTATGGAAAATGGTATGGAGATTTCTTAAAAAACTAGAAATAAAATCACCATATGACCCAGCAATCCCACTCCTAGGCATATACCCTGAGGAAACCAAAATTGAAAGAGACACATGTACCCCATCGTTCATCACAGCACTGTTTACAATAGCTAGAATATGGAAGCAACCTAGATGTCCATCAACAGATGAATGGACAAAGAAGTTGTAGTATATATACACAATGGAATATTACTCAGCCATAAAAAGAAACATATTTGAGTCAGTTCTGATGAGGTTGATGAACCTAGAACCTATCATATGGAGTGAAGTGAGTCAAAGAGAAAGATAAATACCATATTCTAATGCATTCTAAAGGAGATCAGCCCTGGGTGTTCTTTGGAAGGAAGGATGCTAAAGCTGAAACTCCAGTACGTTGGCCACCTCATGAGAAGAGTTGACTCATTGGAAAGACTCTGATGCTGGGAGGGATTGGGGGCAGGAGGAAAAGGGGACGACAGAGGATGAGATGGCTGGATGGCATCACCGACTCGATGGACATAAGTTTGAGTGAACTCCGGGAGTTGGTGATGGACAGCGAGGCCTGGCATGCTGCGATTCATGGTGTCGCAAAGAGTCGGACATGACTGAGCAACTGAACTGAACTGAACTGAATGCATATATATGGAATCTAGAAAAATGGTACTGAAGAATTTATTTACAGGGCAACAGTGGAGAAATAGACATAGGGAATAGACTTATGGACATGGGGAGAGGGGAGGAGTTTGTGAGCTGTATGGAAAGAGTAACATGGAAACTTACATTACCATGTGTACAATAGATAGTTAACGGGAATTTGCTATATGGCTAAGAAAACTCAAACAGGGGCTCTGTATCAACCTACAGGGGTGGGATGGGAGGGAGATGGGAGGGAGTTTCAAAAGAGAGGGGATATATGTATACCTATGGCTGATTCATGTTGAGGTTTGGCAGAAAATAGCAAAATTCTGTAAAGCAATTACCCTTCAAAACAAATAATTAAAAAAAAAAACTAAAACAGGAAAAAAAAGACAGGAATTATTTCATTTTTACTAATTTGATATCACAAACAGTCCACACATTGATGTCTTTCTAATAATTTTATATATAACTGCAGCAGAGACATTGAGTTCATTATATCACTGGTGTGATTTTCTATGTAATCAAAATATTTAGGACTTTCAACAAATTTTATATTAACTAAAATCAGATGATCTTTCCATCCATCAGATCTCAGTCATTCTTTGGTATCATTATGCACTTTTCACTCACCTATTCAACAAAGATTTAGTGTTTAGCTTTCCTACATCTATTAGGTAATATTATAGACACTAGAAGTGCAGCAGGTTGAGGAGAGGTGATTAAAAAAGGATCCCTGCTCTAATGAATCTTGAGTTCTAGTGGGGAGAAAAAGACAAAATAATATAATCAGTTAAACCTGAACCTTGTTTTTAATAGTAAATTCAATTTACCCAATAATGTAATTTTAGACTTTCCAAATTTCACTCATTATCTGTCAATACCCAGGTTTCAATAATTTTTGTTCTCTTCAGAGAGTGACCATCCACTGATAAAAACAGCTTTATCAGTATTTTTCACCTGTCTTTTTACCCTGCATAAATACCACAGTTCATCACCAAATCATTTTTTTGCACACATCCTCGATTCCTTTTCCCAAACAACACTGGTAAAATACAGTGCTATTTCTACTCCACGTTGGCATCTATTCAGCTGAACAAAATGGAAGAAACACCTAACACCATGCTGAGTGACCTTCCTTCACATTCCTCCTCTCTAATCACAAATGAGTTTTTCGTTTTGCCTGGCAACTTTCTCTAGTGCATACACTCTCCACTAGATACCCACAAACCACTTTGCTTATGACACTTTTGAAAGAGTTTTGAAAAATCCTATATCCCTATCATTTTCTAAGATAAAATTTTATACTTCTATTATAACAGTTAAAATTTCTGATACATAATACATATATGTCATTTGTCCGAAACAAAAAATGCTTTATATATACAAAGTATTTTTGTGACTACTAATATTTAATTGTTAACTTGTGTTACATGGACTTTTTACAATTATTAATTTACACTTAATCAAAATAGATAAATACAGCACAAATCTTGATTAGTAACTGTTGTTGTTCTTTAGTAACTATGTCATGTCTGACTCTTTGTGACTCCAGGAGTCCCCCAGGCTCTTCCGTCCATGGGATTTCCCAGGCAAGTACACTGGAGTGGGTTGCCATTTCCTTCTCCAGGGAATCTTCCCAATCCAGAGACTGAACTCTCTTCTCCTGCTTGGGAGTTAGATTCCTTACCACCGAGCCACCTGGGAAGCCCGATTAGTAATTATCAAGTATAAATGTGTCATTTTGTTGGACTATATCACAGGCATTTTTAAGTTTTGCCTTTTTTCTGATTTGTATGTGTATCAATGGATTGATATTATTACGAAAATTAGGCTGAGGTCAATATAATTTTTATTCCTCACTATCTCTGGTATAGATATAAGAATAAATAAGTAGGTGGGAATGGAAAGAGATTTGTTACAGGAATGTCTATTAGTTTATTGATGTGTGTTGTGCTGTGCTTAGTTGCTCAATTGTGTTTACTTCTTTGTGACCCCATGGACTACTGTATCCTGCCAGGCTCTTCTGTCCATGGGGATTCTCTAGGCAAGAATATCTGGAGTGGGTTGCCGTGCCCTCCTCCAGGGAACTCTCCAACCCAGGGATTGAACCCAGGTCTCCCACATTGCAGGCAGATTCTTTACCATCTGAGTCATCAGGAAAGCCCAAGAATACTAGAGTGGGTAGCCTATCCCTTCTCCAGGGGATACTCCCAACCCAGGAATCAAACCGGGGTCTCCTGCATTGCAGTAGATTCTTTACCAGCTGAGCTACCAGGGAATCTTATTGAACTAATAAGAATGCCAAAAAATGCATAATGATATGTCACAAATGCAATTACAAATTATCTCAGTGCTCAGTCGTGTTCGACTCTGCAATCCAATGGACGGTAGCCTACCAGGCTCCTCTGCCCATGGAATTTTCCAAGCAAGAATACTGGTGCAAGTTGCCATTTCCTACTCCAGGGGAATCTTCCTGACCCAGGGATCAACCTGTGTCTCTTGAGTCCCCTGCATAGTTAGGTGGATTCTTTACCACTGTGCCACTTGGACTAATTACCTAACAGTTTTTAAACTGATTAGGTCCTTTTTCAATTTTTATTAAAAAAATAAATAAATAACTTGGAAACCATTTGATTTGCAAAAGGGATTGCTATTTAGATGTTAGAGTTATTCATTTTTAACTCTCAAATGAGAATATTAAAAGTTTTGTTTTTAGTCACCCAGGGCCAATGCACCACAGTGAATCCAGAAGGTGTGGGAGTTAAGCAGCAGAGGCTTAAGCAGAAGAGATGAGAAGGAAGTGCCTATATAGCAGCTCCTCTGTCAGGCAGGTGACTTTTAGAGGATATTGAAAGTTAATTCTGAAAAATGTTCTGTGACCACATACCCAGTGGAAAATTTGTATATTCTCAATTTGCAGACCCTAACCTAGATCACTGCATTCGTTTCTTCTTTCTTTTCTAACCTTCAATACTTTCTAGGTCATCCTCACTCTCAAGATGATAATCTTGCTTCCCATTTCACTGAGAAAATAAAACAAGCAAACAACAAAAAATCTTCCACAAATATTTACACTATTAGTATATGTTCCCACTTATTTGCTTTCCTCTTTGTCCAAAGGATAAACTGTGGGCTTTTTCATGTTAGATCATCTCCTCCATCAGTGAACAGATTCCTTTCCCATTATCCTATTCAAAGAATTCTCTAATTATTTTCTTTCTCTCTCTCATATCATCACTTTTTCTCTTTTCATTTTATTACTTGCAGCAGCATCCAAAAAGGCTGCTATAATCTCCCATGCTTAAAAAAATCTATTTACCCCAATTCTCCCTCAATCTACCATTCTATTTTTCTATTCTGCTTTACAAGGAACAGGTTGAAAGAGTTTCTTACACTCACAAATTCCAATTCCTCTTGGTCCATTCTCTCTGAGCTCATTCTAATAGCACATCAATCTTCACCACATCACTGAAATTGCTCTTGTTAAAGTTACTAATGACTTCCATCTTTATCTTACTCCACCTTTCAGCAACATTTGACAGAGTTCACTGCAGACAGACCTCATTTTATTGTGTTTTACTTTATAGTGCTCATCAGATATTGCATTTTTATAAATTAAATGTTTGTGGCAACCCTTGGTAAATGATGGTTAGCATTTATCGGTAATAAAGCATCTTTAATTAAGGTATGTGTCTTGATTTATTTTTTTAAGGCATAACACCATTGCATACAATACACTACAGTAAATGATGGTTAGCATTTATCAGTAATAAAGCATCTTTAATTAAGGTATGTGTCTTGATTTTTTTTTTAAGGCATAACACCATTGCATACAACAGACTACAGTACAGTGTAAAGATAACATTTATATGTACTGGGAAATCAAAAAAAAATTGTGTGGTACCCTCTATTGCAGTATTTGCTTTATTACTGTGGTCTGGAACTGAATCTGCAGTATCTCTGAGATATCCTATATTCTATCATGCCAGAAACACTTTCCTGCTTCACTTCTAGAATATCACTGTCCTGGTTTTACTTCTCTCTCATTGGCTACTCCTCCCCAGTCTCTTTGTTGTTCCTTCTTCATTTCTTTGAGGACAACCAAAGGAATAAAAGCAAAAATAAATAGATTACATCAGACTAAAAACCTTCTGAAAAACAAATGAAACCAGTAATAAAATGAAAAGGCGATCTACTGACTGGAAGAAAGTATTTGCAAGTTTTATATCTGATAAAAGGTTAATATCCAAAACATATAATACTATACAACTCAGTAACAAAAACAAACAGATTGATTAAAGAATGGGCAGAAAATCTGAATAGACTTTTTTGTCAAAGAAGACCTACAGATGGCAAACAAATACATGAAAAGAAGCTTAACATCATTAGTCATCAGGGAAATGCAAAACTACAATGATGTATCACCTCACCCTGTGAGAATGTCTATTATCAAAAAGACAAGAAATGACAAATGTTGGTGAGGATGCAGAAAAAGGGAACCCGCATGAACTGTTGGTAAAAAGTAAATTGGTGCAGCCACTATGGAAAACAATATGTAGATTCCTCAAAAATTAAAAATGGAGCTACCATATAATCCAGCAATTCCACTTTGGGACATTTATCCAAAGAAAATAAAAACACTAATTTAAAAAGATATATGCACTCCCATATTCACTGCAGAATTATTCAAAAGAGCCAAGATATAGAAACAACCTAAGTGTCCATCAGTGGATGAATCAGGAAGAAAATGCGATATATACACATATATAAAATATGGTACATGTATACATACACATACATACCATGAAATGTCATTAAGTAATATAGAGAATGAAATCTCATCATTTGGGAAAACATGCATGGACCACCAAGGCATTATGTTAGTGAAGCAAAGTCAGACAGTAAGAGACAAATACTACTCCCTCTTGTATGTGCAATCTGAAAAAAAGAAGATACAGAAAATGGATTGGTGGTTGTCAGAGGTAGAATGTGCAGTGGGAGAAATGGAAGAACTGGCTTTTTTTTTTTTTATTATAAATAGATTTTAAAATGTAAACTATAGTACAAAATACTTTCATATATTTTAACTATTTAGAAACCAGTTAATGCTTTCATTGATCTCAATCTCATTTCAGTGAAGGCTAAATAGCAATAAATACCTAAGAGGATAGAGTAAGTACAAAGTTGTAAAATGTATGATATTATTGGTAATGAAATAAATTACTGTGTATTCTAGGGCATATCTATTCCCTTTTGTTTATTTTTCCCTGCATATGCCCTTTAAAAACTCCTTCAACATCACATATTATGTTCCAATGTGAATGAGCATATCTAAAGGAGGAATGTTTAAATACTAGCATACTGTGAGATTAATAAGCCATGAAAATCTGACATTACTGCAGATGCAGGCATTAACTGCCTTTAGATACAGATTTAATCTCTAGGATACTGAGATACTGATTTAATCTCCATAAAAATTTAGTTATAATTTTTGAGAAGGCAATAAAATTACTAAGATAAAACTGTTTCCCTATTCAGTGTACACATTAATAGTCATAACATTAACACTTAATTCTACAAAGCAAATGTTTTAAATATTTGAGTGTGATAATCAGTGTTAGGCTAGCCCACCCAGGTGCCCATAATAATGGTCCATAACTGACTCCATCAAATCTCCAGCCAGCATTTTGATATAAATTAGGATAGAACTGGAACTAATAAATGAGAAAAACAATCAGGATGTAATCACAGTGATAATGTTGTACAATCATAAAGAAATCAATAGCCAGGAAGAGACAGATGAAAAGGTTAATCTCTAAAATTGTTCTTAATCAAAGGTTTACCCTTCCAGTTTAAAGATGGTGCTTGACTTGAGGTTAATCAAGTTACACATAGTTATAACAATTAAAAAAAAAAAAAGATTACAGTTGCAGTTAGGGAAAACGATAATTAAATCCTTGGTTCTACTCATCAGAGCTCTCATGTCTCACTTATAACCAGTGAATGACTTGGCAAACTTCAGACAGTTCTTTGTAAGGATATATAATAATGCATTATTCTGGTTATATTTGATATCTATTCCTCCACCTAGGTGTTGTAAAGCCTTAAATTCTCCTGGAATAGTATTAATTAAGAGAACAATCTCTGACTTTCATATATCTAAATCTCTCAGGACAGTAAAGACTAGCCTTTTGTTTAGATACTAGAGGAAATAATCAGTTGTTTCATGCTATTACAAAAGTGAATCATTATTACATGTCTTTCAAACACATGTATGTACTGATACAATCACATACATACATATATGCAAACATGCAACTGAAAAAATGTATAACTTTCAAAGTGTTAGAAAGCACTAGTTGCTCAATCATATCTGACTCTTTGTGACCCCATGGACGGTAGCCCACCAGGCTCCTCTGTCCATGAGCTTTTCCAGGCAAGAATACTGGAGTGGGTTGCCATTTCATTCTCCTGGGGATCTTCCCCACCCAGGGATTGAACCCAGGTCACCCACATTGCAGGCAGAGTCTTTACTGTCTGAGCCATCAGAGAAGTCTGTATGACTCTCAAACTACTACAATTGGGATTCCTAGCAGAGGCTTGATCCTTTCAATTTACTGAATACACACACACACACATATGTACATACTCATATATGTATATATGCATATACCATACACATATGCATATACAACACATATATAACAAGATATTTTAAAATGCAAACTTTCTTAAAAAGCAATACATTAACTCAATATATGCTATATTATTTTAATAAGACTGTTTAGTAAATTTTAAGAAAGCATATACTTAGAAATTACTTACAGTATCTGACAGAAGATAATCGATTGCAAAGATAAAGCTATTTCTGTAGTCAATGAGCATAAATGATAATTATGTTAAAATTAGGTCTGTGTTTTAAACTTGTGCGTGTTAAGTCGCTTCAGTCCTGCCCAACTCTTTGCGACCCTATGGACTATAGTCTACCAGGCTCCTCTCTCCATGGGCTTCTCCAGGCAAGAATACTGGAGTGGGTTGCCATGCCCTTCTCTAGGGGATCTTTCCAATCCAGGGATTGAACCTGCATATTCTGCAGCTCCTGCATTGAAGGCAGATTCTTTTTGCTTAGCCACTGGGGAGGCCCATTTTAAACGTATAAGAACATTAGTTATAATTATAATCAGCTACCTATCAAATGAAAGTACAAAATTTTCTCCTTTATATCTATTACTTTGAAAGTGAAAGTCGCTCAGTAATGTCCGACTCTTTGAAACCCCATGGACTATACAGTTCACGAAATTCTCCAGACCAGATTACTGGCGTGGGTAGCCTTTCCCTTCTTCAGGGGATCTTCCCAACCCAGGGATTGAGCCCAGGTCTCCCGCATTGCAGGTGGATTCTTTACCAGCTGAGCCAGAAGGGAAGCCCCAGAATACTGGAACTGTTAGCCTATCCCTTCTCCAGGGGATCTTCCTGACCCAGGAATGGAACTGGGGTCTCCTGTATTGCAGGTGATTCTTTACCAACTGAGCTATCAGGGAAGCCTGGGTCCAGAAATTGCCCTGGAGAAGGAAATGGCAACACATTCCAATATTCTTGGGGCTTCCCTGACAGCTTTAGTGAAACTATTACTTCACTATCACTTTAGTGAATCTATTACTTCACTATTACTTTAGTGAAACTAATTGACAATAATATCCAGTCAACATCCCCTAGATGTTTCACCAATATATTGAAGCTTTAAAATAGGTAATTTTCAATAGGAGAATGTAAGGAAATGTTTACCATATACTCCTTTCTTGAATGAGGGCAGGTCCAAGGAATGATTGCAGAGAAAGTGCAGAGCTTTTCTATGCAGAGAAAACAATACAAATGATTCCAAATTTAAGGGGAAGTAAGCTAATATGAGCAAGATGCCACAGTGAGATTCATCCAGAATCAAAAAAATAAAACAGTGTGTGAGGTCTGATTAAAAAAAAAATTCAGATGGCTTTAATTTAATAAACAAGATTACTGAATAACATAAGGTACAGGTCTATAAGGCAGAGATACTACATAGTTTCGACAGACAGATCAAATCATATTCCTCCTTTATGAGATATTCTCAGTTAATTCCTGGATACATTATTCTACCCATGGCTTGTCCTTTCCATTTCCTAGTACAATTGCTTTTTCTTGAGAAGCAATTTCAGTGTTTTCCACTATAATAAATTTTCCATAAATCCTAAAAATTCTTCTCCTAGCCATCCAGTCCAAAATTTAATAATCAATTAATTTTATTAAGCATCAATATAAAATGAAATCAAATTCACATGTTAATTACTATATAATCCCTAATTTGTTTCTATCTACATCCATTATATTGTCTATTACATTTATTTCACTATTTTCAGGGTTCTTTTTATGTTTATTCTGAGAATATTCGGCTTCCCAGGTGGCAGTAGTGGTAAAGAACCCACGTGCCAATGCTGGAGACATAAGAGACATGGATTTGATCCCTGTTTAGAGAAGATTCTTGTCTGGAGAATTCTTGTACTGTATCCCCAGTATTCTTATTTGGAGAATCCTATGGACAGAGCAGCCTGGAAGGCTAGAGTTCACAGAGTCGCGCAGAGTCGGACATGGCTGAAGCGAATTCAGCACAGGACAGCACACACTGAAGAATGTTACCTTATATCTATGTTGAATAAAATTTGCTATCTTTTTTCTCAATGAGTTGCCAAATGTTTGTTTCAGAAAATGGAAATTTTATTATAAAAGTAGGTTTTCTGTGGAGGCAAAGGTAATCGCAACTAATCATCGAAAATTACGTTACTAATTTACATTAGTTTCTGGCTTTCACAGTGAGAGGCTCCGAACAGAAGTGTCCAGACGGGGGAACAGTCCTACTTCCACTAGCAAAAGATAGTAATAGATATACATAGAAATATGTCTTTTATCTTTGTCCTTTTCTATATTTGGGAAATAGAAATATGTATCAATTTCAGCAAACTAAAAATCTCAGAGAGTAACAATCACAGTTTTAAATTTGATAGATGAAGATTTTTCTTCAAATGATGTTTGTACAATATAAAGTTCTTTATTATTCTTGATTATTTGCTCTTTTCTTCCATTTATATCTTTTATTTATTTACTTATTTCATTTTTAAGGGACAAAATGAGGTAAAGAACAATGGTACAACTTACAATATATATTTTTTTTTTCCAGTTTGCTTCTCAGCCATTATGCTTTTATTGCTTTGGGATACAGGCAAGAGGTAATCACCACCATTTTAGCAAACAGCAATCAGTGTAAAGAACAAAACCAAAGTGTTCTTTCATACTTAGATTTTATTTCTATGTACAAATTCACATTCCTTCATGCTTCATTTAATTCTTCCATTTTCCTTGTTAAATGTCAAAATTGTGCATAAAATAGAGGCAGTAAAATCACAAAATAATTACTTAAAGATTTCATTCAAGAGACAAGAATGGGAAAAAGAAAGTATCAACAAACCAATCCATCTACCTGTTAAGACTAGAATCAAGTCATTGGTAACAAGCTACAAAAAAATATCCAATGTCCAAAACAAGAGGCAACTTGAGTGAAATACAGAATATAAATATATAGGGAATTTTACAATGACTGTTATTTTTCAAAGTTCATATTTAAATACAGAGAAATATTTAATTTACATGAATAAACATATGTGGGGTGAAATGTAAGCCAAGTACAAGGGTACTTAATAAAGCTCAAAAAACACAAAGTAATTTTAATTTTACTTACATTCTTTCACTGGAATTTTATTTATGACATGAAAAAATATTTTCTAAACTTTCTTTCTTATAATCATAAAACAACTTACTAAAATAATAGTCTGATAAATGACATGTTCTGAAGGTCACTGGATTGTTTTAGCTGATGCTATCTTTTTAGGAATAATCTTTCTAAGTACAGATAATGTACAGACTCATAAAGCAGACTAGAAAGTTTAGTAATTTGCTTTATGTACTCAGGCACTAATTAAACAAACATTTACTAAGCAACTGCTTGTGATAGGTCTGAGCAAGGTACAGAGGGTAAAAGCTGGATAAACAGCCCTCTGTTACTAAAAGAGACAGGGAAGTGAAACTACATGACAAGTTTAAGAGGTGCTATAGAGACAAGATCAAAATGGTGTGGAAGCAGAGATGGAAAGCTATCCCACCCAGAAGGTTAAGAAAGGCTAAGGTGCACTAATTGGAGTTTCTCAACAAGTAATTTTTGAGAGTTTAGCATTTGCACGAACTTCTTTGTCACCATTTTAAAGAACTGAGACTCAGAGAAGTTTAATAATTTGTGGGAATTACATTTCACTTCATCGTGCTCTGACATGACAACAGCATCTACCCCTGGGGAATTATACGATGGATTTTAAAAATGTCTACAACTATGCCTAGTGCAAAAAAAAAAAAAAAAGTCAGAAAACAACAGTTGCCATCATTGCATTTTAATTTACCATTTTAGTCAATATTAGATGATTGCTGTATAGTTTAACAGAGAAGGAAATGGCAACCCACTCCAGTACTCTTGCCTGGAAAATCCCATGGATGGAAGAGCCTGGTAAGCTACAGTCCATGGGGTTGCAAAGAGTCGGACATGACCGAACAACTTCACTTTCACTTTCACTTTTCATTTTCATGCATTGGAGAAGGAAATGGCAACCCACTCCAGTGTTCTTGCCTGGAGAATCCCAGGGCCCAGGGAGCCTGGTGGGCTGCCATCTATGGGGTCGCACAGAGTCCAACATGACTGAAGCAACTTAGCAGCAGCAGCAGTATAGTTTAAATTGAACACTGTTGTTGTTTGGGCTTCCCTGATAACTAAGATGGTAAAGAATCCACAACCAATGCAGAGACCTGGGTTCGATCCCTGGGTTAGGAAGATTCCCCCGGAAAAGGGAATGGAAATCCACCCCAGTATTCGTGCCTGTAGATTTTGATGGACAGAGTAGCCTGGTGGGCTACAGTTCAGTTCAGTTGCTCAATTGTGTCCGACTCTTTGTAACCCCATGGACTGCAGCATGCCAGGCTTCCCTGTCCATCACCAACTCCCAGATCTTGCTCAAACTCATGTCCATTGAGTCAGTGATGCCACCCAACCATCTCATTCTCTGTCGTCCCCTTCTCCTCCTGACTTCAATCTTTACCAGTATCAGGGTCTTTTTCAACGAGTCAGTTCTTCGCATCTTCGCATCAAATAGCTGAAGTATTGGAATTTCAGCTTTAGCATCAGTCCTTTCAATGAATATTCAGGACTGATTGCCTTTAGGATAGAGTGGTTTGATCTCTTTGCAGTCCAAGGGATTCTCAAGAGTCTTCTCCAACACCACAGATAAAAAGCATCAATTCTTTGGCACTCAGCTTTCTTTATGGTCCAATTCTTACATCCATACATGACTACTGGAAAAACCATAGCTTTGACTAGATGAACCTTAGTCAGCAAAGTAATGTCTCTGCTTTTTAAAATGCTGTCTAGGTTGGTCATAGCTTTTCTGCCAAGGAGAAAGCATCTATTAATTCCATGACTGCAGACTGAGCAACTAAGCACACAGCACAGTTGTTGTTTAGTCGCTAAACAACATCTCATGGACTGTAGCCCGCCAGCCCCTCTGTTCATGGGATTTCCCAAGCAAGAATACTGGGGTGGGTTGTCATTTCCTTCTCCAGGGAATCTTCCCGACCAAGGGATCAAACCTGCTTCTCCTGAACTGGCAGGCAGATTGATTACCACAGATGCACCAGGAAAGCCAGATTGAACATACTACACTGCAAAAATTTTGGAATGCATCTTATATATTTGTTGAAACTAGAATGCACTCTATATCATGATATAAGCAGGTCCATAATAATGTAGAATTTTATACACAGAAAAACCAGTTTTAAATCAGTACCAAATCAGAAACTTTCAAAAACAATCTTCACATTTTTTCTAGTTATCAACACAGAGAAACATGGCTGTTACAAGAATGTATCAAATTATGAGATGCTTCCTTCAAAATAAACTGCAGTACATTTGCATTAACAGGAACTAATATTATTTAGATATGATTTTAAGACCAAAAATTCCTCTCATAGTAAAGAGAAACTATATTAATACATCATTTTAATATATATCAAATTGAGAATTGAGAAAACAGATCTGTGAAAATCTTGAAATACAAATCTACTTTCAAAAACAATATGAGTTATTTCTTCCCAATTATATCCAAAGCTCCAGGATAACACAGTTAGGAAAAAAAGAATAAACACTGCTGCTTTCACAACACTAATCTCATACTGAACAAGCATTTAAATATATATTCTGCAATGTTTCAGCACAAAAATTTTTATATAATTCTAAATGTGTTAGGTCTTATACTAAAATGTATTGTATTCACAGAACAATGGAAGACAATTGTATAAAGCAATAAAATTATAAACTTGGAAAGCTATATATAGGTTTTATTTCCTAGAGGCAATTACATTTTGAAAAATTTCAATACATAATTGAAAAACTATAGAAAGAAAATTTTAGGATGAGAATTATTTACTTTAAAAAAAAAATTCATTACCTAATACTGTACAGGGTTTGGAGAAGGCAATGGCACCCCACTCCAGTACTCTTGCCTGAAAATCCCATAGATGGAGGAGCCTGGTGGGCTGCCGTCTATGGGGTCACACAGAGTCAGACACGACTGAAGTGACATAGCAGCAGCAGCAGCAGTACAGCGTTTAAGGATAAAAAATGATGAGGACTACTATTATATACATCCAAAAATCAAATAATTCAGATAATTTTAGCAAAGTATTTATTTAGCTCCTCTGATGTGTGAAGTACTATGCTAGAGAAAACATACTTTTAAAAACTCTAAAATTATTCATCTTCAGCTTTTAAAATGTCATATTTTTAAACTTTTATATGTTATGAAATATTGTGCTTAACATATATGGTAGATTCTACGCCTAAGATTGGTTAATCACACCTAAGAAATTTGCTGTAAGATAAATACATGATTATTCTTCAATTAGCTACTATTATTAATTATATCAGTCAACTGAAAGTTAACAAATTTGTTAAATTGGAATTTATTTCTATACAGCTATTTAACTTGAGAATATTTTTTAAAAATTAAGCTTGGGTAAATTAGAGAGGTATTACCTTGCATGAATATATAGCTTAAAAATACTACTGTAGACTACTCATATACCACTTACAAGGGCCAAGGATACATTTAGAAAAACATAGTCTTAATTGTATTTTTTCCATTTGCTAGGCTATTTTTTAAAATAGATTTTCAATATTTTTCTGATCAATACCACACCAAAGCTCAAAAATATATGTCAAGTAGGTATATATCTTATATTTCTGAAACATCTGTATCTTCCAAATTCATATTTAGAGCAATATTTCCCATTGATGTTTTCGCATTGTGAGCAGACAGATTAGTTGCTCAACTGTCATAGAAAGTATTAAACTATATCAAAAGGGCAACTGGTTGTTATCAACAGTGCAAAGAAAAACCAAAGAGAGAAGACAAATGAAAAGCAACTATTCTTAAGTCAATGGACACAATTTACCTGATAAAACATAACCCTCTAAATTTGACAGTGTTTATGATCCCTGGATTAGCCTGGTCTCACTTTATATAAACAGATATTAATCTCATTAATTAACAGGATCTAGGATTTTTATCAGAGAAGGCAATGGCACCCCACTCCAATACTCTTGCCTGGAAAATCCCATGGACAGAGGAGCCTGGTGGGCTGCAGTCCATGGGGTTGCGAAGAGTTGGACATGACTGAGCGACTTCACTTTCACTTTTCACTTTCATGCTTTGGAGAAGGAAATGGCAACCCACTCCAGTGTTCTTGCCTGGAGAATCCCAGGGACGGCGGAGCCTGTTTGGCTGCCGTCTATGGGGTCGCACAGAGTCAGACACGACTGAAGCGACTAGCAGCAGTAGCAGTAGCAGCAGGATTTTTATGCTAAAGACCATAAATTTAAGTATGCAATAACCAGCTGCTTGGCCAACATTATATAATCATGAAATCTTTTCGGAGTGAAATTTCTATGAATATCAAATGCACTTATCATCACCATTAAGAATAAAATGATTTAAAAATGAACCTTTAGGAAGGTCAGAAAAGATACAAAGGAATAAACTCCTTCTCAATATTTAACCTTTGATTTCTTTTTGTATAAAGCTTTCTCTGGTGGTTCAGATGGTAAAGAATTTCCCTATGCAGGAGACCCAGGTTTGAACCCTGGGTTGGGAAGATCTCCTGGAGAAGGGGATGGCTACGCACTCCAGTATTCTTGTCTAGAAAATTCCCTGGACAGAGGAGCCTGGTGAGCTACAGTCTATGAGGATGCAGAGTTGGACATGGCTGTGTAAGTAACAAAACAACGAAGAAAAATTATTTTCATTATTAAAATAGAAAAAATAAGTAGAAACCCTTCATAAAGTTATAAAATACATTCATGGGCTCTATTTTTTAATTGTGATATAACTGACATATAACACTATATTAGTTTCAGGTATATAACATAATGATTTGATATTTGTACATGTAGTGAAATCATCATCATATAGCTAGAAATATATTTTCTTCTTATTTGCCAAATTCTACTACTGACAAGATTTTAATTTTTGTTTGCCTTTAGGGAGAATTTAATATTATTTTCCTTTGTTTCCCAATTATTGTCGCTATACATATTTTACTTACAAAGTCATAAAACCCTGAAACAACATAGGGCCACAATAGATTTCCTATGACTACTCTGATTTTTCAAGTCATATAACATATATCCTCCAATGTATTTCCTCACATTTTATTAAAAAAAAAAGTTTATGTACTAATTTATTTGTTTGCTTTCTTTTTTGGTTTGTTAATTCCTCTTATTTCAAACCTACATTTCTCCATGCTCTAACACCATATCCAGGTAAAATGACAGCAACATTATTGAAAACAAATGATATGCACAATATAGGAACTCCTTTACCTCTTATTTTCTCTCTCATTATACAAATCACATATACGTTCACATTACAGAACACGAGGATCAATTAAACACACACCAGCTATCTGGGGCTTCAAAATAATAGTAGAAATCAGAAATTCTGAA
Organism: Bos indicus; assembly: GCF_029378745.1. Lineage (NCBI taxonomy): Eukaryota > Metazoa > Chordata > Mammalia > Artiodactyla > Bovidae > Bos > Bos indicus. The sequence goes on from NC_091765.1 coordinate 34,902,304, forward strand.
TTAATCTCCACTGCATGATGAGTTCATAGAAACGTTTTCTAGTATGAAAAAAAGAGAGGGGGATTAATGTGGCCTTTAAATACCAGGAACTTTTTTTCTTATTACAAGCTGAAAAATGGCCAAAATATTGAGGGGAACAGGAAAACTAATAATAATAATAATAATAATAATAGGAAAGAAATGATACTTACAGCACTTTTAAATTCCTCTTCTTTCAGTTGTTGTTTTTTTCTTTTCTTTTTGACTTTGTGACACTGTCGCTTTAAATCTAATGGTTCTTACAAATGACAATTTTGTCCAATCCAGGTTTCTGGTTTCTATGAAATAAACCTGTCCTTAGCTGCTTTTAGAATGAACCCCAAAGGAAGTACAACTGATGGCTCCATCACAGCAAAACACTCTAAAAATTCTTATTAGAGAGTGCATTTCTAAATATCAAGGTATCACTTCAGTTGATCTCAGTCGTGTCTGACCCTTTGCAACCCCATGGACTGCAGCACGCCAGGCTCCCCTGTCCATCACCAACTCCCAGAGCTTGCTCAAACTCATGTCCGTCAAGTCTGTGATGCCATCCAACCATCTCATCCTTTGGCATCCCCTTCTCCTCCTGCCTTCAATCTGTTCCAACAGCAGGGTCTTTTCCAAGAACTCAGTTCTTAGCATCAGGTGACAAAAGTATTGGAGTTTCAGCTTCAGCATCAGCCCTTTCAATGAATACTCAAAACTGATTTCCTTAGGATTGACTGGTTGGATCACCTTGCAGTCTAAGGGATTCTCAAGAGTCTTCTCCAACACCACAGTTCAAAAGCATCAATTCTTCAGCGCTCAGCTTTCTTTATAGTTCAACTCTCACATCCATACATGACTACTGGAAAAACGATAGCTTCAACTAGATGGACCTCTGTCGGCAAAGTAATGTCTCTGCTTTTTAATATGCTGTCTGGGTTGGTCACAGCTTTTCTTCCAAGGAGCACGTGTCTTTTAATTTCATGGCTGAAGTCACCATCTGCAGTGATTTTGGAGCCCAAGAAAATAAAGTCTGTCACTGTTTCCATTGTTTCCCTTTCTATTTGCCATGAAGGGATGGGACCGTATGCCATGATCTTAGTCTTCTGAATACTGAGTTTTAAGCCAGCTTTTCTACTCTCTTTCACTTTCATCAAGAGGTCCATTAGTTCCTTTAAGGGTGGTGCCATCTGTGTATCTGATGTTATTGATATTTCTCCCTGCAATCTTGATTCCAAATTGAAGTTATTAACATCATTTAACATCAAGGTAACATTAAACATCAAGGTATAGTGGGACATGAAAAATCACAGTTTTATTAATGGGTTTCCTTGCCATTAAGATCTGACAGTAATTGTTCTGCTGCTGGGATTCTGATACCATTTTGATTAATTTGTTAGAGAACTAGAACAACTTTAGCACAGTTAGCACTGGTTATCAAGATTACACAAGCTTAGGTAAATAGATGGATGAACAAAACAAAAGGCAAGACTATCGAGTAATTTGCATATGAACATGAATCCAGAGCCAAGTTTAAAAATAAAAGATAAGCCTGTCAAGGGAAACAAAGAGTTTGATTCAACCACTATTAACTGGATGTCCCAGATTTCCTGACACTTGCAATGGTTTTTGCTAAGTAATCAAAGAAACTTAAATAAGCAGTAAATAGGATAAGTTAAGCAGTAGGGAGGGCAACATTTCATGTTTAGAGACATGAAATAAATTTCCTCATACGTTATGAGTAAGAAGAAGGTGCTTTTTTGCTACGGAATTTGACATACATTTAGTACCTCGGCCTTGCACATATTATGCACTCAAAACACTGTATCAGATTAACTCTGTAGAACCAGGACATGGATTCAGCCACAGGGTAAAAGCAACTTAATATGTGAAATTAAAACGTGTATTTCACAGCAAACTTTATTTTCAGAAATACAGGAATTATGTATTGATAAAAGATTTACTAATAAGGGCAGACTAGTTCCAAATAGGAAAAGGAGTACCTCAAGGCTGTATATTGTCACCCTGCCTTATTTAACTTATAGCAGAGTACATCATGGGAAACGCTGGGCTGGAAGAAGCACAAGCTGGAATCAAGATTGCCAGGAGAAATATCAATAACCTCAGATATGCAGATGACAGCACCCTTATGGCAAAAAGTGAAGAGGAACTAAAAAGCCTCTTGATGAAAGTGAAAGAGGAGAGTAAAAAAGTTGGCTTAAAGCTCAACATTCAAAAAACTGAGATCATGGCATCTGGTCCCATCACTTCATGGGAAATAGATGGGGAAACAGTGGAAACAGTGTCAGACTTTATTTTTCTGGGCTCCAAAATCACTACAGATGGTGACTGCAGCCATGAAATTAAAAGACGCTTACTCCTTGGAAGGAAAGTTATGTCCAACCTAGATAGCATATTCAAAAGCAGAGACATTACTTTGCCAACAAAGGTCCGTCTAGTCAAGGCTATGGCTTTTCCTGTGGTCATGTATGGATGTGAGAGTTGGACTGTGAAGAAGGCTGAGTGCCAAAGAATTGATGCTTTTGAACTGTGGTGTTGCAGAAGACTCTTGAGAGTCCCTAAGACTGCAAGGAGATCCAACCAGTCCATTCTGAAGGAGATCAGCCCTGGGATTTCTTTGGAAGGAATGATGCTAAAGCTGAAACTCCAGTACTTTGGCCACCTCATGCAAAGAGTTGACTCATTGGAAAAGACTCTGATCCTGGGAGGGATTGGGGGCAGGAGGAGAAGGGGATGACAGAGGATGAGATGGCTGGATGGCATCACTGACTCGATGGACGTGAGTCTGAGTGAACTCCGGGAGTTGGTGATGGACAGGGAGACCCGGTGTGCTGCGATTCATGGAGTCGCAAAGAGTCGGACACGACTGAGTGACTGAACTGAACTGAACACTGATATAATACAATTGCTGATGGAAGAATCATACCAAGTCATTAATTTAAAATGAAAGCAGTAGTCTTCCTAGCTTTTACTTCAAATCTACATTATGTATCAGGATTTATGTGTATGTTCACAACTTCAACTTTATCAAAATTGTTAGTATCGTGAATATAACTAGATTATTATAAATATTTATATTCTAGCTTTTGTAAACTATTAACAATCAAATACACATTAATGCTCAATGAAAGCATGTATATTAAAATTCATGGAAGGTATATGTGTTAGTTAGTATCTGTTCCATTTGTGAACAACAAATACTACGCCTTTTCCTTCCCTTTCCTTCCTCACTATAACCTTCCTATTAATAGAGTACATTTTCTTATTCAGTTGAGTTTGAACTTATCCAAGAGGAATGTGGGCAGACATGTCAGAATGCTAGCTTTTGATGTATTCTTTAAGAGACATTGCATGATTCCAGTCATCCTTCTGTACTCCAGTATTCCACCATGACAAGAACATGAGCTGAGTAGCTGTTGATGCCAGAATTAGGAGACATGTAAACCAGAACTAATCCAACCCTTAGGCAAAGCAAGGATAAACCCCTTTAGCTGATTTCAGAAAGCAAAGAAGAATCATTTGCTAAGCTATGTCATAATCTTTTCGAGACCCCATGCACTGTAGCCCGCCAGGCTCCTCTGTTCATGGGATTTCCCAGGCAAGAATACTAGAGTAGGTGGCCATGTCCTTCGCCAGAGGATCTTCCTAACACAGGACTCAAACCCACATCTCCTGCATTGATTTGTGGAGACTTCACCACTGAGGCATCATAACTATGTGTTCTTTCTGTTTACTTTTTTAAACGCCCAAATAAAAATTAGTGGGAACCCTTTAGCTCAAATTGAATGAACCTTATTATTTATTTGGGGAAGTGATTTATATATTTGCTGGCATGAAACACATTGCTATCTTTATTTTAGACATTCAATTGCCTATAAGGATGAAGTAAAGTAGGTTACAATGCAGCTAAACTGTAACTAACTAGTAGGTGAATAAAAGTCCATTTCTGAAATAAGTAGGAACATGTAGCAAGTCTCAATAAGCTAACCAGTTTGGGAGATCAGCACCAAGCTAACCAATAACAATAGTCATGTTCATCCAAGTCAAATTTATAGCAATAGTAAGCATTTAAATTGCTTCTTACAATTTTTAAAGCATTATTACCTAATCAAAACAACCTTTGGCTAGGTTACTGGATAGTAATCATTTGAATAAGAGATGACAAGGGCTCAAAAATTTAAGTGACTTCCTAATAAAGACTCCAATATCTAAAATTGGAGGAGGGGTGTTACACCACATTTGTGTTTAGACACACAGCTTCTTTGGGGAACCACTGCACCAGAATTGTGGTAATAGAGAAGAATCAAATCATTTTATTATTTAACAAATAAATTTACAGACAGATAAATATTGAAACCAGATTAAGACCAGGAACTTGAAATTATGAGAACATCTAAAAAGAATGTTAAATGGGAATGAAGAGAAATTATAGACATCAGGTGTCCAAAGAGGAGAATCAGGGTGGGAAACCAAGGCAAGGGATACAGGCAGCAACAAAGCCATACAAAGAGCTGGAAAAGAATTTTGTTTTGAACCAATGACTATATAACCCAGGAGACCCATTTCTTGTCTACAGCAAGAACTGCTCTGAAAGTATGCTAGAGTTGTGACCATGAGTTTTAAGGAATAGGAATTTAATGAAATTTAAGAATTAACAGAATTCTATTTTAACTCTTAGATGATATGCTTCAATAAAAATTCTAGCTACTGTTCACTGACCATAATTATGTACTCTATACTTTGCAGCCTTTTAAAAATGTCTTCTACTGATTCTATAAATTGAGTATAAATTTCCAAATATATAAATTTCTGAGATTCAGAGAGATTATTTAGCTTGCTCAAGGTCACCAAACTTTGAAAAGACAGGACAAGAATTTAGAAGTAAAGTCTAAATTGCTAATCTCTTACTTTGCTCAAGATTAGTAAAATTTCAATCGGTATTTTAAGAATGTTGACTCCCAAGAATGAACTTTACACCACAAAATGCAAAATATCTTTTGTATTTCCAAAATCTGTCTTAAAATATGTAAATCTTAAAATAACATACTAGTTCTAAATTGAAATTAAAATTAAAAATTTTACTTATAAGATTAATTTTTAACTCTTGAAATCATATTTCATTTCTCTACATGGAAATATTTTCTCCTCATCTTCTCTCAGTACACTGGTGTTAATGACCCAGACTAATACTCTAAAACATGAATCAAGAGAGTATCCTCTTTGAGAGAAATAAAAGTTGAAGAATGGCCTTAGTTATCAGAAAAAGCTTAATCATGGATTCAGAAAATTATCTACCCACATCATTAATTATTAATCCCAGAACTCAATAAAGTACAAAGCATTCTCATTATCCTAGTATTTATTACCCAAGTCCCCATATTTATGATCCTGTACAGAGAAGTACAATTTGCCATACAATAAAATATTCACAAGTGAACTATTTATAAAATTAATCCTCCCTCTACCACTCTCTCCCCATTCCTATCTCTATCATCAATAAAACAAGGAGATTAAAAGATGATTTTTACATTAATTAATGACTTTAAAAGGTTTTTAGGAAAACCAATGAAATATTGGTATGTTCATGCCTAAATGATCCTCTTAATATAATTATACACAGTTAAAGTGAAGGATGTCATATCTTAAGAGCTATTATTCTATTTTGATAAAAATATTATACCTTCCCAAAAATATTATACCCCAGTTATGTTCAACTCTTTGCAACCCCATGGACTGTATAGTCCATGGAATTCTCCAGGCCAGAATACTGGAGTGGGTAATAGCTGTTCCCTTCTCCAGGGGATCTTCCCAACCCAGGGATCAAACCCAGGTCTTCCACATTGCAGGCAGATTCTTTACCAGCGGAGCCACCAGGGAAGCCTTTCCCAAATGTTGTAAAGTGTAATGTATCACAATTTGTTTTCACTTTGTCTCAGTTTTTAGCCAGTTAGCATCTTTTTTCACTCCTTCTCATAAAATTTTGGTTTCCATATTTACTAATTCACATTTAGATATTTTTTGTATTAATACTACCTTTAGATATATATGACTATCTTTACTTATAAATGTTGGACAATGATCATGTAGTCTAACCACTCACAGTCAATTTCCTTGCAAAAAGTGGTCCAAAGATAAGGAACATGTTCTCTCTGAAGCCCTGATTTTCTCCAATTTTTTTCTATGTAGAAAATTCTTATGAACACATAAGACTGTTAAGATATGACTCATTACAAGAAACCTTTCTACTAACCCATATTGATCTCTCTACAACAACCCTTATAACACTAAATTAATATTCATTGTTTCAACAATTATTCCAAACATGTTTATAGCCCGTACTATGAATCTGGTGCTATGCTAAGGCCTTCAAATTCAATGGTGAATAAAAAGAAAGGCTCTCTACATTCATCAAATTAAAAAAAAAGTATGTAATGGGAGGAAATATTATTTACAAAAAGAGAAAATGATTGTTGTACATTGTAATTCTGAGAAAAGAACATCTATAATCTACTTAAGGTGGCTTTTTTCTTTTTAATTGAGGAGACCTTAGATAAAGCGCCTGTCTACAATGCAGGAGACTCGGGTTCAATCCCTGGGTTGGGAAGAGAAAGGAAATGGCAATCCACTCCAGGACTATTGCCTGGAAAATCCCATAGACAGAGGAGCCTGGTAGGCTACAGTCCATGGGGTCGAAAAGAGTTGGACATGACTGAGCGACTTCACTTTCACTTTCACTTTCTGGGCACAATCTAAGTGTAACAGTTGAAGACAAAATTGTTAGTCGTTCTGTTTAAGAAAATAACAGATGAGTACATAAGTAGCTTAGTAAACAGCACATATATAGTTAACTTTTACTCATGATTTCCATGAGCTTTAAAGGACAGTGAAATGATATTAAACTTATTTATATTTTTTTGATCTAGTTAACATAAACATGATTATCTGGTTTCACATGAATAATTAGTTTTCACTTTTTATCATTCTTTCAATTTACATGGCTTCGAAGTAATCTCATGCTTTTTAAATTCCTGCTTTCAGTTTAACGTAACATGTCTCATTGGTTGGTTTTGAAATTTTTTTGAATAAGCTAACAAAGCTATACATGACAAGTATAAATACTAATTTGCAACATATTTCACAATAATATTTATAGATTTTAAAATATCATCCTTATATACACATATATATACATACACACACACATATATATATATATATATATAATCACAGGGTCATATTAATATGAAAAAAAACTTTTGAGATTTTTGGTGATATTTTTATTTGGGGGCAAGAGGAATGATTGATGTTTAATATCTATAACTCTAACAAGCCAGCAATATCTCTGAACCTTGAAATTGAAACAATGAGTTACTTTTGTGCCAATCGAAAATCAAGCTTACACAGTATATACAAGAGCTATTTTGAAAACTGCAATCTTCCTACGGCACAAAATGAACATAGATAAATAAAGCATGTACAGCAGAAAAATATAAAATAAATTACACGAAGAAATTTATGTTTTAATTTCTGTGAGTCTGCAATGTCTTGTTTTTGTCCTTAAGATTTTTTTTTCAGTTGAGGGTCTGTCATTTATAATCTAAAAGTACCGATTAATAGGAAATACACATAAGTATCTGCCCTATTGAAACTTCAGTAATTTACGCTGGCATTGGAAATTATCCACAGTTTTACTAATGGAATCGAGAATCAGTCTGAACCAAACTTTATATTTACTGGCACAGTACAGACCAACCTTTATTAATTGATGCTTCAACTCAACCACATTTCTGAAGATGACTGGCTAGAGAGCAGTGTGTTCAAAACATTGAGCAATGCACTTGGTTTGTCTTTTAACCTCTGTTTTGCTCTCAGTTCACTCTGTAAGGGGCAGTGAAGCAGTCCAGATTACTTTCCAGGGCCTCTGGGTTATCAAAGAACATCTAAAGCTCTGTCAGAGTTGTTAAGAAGATAAATGCTACAAAAAATGTTGCAATATTCTGTTATAATATTCCCAATCTCATCATGGTGGTGGGTGAAATAAATCATTTCCAGTTTCTCTCAGGAAGCTTTAAGTAGGTTCTAATAATTTATTTTTCCCTCCAGGTCAACTATAGGTATGAGAGAAAATTTGACCAATAATTTGGATAATAGTACAGTAGATTTAACAAGCCATTCCTTGTTACTTTTTTTCTTTCTAAGATAAGTAAATAATATTTCTTTATGGCACATTAATCTTGTAACCATAAAACTTACTCAAATAATCAGTTTTAAATTTAAATGGTAGCCATTTACCAAGCAAAAACTTTAAACTGCCAGGTAATTAATCATGTGAAATATATAGAAATTACATTCAATTTAAATCATAAAATTGATATGAGCTACCTGTTTCCCATTACATTTTGACATTATCAATTTTCTGAAAGAAAACTTTTATTCACTTTTAAAATGCTAATTTGTCTCTTATTCCAGTTAAATGATAAAGCATGTATGTAAGTTAGATATAATGCAATAATTTTCAGTTTTGCTTAAGCAAAACAGCATTGTCTCTTGAAATGCATGAATTTCAAAATAGAAAAATGAGAGATTAGGTCTTTAGCTTTATTATACAATCCAGTTCTGAGTGGATGGTCAACATGACATTATTTTCATAGTTATTTATAATGTAATAGAAGTAATACTCTTAGTAGAAAAAAAGTATAAACATATAATTCTGTAAATCTCCTTAGTCTAATATTGACTTTTAGAATTTATATATTTAATTTAGGCTTTGATATTATTTAGTCAATCAGCCTTATGATAGGATGGGACAAGAAAGTAAGAATATCCTGAAGGAATGTGTTACCAAGAGGGGAAAAATAAATTTTACCTGGAATGTGATGTTTCAGTTCAAAAGATACTGATGTTTATAGCTTGGTGTAAACATAGTAGAATAGGCTTTACATGTCAAAAATGCTTAAAAACAGAAAATTATTGTAATTTCACCAATATGAAATTCTTACTGCTTATTGTGTCAAACTTTTTGAAATTATATAGCACACAGAAATATTAAAATAGCAACTGAGAATATTAGAGTAAGAGATTATGTACTGTTACAAAATATTTACTTCAAATCCTAAATTTTAAAGAGGAGATAAAAATGGGGAGGTGGGTAAAAAAACAGCCTTAGAATGAAATTTTAACTGGCATGAAAGAAACATAGAAAATGCAAAAAAAGAAAATTAATATAAAACATATCTCCCTTTAAAAATCTTTTCTTATACCTTAGTTTTGTTCACAAAAAATCAGAATCTTGTAATTGATGAGGTGATGTTATATCCTAATCATTTTAATTTAAATATAACATTTTAAAATCAAAGAAATATATAATACTTTGACTTAATAATAATCATAACAAGTGCAGATAATCTTGTTTGGAACAGGTTCCCTAGAATGGAAGAGAGTTTAAAGATCGCTGGGTTCTGTTACCACTATGGCATAAATCTACCTACATCATTCATGTAAAAATTCATATGAAAATTTCAGAACAAGAAGTCTGCTGTAACCATTAACTGTTATAAAAACCTTTTTTTTTTTTTTTTGCTGGAAGGCATGTAGGATTGTAGTTCCCAGACCAAGGATTGAACCTGAACCTCTTGCATTGTAAGTGCAGAGTCTTAACCACTAGATTGCCGGAGAAGGCCCTAAAATTCATTCTTATACCATAATCTATTTTTGTACATATCGTCCTTCTAGATTTTCATTATGCCTTTTAGATCCACACAGAATCATGACTATGACATAATGCTTGCTCTCAAATTATAGAGAAAATACCAAGCTTAATTCTGTAAAACTCATTCAATAACTAAATTCTTTTAAAAGTGTCTATGTACTTTCATCAATAAGGCACTGTATTATATCTGTGAAAGCATGTGACACTTTAAATGAATATGTTGGTTGGAAATAACCCTTTTTCCCCATCTTTTACTATTTCTCTAAATTCATATATGCCCTTTAATTCCTTGACAAAATATATAACTTTAACCTGATTGATATGAACTTAATAAAAGTTACATTCCAAAGAAAAATAAAAAAGAGAAAATAACAAAATAGTGTTAACAAATAGCTAATAAAATAAATGACAACAAGAGGACAGAAGCATTACAAAAAATAGCTTTCTTCCTGGCTCATTTGAGGAGAAATACATGCACAAATGAAGAGGCATTGATTGATTGTGATAATCAACAGTGAAGAATTTTGTTACTTAAGTTCTTTTATTTATTCTGTTGATTTGCAAATGCTAATCATCTTTTGCATTATTGGTTTATAATGGCATCTATATTTTTATGTTGTAAAAATCTATAAAAAGAACTGATTATGAAAAAGATGATTGTCTAATGTCTTGTTCTACATTTAGTAATTAAAATAACTGAGAAGAAAGTATATTCTTTTTTAAAAGGGTCATCTTAAACAAATTACTTAACCTATGTGTGATTTGGTTTCCTCAGATGAAACCTGGGGGTAATAACACAAAACATTGCTGAGAGGATTCAATGAATTAATATCTGTAAAGTTTCAAATAGTACATGACACTCTTTATGAACTCTATGTTTGTTGTTGTTCAGTTGCTAAGTCATGTCTGACTCTTTGCAACCTCATGGATTGCCATGCACGAGGCTTCCCTGTCTTTCACTCTCTCCCAGAGTTTGCCCAAACTCAAGTCCACTGAGTCAATGATGCTATCCAACCATCCCTTCCTCTGTTATCCCCTTCTCCTTTTGCTTTCAATCTTTCTCAGCATCAAGGTCTTTTCCATTGAGTTGGCTCTTCACATCAGACAGCCAAACTACTAGAGCTTCAGCTTCAGCATCAGTCCTTCCGATGAAGATTCAAGGTTAATTTCCTTTAGGATTGACTGGCTGGATCTCCTTGCAATCCAAGAGACTCTCAAGAGTATTCTCCAGCACCATAATTTGAAAGCATCAATCCTTTCGTGCTTGGCCTTCTTTATGGTCCAACTCTTACATCCAAACATGACTACCAGGAAAACCATAGGTTGACTATATATGGACCTTTGTTAGCAAAGCCATGTCACAGCTTTCTTCCAAGGAGAAATTGTGTTTTAATTTCATGGATGCAATCACCTTCCACAGTGATTTTGGAGCCCAAGAAAAGAAAATCTGTCTGTTTTTCTGTTTCCCCATCTGTTTGCCATGAAGTGATGGGACCAGATGCCATGATCTTAGTTTTTTGAATGCTGAGTTTTAAGCCAGCTTTTTCACTCTCTTCTTTCAAGTTTCTCTTCCCTTTCTGCCATTAGAGTGTTTTTAGAGTTGGATCATCTCAATATCTGAGGTTGTTGATAATTTGCCCAGCAATCTTGATTCCAGCTTGTGATTCATCCAGACCAACATTTTGCATAATGCACTCTGCATAGAAGTTAAATAAGCAGAGTGACAATATAAAAGACTTGACATACTCCTTTCCCAATTTTGAACCAGTCTGTTGTTTCTAGTAGAGTTCTGTTGCTTCTTGACCTGCATAGAGGTTTCTCAGGAAACAGGTAAGGTGGTCTGGTAATTCCGTCTCTTTGAGAATTTTCCACAGTTTGTTGTGATCCACACAGTCAAAGGTTTTAGCATAGTAAATGAAGCAGAAGTAGATGTTTTTCTGGAATTTCCTTCATTTCTGTATGACCCAACGAATGTTGGCAATTTGATCTCTGTTCTTCTGCCTTTTCTAAACTCTGCTTGTACATATGGAAGCTCTCAGTCACGTACTGCTAAAGACTAGTTTGAAGGATTTTGAGCATTACATTGCTAGTATGTGAAATGAGCAGAATTGTATGGTAGTTTAACATTCTTTCTGCTATTGAATACACAACTATATTATTTTTTAAAATGTATTTATAAATTCAACAAATAATATTCCAGTGCCTACAATGTATAAAATTTTGTGCTAAGCCCAGGGGACTAAAAAACAAACAAAAATATTGATAAAAATTACCTGTCCTCAAAAAACACCTGTCTTCAGTGTCTGGTGAGAGCACAGAATACAGGCAATTATATTTCTGTCTAGTAAGCACCAAAATAGAGGTGTTTATATATTATAGGAGTGCATGGGAGTGAATTGGTCTCCAAGAACCTTGATTTTTACCAACAACTGTGGGGATCCTTTAATTCAAAGATTTGAAAATATTTGTGAATATTTATTCTAGATTCCCCTAAATAGCAAAGTAGGCTGCTTCACATTTTACAAGATACTACCCTAGACTTTCACTTCTTAAAATGTCTTTTTGAAGTTTGTGCTGCCAATGTTTCTTTTACAGAGAACTATGGCTTACAAATACAGTCTTGCTTTATCCCAGACCTGTGAGTCAGGTTTTCAAACTCCTACTTCAGAATTCTTTCTTTTCAATCATTGATAAAATTACTGTTTGAAGTCCATGTGGCATCCTCAAACATTAATTATTCAAATATTTACTATGCTAATACTGAAAGATTAACAGTGGCTATGCATTAATCAACTCTAACTATTTTCAATTTGACAGTGTCAGACAACTATAATAGTGGGTCCTACTTTCTAAATTAAAAATAATTTACTTCACAAATAAATAAAATTAATCAATTCTCTAGTATCTCTGAGTACCTACTATTTATTATCATCTTAAGTATTACAGAAGATTAAAAAAGATTTTGTTATAAAAGAAATTCAAATCTAGTAGACAGAAAGATAAATCTCCTTTAGGAATTAAGCAGACAATAACATATTATGAATAGGTAATTTTGAGGAAATATATAAAATCATAAATTCCATAAAATACTACTTTTTGTTATAGATCTCCTCTCCTATCTTCACGACCAATTTCTTCCCAGAGAGACATCAAATCAAATGTTTTACTTCTTTGTATCCAGAATTAATCTACCTGTTTTACACTTAAATATTGAATGCTTAAAAGGATACTTAAAATCTTACAAAACAAAAGCTATTGTCCTTATTTTGTCAATGAGATACATGATTCCAATAAAGTTAATAATGTTTCCTACGTGGTCCTGCTATTAAGTAGAGACATTAGATTTCAAAGCTTTTGATTTTTTTCTACTAATCTATCTCCCTTGAGAGGCAAAAATTAGGAAATTAATATTGCTTAATATAATCTTTATTTATGGTGTTATTAAAGAATTTATATTATATGCATTACATAATAAATTTAAATGAAATCTTTCATTTATTGGAAAACAGAATTTTTCCATGGGATGATGTTAGCTGCTGCTAAGCTGCTAAGTCACTTCAGTCGTGTCCGACTCTGTGCAACCCCATAGACATCAGCACACCAGGCTCCCCCGTCCCTGGGATTCTCCAGGCAAGAACACTGGAGTGGGTTGCCATTTCCTTCTCCAATGCATGAAAGTGAAAAGTGAAAATGAAGTTGCTCAGTCGTGTCCGACTCTTCGCAACCCCATGGACTGCCGCCAACCAGGCTCCTCCATCCATGGGATTTTTCCAGGCAAAAGTACTGGAGTGGGGTGCCATCGCCTTCTCCTATGATGTTAGCAGGGGCAGTTAAAGTTAGCACAATCCTTTTGGATCTGTGCATGACAGCTACTTTCACTACAATGGTGATGCAACTGCAGTCTCTTAGTGATCTGATAAATTGTATTTATATCACACTATAAAGACTACAATGGTACTGTACTGCACTGCACTGATGAACTGAAACACTTCAGTCATCTTATCAGGCTGTCCCAACTCATCTGATAAACAGCATCTGCATGTTCACTGTACAAAGAATGATTGTCATATTAGATGCAAAATGTTACAATCGGATTTTTTGACTAGTCTGCACAAGAGACCAGATATTATGATTCACTAAGGAGCAGAAAGTAAAAATAACAACAATCAATAAAGGTAAGCAGTTTCTCCAGGGAGTTTTTATTTATTTGATATTAAAATCCACTGGTTCTTAAGTAAAACATGAAGTTTGAAAACAATTGACTTTCTTGAATCTTTTTTTCTTTTAATTTAATAAATGAGTAACTGATGAGACCACATTTTCCAAGAATGTGAATAGATTATATGAAACAGAGAAGGATCCTCTTACAGGCTCCCAACAGTAAACATACTCTTGTCACCAGGGTGAGAGGTGGAGGGGTGAGCCAGAACAATTGGTGGAAGAGTTTTAAGCAGACTGCACTTGGCTCTCAGGCCTAGAAATGGGCACAGGAGTGGTCTCTTCTGGGGACTCATTCTGGCTCACACTCTTGCAGTTTCCTTACTGACAGTGGATAAGTATCTTCTGCTTCTATCTCCTGGGTCTTCTTGTCCCTCCAGATAGTTTACAAAAACTACCCTCTCCCTGACCAGCTCTGAAAGTTCAAGATGTTCCTGCTTTTGCAGCTGGCCAGACCAGCTTCACTCTCCAGGTTTTCTCAGCAAGTTTGAGTCTAGTATATGCTCTGCTTCCGTTTTCTGAGGCATAAATCCAGCATCTGACTTTAGTGCTTCTAACGGCAAGAAACAGCTTGAAACTCTGTCTGAGTGATTCTCTTGAAGATTTTTCACTAGCCTTGAGCAAGTGAAGTAACTAGAAAGTTACTTCTCCCAACTCCAATCCTCCTCCAAAAGCTGTGGAGGAGACTCAAATTTAGGCCACAGTTCTCTCCACAGAAGTCTTTCCACTCATCTACTCTGACAGCCCTCTCTACCCTTGAGTTAACCAAACTCACAAAATAGGTACTGTTTCTTTCAGAAATCTGTATGGGAAGAGGTTTATTTAATATTCATAAGAGTATCCTCATACTTACCATATTTATGACTCAGTTTTTTTAATTAAATTATGTTCATTAGAAGTCACAATTTATTAAAAGACATCCCACCAACTGGAAGAAAGATTTGCAATGCTCACAGCTACTCAAGTTTGGAAACCTGAATATATACAGAACTTCTCCAAGTAAATATAAAAGAAACACAAATTTCTCAGTAAAGAAATGGACAAAAGATATGGATAGGCAATTTATGGAACAGGAAACATAAACATCCAATAAACACAAAGACACTCAACATCACTAGAAAGAAATCAATATAAATCAAAACCACAATGAGATGCAAGTTTACACCTATAAGATTGGCAAAAGTATAAAACTTGACAAGGCTAAAAGTGGACAAAGGTGTAGACAATGAGGACCACTGGAAAATGGTTTAGTACTGTCTGTTGAAGGGGAAAATGTATGTCTCCTACAACTCTGTCATCCTTTCCAGAGAAACCTTAAACCAGAAGCCCATGAATGTTCATAGCAGGGCAGTTTGTGAAGCAAACATTGCAAGCCATGTACATATTCATTCACAGTAAATTGGATACATAAATTATGATACATTTATATAATAAAATATTATACAGCAAAAAATAACTAAACTAGAACTATAAGATAAACATTTACCAGCACACTACTGTGTGATAGTTATGCCTCCTTTCTCCCTACAGCTCATGGGGCATCAGAAGGAGCTAACTCTCCTTGACTGGTCCCAGGACAAGAACTAGGACCTCTGTGGGGATGATCTTGGGAGGACAGCTTATTGTGTCCTTGGCCATCCTTGCTGTTTAGGAAACTCTTCTTCATTTATTGCCTAAGTCTACCTCCCAAGATAAACCCACGCACCTATGGATACCTTATCTTTGACAAAGGAGGCAAGGATATACAATGGAGAAAAGACAATATCTTTAACAAATGGTGCTGGGAAAACTGCTCAACTACTTGTAACAGAATGAAACTAGAACACTTTCTAACACCATACACACACACACACACACACACACACAAAAACAAACTCAAAATGGATTAAAGATCTAAACATAAGACCAGAAACTATAAAACTCTTGGAGGAGAACATAGGCAAAACACTCTCTGACATACATCACAGCAGGATCCTCTATGACCCACCTCCCAGAATATTGGAAATAAAAGCAAAAAAAAAACCAAATGGGATCTAATTAAAATTAAAAGCTTCTGCACAACAAAAGAAACTATAAGCAAGGTGAAAAGACAGCCCTCAGAATGGGAGAAAATAATAGCAAATGAAGCAACTAACAAACAACTAATCTCAAAAGTATACAAGCAACTCCTGCAGCTCAATAAACGACCAGAAAAATAAACAATCCAATCAAAAAATGGGCCAAAGAACTAAATAGACATTTCTCCAAAGAAGACATACAGATGGCTAACAAACACATGAAAAGATGCTCAACATCACACATTATCAGATCAGATCAGATCAGTCGCTTAGTCATGTCCGACTCTTTGCGACCCCATGAATCGCAGCACGCCAGGCCTCCTTCTCCATCACCAACTCCTGGAGTTCACTGAGACTCATGTCCATCGAGTCAGTGATGCCATCCAGCCATCTCATCCTCTATCATCCCCTTCTCCTCTTGCCCCCAATCCCTCCCAGCATCAGAGTCTTTTCCAATGAGTCAACTCTTCGCATGAGGTGGCCAAAGTACTGGAGTTTCAGCTTTAGCATCATTCCTTCCAAAGAAATCCCAGGGCTGATCTCCTTCAGAATGGACTGGTTGGCTCTCCTTGCAGTCCAAGGGACTCTCAAGAGTCTTCTCCAACACCACAGTTCAAAAGCATCAATTCTTCGGGGCTCAGCCTTCTTCACAGTTCAACTCTCACATCCATACATGACCACAGGAAAAACCATAGCCTTGACTAGACAGACCTTTGTTGGCAAAGTAATGTCTCTGCTTTTCAATATGCTATATAGATTGGTCATAACTTTCCTTCCAAGGAGTAAGCATCTTTTAATTTCATGGCTGCAGTCACCATCTGCAGTGATTTTGGAGCCCAGAAAAATAGTCTGACACTGTTTCCCCATTTATTTCCCATGAAGTGATGGGACTGGATGCCATGATCTTCGTTTTCTGAATGTTGAGCTTTAAGCCAACTTTGTCACTCTCCTCTTTCACTTTCATCAAGAGGCTTTTTAGTTCCTCTTCACTTTCTGCCATAAGGGTGGTGTCATCTGCATATCTGAGGTTATTGACATTTCTTCCAGCAATCTTGATTCCAGCTTGTGTTTCTTCCAGTCCAGCGTTTCTCATGATGCACTCTGCATGTAAGTTAAATAAACAGGGTGACAATACACAACCTTGACGAACTCCTTTTCCTATTTGGAACCACTCTGTTGTTCCATGTCCAGTTCTAACTGTTGCTTCCTGACTTGCATACAAATTTCTCAAGAGGCAGATCAGGTGTTCTGGTATTCCCATCTCTTTCAGAATTGTCCACAGTTTATTGTGATCCACACAGTCAAAGGCTTTGGCATAGTCAATAAAGCAGAAATAGATGCTTTTCTGGAACTCTCTTGCTTTTTCCATGATCCAGCGGATGTTGGCAATTTGATCTCTGGTTCCTCTGCCTTTTCTAAAACCAGCTTGAACATCAGGAAGTTCACAGTTCACATATTGCTGAAGCCTGGCTTGGAGAATTTTGAGCATTACTTTACTAGCATGTGAGATGAGTGCAACTGTGCGGTAGTTTGAGCATTCTTTGGCATTGCCTTTCTTTGGGATTGGAATGAAAACTGACCTTTTCCAGTCCTGTGGCCACTGCTGAGTTTTCCAAATTTGCTGGCATATTGTCAGAGAAATGCAAATAAAAACCACATTGAGGTACCATTTCATGCCAGTCAGAATGGCTGCGATCCAAAAGGCTACAAGCAATAAATGCTGGAGAGGGTGTGGAAAAAAGGGAACCCTCTTACACTGCTGGGGGGAATGCAAACTAGTACAGCCACTATGGAGAACAGTGTGGAGATTCCTTGAAAAACTGGAAATAGAACTGCCATACAATCCAGCAATCCCACTGCTCGGCATACACACTGAGGAAACCAGAATTGAAAGAGACATGCGTACCCCAATGTTCATCGCAGCACTGTTTATAATAGCCAGGACATGGAAGCAACCTAGATGTCCATCAGCAGATGAATGGATAAGAAAGCTGTGGTACATAAACACAATGGAGTATTACTCAGCCATTAAAAAGAATACATTTCAATCAGTTCTAATGAAGTGGATGAAACTGGAGCCTATTATACAGAGTGAAGTAAGCCAGAAAGAAAAACACCAATACAGTATACTAATGCATATATATGGAATTTATAAAGATGGTAACGACAACCCTGTATGAGAGACAGCAAAAGAGACACAGATGTATAGAACAGTCTTTTGGACTCTGTGGGAGAGGGAGGGGGGGAGATGATTTGGCAGAATGGTATTTAAACATGTATAATATCATATAAGAAATGAATCGCCAGTCCAGGTTGGATGCAGGATACAGGAAGCTTGGGGCTGGTGCACTGGGATGACCCAGAGGGATGGCATGGAGAGGGAGGTGGGAGGGGGGTGCAGGATGGGGAACACGTGTACACCCATGGCAGATGCATGTTGATGTATGGCAAAACCAATACAATATTATAAAGTAAAAAAGAATAATAATAATAATTAAAAAAAGAAAAAAAAAAGATAAATCTGATTGTGTCACTTCGGCCTTACTTAGAAGCATTTTTTTTTTTCTCCCCTTTACTTCCACCAGATTTTTTAAATTTCTCTATGATTCTAGACATCACAGGATATTTGAACAAGCCCTTATCCTGCTGGTAAGTTCCACCTTTGCTTTGTCACTTAGTTAACTACTATCCTCTATATCTTAGCTCAGGTGTCACTTTCTCAGCGAATTTTTCCCTGAATTTTTGACCATGTTAAAGCCTCTTAGTATAAAGTCTTGTAACATGATATATCTCTATATTATAACCATTTTTACTTCCACAGTCTCCCACTGTTTCAATTAATCAAAATTGCTAATGTTACTACCTATTTGAGCATCCATTGTTTTGACTTCCTAGCATCCATGCCTGCCTTCTTTGACCAATATTTTGAGAGTAGACCTGCTTTTCCCCTCTTATCTCCACATTCTCCTCCAGGGTTTGTCAAGTAACCTGGTTCTAGCCAATCAAATCATCAAATATTCTTGGGTATAGTGATCACTTCAACATAGTCATGCCAAATAAGCTAAGCTGGTCAAAGCCAATGACACTCATATATAGGACACTTATTGTTTGGATTAAAGGGAATGAGAAACCATTTATTATCTCTAGATTTGATGAAAGAATAAAAAATTCATCGCAGAACCTGCTGAAGGCAGTAATATCACTAGAGGAACTTCTCTGAAAGTAGAAACTACAGATCGGAAAGTAGAAAAGAGATGCAGATGGAGAAAATAACTCTCCATGATATTGTCTGGGTACCAGATTTAACCGTACTTCAGGAAATTTCTACCTCTATACTTTCAATTGGAGAAGGCAATGGCACCCCACTCCAGTACTCTTGCCTGGAAAATCCCATGGATGGAGGAGCCTGGTAGGCTGCAGACCATGGGGTCACGAAGAGTTGGACACGACTGAGTGACTTCACTTTCACTTTTCCCTTTCTTGCATTGGAGAAGGAAATGGCAACCCACTCCAGTGTTCTTGCCTGGAGAATCCCAGGGATGGGGGAGCCTGGTGGGCCGCCGTCTATGGGGTTACACAGAGTCGGACACGACTGAAGTGACTTAGCAGCATACTTTCAATTACATGAGCCAATTACAACCACCACCCTTGATTTTTCTGAAATCAATTTACATCGAGGCTTCTCTCATTGGTAAATAAGAATTTTAAATTAATCACTACATCTGAATTATACTGTGTTCCTGCCATACAGCCATGGGAAAGTAAAGTATTAGCTGCTCAGTTGTGTCTGACTCTTTACGACCTCATGGATTGTAGCCCACCAGGCTCCTCTGTCCATGGAATTCTCCAGGCAAGAATACTGGAGTGGGTAGCCATTACTTTCTCCATGGGATCTTCTGACCCCCAGCCATACCTATCATTTAATTCTTAAAACAGCAGTGTGGGGTATGGATGTCATACATAATCTCCACTTGATAGATAACCACTATTTGAATGGCTTCATTAAGATCACATTGAACACACATGTTAGAAGAGATCTGAAATATGAGAAGTATATGCCTTTCTGGTCAGCTCAAGTGGTAACAAAAATATAATACAAACATTAATGAAGTAATCAATAACTAATTGAATGTGAGTGTGAGGGAAAAACATTGAGATTTTTAAGAAAATAAGAATAATGATTGCTTTCCACAAATATAGACATCAGAAGGAAAAAGCTTGAGGGGGCTAGTGCTAAGTCGCTTCAGTCATATTCAACTCTTTGCAACCCTATGGACTGCAGTCTGTCAGGTTCCTCTGTCCATGGGATTTTTCCAGGCAAGAATATTGGAGTGGGTTGCCATTTCCATCTCCAGGGGATCTTCCCAACCCAGGTACTGAACCTTCCTCTCTTACATCTCCTGCACTGGCAGGTGGGTTCTTTACCACTAGCGCCACCTGGGAAGACTTTGAGGGGGATAGAGGAGTCATTAATTTGGTCCAGACAAACTTAGTGTAAGATTCTGGTAGGACACCTAATAAGACAAGCCCCATCAAGAACTTGATACATTAGATTGCATTAGGAAGACTCTTCAGGAGAAGAGTATGTATCTGTAAATCATCAGATCAATAATGTTGATAGTTGGAAGCTATGAAAGGAAAAACATAACACTTCTGTGGATTTTTAGATTTCAGATCCTTTAACAATATCACTTCACATAACACTCAAAATGACCCTGTAAAGATAATGATATCACACCAATAACAGATATGGAAAAAAAAGACAAAGAGTGTAAAGTAAAATGTCTCAAATTGCCACCTAATATGTAGAAAAGTTTTTAACTAATCTCTCTCTGATTCAGAAAAACAAAAACAAAACCTTTAAAAAGAAATGAATAATCCTACTAAGGGAGAGTGTTTAAAAAAGAAAAGTAGATTCAGAGAACACAGAGGAGTATCAAAGTGAATGTAGGGTAACAGAAACAACCAGTTAACAAGTACTGTCTACTTCAATATAGACCTTAGAATAAAGAAGAATGAATATTTATGAAGTAGCTAAGAATGGAAAATATATTTTATGTAAGCAAATAATACGATTCACCAGTTTTAAATAGAGTCACTAAAAGATAATTAAGGAATTTAAATTCCAATTTACAAATATATAAACTCACATGCATTGTTAAAAAATGCATTTGAGTTTTCTAATATAATTCAATTGGCATATGTGAGATGTAACTTTCTTCATATTAGACAAAAAAAAGGCTTTTCGAACCTAAAAATTACACTATATTAACAGTAGTTCACTTTTAGATTGTATTAAAACAGAATTACAATCATTATTTCTGAATTGGTTAGTATTTTTTTCCTCTACAATGAGAATATTAACACTATTTTCATGCCATCAAATATAAACATTGCTCCACTTGAATTCAACATTACTGTATATAACATTAAGAGATTTTCTAATTGATTTCACAGAGTATCAAACACTATCATATTCCAGGAAACTTGGTCTTCAGGAACATATCCAGTAGAAAGACATCAAGAAACAAACAAGTATGATAAAGTTAATCTAACAGATGAAAGTGAAAGAGGAGAGTGAAAATATTGGCCTAAAGCTCAATATTCAGAAAACTAAGATCATGGCATCTGGTCCCATCACTACATGGCAAATAGATGGGGAAACAGTGGAAACAGTGGCTGAGTTTAGTTTTTTGGGCTCCAAAATCACTGCAGATAGTGATTGCAGCCATGAAATTAAAAGACATTTACTCCTTGGAAGGAAAGTTTTGACCAACCTAGAGAGCATATTCAAAAGCAGAGACATTACTTTGCCAACAAAGGTCCCTCCAGTCAAGGTTATGGTTTTTCCAGTAGTCATGTATGGATGTGAGAGTTGGAGTATAAAAAAAGCTGAGTGCTGAAGAACTGATGCTTTTGAACAGTGGTGTTGGAGAAGACTCTTGAGAGTCCCTTGGACTGCAAAGAGATCCAACCAGTCCATCCTAAAGGAGATCAGTCCTGAGTGCTCATTGGAAGGACTGATGTTGAAGCTGAAACTCCAATACTTTGGTCACCTGATGTGAAGAGCTGACTCATCTGAGAAGACGTTGATGCTGGGAAAGACTGAGGGTAGGACAAGAAAGGTATGACAGAGGATGAGATGACTGGATGGCATCACCGACTCAATGGACACGGGTTTGGGTAGACTCCAGCAGTTTGTGATGGATAGGGAGGCCTGGCATGCTGTGGTTCATGGGGTCACAAAGAGTCGGACACAACTGAGTGACTGAACTTAACTTAATAGAAGAAAACACTAGTTACTTCAGGGTAACTCCTTCTGTAGCCAGCAAGCCTTGACAATACCATACACTCCTTAGTCTCCAACCTAAGACTTTAAAGCAAGCATGACAACACTTTCACTAGAAAATCAGTTGGTTGTCCCTTTTAATTTACTTAATACATAACTAGAAATAAACCTAGTTTATTAGATACTTCAATTTCATGTATCTTATATTTACTACTATGAGTTTAATTCTTTTGGTCATTATAAGAAAAAATATTATTTATTCAATAAAAGATTAAATTTAAGTGATGCTTGATCTGTTTAAATGGAAAAATATGCAAACTTTAACCAGTGTAAAGTTAAAAATAACTTAAATTACTTATAAAGTACAAACCTGTTAAGCCCAAGAAATTTATATTTGAAAATTTTCATATTTTGCTCCATTGAAGCTTACAACTATAAAATAAGGATTCCAAGAATAGTACATACATAATTATAGTATTAAGAAAATAAAGCCTTCAGTCTACTTACATCACCGAGATAAGATATCAAAATGAAACCTGAGTGGTAGATAGTTCAAACACACAACCTCAGAAGACAGAAGTTATTCATTGAGGCGTTACAGGATACATCATTTTTTTAAAAATATGCACAATTTATTTCTGTTCTCTCAATATACTAGTATCAATATATTCATTATAAATCACAATTTCTGAGTGATCTAACTTTGATCAGTTATCTAATTATCTAATAAAGTTTACAAAACTTGAAAAACCAAATGAACAACTTACTGTTTTGAAGGTTCACGAAATTTGAGTTCTTCTCTTTTCTTCATCTCCACGGTGGGTTCCATAGGAGTGAGAACTACAGCAGCACATGAAACCACAGAATGGTATGAATCCTCCCGGCAAACTGTTTTATCAGAAATAATAATTACAAATGTCATAATTATTTCCTAACTATTCTCTTTTTAAATTTCAATCAAATGAGGTAAGTCAACTAAAATATTATCATTAAATTATCTTTATCACTTTCTAGTCTGTCTTTCCACTGACCTTAGTACTTTTTCTTTTCTTTCTTTAAGCCACACAGTGGAAAATGTGTTGCCTTTCCACTTATGATTCTTCCACTTAAAAAAGCTTTTCATTGAAGAATAAGAAGTACACAAATTAAACACAGTTAATCTCCACAAGTGAGTGAGTGAGTGAGTGAGTGAGTGAAAGTCTGTCAGTCATGTCCAACTCTTAGCGACCCCATAGACTATACAGTCCATGGAATTCCCCAGGTCAGAATACTGGAGTGGGTAGCCTTTTCCTTCTCCAGGGAATCTTCCCAACCCAGGAATCAAACCCAGGTCTACCGCATTGTAGCTGGATTCCCTACCAGCTGAGCCACAAGGGATGCCCAATCTCCACAAATCACTACACAAATAAGAGATGCTAATCATGACCAGTGACAAACATACTGCTTCTTTCAAAGCCTGTCATGGATATGCAGGCTGATACTCTGTTTAAGCACAGAGGTCTAAGTGTATAGGTGCATTGCTTCCTTCTCTCCCAGTAATAAACCCATGTGACATTTTATAAAAAAATGGATAATCGAAGGAAGTCATTTGTCAACAGAAATGAAAGTGCAGCAAAGAAATAAAAACTGATAGCAGTGGAAATGATATTTGTGTTGATTATAAATGAATGACCAATAATCACTGATCTCAGCACTCACTTCAAGAACCATGACTGGGACAATGATGTAGAAAGAAGCAAATACTAAAGATGCCAGCACACATTAGTGAAAGAGAGGACAAAAATACAATAGGAGCATGCAAGTCAGCCAAATAGTGTAGGGCCATAATCTCAAAGAAAAGAGATGTAACAAATGATCCCAATGTTCTTCAATTTTACCCTAAAAGTATCTGGTAAATTATTAATCTGCTTAGCACTAGAGTCTACGATATAAAATAGATGACCACTAAAAGCAGAGCTGAATCTGAAGCACTCTTGTGGCACTCAAGAGCCAAAGATTTCTGCCCAGTATGTGTCAAAGAGGAGGAGCCCAGGTTTCCTCATCATCTCTCCAATACCATCAAATTAACTTTTTAACTTAATTTTCTCTACTTATTCTTGGTATGAACTTTGAGTCTGAAACAAATAAACTCATCACAGCTGGGAGAATAAAACCCTATTATATTTTAAATTTTCACCGGTGCCTTAAACACTGCTAGGGATGAAACAGATTGAGGATGAAAATTACTGATTCATTCCTCTGAGATAACATTCACTTATTCAACAAATGCCTAGTAAAATAACTTGTATATTCCAAGAAATATGCTTAATGGTAGTATTCTCCTGTGGGGAAGAAAAAAATGTTCACTCTTCTCCCAAGTTTTAAAAAAGTCTTAATTTCTTCTAGAGATATTTCTCAAGTATTAGGGCAATAAACTTTTGATCAGATAAAAACATTTACCTAGATCTCTAGGAGGGAATACCAAGAAATGGGAATACCAGACCACCTGACCTGCCTTTGAGAAATCTGTATGCAGGTCAAGAAGCAACAGTTAGAACTGGATATGAAATAACAGACCAGTTCCAAATTGGGAAAGGAGTATGTCAAGGCTGTATATTGTCACCCTGATTATTTAACTTACATGCAGAATATATCATGAGAAATGCTGGACTGGATGAAGCACAAGCTGGAATCAAGATTGCCGGGAGAAATATTAATAACATCAGATATGCAGATGAAAGTACCCTTATGGCAAAAAGCAAAGATGTACTAAAGAGCCTCTTGATGAAAGTGAAAGAGGAGAGTGAAAAGGTTGGCTTGAAACTCAACATTCAGAAAACTAAGATCAAGGCATCCAGTCCCATCACTTCATGGCAAACAGATGAGAAAACAGAGGAAACAGTGGCTGACTTTAGTTTTTTGGGCTCCAAAATCACTGCAGATGGTGGCTGCAGCCATGAAATTAAAAGACGCTTGCTCCTTGGAAGAAAAGCTATGATCAACCAAGACAGCTTATTAAAAAGCAGATACATTACTTTCCAACAAAGGTAGTCAAAGCTATGGTTTGTCCAGTAGTCATGTATGGATGTGACACTTAGACTATAAGGAAAGCTGAGCGCCAAAGAACTGATGCTTTGAACTGTGGTGTTGGAGAAGACTTGAGAGTGCTTGGACTAAAAAGAGATCCAACCAGCCCATTCTAAAGGAAATCAGTCTTTAATATTCATTAGAAGGACTGACGCTGAAGCTGAAGCTGCAATATATTGGCCACCTGATGTGAAGAACTGACTCATTTGAAAAGACCCTGATGCTGGGAAAGATTAAAGGTGGGAGGAGAACAGGATGACAGAGGATGAGATGGTTGGATGGAATCACCAACTCAATGGACGTGAGTTTGAGTAAGCTCCAGGAATTGGTGATGGACAGGTTTCCAACTTTGTCAGTTGTTTCATTCGCTATTATTTTCTCCCATTCTGAAGACTGTCTTTTCACTTTGCTTATAGTTTCCTTCATTGTGCAAAAGCTTTTAAGTTTCATTAGGTCCCATTTGTTTATTTTTGCTTTTATTTCCATTACTCTGGGAGGTGGGTCATAGAGGATCCTGTTGTGATTTACATCAGAAAGTGTTTTGCCTATGTTTTCCTCTAGGAGTTTTATAGTTTCTGGTCTTACATTTATATCTTTAATCCACTTTGAGTTTATTTTTGTGTATGGTGTTAGAAAGTGTTCTAGTTTCATTCTTTTACAAGTGGTCAACCAGTTTTCCCAGCACTACTTGTTAAAGAGATTGTCTTTTCTCCATTGTATATTCTTGCCTCCTTTCTTGCACTGTTGGTGGGAATGCAAACTAGTACAGCCACTATGGAGAACAGTGTGGAGATTCCTTAAAAAAACTGGAAATAGAACTGCCATACGACTCAGCAATCTGACTGCTGGGCATACACACTGAGGAAACCAGAATTGAAAGAGACACGTGTACCCCAATGTTCATCGCAGCATTGTTTACAATAGCTCGGACATGGAAGCAACCTAGGTGTCCACTGGCAGTTGAATGGATAAGAAAGTTGTGGTACATTTACACAAGGAAATATTACTCAGCTATTAAAAAGAAAGCATTTGAATCAGTTCTAATGAGGTGGATGAAACTGGAGCCTATTATACAGAGTGAAGTAAGCCAGAAACAAAAACACCAATACAGTATATTAACACATATATATGGAATTTAGAAAGATGGTAACGATGACCCTATATCCGAGATAGTAAAAGAGACACAGATGTAATGAACAGACTTTTGGACTCGGTGAGAGAAGGTGAGGGTGGGATGATTTGAGAGAATAGCATTGAAACATGTTAATTATCATATGTGAAACAGATCACTAGTCCAGGTTCGATGCATGAGACAGGGTGCTCAGGGCTGGTGCACTGGGATGACCCTGAGGGATGGGATGGGGAGGGAGGTGGGAGGGTGGGTCAGGATGGGGAACACATGTACACACACCCATGGCTGATTTATGTCAATGTAGGGCAAAAACCATCACAATATTGTAAAGTAATTAGGCTCCAATTAAAATGAATAAAAAAGAAAAGGCAATGGAAATGAAAAAAGTCTATATATTGAAAAAATATTTATTTAAACTCCCAAATAAAATACCTTACAGATTTCTAATTAAGCAGAGAGAAAATTAAATATTTCTGATATAAATAGTGAATTAATGCTAGACTCTGAAAGGAGTCTACACTACAAGATCAATGAAAGTAAAATGAGAATAATAACTGTTAGCCAATACAAGTCTCTACCTTACCACTTTGCTAGGCAATGAGCACACACTTTTAAACATGCTAGAGATATAAGAAGAAAACAACAAAATCTTTATGGAATAGTGGTTCATAATTGTTCATACATTTTCATATTTGTAAGATTAAGTTGACAAATTTTTACAAAAAGTATTCAGTTCAGTTCAGTTCAGTCGCTCAGTCATGTCTGACTCTTTGAGACCCCATGAATCGCAGTACGCCAGGCCTCCCTGTCCATCACCAACTCCCAGAGTTCACTCAGACTCACGTCCATCGAGTCAGTGATGCCATCCAGCCATCTGATCTTCTGTCGTCCCCTTCTCCTCCTGCCTCCAATCCCTCCCAGCATCAGAGTCTTTTCTAATGAGTCAACTCTTCTCATGAGGTGGCCAAATACTAGAGTTTCAGCTTTAGCATCATTCCTTCCAAAGAAATCCCAGGGCTGATCTCCTTCAGAATGGACTGGTTGGATCTCCTTGCAGTTTTAGGGACTCTCAAGAGTCTTCTCCAACACCACAGTTCAAAAGCATATTCTCCGGCGCTCAGCCTTCTTCACAGTCCAACTCTCACATCCATACATGACCACTGGAAAAACCATAGCCTTGACTAGACGGACCTTTGTTGGCAAAGTAATGTCTCTGCTTTTGAATATGCTACCCAAGTTGGTCATAACTGTCCTTCCAAGGAGTAAGCGTCTTTTAATTTCATGGCTGCAGTCACCATCTGCAGTGATTTTGGAGCCCAAAAAAATAAAGTCTGACACTGTTTCCAGTGTTTTCCCATCTATTTCCCATGAAGTGATGGACCAGATGCCATGATCTTCATTTTCTGAATGTTGAGCTTTAAGCCAACTTTTTCACTCTCCACTTTCACTTTCATCAAGAGGCTTTTTAGTTCCTCTTCACTTTCTGCCATAAGGGTGCGGTCATCTGCATATCTGAGGTGATTGATATTTCTCCCAGCAATCTTGATTCCAGCTTGTGTTTCTTCCAGTCCAGCGTTTCTCATGATGTACTCTGCATAGAAGTTAAATAAGCAGGGTGACAATATACAGCCTTGACGTACTCCTTTTCCTATTTGGAACCAGTCTGTTGTTCCATGTCCAGTTCTAACTATTGCTTCCTAACCTGCATGCAGGTTTCTCAAGAGGCAGGTCAGGTGGTCTGGTATTCCCATCTCTTTCAGAATTGTCCACAGTTTATTGTGATCCACACAGTCAAAGGCTTTGGCATAGTCAATAAAGCAGAAATAGATGTTTTTTCTGGAACTCTCTTGCTTTTTCCATGATCCAGTGGATGTTGGCAATTTGATCTCTGGTTCCTCTGCCTTTTCTAAAACCAGCTTGAACATCAGGAAGTTCACGGTTCATGTATTGCTGAAGCCTGGCTTGGAGAATTTTAATCATTACTTTACTAGCATGTGAGATGAGTGCAATTGTGCTGTAGTTTGAGCATTCTTTGGCAATCCCTTTAATTATGCTAATTATTTTGAACTTTACAAAACAAGGAGGCACACTTTTCTTATAATTGAGAGAAACTGCTTATACACTACTCCATTTAAAATTACTATAGGAGTTAAAATTTGGGTTCTTTGATAGCTGGTGATTTCATTTTCCTCTTTATACTGTTTAGTGTTTTCCAAATTTCCTATAGTGATCTTTTCTTACTTTTATAAACAGTCACAATAAAACATATGTTAAAATATAGTCCTGAGAACAGAGTGGATGAACATGTGTGAAATACTGATATTGGCCTCAAGTCACTACAGCTTCTTGAAATTCCTTCAGGAAAACTGTTTTACTAATTTAACCAGACTAAATTCAATCTCATTTTCTGAAGGCTTCCTCCTTCTTCCTTTCTCTTCCCTACAAAAACCACATTTTCAGAAGGCATTGTGACTAGACTAGTTGATTATTCTAAAATAGATAAAGGGATAATACTAATTTCATAGATTTTCCTCAAATTCATCTATTTCCATACTTCCAGATGCTTTTGATTTTAATCTAAGTGACTGAATTACAGTGGTACGTTTAGGGACTGTTAAAGTTGTACGAACCCAAGCTTGAGGCAAGGATGATTTCTATACTTCCCAAATCACATCAAGTATAAATGGTTCATCATTCAGATTTAACTCTTATGATGGGAAAAACTGGCTTAAAGAGAGCAGAAAATAAAAACAAACAGGAATTCCCAAATTTTAATTACTCAGAATATTTAATTGTCCTTATACAGCTAGATCTCAAATCTATGAAATTGTGTTAACTTCTAAATTTTAAAAAGGCAATTTTATGGAAAAGCAGGTAATTATTTAATAATAACTTTAAAGGCATGAGTTAGTGTCAAGGCACTGCATATTCAAGTAGGTTTCCAGCTGCCATTAATTGAAAAATAATCAATACATTTTTCACTATTGCTTTCAATCAAAGATGCAAATAATTATTTGAGGCACAAAATACAAATTTATGTGCTAAATTTGCTCTTCTGTGAAAAGAATTGTTGTTGTAAATGTATTGCATGAAGTGCAGACAATTCCATCATAGGCTTCTGTTACTAGGAATGTCAGAGGAAGGCTGACTGAAAAATTAAAGGCCCTATTTCTTTCTGGATAGGTAAAGCCTTTTCCCCAAGATTGGGGTCACCAACCGGGGCATTCTGAGAAGGTCACATGTAGAACTGCTGGAACTACATCCAGAGGAGGTAAATTATCAGCAAACATCAGTTATTATGAAAAGAATGATTCAGACATAAGAAACTGACCATTGATTATGAGATTATACAAATAGGTTTAAAGATGAATGAAAATGCTTAAGCATCATAAGAGTTATTTATCCTAAGTTTTTGTTGTAAGCACTAACCTCATTTATTTCTAGGTAGTTAAAATATATGAACACCAAAAATGATTAAACCTACTGGGCTCCTAAGTTCAAAATCAGTATAACTTGGGACAGAATAGAAATCATTTCTAGGTTTAAGATTGAATAGTCTGATTTCACCATGTAACCTTTTATTACACCTCAAAGAATGTGTTATCACATGAAACGATTCTCCATTATTACAAAACGTTTCTTTCACACTCATAATAAACTGAGATGCAAAACCTAAACATTGATATTTTAAGTTGACCTTTCTCTCCAGTTTTATACATCAACACTGTTTAATTATTAAACTTCTTTGTTTGGACTTTTATAAAATCAATTTTAAAGCACTAAAAAAGCAATAAATTTTAATAATGTTCACAGAAAAGGCCAAAGATTTATTAGGAGAGGCATCTTTCTTTTCCATGAAGGATTAAGACATTCAAATTACTAAGGATACCAAGAGCATGGATAACTTATAAAAAGAAAAGGAAGTGAAGTTGCTCAGTCATCTCCAAATCTTTGCGACCCCTTGGACTGTAGCCTACCAGGCTCCTCTGTCCATGGAATTTTCCAGTCAAGAGTAATAGAGTGAAAAAAAAAAAAAAAAAAAGAGTAATAGAGTGGGTTGTCATTTCCTTCTCCAGGGGATCTTCCCAACACAGGGATTAAACCCAGGGATCAAACCTGGGTCTCCTGCATTGCAGGCAGATGCTTTACCATCTGAGCCACCAGGGAAGCCTGGTTAACTTATAAGTATCACTTATAAGTACATTTGAAGTCACCATGCCAGTTCATCAAAATAGTTTACTATCAATGATCAAATTGTAAGCTTAAAAGAAAAGAACTTGCTTTTTGTCCTGGAAGTGTTCATTTTTCTATTTTTCTCTCTTTTTTGTTGTTGTTTTTACTTTTATTTATTTCTAATTGCAAAAATAAACCATGCTCACTCTCCTAATTTTCATGCTGATTCTTCCATGTTCTAGAGAGCTTTAATGTCTTCAGAATAAATTTTCCTGAAGAGTACTTTAAAACATTAAAAAAAAAAAGTTCAGGATTCATGTATTTACCACAAAACAACCCACCAGTAAAGTTTAACTCACTGAAAGGCTAATATTTATTTAACAAATGCTTAAAGATCATTGTATGGTAGGCCTAGTTTTTGCATTTATGCTTATAGTATTTTCTTTTTTTGTTGTTGTTCACCAAGTCTTCGCAACTTCATAGACTGCAGCATGCCAGGCTCCTCTGTCTCCACTATCTCCTCTGTCTCCCAGAGTTTGCTCAAATTCATGTCCATTGAGTCAGTGATGCTATCTAACCATATCATCTTCTACCACCTCCTTCTTCTTTTGCCTTCAATATTTCCCAGCATCAGGGTCTTTTCCAAAGAGTTGGCTCTTCACATCAAGCTGCCAAAATATTGGAGCTTCAACTTCAGCATCAGTCCTTTCAGTGAATATTCAGGGTTGATTTCCTTTAGGATTGACCAGTTGGATCTCCCTGCAGTTCCAGGGACTCTCAAGAGTCTTTTCCAGCACCACAATTCAAAAGCATAAATTCTTCAGCATTCAGCCCTTCTTTACGGTTTAAGTCTCACATCTGTATATGACTACTGGAAAAACCAGAGTATTGTCTTTACCCCTCAGAAAAAGTCTGTGCAGTAAGTACTAATATTGCCCCCATTTGTACACTGGTCAAGGTCACATGACTTGGAAGGAGCCACCAGGCTTCTCTGTCCAAGGGGTTTTCCAGGCAAGAGTTTTGGAGTGGTTTGCCATTTCCTTCTCCAGGGGATCTTCCCACCCCAGGGATCAAACACAGGTCTCCCACATTGTAGGCAGATGCTTTACCGTCTGAACCACCAGGGAAGAGCCGAGAAGGAGCCACACCAGATTTCAATTAATTTGCCTCAAGTCCCCATGATATTGACCATACTTCATGTTGATTCTCATTTAATTAAGATGCAACAAGTGCTCTAAACTAATAGAGTAAATTTAATGGTTGATATTTTTCAATTATGTTTATATTCAGCAATATTTTTATATCTGCAAAGATTTAAATAGTAGTACTGTTGCTATCTTGTTCACTTCCTGTTACTTAGTTCTCACTACACAACTTATACATTATGCATATATAATACAGGAAGCCCTCAACAAATATTTGTCTAGTGAATGAGAGATTAAAGAAAAATGAAGTGAGCATTAGGGAAAGGAAAAAATACTAGCCAGGGGCAGAGTGCTAAAAGGAATCAAGGTATGAGAAAATAATATCCAGATGAGATGTAAGAAACTAAGGAATAGAGATGTATATTACTGCCAATACCTCAAGGATCTTCTAAGCACCTCTAAAATATAATTAATATTTGATGCTGAAGTTAATGAAGATGTGCTACCAATCATTTAACAAAGAAGCAACATAATCAGCTTTAAATTTTATACAAACAGCCTGGGCAACATCTAAGTACAAGAAAAAGATAAGGTAAGACCACTGATGATGCTATTGAAATAAGTGAAGTAAGAAATGATGAAGACTTCCAGTCACTGGAAGCAGTCCTGCAGTGGAAAGGAGGGGGAAAAGTAAGGGTATGCTGCTGCTGCTGCTGCTAAGTCGCTTCAGTCGTGTCCGACTCTGTGCGACCCCATAGACGGAAGCCCACCAGGCTCCCCTGCCCCTGGGATTCTCCAGGCAAGAACACTGGAGTGGGTTGCCATTTCCTTCTCCAATGCATGAAAGTGAAAAGTGAAAGTGAAGTCACTCAGTCGTGTCCGACTCTTAGCGACCCCATGGACCTCTCCTCCATCCATGGGATTTTCCAGGCAAGAGTACTGGAGTGGGGTGCCATTGCCTTCTCCGAAGGGTGCTGAGTATCCAGAAATTTTAACAATTCTATTTTAAACACATAATTACAGTTTATATTTACTTTATATTTTATTGAAACTAAACACAATTTTCAGTATAATTACCAAAAAAGATACAGTGAAGTATGGATGAATGAAAAAAAATTAAAAAAAGATTGGGGAAAGCCAAGTAGAGACTTCCCATTTATTTAGAGGTAACTTTGATAAATAAAATTATAAAATACATTGTACAATCATATTGTGTAAGTTTAATATCATCTTGGAATATTGTTAAAAATGTAAAAGAATTGCATAGAAACTATTTAAATCCTCAAATACAAATTGATTATGGAATAAGTGTATATAGAAGTAGACATGAAAATAACTATATCCTGGAAACTGGACGAAACTATAAAATACAAAAAGTGATTTTAAATTTAATAATGCTTATCTCACATTATCCAAATTCTGATACATTTGCTGTTGTGTACAATAGCAACCATTCATCCTGTGACATGTTTGGACAGTTATCAGGTTTGTTTTAAAATTTCGTTCCTTGAAATCTCATGTTTTTTAACCTATTTAATCTCAATTTATTTCTTGCCTCAGCATTTGAAGAGTTATTTTCACTTATCTTTACATCACGCAAATATTATCTGGAATAAAATGCAAACCTCAAGAGTGACAGAGGAAAACAGAACAATGCAAAATTATGAATTCAGTTTGTAAAGTGAAAGCCAGTCTTTGCAACCCCATGGACTATACAGTCCATGGAATTCTCCAGGCCAGAAAACCAGAGTGGGTAGCCTTTCGCTTCTCCAGGGGATCTTTCCAACCCAGGGATCGAATCCAGGTTTCCCACATTGCAGGTGGATTCTCCACCAGTCGAGCCATGAGGGAAGCCCAAGAATACCAGAATGAGTAGCCTACCCTTCTCCAGCAGATCTTCCTGACCCAGGAATTAAACCAGGGTCTCCTGCATTGCAGGTGGATTTTTTACCAACTGAGCTATCAGGGAAGCCCTTCAGTTTGCAAGGTTACCTATTTTATTCTTATAACTCAAGCACTAATATGTTTGGGTCAGGCAAAAATGCATGTTTGACACATCAAATGCAAGCTGAAATAGCCAATGACTTTCTTGAATGTGGATCATGGAACAAGTATTTATAAACTCCTCCTGACTCCCTCTTCTCTCTTGACTACAGAGTAAGAAATTTAC
This sequence comes from Bos indicus, assembly GCF_029378745.1. Lineage (NCBI taxonomy): Eukaryota > Metazoa > Chordata > Mammalia > Artiodactyla > Bovidae > Bos > Bos indicus. Next base: position 34,936,290 of record NC_091765.1, read on the forward strand.
AAACAGTGAAATTTTATTTGGGAAGGGGGTTCAAGATGGGGAACACGTGTACACCCGTGGCAGATTCATGTTGATGTATGGCAAGACCAATACTATATTGTAAAGTAATTAGCCTCCAATTAAAATAAATAAATTTATATTAAAAAAAAATCTCAAGGATGTTACAGACTAAAGAATGTCCCACCCCAAAATTCCTATGTGAAGAACTTAATCCCCAGTACCTCAGAATGTAACTGTATACAGAGGAAGTGTTTTTAAAGATGTAATTTAGTTAAAATGAGGTCACCAGGGTGGGCCCTAACCCAGTACAACTTGTGGTCTTAAAAGAAGGAGGGATAAGGACTCAGGCATGCACAGAGGGAAGATCAAGTGTAGGCAAAGGGACAAGACAGCTTTTACAAGCCAAAGATAAAGGCCTCAGGAAAAAAAAAAAAAATAGAAAGAAAATCAAACCTATGGACACTTTGAACCCCAAATTGTAGTGTCCAGAACTGTGAGAAAATAAATTTCTGTTAAGCCACCCAGCCTGTGGTGCTTGGTTATGGCAGCACTGCTAGACTAATATAATGGTTGTTTTAGGAAAAGGACTAACAAATCACTTGTACTAATATTAACAATTAAATCATAAATAAATCAAATAAACCTCAGTCCAAACTCTTACCTAATGGCCAAGTATATAGTGCTCATGCTACTATCCTCTCCCATTTCAAATTCTCTGACATGTCCATTCAGGACATTCAGCTCATTCATGCTTCAATAATTCTAATTTTGAGAAGTTTATTACTTTGTTATTTTGGTTGCCTTCTTCTAAATGTGATCTAGATTGTTAGTTTATTAAAAAATTTATTGTACAGAGTTTGTGTGTGTGAAAACATGTGTATATATAGTATTTATAAATATTTTATATAATACACATATTGTACATACATAAATATTTTATATAATACACATATTATACATATATACATTTTATACACACATATGTACATTTATATACATATCTAACATAGAGACATTACTTTGCTGACAAAGGTCCATCTAGTCAAAGCTATGGTTTTCCCAGTAGTCATGTATGGATGTGAGAGGTGGACCATAAAGAAGGCTGAACTCCAAAGAATTGATACTTTTAAATTGTGGTGCTGGAGAAGACCGCTGAGAGTCCCTTGGACTGCAAGGAGATCAAACCAGACAATTCTAAAGGAAATCAACCCTGAATATTCTCTGAAAGGACCGATGCTGAAGCTAAAGCTCCAATATTTGGCCACCTAACGAGAAGAGCTGACTCATTGGAAAAGATCCTGATGCTTGGAAAGATTGAGGGCAGGAGGAGAAGGGGGTGACAGGATGAGATGGTTGGATGACATCATCGACTCAACAGACATGAGTATAAGCAAACTCTGGGAGATAGTAAAGGACAGGGAAGCCTAGCGTCCTGCAGTCCATGGGGTTGCAAAGAGCCGGACACAACTAAGTGACTGAACCAAAAAACCACCTTACTGACTGCTCAGATTAAAAGAATGTGGAGATATCCTATGATTTCAAGGCTAGGTCATAGAAGGCACTGTGCCTTCCATTTGGCTCTCTCTTGGAACACTGGTGGGAGGGGGACCCAGTTGCCATGTTGTAATGAATCTAAGTCCACATGGATGTTCTCACTGGCCCACAGTTGACAGGCATAACTGATTACTGAATGTGAGTGAAAGGGCATTTATTTTACCTGATATCTTGAACATCACAGAGCAGAGGAAAATTCTAGCTATTGCACCCTGTCTGAATTCCTGACCCCAAAAATCATGGAATATGAATGTTTGCTGTTTAAAGCCATTAAGTGTTAGGAAAACGTGTTGTACAGCAATAGTTAAGCAATATATTAATAAAGAACACATATAACTAACGACATATAAATTTTGTTGCCCCTGGACATGTTTTTATTGAAAGTAATACCTCAGTAATATAGAAACAATTCTATGTGCCACAAAAACTGGTCCATATGTTAATGTGTTTAAAATTTATAAATGAAAATTACAAAGGACTGACTGATAGCTAAAATTCTTATTCATCACTTGTCTATATATCATACTATGGAAATAAAAAAATCTTAACAGCTCTGTATATGTGTGTGTGCGTCTGCATGTCTGTGCGCATGTGCATGCATGCACATGCCAAGTCACTGCAGTTGCGTCTGACTCTTTGCAACCCTATGGACTGTAACCCACCAGGCTCTTCTGTCCGTGGAATTCTCCAGGCAAGAATACCGGAGTGGGCTGCCATTCCCTCCTACAGGGAATCTTCCAAACCAGGGATAGAATCTGCATCTCTTATGTCTCCTGCATTGGCAGGCAGATTCTTTACCACTAGCACTACCTGGGAAGCCATATATGTATCTACATACAAATTTAATTCACCTGGAGATTAAAAAAAGTCTGGTAAATGTCCTGAATTTCCCAGTTATGCCTTTCATTTCAAACTTTACAAGAGCCTTGGAACTATCCTTGGAGCAATTTTGCTATAGCAAGTACAAATAAATAAATATCTGCTCTACCAATTAAAATAATTCTTTGTGCATTTTCCATGCATAAGATGAAATCATAGTTGCTAATAATTTTGGGAAAATGAGAACAACAAGGCATGTATCATTTAAATAATGCTTAACTTAAAATTTCTCTAATCCAGTATCTTAGGCTTTATAACACAGAAAAAAGTTTGAGAGGAAAGAAGGTGCTTCATACAGTAGAATATCAAGAATTTAAAAAGCATTCCACACAGGCCATAGTTATTTCCTTAATGGAAGGACAGTTAAACTAAAATGCATTTTATTATCATTCTCTCTAGAAAGTGTATCAATATTATATATATTTTAAGAAACATATTCTACCTGAATTTGTCAATAAACCAAGTAAAGCAAGAATAGAACTACTAATAAATTAAACTATAGTTTTTTAAATAAATATTTTAAAAGATATGGAAAGGAAATATTCTACTTAACTATATGTGAATAAAACTGTGTTGAATATAATTTTCCTATAGGTGCTGTGGTTTATAACACAAAATATATCTAATTGCCATGTGTGTCAACTTTTATAATTACTTCCTGTTCAAAGGTGTTTTGCCTTCGATACTTACTTAGGTGTTTATTTATTTTTTTCTAATACTGATGATTATTACACACAAAATATGAATCAAGGCAGCAATGCAAGTTTTAGTTTTTAATTGGCATGGAATTTATAATCTAATATGAATTAAAATAGTTAGGGAATAACTAGTACTTTATACATTTATCCATTGTACTTTAATTGAATAAACAAGAAAATTTATTAAAAAAATACTTAAGTCCACATTTGGGCCAGCCATATTCTAAGCTCTGAAGTTACAATAATGAAAGAACAGAAAAAAAGCCCTATCTCTTCAGGGAATTATTTCAACACCAACAGAAAGGTAGTGGTTAGACACTCAGGTGGTTGTAATAATGGAAACCATTCTAGGTAATTTTTATTTTCTTCTTTTTTCCATATTTTCTTCTTTTTTCCAGAAAGATCTCAGTAAATTTTCTGTCACATCTTTCGGACTCTAATTTTTGAACTAGATTGAATATCTTCAACTAGTGAATTATTATTAAATAAGCAAAACTTTTTCTAGCAGTTGAATCTATTTTTCTTTATATATCTCTTTACTACAAGTGGAACACAGTCAATGTCATCAGATGACAAATAAGTCTCCTTCTCTCCTCTTTCTCCTTCCCTTTTTAGCCCCTTCTCCCCTTATTCCTGCTTCTCTCCTCATCTCCCCTTTACACTCCCTCTTTGGCAATATCATTTTGGCTCACCAGAAAAAAAGAACAAGTATCAAATGAACTGTTCATCTTTGTTGAAGAAATTACATTAGATATATGAAGACTTTCTCCCAGGTTATGAGACATAATTGATTAGTCTTTAGTTCTGTAGTATTGATGATTATTTAATGGGTTTCACTTTGCAAAAGTATGAGGTATAATATAATCAGCATAATGTTCATCTTCACTTCTAAGAAGTTATATAAATTATTCAATTATGTCCTAGAAAACTCCGCTATTCAGAATTTTACATATGGATTACAAATCACAAAGAAATGTGTAATGTATATAGTTTCAATAGGTGATTTAAATAACACAAAAAGTTTGAATACATTGCAGCTAATGGTTTTAGGCTGCTCACTCATTACTACCATTAGAACAGACTTCGAATTGCCAGAAACAAAAAAAAAAATCATCTTCTCTTTGCTGCCTTCTATTCTGTTTCAGGTGAAGTAATTTCATAATATTTAGAAATCTGTTCATTCTTCACCTAAATTTTGAGTTAGAAGAGAAAATGACATTATCAACTATTTTGTGTATAATCTGATTAGATGAAAAGGAGGTAGACAGTTCAACTGAAGTAAAAATAAAGAAGCCAGAGTAAGGGTGGCCTTTGAGAATATTAGCACAGTCACAATCTATGACTGAGCTAGTGAAATTGGGAAAGTATAACTGCATAGGTCAAAATTATATTAGGGTCAAGTTAGGCCAGGACACAAATATCAATCCAAGTGTTTGGTATTTCATCCTGTGGGACCAATGTTCTCAATTCATAAAGTCTAAATTTCTATAGGAGCTAATCTTGAATAATATATACTACTAATCCAATGAGTAAAAGAAAAGACTCTAGAAACATAATCAAGTAAGTCAAGATATACACAAACATTCTATGGATTCAACCAAATATAACAAATAACTATAACAGCCCAATATTCCCATAAGAGCACCATGCAATTTAAAAGGGAGAAAGAGGAAACTACAACAGCAATACCAAACCTCTCAGTTTCCTCTAGGTCTCCCAAAAGGTTAACTATTTGAAACCATCTAACTTTTCCAACTAATCCCAATTGTGAAGAATCATTTCTTAGCTAGAACACTCCCTTTCCTCAAGCCTCATTTGCCTTCCTGGATGGATGAAAGTCACATCTATATTTTATATTACTGGCAGTGTCCTGAAATTATGTACATTTAAATAATACAAATATCTCTTTGCTGGGAAAGATTGAAGCTGGGAGGAGAAGGGGATGACAGAGGATGAGATGGTTGGATGGCATCACTGACTCAATGGACATGAGTTTGAGTAAACTCTGGGAGTTGGTGATGGACAAGGAAGCCTGGCAGTGTTGTAGTCCATGGCGTCACAAAGAGTCGGACAAAACTGAGCGACTGAACTGAACTGCACTAAGACAAAGAATAATTTAATTTATATTTCAGTGTGAACTGAATATTCCTAGTCCACAAGACTTTTTAGATTATTATTTCAATTATAGTCTTTCCATTAGACACTTATTGAACACTGTTTCTGAATGGCTACTGACTTCTGAAAGCCCAGTCTTTGAAAAGTTCTTTAATATGACTGGTTAATACTCCAATCCTCTTTTGACATGAACAATAATTTTTATAGGCCCATGAATAATTTTATGTATATATAAAATAGGAGTTTTAAATATTCACATTCTGATATATATTAACTTATTCTTAGATTACCAATGCTGTATTTGTGACAACATATAATAAAACATGGGTATATTAGCATCAGAAAAATGTCATTAATGATATTAGTCCAATTTACCATCATAGAATATGACATCACAGTAATGGCACCTTTGTCATTTACTATGGGAAGTACAAATATTACCCAACAGAAGCCAAGGTTAGTGTCCTTATTGAATAATGGATGATAAAAATGCTAAAGGAATTTGAAAGATGTGACTTTTTTTATAAGCTGGCAAAAACCTAAAATAGCTATGAGAAAAATGCCAGCTTTGTAAAATTCTTATAGGGGTAGGCCAGGGTCAGTGTTTCAAATGGCTACACTTTAGCTTCACCCTCACTTATCTTCTCCTCTCTTTGTCATGTTGGAAAAGAACAAATGGCAGTTAGATATTATTAAAGCATGAAGAATGCTCTCTCTTGCCATAGTACTAAGTTGTGTCAGAGATTGATCTTGGCTTTTAGGATCTTTTGATTTTCTGATCAGACTTAAAAATTCATACTTGGTAGAAATCTGTCTTGTTACTAAAAATATTGCTGGTCTGTCTAAATGTTCTCATATTTTTCTTTTTCATGTATATAAAGGTTAATGAATAGGAAAGTGGATAGATATAAGTTCAACAAGAGTGACCCTGTAGCCAGGCCAAAGAACTGACAAATAAAATATCTTGTTAAATGAACAGCTGTATAAGATAGACTTTGATTTTGCAGCACCTATCACAGAAACATGAGAACTTTCCCCAGCTTGTTTTGCTTTGTCCATGACAGTTTAGCTCCAGATATCCAAATATTCATCCAGTGGAGATTAGACACAACATAAATATTCCACGAACACACAAGGCACAAAAGCACCTAGACCATTCATTGCTAGCTTCCCACATGCTTGTCTTTTAAATTCATTTTCACATTGTCTAATTCAAGTGCTATCTTTCTAAATGAAATTATTTCAACAAGGATAATTCCATGGACTGGACTGTGTACCCCTCATTCCCAAATTTATATTTTGAAGCCCTAACCCCTGATGTGATGATATTTGGAGATGGGATCTTTGGGAGATATTTAAATTTATATACAGTCCTGAGGATGGGGCTCTCATGATGGGATTAGTGCTCTCACAAGAGCAAACATCAGAGAGTTTGCTGCCTTTCTCCCTCTACAACATATAAGGAAATTGTGAGAAGGCAGTCATCTGCAATCCAGAAAAGACAGTTCTTACCAGAAATTGAATGTGTTGGTACCTTGATTTTGGAATCCTAGTCTTCATAACTAAGAGAAAAAAAATTTTTTTTCAATTTAAACCCCCTAGTCTGGAGTCGTTTGTTATGGCAGTCCAAGTTAAGATGATAATATCGGCACATTTAGGGGATTTTCAATATAAATAAAACTGCTCAAAGGAAGAGGGTCTTACACCAAAAAGGGAAGAAAATCCTAATTATTAAATTGCCTACATTTTTCTCAGTTTGAGGAAGTCTTTAAAATAAACTCATATTCCAAAGTTACTCTCTTAAAGGACTCCTTGACTAAGGCAATAACTTTCAAACTACCTCCTTTGGAAATGTCATATCATAACTTGAACCTAACTGCCATGCTCTTTAATTACCTCTTGTTATCGCTCTCTCTCTCTTGTTTCTGACCTACTATCCTTTTCTGTATTTAAAAGAAAATTCTCAAAGCTAAATTATTAGGTTGGTGCAAAAGCACTTGTGGTTTTGCACTGTTGAACTCTGCCATTTGATAGCAGAATACATTCTTAAATAACAGTGTATTTTAATGTGTGCTTCTTGATTTTTTTGCAAATGACATTACTTATTGTTTATATTTATTTTAGACTATGGAAATGATTCTAGACAAAAAGCAAATCCAAGTGATTTTCTTACTCTAGGTCAAAATGGGTTGTAAAGCAGTGGAGACAACTCACAACATCAACATCACATGTGGCCCAGGAATTGTTAAGGAACATACAGTGCAGTGGTGGTTCAAGAAGTCTGCAAAGGAGATGAGAGTTTTGAAAATGAGGAGCACTGTGGCCAGCCATCGGAAGTTGACAATGACAAACTGAAAGGACTATTGAATCTGATCCTCTTAAAACTACACAAAAAGTTACCCAAGAAGTCAACGTTGACCATTCTATTGTCAATCAGTATTTGAAGCAAATTGGAAAGGTGAAAAAGCTCAATAAATGGGTGCCTCATAAGCTGCCGCAAATCAAAAAAGTCCAATGCTCTAAGGAGCAATATTGATTAGGAACCTAGAATATTAGGTCCAGTTTTCATTTCAAGCCCAAAGAAAGGCAATAGCAAAGAATGTTCAAACTACTGCATAATCGCAGTCATCTTACACGCTAGTAAATAAATGCTCAAATGTATTCTTTTTAATAGCTGAGTAATACTCCATTGTGTATATGTACCACAGCTTTCTTATCCACTCATCATCTGATGGCCTGGACGAAGCACAAGATGGAATCAAGATAGCCGGGAGAAATATCAATAACCTCAGATATGCAGATGACACCACCCTTATGGCAGAAAGCGAAGAAGAACTAAAGAGCCTCATGATGAAAGTGAAAGAGGAGAGTGAAAAAGTTGGCTTAAAACTCAACATTCAGTAAACTAAGATCATGGCATCTGGTCCCATCACTTGATGGCAAATAGATGGGGAAACAGTGAAAACAGTGACAGAATTTATTTTGGGGGGCTCCAAAATCACTGCAGATGGTGACTGCAGCCATTAAATTAAAAGACACTTGCTCCTTGGAAGAAAAGTTATGACCAACCTAGACAGTATATTAAAAAGCAGAGGCATTACTTTGCCAACAAAGGTCCGTTTAGTGAAGGCTATGGATTTTCCAGTGGTCATGTATGGATGCGAGAGTTGGACTATAAAGAAAGTTCAACACCAAAGAATTGATGCTTGTCAACTGTGGTGTTGGAGAAGACTCTTGAGAGTCCCTTGGACTGCAAAGAGATCCATCCGGTTCATCCTAAAGGAAATCAGTCCTGAATATTCATTGGAAGGACTGATGCTGAAGCTGAAGCTCCAACACTTTGGCCACCTGATGCAAAGAACCAACTCATTGGAAAAGACCCTGATGCTGGGAAAGATTGAAGGCGGGAGGAGAAAGGGATGACAGAGGATGATGGTTGGATGGCATCACCGACTCAATGGACATGAGTTTGAGTAAACTCCAGAAGTTGGTGATGGACAGGTAGGCCTGATATGTTGCATTCCATGAGGTCACAAAGAGTCAGACACAACTAAGTGACTGAACTGAACTGATCTCTAATTTTGAGAATTTTTATCTTATATTTTAACATATTTTATTATAAGGCTAATATTATATATATTTATATGTATATTGCTAAGGTATATTAGCAATTATTATCTGCTGTTAATAAAGCTAGTGGATGTGATGGAATTCCAGTAGAGCCATTCAAAACCCTAAAGGACAATACAATCAAAGTGTTGCACTCAATATGTCAGCAAATCTGGAAGATCCAGCAGTGGCCACAGGACTGGAAAAAGTCAATCCTCATCCCAATTCCCAAAAATGGTAAAACTAAATTATTTGTTAACCACGGGACAATTGGACTCATTTCCCATGCTAGTAAGGTCATGCTTAAAATCTTTCATGCTAGGTTTCAGCATTATGCAAACCAAGAGCCTTCAGATGTTCAAGCTGGGTTTTGAAAAGTCAGAGGAACCAGAGATCAAATTGGCAACATACTCTGGATCATAGAGAAAGGAAGGGAATTTAAGAAAAATATCTACCTCTGTTTCGTCAACTCCGCTAAAGCCTTTGAGTGGATCATAACAAACTGTGGCAAGCCCCTAAAGAGATGGGAATACCAAACGATCTTACTTGTCTCCTAAGAAACCTGTATGTGGGTCAAGACACAACAGTTAGAATCCTGTATGAACAACTGATTGTTGCAGGATTGAGAAAGGAACACGACAGGGCTATTAGCTGTCATCGTTTATTTAACCTATATGCTGACTACATCATGAGAGATGCCAGGCTGGATGAGTTACAAGCTGGAATCAAGACAGGTGGAAGAAACATCAATATCCTGAAATAGCAGATGCTACCACTCTAATGGCAGAAACCAAAGATGAACTAAGGAGCCTCTTGATGAGGGTGAAGGAGGAGAGTAAAAGAACTTGCTTAAAATTAAATATTAAAAAAACCTGATATCTGGCATCCAACCCCATTACTGCATGGCAAATAGAAGAGGAAAAGGGGAAAGTAGTGACAGATTTCCTTTTTGGGGGCTCTAAAATCACTGTGGATGGTGATTGCAGCCATGGAATCAGAAGTTGATTGCTTCTTTGCAGAACAGCTATAACAAACCTAAAGAATGCATTGAAAAGCAGAGACATTACTCTATGAGCAAAGGTTTGTATAGTCAGGGCTATGGTCTTTTTAGTGGTCACATATAGTTGTGAAAGCTGGATCATAAAGAAGGTAAAGTACCAAAGAATTGATGCCCTTGAATTGTGCTGCTGGAGAAGACTCTTGAAGGTCCCCTGGACTGCAAGGAGATCAAACCAGTCAATCTTAAGGGAAATCAACCCTGAATACTCATCAGAAGGACTGATGTTGAAGCTGAAGCTCCAGTATTCTGGTCACTTGATGTGAACAGCTGACTCATACGAAAAGTCCCTGATGCTGGAAAAGATTGAAGGCAGAAGGAGAAGAGGGCATCAGAGGATGAGATGGCTGGATGGCATCAGCAATGCAATGGACATGAACTTTGCAATGGGCAAACTTTGGGAGATGGTGAGGGACAGGGAGGCTGTAAGGATTGCTATATACATTTTCTTGTTATGAGCTTTATCTGAATTCAGTTGTGATCTCTGTAAAGTATATTTTATATATTATAAAACAATTTTCTATTAATCTACAGGATTACAACTATTGAAATTTTTACATTTTGACTTAAATTAGGAATATTATAATCTATTTAATTTAAATCACTGAACTGAATTAACAAAAATTAAAATAGCCCTCTCATTTCACTAGTTTTACAGTTTCTAAATAATATGTGTAGACTGAAAATAAAGATCTATGCTTCTGTAAAAAGTAGGAGGCAAAAGGAATATTTTAAATATGAGTCTCTTATCATTCACTGCCCAGGAGTAAAATTTAATGTTGATTGAAATATTAACTACCATCATCTGAGGCAGCCATATGTTAAACAGTTTAAGTGGAAAACATTTAACAACTTAAAATATCACCATGTTAATAATATACATAAATTAGCACAAATAAAATACTGTTAATTTGCCATCATTTAATGTTTCCTACCACCGTACAAAGATCCACATTTAATTTACAAAGAAAGGATTAAGTTTTACTGGCCTAATGGTGAGTTAGAATACTACAATCCTATTTTTCCATTATGCTTTTATCCAAGAGATAAAATTCCATACAATTTGTCAACAGAAGGAGCACTATATTGGTGCTAATATGGTTAGTTTTATCCCCAATAAACAATAATAATCAGGATCTAAATTGTAAGAGATGAGATATCTTCAGAAATAAAGCTTTTTGTTTTGGAAAAACATGACTTTTGTTTACTATATCTTATATTTTCATTTTCTAAGAAGTAAATTAACTAAGAATTAAATGGCTCAATATCAATGTTAGATATTGAGATATATTTTTAAATCTTCATTTAAGTTACTATTATTAAATGAACAGAAGCTTACAAAAGTCAGCAGGAAACTATCTGATAATAATATTAGCAAATTTGGGTTTCTTCCCATTCTTCACAAATATAAATTTGCTATGTTCCTTGCTTCCTTACAATAACGAAACAACAGTTAGTGAAACTGAGTAAGCTATCATAGTATTTTCTTGTTTAAAGATTTGTAATGTTGTTTTCATACTAGATGCAAAAGTCAAAAATTGCTTTTGCTCACCTTAAAAGAATATAGTGAAAATGAAAAGAGGAAAGAATAAGAAAGCTCAGGATGCTGATATGAAACTATTGTGCACACAGAAGTCAACCCTAACCATATCGTGTCTATCAAGAAAATAAAAAGAATAAACAAAGAGGCAGGAGTTGGGAGAAGGATTCAAAGAATAAGAAAATTTAGGGTTGCTAAAATTGTATAAACTCCTGCAAACCCCACTTTCATCACAGTATACCTCTAGGTAAAAAAATCTGAACCACATCTCAAATACTCACAAAAAAAAGCATAAAAATCCTAGTCTGAAATACAAGCGTCATCAAATCACATGCAACTAGATTTACAGGCTCATCTTCAATTCTTCTTTCACATCACACTGGACTATTTGCTGCACCCCATCCTCTGCCCTTTCATTTCTCTGCTCCTTTATCCAAACCATTCTCCTGTCTTTTATGTGGTGCTTCCTTCTTTCCAGTCTGACAAATTCCTCCTTTTCCTTCAAAACTAAAGACAATGTTATTTTTTGAACTTTTCTATTCTGCTGGGTTTCAGTAGTTGCTGTAGTTCCTAGCCACAGTAAATTCTAAAGACTGAAATTTTATATCCTAATGAGGTTATGAATACCAAACCACTACCGTTTTTCTATCTTGCACACTCTCTTAGTAGAGAAAGAAGGATTTCTAAATTTTCATCTCCATCTAATTACTACTAGATTGATGGAATTTAAAAATGTTAAACACTATAAAAAAACAGTGAGTAGGAAACTGACATTGGAGTTCATCTCTTTGTTATTTCCTGAGCTATCAGTAACAGGAGATTTTCCCCATACTAAGACTCTCCAATGTACTATTCCTATCAAAGTCAGGCACTGATGGGGTTTTCCTAGAGATTTACAGAATGCATTCCAAAGATGAATCATGTGGCTTTATTTTATGCATTCTTTCTAACTACACTAAATCTTTTACAGAGTTAACGAGTACACTATAACCTCAACTTCACTAACAGCTGAGATTTCAAGTAAATTAATCTTTTCACTTTTTACTTACTTTTCTTTCCAAATTGAGCTGTTAGGAGTAGATGTCTGTTTCTATTTTGTAGTGACAGTGCTTTTTGTCACCACCCTTAATTTATGGCCCTGTCATCACACTTGTCTACATGAACACACAGCCAAATTAATTTGAAAGATTCCTAAAATGAAGAGTTTTGGTGTGCTGTTTTCGATTTGTTTTTATAAATTACATCAATGATACCCTAACATCAATATAGAGGACACTTACTTGATAGTTGCAGTTTAGAGACTTGCTCTCTTGCTATTTTTAGACACAGAGTGATTCACCTGTTACTCTCATGCCGTCACCAGTTGTCACTGTTCTTTTAGACATTTCTTAGATTCTTATGGTCGTTTTACACACTATCCTCTATTTATACATCTATCTGCCTAGAGAGTAGAGTTAGATATCTGAGTGAATTTAAATAATAAAGCATGTACATTCTAGAGAATCATTACTTCCTTTGGGTTAAGTAAAAATTGAAGAAGAAACATTAATCATTCCTTTCTGCAAACTGAGCCTTCTGTGAAATAAAAAACCATCAGTTTTCTTTTAAAAAAAACTTGGTGTTTAACCTGAGAAAAATAAGCTCCACAGGTTCTTTTCCTCAATTTCACATTTTTTATACTAATCTTCTACCTATAACTCCCTCTTAGAAAATGTAAATATTAAAATGTAAGCATTAAGGGAATCTTCTTTTCTTTCACCTAGCATTACAGTGATAATATAAATCCAAAAATAAATCCATAAACATAATTCCTGAAAGTTAAATTCCACAAGTTCTATTATTTCTAATTACAATCTGTTCTCAAATTTTCTTTCTTAACTTTTTCTTCTACAATAGAGATCTTTTCCTTAAACATTTTTACTTAGCATTAATTTAGATTTATGCATGTAATAAAGCATGAAACATACTATTTCCACTTCTAATATTTTGTAATACTAATTTGTATTTCTGTTATTGGTGAAACTTCTTTTAATTATGACAGAAGTATTAAAATATCTTCCAGTCCTTCACTAGCTCAGGCAATACTGCAAAATTTTTCCTAACGAAGTTCTCTAAAACCAAAAGATTACACTATTATTCATTTGTCAGTAATTATACACACACATGCACACACGTTTATTATCAAGTTAATTAAATCCCTTGAGGGGAAAAAGGTAGGGTGTAAATATATAAATATAGGAGCAACATACTTCATTATAAGAAAAAAAATCCTGCTGAATGGCTTTCACTGTTGGTGAACTTAACCATACTATCAAAGCAGAGACATTCCTGAAACACTAACCAGTGTGGCTGTTAAAATATTTAAATATTCAAATCCCTGAGAGGCAGTAAAAACTGTCAATAAAATTGGAATTAGCTATGTGATGTATTTTAATTTACAAATGCTTTTAAGAGTACTAAGAAAATGTGGACCGATTTCACTTTTGATGAATTTCACTCAAAGTTTGTACTGGAGATTAAAATACATACAGACTCTGCACTCACAAAGGCAGAAATCTTGAAAATAAATTTTGACACTGTCACAAGTGATTTTTTACCTCCCTTTTACATTTTTCATCTTTTTGTATGGTTGAGATCATGTTTTTCCCTAGTGAGAATACATCTGAAATAGAAATTCAAATGTTAGATATAACTTGACATGTAAATGTTCATTTTCACAATTTATCAGACATTCAATTAATGTATAAAGTGACTCTAAATCACTACAGTCCCACTAATTTACACAAAGAAGAAAAGACCCACTGAAGGCCTCTTTGAAAGTATAATTAAATGACAACTACCATCGGTATCTAAATTTTTCCTGAAATGTATCCAGCTCTTGGACTATTTGAAGGCATGTGTTGCATCCACTGCATAAATGCTTCTTTCTCATGGTTCTCCCATTTGATTTTCAAGACTTGGTCTATAAAGATTGGAGATTTCCTTGATAGTTCCCATCCCTGGACATTAGAACTGATCATTTCTTCTTTATATTTTCACAGAACATGGTTTGGTTTCAATTAATGATTGAGTCATTCTCCAATTGTACATAGAATTATACATGAGACAGGACAGTTCTTTGCTAAACACATACTACCTGCCAAATACAACAATAATTCTAAAATTATGCAGTTTATTTACTCTGACATTGACTACCTTTATTTCAACTAAATAATTAAAAATTGAAAACTAAAGTACAAGTCGGACTTCACTAGTGGTGCTAGTGCTAAAGAACTCACCCACCAATGCAGGAGACATAAGAGAGTTAGGTTCAATCCCTCGGTAGAGAAGATCCCCTGGAGTAGGGCATGGCAACCCACTCTTGCCTGGAAAATCCACAGACAGAGGAGCCTGGCAGGCTATAGTCCATGTGGTCACAAAGAGTTGGACACAACTGAGCAATTAACACTACAATACTACTAAAATACAAGCCATTTAACTCATACATTTGCCAAACAGAAGGGTATTCTTGTTACTTAAATTTTGACAAGTTCGGTTCAGTTCAGTTCAGTAGCTCAGTCCTGTCCGACTCCTTGCAACCCCATGAATCACAGCACACCAGGCCTCCCTGTCGATCACCAACTCCCGGAGTTTACTCAAACTCACGTCCATCGAGTCGGTGATGCCATCCAGCCATCTCATCCTCTGTCCTCCCCTTCTCCTTCTGCCCCCAATCCCTCCCAGCATCAGAGTCTTTTCCAATGAGTCAACTCTTCGCATGAGGTGGCCAAAGTACTGGAGTTTCAGCTTTAGCATCATTCCTTCCAAAGAAATCCCAGGGCTGATCTCCTTCAGAATGGACTGGTTGGATCTCCCTGCAGTCCAACGGACTCTCAAGAGTCTTCTCCAACACCACAGTTCAAAAGCATCAATTCTTCGGTGCCCAGCCTTCTTCACAGTCCAACTCTCACATCCATACATGACCACAGGAAAAACCATAGCCTTGACTAGATGAACCTTTGTTGGCAAAGTAATGTCTCTGCTTTTGAATATGCTATCTAGGTTGGTCATAAATTTCCTTCCAAGGAGTAAGCGTCTTTTAATTTTATGGCTGCAGTCACCATCTCAGTGATTTTGGAGCCCAAAAAAATAAAGTCTGACACTGTTTCCACTGTTTCCCCATCTATTTCCCATGAAGTGATGGGACCAGATGCCATGATCTCAGTTTTTTGAATGTTGAGCTTTAAGCCAACTTTTTCACTCTCCTCTTTCACTTTCATCAAGAGGCTTTTTAGTTCCTCTTCACTTTCTGCCATAAGGGTGCGGTCATCTGCATATCTGAGGTTATTGATATTTCTCCCGGCAATCTTGATTCCAGCTTGTGTTTCTTCCAGTCCAGCGTTTCTCATGATGTACTCTGCATAGAAGTTAAACAAGCAGGGTGACAGTATACAGCCTTGACGTACTCCTTTTCCTATTTGGAACCAGTCTGTTGTTCCATGTCCAGTTCTAACTATTGCTTCGTGACCTGCATATAGATTTCTCAAAAGGCAGATCAGGTGGTCTGGTATTCCCATCTCTTTCAGAATTTTCCACAGTTTATTGTGATCCACACAGTCAAAGGCTTTGGCATAGTCAATAAAGCAGAAATAGATGTTTTTTCTGGAACTGTCTTGCTTTTTCCATGATCCAGCGGATGTTGGCAATTTGGTCTCTGGTTCCTCTGCCTTTTCTAAAATCAGCTTGAACATCTGGAAGTTCACGGTTCACGTATTGCTGAAGCATGGCTTGGAGAATTTTGAGCATTACTTTACTAGCGTGTGAGATGAGTGCAATTGTGCGGAAGTTTGAGCATTCTTTGGCATTGCCTTTCTTTGGGACTGGAATGAAAACTGACCTTTTCCAGTCCTGTGGCCACTGCTGAGTTTTCCAAATTTGCTGGCATACTGAGTGCAGCACTTTCACAGCATAATCTTTAAGTTTTTGAAATAGCTCAACTGGAATTCCATCACCTCCACTAGCTTTGTTCGTAGTGATGCTTTCTAAGGCCCACTTGACTTCACATTCCACGATGTCTGGCTCTAGGTCAGTGATCACACCATCGTGATTATCTGGGTCGTGCAGCTCTTTTTTGTACAGTTCTTCTGTGTATTCGTGCCATCTCTTCTTAATATCTTCTGCTTCTGTTAGGTCCATACCATTTCTGTCCTTTATTGAGCCCATCTTTGCATGAAATGTTCCCTGGGTATCTCTAATTTTCTTGAAGAGATCTCTAGTCTTTCCCATTCTGTTGTTTTCCTCTATTTCTTTGCATTGATTGCTGAGGAAGGCTTTCTTATCTCTTCTTGCTATTCTTTGGAACTCTGCATTCAGATGTTTATATCTTTTCTTTTCTCCTTTGCTTTTCACTTCTCTTCTTTTCACAGCTATTTATAAGGCCTCCCCAGACAGCCATTTTGCTTTTTTGCATTTATTTTCCATGGGGATGGTCTTGATCCCTGTCTCCTGTACAATGTCACAAACCTCATTCCATAGTTCATCAGACACTCTATCAGATCTAGGCCCTTAAATCTATTTCTCACTTCCACTGTATAATCATAAGGGATTTGATTTAGGTCATACCTGTTTGGTCTAGTGGTTTTCCCTACTTTCTTCAATTTAATTCTGAATTTCGCAATAAGGAGTTCATGATCTTAGCCACAGTTTGACAAGTTACATAATCTCTATTAACATGATAGATATACTACTATTTTGAACTGTTGGAAAAATAAAGTCTTTATCTGCTTATATCATTTAAAATACATTAATTCCTTTCTCTAACATCAAGCTACCAAGAGCATTTTGACACAACTTACACATAGTTTTCCAACAATATTTTCCAAACCCCATGTTTTAATTCAAACCCTGTTCACAGATACTGTTTTATAACTCTTGGGAATAAAATAAATGGGCTATAATAGTAGCATATTTTCCTGAGATATAAAGAAGGGAAGTGAGGTGTAAAAATCCTCAATCATATCCGACTCTTTGTAACCCCATGAACTACACAGTCCATGGAATTCTCCAGTCTAGAATACTAGAGTGGGTAGCCTTTCCCTTCTCCAGGGGATCTTCCCGACCCAGGAATCGAACTGAGTACTCCTCATTGTAGGCAGATTCTTTACCAACTGAGCTATCAGAGAAGCCCTACAAAATATAAAGACACATACCCTTAATCCCTTAAATCTCATATTTTATAGGATTATACGATTACATGGAAACACTTCTCACATTTTATGCATGTGTTTTACTAATTCAAATGCTTATCTTCTGATGTATTATCAGTAGACCTGTGTCATCAAAACAGCTCTTCATATAAACCAATGATCCCATGTTTTAACAGTAACATAAGGACTTCTACAACAGTAATGTGGACACATTTTTTCATCAGTATTTTACTTTTGAGTCTAATTCCTCTAAAAGTGAACACTAAACAAATAATTTTTAAAGCAATATGTTTTTTATTTATAGCAGTTTTAAATTTTCAGACAAATAAGCAGATAGTACAAAGAGTTGCCCTATACCCCCATTTATCTGATTATTGTTTTATAACAGTATAGTACATCTATTAGAAATAATGAACTGATATTAAATTATTATCAATAAAAGAATAAAGTTTATTCAGATTTCCTTAGTTTTTACCTAACATTCTTTTTCTGTTCCATGATACCACATTATATTTATTTCTCACATCTCTTGTGACATTAGGATTTATAATTAGAAATATACATTTGATTTTTGTCCCCATATCTGGTACAGAGCTCCTAAAACCTGGGGTGGGCGGGGATTTCTTAAGTGAAGAGAGTAATCAAGTTTTCCCTTGTTATGTTAATGAGGTGACTCTGGAATGCCCCTAAATCATCATATAAGGCTTGGTAACCAGTAGAACCTAACATGTGATTGAGGATGGAAACTTTCAGTCCCAAATCCCTGACCTCTGTGCTGGGAAAAGGGGTTGGAAATTGAATCAATAGCTAAAAGCCAATGACTTAATTAACCATTTCTATGTAATGAAGCCTCCATAAAAACCCAGTAGGACAGGGTTCAGAAAGCTTCCAGCTATGGGAACCAGAACACTTCTGTGTGCCACCATGATGGACCCCAAAAGTCCAGGAGGATAGAAGGTTTGGAACTTCACCCTATGAATCTCTTCATCTGGCTATTGTTTCGTACCCTTTAATATCCTTTGTAATATATTGGTAATCTAATGAGAAATGGGTTCCTGTGAACTGTTCCAGCAAATGTTTCTAACCTAAGCAAGGAATTATGGGAACCTGTGATTTACAGTCAGTTGGCCAGAAATATACATAATAACCTGGACTTGCAACTGGCATCCTCCATGTGTGGCTTTTTGGTCGGAAGCACAGGGGACCTGGGCGTGTGTTGGCCTCTACAGTGGAAGGTGGTCTTGTGGGACTGAGCCTGTTACCTGTGGAATCTATCTCTATGTAGATAGCATCAGAGTTGAGTTGAATTTTCAGATACTCTGCTGGTATTTGAGGACTGCTTGTTGGTGTGGGAAAGCCTACACACACATACACACACACAAACACACACACTGAAATTGGTCCACAAATCTACACACACACACACACACCGAAATTGGTTCACAAATCTATCTCCTTAGGCTTCTCTTAGCTGTGACAGTTTTTGACACTTCCCTTGTTTCTCATGACCTTACCAATATTGAGAAGTACTCATCAGGAATATTATAGAATACTCTTCCATCAAAATTTTTCTGATATGTTTCTCATGATTAGCCTGAGGCTAGTGGTTTTAGATGGAAGATTATAGAGGTAAAGTACTATTTTTATGATATCACATCACATCATATCAACTGTACAGACTTTTCTATTCTAACAATGTTGTTGTTTTTTTTCCCTTTACCATACTGTACTCCTTGGAAAGAAGGCATTATGTGCAGCCCATACTTAAGGTGGGGGAAATTAAGGTACCCTCCTTTAAAGTATTTATATAATTTATTTGGAACAAACAGAAATTTATAATAAAGAAAGATATTTACTTCCTACAAAAGAAAAAGATTGCTATCAACTTAATTCTGAGGGTTGATTTAATCTATTCTACTAACTATATTTTCAATGTGACTTTTATTTCTCTAAAGCAATTGAGCAACTGAAATTGAGGAATTTAGTATATTATTTTTCTTCATCCCAAAGCATTTTTGACAAAATAGTTAATACTCTAGAAAACGTCTCTATAAATGAAATTTTCTCTGTAACAAATATGATATGGTTAAAGAGACGCACAGATAGATGAGTTGTCTCTTCATATAATATATTTCAAATGCTTCATGATCTATAATTATTCTCAGGAACTTCCAATCAAATGTTATTATAGATCATTGAATTGTATCTTAATCTTTTTATATGGATAATATTTTTATAAGATAAATCCATATTTTTATAATGAATTCATGTACTCATTCATTCATTGCTGAATACTGTCTGATTCCTCCCTCCTCTGCTGTCTCCCAAGATATGCATGCCCATGTGCACACACAGAGTCACTCAACTATTTCCATTCTAAACAAAACTATAGAGCATGCCTATAGAAACGGGATACATCCCCTTCTTTACTACGGTATATGAGCATGTTTTAAAAAGCTATTAATTGAACTCTACTTATTTATAGGGCACAAAATAAAAAAGTGACAAGAAATAAACAAAGATCAATCTGATTTGTTTTAGTTACACATAAATTCATGTCTATGTAATGTTCCTAAAAGATATTTACAAGAGTTTTTATTTTTTATTCTGCCATAACCACATAAATGTAAATATATACTTTTTGTTATTAATTCTGAAATGATCATTGACAGAGGCAGTTTTGTGACAAATTTGGTATTCAGAGAAAGAAGTAAATCATATTTAGCATCTGTCTAATTTTTCAAATACTAAGCTAAACTGTATCTACTATAGGATGAATGGCATCTCTAGGCAGGCATTCTGAGGCTATATCAGAGGCTACATGCCTGTGTGCTCCCTCTCTTTGTGATCCCAGGGACTGTAGCCCACCAGGCTCCTCTACTAATGGAATTCTCCAGGCAAAAATACTGGAGTGGGTTGCCATTTCCTTCTCTAGGGGATCTTCCCCACTCAGAGATCGAATCTGCATCTCCTGAATTGGCAGGTGGATTCTTTATCACTGAGCCACCTGGGAAGACCCTCAGAGGCTACTAATAAATAAAATGTGTGAGAATAAATTCTGAGCCCTAAGGTAAGACCATCTATGTGTTTACAGATGGGCTAAGTAAACAAGAGGTATCTCCTAAAGTAAATACACGTGAGACACACATCATAAAGTATTTCTCCAAGGAGAATACATTCTTTGACTGTAAACTTGGTTCACCTTCATCAATGAGTTTAAAACATCATTTTGACATTCTGATTTTCATATTATTTACTTAATATATAACTGTTTAATAAATACATATTTTTCTATATAATTCTGTTACCCACAAAATGTATGGAAGAAACATTTCCTTTTTTGTCATTGGAGAGTTACGAGTCAGAGAAATATGATAATGTACAAGGAGAAAAAGAGAAATGACAGATTCAGCTATGAAATTCTGCTTAATAAAACAACTCTGCATTTGCATAACAGGATAAAGCTTTTGCATTTTTAGCAAATATATTCATCTCCTGAGGAGTATTGAAAATATAAAGGTAGAAAAGGAAAAATTAAAGTTAGTTAGCAAATCTATCTGTAACTCTTGTTTGATTTAGAACCAATGGGCATCATACCTGCAAACTGTATCAGGCAGGACCTGTCAGTACTAAAAATCTAGCTAATATAACAAAACCACAGGTATACCTCTGAGAGAAATGAGTTTCCCTTTCTGGTGGCTATAAGATTTCAAAAGCAGGATGATTAACACTAGCATTCTAATGATGAAGAGTATAGGTTGCTTTTTCGAGAATAACAAAAATCTCATCACACCTCTAACATCAAAATTAACACATATAAATTATACATTACGATATATAATTAAAATAAAATTGAAATACATGGAATTTCAAGCCTATATTAGACCATGTGTACATATACTTAAGAACATAGAGTTGATAAAATAATAGCCCTGTTAAACTTTTATTTAAATTGCAGTCTTCTTTTCACCAGGCATTCAAATCATGTTTCATGAAAATAATCACTATAACTTTGGACTACAGTTGTTGAACATCAGATCAGATCAGTCGCTCAGTCGTGTCCGACTCTTTGCAACCCCATGAATCGCAGCACGCCAGGCCTCCTTGTCCATCACCAACTCCCGGAGTTCACTCAGACTCACGTCCATCGAGTCAGTGATGCCATCCAGCCATCTCATCCTCTGTCCTCCCCTTCTCCTTCTGCCCCCAATCCCTCCCAGCATCAGAGTCTTTTCCAATGAGTCAACTCTTCGCATGAGGTGGCGAAAGTACTGGAGTTTCAGCTTTAGCATCATTCCTTCCAAAGAAATCCCAGGGCTGATCTCCTTCAGAATGGACTGGTTGGATCTCCTTGCAGTCTTAGGGACTCTCAAGAGTCTTCTCCAACACCCTAGTTCAAAAGCATCAATTCTTCGGCACTCAGCCTTCTTCACAGGCTGAGGACTTCTTCACAGTCCAACTCTCACATCCATACATGACTACTGGAAAAACCATAGCCTTGACTAGATGAACCTTTGTTGGCAAAGTAATGTCTCTGCCTTTGAATATGCTATCTAGGTTGGTCATAAATTTCCTTCCAAGGAGTAAGCGTCTTTTAATTTCATGGCTGCAGTCACCATCTGCAGTATTTGGGAGCCCAGAAAAATAAAGTCTGACACTGTTTCCACTGTTTACCCATCTATTTCCCATGAAGTGATGGGACCGGATGCCATGATCTTCGTTTTCTGAATGTTGAGCTTTAAGCCAACTTTTTCACTCTCCTCTTTCACTTTCATCAAGAGGCTTTTTAGTTCCTCTTCACTTTCTGCCATAAGGGTGCAGTCATCTGCATATCTGAGGTTATTGATATTTCTCCTGGCAATCTTGATTCCAGCTTGTGCTTCTTCCAGTCCAGCGTTTCTCATGATGTACTCTGCATAGAAGTTAAATAAACAGGGTGACAATATACAGCCTTGATGAACTCCTTTTCCTATTTAGAACAAGTCTGTTGTTTCATGTCCTGTTCTATCTGTTGCTTCCTGACCTGCATACAAATTTCTCAAGAGGCAGATCAGGTGGTCTGGTATTCCCATCTCTTTCAGAATTTTCCACAGTTTATTGTGTTCCACACAGTCAAAGGCTTTGGCATAGTCAATAAAGCAGAAATACATGTTTTTCTGGAACTCTCTTGCTTTTTCCATGATCCAGCGGATGTTGGCAATTTGATCTCTGGTTCCTCTGCCTTTTCTAAAACCAGCTTGAACATCAGGAGGTTCACGGTTCACATATTGCTGAAGCCTGGCTTGGAGAATTTTGAGCATTACTTTACTAGCATGTGAGATGAGTGCAATTGTGCGGGAGTTTGAGCATTCTTTGGCATTGCCTTTCTTTGGGATTGGAATGAAAACTGACCTTTTCCAGTCCTGTAGCCACTGCTGAGTTTTCCCAATTTGCTGGCATATTGAGTGCAGCACTTTCACAGCATCATCTTTCCAGATTTGGAATAGTTCAACTGGAATTCCATCACCTCCACTACCTTTGTTGGTAGTGATGCTTTCTAAGGCCCACTTGACTTCACATTCCAGGATGTCTGGCTCTAGGTCAGTGATCATATCATCATGATTTTCTGGGTCGTGAAGATCTTTTTGTACAGTTCTTCTGTGTATTCGTGCCATCTTTTCTTAATATCTTCTGCTTCTGTTAGGTCCATACGATTTCTGTCCTTTATCGAGCTCATCTTTGCATGAAATGTTCCTTTGGTATCTCTGATTTTCTTGAAGAGATCCCTAGTCTTTCCCATTCTGTTGTTTTCCTCTATTTCTTTGCATTGATCGCTGAAGAAGGCTTTCTTATCTCTTCTTGCTATTCTTTGGAACTCTGCATTCAGATGTTTATATCTTATAACCACAAATTTTTAAAGAATGCCATAAAAGGGTCTTAAAGTGCATTATCTATTCTCAGAGTTACTTAACAGAGCTTTAACATATTGTAATTTATAATACTTATGAATGTTATTATAATCTATAAACAAAAATGTGTCAGCTGCTCAGGTCATGTCTGACTCTTTGAAATCCCATGGACTATAGCCGGTCAGGTGCCTCTGTCCATGAGATTTCCCAGGCAAGAATACTGGAGAGGGCTGCCATTTCCTTCTCCAGGAGGCCTTCCGGAGATCGAACCCAGTTCTCCTGCATTGCAGGCAGTCTCCCGCATTTCAGTAGGAGTCTTTACTGACTGAGCCACCAGGGAAGCAGTTATAATATATAACCAAAACTGTGTTAGTTGCTCAGTTGTGTCTGACTCTGAAATCCCATGGAGTGTAGCCAGTCAGACGCCTCTGTCCATGGAATTCCATGCAAGAATATTGGAGTGATAGCCATTCTCTTCTCCAGGAGGTCTTTCCAACCCAGGGATCAAACCTGGGTCTCCTGAATTGCAGGAAGACACTACCATCTGAGCTACCAGGGAATGTATATAAATACAGTTTAAAGTGAAGTCGCTCAGCTGCGTCTGACTCTGTGACCCCATGGACTGTAGCCCACCAGGCTCCTCCATCCATGGAATTTTCCAGGTAAGAGTACTGGAGTGGGTTGCCATTTCCTTTTGCAGAGGATCTTCTTGACCTAAGGATCGAAACCAGGTCTCCCACATTACGGACAGACGCTTTACCGTCTGAGCCACCAGGGAAGCCCCATATATAACTAAAAGGTTAACTCAAATCTTTCCATCCTACATCATATTTTTTTGCAAGGTATATGATGCTGAGTAAGACACAGTCTGCATGGATTTAAAGTCCCTCATATACACAGATTGTTAGATTAGAACATATATTAATTCCCTTCCTTTTCTAAAATGATTTGACCTTTTTTAGTAACTTTAATACTTTTTGTCCTAATTCTCTAGTGTTACAGAAAAAATCCTCAATGAAATAAGCAACTGTATGTGTAGGAAGAGTATCTCTATTATTATTACTAGAGTAAAAAAATGTGAATATAGCTTTGGTTACTAGTCACACAAAAATAACCTTTAACATTGAAAAATCGTCTACTGTCTGGTAAGAAAGAACACTGAGCTTGATAATTACTGACTTTTAAAGATCAAAATTTGAAGTGTATTTTTGCTTTCTGTAGATATATTACGTCCTTATCCTACAAAAACACATTTAAATATTTTTAAAAAGAATAATCTAGTGTTTGAGGAATTTTCATGGAGATCGTTCAGAACAATTTAAAAGAAATTCCTCCAGACAAAGAAGCACAGAATTATTCAAAAAAGTATATTGCCAAGTACCAATTTGAAGAACTATCATTACTTGTTAATATTTTATGATGACTTTTATTGATATATATCATAAATCATATATTTAAAATTAACAAGCAATCCTTTTATTCCAATAGTTACACATTTAGTATTTTATTTTACAGCAAAAGTAAAGAAACAAAGTCTTATTTTGTCTTAAACTGTTTAAAAATATATGAGAAAAAAGAAAAATAGTTACAGGATTAAAAATTGCATATATAATTCTTAAGTAATCTTTGCTTTTGAAAGCCTGGTCTATTAGTTTTCAGCTAAATATAAATATTTACTTCTTTAATCTTTTCTTCATTATTAACTCCTGTTCACCCAAGCCTTTATTGCATTTTATGTAAACAAGTTTAAGTATCATCTCTCCTAAAGCTCATTCTTTCTAGTGTATCCCATGGAAATATTTATTTCCCCTGAACATATCATATCTATTTAGCCCTTATCATCATTACCTAGTATTACATTCATTTTCTCCTGAGCACATACTGACACTTTAATATGTTAGTGGTTTTCTGATTTTATTTTAGCAGTTGAACACTGATAGTTAATAAGAAAGGAAAGAACATTTCAGGATGAGAAAGCAGCACTTCAAACAACATACTGTTGAGAGAGAACACGGTTCATTCAAGTCACTCATCTAGTGCCATTTATTCCCTATGCTGCCAAAGAAAACTGGGCTCCCTTGAAGTTCTCCAGTGTTTCATACTTTCCTCTAAGAATTCCAACTTGCTACACTGTTTCCCTCATCAACTCACTGAACACCCACTTATCCTTGATGTAAAAGTGTAAATATCACCCCCTCAGGAAGTCTTTTCTTTCCAGGAAAATGGATATATCCTTCCACTATACACTGTTTTTTTCTTCCTTAACAATTGTTTTTAAAAGACTTATCCATTAGACCATATGCTGAATGGTCCTTGCTTGCCACAATAATCTTAGGGCTGATTGTAAGCCTTCAATAGATACTTGCTAGAAGTCAATCATGCTATGTAAAAAAGGTGGTGAGTATTGAAACTTGGGAATTTTGTAAGCCATTCTAATGAAATTGGACCATAAAGAATGTCTGAAGAAAGAATTGATGATTTTGAACTGCGGTGTTGGAGAAGACTCTTTGAGAGTCCCTCGGACTGCAAGGAGATCAAACCAGTCAATCCTAAAGGAAATCAACCCTGAATATTCCTTGGAAGGACTGAATATTCATTAAAGCTGAAGCTATAATACTTGGCCACCTGATAAGAGCCAACTCATTAGAAAAGACCCTGATGCTGGGAAAAACTGAAGGCGGAGGAGAAGGGGACAACAGAGGGACCAGATGGTTAGACGGCATCACCGACTCAATGTACATGAATTTGAGCAAGCTCCAGAAGATGGTGAAGGACAGGGAAGCCTAGTGTGCTGCAGTCCATGGGATCACAAAGAGTCAGACATAAGTGAGTGGTTGAACAACAACTAATGAAGTTAGAACTTATTTTTAAAAATTTAATAAATTTTATTTATTAAATTTTAATTTAATAAATTTAAAAATATTAAATTTTGAAAGAATAGATCAATGTCCAATATCAGGTTGGCATGTTAGCATACATTGTGGGCAATATGGAGAACGGATTAGTGAAGCCAAGCGTGTAAAGAGAAAGAGACAATATTAATTCCCTAGCAGCAGTTACAATAATCTAGTTAGGAGGGCATATTCTTGTGGGGAAAATGTTCTACTAAACCATTTTGGAGATGGAGCCTCTGCCTTCAGTCCTATGAAACAGCTGACATCTAGCTCTGAGAGTAGCCTATAGACCTACTTTGCATGAATAAAGAAGGGGAAAAAAGACAAATGGGCCAGAATCTAGAGAAGAATGTGGCTGTAAGAAAGAAACGGAAGTTAGTCCAGAAGGGAGAGCAAAATGGAACTCTTGAATACTCTATCTTACCTTCTCTAGATTTTCTATCTAGAGAACTAGAACTAGAACCAGAACTCTACTTTGACTCCAAATTCTGAAATAAAGTCAACATTAATTATGAAACTTTTTTATTTGAGAGAAAATTTTTGTACAGAGGGGGTAAGAGATAAAAAATTGAAAGAGACCCTGGATTCCGCATCAAGGTTGGCAATGGGAGGGGAAAAAAAAAAACAGAAACAAACATAACATTAATGGACACTGTGGCCAGAGAAAGGGTCTCAGAAATCAACCGGGTCACATAGAGTTACAGGAAAATAATACTGGCCCAAATAAAGGCTCAATTAGGAACTGTGAAGAGAATAGTACAGAATCAAGAATAGCTAGAAAGCATAATCAATTAAAGGTGGTGACACATGGCTTCAGATTTTTTAAGTCTGCATGATGTTGGTGTCATTTACCAAAAGAGGAAATAAATAGGGCAAAAACAAATTAAGAGGCAAAAAGAATAAGGTTAATCATGAATCTTTTAAACCTAAAGTATAAAACTGACATTGAATAAAATTACTAGCAGACTTATATACATGTATCTGAACAACAGGAGAGAGGCTTATAAACTGAAGGTAGAGACTTCAGAGTCAGAAAGTGATGGTTGAGCTTGACCTCTCATTTTCACACAGTGATAAAAATGTAGATTATGAGATAAAAATGTAATTCTTAGTAACAGAAATCTCTTCTTCTCTCAAGGGTAGTATTTTTAATATGTGAGGATAATGAAGATCATAGTAGGTAGGACTAAGAAAACGTATAAACATATAAATGCATGGATAAGCATACAATAAAATATGCTATATATTCTATGTACACAAGTAGAGAATGATGAGTACTGTAATTAGTACCATACTAAATATGATAAATATTTTACATTTCAAAATAATAAAATAAAAGCAAATATGGCTCTATTAAGAGTGACCAAGAATTGATGATTTTGAGATGAGCACCAAAGAATTGATGATTGTGAACTGTGGTGTTGGAGTAGACTCTGAGAGTCCCTTGGACTGCAAGGAGATCCAACCAGTCCATCCTAAAGGAAATCAGTCCTGAATATTCATTGGAAGGCCTGATGTTGAAGCTGAAACTCCAATATTTGGGGCACTGGATATGAAGAACTGACTCATTTGAAAAGACCCTGATGCTGGGAAAGATTGAAGGCAGGAGAAGGGGACAAAAGGAGACGGTTGGATGGTATCACCGACTTGATGGACATAAGTTTGAGTAAGCTCTGGGAGTTGGTGATGGATAGGGAAGCCTGGTGTGCTGCAGTCCATGGGGTCACAAACAGTTGCACATGAGTGAGCAACTGAACTGAACTGAATTGAAGACTGTCCAGTCAGAATTGGGTAGTATTCTGGATTCTTTAAATGGAGGCAATCTGAAGTCAAAGATGCAGCTTAATACTTCATTCCTATGGGTCTCTCAGATTCCTATTATCTAAAAAAATGTTTTGGATCTAAGACACCACTGGCTGCAAGACACATATTATGTAATTATTTAAAAGAATAAAACTGCTGTCAATCTAGGACATGATGCTAAAATATCTTCATTAAAAATACATCAAAATCAGAGATTTTGATTATAAAATGAAATAATGTGAATCTTTATATTATTAAGATATTTTACTTAAAAGAACCACCTGGTAAAATTAGTGATAATGTTTATTTCCATTTTTCCTCAGGATATTTTTTATTATTTTCTCTCAATAATATACACTTTAATAACTTTCTGATCTGTGAATACTTTAATGAAGGAGCAGACCCAACTTACTACTGGAGCCAAGAGATCCCAAAAGTCCAGATATCTTAGTGCATATGAGTGATACTTAATTAGAAGACAAAATGTCACAAGAAGACAATAAAAAAGCTTTTCAATTCTCTTAATCATCTTCAAACATGGACATATTTGCCATGACAGGCTGGTTTAACCCATCACTCAGATAATATTTTTATATATCCTACCAATTTTAGGATGTTGAGAGCAGATTGTACTTGAGACAAAGTTTTAAAATGTTTCAGTATAGGAGAAATTTCCTCTGTCTAAATCTTATTCAGAATATCCATTTGCAGCCTAGGCTAAAAATGTTTTTTGTCCTCTTACCCAAAGTATCCTGCCTAAAAATAAAGATATCAGAAAATTAAAGTAGTTTGGTTAACAACCTCATATCTGGTTCTGTGGGCTCTTTTGAATGGTAACAGGGTCTAGTCTCCTACTTAATCTGGACACTTGACCGCTGGCTGAGCATGGATAACAAATCCTGATCAGAAGCCTTATTTTACTATTTATGTTGCAGAGTTCAGATGTGTCTTCTTCAGAGTTTAACATAATGTTACACAGCTGTTACTCCATCAAATGATCCAGCAAAGTAAAAGGTCAAGGAGCAGAAATAAGAGGAAAATCTGACTTTTATGGATGATGAGAAAAGGACTTGATATGTAATTATAACATCTTAAACAATGGTAAAATATGGATAGATCATGCTTCCATTTACAAATGGTCTTTCTGTCTTTCTCAGTGGGGAAATTGAGACCTAAACCCACCAACTCCCAAACAGAATGGGACTTCTGTTTATATGATTATCTATAATCATAAATAGAATGTCTATATGATTATCATTTTACTATTTTATTGTCTTTATTGGAGAAACTTAACTATTCCAAATACCCTAAGAAGCAATAAACTCTTCACCTTAAAATCCTCACCTTGCTGCTTCCACAAATCCTACACTACAAAACCACTTTATAATAATTTTTATCCAAGTCCAATCAAATCTTCAAACTAAAAGATCTGCTTTAAATCAAATTCAGAATTTCAATAAATCTCAACTAGAATTTTCCCCTCCAAAAGACAATGAGATCATCAGAGGTGGCATTTTCCCCTCACTTCAATATGCAACTAACTGAGTAATTTCTTATCAAAAGCATTGGAAAATAATTACTTTTCAAAGGCATTTTATATAATACTATTGCTCACACCAGTGTACTATTAATAATTATTCCAACAAGTTTTGGTCTTATTTTAGGTTATCCTCGCATACTGAGATGTATGGTTATAGACAAAAGGTCCTCATAAGAACAAGATCCCCAATTCCAGTATAAACTTTTGGAAATTTTAGTTACTAAGATGGAGAAATAGAATATAAATAAAAGGGTCAAGATGCTATAGTGACATTTATTGAAATTTTATAATCCAAGGAAAAGGAACTCTGTAAGTGTTTTTGGTGTATAGAATCACAACTTAATTTGTTGTAACAGTGTAAATGTTCATTATTATTTCTCTTTTCTGCCCCAGGCACTGTAGAAAATTACACTTCATGTCAGTGGTTATTTTTCTTGTTGGTGAACAATTTTAAATACATAAATATTCTACTTCAGAAGAAAGATCAGCATTTGCTTTCTTAATTACCTGTTCGTTTTGACAGTGACAGCTGATGCTGCTGACATTATCAAAGCAATTGTGTGGAGATGTCACCACATAATTGTACAAGGCCATGAAATTTTATTATGAGACACATATTTTCTTTCTAATTGCTCCAGAAAAACTATGCTGAATGAAAGAAACCTCTTCCTTTGACTGTATCCTCTAATGAACTTAGGCCTTTGCTCTTTGGAAGAACAGAAGAGAGTTTATAGCAGTAGGAAATCCCACAATAGCAGGTTGCAAGTAAATTCTATGACTTCATTAAAATTGTTGTTAATTAATATTAAATCCGGTTAGAATGTATAAACATTTTTCAGCTATAGTCGATTAGACCCTAAAAACAGTTTTATCTAAAAGCTGTTTGTAGCTAAAGCAATCCTCTTGAAGCATAGCAGTCTGACAAAATAGCCAGTCACTTTCAAATTACAAATGACTTATTCTGTTAGCAACGATAAAAAATAAAATAAGTAATGGCAATTGTGCTTACTAAATGGAATTGGTGAATTTCTTAGTAACAAGCCAATTCCTGCTATATACTCTGTGACCTTGAACAAGGCCAGTAAAACTCTAAACATTCACGGGGGATAGAAGTAGGAGAGGTTCCACTGCATAATATCTGAAATCCTCTTTTTTTTTTTTAAACAAGTGTTTTTTTTTTTTTTTTTTAACTTTACAATACTGAAATCCTCTTTCAATTAGGGCCTTTCTTCTGTCATTTAAAGATACCATATAACATCATGAACTAAAAACCAGAAACAGTGAACCCAGCTGAATATCATATTGAAAAACAGTAAGTTTGAAATATAAAAATGGGAATTGAAAGCAA
This sequence comes from Bos indicus, assembly GCF_029378745.1. NCBI lineage: Eukaryota > Metazoa > Chordata > Mammalia > Artiodactyla > Bovidae > Bos > Bos indicus. The sequence continues at coordinate 34,967,400 of NC_091765.1, forward strand.
AGTATCAAATTAATGAACTCATTATTGGTCAATTAATGAACTTAAGAGTCAAAACAAAGGAATAAACAAAAAACATTAAAAATCTCATCTATCCATCCTGAAAATAGATATTATGGACAACTGTACAGTCTTGAGTTTAAGTAATATGATCCCCATACTCTATCAGTAGGCCATAAATAAATTATTGAATTTTCAAGAATGATTATTAGTAAACCTTCTCACACACTCTACTTTTATCTAGTCATTCATTTGCAAGAATGTGGGGAAGGTATATGGGGAGAAATATAAAATTATATTTAAATATTATTTTAAATATTTTGCAATCTGGGATTCTTATGAAATTATACTTTCTAGATAAAGTTTACAAAGAACTAACAAATATTTTGCTGTTAACATATAAAAAGAAAAAAAAAAACAGCTCAGATAGACATATTTCCTAAGTGAATTATATAGCTTAGCATCTTATCAGAGCATGCAGAATACAAATTTTTTCTCAATGATTCAAAATGATGATAATTTTCACATGCAATTGAATAATACATTGCAATACACAATGCTTCATGACCTGCTGATTGAGATGGTGATATCTGTACTTATATTAAATGGTCCCATACTATTCTGCTTTTTGACTCAGTCTACATTTCACAGCTTTTATGCATTTTCCTCTGGCTTTTTTTTTTTTTTTTTGGCTAGTAATACTTATTTTTCACCACATTCAGCATATCTGCTTAAAGCAACACTTTCCCCTTTTCTAAGATGTAACTATGATTTTCAGTGGCCTTGGAAAATACATTACTAAATATATTGAAATTCTGCTATGTAAAATTAGAAGCAGCAAGATCCAGAAAGATAGTGAAAAAAACGCCTGTCATTTAATGTTAAGATCTGTCTATATGAACATCAGTAAGTTTTTAACCATAGAGTACTTGCTTTCTGTACTGTAGTTGGGATATATTAACATTTATTTTTGAGTGTTACTGTGATAATTTGATGAGGTAACATATTTGAAATCCCTTCTAAACTGTGTCACTGCATACAAATATATAACAGGGTTACTATCATTATTATTAGAACAAGCTCGCCATCTAATGGCTATCAAACAGATAACAGGTCTAAGCCTTTTAAGGCAGAAATGAAAAGAGCAATAGAACCTGGGGATTAAACCCATGAAAAGACTTTGTCACAATTTTGTCTCCGCGTGTGCATGCTCCATCATGCCAACTCTTTGCCACCCCATGGAAGTAGCCTGCCAGGCTCCTCTGTCAGTGGAATTTTCCAGACAATAATACTGGAATGGGTTGCTATTTCCTACTCCAGGGAATCTTCCAGACCCAAGGATCAAACCCCTGTCTCCTGCATTGGCAGGTGGATTCTTTACCACTGAGCCATCTGGGAAACCCCTAATTTGGTCTTCACCGTTTTGCTACTCAAGCACTGTATTACAAAACAACATTTTCCACTTCTGTTATAACTGCTTCTTCTCACAACTAAATGTCACTGAGAAGTCTGTGAAAACATTAGGCAGCATCAAGTCACTACAATGTAATTTAACACTATCTCTACCACTCACTATCACTGTGGTCCTGGACTAGTAGTAGTACTCCTCTGGGTCTCCATTTATTCACCCACAAAGCAAGAGTAGCGATGACTTCTAGCAAATAGCTGTTAGAATTAAATAGGATAGTCCAAAATGCTTATAAATTATAGCAAACAAAGCAAAATAGAAACATGTTAAGTGTCTAGACTTCCAGTAAACAAACATAAGTAAGTCTCAGCTTTTTGCATAAAGTCAAAGGCAAACATTTATAAGTGATGCTTTCGATTAAGTTAATAGAAAGAAAAGCCAATTTAAAACAAAAGCTTCAGTGTATTAGTTATCTTAAAATTTTATACAAACTAATTTTATTAGTCAAATGATTTATAACAATTAAACATAGAGTCTTCAAAATTAGCAAAACTGCTTTGGTTCTCCTAGGATATGCACTACCTATATAATATTTTAACAAAATTTTAATTTTCTCAAATGTGAAAAAGACTATCTCATCGAATTGACACATATATTCAATATATGTTATTTATTTTTTCTTATATTATTTTACTTAGTGCTATAATTGTATGTTTTGAAATAAATGTTATGAAATTAATTGTGGCATTCTATATTAAAATTTGAGAAATACTATACTGATGCTGGGAGAGACTGGGGGCAGGAGGAAAAGGGGACGACAGAGGATGAGACGGCTGGATGGCATCACTGACTCGATGGACGTGAGTTTGAGTGAACTCCAGGAGTTGGTGATGGACAGGGAGGCCTGGAGTGCTGCGATTCATGGGGTTGCAAAGAGTCGGATACGACTGAGCGACTGAACTAAACTGCACACTTGCAAATGTGGTTGAAAGCTTCCACTAATAAAGACTGGAAATATCACCAAAATTGGCAAAACCAGATTCCTATTGATGCTCCAGTACATCATATTTTATCATGAATATTACAAAAAATAGTATTTGCTATAATTCTTAAAAATATTATATACTAGACCTGTGACACAACATTCTACTCTGTTTTATTATTCCTCACAAAAAACTTATGAAGTACACATTATTCTCATCTTTATTTTCAGATGAGAAAGGAAAGCTAAGAGAGATTAAATAATTTGTTCAAGTTTAGCCTGATTGCAGCTGAGATGTGTCTAACTCCAGAGTCCAGATTTTTAGCCACTACATCATAATTCCAAAACTGTCATGCTTCCTAGCTTTATATGATCAGATTGAAGATACATTAGATGCACTTCTGACCAAGACATGCCAAACTTCTTAAAAACTTACAGTTGATTCTTATAATTTTCCCCTTGTGAATGTTGTTGCAATTTATACATTACCAATCAAAGCCACTAGGGCTCATCTCAGCTCTGCTGTGCTATTATCTATTAAAAATTAATAACAAAAATTACCTCCTTAATTAATAGGCACAGGAAGAGTTCCTAACTCACTGCAGAATTTTACATTGCTTATCCATCAAACTCAAAATAACTTACCAACTACCTAATTAATTCCTAATTGGTATAATTGGACCATTCCTTACCTATTCGCATCTGGACATACACCAAGAGATACTGGCCCTAGGTGTTTTTAGATATACTGTTCAAAAATAAATCATAAGAACAATATAAAACTTTTCCAACCAATCATCCCAATGACCATTACATAATTTTTTTCAAAGAATGATAAATAAGTGAAATATATTTCAATTAAGTAACTCAACCTCAAATTGTAAACACCAAATTCAACACAAAGGAACAGCCTGGCTTTCCCTCTGAACATAAATGATTTTCATTGTTAAGTTTCAAAGTATTTTACACAGAAAATTAGTTTTTCTCTGAAAAATTGCTATTTTAAATATGTCATGGTATTCTGGACACATGACTAATATCTGAAAAAGTCTTCATGTATTTAAATGTATTGATTTTAACACAGAAATGTACCACATGTTATAAGCAAAGTGACAATCAATTTTTGAATAATTAGTAGTAATAGAACAACATGTAAAATGTTACACAGATAATAAATTCAGATCATAAAGTATAGTTTCAAATATATATAATGATGAAACATTAAATAATTCAGAGCAAAAAATAACCAATGATAGGACAGAAATCTTTGACAAAGAATTCAAGATTTCAAGAGAGGAAGCAAATTGTCATGAGCTCCCATTTTATTCTGGGCAACTCTGAAAGGCACTTTCCATGTAAATCTGTCACCCGTTTGGATAGGATGATATTTTGAGACAGATATTTTTATTGTCAATTGACAAATGAGGGAAAAGGGCACAGAAAGATTGGATCACTTGCCTAAGGCAAAGCTGAATTTCGAGCTTCGATGTATCTGCCTCTAAAGTGTCTGTTCTCTTTTGATATTAAATGTGGTTTCCTTAATTAAAATGAATTTTAAAATGCAATTTCCTCACAGAGAGTTATTGTGAGGATAACTTGAGCTAGCTTAGACAAAGAGCATGACTTCAGTTCAATTCAGTTGCTCAGTCGTGTCCGACTCTTTGCGACCCCATGAATCGCAGCACGCCAGGCCTCTCTGTCCATCACCAACTCCCAGAGTTCACTCAGACTCATATCCATCGAGTCAGTGATGCCATCCAGCCATCTCATCCTCTGTCATCCCCTTCTCCTCCTGACCCCAATCCCTCCCAGCATCAGAGTCTTTTCCAATGAGTCAACTCTTCACATGAGGTGGCCAAAGTACTGGAGTTTCAGCTTTAGCATCATTCCTTCCAAAGAAAACCAAGGGCTGATCTCCTTCAGAATGGACTGGTTGGATCTCCTTGCAGTCGAAAGGACTCTCGAGAGTCTTCTCCAACACCACAGTACAAAAGCATCAATTCTTCGGTGCTCAGCTTTCTTCACAGTTCAACTCTCACATCCATACATGACCACAGGAAAAACCATAGCCTTGACTAGATGGACCTTTGTTGGCAAAGTAATGTCTCTGCTTTTCAATATGCTATCTAGGTTGGTCATAACTTTCCTTCCAAGGAGTAAGTGTCTTTTAATTTCATGGCTGTAGTCACCATCTGCAGTGATTTTGGAGCCCCCAAAAATAAAGTCTGACACTGTTTCCACTGTTTCCCCATCTACTTCCCAAGAAGTGATGGGACCAGATGCCATGATCTTCGTTTTCTGAATGTTGAGTTTTAAGCCAACTTTTTCACTCTCCTCTTTCACCTTCATCAAGAGGCTTTTTAGTTCCTCTTCACTTTCTGCCATAAGGGTGCTGTCATCTGCATATCTGAGGTTATTGATATTTCTCCCGGCAATCTTGATTCCAGCTTGTGCTTCTTCCAGTCCAGCATTTCTCATGATGTACTCTGCATACAAGTTAAACAATCAGGGTGACAATATACAGCCTTGACGTACTCCTTTTCCTATTTGGAACCAGTCTGTTGTTCCATGTCCAGTTCTAACTGTTGCTTCCTGACCTGCATACAAATTTCTCAAGAGGCAGGTTAGGTAGTCTGGTATTTCCATCTTTTTCAGAATTTTCCACAGTTTATTGTGATCCACACAGTCAAAGGCTTTGGCATAATCAATAAAGCAGAAATAGATGTTTTTCTGGAACTCTCTTGCTTTTTCCATGATCCAGTGGATGTTGGCAATTTGGTCTCTGGTTCCTTTGCCTTTTCTAAAACCAGTCTGAACAGGTGGAAGTTCTCGGTTCACGTTTTGCTGAAGCCTGGCTTGGAGAATTTTGACCATTATTTTACTAGCATGTGAGATGAGTGCAATTGTGTGGGAGTTTGAACATTCTTTGGCATTGCCTTTCTTTGGGATTGGAATAAAAACTGACCTTTTCCAGTCCTGTGGCCACTGCTGAGTTTTCCAAATTTGCTAGCATATTGAGTGCAGCACTTTCACAGCATCATCTTTCAGGATTTGAAAGAGCTCAACTGGAATTCTATCACCTCCACTAGCTTTGTTCGTAGTGATGCTTTCTAAGGCCCACTTGACCTCACATTCCAGGATGTCTGGTTCTAGGTCATTGATCACACATCGTGATTATCTGGGTCGTGAAGATCTTTTTTGTACAGTTCTTCTTTGTATTCTTGCCACCTCTTCTTAATATCTTCTGTTTCTATTAGGTCCATACCATTTCTGTCCTTTATCGAGCCCATCTTTGCATGAAATGTTCCCTTGGTATCTCTGATTTTCTTGAAGAGATCCCTAGTCTTTCCCATTCTGTTGTTTTCCTCTATTTCTTTGCATTGATCGCTGAGGAAGGCTTTCTTATCTCTTCTTGCTATTCTTTGGAACTCTGCATTCAGATGCTTATATCTTTCCTTTTCTCCTTTGCTGTTCGCTTCTCTTCTTTTCACAGCTATTCGTAAGGCCTCAGGCATATAATTTTTCTTCCTATCAACGTATATGTCCAGCTACAAATTGGTAAAAGTTATATACAATCAACTCCTAGTATTAACCAAAGAAAGAATTGGAAGAACAGCATCTTAATGAATATGTTCCAAATAAGTAACACACAACCATGTTTTAGCCTCCTTTCCTTTCAAATCTAACACATTTAGTTAATTATGACTCTTCACTCTCAAACTAGCCAGGTGCATGCTTCCCATCAGCTTCTGCCTCTTTAAAGGCAATACTAGGAAAAGCCTCAATAGACACTGACCTTGTTTTAGTTCACTGCGCAAAAGAACAGCTACAGATTAAATGTTCCAAAACCAAAAAGCTCATGTTCTTATTCTTTATAGAACAGTATGCACTGTTTGATAGTTAACGGGTGCTTTGATTGCATCTATTTGGAGAAAGCGTATTCAGTTACACAAAGGCTATATTTTGCAAACACTTCATTTTGGAGGACTCACAGGAAAGGGTTAGTTGCTCAGTCCTATCGACCCTTGGCAGTCCCATGGACTGAAGCTCACCAGGTTGCCCTGTACCTAAAATTTCCCAGGCAAGAATACTGGAGTGGGTTGCCATTCCCTTCTCCAGGGGATCTTCCTGACCCACGGATCAAACCTATGTCTCCTGCATTACAGGCAGATTCTTCACCATCTGAGTCACCAGGGAAGCCCCATCAGAAGTAATACTGCTTAATTTTAGATATTCTATTAGGCTTTATAATTACCTTATGCCTGAGGAAAATACTTGGCATTCTTTGTGTTAATTATTTGCAACTTTAAAATTATCTGAGGAATATGAACTATGGGCAAGGAACAAGATTTTACTTTTGGACTAAGCAAGCTCCTCATAAAGCTCCTAGCTTTAGGTACACTGATGTGTCAACATTTAGAATTTCTTCCACTAAACTGGTAACAGGATGCCACCAGCTTGTATTGAAAGGAGTTGCTGAGAAAACTAATGTTAGTAAATATTTTAGATTTTATAAACATATGAGCAAAATATCTTTCAGTTCTTAGTAACAAAAATTCTTTTATTTTAAAAAATGCATTGATTGATTGACAAAATGATTGTACTCAGTGTGCTCAGTTGTTCAGTCGTGTCTTACTCTTTGTGATCACATGGACCTGTAGCTTCACTTTATTTTTCATGTCCTTCTTTAATTATTACCTTATTTTTCTTGAATGATTATTTTGTAAGGTGTTTAAATTAATAGAAAAATTATGAACCCCAAAATATAAAACTACATACAGAAAAATTGAGCAAAAATATACTATGGCATTTTTCTCTGAGGTATATAGCTCACAACATGCATTTCAATGTGAAGATAATTTTACAGTCCTTTGTTTCAGTCTTAAAAATATTAAATGTGAGTAAATTTTGTTAGTACTTTTATTTTTCAAAAGACTGTTGAGGTACATCTAACCAACATCATTGCTAATATCTTGCATAACTCAATTTGTGGCAAAATACAACCCTACCAACATGAATATGAGAGTATAGAAAAGTAGGAAAGTCACTTAAAATAGATTTTTTTTAATTTATGTATAAACAGTATCTCACATTTTCTATTAAAAACATCTGCTTTTGTTCTGACTTATGACAAGTATTATGATATATTAAATAGAAAAACAGTAAATATTATACTTTGTTGTTGCTCAGTCACTAGGTCATGTCCGACTCTTTGCAACCCCATGGACTGCAGCAAACCAGTCTTCCCTGTCCTTCATCAACTCCCAGAGTTAGCACAAACTCATGTTCATTGAGTTAGTGATGACATCTAATCATATCATTCTCTGTCATTCCCTTCTCCTCCTTCCTTCAATCTTTCCCACCATTAGGGTCTTTTCCAATGAGTCAGTTCCTCACATCAGGTGGCCAAAGTATTGAAGCCTCAGCTTCAGCATCAATCCTTCCAATGAATATTAAGGATTGATTTCCTTTAGGATTGACTGGTTTGATCTCCTTGCAGTCCAAGGGACTCTCAAGAGTCTCTCCAGCACCTCAGTTCAAAAACATCTTCAGCGTTCAGCCTTCTTTACGGTCCAACTCTCACATCCATAGAGGACCACTGGAAAAACAACAGCTTTGAACATATGCACCTTTGTCAGCAAAGTGATGTCTCTGCTTGTGAATACATTGTCTAGGTCTATCATAGCTTTTCTTTCAAGGAGCAAGTGTCTTTTAATTTCATAGCTACAATCACTGTCCATAGTGATTTTGGAGTCCAAGAAAATTAAACCTGCCACTGTGGTTATTGTTTCCCCATCTATTTGCCATGAAGTGATGGCACCAGATGCCATGATCTTAGTTTTCTGAATGTTGAGTTTTAAGCCAGCTTTTACCCTCCTGTTTCACCTTCATCAAGAGGATCTTTAGTTCCTCTTCATGTTGCCATTAAAGTGGTATCATCTGCATATCTGAGGTTGCTGATTTTCTCCCAGATTTAGTGATTCCAACTTGTGATTCATCCAGCCTGGCAGTTCATATGATGTACTCTGAATAGAAGTTAAATAAGCAGGGTGACAATATATAACTTTGGGGTACTCCTTTCCCAATTTTGAACCAGTTTGTTGTCCATGTCCAGTTCTAACTGTTGCTTCTTGACCTGCATACAGATTTCTCAGGAGGCAGATTAGATATTTTACCACAGGGGGAATGTAATGTCTGGTATTAACCAAATTGATAATCTTACATTTATACATCGTACATAATAATTGAACATAAAAAATTTCCAGAAAACTAATTTAAACATTAATCCAAATAAAACATAACAAAGACATTTGGAAAGCATATCCATAGGCTTTTTAATCTAAAATCTTAGCTTTTGTATTAGAATTTACAAAGATATTAGATAATGCCAAGATGACAGTAAATTATACAGAAGGGTTGCTTTTATTTTTTTTCTTCTTAAGGCAAGTCTCCTTTTGGGAACTAATTTTGTATTCATATACTTTTCTGCCACTGAAATTGCTATTTCCTGCTTTTATTAACAGTAAAATGTTAATTCCCACTTATTGCTCTTTAAAACAGACATTTTATTTGTACTATTATTTGTTATACTACCTCTTTTTTAAGATGAAGGTATGTTAATTTATGACTCCATAGATATATTTATTTATTCAAAGGATTTGTGGAACTTTATTCAAGCTGTTCAATGCTCTGCTGAAAAACAAACTTTTGAAAAACTGCAAACTTTTAATTTTTAGATTAAAATGCAGATAATAATGAAATTAAAAAGCACATTAAAAGATGCCCATAATTAATAATGTTTTGTCACTAACTCGTGTCCATCTTTTTGGACCCTATAGACTACAGACACCCTATAGACACCAAGCTTCTCTGTCCTTCGGTATATTTCAGAGTTTGCTCAGACTCATACCCAGTGACTCAGTGACACCATCCCACCATCTCATCCTCTGTGGTCCCCTCTTCTCTTGCCCTCAATCTTTCTCATCATCAGGGTCCTTTTCAATGAGTCAGTTCTTCACATCAGGTGGCCAGAGTATTGGAGCTTCAGCTTCAGCATCAGTCCTTCCAATGAATATTCAGGCTTGGTTTCCTGTAGGATTGACCCCTTGCTGTTCAGGGGATTCTTCTCCAGCACCACAGTTTAAAAGCATCAATTCTTCGGTGCTCAGCTTTTTAATGGTCCAACTTTCACATGTGTACATGACTACTGGAAAACCATAGCTTTGACTATATGGACCTTTGTCAGCAAAGTGATGTCTCTGTTTTTGAATACAGTGTCTAGGTTTGTCAGAGCTTTCATTCCAAGAAGCAAGCGTTTTTTTTCATTTTATGGCTGCAGTCACCATCCACAGAGATTTTGGAGCCCAAGAAAATAAAATCTGTCCCTTTTTCCACTTTTTCCCCATCTATTTGGCATGAAATGATGAAAACAGATGCCATGATCCTAGTTTTTTGAACACTGAGTTTTATGCCAGCTTTTTCACTCTCCTCTTTCACAATAATTATTATGACTACACTAATAGCCATCTTTACCAAGTATAAGTCATAAGCACAAAATGCAATAATCTGATGAAATATAAATACAATTTGAAATGTATATATATATGAGCATTTATATGACATAAATTTGGAATCATATGATTCAGATTGTCATTTTCTCCTTTGTTTTTTGCTATTCTGATATTTCACTTGGTTGGCTAATATACTTTAAATATACTGCTTATACTATAAGTAGTATATCTACCAATAATAATATTCAATGAATATTATAATATGTACATTTATTATAAATTTTATTGGCCTTTAGAATGTCTCTTTGCATGTTACTTAGTATGAAACAGTGTTAAATATATATATATTGAAAACTGTAAGAAAGTTTTTAAATTATATATGTTCAAACTCTTTTCATTAAAATAAATCTATTAAACATGTTTGATTTTCTGTAAAAAAAAAATGAACTTTACTAATTTGTTTTTAATTTTATATCCATTTTTATTCATTATACGTATGTCCAAAGATGTCTATGTTTTAAATATAATTATTTTAATAGCTACTCATTGTACAACTATTATCTGCTAATTCAGTTCAGTTCAGTCGCTCAGTCGTGTCCGACTCTTTGCGACCCCAGGAATCACAGCACGCCAGGCCTCCCTGTCCATTACCATCTCCAGGAGTTCACTCAAACTTAAGTCCATCGAGTCAGTGATGCCATCTAGCCATCTCATCCTCTGTCGTCCCCTTCTCCTCCTGCCCCCAATCCCTCCCAGCATCAGAGTCTTTTCCAATGAGTCAACTCTTCACAAGAGGTGGCCAAAGTACTGGAGATTCAGCTTTAGCATCATTCCTTCCAAAGAATACCCAGGGCTGATCTTCTTCAGAATGGACTGGTTGGATCTCCTTGCACTCCAAGGGACTCTCAAGAGTCTTCTCCAACACCACAGTTCAAAAGCATCAATTCTTCGGTGCTCAGCTTTCTTCACAATCCAACTCTCACATCCATACATGACCACTGGAAAAACCATAGCCTTGACTAGACGGACCTTTGTTGGCAGAGTAATGTCTCTGCTTTTCAATATGCTATCTAGGTTGGTCATAACTTTCCTTCCAAGGAGTAAAGGTCTTTTCATTTCATGGCTGCAGTCACCATCTGCAGTGATTTTGGAGCCCCCCAAAATAAAGTCTAACACTGTTTCCACTGTTCCCCCATCTATTCCCATGAAGTGATGGGACCAGATGCTATGATCTTCATTATCTGAATGTTGAGCTTTAAGCCAACCTTTACAGTCTCCTCTTTCACTTTCTTCAAGAGGTTTTTTGTTCCTCTTCACTTTCTGCCATAAGGGTGCTGTCATCTGCATATCTGAGGTTATTGCTATTTCTCCCGGCAATCTTAAGTCCAGCTTGTGCTTACTGTAGTAAAAAAGACAACTCAACTTTTACACTTTTAACATATGATGATTTATCTAGTTTTTGCAAATTTAACCATGATTAAACTGAATAAATTTTACACATGCCATATATGAAATTATTCAAAATATCTGACTTAATACTTTAAAAACAAAAGTAGTTCTCTGGTTTTTGACAAAATTTTCCTTGACTATTACAGTATGCTTTACTAGAAATTGCTATAAATTTTTAATAAAATCTTATAGTCAAAAATGAATGTTTTGTTCTCATAAAGTTTATTTAAAATCTCTAATGTTTTTCAGTAATGTAAGTAGTAGAATTTAATGGTATTATTATTTTAATTTTCAGACTTTTTGCATTTTATCATTATCAAATATCAATAATGAGCTTCTTATATTCTGAGATCTTTAATTATGTTGCTTTAAAAAGAAAACAAATTATATAAAACCAATTCAACCAAAAATTCTTTATGAGCTAAAGTATACAAACAAATATTTGTGTCTTTTTTCAAACCCCATAATGTGGCATGTGAATCAAATAGGTTTTCAAAAGGTATTGTGTTGAGTAATATTTAAAAAACCCAAGTCATTTTAAGGACTATCTCACTTATTAAAACTGTTCTTCTGATACACAAAGTAAACATTAATTATCTTCTGAACAACTTGGTTAACTCTGTTGATTTATAAGGTACTCTTGTTCGGGCCTCAACCAAGTTATCTATACCTTAAAGCAGATTCAGGAGATTCATCATATTTGTTTTATCATTTTTGTAATAAACTAATGAAATACCCTGCACTCATTATTTTAAAAAAGATAAAATTTATAAATGTTCATTTTTGTTCCCAAGCAAATAAATTAAGCTAACTCTTTATATTTTTAAGGCACCCTTTGCTCTTTATCATGGTTGCCTAACAAACACAGCTCAGATTGCTATGTTGCCTAATATTCAGTTTATTCAACTTGGTTTTACTTTTATTGTGAAAAATCTTTAAAAATACAAAAATAGAGAAAACATTACAATTAGTCAATGAAACTTTCACCCAAAGCTTTGATAATTTTCAATAATTCACCAACATTTTTTCCATCTAGTCCCTCCTCCATATTTGTTAGTAAAGCAAATCTCAGATACCATATCATTTCAACCACGTTTTGAGTTTTCCTCAAAAACAAAATCTAAGAAAAATACTCAGCATCCCCAAAATAAAAATAATTCTGTAATAATTATTCCCTCCCTATTCAAACTTCTCTGATAAACTGAGAAATATATATTTTACAGTGTTTTATGTTTTGCAAAAATGGTGTCACATTACATTTGCCACATTTAATCTATAATAATTATAATAATCTTCTTTTTATCATGTCACTTGTTGAAAAATCCAGACCATGTGTCCTGTAGAATTCCCCATATTCTATATTTAGTTATTGGCAATCCCATCATAACATTTTACATTCCCTCTCCCCTCATCCCAATACTTACTGTAAAATTATGGTTTAATTAAGAGACTTAAACAGATTTAAGTACTTGTGGGCAGGAGTGGTGTTGCTGTGTAGTTCTCTAGTCATTTCATTAGGAGAGACAAAATGTGGGCTTGTTACACTTGAACTAAAGCTAGAGGTCAATGACTTTAGGTACTTTCTATCAAATCAATCACTGAAAAGTCCGCCACTAATAATATATTTTTACAATCATGCTATGGCATATATAGACACCATAATCATTCCCTTTAATGACTGCTCAGTGTACCACTGTATGTTCAACAAATGTCCTATAGAAAGACATCTGAAGTGTTTCCAATATTTTGCAATGAGTAGTTATTTGCGTATATTATTTTGTAAACTTCCAGTGTTTTACAATTAAATTTCTAGATGTTCGATAGTTGATCTAAAGGTAAATGTGTGTGTAGTTCTAGCAGGTGTTGACAAAAAAGTATACACTGGCACCATGTGTAATTCTTCAAAATAAATACATATGAATAGCAAAATTATATAAGGTATTTGCATAAAAGGAAAAAAATACATACATTTTTTAAATATCTGTCAAATCAAATCCAGGAATAATGTCTCAAGAAACGGTTATCCTAAATTTATTGGCATTTAAGTTAAAAAAATTAGCATCTTTTTGATATTAGCCTAAAATCCTAACATCATACACAAAAACAAACTCAAAATGGATTAGAGACTTAAATGCAAGGCCAGAAACTATAAAGCTCTTAGAGGAAAACATAGGCAGTACACTCTTTGACATAAATCACAGCAAGATCCTCTTTGACTCACCTCCTAGAGTAATGGAAATAAAAACAAAAATAAACAAATAAGACTTAACGAAACTTAAAACCCTGGGCACAGCAAAGGTAAGATTAAGAGACAACCCGCAGAACAGAAGAAAATAATTGCTAATGAAAAAACTGACAAAGGATTAATATCCAACATATATAAACAGCTCATATAGCTCAATATCAGAAAAACAAACAGCCCAATAAAAATGGGCAGAAAACCTAAACAGCTATTTCTCCAAAAAAGACATACAATGGCTAGTAAACACATGAAAAAATGCTCATTTATTAGAGAAATGCAAATTAAAACTACAACGAGGTAGCATTTCACACATCACTCAGGATCTGTTCAGATCAGATGAGTCGTTCAGTCGTCTCCGACTCTTTGCGACCCCATGAATCACAGCATGCCAGGCCTCCCTGTCCATCACCAACTCCCGGAGTTCACTGAGACTCAAGTCCATCTAGTCAGTGATGCCATCCAGCCATCTCATCCTCTGTCGTCCCCTTTTCCTCCTGCCCCCAATCCCTCCCAGCATCAGAGTCTTTTCCAATGAGTCAACTCTTCACATGAGGTGGCCATCATCACTCAGGATGGCCATCATCAAAAAATCTACAAAGAGTAAATGCCGGAGAGGATTTGGAGAAAAGGGAACCCTCTTGCATTGTTGAGGAGAATGTAAATAAATTGATACAGCCATTATGGAGAACAGTATGGAAATTCCTTTAAAAAGGAGAAATAAAACTACCACCTGATCCAGCAATCCCACTACTGGCCATATACCCTGAGAAAACCATAACTGAAAAAGGCACATGTACGCCAATGTTCATAGCAGCACTATTTACAATAGCTAGGACATGGAAGCAACCTAGATGTCCATCACAGAGAAATGGATTAAGAAGCTTATATACCACAAATGGAATATTACTCAACCATATAAAGAGCAAATTTGAGTCAGTTCTAGTGAGGTTGATGAACCTAGAGTCTGTTATACAGAATGAAGTAAGTCAGAAAGATAAAAAAAATACTGTATACTAACGCATATACACAGAATCTAGAAAAATGATATAGATGAACCTATTTGCAGGGAAGGAATGGAGACACAGATAAAGAGAACAGACTTATGGGCACAGTGGGGAAGGAGAGGGTTGGATGAATGGAGAAAGTATCATAGACATATACACATTCAGTTCAGTTCAGTTCAGGCGCTCAGTCGTGTCCCTTTGCAACCCTATGGACCACAGCACGCCAGGCCTTCCCATCCATCACCAACTCCTGAAGTTTACCCAAACTCATGTCCATCGAGTCGGTGATGCCATCCAACCATCTCATCCTCTCTCATCCCCTTTTCCTCCTGCCCTCAATCTTTCCCAGCATCAGAGTCTTTTCAAATGAATCAGCTCTTCACATCAGGTGGCCAAAGAGCTGGAGTTTCAGCTTCAACATCAGTCCTTCCAATGAACACTCAAGACTGATCTCCTTTAGGATGGACTGGATGGACCTCCTTGCATTCCAAGGGACTCTGAAGAGTCTTTTCCAACACCACAGTTCAAAAGCATCAATTCTGCTCTCAGCTTTCTTTATAGTCCAACTCTCACAAACATACATGACTACTGGAGAAACCATAGCCTTGACTAGATGGACCTTTGTTGGCAAAGTAATGTCTCTGCTTTTTAATATGCTGTCTAGATTGGTCATAACTTTGCTTCCAAGGAGTACGGACATTATCATATGTTAAATAATAACTGGTGAGAAGTTGTTATATAACACATTGAGACAGTCTGGCACTCTATGATGATCTAGAGGGGAAGGCTCAAGAGGGAAGTAATATATGTCTAATTATGGCTGATTTGCATTGTTGCATGGCAGAAACCATCACAACATTGTAAAGCAATGTTCTTCCAATTAAAAAGTAAATTAAAAATATTAAAAATTAAAAGTAAATTAAAACATTGTTTTGACAACTGTTATTATATATAACATACTGCATGAACAAAAATTCATAATAAAATATTATACCTGTGAGTGAGTGAGTGAGTGAGTGAAGTCGCTCAGTCATGTCTGACTCTTTGCGACCCCATGGACACCAGGCTCCTCTGTCCATGGGATTTTCTAGGCAAGAGTACTGAAGTGGGTTGCCATTTCCTTCTCCAGGGAATTTCCCAACCCAGGGATCGAACCCAGGTCTCCCACATTGTAGAGAGACGCTTTACCATCTGAGCCACCAGGGAAGTAAAGTAAGGTTGTTTATACTGTAAACAACCTTAGAGATTATGTCTAATTCATAAAAGTTAAAAACGGACAATAAATTCCAAGAGGTGGATTTTCTCAAATGTATGCAGTAGGACTCAATATTTTGAAATTCTACTTTAATGTTACTTCTGCTTTCACTTGAAAATGACTATATTCAAAGTATTTTTAGCATTAAAAAAAAGTAAAACCTTGCCATTGTAGTCAAATATCTAAATTTGACTGAACAATTATTCACTATATCCTACTTCCAAAGTAGTAATTTTGTTATTGAAAATATTACACTTTACACCTTAATACGAATATAAATATAAACATATATAATGGGCTCCCTTCTTAATTTATTTAGCAAGAATTTGTTTATTTCACGCTATATCTCTGTGTGTATATGTGTTTATGAGTGTGTGTTTTTGGCTTCTAGTGGTATTTACTAATTTTGAGGTCAATCTTACTGCATTAACTAGCACAGTTATTACTGAGATGGCTAAGATTTGAAAGAGTAAACTTAAATCCACAAAACTTTCATTTGCTGATATCAAATAAGTGAAAGAAAAGATTATATTATTGTTCCCTCTCTTAAAAAAAATAAGATATTAGCTTTTTCATTAAGTGTTTCATCAGAATTTTCCCCATGGAAAAAGCTTTGTTTTATATTTTTTTCTTATTTAATAATTATCTTCCAACAATACTTAGAATAGATTATAAGATCAGCAGAATAATGTATCCAGGTTACCTACCATTCATCCTGCATAAAGAATATACAAACTGGGGACTGAAAAAGACTGCTGCTGCTGCTAAGCTGCTTCAGTCGTGTCCGACTCTGTGCGACCCCATAGATGGCAGCCCACCAGGCTCCCCCGTCCCTGGGATTCTCCAGGCAAGAACACTGGAGTGGGTTGCCATTTCCTTCTCCAGTGCATGAAAGTGAAAAGTGAAAGTGAAGTCGCTCAGTCGTGCCCGACTCTTGGCAACCCCATGGACTGCAGCCTACCAGGCTCCTCCGCCCATGGGATTTTCCAGGCAAGGGGACTGGAATAGGGTGCCATTGCCTTCTTCCTGAAAAGACTGAATGTAGCCTAAAACAACATTTAGCTGATCAAATGCAAGCTAAATGCCTAAGACCTGAGTTTTAAGAAATTGTGCATTTCCTCAATACTCACCTGAAGGATGAAGATTCTGTTCCTCTAAAAATTCCAAATCAAGCATTAGATCATCTTCATCCAGTTCACAAGAGCCCAAATTATTCAAAACATCCTGAAGAAAAACCAAAATCAATAGTTAGAAACTAAAACACTGAGAAACTGAGGCAAATACCCACATTTAGATGTCATGAAGCAAAAAAGAACTCAAACTTTGCAAAGAAATGCTTTAACTGAACCCCAGAAATTATTTGCTTATCTTTCAAGCATTAACATTATTAGCACAAAAAATTTCAATAATTATAAAAATTTTAACTCATTAAAAATTCACAAAGAGGTTTTTCAAATGTATAGAAGAGTGTGAATTAAACCTTTAGATATTTATCATACCAATCTGAGTAATAGTCTTCTAACACATTTAATGTATTATTTCTCAAACAATTTTTTTAAACAGCGCCAACTCTGAAATGTGTATTCTTGAAAGGGGGGAATCCAGTTACTGTTTCCCAATCATTTGCTTTGGATTAGGAGGGATTAACAGTAGAAATAAATATCAACTAAGTTAAAAATTAATTATTGAATTTTATGTCATAAATATCAGAGCTAGATCATGTTACTTTTTCATTTTTTTTTTCCAAGAGGGAAAATAGTATAGTAAACTACAAGGATATATTGAGAAATCTTGAGGGAAATCAGTGATGGGCAGAGGTAGAAACTCTTGAAGGAGGACTACATTCCTGATCTGTGTATTTGTATATCGTTGGTAGAGACCAGGTTAAGAAACAACTTCCCTATCCATTGATTTGAGAGTTGACTCACTGGAAAAGACCCTGATGCTGGGAGGGATTGGGGACAGGAGGAGAAGGGGACAACAGAGGATGAGATGCTTGGATGGCATCACCAACTCGATGGACATGGGTTTGGGTGAACTCCAGGAGTTGGTGATGGACAGGGAGGCCTGGCGTGCTGCGAGTCATGGGGTCACAGAGAGTCGGACATGACTGAGCAACTGAACCTAACTGAACTGAATACTGTAAAAAAACTGAATTAAATATTATTGAACTTTAGAAACACATGTTATCTGTGAATAGAGCACAGTAGTTTCAAAGGTGATGAATATAACCAAATATACATGCTTCTTTATATAAATGAAAGTTAAAAGGAACTATTACTATATTGGATTCAATTGTATTACACTGTATCTGTATTAATTACAAGGAATCTAATAGTTTATAAATAAAATCAACTGCTTCTTGGATGTTCTATGATATCATGTGGCAAGGACAGCCCACTGAAAATAAGTTGCTTATTTATATAGCATCAAAGATATTATGAATACCAGTTCAGTTCAGTCGCTCAGTTGTGTACAACACTTTACAACCACATGGACTATAGTACACCAGGCTTCCCTGTCCATCACCAAATCCCAATGCTTACTCAAACTCATGTCTATAAGTTAGCAATGCCACACAACTATCTCATCCTCTGTTGTCCCCTTCTCCTCCCATCTTCAATCTTTCCCAGCATCAGGGTCTTTTCAAATGAGTCAGCTCTTTGCATCAGGTAGCCAAAGTATTGGAGTTTCAGCTTCAGCATCAGTCCTTCCAATGGATATTCAGGACTGATCTCCATTAGGATAGACTGGTTGGATCTCCTTTCAGTCCAAGGGACTCTCAAGAGTCTGCTCCAACACCAGAGTTCAAAAATATCAATTCTTTAGCACTCAGCTTTCTTTATAGTACAACTCTCACATCCATACATGACTACTGGAATAACCATAGCTTTGATGGAATGGATCTTTGTTGGCAAAGTAATGGCTCTGCTATTTAATATGCTGTCTAGGTTGGTCATACCTTTTCTTCCAAGGAGAAAACGTCTTTTAATTTCATGGCTGCTCTCACCATCTGCAGTGATTTTGGAGCCCCAAAAATAAAGTCTGTCACTGTTTCCAGTGTTTCCCATCTATTTGCCATGAAGTGATGGGACCGGATGCCATGATCTCCGTTTTCTGAATGTCGAGCTTTAAGCCAACTGTTTCACTCTCCTCTTTCACTTTCATCAAGAGGCTTTTTAGTTCCTCTTCACTTTCTGCCATAAGGGTGGTGTCATCTGCATATCTGAGGTTACTGATATTTCTCCCAGCAATCTTGATTCCAGCTTGTGCTTCTTAATCCAACCCAGCATTTCTCACAATGTACTCTGCATATAAGTTAAACAAGCAGGGTGACAATATACAGCCTTGATGTACTCCTTTCCCGATTTGGAACCAGTTTTTGTTCCATGTCCAGTTCTAACTGCTGCTTCTTGACCTGCATACAGATTTCCCAGGAGGCAGGGCAGGTGGTCTGATATTCCCTTCTCTTGAAGAATTTCCACAGTTTGTGGTAATCCACACACTCAAAGGCTTGGCATAGTCAAAAAAGCAGAAGTAGATGTTTCTCTGGAACTCTCTTGCTTTCGTGATGATCCAACGGATGTTAGCAATTTTCCTCTGCCTTTTCTAAATGCAGCTCGAACATCTGGACATTCTTAGTTCGGGTATGTTGAAGCCTGGCTTGGAGAATTTTGAGCATTGCTTTGCTAGCGTGTGAGATGAATGCAATTGTGAGGTGGTTTGAAAATTATCTGGCATTGCCCTTCTTTGGAATTGGAATGAAAACAAGACCAGGAACTGACTGTGGCTCAGATTACGAACTCCTCATTGGCAAATTCAGACTTAAATTGAAGAAAGTAGGGAAAACCTCTAGACCATTCAGGTATGACCTAAATCAAATCCCTTACGATTATACAGTGGAAGTGACAAACAGATTCAAGGGATTAGAGCTGATAGACAGAGTGCCTGAAGAACTATGGAGGGAAGTTTGTGACATTATACAGGAAGCAGTGATCAAGACCACCCCCAAGAAAAAGAAATGCAAAAAGGCAAAATGGTTGTCTGAGGAGGCCTTACAAATAGCTGAGACAGGAAGAGAAGCTACAGGCAAAGGAGAGAAGGAAAGATATATCCATTTGAATGCAGAGTTCCAGAGAATAGCAAGGAGAGATAAGAAAGCCTTCCTCAGTGATCAATGCAAAGAAATAGAGGAAAACAATAGAATGGGAGAGACTAGTGGTCTCTTCAAGAAAATTACAAATATAGGCAACACAAGATAAGCTGCCATTCTCAAAAATGCAAAACAGAATAATGAAACAACAAAAGAAATATAATTGAAGTTGATTGTGGAAAATTAAGAGTTTAAGCAGATATTACAAGGATACTATTTCCAAGTTTTATTGCACAGTATTCAAATATGAGAATTTTAATCAAGGAGTCAAGAATACATTGTTTAAAAAATTGTTTAATGATGAAGGTGTAGTAATTGATACAGCTTCAAATTAGCCTTAATAATTTTATACTTATATTTTGAATTTCATTGACCAATATTATGGTCTTAACTGTTTTCATCCAAAATTCATAAAATGAATCTTTTATAACTTCATTTTCAAGCTGAGGATAGATTATCAACTGTCAAATTCAAAATAGGGTTGAACCCTAGTACCTTGGAAAGTGATTATTTTTGAAGATAGCACCATTAAAGAAGAAGCTACATTTAAATCAACTCACAAGTATTGGCCCTAATACAATATGACTGGTGTTCCTATAGAAAATATAGGACAGACAAGAAAGACAGAGGGACAGCCATCGGAGGACACAAGAAGAAGGCAGCCGTCTGCAAGCCAAGGAAAGAGACTTCAGGAGAATCCAAACCTGCCTACACTTTGATCTTGGATGCCCAGCCACCAGAACTATAAGAAAATACACGTCTGCCGTTTAAGCCACCCAGTTGTGGTATTTTGTTATCACAGCCCCAGCACACTTACACAACCAACAACATTTAGAAAACAATGGAGATTAGAACAAAGGAAATAAATGCATGGCTGGCATATAATTCTGTGTTATGCTATGTAAGGACATCTTTCTCAATGTAAGCTTATATGTTTTGCATAGCATTTCTCTCTTAAACTGGAAATTACTTCATTTGATGTACCTAGCTAAAGAAAAAGATACCAGGTTCTTTAATAAGCCAAACTTCCTGTCCTTGGTGGATGATCCAAGATGGGCATTTTATCCAAACTTGCTGATGATATAGCCCTTTCAGAAAAATGAGAAGCGGTTCTGTTTGGTGTTAGATATTACAAGGTGTGCATCACAGGGACCTTGGACTTCACTGCATGGTTAAGATAGATTAAGTTTACTGGAAAAATGTCAAGTGTTATATTAGTAGGTCTTCTGTTTCTTGGTTCTAGCAATTCCCGAGGTCCAAAAGCATACATGATCTTTTCAAGGTTGAACTGTTCAACCCTATTTTGGATCTGATGGTTGATAATCTATCCTCAGCTTGAAAATAAAGTTGTAAAAGATTTTATTTATGTAACAAGGAACTATTTAAAACCTCTACCACTGTTATATCAACATTTAATTTAAGAAAGAAACACCAACCAAGTGAACAAATTAAATTTGGAAAATTCGCTACATTGTTTTGATTTATTCTCATTTAGGAGGTGAGCCTTGACATTTGAACTAGCAGGCTGGTCCATCACTGGTCTAGAGGAAGTGTTCTTTAATCTGCTTATTCCAAATTGCCTTGCTTTGATATCTTGCTTACAGAGCAACTTTCTTATTAATGTAGTGGAGTCTTTGAAGTTGGTGAAACACCATAAGAAAAGGAGAGCAGATGTAACAACATGATGTTACAGAAGGAAAATCAATGTGAATTTACAGCCCTAAAAGAGGTCTTTTCATATGTCTCCTTAAAAGAGACCAACAGTAGCAACGGTACTTTTGCCAACACTTAAGGACACTCTAGATACTTGCTACCCAATATCCACCAACAAAAAGAACCAGTGCTCTTTAATTACTAGGGAAATAAAGAGAAAATACACAATAGTTTTGGATCATTTTTTTTGTTGCCAGAAACAAGATTTGTCTAAAACAAACAAACAACAACAACAAAAAAAAACCAGGGGCAGTTTTAAAAGGTTAATGAAAGTGAAAGTCACTCAGTCCTGTCTGATTCTTTGAGACCCCATGGACTATACAGTCCATGGAATTCTCCACGCCAGAATACTGGAGTAGGTAGCCTTTCCCTTCTCCAGGGGATATTTCCAACCCAGGGATCAACCCCAGATCTCCCACCTTGCAGGTGGATTCTTTACCAGCTGAGCCACAAGGGAAGCCCAAAGAAATGCATATTCCTAGAATGAACACATTTGTAACCAGTTTTAGGGT
Source organism: Bos indicus (assembly GCF_029378745.1). Classification (NCBI taxonomy): domain Eukaryota; kingdom Metazoa; phylum Chordata; class Mammalia; order Artiodactyla; family Bovidae; genus Bos; species Bos indicus. Next base: position 34,989,626 of record NC_091765.1, read on the forward strand.
AATTGTATCAATTTGCTCTGGAATCATGGTAATATCTGCAGGAGGAATGGCAACCTGCTCCAGTATTCTTGCCTAGAAAATTCCATGGACCAAGGAGCTTGGCAGGCTACAGTACATGGGGTTGCAAAGAGTGGGATGAGACTGAGCCCAGCACAGCATAGCATGGTAATATGTACAGTTAAGTGGCTAAATCATTTAAGATAAATTGATATATTAGGCTTGGTATGTGAAAATAAAACACTGAGAAGAATTTGATGATATAAAAACTAAACCAATGTTTAAAGGCCATGGGGAATTTACTACATATTCTTATTTTTTATGTAAGATGTATGTGGTTGCTATGAGAAGAGTGATTGTTTAATTTTAAGGAAATGCTAATTTTTTACTAAATTCATAATATTAATAAATTAGATATTAAATCAAGCACAATTATTACTAAGTATTCCCTAAGCAGACATTTAAAAATCTGTCAACAATACTAATTACTCATGAAATCTCCCAAATGACTTTAAGCCATTAAGAGCAAACTAAATAGATATTAATGAAGTAATTCAAAAATCAATTTTCTAAACTCTAGGGATTTAACAATGAACTAAAGAGGTATGTTTTCTTTCCTCACTGAACTTAGAGATAACGAGATTCTAATAAAGAAATATCAATCTTTTCTATAAATAAAGTATGTACCATCACTTATAAATCAATCTCTTATGTTTCATTACTGTGAATTAATTTTCCAGAGCCTGCTTGTTATTGAATAAAAATAAAACTGCATGTCTAAAGCTAGTGCTGAAAAGACAAGCTCCGATCAGCCTATTAATATGTAACTATTCCATAAGGCCCATTTTATGACCTTTTGGCCTTGTCTCTTCATTGCAATAAAGATAATTATGATCCTGTGAAAAATAAAGAAAGCTGGGACATGTTACTACACAAGGAAGTGTTGCTTGTAAAAGAAATCATTCTGTCAAAGAAAATTACTAAGATACTCTCGTGGTTTTATAAACATGCTACTAATTGCATTTCTATACTGTTATATTTTAGATAAACAACTTTCCAAGAAGCCTTAAAATATCTAAAAGGCAAGATATGAGATTCTCTACTCTTAAATACTTGTTTATGTAATATTTAATGACACAGCAGACTGCTCTGATCATCATTTAGTCTAAATGTGAAGAGAATTTTCCAAACTAATGAGGAATAATCAATCTAGTTTACATTCTTGGATTCATTCTCCATTATGATCAGGTGATACTAGGTTATAAGTTTCATTCTCTACTAACCTAAATACAGAAGCTTCCATAAATTGACTAACAAGAGAATATTTTATTATTGAAAATGTATGATGTAGCTATTATGGATCTTCAGTGAAATGCACCTGTCCAAAATATATTCTGCAACTGGCTTTACAATTAATTACATTGGCTGTTTTACTTGGGGAAAAAAAGATAAAGTCAAATAACTTATACGCTTTCAAATAATTTGTAATATCCCAGAAAGATAATTACATGAACAGTGAAAAATGAGAGACATAAGAGGGTCAAGATACACATATAATCCAAAGCAGATGTCAGAACAGGCTGAGTATATAAAATTTCATGAGGAGGGCATAGCAACCTACTCCTGTATTCTTGCCTGGGAAATCCTATGGACAGAGGAGCCTGGTGGGCTACAGTCCATAGGGTCGCAAAGATTCTAACACAACTGAAGTGACTTAGCACACATACAGGCATACAATTTCATAAAAGCTGAGTTTTGCATATCCATACATGCAGTGGAAAAGAAAATAATATGCCAATACATATGTACATATATATATATATATATATATATATATATAATTATATAATTTCACTGTTATACTTTCACTGTTCACTGTTAACAGTGAAGTAACTGTTTCACTAATTACTACTCCAGGGAGTTATTTGGTTTTTATTTCCTGATTCGGTAAATGAAGCATTTGCTGTTGTTCTTTAGTTGCTAAGTAGTGTCCAGCTCTTTCGCAACCCCATGGACCATCACCCGTAGGGCTCCTCTGTCCATAGAACTTCCCAGGCAAGAATATTCACTCACTATAACAGAGTTACCTTTACCTCTCAACGTGGTAGGCACAGAACATTTTCAAAGACAGCTTGCTCTATGCTAGGTCCTGTATAATCTTATGGATCTTTATATATCAAAATATAGTTTTAATAAATATTTTCAAAAATTTGTCTTAATTCTATCAGCCCTTATTGGTGAGACTTCCCCACTATAAGTTCAAAAAAATACATTTTGTAAATATGAATGACAAATGTATATAATTCACTAAAATGATATATTGGCATTATAAATACAAGCAAAGGATAATATTTTGTTTTGATTACTGTGTTTTTTATTTCTGTATAAAAAGTTAGCAAACTGAGATTCTTAAAGCTATGAGTGGCTAACTCTTAGAGACCAAACTTGCTAACTCTATTCTTTATATTAATAAAAGGTAAATGATTTTGTATTTTTCAGGCAATACAGTACTAAAATACTAAAGTATCACATTATAACATTTCACTTTTTAGGAAAAGTTAACATTTATATGAAATTAATATCTCCATAGATTTCATATCTATTTTAAACCAATATCTGAATTTGTACAAAATTTTAAAGTAAAGATTGATGGTTTCCATCATCAAAAGAGGAGAAGGGCAAAGAAGGGAAGGGGCAGACAGAGGATAAGATAGTTGGACGACATTACTCACTCAATGGACATGAGTTTGAGCAAACTCAGGAAGACAGTGAATGACAGGGAAGCCTGGTGTGCTGCAGTTCATGGGGTTGCAAAGAGTCAGACACCACGACTGAACAACAACAACGCAAGGGAATAAATTAAAAGTAACCTTTATTATTAAGTAATAAAAATAGAAATACAAATAGAAAACTAGTGAGTATAAAAATATGATTAGCAAATGCAGTTTTTTCTTGTCATCATTTATGGCATGGAGGAAAATAAATAATGTCTTTTGGGATTCTATTTTCATAACAAAAGAAAACAAATGTTACAGATGCCATCTCCTTGATTTCACATTTCACTACGTGAGTTTGCATCACTTCAATAAAGCAACAGAAATAAATAATTATCAAATATTTGTAACTCTAATGAAAGCAAGACCCACTCAATAAAATGCCAGAATTAAATTGTGTGTAATTGGCTTGAGATGAACATGGTAACATGGAAAAGAATGCTATCACAATTAAAATTCTTAGAAATCTAGTATTTTTTAAATATATGTTAGAGATCATTATTTATAGCCTTCATTCTTTGTGCACTAGGAAAACAGTTAAGAAGTGTATTTCATTATTTTGTAATTGGTGTTAAGGTCAACTTTTTGCCAAGAACTAATCCAGTTCTTTAACTTTCACTTACAATTCTTTCTAAATACTACTCTGAGATTACTTTCATTAAAGTAATCAATCATTTATATATATTCCTTCATCATCTAATACAGGAAAAGATGATAAAGGTATGTATCTACAGAACAAATACTATTAATGATTTCATTTTAATTCAAAACTCAATGATCTGGGGCTTTCCTGGTGGTTCAGTGGTTTAGACTCCACTCCCAGTGCAGAGGGCCAGGGTTCTATCCCTAGTTGGGGAACTAGATCCCACATGTTGCAATTAAGAGTTCACATGCTAAACCCTCACTTCTACTTGTGTGCAGGCTCATGAAAGAATTCACAATGGACAGAAATCATATGAAATGTCAACAATGTTTGAAGTAAGTTTTATTTCCCTCTAAGAATAAGCACCTTTCTTCTGTCAGGAAGCCTGTGGTCATTTTTTTGTTACTGGTAGCTCAATATAATCCCCCAATATGTTTTTTATTATGTTTTATGATTAAAACTGTGTGATTATTTTGCAAAACAGTAAAAAAAAAAAAAAAGAAGTTTGCATGCTGCAACTAAGACCCAGCACAGCCAAATAAACAAATAAGCATTTAAAACAAAGCAAAATTCAACAATATGAGTTCTATCTACCTATCCAAAATTGCTTCCTGAAAAATTATTAATAAAACTAAACATATTTATTATTTTCTGAAAATGCCATTTGCATTGAGTCTATTTTCTTTCCCCAAATACCTAAAGAGCAAATACAAAGTAACATATTCATACTTTATTACATCACAGACTTTTTTTTTTACATTACTTATAAAAGGGTCTAAAACATGCCTTTTGCTAATGATGGGAAAGATTAAAAATCTTTCTCTTAAAAATTCCCTTTATGTGCAATATATCCTGGTTTTTATGGAATATTTATTGTTGTTCTTCAGTCTCTCAGTCATGTCCTCTCTTTGCTACCCCATGGACTGCAGCATGCCAAGCTTCATGGAACATAAGACCATCAATTATACACACACCTAAGCAGAGCACATTTGCCCAAAGAATGATATCAACTATTCACTGTACTTTCTACAAATGATCCTTCACTATGCTGTTTGATAATGTTAAAAAAAGTCTAACCTTTCAAATTTTCCTTTTCTTTTTTTTATTCTTCCATCAAAGTTCAAATAACATTCCATTTCTTTATGAAGATTTCCTCATCTTCATGTGGTTAACATTAATTTACTAACTTTAATTACTAACATTAATTTCTTCCCATGTGGTTTGTAATAGTTCTTCTATTTGCATCCTTAGAGTAAATATGGTGCAATTATTCTCCCTCTGCAATTCCTACAGTACTTAACACAGTCTTGAGAATATCAATAATTTAACAAAATCAATAATTATGTACTGACAACCATCAATATGTCAGGCTTCCCCAGTGGTTCAGCAGTAAAGAATCTGCCTGTAATGCAGGAACCACAGGAGACCGGGGTTTGATGCCTGGTTCAGGAAGATCCCCTGGAGGAAGTCATGGCAACCCATTCCAGTATTCTTGCCTAGAGAATCCTATGGACAGAGGAGCCTAGTGGGCTACAGTACATAGGGTCACAAAAAGTGGGACATGACTGAAGCGACTTAGCACCCATGCCCGCACATCAATATGTCAGGTACAGGGCAAGTAACAAACTGTCTCAAATTCTAAACTTGTTAAATAGAACCATATAGCACACAAATTAGAGCATTTTCTGACTTAATGAGAAACCCATGGTTATTTTAATACTTTTATATTTCATTTGTTCAAAGTATCACATTGGAACTATGTTGGGAAGCAATCTAATTCGACTTACAAAATTATTTCATACTAATGTACTTTGCATTAAGGTACAAAGAAACACAAGTGAATAAGCAGAAATGGTACACCACGAGCAATTGCAGAGTACCTCTTTTTTTCCTTTTCTTTTTCTTTTTCTATTCAAAAAATTAAATTTATATTCTCTTAAATAATAATGAAAAGAATTATATTTTAAAAACTAAAATAAAAATGGTGTTAAATGCTATGAGAGAAAGAAGGACAAATATTTCATCAATATAAATATATGAACATAATCAGGTTCGAAGTGCTTTATCATCATATTTCTTTAGTGCTTAAATATCTACAGTGATCTACAAAAATATATAGGCCCATTTCTTGGTCTTTGAAAAATTAGTTTAAAAAACACAATATTGACTTGTAGTCTACAATAAAACATAAAGTCACAAAATAAATATATTCATAAATATCAAATATATGTCAATACTAATTTTATCTAAATTACATAAACAAGAAAATATCACTAAGCTACAAATCAGAAAAAATATTTGCAGGTAGATGAGAGTCAAGACAGAATAGAATAGGTTCACTTCTTTGTTTTGGCGTTATTTGCCAACCTATTTTTTTACATATATATAGATTATCAAACGAATTTATCCCTCTGGTTAGATCAATACACGATTTAGAAAAAAATATTTTTATTTTATCTAAATTATTTGCAAAATTAAATACAAAATTGGAATATTTTATCTTGCCCAGCCATTCACACATCAGTTTTTACTACATAGAGCTGAACTATAAAGAAATTCTAAGTAAATGAAGTACTTTACATCAACAGAAATCTAGTGCAGTATTCAAAATCCACTGATAAAATCAATCAATTCAACTTAATTAATGTATAAGTTAATGTAATTTATATTATAATGATTTGAGGTACATAAATAGTGATAACATTAAAGAAAAATGTTTAGAGAAACTAAACAAATTAAATTTTAATGAAATTATAGTTGCTTTACAATACAATATTACTATAAGCCTTTTTTTCCTGTGGAAACTCATTTTCCTTTCATTATTATGATTAGAAATTAAGATTTATTTTTATTACCATTACCCCAAAATGCATTCACTAAGTGCATTTTCCCATTTTTTACCTTCATAGCAACAATTTATTACATTTTTAGAATAAAACAATCATTATTAATTCCATGTACACCATGATATATTCTGGGGTAAAGATATCAAAAAACAAAAAACATCCTGTTGATGAAATTGTATCTTAATTTGTTTTCATTTTGTAAAAATCACACCAATATATAATGCAAATAAACATGAAATCAGCCTTTGTATTTTTACGAAGCTATTGTTTCCATCATCTTCCTATAAAATATACCTTCAATTCTAAAAGATTCAAACTCTTTGAATTTGTTTCATAAATTTGAGAAAAATCTTGGAGCATAAAGAAAGCAAAAGTCTTCTATATCTTAGAATGAATAACTCCAAGTTATTCAGGATGTTAACATGAACTCCTAACTGGCAATTGCTTTCTGCCCTAATTATCATTTTCTCACTTCAGCTTCATCGTATGTTTGCCCTAAGAAATATTTCTTATTGCTAACTGCTTTCTGAAACATTCAGAATGCTTACCAGATCTACCAATACTTTTATTATCATTCTGAGAATATCTATCATTCATATAACCATGCCAAATATATGTCAGTTTCTGCAGAAATTTAAATTTTCATTTCTATAAAGGTTTTCATCACACCATCTTAAATCTATCACACCAGTCCTCCTCATTGTATCAAGCAAATGGCTCCTCTTTGATACACTACATTCTCCCCTTTCCCTATATTCAAATTTTTCTATCTTTTATACTACCATTAATTATGTGGGAAAGCATTTCAATTGCTGATACCCAAGAAACTTGACAAGTTCCTTGGAGTATGCTTCATAAGATTCTCTGACTTAAAGGAAAGATTCCTTTTGTTTCATACCCCTCGATCTTCATATTTCTCATAAAAATTTTTTCATTAACCATCATATAACAGACCCCCTTGGAGTTATGTTATAGCCATGTACTAGATTTTGACCTTAAAACCATCCTGTACAAACCTCCAAAACTATCTCCCTCTGTCTAGGTAACCCAGAAATCCATACATTAAGATGACAAGAATACAAAATGAAGAGAATCTTTGAATCATAACATGAAGGAAAGCTGCCCTGGAGAGTTGCCAGACCCTGTCTGTAAGAAATACATTTGTGTTGTATTTAAGCCATTAAGATTTTCCATGGTTTATTTCTTAGTACCTCATAGCCCAGCCTATACAAATTAATAAATTCTCATTCTTTTACTCATTTCATATGCTCCTTATCTTACAATTTTAAGTTCCGTAATTTTCTAATAATTGTTCCTCTATAATGGACTTTAAACAGTCTTGCTTTCCTATATTTTACCAGGTCTCTATTACTTTCTATTATTGCAATATTGAGTATCATACTGGCAAAATATTTTGTGTACTGCTTCCTTAAGTGATATTTACTGTGTTTTCCTGGTAGCTCAGTCAGGAAAGAATCTGCCTAAAATACAAAAGACAGCCTACAGTGTAGGAGACCAGGGTACAATCCCTGGGTCGGAAGATCCCTGAGAAAGAAAAGGCAAGCCACTCCTGTATTCTTGCCTGGGAAATCTCATGAACAGAGGAGCCTGGTAGGCTATAGTTCATGGAACAGCAGTTAAAATTGTGCTTCCTGGGTATACTGTGTTATAAATTATTAAAGCAACTTTTTCTTTCTGTGTGTGTGTGTGTGTGTGTTCAGCTGCTTAGTCGTGTTCAACTCTTTGCAGCTCTATAGAGTATAGACCACAAGTCTCCTCCATCCATGGAATTTTCCAGGAAAGAATACGAGAGTGGGTTGCCATTTCCGACTCCAAAGTATCTTTGCAACCCACGGGTCAAAACCAGTCTCTTGCATCTCCTGCAATGGCAGGAGGATTTGTTACCACCAGCAGCACCTGTTGGAGAAGGCAATGGCACCCCACTCCAGTACTCTTGCCTGGAAAATCCCATGGATGGAGGAGCCTGGTGTGCTGCAGTCCATGGGGTCACTAAGAATCGGACATGACTGAGCAACTTCACTTTCCCTTTTCACTTTCTTGCATTGGAGAAGAAAATGGCAACCCACTCCAGTGTTCTTGCCTGGAGAATCCCAGGGATGGGGGGAGCCAGGTGGGCTGCTGTCTATGGGCTCACAGAGTTGGACACGACTGAAGTGACTTAGAAGTAGCAAATCTACTATTGCAGTCAAGAATCACTTAGAAGAAATGTAGTAGCCATCATAATAATAAACAAAAAAAAAAAGATTCCATAATGCAGTATTTGGGTGCATTCTTAAAAATAACAGAATGATCTCTGTTCATCAGTAAACCATTCTATACCACAATAAACAAAGACTATGCCCCAACCACTAATGCTAAAAAAGGTGAAGTTTAACGGTTCTATGACTGAACAAGACCTTTTAGAAATAAGGCCAAAAAAGATATCCTTTCATCACAGGGGACTGGAAAGCAAAAGTAGGAAGTCAAGAGATACCTAGAGTAATGGGCAAGTTTGGCCGTTGAGCACAAATGAAGCAGGGCAAAGGCTAACAGAGTTTTCCCAAGAGAACACACTGGTTGTAGAAAACACCCTCTTTCAACACCACAACAGATGACTTGTACATGTGGTCAATACTGACCATGGTATTGACCAGATGGACAATACCGAAATCAGACTGATTATATTCGTTGCAGCCAAAGATGGAGAAGCTCTATACAATCAGCATAAACAAGACCAGGAGCTGACTGTGGCTCAGATCATGAACTCCTTATTGTAAAATTCAGGTTTAAATTGAAGAAAGTTGGGAAAAACACTAGACCTCTCAGGTATGACCTAAATCAAATCCCTTACAATTATACAGTGGAAGTAACAAATAGATTCAAGTGATTAGATCTGATAGAGTGCCTAAAGAACTAAAAGAACTACAGATGAAGGTTTGTAACACTGTACAAGGAAACCTTACAAACAGTTGAGAAAAGAAGTGAAAGGCAAAGAAGAAAAAGAAAGATACATCTACCTGAATGCAGAGTCCCAACAAATAGTAAGGAGAGATGAAATAGTCTTCCTAAGTGATCAAAGCAAAGAAATAGAGGAAAACACAGAATGGCAAAGACCAGAGGTCTCTTCAAGAAAATTAGAGATACCAAGGGAATATTTCATGCAAAGATGGGCACAATAAAGGACAGAAATGGTACGGACATAATAGAAGGAGAAGATATGGCAAGAATGCACAGAAGAATGCTATAAAAAAAAAAAATCTTAATGACCCAGATAACCTTGATGGTGTGATCAGTCACCTAGAGCCAGACATCCTGGGGTGCAAAGTCAAGTGGGCCTGAGGAAGCATCACTATGATCAAAGCTAGTGGATGTGATGGAATTCCAATTGAGCTATTTCAAATCCAAAAAGATGATGCTGTTAAAGTCCTGCACTCAATATGCTGTACTCATTTGGAAAACTCAGCAGCGGCCACAGGACTGGAAAAGGTCAGTTTTCATTCCATCCTAAAGAAAGGCAATGCCAAAAAATGCTCAAACTACCTCACAATTGCACTTATCTCACACTCTAGCAAAGTAATGCTCAAAATTCTCCAATCCAGGCTTCAATAGTACGTGAACCAAGAAATTCTAGATATTCAAGCTGGATGTAGAAAAAGCAGAGGAACTAGAGATCAAATTGCCAACATCTGCTGGATCATAGAAAAAGCAAGAGAGTTCCAAAAAACATCTAATTCTGCTTCATTGACTACGATAAAGTCTTTGAGTATATGGATCACAGCAAAGTGTGGAAAATCTTAGAGAGATGGAAATACCAGACTACCTTACCTGCTTCCTGAGAAATCTGTACTCAGGTCAAAAAGCAACCAATAGAACCAGAAATGGAACAACAGACTGGTTCCAAATTGGGAAAGGAGTACGTCAAGGCTGTATATTGTCACCCTGTTTATTTAACTTACATGCAGAGTACATCATGTGAAATGCCAGGTTGGATGAAGCACAAGCTGGAATCCAGATTGCTGAGAGAAATATCAATAACTTCAGATATGCAGATGACACCACCCTTATGGCAGAAAGGAAAGAGAAACTTAAGAGCCTCTTGATGAAAGTGAAAGAGGAGAGTGAAGAATTTGGCTTAAAACTCAACATTCAAAAAATGAAGATCACGGCATTCAGTCCCATCACTTCATGGCAAATAGATGGGGAAACAATGGAAACAATGAGAGATTTTATTTTGGGGGGGCTCCAAAATCACTGCAGATAGTGACTGCAACCATGAAATTAAATGACACTTGCTCCTTGGAAGAAAAGCTATGACAAACCCAGACAGCGTTTTAAAAAGCAGAGACATTACTTTGCTGACAGAGGTCCATAAAGTCAAAGCTATGGTTTTTCCAGTAGTCATGTATGGATGTGAGAGTTGGACCATAAAGACAGCTGAGCACCAACGAATTGATGCTTTTGAACTGTGATGTTGGGAGAAGACTCTTGAGAGTCCCTTGGACTGCAAGAAGATCAAACCAGTCAATCCTAAAGAAAATCCCTGAATATTCATTGGAAGGACTGATGCTGAAGCTGAAACTCCAATACTTTGGCTACCTGATGCAAAGAACTGACTCACTGGAACAAACCCTGATGCTGGGAAATATTGAAGGCAGGAGGACGACAAGAGGATGGAATGCTTGGAATGGCATCACCTACTCAATGGACATGAGTTTGAGCAAGCTCTGGGAGTTGGTGATGAATAGGGAAGCCTGGTGTGCTACAGTCCATGGTGTCGCAAAGAGCCGGAAATGACTGAGCGACTAAACTGACTGAGAGCCACCTTGAAGCCCCTTTCTTTTACTTAGCCTATTTTAAAAGATGCTCATAATCACTGAGACATATGGCAAGAACAAAGTTACTATATGTTAAATTTATAGAATCTATTGCTTTTCTTATAAACTTATATTCCTTAAAGGAATATAAATTCATTAGCACAAGAATCGTCTCTCTTGAAATACCACCAAATATGTCCTGTAAATCATGATATACTATTTTCGTAATAGCAACTTAGACAATTATGCCTGATAGCAGATCCTAATTTTCCACACTAAAATATTTCTTAGTTTATCTGCATTTCTAAGCTACAAGATCAAGGTACATTATCTTAGGCATATTTGGGATATCAAAGAGTTGAGAATTAAATGAACTTATGGCCTTCCTGAGAATATAAATATTAATTCCACATTGCAATTAGAAATATTTTAATCCACTCTATCATCTGCCAAGTGTATGTAGAACACAGTGAGAAAGAACTTTTTTTTTTTGTAAAATTGTAATTTTGACTGTGCAACATAGCTTTGGATCACTTCCTCTGAGGAACTTATGCTCTTTCTCTGTCAAATGGAAACAATCAGTCCTGCTCTTATTTGTTGCTAGGATTAAAGTTCTAAAGAAAACTGTACAATGTTTTGCAAATATCACTCATTATTATTTCAAGTTACAAATCAAGTATACATTTTACTTCTGTTAAAGCCAGCAGACGTAGATTTTCTAGAAATCTGAAACTATGAAATTACAAGCAATGTCATAAATACCTGAACATTTTTACAAAATGAACAAGAGTTATTTAATTAATGGATGAATGAATGAATGCAAAGTATAATATATTGATAGTAAAGAAATAATAGTTAAATGTTAAGGGAAATTAGAGATGAATGAAAAAAATGTGCCAGAATAAAAGATAGTGATATTCTTTCTATTATTTATCCTATTTTTATGAAAAATTAGAATTAAAAAACTTCATAAATAGTTTCTATGCAAATTTCCCATCCACAGTTAATATCCATAATTGTCTATTTCCAGTTACATGTTGTTAATTCCTATAAAAATGTTCATCTCAGTTACTGTTGCTCTATTAGGAAATGTTACATTGAGTTACATTAGATTTCCTACACTTTTAAAGACAGTATTCACATGTTGGTTAATATAAGTTTCATTATTAAAACTTCAGCAATTTTTACTTCTTATACATTTTTTAGTTATTTGGTTTAATTCCATCTCTCAGATGTTATTTTTTCAACAAATGAACAGCTTCTGTGTGGTACTGATAATTTCCTGGAGATCATAGTTCTTTTATATCCATATAGTGATGATATAATCCATTTTCCATTAAAATGATTTAGGATTCAGCTACTCAGGTTACAATTTATCTAGCATTCTTACCTATTTATACCAGTGCTGTACAGTGTTGACTAATAGCTTGGCCATGTGTTCAGATTTTGGATAGCAAAGCATCTTACGGAGCTAAATTTCAGAAAAAATGAGATTTTACAACCTAGTAATAAATGTTGCTGGGATATAGTTCTGTCTCTGAAAATTAGCTTCCACAACATTAATATTATTTTATAACCACAAACATAATGTGCCTATGAAGAAGTGTGTGAAGCATCTAAGATTTTATCCTATAGGTAAGCTAATCTTCAGCCCACCACAGTTTCATATTTGCTAGAAGAAGACACAGACTCTTGGGTTAGACACAAAAAAACTTTATTCACATCAATAGCAATAGCTGGAGTGTCAATATTTGTGAGTATGTGTGATAATTTCCTAAGTGCCAATTCCCACAAGTTAACACAAAGAGAGCAAGGTGATGATATATGCACATGCATAGGGTTGTATTTCAGGAGACAAACCTCATTTGGGATGTGCAAGTAAAATGCAAATCTTTGATAATGGGGAGTAAACATATCTGCCATTTGTTAAGGAATAAGACACTATCTCCCACTTCTGTTCACTATTGAAAGTAAATTGAAAGTGAAAGCCTCTCAGTTGCGTCCGACTCTTTGCAACCCCAGGTACTATACAGTCCATGGAATTCTCCAGGCCAGAATACTGGAGTTGGTAGCCATTCCCTTCTCCAGTAGATCTTCCCAACCCAGGGATAGAACTCAGGTCTCTCGCACTGCAGGCAGTTTCTTTACCAGCTGAACCACAAGTGAAGCCCCTGTCCACTATTAAGTATGAGTAAAAAACTATTTTGGCACAAAGGCAGTGCCTCTCCTTGCAAGCAGTACAGAAGTATGAGAAATCTATGTGAATACTGTGTCTTAACAACATCGACTATTGTCTATAGGGTCTTAACTTTTGGAAAATGTTTCCATCACTACAACATCCTGTTGACTGCTTTGATTAATCTGTCTGACAGGCTGGGACTAAAACCACCAATTTATTCCACAGAGCATTTAATTAAGGCTACTAACAATAAGACTGAGCAATATGAGGCTAACTTGCAGAACTGAACTCAGTCATGTCCCCTAAGGCCCCAGATCCAGGCAGCTGAAAAAATCCTACAACTGATTAGGAACTGCCTTAAAAGCCAGGTGACTCTCTGTATCGACATTTCCATTTGACCCAAGACATTAACCCAGTTTCAGCAGGAAGTATTAAAGATAGCTCAGACTCTGCCTGCTTTGGCAGGCAAGGAGAAAGTCTAGGGCAAATCTGTCACCTGTAACTACCCCGGGTCAGTGAGTTGAGGCTGAGCTGAAAGCTTTCAAAAGCCAAAGTTATGTCATTGATCACTGCAGCTGAATGCAGGAACAAGATCAGCACCCCTTTTTCCAATTGGTGATCTCCATTTTAGGGATTACTGCACACAAAGTGAACATTAATAACGAGACACCTATTCCTCCATAAGTCATCCCCAAAACCAAAAGCCATGACTTTGGCTCTTGAGGGCTTTCAGCTCAAACTCATGCAGTCAAATGAGGGCTACATGATCAACTAGTGGTGTTTCCTTAAATACTTGCTGGTCAATTATGACCATCCCTAGGGGCAAGTTAATTCCTGGCCTCTATAGAAAAAAATATAGTACCAGGGCAACACATGGTGCCCCTGAAACAGGTGTTTTTCACAATCATAAACCCTCTGTAAATGAGGGGCACGGGTTGACAGTGTCTCCAATGTGGCCTCCCAGGTTGCTGGCAAGCCTTGGGTACCCACTAAAGCTCAAATAATTGAACCCAGTCCTTGTTTGAAGGGACTTCCAAAAAATCACAAGAACTTCATGGCTCAGACATTGAATTGTGACTAGAGCTTGGTAGCAATCTAATAGATGCTATTTAAAAGGAGTGCCTGATATCCCTATCAGAAGCATGTCTTAAACCCCAAGGAGCACATACTAGGTGAAGGCTGCCTCCCTTTGCCAGATCCTCTAATTGGCAAAATCATCAGTTATAGAAATTCTAACTCAGAGGAGCAATTAGGTTAAAAGACCTCAAAGAGAGGAACACTTCTCTACATGAGCTATTTCTACAGGGGGGCTTTTCCATGCTAATTATGGGAGAGGGAAATGCATGTATAGAAAACAATCAATTTTCTACTATATATTCAGATGTGATAAAAACAAAAACAGAACAGTGAATTTTCCCAAAGGCCCTTACTCAAAGGATCACATTAGCTGCCCTGCTCCTCTCAGAAGCTCACCCAAATCCAATCAGTTGAGTTTTCGTATCCCTTCAACACATAGCCCGAAGGAGGAAAGTTACTTGAATATCTATATCCATTAGAACTATAAAGCTGCAGTTTCTTTCCTTCCTGAAGTTCCTTGGCATACTCAGATCAGTATAGTTTTTGTTCCACTTTGGAAACAAGAAGACTCTGATCTCATCTGATACTATCTGTCTCCTTAAAACTACTTAGGTTGGGGCTAGGTGCCCTGTCACTAAACAAGCTCTCTCACTTACCTTCAGATTTTAGTGATATAGCAGTGGCTTGTGGATCAATTAAAAATCTACATCAAATAGCAAAATCATCATGACTAAAACCACCTATTCTAGTCTTACGGACCTTTTTAACAGCCACAGTCACATCACTTTTCTGCAAGGACCATGGATCTGTTTCTTTTTGATGGCTTGGGCTTGGCTTTCACGGCAGCAAAGATTTTTAGAGTCCACCTTAAGTTAATGAGCAGCTTGCTCCCTATTATCATAATGTCTCACGTTCTCACCTGGTTTCTTCATAAAGGCTAAGGGAATTATCTTGGATGGTGGTGGTGGTAGTTAAGCCACTAAGTCATGTTCGAATCTTATAACCCCATGGATTGTAGCCCGCCAGGCTCCTCTGTCCATGGGATTTCCCAGGCAAGGATACTGGAGTGAGTTGCCATTTCCTTCTCCAGGGGATCTTCCTGACCCAGGGATTGAACCCAGATCTCCTGCATTGCAAGCAGATTCTTTACCACCTGAGCCACCGAAGAAGCCAAGCAAGAATTCGTCTAGAACTTTTTGGGGTGTCTCATTGTCCAGTGGGTCACCTTCATTAGTGCTGTAAATCTATTAATAATCTGTAGCAGTATGAACCTGAAAAATGGTCAGTGCTTCATCTATTGTTTACCATGTACGTCTCTCTTGAAAATCTCTCTTAGAGAGTCAAAGTATATTAGTCTCTAGCACCCATTATAAAAATACTCAGAGACCTTTCATTGTCATGTTTGAATATACTTTAAGTTTGGTAGGCTGCAAAAGGGTATAACCAAAGAAGAACCACCCAGTTCTACAAGGATTAAGTTGCAACCCACTGCAAGGGATGTCAATGCACTTTGAGAGGAAATTAGGATGATTATAGGATAAGGAACTCTGCTTTGGACAAGCAGCTCCCTTTGATAATTAGATGGATCTCTTAGGAAGAATTTTAATGAACCCAGATTCTTGCATCTTCCCATACACAGAAAAGTACTAAAATCATTAACTTGAGATATCTCTTCTTTGTGACTAGGAATAATCTTTATAGAGATGAATGCATGATTGCCTGTATTCCCTAGCCAAAAACCATATATAAACTGTCTTCTCCACTGCCTCTTCAGAGCAATTTCCTCAGAGCTCCTGAGAGGCTGTCTCCCAGGGTTACGGTCCTCAATAAGCCCCTGAATAAAACTTAAACTCATAACTCTTATGTTGTGTGGTTTTCTTAAATCAACAAGGGATTCAGCCATAAAACGAACAAGTGTTGCCATTCTTCCTTAATAAGCATTACGTGTCCAGACCATTATCTCCCAAATAAATTTGGCCAAGTTGTAATGATTTACCTTGTTTTTGCCTATAGCAGACATTAATCCCCCTACCTTCACCTTCAGAGTATGTGTAAGGCTATACAAAACTGTTTTCTCAAAGGGAACAGAATTCTTTCCATCCAGAAAAAAAAAATCTTAATTCTAGTTGTTTTAGAGGGTCAGACTTTAGACTGACAACTAGTTTGGCTCAGAAATCCTCCTCTCCTCTCCATGAAGAGGACAGTGTGCAACAACTCCAGCACCGTTGAGGAAGATCTCTTTACACCTATTTCCCAGTACTCTATCTGCAATCATCTTTCTGATTTCTCCTTATAAAAAGGCAATGAAGTAGAGGAACTTTTACTGCCTGGTTGGACATACAGTCTGCTATTTGCTACAATTTCTGTAAACGTTCTTCAAATTTTGTTAATCAAACCTCATTCATCCTCTTTCAAAACTAAAATCTTTCCCACCTTCTCATCCTCATAGCCCGAACTGTCAAAAAAATTATGAAGGTTCTAAGATTTTACATTATTTACATATTTACAAGCTAACATGTCACCCTGCCACAGTTTCATGTATGATCACAAAAGCCATAAGACTTTGTCAAGGACAAAAGACTTCATTACTCACAGCTATGGCTATGTCCAGGTTAGCAGCATTTTCTTATGCCAGTTCTGAGCAGAGTTCCCATGGTGCAATAAAAAAGGGGCCAGGTGACATCTACACATGTGGTGGCACCCTGAACTTACAAACTTGATCATTTTGCAGTGAGTAGTAACCATGCCTGCCTTTAATTTCAAGGGGAGACACTATATTATTTAAGGTTGATCCCTATACCAGTATCCTTGAAAAGACAGTCTGCAGCAAAGAAAGTGACTTTGCTCTTAAGACACAGAAAAATACTAGAAATCCATGGAGAATTATCTCCCATCAAAGTGTGGGAATGAATATTCTCAACAAAATATGTTTCATTGGTGCCATTATTCCACACTGTTAAAAATACAGACCTGATTACATTTCTTACAGCCATTAACTACAAAATAAATGACCTAATTAAAAAAAATAATAGTTATATTTCTGTTAGAACAAGGTGCAGAGTAATACACTGGTAAATTATACTGTTATGGAATACACCTGTTTCCAATGTCCTGCCTTACTATTTCAGAGTGAATACACACTTTATTCTTACCACACTGTATCAACAATGTGGTAAGAATAAAGTACATTTTACCAACCACAGTTCTGCAAATGTCTTTTCCAGTACTATGTTTTGTACATACTATTCCTGTTGCTTTCAGTATTTCTGTGAACAAGGGTAAATTTGCATCCATGAAGCATTATCTAGAAAATCCTTCCTGATGATGCTTATTTATAAGTCTTTATAGCTAAACATAAATCCATCATATCACTTAGAGCAATATATAATTGTCACTTTATATGTCTGTACTTCCTTTACTGAGTGTAGCGTTAGTCTCTCAGTCATGCTCAACTCTCTCTTTGCGAGCCCATGGCTCGCCAGGTTCTTCCATCCATGGAATTCTCCAAGCAGGAATACTGGAGTGGGTTGCCATTCCTTTCTCCATGGGATCTTCCCGACCCATGGATTGAACCCAGGTCTCCTGTATTGCAGGCAGATTCTTTACCATCTTAGCCACCAGGGAAGCCCACTTCCTTTACTACACCATCCATAAACACACACACACGCACACACACAATAAACTAGTAAATCCTGTTTAATCCAGCACATGACATAAAATCCAGTAGCTTCTCAACAGATTAAGTATTGATAGAGAGATGGTTGGATGCCTGAGATGTAGTGTGGCTTAATGAAGTCTGTGTCCTTGTCATCTCATGCCTTGGTTTAATGCAATAGTTTCTATCTCCTCTATTCTTTCATTTTTGTTTGGTTATTAAGAAATAGTTCATAGGTTTTCAAAATTTTAATTGGGATAGATATGTAACATAAAATTTACCATATTAGGCATTTTAAAATTGAGGTAAACACTTTCATAACATTATATAGTTTCATGTGTATCTTATATTTCAACCTCTGTATACACTACAGGGTGCTCACCACCAAAAACTTAGTTACCATCCATCTCCATGCTGTTGACCCCTTTTCCCCATTTCCTCATCCCCTTCTCCTCCGGTAACCACTACTCTGTTCTCTGTATCTAAGTGTATGTTTTTGTTTGTTTTTACATTTCACATATAACTGATATCATACAGTAAGCATGTTTCTCCATCTGACTTGTTTCACTTAACACAATATCTTCAATGTCCATTCATGCTGTTTCATATGGCAAGATTCCATTTTTTTATGGCTGATATATATGGTTTACATACAACATCTTAAGCCATTCATTCATAATAGAGCCCTTGGACTATTTCCTTACCTTGATTACTGTAAATAAAGCTGCACTGAATACAAGAGTGTGTATCTTTTTGAATTAGCATCTTCATACTATTTGAAAAATACCTAGAAGTGAAATAGCTGGGTCATTTGGTAATTCTATTTTTAATTATTTGAGGACTCTCCATACTGTCTTCCATAGTAGCTGTAGCAATTTACATTGTGCACCATCAGTGCACAAAGGTCACCTTTTTTCCACATTCTCACCAGCACTGTTTTTTCTTGCCTTTTTGATAAAAGCCATCCTAATGTGCATGAGGTGACAATTCATTGTGTGTGTACAGTTCAGTGGTATTAAGAACGTTCACACTGTTGAATCTTCAGAATGCATTTCATCTTGCAAAAACTGCACCTCTGTACCCAATAAACATCTCCCCATTTCCCCCTTTCCGTAGTTCTCAGTAGCATTATCCACAAAGCCAAAAGTAAGAAGCAACCCTGTATCCATCAACAGATGAATGGACAAGCAAAATGTGGCACATACATACAGTGGAATATTATTCAGCCTTAAAAAGGAAAAAAAAAATTCAGACATATTGATGAACCTTGAAGATATTATGCTAAGTGAAGTAAACCAGTCATAAAAAAGACATATACCATGTGACTGCACGCATATGAGGTACTTAGAGTAGCCAGATTCACAGTCAGGAAATATTATCTTATTTCTTTAATGAGCTCCACATACATTCATCAGATTAATGTATTTTAAACATCAGATGAATACCATTTCTCAATTCAAAAACTGTAACACCTTTTAATAAAATGATGAATTTATTATACAACTATTGACACAATGTTCAGAAACCTTTACAATATAATCTCAAATAGCTTTTAAAAATAATCTAAGATCACACCACACAATGCTCCAATATCAACAAAATACTTTCCCTTTGTATCCCCTTATTACCCTTTTCACAATATTGCATTCTTCTCCATTATTATTTCATTGCTACTCAAATTCAAAACCTTTTTTTATTTCCCCATTCAAATGACATTATACTATTTTCAAAATATTATTAAATAAATTACCTGGATTGAACTATAGAATTATGTGGTTAAACAAAGTGGATTTATTTTAGATTTCAGTTCAGTTCAGCTGCTCAGTCGTGTCCGACTCTTTGAGACCCCATGAATCGCAGCACACCAGGCTTCCCTGTCCATCACCAACTCCCAGAGTGTACTCAAACTCATGTTGACCAAGTCAGTGATGCCATCCAGCCATCTCATCCTCTGTTGTCCCCTTATCCTCCTGTCCCCAATCCCTCCCAGCATCAAGGTCTTTTCCAGTGAGTCAACTCTTCACATGAGGTGGCCAAAGTATTGGAGTTTCAGCTTTAACATCAGTCCTTCCAATGAACACCCAGGACTGATCTCCTTTAGAATGGACTGGTTGGATCTCCTTGCAGAGTCCCTTGGACTCTCAACAGTCTTCTCCAACACCACAGTTCAAAAGCATCAATTCTTTGGCGTTCAGCTTTCTTCACAGTCCAACTCTCACATCCATACATGACTACTGGAAAAACAATAGCCTTGACTAGATGGACCTTTGTTAGCAAAGTAATGTCTCTGCTTTTCAATATGCTATCTAGGTTGGTCATAACTTTTCTTCCAAGGAGTAAGCGTCTTTTAATTTCATGGGTGCAATCACCATCTGCAGTGATTTTGGAGCCCAAAAAAATAAAGTCTGACACTGTTTCCACTATTTCCCCATCTATTTCCCATGAAGTGATGGGACCTGATGCCATGATCTTAGTTTTCTGAATGTTGAGCTTTAAGCCAACCTTTTTACTCTCCTCTTTCACCTTCATCAAGAGGCTTTTTAGTTCCTCTTCACTTTCTGCCATAAGGGTGCTGCCATCTGAATATCTGAGGTTATTGATATTTCTTCCGGCAATCTTCCTCCAGCCCAGCATTTCTCATGATGTACTCTGCATATAAGTTAAATAAGCAGGATGACAATATACAGCCTTGATGTACTCCTTTTCCTATTTGGAACCAGTTGGTTGTTTCATGTCCAGTTCTAACTGTTGCTTCCTGACCTGCATACAGATTTCTCAGGAGGCAGATTTAAGTACCCTTTAATTGGTAGAAGACTTTGAGCTCTCTAATGGCAAAAACCAGGTCCTCTATTGCTCCAAATCCAAGAAAGTATATGATAACTGAAAAGTATACATATTTACAGAGTTCAAAATGATTACCAACTAGTAATTGAACAAGATGTCCGCTTCCAGAGACCCATATGTATGGGTTAATAAAGCATTTTTAGATTTATTTTTGTAATTGATTTCTGTGTTTCCTCTTTAAGATATATGCTTGAGGGTGAAGTTTATTCATCAGTGTTCTAAATTAATTTAGTCACATTTGTTTTTTTCTAGGTCATCCATAATTAGTTTAGAGTAAATTGATACATGTAATCATCTTAGGATGGCTTTTCACACGGCTCTCATCAAAGAATTACCAGCAAGAAAATTATTTTACCATTTCATCTGTGATATGGGGCTTCCCTTGTAGCTCAGCTGGTAAAGAATCTGCTTGCCATGCAGGAGACCCCGTTCGATTCTTGGGTTAGGAAGACCCCCTGGAGAAGGGATAGGTTACCCACCTCAGTATTCTTGGGCTTCCCTGGTAGGCCATTAATTTGCCAACAAAAGTCTATCTAGTCAAAGCTACAGTTTTTCCAATAGTCACGTATGGATGTGAGAGTTGGACCATAAAAAAAGCTGAGTGCCAAAGAACTGAAGCTTTTCAACTGGGGTATTGGAGAAGACACTTGAGCGTCCCTTGGACTGCAAGGAGATCAAACCAGTCAATCCTAAAGGAAATCAATCCTGAATATTCACTGGAAGGACTGATGCTGAAGCTCCAATATTTGCCCAACTGATGCAAAGACCTGACTCATTGGAAAAGATCCTGATGCTGAGAAAGATTGAAGGCAGGAGGAGAAGGGCATGACAGAGGATGAGATGGTTGGATGGTATCACCGACTCGATGGACATGAGTTTGAGCAAGCTCCGGGAGTTGGTGATAAACATAGACACCTGGCATGCTGCAGTCCATGGGGTCGCAAAGAGTTGGCCATGACTGAGCTATTGAAGTGAACCAATCTGTGACATGACCCTAACCCTAACACTGGTTTTATTTCATGGTGCTATAACTTAACCAGATCTGTTCATCCATAATAAAAATAGGTTGAACCAGATGTTCTCTAAGGCCTCTTGTAACTTGGAATTATTCCCAATCATTATAATGATAATAAAAAAAATGACAGGTTTTTTTTTTTTTTTTGGCTAGAGTGCTTTTATATTAACCTCTTAACAGTTTCGTTCTTTGGCTAAGTACTAGTCTCATTATTTGTTTTCAATGTGTATAAACTTTCATTCATATTTTGAGTAATGAAGTTATATCACTATTTAAGATTAAATAAAACATGTACAAATCATGTGTTAAGCCACACTAATCATTTATAAACAATTTTTATTTGTATATTAAACTATGGATTAAAGTATAATTAAGAAACAGAACCAAGGTTAATTTCTGAAGGGCATATTACCTCTATACTTTAAATTTTATAATTAAAAACAAAAGATAATATAGGAATTGCTTTCTGGAAGGATAATGGATATCTTGGAGCAGGGATATTTTAGGCAGAATAACTAGATTCATTTGCTCCCACTATCTCCTCCAAAAGTAGACAAGATGATCACACATCCTATAAAATGATATAGCTGTACCTTATAATATGCTAGAATTTCAAATTAAAATTTTACAGTTATTTATAGGCAAAGCCTGAGTTTATCTCCTACAATACCTTGTAGCTGACAATTCATCAAAATTTGTACTAGCTAAAACATATAGCTTTATAAGCTAAATTAAAAAATCTAAAAATTACTAAAGGAAAATGGTAAGTCATTTAAACCGATATGAATTTTGAGAAACAGATCATGGTTAAAATTAAATACTCCACCTCTTGCAATCTCACCTGCTTCAAAAAGAGAATGAAGTATACAATAAAATAAAAACAGCAGGAGTATTCTATTTGCAGAATCATTTGCAATAATGATTAAAATGCTGTATGCATAAGGTAAAGCTTTGAAATATCTTTCATACAAGAAAAAAGCCTGAAAAGCTTTTATCCTTTGAAAAGGGTCATTTAAAATGGGCCATATTAAAAGAAATGTATGTACTAAGAAAAGAAAATGCAGACTCTATGATTTTTATAAGCAAATTTCCCATAGAAGGCATATAAAACATTCTAAATTTTGAAAAATGTTCAAATTTATTCTTAAAGCTGAGTAATGCAGATGACCAAAAACATATGAAATATGTGAAATCATTTATTTTTTATTCAAAACCACGTACCCTCTGAGGCTTTAGCTGTGCAATGTGAAAACCACCTACCAACTATAGCTAATTTTCTAGAAATAAGTGAAAATTAACTTATGTTTTAGGGCTTTGAGATCTGGTTTTAGAAGTTCTAAAAGCTAACCTTAATTTTCCTATACCCTCAATTCCTCCATTTGGGAAGACTGACATCTTCATAGAAACTGCAGATGTTGGAAGGTCTACTTGGCATTGTGAAGAATGATGTAAGCACCTGGCATGCCAGGCAGAGCAGCCAAGACAACCTATAGGTGAATGTGGTGGCAGATGTCTATGCCAGATGGCTCTAATATTAACCAACATGTTTCTCTGCAATATAAATTACTTTTAGGGGGGATAAACAAAAACTAAACAAACCACAAATGTTTTGTGCTTTTTAGGTTAGGTTTTATAAATAATTCTCTTAGGTACAACAACTAAGATTCAGTTTAAAAAATTAACAACAACAAAAAACAATGCTGTCATGTTTCTTGAAGTTGCATCAAAAAACTGGAAAAGTTTTCATTATACAAATTATCCTCAAGTTTTTAGTATAGTCATATTAAGTTTAAAAGTGCTACTAAGAAGATTAAGTGGAGAAGGCAATGGCACCTCACTCCAGTACTCTTGCCTGGAAAATCCATAGACGGAGCAGCCTGGTAGGCTGCAGTCCATGGGTGTCCACAGAGTTGGACACAACTGATGCGACTTAGCAGCAGCAGCAGCAAGAAGATTAAGACAAAATATCTCTTTTGCCAATATCTCAAAGAAATAGCAACCAAAAATTTCTTCGGTAATTAACTTATACACACACACACACACATTTTCTAAAATACATGGGGTAGTTACTATAGTACAGTATAATATAATATAGTATTATATATACATAATGTTGGAGAAGGAAATGGCAACCCACTCCAGTGTTCTTACCTGGAAAATCCCATGGACAGAGAAGCCTGGTAAGCTACAGTCCATGGGGTCACAAAGAGTCAGACACGACTGAGCGACTTCACTTCATTTCACTTCTTGATACATAATGTAGAGATAACATATAATATATATGATATAGAGTATAATATATATATACACATTATGTCATATATATATATATATATATATAATAGTACATGTATATGCTGCTGCTGCTAAGTCACTTCAGTCATGTCCCACTCTGTGCGACCCCATAGATGGCAGCCCACCAGGCTCCTCTGTCCACAGGATTCTCTAGACAAGAATACTGGAGTGGGTTGCCATTTCCTTCTATATATGTACATGTATATATAGTATAGTTTAGTATAATATATGACTTCCCAGATGGTGTAGTGGTAAAGAATCTGCCTGTCAATGCAGGAGGTACAAGAGACATGTTAGATCCCTAGGTTGGGAAGACTCCACTGGAGTAGAAAATGGTAACCCACTCCAGTATTTTTGTGTGGAAAACTCCATAGACAGAGGAGCCTGGTGGGCTACAGTTCATAGGGTGTCAAGTTATCAGACATGACTGAGCACACACACACACACACACACAGTATAACACTGTATAGTATAATATATGGGGTAGTTATTATAGTCACAGAAAATTTCTAAATTTTAAAATATATTATTTGCCCAACCATTATTTAATGTAACATTTTAATGGTTCTGTTCTCCCATGTTACCAGATTAAGTGCTTTCAAAGACACTTTGGAGTCTAGCTGTATATGAAATCCCATGTTCTAAAACAAATCTTTCTCTTAACATGATAATAATGAATGTGCAAATTACTCAAATTTATCATCAAGTTATCAGGAAATTCTCCCTGGTGGCTCAGATGGTAAAGAATCTGCTTGCAATGCAGGAGACTTGGGTTCAATCCGTGGGTCAAGAAGATCCCCTGGAGAAGGAAATAGATACCCACTCCAGTATTCTTGCATAGAAAATTCCATGGACAGAGAAGCCTGGCAGATTATAGTACACATGGTTGTAAAGAGTCAGACACGATTCAGCAACTAACACTTCATGGTTATATATATATACAGTATATATACTGTATATATATAGTAAAATGAATATCATAGGTTAAAATTATCTATCATATATTTACAGTTGAAATTGCTGGCTTTGAAATAACATCTAAAGGCAAAGTAGGAGATAGCTGTTTAGATATATATTATAAGCATATTACACTGTTCCTTCCCCACATGAATCACTCTTTTGTAAGTACAGAGCACCTTAAATTACAGAATAAGAGATCCAGAGTTCCCTGTTATAGACAAAATGAAACCTAAGACTTTCAGTGTTATCAGTTATCACAAATGCAATGCTATAACACCGGAGACAGACTTTCCCAACTTAAAGAGTTTTGCTTACAACTGGTATTTTTTGCCTACCACTGGGGGCTAAGACGGAGAAGGCAATGGCACCCCACTCCAGTACTCTTGTCTGGAAAATCCCATGGATGGAGGAGCCTGGTAAGCTGCAGTCCATGGGGTCGTTAAGAGTTGGATGCGACTGAGCGACTTCCCTTTCACTTTTCACTTTCATGCACTGGAGAAGGAAATGGCAACCCACTCCAGTGTTCTTGCCTGGAGAATCCCAGGGACGGGGGAGCCTGTTGGGCTGCCGTCTATGGGGTCACACAGAGTCGGACACAACTGAAGTGACTTAGCAGCAGCAACAGGGGGCTAAGATGGTAGAGAATTCCATAGACACAGGAGCCTGGTGGGCTGGAATTCTGGAATACTAGAGTGGGCAGCTGTTACTTTCTCCAGTGGATCTTTCCAACCCAGGAATCGAACCAGGCAGATTCTTTACCAGCTGAGCTACCAGAGAGGCCAACACTTAACATAATATGCAACAATGATGAACTGAAAGCTTTTCCTCTATGATGTGGAACAAAACAAGATTGGCTCTTCTCACCATTTCTATTCAACATAGAATCAGAAGTCCTAGTCAGAGCATTACACAAGAAAAACAAATAAAAGGCATCCAAATTGGAGAGGAAGTAGGAAAACTGTCTCTGTTTGCAGATATTTACAGAAAGCCCTAAGGACTTTACAAAAAAAAAAAAAAAACCCCGTTAAACTAATAAACAGATTCTTAAAAGTGCAGAATGTAAAACGTCAGTTGCATTTATCTACAGTAACAACAAACCGTTTAAAACAGAAAGAAGATAATCCCATTTATAATATAATCAAAATAATAAATACTTAGAAGTAAATTTAACCAAGGAGATGAAAGGTCTCTAAACTGAAATCCATAAAACACTGATGAATACGCTGTCTAGGTTGGTCATAACTTTCCTTCCAAGGAGTAAGCGTCTTTTAATTTCATGGCTGCAGTCACCATCTGCAGTGATTTTGGAGCCCAAAAAAATAAAGTCTGACACTGTTTCCACTATTTCCCCATCTATTTCCCATGAAGTGATGGGACCTGATGCCATGTTGAGCTTTAAGCCAACTTTTTCACTCTCCTCTTTCACTTTCATCAAGAGGCTTTTGAGTTCCTCTTCACTTTCTGCCATAAGGGTGCTGTCATCTGCATATCTGAGGTTATTGAGATTTCTCCCGGCAATCTTGATTCCAGCTTGTGTTTCTTCCAGTCCAGCATTTCTCATAATGTACTCTGCATATATGTTAAATAAGCAGGGTGACAATATACTGCCTTGATGTACTCCTTTTCCTATTTGGAACCAGTCTGTTGTCCATGTCCAGTTCTAACTGTTGCTTCCTGACCTGCATACAAATTTCTCAAGAGGCAGGTCAGGTGGTCTGGTATTCCCATCTCTTTCAGAATTTTCCACAGTCTATTGTGATCCACACAGCCAAAGGCTTTGGCATAGTCAATAAAGCAGAAATAGATGTTTTTCTGGAACTCTCTTGCTTTTTCCATGATCCAGCAGATGTTGGCAATTTGATCTCTGGTTCCTCTGCCTTTTATAAAACCAGCTTGAACATTTGGAAGTTCACGGTTCACATATTGCTGAAGCCTGGCTTGGTGAATTTTGAGCATCACTTTAGTAGCATGTGAGATGAGTGCAATTGTGTGGTAGTTTGAGCATTCTTTGGCATTGCCTTTCTTTGGGACTGGAATAAAAACTGACCTTTTCTAGTCCTGTGGCCACTGCTGAGTTTTCCAAATTTGTTGGCATATTGAGTGCAGCACTTTCACAGCATCATCTTTCAGGATTTGGAATAGCTCAACTGGAATTCCATCACCTCCACTAGCTTTGTTCATAGTGATGCTTTCTAAGGCCCACTTGACTTCACATTCCAGGATGTCTGGCTTTAGGTCAGTGATCACACCATCGTGATTATCTGGGTCGTGAAGCTCTTTTTTGTACAGTTCTTCTGTGTATTCTTGCCACCTCTTCTTAATATCTTCTGCTTCTGTTAGGTCCATACCATTTCTGTCCTTTACTGAGCCCATCTTTGCATGAAATGTTCCCTTGGTATCTTTAATTTTCTTGAAGAGATCTCTAGTCTTTCCCATTCGGGTTTTTTCCTCTATTTCTTTGCATTTATCACTGAGGAAGGCTTTCTTATCTCTTCTTGGTATTCTTTGGAACTCTGCATTCAGATGCTTATATCTTTCCTTTTCTCCTTTGCTTTTCTCTTCTCTTCTTTTCACAGCTATTTGTAAGCCTCCCAAGACAGCCATTTTGCTTTTTTGCATTAAGGAAGTACAAACCTGGAGGCATTACATTTCCTGATTTCAGATGATATAACAAAGCTATCATAAGCAAAACAGTATGATACTGGCATAATAAAAGCATGTATTAAATCTGGTAATGTATGATTTTTTAGTTTTTTCTGGTCTTTAGAAATTCATATAGTTCATACTGTTATTTTTAAATTTTATCAAATTTAAATAGTATGTAATGAATTCTAAATATGCAAGATGAAAAAAACAGTGTATCTATATTCTTTTTGGATTCTTCCCTCTACCTCATAATTTTGAATTTGTATTTATTTTTATCATTATTACTATTATTATTGGTACAGTGTCCAGACTTATAATATTTACTTTCTGTATTACCCTCTAACAAATAAAGTCTTGTCAACCAAAAGGAGGGATAAAATTTTGCTTTAAAATAAACACAAATAAAGAAATGGACTAGTTTTAAACATATACAAAAGGGAACACACATATATTTTTAAGGTAGCCCGTTCTCCTTTTTTGAAAAGCAAAATCATCTTATTCATTCATATCCTGGTTGGCAGGATTTCATTTATTTTTGCTTTTTCTCAAAGTGATCATGAATGTCATCTTGTCTTAGTCTCTATTAGGATGAGCACTTTGATTGCCTCTATTTCAATGACAACTAATATGTGTGTAAACTCCTAAATAATAAATACATTTTGTCCCTCAGAACTTTGTATGTATTAATTTACTATCTTATGGCACTGGGTGTTCTTCTGTAGAGACCTTATGACCATTAGAAGTGTTTCCTCTTTGAAAAAGATTTGAGATTAATGGCTGAAAACCTGTAGAAGTCTTTCTTTATTCTTAAATTTCAGAAAGCTTATAGGTAATCCTTGTTAAGCAATTTGTATCAAATTTTCTGAAATACTGTACAATCTTTTAATCCAAACTGATTTTTCCCCGATTTCTGTAGTTTTCTATGATAGTAATTATCTGAGAACTTTTTTTTTCTGTTCAAATTCGTTCACTGCTTTACTTCATGGAATCCATCATGTTCATTTCACATGCTCTTATTGGGCACTGAGTTTGTCCTTTCTAAGTTTTAATTTTAGATACTGACATATCCCTTTTAGTTCAATAGCCTTCAATTGGACTGTAATCTGAAACTTTTCATCTCTGTCATCAACTCAGTTTTCAGACATGCTTTTCATATTCATTGTTATGTTTAAAAAATTAATCCTGCCAATATCTTGCTGGTTTTTACTTCATTTTATATTCTTAGCTCTATAAATTCTATTTTTCTGTTTATTTTTTTATCTTTGATGTCTTATTTTTAAATTAATTTCTCCTTTGCATTTCTCTTTCAGTCCTTCTTTCCTTAGGCTTTCCTAAAGATGAAATATGATTAGCTAAATCTTAATAAGCACTGGCAATCTGCCAGATACTAGTATTCATATAATAATATGTTTAATTTTCCCACAAAAAGAATCCTAAAGGAAAATGCTAGTGTTATCTTTGTATTAGACATAGCAAAACTAAAAAAAAAAAAATTAATTAATTAATTAAATAAACATTAAGTTACTTGCCTAAGATCCCAATGGGTCTGGCATTCAACCCCATA
Organism: Bos indicus; assembly: GCF_029378745.1. Lineage (NCBI taxonomy): Eukaryota > Metazoa > Chordata > Mammalia > Artiodactyla > Bovidae > Bos > Bos indicus. The sequence goes on from NC_091765.1 coordinate 35,018,935, forward strand.
TCCAGATTAGGAAGACTGAGCATTTATTCACTAAACTAAAATGCATGTTATTTCTGTGAAATATTTTTCCTGCTTATGTTTCTGTTCTTGTTGTTCCTGTTGTCCAAAATGAAACAGTTACCCTTCTTCCAGAATGCATTTTGGATGTTTGTCTGTTTATCCTATTATTTGTTCCTTTCTTTCTCTTTTTCTTTTTTTTTTTTTTTACTTTACAATATTGTATTGGTTTTGCCATACATCAACATGCATCCGCCACGGGTGTACACGAGTTCCCCATCCTGATTTATCTTTCTGATTTTGTAATAGTAGATAACTACCATTTTCTCATTTACTTTTATATCTCATTCTTCTTTTAAAGTCACCAATTCTATCAATTTCATACAATTGTTCCAAAACATGGTACATAAATTTTCATTCCTTCCTATAATAATCGCCTTCCCTTCTGGAAGAACTTCATTTTAAAGATACAGCGTGCCATGGTGCATAGACAGGTTAAGAGAATGTTTGATTTGTTTTGATTTTGATGACATCTATTCTTTTCTTTGAATTGTGTTGTAAGGGAATTCTGTGATCTCTCTTCATTCAGTCATCTTAGAACAAAAGATTTTTAGTTGTCTATATGTGTTTGGTTTCTAAGAATATCTGCTTTTGGTTCAGTTAGTTAAATTGTTACATATAAAATTTATGAATAAGCCTGGATTGTGTCATTGATATTTACTTTGCACTGGGCACAATAAACACCTAAGTAATTAAACTCTTACCGTAAATGCATTGTTTAAAATACACAATGTTATCAATCCCAAAGTGATTAAAATACTGACATCTTTATCTTTAGTTATAAAGGATCCTGAATAGAAAGTAGTCTTTTTATTTGGAAAGAGTTGTAATTTTATAAAAGAAATGGCTAATGATATATAACAATAACACCATGAATATAATATCATGGTAGATATTCTATTGTCATTATTTAAAATCACACAAATGATTCATAGCCAGTTACCATGGCTATGAATACTGAACAGTTTTATGAATCCTGGTAACCAAGATTTACAGAGAAGGCGATGGCACCCCACTCCAATACTCTTGCCTGGAAAACCCAATGGATGGAGGAGCCTGGTAGGCTGCAGTCCACGGGGTCAGACAGGACTGAGCAACTTCACTTTCACTTTTCACTTTCATGCATTGGAGAAGAAAATGGCAACCCACTCCAGTGTTCTTGCCTGGAGAATCCCAGGGACGGGGGAGCCTGGTGGGCTGCTGTCTATGGGGTTGCACAGAGTTGGACATGACTGAAGCGACTTAGCAGCAGCATCAGCAGCAACCAAGATTTAAATCATTCCTCGATTATGTCTTTATAGAAATATTGAGCTTTATGATTTTTGGTTTTGAAAGTTAATTTTTGGCCAAAACTACTAAGAAAAAATAGATTAAAATACTTCAGAATTCAAGAAACTATTATTCTATAGACTATTAATTTCATAACAATATGCTAAAAGGAGAACTAATGTATAGACAATCTCACAAGTATAACTGATGATATCAAGGCCTATGCACATTGTAGGAATATCTAAATATGTATTTAAACAATTAAAAACAATCACAAATTCTAAGTCTGCACATTGACTAATTCAAGTAGAAATTAAGAGATAAATGGAAGAAAATTATGAGATATATATATATGTATATATAGATACTATATACATACATGCATACATACACACATACATATATAACAGTGGTCCACAACATTTCTGGCACCAGGGACTGGTTTCATGGAAGACAATTTTCCCACAAACAATGGCAGGCGTGGTGGTTTGGGGATGAATCAAGTGCATTACATTTATTGTGCTCTTTATTTCTAATCTAATGCTGCCACTGATCTGACAGGAGGTATCGATCTCCACCCCACAGGTTGGGAGCCCTGCCTGTTATGATATACAGGACACACACTCCCACACATCCTCCTTTCCTCAGAGCCAGCCTACTGGACTCACTTGTGATCTGCAGACTAAGGGCTGTATCTGATGAGCTGGATATGCAGAAAAATCTTACCCCTGCTCTATTTGTCTAAGAAAGTTTAGATGTAACTAGAAAAACCTAAATTTGGGGGACTAGAGGGAAAAACAATCTACATGCTCATAGCTTTTAATCCAAATTATTTTAATTGTGTTCCAATTTTACCATCATTTTAACAACAAGTCTTCTTTACTGATAACCTTGTTTTATTTCCCCATTTTTTCCTTTCTCTAGCCTATTTTTCAATTTCTACCCTTCAAGAAACTGTGATTTTTTGCTTTCTCATGAAAATTTAAAAAAAAGAGAGAGAGAATTCATGGAACAAGATCCATGTGAACATTTTAAGCTTACTATGTAAGTTCTGTATGTTTGAACTGATTCTCAATAAAAGCTTGACTTTAAAAGTTATTCTCCATATCTTTTATTTTCACCAATTTATAAATCAAATATCTGGTTCTTTTATATTTTCATTTTCTTCCATCTTCTAATACCAGAACAAAATCTATTTTAGTGGTTCTCACCCTTTCATCTGGTAATGCATACAATTTTCAAATTTCTCTCACTAAAGACAGCAAAATTCAATTTCTGATAATAAATAGGATTAGTGAAGCATGTGAGTAGAGGGAGATATAGGATTACTTGAATCTGGACGAAAGAAGCTCATAATTTGGAAGGGCTCGTATTTTCTATTCTCCACACCATCCTTCCATCCCCAGGAGTCAATTTAATTGTCTATTAAAAGGTAAAAATTGTAGGTGCCATGCTGAAATTACTTTTGGTTTGGGTATAAAACTCATTTTTTCCCCACCATGTTACAGGAGAAAAAAGACTTTATAAATGCAATTTACTAAAACAAGATCATTTCCTATTTTTTCTTTCACTTGCTTTTACCTTTTTTTAAAAAAGGTAACAAATCAAACGTATACTTAAGCAGTGTTTTCAAGAGATACTATAATAGTATAAACATGACATGACCATCAAAATTATTTTGGATCAAAAATAGTATCCCATCTCTTTGTAGTGTAAACATATTTTCAGAAGAGAATTCTATAGTCTAGCTGGTAACTTTAGACCACTATAGAACAACTCTACTGTAATAGTAGTTGGGAAAACAAACTAGAAACATTGTAGCTCAGTCGGTAAAGAATCTGCAGGGTAAAGGAGACCCTGGTTGGATTTCTGGGTTGGGAAGATCCCCTGGAGAAGGGAATGACAACCCACTCCAGTATCCTTGCCTGGAAAATCTCATGGACAGAGGAACCCGGTGGGCTGCAGTCAATGGGGTCGCACCGAGTAGGGCACAACTGAGAGACTATCACTTAAGTTTGCAGTTGCACGCTAAATATTAATAACAAAATAATTCCACTATTCATCGTTTCATAGGGTTGCAAATCTATATTTACCAAATCACAGCTAGAAGGACAAGTTGTATTTAGGTATTAAGACAAGCAGTGTTTTGGGGGATAAAATTCTCAAACACATGAGTACACTAAATTTCTGGAAATATAAAACAAAAGAAAAAAAACCCTAAAAATCTGGTATACCTAAGGACCAGAGTACTGATACAAGCATTTATGGAGCTACTATCATGTGCCAAAAAGTCTATTATTCCTTCATGATTCAAAATACAAAACTGAAAAAAGGAAAATAACACAATTTAAAAGACAAATAAAAAGTTCCCCTGTTCCCAGGGTGCTTACTGTTCACAGAGATAATAAAATCAAACGATTTCAGAGGACTAAGACAAATGCTTGATTACACACTGACAAGGAGAGAAGTAATCTAAGATTTTTCCACTCTAAACTGGAAAGCAAAGACTGGGTTATTTCAACTTTATATGTTCCTGTGAAGGAATATAAAGGAACACTGAATCCCAGCTTTGCCATATATTAGCCAGGCTACCTGAGACAAGTTATTTATCATCTTAGTTCCTCTATTGTTTCATATGCAAAACAGGAATAATAAAATTATTATATGAATAAAGGAACTAATACTTGTCAGCAAAGTATTAGTGCAAAAGTCAGTGCAATATTGTGTTAAACACATAAATAAAACAAATATTTTAGATCCACATTCAATTTAAATATTAATGTATAGTTACTCAATTTGCAATTTTCCTAGGGTAAATCTACAAACCCACTGATTGACAAAATTAATTTACTCACACAACTCAGAAGAGGGAATTCCCTGTATTAAGTTATTGACGTCATATTATATTCAATGCAGAGGAAGAAAGCCTGGTTCATCGTAATCAGTTTGCGGCCCACAGAGTAATGCCTTCCTACTTTATAAGTCCCTGGTAAGTCAGAGACAAGACCAAAAACATAGGGATGCCTGTGACTGTAGTGACCTCCTTATCGAATCAGGTCGGGAAAAGTAAAGAAACCAGTGGGAATGGAAGGAAACTGTTAGAAAGCATGCAGTGGGAACTCTTTTCTAATTAACTTGGTCCATTCTAATATTCTGACAAAAGATATTTAAGAACTAGATACGTGATACTTTACGTGATCTATGTGTGATTATTTCCTGTAACTCCTAGGTTTTGGGCTCTCTGTATCAAGCAATCTATGTGCTAACTGCTTATAAACCATTTCACTAGCATCAATTATACATTTTAAACATCTGAAAAACATGGAATGTTTTCTTAAATTGAGGATATGATTTTAACAAGATGAATTTATATTACACACCCTTTGCATGCCATTCTGGCATGCTGAGTTACTTTTCACCAAACTCCCTCTATTCTCCTAATCCCTGTCAAGAACTGTGAGGGATTAGAGACTTTACTATATATCTGGCCAAAATTTAGTTTCATGAGTGCTGAGGTAAGACACAAGACTTCTGCATCAGAAACAAAGAATCATTATTCATGGCAATCATAGTTAAAATAGGGTCAATATTTGGATGGTTTCTGAGTCCTAATTCTCACAGGATGATACAGAGAGCGCCACGACACCTGCACATGCAGTAGGAGGGTACCAAAAGAGCTTAGAGAAAATCTTTTAAAGTTGGAAAGTAAGCCTGTCAAAACTTTGCCCCTAAGGGAAACATTACTACAGTGGAGAGTAAACAAATCTGCTTTTTGTTCAAGAGAAAGACATTAAAAATATCTTCTAAGATAGAATGTTCACTCTACAAACATCCTTGAAAAGGTAACTTGAAATCAAAGGCAGACAGTGTTTCTGCTCACAAGAAACAGAAAAGATCCATGAAGTATCTCCAAGCAGCCTCTAGGCATATCATTATACTGATTAAGAGTTTATTCTAAATTTATCTTGAGGCATAGGCTGTCTTTTTCTATTTGGAGTTAATTCAAAGTTATCAGAGAAACAAAGAGGAAAAATAGAAAAAAATTTTGCAAATTTATTAAAGCTAGATAATTGAGAACATAATGGAGGTCTGAACTGTGTCATGTCACACAATGGCAAAAACAGAATTTAAAATCAAACTTTTAATAGTTTACTTTTAAATTACTATGATAATATATCCCCTGCTACTGTAAAGAAAACATTGTATAAGACTTCTCGTCTTTGGAAATAAAAAATATAGATTTTCATGTTGTAGGAAAACTGCATTTAAGAAATTTATATTCCAAGTATGATGAGATATGAACTATTCATATACTAATATGTAGATGTATATAAATTAATATAGTAAAAATCATTTTATTTATTTCTCTTGATTATGGTCTCTGAGTAAACAAAAATACTATGATAAAAGTAAAGTACTATAAATAAAATTAATCAACATTTAGTATTGAATACTGCATTAAAAATGCACATAATTTATATTTGAAAGAATAAAATTTGTGGTAATTTATATACATTATATAACCATTATCAGGTAGGGATGGGTGATGTATGGTATAAACACAACCATGAAGAGCTCCTTTCTCCTGAACAGACTCCTGGACCTCACGAGACAAAACACCAGAAAAGGATGAGCCCTCTACATTTCTAATATCCCTGCTTTACAGAATAAACACATGTAAATGATTTTAGATTATCTAAGTGCACAATTCATCTACCACAGAAGTAGAGTTGGAGGATGATCACACCTTAAATATCAGCGTAGTCCCAGTGGTCTGGAGGTTATGCGCTCAATAAATATAAACTACTAGTTCTAGCAAAGAAATATATATATATAAAATGGAATTTAGTGATGCTATTCAAAGTATGCAATGATAATTAGCTTTTATAGTGGTTTACAAGTTATAAGCATTTTCACAAATTTTATTTTTATTCAAAATTGCTTTATTAACATCATTCTCCCTTATGAGTAATGTGAACTGATGACTATTCATACCATTTCCTCTCGCTAGATGCTCTTCTTTCTGTTACTGCAATTCAAAACTTATCCACTATTCAAGGATCAATTAAAATATAATACCTTTCATTAATCCTTTTCAGCAATATTCAGCATGTTGTATCTTCTGTCTGAATTCATATTTTTATTTTATAAAGCTCATTGATTATTGTCATTATACTTTATTTGGATCATAAAGAAGGCTGAGCACCAAAGAATTGATGCTTTTGAAATGTGGTGTTGGAGAAGACTCTTGAGAGTCCCTTGGACTGCAAGGAGATCCAACCAGTCAATCCTAAAGGAAATAAACCCTGAATATTCATTGGAAGGACTGATGCTGAAGTTGAAGGTCCAATACTTTGGCCACCTGATGAGAAGAGCCAACTCATTAGAAAAGACCCTGATGCTGGGAAAGACTGAAGGCAGGAGGAGAGGGAACAACAGAGGATGAGATGGTTGAATGGCATCACCAATTCAATGGACATGAGTTTAAGCAAGCTCCAGGAGATGGTGAAGGACAGGGAAGCCTGGCATGCTGCATGCAGTCCATGGGGTCACAAAGAGTCAAACATGACTGAGCGACTGAACAACAACAAATACTTTAACTCTCTTCTCAAAAATTTTAGCGATGTATCTCCAACTTTTCTGAGTATCTAATAGATGTGATCATTTATAATTTTTGAGTATCTAATGGAAATGATCATTTATAATTCCTGGTATCCCTTAGGATGACCTAAGTGCCTCTGCAGTAATCAATAAATATTTATCGAATATCATTTTCAATTAAGTACTTATAGCTGAATCTAAACCAGTAGTTGAAAATAATGCCTCTATCATGTTTTCAACTCATTAACTGAAATCATAGATATTCTTTTAACATTTTACATTTGCTGTTACAAATCCTCAAATTTATGTCTCCTCCAATGTAATTTCCTGCCTAAAATATCAAGTATCCTTTATTTTAGTAATATAATTCATACATTGTAAATATAATGAATTAGACAATAAAGATCAACATGAAATATCAATTTTTTTCTGCTGAAATTTAAGATATAATTTTGAAAGTACTAGTCCACAAATATTTCTCAAGTATTGCATACATTCTTTTCAAATTATTAATGGAAAAAATAACCAATATTATTGAAAACTATTTGGTACCACATACTGTTTATAAGAACTTTCTATGTATTAAATAATAGCAACAATTTCAGATGCCACATGAGAAAATGTGGTTAAATAATCTGGTCAAAGACCTAAAGCTGGTTATTTGGGGTGGGGAGTGACCTAACCTGAGATGTAAGCACTTTGACTACACAGAGTATATATCGTTGTATTTTGTTTCATTTTTATTGGAGTAAAATTGACTTACAATGTTGTGTTTGAGGGCAAGAGGAGAAGGGGGTGGCAGAGGATGAAATGGTTGGGTGACATCATCGACTCAATGGACATGAGTCTGAGCAAATGCTAGGAGATAGTGAAGGACTGGGAAGCCCGGTGTGCTGCACTCTTTGGGGTCGCAGAATAGGACATGACTTAGCGACTAAACAATAACATAAGTACAAATACTATTAAGAATTTTGAAAGTGTAACAGGTATCAACTTGCAGTTACAAAATAACGAGTCATAGGAATGTACAGCATGGAGAATATATTCAATAATAATGTAATTACTTTGTAAGGTGAGGAAGATGGTCAAAAGGTAAAAACTTTGAGTTATTAGATAAATAAATACTAAGGATGCAATGTACAACATGATTAATATATTTAACACTTTTTTTTTTTATTTTAAAATAAATCTAGTTGGTTTTCAGCTTTGCTACTGGAACAGAAAGTAAAGAATCTACATGTACTGCAGGACACCCGAATTCAATCCCTGGGTTAGGAAGATGCTCTGGAGAAAGGCATAACTACCCACTCCAGTATTCTTGCCTGGAGAATCCTATGCAGAGAGGAGCCTGGAAGGCTACAGTCCTTAAGGTCGAAAAGAGTTGGACATGACAGGGTTACTAACACTTTATAGTTGGTTTTAGCTGTACTGTATAGCAATTCACTATTTTTTTCAGATTATACTTGATTGTAGGTTATTACAAGATAATGAGTATAATTCTCTGTGCTATTCAGTGTATCCTTGTTGCTTATCTATTTTACACATTTCAGTTCCAGTTCAGTTGCTCACTAGTGTCTGGCTCTTTGCAACCCCATGGACTGCAGCACACCAGACTTCCTTGTCCATCACCAGCTCCCAGAGCTTGCTCAAACTCATGTCCATCAAGTCAGTGATGCCATCCAACCATCTCATCCTCTGTCATCCCCTTCTCTTCCCACCTTCAGTCTTTCCCAGGATCAGGGTCTTTTCCAATGAATCAGTTCTTCACATCATGTGGCCAAAGTATTGGAGCTTCAACTTCAGCATTGGTCCTTCCAGTGAATATTCAGGACTGATTTTCTTTAGGATTGACTGGTTTGATCTCCTTGAAGTCCAAGGGACTCTCAAGTCTTCTCCAACATCACAGTTCAAAAGTAATCAATTCTTCGGCCCTCTGCTTTCTTTATGGTTCAAATCTCACATCCATACATGACTACTGGAAAAACCATAGCCTTGACTAGATGGACCTTTGTTGGCAAAGTAATGTCTCTACTTTTTAATATGTTCTCTAGTTTTGTCATAGGTTTTCTTCCAAGGAGGAAGTGTCTTTTTGTTTTCATGGCTGCACTCACCATTTACAGTGATTTTGGAGCCCAAGAAAATAAAGTCTGTCACCATTTCCACTGTTTCCCCATCTATTTGCCATTAAGTTATGGGACTGGAGGCCATGACCTTAGTTTTTGGAATGTTGAATTTTAAGCGAGATTTTTCACTCTCCTCTTTCACTTGCACCAAGAAGCTCTTCAGTTCCTCTTCGATTTTTGCCATAAGGGTGGTGTCATCTGCATATGTGAGGTTACTGATATTTCTCCCAGAAATCTGTAATCTAGCTTGTGCTTCATCCAACCCGGCATTCTGCAAGATGTACTCTGCATATACGTAAAATAAGCAGGGTGACAATATACAGCTTTGACATACTCTCTTTACAATTTGGAACCAGTCCATTGTTCCATGTCCGGTTCTAAAATGCTGCCTCTTGACCTGTATACAAATTTCTCAGGAGGCAGCTCAGGTGGTCTGGTATTCCCATCTCTTTCAGAATTTTCCACAGTTTGTTGTCATCCACACAATCAAAGGCTTTGGCATAGTCAATAAAGCAGAAATAGATGTTTTTTCTGGAATTCTCTTGCTTTTTCTATGATCCAGCAGATGTGGCAATTTTATCACTGGTTCCTCTGCCTTTTCTAAATCCAGTTTGAACATTTGGAAGTTCACAGTTCACATACTGTTGAAGCCTGGCTTGGAGGATTTTGAGCATTACTTTGCTAGTGTGTGAGATGAGTGCAATTGTGTGGTAGTTTGAGCATTCTTTGGTATTGCCTTTCTTTGGGATTGGAATGAAAACTGACCTTTTCCAGCCCTGTGGCCACTGCTGAGTTTTCCAAATTTGCTGGCATATTGAGTGCAGCACTTTCACAGCATCATCTTTTAGATTTGAAATAGCTCAGCTGAATTCCATTACCTCCACTAATTTTGTTCATAGTGATGCTTCCTAAGGCCCCTTGACTTTGCATTCCAAGATGCCTGGCTCTTGGTGAGTGATCACATCATCATGGTTATATTGGTCATTAAGATCTTTTTTGTACAGTTCTTCTGTGTATCCTTGCCATGCTACTTTTATATATAGTAGCTTGTATTTGTTAATTCCATACCCCTAATTTGTTCCTCCCTGCTTCCCCTTTGGTAACCATGAATTTGCTTTCTGTATCTGTCTGTATCTATCTGTATCAGTCTGTTACTGTGTTACATCTACATTCATCTGTATTATTTTGTAGATTACAAATACAAGAAATATATTACAGCACTTGTCTTTCTCTGACTTACTTCACTCTAATATTTTCTGTGTCCATCCACATTGCTGCAATTGCAGAATTTCATTCATTTTTATGGCTGAATAATATTCAACTAGGCATATGTTTCATATCTTTTTAATCCAATCTTCTATGATGGGGACATGGGTTGGTTGCTTTCATGTTTTGGCTATTGTAAATTGTGCTGCTATGAATATCAGGGTGCATGTATCTTTTTGAAAACTGCCATATACTATATATATAATTTGTTAAGGCAGTAAACCCTAAGAGTTCTCATCATAAGGAAAATTTTTTTTTCCATTTTTTATTTTGTACCTATATGAAAAGATGGATGTTCACTAAACTTAATGAGGCAATCCATTCATGCTATATGTAAGTCAAATTACTCAGCTGAATACCATAAACTTACGGTGTTGCATTTCAATTATGACTCAAGTCTTCTAGTATACATTCTAATTAAAAATACATATTTTATACATATACTAGATACTTAATTTCTCATTTTATTTTATTTCAGTTGTCCATTGTTTTACAAAACAAAAAAAGAATGATGAAATCTAAAAATTATTCAGAATTTTAAATCCTGAAACCTTCCATTCCTGTTTTCTCAGCAGTACCTTTTCTGTGATGTGCAACAGTTTTATTATGTTCCAGTTTGGTTCCTTCACAAAAAAAGTCTGAATTATAACCACTTAGGAAAAAATTATTTATGTTTTAATTGAAAATCTTACTTACTGCTACATGGGAAACAAGTATAATACTGATATCAAGTAGACCACAAGATTATCAAGACAAAATACTGAAGACAAGTTCCTTCATAGAATAAGAATACATAAAAATGATTTTTAAAAAATCATCTCAGAGTTGATTAAGTAATATTTTACATGTTTGTTTTTAATATACTACTTAAATTAAGTAATTGAATAAATTTACCCTGTAAATGAATAAATTTGGATAATAAAAGAGTAAAAAAAAATGAGTTATCTAATCATTTACTATTCATTTTAAAAAGGTAGACCTCACCACTTTACTAGGCCCTTAAATAGTTAATTTAATATTCTACTTGAATCTTCCAAATAAAACTGATTGATCAGAATGTACTCTACAGGTCTATTTCTATATGAACTAATTTAGACAAGTTCACTTTATGTCTGCCTTAAATTCCCTGAAATTTCAAAAGTCTGAAATACAGAAAATCTCTGAAAGTTACAGTACTAATACAACAGATTCACTGTGTTCATCTTATCTTGCAGATTATATACTAGTTTATATTTTATAATATTGCCAGACGTTATAACAGAAATGAAAAATTATGTAATATATGGATTTATAGTCTGTTCATAAAGGTTAAACAGATGAGTGAATAATACTCAAATCCACTAAAAACAGAGATGGTAACTAAAGTGTATTTCCTCCCTATAGGGTTTAAATTGATTATCTCATTCATTCCTCACATAAAATCTATGAGATTGGTATTAACACTTTGATTTTGGAGATAAAGAAACTCAGGCTTAGACATTTTAACCTGATGTTCCACAATCAGGTAGCTAACAAATGTTTAAGGGATGGTAGTCAAATTCTCAAACACTAGTTTTTATTTTAGCAATTTAATATTAATTTAATTTTTAATCTAATAATTTAATTAATTTTGTAATCTAGTAACTTAATAACTATACTATAAACTATAGAGCTTAGATTAATTTTTCACATAAAACACACCACTGTCCATTTCAAAAAATTCTACAAATGCAATGTTTTAATATTTCTAAATTTACAATAGCTGCAAACACTGCAACTACATGAAGTACATCCATTCTTAATATTAATAATTAGTGAATGAATAAATAATTAGTTCTTAAAAATGAAAATTCAATCCAACATATAAGTTGTGAGATGGAAGTAATGCTATAAATCTTACAATGTTAGAAGTTATAAAACCATATAGCTATATAAGCACTAAAAATTCAAAATACAGAATAGATGCATATGCTGTGTTCCATATACTTAAAGTAGTACAAACCGTTTATTTTATTGAAGGAAGAAGGAGTAATTTGTCAGAATAAATACAGAACTGTTCTTATGAATTACGTACTCTTGATAGAGAAATGTGTCAAATAAATCAAATAATATAGTTAAAACTTCAAAATATAATAATTTATAGTTGATTAATTAAGACAATGGGTTTGTCATCAATGCCCACAAAATGAGACAGGGCAATTCACATTTGACTATTTCTAACATGAGTAATCTCTGTATCCTATGGAGAGGGTAATTTATATTTACAGTAATTCACAACATCCCTTTGGCAGTCATGAGGTCCTTGGAAACCTTTCCAATTGGCTTGGCAAATGCAGAAGTTAGTAAATTCTAACACAAGTAAAATTAAATTAGCATCTTAACAGATGCCAAGAATAACTTTTTCTCATTAATGTGCAAAACATATGATTTATAGGGTAAAAAGAATATTACATCCCTTCTGCATATTCTCTACTTCATGACCATAGGGTATGGGAAAGAAGACAGGCTTTAGAATATTAACACATACCTCCCCCTATCTCAGCTTCACCACTTACTGGACTGTGTGTGAGAAATTCGGCAGGAATTTATCCTCTCTGAAATCTGGCTATCCTAGGGGAAATAACTCATATTTCATTACATATGATGTTTAGGTTTAGATATTAACAGCCTCTACTTGTTAAGATTATAAAAATAAAGCAAACTTATTATCAGTTATATGCTACAAACTAAATAAAAATCTGTGTCAGTAATATTAAAATCATGTTGACTAAATAATTTAAGCTAAACGATCACCCATATAATTAATTATATTGATTACTGATTGATGAGATTGATTATATTCTTTGCAGCCCAAGATGGAGAAGCTCTATACAGTCAGAAAAACAAGACCAGGAGCTGAATGTGGCTAAGATCATGAACTCCTCATTGCCAAATTCAGACTTAAATTGAAGAAAGTAGGGAAAACTACTAGACCATTCAGGTATGACCTAAATCAAAAGCTTTACAATTATACAGTGGAAGTGAGAAAGAGACTTAAGGAATTAGATCTGATAGACAAGAGTCCCTGAAGAACTATGGACAGAGGTTTGTGACACTGTACAGGAGGCAGGGATCAAGAACATCCCCAAGAAAAAGAAATACAAAAAGGTTGTCTGAGGAAGTCATACAAATACTTGTGAAAAGAAGAGAAGCAAAAAGCAAAGGAGAAAAGGAAAGATATACCCATTTGAACGCAGAGTTCAAAAGAATAGCAAGGAGAGACAAGAAAGCCTTCTTCAGCGATCAATGCAAAGAAATAGAGGAAAACAATACAGTGGTAAAGACCAGAGATATCTGCAATAAAATCAGAGCTACCAAGGGAATATTTGATGCAAAGATGGGCTTGATAAAGGACAGACATGCTATGGACCCAACAAAAGCAGGCGATATTAAAAACAGGTGGCAAGAATACACAGAAGAACTAAACAAAAATATCTTCATGACCCATATAATCATAATGGTGTGATTACTCACCTACAGCCAGAAATCCTGCAATGCAAAGTCAAGTGGGCCTTAGCAAGCATCACTATGAACAAAGCTAGTGGAAGTGATGGAATTCCAGTTGAGTTATTTTAAATCCTAAAGGTGGATGCTGTGGAAGTGCTACACTCAATATGCCAGCAAATTTGGAAAACTCAGTAGTGGCCACAGGACTGGAAAAGGTCAGTTTTCATTCCAAACCCAAAGAACAGCAATGCCAAAGAATGTTCAAATTACTGGACAATTTTACTCATCTAACAAGCTAGCAAGCAGAGATATTACTTTGCCAACAAAGGTCCATCTAGTCAAGGCTATGGTTTTTCCAGTGGTCATGTATGGATGTGAGAGTTGGACTGTGAAGAAAGCTGAATGCTGAAGAATTAATGCTTTTGAACTGTGGTGTTGGAGAAGACTCTTGAGAGTCCCTTGGACTGCAAGGAGATCCAACCAGCCCACTCTGAAGGAGATCAGCCCTGGGATTTCTTAGGAAGGAATGATGCTAAAGCTGAAACTCCAGTACTCTGGCCACCTCATGCGAAGAGTTGACTCATTGGAAAAGACTCTGATGCTGGGAGGGATTAGGAGCAGGAGGAGAAGGGGACGACAGAGGATGAGATGGCTGGATGGCATCACTGACTCGATGGACGTGAGTCTGAGTGAACTCCAGGAGTTGGTGATGGACAGGGAGGCCTGGCGTGCTGTGATTCAAGGGCTCGCAAAGAGTCAGACACGACTAAGTGACTGAACTGAACATGCTAGCAAAGTAATGCTCAAAATTCTCCAAACCAGGCTTCAACAGTATGTGAACTGTTAACCTAGAGATGTTCAAGCTAGTTTTAGAAAAGGCAGAGGAACCAAACATCAAACTGCCAACATCCACTGAATCATCGCAAAACTGAGAGTTCCAGAAAAACATCTATTTCTGCTTTATTGACTATACAAAAGCCTTTGACTGTGTGGATCACAACAAACTGTGGGAAATTCCTCAAGAGGTGGGACTACCAAACCACCTGACCTGCCTATTGAGAAATCTGTGGGCAGGTCAAGAAGCAACAGTAAGAACTGGAGATGGAAAAGCAGAGTGGTTTCAAATAAGGAAAGGAGTATATCAAGGATGTATATTGTCACCCTGCTTATTTAACTTATATGCAGAATACATCATGAGAAATGCTGGAATGGATAAGGCACAAGCTGGAACCCAGATTGCTGGGAGAAATATCAATAATCTCAGATATGCAGATGACAGCACCCTTATGGCAGAAAGTGAAGAAGAACTAAAGAGTTTCTTGATGAAAGTGAAAGAGGAGAGTGAAAAAGTTGACTTAAAGCTCAATATTGAGAAAACTAAGATCATGGCATCTGGTCCCATCACTTCATTGAAAAATAGATGGGGAAACATGGAAACAGTGACAGACTTTATTTTGGGGGGGCTCCAAAATCACTGCAGATGGTGACTGCAACCATGAAATTAAAAGATGCTTGCTTCTTGGAAGAAAAGTTATAACCAACCTTGACTGCATATTAAAAAGCAGAGACATTACTTTGCTGACAAAGGTCCATCTAGTCAAAGTTTTTCCAGTCATCATGTACAGACCTGAGAGTTCCACGATAAAGAAGTTTAGTTCAGTTCAGTTGGTCAGTCGTGTCTGACTCTTTGCGACCCTATGGACCACAGCACGCCATGCCTTCCTGTCCATCACCAACTCCTGGAGTTTACCCAAACTCATGTCGATTGAGTCAGTGATGCCACCCAACATCTCATCCTCTGTTGTCCCCTTCTCCTCCCACCCTTAATCCTTCCCAGCATCAGGGTCTTTTCCAATGAGTCAGCTCTTTGTATCAGGTGGCCAGAGTATTGGAGTTTCAGCTTCAACATCAGTCCTTCCAATTAACACCCAGGACTGATCTCCTTTAGGATGGACTGGTTGGATCTCCTTGCAGCCCAAGGGATTCTCAAGAGTCTTCTCCAACACTGCAGTTCAAAAGCATCAAGTCTTTGGCACTCAGTTTTCCTTTTAGTCCAACACTTAACATCCATACATGACTGCTGGAAAAACCACAGCCTTGACTAGACGGATCTTTGTTGACAAAGTAATGTCTCTGCTTTTTAATATGATGTCTAGCTTGGTCATAACTCTCCTTCCAAGGTGTAAACGTCTTTTAATTTCATGGGTGTACTCACCATCTGCAGTGATTTTGGAGCCCTCCAAAAATAAAGTCAGACACTGTTTCCCCATCTATTTGCCATAAAGTGATGGGACTGGATGCCATGATCTTCATTTTCTGAATGTTGAGGTTTAAGCCAACTTTTTTACTCTCCTCTTTCACTTTCATCAAGAGGCTCTTTAGTTTCTTCTTCACTTTCTGCCATAAGGGTGGTTTCATCTGCATATCTGAGGTGATTGATATTTCTCCTGGCAATCTTGATTTCAGCTTGTGTTTCTTCCAGCCCAGCATTTCTCATGATGTATTCTGCATATAAATTAAATAAGCAGGGTGACAGTATACAGCTTTGATGTACTCCTTCCCTATTTGGAACTGGTCTGTTGTTCTATGTCCAGTTCTAACTGTTGCTTCCTGACCTGCATACAGGTTTCTCAAGAGGCAGGTCAGGTGGTCTGGTATTCTCATCTGTTTCAGAATTTTCCACAGTTTATTGGGATCCACACAGTCATAGGCTTTGGTATAGTCAATAAAGCAGAAATAGATGTTTTTCTGGAACTCTCTTGCTTTCTCAATGATCCAGCGGATGTTGGCAATTTGATGTCTGGTTCTTCTGCCTTTTCTAAAACCAGCTTAAACATCTGGAAGTTCACGGTTCACATATTGCTGAAGCCTGGCTTGGAGAATTTTGAGCATTACTTTACTCGCATGTGAGATGAGTGCAATTGTGCGGTAGTTTGAGCATTCTTTGGCATTGCCTTTCTTTGGGATTTGAATGAAAACTGACCTTTTCCACTCCTGTGGCCACTGCTGAGTTTTCCAAATTTGCTGACATATTGAGTGTGGCACTTTCACTGCATCATCTTTTAGGAGTTGAAATAGCTCAACTGGAATTCCATCACCTCCACCAGCTTTGTTCGTAGTGATGCTTTCTAAGGCCCACTTGACTTCACATTCCAGGATGTCTGGCTCTAGGTTGAGTGATCACACCATTGTTATTATCTGGGTCATGAAGATCTTTTTTGTACAGTTCTTCTATATATTCTTACCACCTCTTCATAATATCTTCTGCTTCTGTTAGGTCCATACCATTTCTGTCCTTTATTGAGCCCATCTTTGCATGAAATATTCCCTTGGTATCTCTAATTTTCTTGAGGAGGTCTCTAGTCTCCTATTCTATTGTTTTCCTCTATTTCTTTGCATTGATCGCTGAGGAAGGCTTTCTTATCTCTCCTTGCTATTCCTGGAACTCTGCATTCAAATGGGTATATCTTTCCTTTTCCACTTTGCTTTTCCCATTTCTTTTTTTCACAGCTATTTGTAAGGCCTCCTGAGCAGTCATGAAGAAGGCTGAGCGCCGAAGAATTGATGCTTTTGAACTGTGGTATTGGAGATGCCTCTTGAGAGTCCCTTGGACTACAGAGAAATCAACCCAGTCAATCCTAAAGGAAATCAGTCCTGAATATTCACTGGAAGGACAGACACTGAAGCTGAAGGACCGATATCTTGGCCACCTGATGCAAAGAACTGACTCACTGGAAAAGACTCTGAAGCTGGGAGAGATGGAAGGCAAAAGGAGAAAGCGACGTAGAGGATGAGATGGTTGGATGGCATCTCCAATTCAATGGACATGATTTTGAGCAAACTCAGGGAGATAGTGAAGGACAGGGAAGCCTGGTGTGCTGCAATCCATGGGGTCTCAAAGAGTCAGACATGACTAAGCAACTGAACGAATTTTACATTTGTGTTTTATATTTGGATATGTGATCTATTTTGACTTAATTCCTGTGAAAGGGGTAAGATTTGTTTTTATGTGTGTACGCCCAGTTGCTCCAACACCATTTGTTGAAAACATTAGCTCTTCTCCATTACATTATCTTTGCTTCTTTCGTAACGATCAACAGACTATTTTTATTTGAGTCTATTTCTGGGATCTCTTATTCTGTTCCATTAATCTGTCTGTTTATTTGTCAACACCACACTGTCTTCATTACTGTAGCTTTGTACTGCATTTTGAATATGAAATAAATCAAAAATCAAAATCAGAAAAATTTAAAAATCTAAATCTATTTTGATGCATTATATTTCAGGCAGTTTTCTTTCTAATTTGGTGAGATATTTTTCTTTCAATCTACCAATCCCATATAAACTAAACAATCTTCCCCAGTGGTTAACATTTTTCAAACTATATTATAATAGAACAATCAGGATATTTATATTTATTTAGGTTTGCCTTATGATCCAAGACTTGGTTATACTGCTCTTCTGTTACATGACACTAGAGAGAAAAAGAGTGTTTTCATGTTGTAGGTAGAGTGTTCTATAATTAGTAAATAAAACCTGTTGATTGATTGCATTTTTCAGATCTACATCCTTGCTGATCTTCAGCTGTAGTTCTATCAGTTCAACCATAGGTACTGAAGTTACAAAACGTAACTATGTATTTTCCTAGTTTTGTTTCATATATATCAAGGCTTTACTGTTTAGGACTAAGCTTTCTTGGTAGAATAATAGTTTAATGATATGTTCCTCTTTTTCTCTGCTAATATCTTTTTTGTTCTGGAGTCAATTTCATGAGATTTTAATATACCCACTCCCAATTTTTTTATTAATATTTGTATAGCATTAATATTTGTAAAGCATTTATCTACGCTTTTACTTTCAACGTATACATACCATTATGTTTGAAGTGACTGGCTTATAGATGGTGTTGTCTTTCATTATTCATTCTGTTATTGCTGTCATTTAATTGATGTGTTTAGACCACTTATTAAGATAATTATTGGTATGCTGCTGCTACTGCTGCTACTGCTGCTAAGTCGCTTCAGTCGTGTCCGATTCTGTGCTACCCCATAGACAGCCTCCTACAAGGCTCCTCTGTTCCTGGGATTCTCCAGGCAAGAACACGAGTGGGTTGCCATTTCCTTCTCCAAATTATTGGTATGTTGTGGTTTAAATCTTCCACCTTATTATTTGTTTTCTGTTTGTATCTCGTTTCTTGCCTCCCGTTTCTCATTTTTTGTTTCTATGTGGTCACTTAAACATTTTCAATGATTACATCTTATTTTCATATTGGTTTTGAGTGTATCTTTTTGTATAATTTCTGTAGTAGTTACTCTGTGTATTACAATATACACATGTGACTTAAAGCCATCTATTGGTATTGTTTTGCCAACAAAAGTTCGTCTAGTCAAGGCTATGGTTTTTCCAGTGGCCATGTATGGATGTGAGAGTTGGACTGTGAAGAAAGCTGAGCACCGAAGAATTGATGCTTTTGAACTGTGGTGTTGGAGAAGACTCTTGAGAGTCCCTTGGACTGCAAGGAGATCCAACCAGTCCATTCTGAAGGAGATCAGCCCTGGGATTTCTTTGGAAGGAATGATGCTAAAGCTGAATCTCCAGTACTTTGGCCACCTCATGCGAAGAGTTGACTCATTGGAAAAGACTCTGATGCTGGGAGGGATTGGGGGCAGGAGGAGAAGGAGACGACAGAGGATGAGATGGCTGGATGGCATCACTGACTCGATGGACGTGAGTCTGAGTGAACTCCAGGAGTTGGTGATGGACAGGGAGGCCTGGCGTGCTGTGATTCATGGGGTCACAAAGAGCTGGACAAGACTAAGTGACTGATCTGATATGATCTGATCTGATTGGTATTGTTTCACAGCTTCAAGTGAAATGTGGAACTCTCAGTTCCATTTACGATCCTTTACCTTTTCTCCTTTAAATATAATTATCCTAAGTATTGGCTTCCCTGGTGGCTCAGACGGTAAAGCATCTGTCTTTAATGCAGGAGACCCGGGTTAGATCCCTGGTTTGGGAAGATCCCCTGGCGAAGGAAATGGCAGCCCACTCCAGTATTCTTGCTTGGAGAATTCCATGGATGGCAGAGCCTGGAAGGCTACTGTCCATGGGGTTGCAAAGAGTCAGACACGACTGAGAGACTTCACTTCACCTTATCCTAAGTATTAGATGGTATGAAAATTTATTTCAATTATTAAATGTGACTTGCAAAATTCATGAAGAAAGGGATACTCTATTATATATATCCATATCTCTGTTCTTTCTGTTCTTCCTTCCTGATGCTCCAAGGTTCTTTCTTACTCCTTTCCTTTCTATTTGAAGAAGTTCACTTAGCAAATCTGTAACTGTAGGTCTGTGAGTGACAGATTCCCTTAGTTTCCCTTCATCTGAGAATATTTTTATTTCTCTTTCATTCCTGAAGTTCAATTTCACTAGATACACAAATTACATCTGACTGTTTTTTCTATTGCTTCCTGAAAAGTGCCTTGAAACTTCCATATGGCCTGAATAATTTCAAATGAGAAGTTTACTGCCCTTCTAACAGTTATTCACCTATAGAAAGTGTACAAGTATTTTCTGGCTGCTTTCAAGAGTTTATGATGTGTTTAATTTTGGATATTTTTCAGTTTATTCTATTTGAGGTTCTTCCAGTTTTTCAGATGTGTAGATTTGTATCTTTCCAAAATTTGAAAAGTTTTTACTCATTATCTCTTTGAATATTATTTCAGCTCTACTTTTCTCCTTTCCTTCTGGAACTCCAAATATATCAATGTTGGCCCTTCTGTTATTGAAGTATAGGTATCCATGGCTATTAACTTTTTTTTCTTTTTTAATGTCTATATTATCTGTTTTTTAAATAAAGTAAATTTCATTGGTCTGTTCTCTAGTTGATTAATTCTATCTTCTGCTATCTCCACTCTACTATTGAACCTATCCAACAAGTTTTTTTCTCTCACAAAATTCTAGTATTATATTTTTCATTTCTGCAATTTCCATTCTAAGACAATTTGCCATACCCAATTCTAGCATTTTCATGACAGTAGTTTTAAAATCCTAGTCAGGTAATTCCAACATCTTATTTACGTTGTCATATGTCAACTCTTTCTCATTTAAATAGTGATCTTCCTGGTTCTTACTGTGATGAGTGATTTATGATAGTATATTGGAGACTTTGTTTACTAAGCTGAAAGAAAAAGAAAAACCTCTATAATCTGTATACATCTTTCATTATAGAAAGAAGTCACTTTCTCTAGGTTTAGTCCACAAATCTTTGCTGGCATTTGGGGCTCTGATTTCAATGATACCACATTTAATTTTCAGAGCATTTGCAGTGTTATTTTGATCTTCTTGGATTGTCTGGTGTTATTGTCTTTGCTGGAAGTGCCTGAGAAGCAAAAAATGTTTCCCAGGCCGTCATTGGGTGTTTCTTAGTGGTGGAAGACCTCAGGCCTAGAGCCAGAGAGAGGCTTTCTCAGCGAAATGCCTGCTGGACTGAATCTCCCTGCCAGTTTAAGAAAGAAAGTACTTCTCTGGATGTGTGTTGGTTGTGGGAGGATCTCTGGTAGAGGTTCCATTAGGCATTCATGACGCGTCTGGGTGGGGGCAAAGTCACAGGATCAAAAGAACACTTTGATAGATTCTCTCTTGCCTGTGACACGGTATTTCCTTATGGGGTAAGGGAGTCTCAAGCCTGCAAGGATTAAGAGGGTACTAAGGCACCCCACTCCAGTACTCTTGCCTGGAAAATCCCATGGATGGAGGAGCCTGGTAGGCTGCAGTCCATGGGGTCGCGAAGAGTCTGACCGGACTAAGCGACTTCACTTTCACTTTTCACTTTCATGCATTGGAGAAGGAAATGGCAACTCACTCCAGTGTTCTTGCCTGGAGAATCCCAGGGACAGGGGAGCCTGGTGAGCTGCCATCTATGGGGTCGCACAGAGTCGGACACGACTGAAGTGACTTAGCAGCAGCAGCAAGGCACCCCACTCCAGTACTCTTGCCTGGAAAATCCCATGGATGGAGGAGCCTGGTAGGCTGCAGTCCATGGGGTCGCTAAGAGTCGGACCCAACTGAGCGACTTCACTTTTACTTTTCACTTTCATGCACTGGAGAAGGAAATGGCAACCCACTCCAGTGTTCTTGCCTGGAGAATCCCAGGGACAGGGGAGCCTGTTGGGCTGACGTCTATGGGGTCGCACAGAGTCGGACATGACTGAAGTGCCATAGCAGCAGCAAGGCTAGGTTAGGTGATACGGTGGAATCCCTCTGATGGGTGCCACCCAGCCACTTTGTATCCATGCATTGGTGAGGAAAGTCTCAGATGCTGTGAGGAAGGAAAGCACTTCCCCTGCAGTGGTCCAGAGCATGCCATGCGTTCTCCTAGGGACCTTTCTTCAATCCAAAGGAAGCACACATCTATAGGAGTTGCTTTCTGCTTGTAGGTTGGGGGCAAGGAAAATTCGGTTCTGAATAACTTCTTGCTGTTGGGTGAGAGAATGTACAATAAAGTGCCACTTCTCTGTGCCATTCCTCCAGTTCTAGGATATCAAACCAATTTTTCTCCTTCTTACCACCTTTAAGAATTTTCCTCTTCTTACTTTGTGCATTATTTCCAGAGATCACAGTTTTGCTTACAAGGGAGGAGCAGAAAAAAAAAGGGGGTCCACTCCATTTTGTCTAAACTGAATGTTTCTCTAAGTGCCTATGAATATTAAAATCTGACAATGTAGTTATTTTTTAAATGTCTTTCAAATTAAAACTCAATTATCTTTAGCATGAGATATAGTTTGTGGTCCTATGATTTTTTATTCTCAAATCTCAATTTCTTTATGTCTGTTTCACTTCAACTATATGCTCTGCTACTTGACATCTCAAATTTGTACAAATCCCATTCCTTCTTTTCTTTAAGTTATACTCCAGTTTTAAGATAGAGCTTAAGCTTTCCACTCCTCAGTGAAGTGTCTCCTGATGCCCCATGGCTAAATTAGGCATCTTCTATGTTCCTTCTCTTTACTTTCACAACACCCTCTGCTGGTATCACTTCCCAGGATGTCTGATGACAGTTAATATTTCATCAGTTCCTAGAATAGGTCTGCATATTGGAGACTACCAGTTACTGTTAAGCAATCACAGATGGTGTTAGTTAAGTATCAAAAATGGCTCTGCAGGAGTGGTAAGCTACATAGAAATTAAACATGATTCAGTTCAGTTCAGTTGCTCAGTCGTGTCCAACTCTTTGTGACCCCATGGACTGCAGCACACCAGGCTTCCGTGTCCATCACCAACTCCCAGAGTCTACTGAAACTCATGTCCATCGCGTCAGTGATACCATCCAACCATCTCATCCTCTGTCGTTCCCTTCTCCTCCTGCCTTCTATCTTTCCCAGCATCAGGGTCTTTTCCAATGAGACAGTTCTTCGCATCATGTGGCCAAAGCATTGGAGTTTCAGCTTCAGCATCAGTCCCTCCAATAAATACTCAGGACTGATTTCCTTTAGGATTAACTGGTTGGATCTCCTTGCAGTCCACAGGACTCTCAAAAGTCTTCTCCAACATGATTAAAGAAAGACAAAATTTGTACTTTACTAAGTGCTTTAACACGTTTTTCTTTAATTCTCAAGGCATACATTATTACCCCATTTTACAGATGAAGAAAATGATTCAATGTACTTTTCACTAAATTGTGCTGCCTGTCATTATATTCGTATCTTTAATGAGAAACTAAATTTAGTAATATGCCATCTATGGGGTCGCACAGAGTCAGACACGACTGAAGCGACTTAGCAGCAGCAGCACTATTCATAAACTCTTATTTTTAAACTTATTTAAAAATAAATAGGAATTTTACATTGAAAAACACAAAAAAGCAGAAAGAATAAATGAAATCCAAATGGTTTCATTTCCATCTACAGATTTGTCACAAGATACACACTAACAGCTTTATGTATTTCAACTAAGTAGTTTGTATGCATAATTTCTTATGCAAATATAAAATATATAGCCATAGCACCAAACTTAGAATATGCAAAAGGATATACATATATAGATAGATAGATAGATACAGATATAGAAAGAAAAATATATTTCATTACTACTCTAGCCCCAGAGAAATCGATTTTTTTCTCTAGAGTCAGCAACCGCTATTTCTTTCTTTTTCATCCAGTAATACATTTTTTCTCTCTTTTTTTCTTACAGACAGTAGTTAAACATACACACTCAAAAACTTGTTTTATTTTTGCCTAGTTTGATTAGTATTTTCCAGAAGTTTCTTTGCTAATGTTAATACTACAATGGAGATCTCTTCAATTTGCATGTTTTAATATTTATTATACCTTATTTCTTCAAGTATGTGATATAATTAGAAATATCTTTTCCATCTTGAGTTTTTTTTAGAAATTTCATGTTTTATTACAGCTCTTTTATGGTTTCATGTTTTCCTCTCTCTGTGGAATTAAATTTGGTATAAAACATGACAGAAGAGATGCATTTTATTCTTTTTAGATGATTAAAGACATCCAAAACTATTTACTAGATAATTTATCTTTGCCCACTGAATACAAATAATATCTTTATTACATATTGAATTTTTATACATATTATGATCTGCTACTTTTTATTTTTTTATTCATCTTATTGACTGTACATGCACCACTACCAAATCTTAATTTCTGTAGCTTTACAATATACTTCAATATTTGTTAGAACAGCATCCCTTTAGTTACTGTAGTTTTACATGCTTTAATATCTGATAGGATTAGTACCTTATTACTCTTTTTTTCCAAAGTTTCCTGTCTTTTCTTATCTGTTTATTTTCTAAGTACTACAAACCACTTGTTAAAATTCTTTTTAAAAAATCATTAATATTATTGCAATGAAATCAATTTAAGATTAACTTGGAGAAATTTAACATCTTTATGAAACTCGATTCTCTTATTCAGGATTATGGTCTATTATTCCATTTCTTCAAAATGTATTCAGTGTATCATAAATAATCAAATTTTCTTTTCAATTATCTTATATATTTCACGTATATTTTAGGTATTCTTTTATTTTTGGTCCTATCTTCAATGAAGTATTTACTTCCATTATATGTTCTAAATAGTATTTATTGGAATGTAAAAAAAGGCAATTGAATTATTTCTGTATATTAATATTTAAATTACCATATTCATTGAATTCTTGGTGTTTTCAAATAATTGCCTTCAGTTTTACAGGTAAACAATTATTTCTTTGGTAAATAATGATAATATTACTTCTCCCTTTCAAACATTTCTTTACCTTTTTGAATTACATTGGCACATATATTCAGAACAAAGTTAAATAAGTCATGAACAAGGTTATATTATTATATATTATGTATATATGCGTGTGTGTAATGTATATTATATATTTCTTTGTTTCTCATGGTAATAAACCTTTCAATTTTTCCTTGAGTATTGCCAGAATTCTAAGATTTTTCCCATCATTCTCTTGTTACCCTCCCACATAACCTACAGGGCTAGCCTCTGTTAGATTCATGGATGTATTTTGGTGCAGTTTACTCTAATCTTCTCTGAAGACCTTCTTTAGTTCCTCCACTCTGCAGTGATCCCTCTACCATTTATTATTTGTATGTACTAACGTTCAAAATCAGTACTAACTGAATATCTACTATGTCATAGGTCCTGAATGAAGCACTTTTAAAACTTGAAATGGTATAGTCTCTATCTCTGGGAGGTTAAATGTACAATAAGAAATCAGGCTCTTGGGAATTCCCTGGCAGTACAATGGATAGGACACTTTGCTTTCACTGACAAGTGCACGAGTTCAGTCCTTGGTCAGGGAACTAAGGTTATGCAATCTGTGTGACATGGCCAAAATAAAACACACACACACACACAAACAGTTAAAAAAAAAAAATCCAAGAAGAATTTTCATTAAAAACAAAAAAAGGAAGCAGAACTGTTTGTTGTTTGTGCTATCTTTGGAGATAATGTAGTATAGCATTTATGATTATGGGTTTTGCATTAAGACAGTTTATAGTTTTTAATCCTTACCATCTATGTGAACTTGAACACGTTACTTAACCTCAATAAAGCTCATTTGCCTCATGCAAACAAAGGATGTGCCTCACAATAGTTTTTATGATTATACATGACAATGCTTGAACAGCTCTGCGCATAGGACTAGAACACAGTGAAAGCTCAATGAACATCAGTTATTGTTATAGCTACAAACATTGTTACAATTAATAGAGCTAACTACTATTAGAGGTTCACACAGTGTGTCATAGCAAGAGTTTTTCAGAAAGTATAGAGAAATGGTTTGAAAAGAAGAAAATCAGATTACCTGACAGTCAAGATAAACAATTTTAAAGGAAGCATTATAGAAGAAAAAGCATGCAAGAGATAATGGCCATATATAAATAAGAGGATGGCATGCTGAGAAATGAAAGGAATTTCAGTACCTTTTGAGATCAGCACCAAGAAACAATCTGGGAAGATGAACTCTAGAATCATATGCGATAGTTTACTTCTATTTCTTAAGCAATTACACACGTTTTTATAACTACTTAAATATTTCATTATTTATATATCTTGACTGCTAAGACTATATGACTAGAAATCCAATAAGTATATTTTCTGTATTTTACATTTATGATGCTAAATATCTACCTTAGTCTTTGCATATATTAATATCCATTGAATAAATACATGAAAAGACACATAATATGTGATTTAAAAGAAAAACTTTTATGCCTACTAGATAAATGATAATCTAAAGCTGGTAAAGAACCCGCCTGCAATGTGGGAGACCTGGGTTCGATCCCTGGGTTGGGAAGATCCCTTGGAGAAGGGAAAGGCTACCCACTCCAGAATTCTGGACTGGAGAATTCCATGGACTGTGTAGTTCATAAAGTCGCAAAGAGTCGGACACGACTGAGTGACTTACACTTTCACTTTCAAAGCTGAAAGTCAATTCTTTTTCATAATTTCAGTTCAGTTCAGTCGCTCAGTCATGTCCAACTCTCTGTAACCCCATGCAGGATGCCAGGCTTCCTGTCCATCACCAATTCCCGGAGCTTGCTCAAACTCATGTCCATTGAGTCAATGATGCCATCCAACCATCTCATTCTCTGTTGTCCCCTTCTCCCTCTGCCTTCAAATTTCATAATTTAAATTTTACCTTCTCTAATCTTCGATTCATGTAGTCTACCTTTCTGATTCTTAGGCACATAGAGGGAATTCCTCACAGATTGTCCTCTATTTTATGTTAGAGGAAAACCATTATTTTATTAAAATGGAACTTATGTTTAGAAACTGACAACTTTATATTTACTAAAAACTTCAGATATAGTATTGGTCATGTGGATTAATGAAATGGGTTTCTGATTTCTATGAACTCAGAAATTAACAGGAAAAAGAGAGAGATGTAAAAATATTTATAAAGTCATATTCTAAATAGAAAAAATGTAGTTGAGTGTTTTGATACAAACAGTGCTTTAGAAAGACTCATCTATTAGTGATAAATGCATAATAGTTTATGGGGAAAAAAGACCTTAAACAAAGGGATCAGCTAGAAACCTAATGCAATAATCTTAATGTCCCAAATTCTCACTCTAATCTACCCAAGAAGATTTTTTAAAATATCCTAATATTTATCACTGAATATTTTAAAAATTTTATAGTTTTCAGTCTCCTGAAGTGAAATTGGCTTCTCATAAGTTTGCAGCCTGATAAACAAGAAAAAAGTCCTACACAAATGTACACTAATATTAATGCTTTTGCTTATTCCAATTAGCCTTTCTAATCCTTCCATAATTATTTAATGATGGGTAGAAAAACTAAGCAAACAGAAAAATCTTCCCTTTAACTTAAAATGAAGATTTTTCAAAAACATCAAACTCATAGTAATCTGGGAAGAAAAAAATATCCTTTCAAATAACTGGAGAATGAAACACCTTGATATTCACCTTTTTTTAAGGGATACAAACATACCTATAAATCTTAACTACCTTACAAGACAGAATTTTTAGTTTCTCCTTTTTAAAGTAATTACATTGTCTGCTACAGTGTGAATTAAAGGTTATTCGGGAAGGACTTATATATTTTTTTTCAGACTTGCTTCTCATTTACATTATTACTTTAATAAGATACATGTCTCAACTAATAAACATGAAAACTGCAACGGTTCTTTGTACTTTCATTATCAGGTCAGAGGAAAATGTTTTCTGATACAACTTGTACTTACATACACATAAGCATCATAGTATATTATTTCTGAGGTATACGATATAGATATACACACCCATATTTTTGAATACCGCTAAACCATAACCATATTGATGTTTTCAAATAAAATTTTGCCAGGTACTTCAAATCTCTTTTCAAATTCGACAAATGAGAAATGAAACATTAACTGATAATGGCAAGAATTCAAAGTGAAAAAGCTTTCAGATTTAGTATTCAAATTAAATCTTGATATTAAGTGGAGTTATGTTGAATATAATCTAAGCTTTCACTGACACTTAACCTAAGTATTATTAATATGCTACATAAGTATATAAAATACCTCAAAACAAATGAGTATTCACAATTTTATCTTTGTGAGACATCTACATGGTAATAAGAAGTATATAAATGATTAAACTCTATAAAATATAAAGTTTAGGATTATTTATATAGTTTTCAATGTACTTTAGTGATAACATTTGTATTTATGCGTAAAATTTCTTATTAAGGTATAGCATAAACTTTGCAATGGATTCTTTATGTAACATTCTATCACCATTGGTCTAAGTAGTGTCTGTCATTTGGAGCTTCATTCAGGAGCATTTGAATGAAAAAAAAAGAATGTGCAAAGGTCCTACTGCAGAAGAAATTAGGACAGTCAAAGAAATTAATAAAGGAAAGACTGGTTATACATCAGGAAGAAAAGATGAGAATAGTATGGAATGACACAGCAAAGACAGGTAGTACCAGATCATCATAGCCAAGGAGAAAAAGAAAAAAAAAAAAATTCATGTTCTTTATTTCAAAAATGATAGTTAATTTCTGAAATGGTTGAATCAGGGATATGATATGATAAAATCCATATTTTCTGAAATATGGTTTGGAAAATAATCAGAGAAATATGGAGACCCTATAATAGGAAACTATTTTAAATTTATCTTAGACAGAAATAATGCATAGTGGGTTTAAAAATAAGGGTCATGGTTCATGGTCATGGTTGGACTCTCAGTGCCTCTAGCATAAGTTATGTAATTATTCTGATATGTATTTGGTTCCTTTATTACATGAATTAATATCTCCCAAGCAGAATTAATTGTATCTTCTGTACTTAAAAAACTTTATAATATTTAAGAATTTCAAACTGCATATTTTCAAACAGACACAAAAATCTCTCATCTCCTCATCCTAAGAATAACTAAACCAGAACCTTAAATTTGTATTATAAAGTATCACATTAGGAAGGATTAGCATCAGCATCCAAATTTTTCTTTTAAGTTATTTTTTGCTTAGCTTTCACAAGAATAAACTGATAGGAGTGTTTCCTTAAAAATTTTTTAATTCCAAAACATTAAAACTGCAAAAATCACCTATAGCACCCATACAGTTTAAGAGATGACATGATCTCTTTCTTCCATTCAAACACTCTGTCAGTAACATAGCAGTCAATGACTTCAACCTCTGCAGTTCTTCCACACATACATTTCTGTTAACAGTTCTTAAATGTCAGCTTGTATACAAACACAATCTTTAAAATGTAATTATCATTGGTTAAACCATAATTGGTTCTGACAATAAACCATTTGAAAATGCTGAATACTTTGCATGATTGGAAAGAATGTGTTTGTTTTTTCTTCTTTTTTTTGTCTTTGCATTTTGGCAAAAAAAAAAATCTACTAGAGGTGGGAATCACAGGCTGACTGCAGTTTGTCAAATAAATATTATAAGAAAACCGAATTTATAAATATTGAAAATTTCATATGCCTGAGAAAGTGATTTAATTGAAAATAAAGTCTGCAAAAATAAACCAGCATATCAATTCTCTTTTGAAGTTATCTCATTTCTTATTTGGTTATATCTTTGAAAATGTTCATATATGCATTCATTCAAATGTTTACTGAATGTGTATTAAGCACAAGTTATTATAGTTGGCATAGGGCAGATTAATAAATGAAACAGTGTCTATATTTATGCTGCACTGAGAATCCGATAAAATATGATGAACATTATACAAATGAATGCAACTAAGCATAGGAACTATAAAAGGAACATGTACAGAACACAGTACTTTGGGAGAAGACTCATGAGTTAAATTTTGAAATATGATAAGAGATAGACAAATTCTATTTTATGGAAAGAATATTTTAGACAGAAGGTAACTGAATGCAAGGCAAAATGAAATTAATTGAGATTCAACTAAATCAGCCGGGCATGATTTTCATATATATGACAATACTGTGAAAATATAGCAGATCAAAACTAAAACACTGAGTCCAGTTTGAAGGCTAATGTGCTTCCCTGGTGGCTCAGACAGTAAAGAATCTTCATGCAATACAGGAGATCTAGGTTCAATCCTGAGGTCTGGAAGATTCCCTGGAATAAGCAAATGGCTACCCAATCCAATATTCTCACCTGGAGAACTCCATGGACAGAGAAGCCTGGAGGGCTATAGTCCATAGGGTTGTTAAGAGTCAGACACAGGAGTGTAACACTCAAAAGCTAGTATCAGTTCAGTTCAGTTCAGCCGCTCAGTCCTGTCTGACTCTTTGCGACCCCATGAATCGCAGCATGCCAGGCCTCCCTGTCCATCACCAACTCCCGGAGTTTACCCAAACTCATGTCCATTGAGTCGATGACGCCATCCAGCCATCTCATCCTCTGTCGTTCCCTCCTCCTCCTGCCCCCAATCCCTCCCAGCATCAGAGTCTTTTCCAATGAGTCAACTCTGCATGAGGTGGCCAAAGTACTGGAGTTTCAGCTTTAGCATCATTCCTTCCAAAGAAAGCCCAGGGCTGATCTCCTTCAGAATGGACTGGCTGGATCTCCTTGCAGTCCCAGGGACTCTCAAGAGTCTTCTCCAACACCACAGTTCAAAAGCATCAATTCTTCGGCACTCAGCTTTCTTCACAGTCCAACTCTCACATCCATACATGACCACAGGAAAAACCATAGCCTTGACTAGACGGACCTTTATTGGCAAAATAATGTCTCTGCATTTCAATATGCTATCTAGGTTGGTCATAACTTTCCTTCCAAGGAGTAAGCATCTTTTAATTTCATGGCTGCAATCACCATCTGCAGTGATTTTGGAGCCTCCAAAAATAAAGTCTGCCATAGTTTCCACATCTATTTGCCATGAAGGGATGGGACCAGATGCCATGATCTTCGTTTTCTGAATATTGAGCTTTAAGCCAACTTTTTCACTCTCCACTTTCACTTTCATCAAGGGGCTTTTTAGTTCCTCTTCGCTTTCTGCTATAAGGGTGGTATCATCTGCATATCTGATGTTGTTAATATTTCTCCTGGCAATCTTGATTCCAGCTAGTGCTTATTCCAGACCAGCATTTCTCATGATGTACTCTGCATATAAGTTAGATAAGCAGGGTGACAATATACAGCCTTGACGTACTCCTTTTCCTATTTAGAACCAGTCTGTTGTTCCATGTCCAGTTCTAACTGTTGCTTCCTGACCTGCATACAGGTTTCTCAAGAGGCAGGTCAGGTGGTCTGGTATTCCCATCTCTTTCAGAATTTTCCACAGTTTATTGTGATCTACACAGTCAAAGGCTTTGGCATAGTCAATAAAGCAGAAATAGGTATGGCAAATAATAGGTAGTCACAGGGCTTCCCTGGTGGCCGTCAGTAAAGAATCTGCCTGCAATGTGAGAAACCTGGGTTTGATCCCTTGGTTGGGAAGATCCCCTGGAGGAGGCATGGCAACCCACTCCAGTATTCTTGCCTGGAGAATCCCAAGGACAGAGGAGCCTGGCAGGCTATACAGTCCATGGGGTCACAAAGAGTCATACCCATCCAGGTAGTTATTATTCTTTGATTTACTTGAATCCATGCAATGACAGTAAGAATGGAGAGGTGACAGTTTGAAGTTCTAATTAGAAGCTGTATTAATAAAATTTGATATTTAAAAGTTATGGGAAATGACTTTGATAAGTGAGCTAATAAAGGTCTTAAGAATGTAGGACATACCAATTAAAATAATTTTTTAAAAAGGGAAGAAATATGACATTTTGAAGTTTAAATATTTTATTATGTCTACAAATCTTTGATCACTAAAAAATCAGATTCAGTTAATTAAAGGAAAATGAGTTTTTAAAAGTTCAAATAAGATTCATATTACCTTATATACAATTTAAAAATACATAAGATAACAGAAAAAGTTTGTACAATAATGAGGATGATCAGTTTTGAACATATCAAAGATGAAATGCCTCTGGGTCATCCAGTTAAAGAGGTTTATCTGAAAATAAAGATTTATTGTCATCAACTAAGTGTTAGGTGGAATAAATAATTCAGAGAAAATGCATTGGAAAAGTAAATAAATCCCCAGAACAAACAATTTGGGAATATATATACTTAAGAAAAAGGCATTAGCAAAAGAAATTGAAAATAAACAAGCAAGAGAATAAGAAAAGAAAAAAGAATAAATGGTCTGGAAGCAAAAAAAAAAAAATGTGCTTTAAGAATAAGGAAATAATCAACAATATTATATTATAAACCAGTCAATCCTAAAGGAAATCAGTCCTGAATATTCATAGGAAGGGCTGATGCCCATGCTGAAACTCCAATTCTTTGGCCACCTGATGCGAAGAACTGAGTAATTGGAAAAGACCCTGATGCTGGGAAAGATTGAAGGCAGGAGGAGAAGGGGATGACAGAGGATGAAATGCTTGGATGGCATCACCGACTCTATGGACATGAGTCTGAGCAAGCTCCTTGTAATGGACAAGGAAGCCTGGCGTGCTACAGTCCATGGGTTTGCAAAGAGTCGGACACGACTGAATGACTGAACCAACTATATTGCAGAGAGGAGAAAGGTAATACAGTCCGCCAATGGTGACAATTAGACAACTAAGGAATCATTAGCGGGAGAAGTTTCTGCAAAGTTCTGGAATCCAGTGAAAACTTACTAGGTGCTAAGAAAGTGAAAGATTTCGGGGTAATTGATTGTGAAGGGAAAATGAGAAGTAGGGCAGCAGAGGGATATTCAGTGCTATGTTTCTTTAGTTAGAAATAAGATTCTTGACACACTTTTTTCAAGACTGGGAAGAAAGAAATGATGTTGACTGCAACTATATACAGATTTATATATAAAAAGCAGGATGGCACACTGAGTTCAACTCCCATAATCTCCAATTTCTCTGTTGAAAGAAAGGTAGGCAAGATTTCCTTCTAAAAATGGCAGGTGGGATCAGGTGACTATAGTCAAAGTTTGAGAGACTTATGGTATGGAGAGCAAGATGATGAGAGAATGTGAAATTACTAGTCAGGTGATGATAAAAACAGAACAATTGTGGTGGCCTCATTTAGATCATGGTATCAACCCATTCTGTTTCCACAAAAGTACTAGAATTCTCCAGGCAAGAATTCTGAAGTGGGTAGCCATTCTCTTCTATAAGGGAACTTCCCGACCAAGGGATCAAAACCAGGTCTCCTGCGCTGAAGGCAGATTCTTTACCACTGAGCCACCAGGGACACCCTACAGATTCCCAGATCACTTAAATTGTTCTCACACATTTCCAGCTCAAATTTATCTTTCTTGGTCTAAAGAAACTAGAAAATAGACACATTTCCTTTGTATATCTCCCCCTTTCACCTCTCATCTAAAATTCAGGACCTATACATGCCTGCATTTATTTATTTTTTTTTTATTTTTAAACTTTACAATATTGTATTGGTTTTGCCAAAAGAAGACATTTGCTTTCATATTTTGCTAGAGGGTGTCCAATTAATCCTTCTGGAACTAAAGATGAATCAGATTTTTAGTACTTCAGAGGAGATGAACCTGAGAACAGATGAGTGCCAGCTAATTATTATTCTACCAAATCCTTAGGTTTTAAAATTATATATATTAATTGGTATAGAAGTTTTATTACTTCATTTATGTTCATAAGTATTCCATAATAAAATACACTCCAATTTACTTTAAGTGTCTTTTAAATCTGTTATTTCTCACTCATTTAATATCCAAAATTTAGCTAATTCTGGTCAACTATATTATCCCCAAAGAAAAGACCATTTGTTAACTCTATTTGGTACAATAATAAGTCAGGTTCAGCCTAGGAAAAAAGAAACTGAAATCTGTGTCTAAACAGCCTAATAGTCATGCTAACAGGTTAAGCTTCTTTATTCATTGAACATAAAACACAATGCAGTATAAATATAAACAAATTGTCAAAATTAATATTGTAGAAGATTGGCTATCTTATTTGATCTTATTTGACTTATCTGAACCAGAAAAAAACAATTATAATAGCAAGTATAAGACTTAAGACCCCTGGGGATAATGTAAAAATTAATTTTTAGTTCTTATAGATTTTATCAAAATAATATTATACTAGAAATTGCTTCTTGTGGATTCATAAATGCCAGAAAGTGGGAAATTAACTTGCTATTTTACCCATTAGGTATCATAATCTGCTTTAAATATTTTCTAAATCTTATCCAGTTAACTTTAAAGAAAAATACAAACAAGTGATATTTTTAATCCAGGAAGAAGTTAATGAAAACTTTATAAGATCATATGGCTAAATATTTTATCAAATAATATTAAAAGTTTCACTGATTTCACTTCAAAATGCAGGGGTAAAAATGTTATGTTAAATATTTATATGTGAGAAAATAGGTATTTCAACTATCTTTCAAACACAGTGATTTTCAGAAAAGGTGTAAAATTATTATTCCTATAATGACAGCAATAGGTCTCAAAATCATTTTCTATTTGGAAATATGCACAGTTCTCCTACATCATACGTAACTGTCTTTACAATGAAAACCCATTACTAATATCCAAGTCTCAAACATTTTTCAAGTCATATGCTAAAATGTGTATTAAAATATATTACAGATTTGTTCAAAACTTTATTGTTATTAAACACATTCAATAATCTGGTTAGGTATTCAATGTTCCAGCTTGGCACCTAATTCCAAGATGATTTGAATGTTCAGTTTAAAAAATGTCACCAGCCTGTATTTTCAGTAACTACAATTAACAATGAAATTTCAAATTAATGGAAAGCATATTCTGAATGATATTAGTATTTCTAAAGCTTCCATGAATCTTACAGGAATAGTTAGAAATAAAAAAGGGGAAACCTATCAAATTGTTTGAAATTGCCAGGTCATAAAGCACAGGAAAGTTGGCATGTTAAATTAACTGAATTACTGAGAGTCCAAAATTACAAATTATGCAATATGCACCAGAGCTGATTCAACATCTTTTCATTGCTTTATAACTGCTGTAACTGTATATTTTTCTGAATCCATAAACTATGACAAAATGTCTGATTTGTTAATGTTTTAAGCTACCACAAGTCACAAATGAAATTCATTTTGACAGAAACAATTTGAGTAATAGTGCAGTTTTCTCTAGGGGCTTTTTTTTAAAAAACATAAGTCTCTTTCATTACACAGAAAATTTATTAGGAAAGAACAAAAGAGACAAGATTCCCTGGTTTTGAGGACTCGAAAACAAATGTAAATCAATGTTTTAGGATAAACAGATACAGTTGGAGCCTTACAATCATCCATTAGGATATATATTTTCATATAAAAAAGTTCTTGTACCACAAAGAGTAATTCTCTTTTGGATAGCAAAGAGAAAAATTAATATGTAATTCAGTTATTTAGAAAATGTCTGTTGTAGCAAGTTTTAGTGACATGAAACCACCTGAAATGTTGGAGAGGAAATGGTAGTCAAGAGATTTTTTTGTCACTGAGGAGAAAGTATAAAATAACAAAATGTTAGCGTGAATTGGTAAATCTTAATCTCAATTCTTTGTTTCTTCTTTCTTCTATTCATTTAATATATAAATCATGCCTTCTTTGTTTAAGAATCTGTTCCAGGCCTGGGGAATGTTTCATTACAAATAAATAAATAGTCTATGCCCTGAAACATCTTTTATTTCTATATGAGGTCAGGCCAGAAACAAACAAGTAAAAGAACACATAATATGTAAAATGGTGATAACAGACATGAATAAAAAATAAACAAAGTAACATAAAAGGCATACAGAGGCATAAGGAAAACCTTCTATCCGGAATGCTCAGAGATGACCCAATAATAAAAGTTTTTATTTGAGCAGAAAATCAAAGGAAATTAGGGAGGATGACATGAAAAA
The DNA here is from genome assembly GCF_029378745.1 of Bos indicus. Lineage (NCBI taxonomy): Eukaryota > Metazoa > Chordata > Mammalia > Artiodactyla > Bovidae > Bos > Bos indicus. The sequence continues at coordinate 35,055,058 of NC_091765.1, forward strand.
ATCTGGAGAAAAAGTGTCCTAGGCATCTGGAACTACAAGTGTAAGAAGACTGAGATGAGTAATTGCTTAACAAGGTCGGAGACAAATCAGGAAGGATGGATTGGCTAATGAAGTAAGCCAGAGATAGAATAAAAGAAGATAATTCTACACTGAAGTCAAGGAATAGGATCATTAGGGAAATTTTGGTCATTGTGAGTCTTTTGCTTTTCCTTTCAGGAGTGGGAAACCACTGGAAAATGCTAGAAAATGAACATAACACAATTTAATTTAGATATTAAAGGATCATTCCAGTGGCCATGAAGACAACAGACTATAAGTGAACATAAAAAGAAGTAGGGAGAAAGTTGGGAGGCTGTTGCAATAATCCAGTCAAGTAGGTGGGCCAGAAATATAGTAGTAGTGTGGAGGGTGCAAACTGATCAGATTCTGAACGTGTTGACAAAATAAGCAAAAGAATTTGGGAATGAAAGTTCTCATAGGCAATGCAGGCACGTGTAAGGAGGGTATGTAATAAGATTTGCTAATCTGGATTTCTATTAAAAAGAGAATTATTTTTTCCCAAACCATATTGTAGACTATGTAAATACATAGATAATTCATTATGAAAATGCAATCAATTTTATATCTAGAGAAGCACAAGCACAAGTTTTGCTGTAAAAACTTGCAACAAAAGAGATAGTTAAGTGCATCATAAACGAGAGTTAAAGCTGAAAATTTTGTAAAAAATAGTTTGTAGCAATAGCTCTATCAATTATCTCTCAATAAAACTGGAAGGAAAAAGGTAAAAAAAAAATTTAAATAAAAGTAAACCACGTTTAAAAATGAAATATTACAATACATTGAGATAATATAATTTCCTGATTTCATAAAGAAAAACAGAGTTGTATTAACATTATGTTATTCAATCAATAAGTGTTTATTGCACATCCAATAATTGTCAAGCACTATGTTCTTGCTAACACCACAGTTATGATCATCAAATGAAACAACTACTATTATCATGAAGTCTAGAGTCTACTGTTGGAAGAATTATATTAATCAATTTACAACACTAACAAATATGTAATCACAAGCTGGAATAGGGACAAAGGGACAAAGGAAAGGTACTGAGGAAAAGGGACAAAGTTCTATAGAAGTCTGTAAGATGATAATTACAAAGTAAAACTGAGCAACTGAACACACATATACACACAAGATGGCACAGCTAGTTGCTAAAACTTAAAGGACAAGTTCCTTCTAATGGATTATCATGAGAAGAGTATCCTATTGAGAGTAAATTTAAAACAGCTTTAATATTTGAGATACCTGAAGAATACCAACTAATGGTTAATCAGCTAGTCTAGATACATAGTCTCAATGAATAGTCAGTGCTTTTTAAAGCTCATAGTGTCAGGTAGAAAACACAAACAATTCTGTAGAAATTTTGTAGAAAACTACAAACAATTCAATCTCTAAACCAAGAGCATTCACTTCCTCTTCCTTTCAAGTATGGATTAAAAGGATAGACTGTAGTGTCTGATTTTTCTGGACCTATGCCTAATTTTATGACTTTGGGTAAGTTACTAAGTATTACTTACTGTTTCTCTGCTGCAGTTTCCTCATTTGTAAAAAAATGTGAATATTATTACCATACTGCGTAGGATACAAAAGAATGGAAGTTATCGTGTAAACTTTCAATAACAGAGTTACAGAAAATCAAAACAGAGGTTTAAATCAGAAAAGTCCAGAATATTAAAATATTAAAAGAGGGTTTCACAAGGGAATCTGAATTAGACATTTAGTAATAACTAGAAAGTGGTAAGTGAAGAAGGCATGAGATATTAATAGAGAAGAATAACAAGATGCATCAAGTCCCAGAACTAGAACTGAGTGTGACATGTTTGAATGAAACAATGAAAGGAGATGGCCTTCACAAGAGTATAATATGAATATTGGCGACATCATTTATTTCAGAGTAAAAAAGAAGTTCACTAAAATGGTTTCAGATTCCACATCCAACCAAACTTTGGTAAGGAACTACCCTTTTCCAGCTACATATTTGTGTGAGGCCTAATATTCCTACAAAACTACATATCACAATAGATTGAACGCAGAAATAAACATGAGAACCCAGCTGTCCTCTATTAAGTCACATAACAAACAGATTTGCAAAAATGTAAAGTCACACCACTGTGTTTCCTAAATATTTTTTGTCTGGGTAATGCAGTTATTTCCCATACAACTGTTTTCTTTAATATAAAAGCAGCACATTAATATTATCTGAAAATGACAATATTTTCAAATGTCCATTTCAATTACTAGTATGGTAAATATTAACTGATAAGACCCACAAAAACAAAGGCTCTTTCAGGTCCTCAATAATTTTTAGGAATGTCAAGGGCTCCTGAAAAAAATATTAAAAAACACTATTACCACATCTATTAACTCTTAATTAATATCTATGTCCGTTAATTTCCTCATTGGCAACATGTGAATAAGAATAATGTCTAATTTATGGGCTTCTTGTTAAGATTAAATTAGACACCATAAAGCTAAAGTGGTATACTCCCCAGATCCCCACATTTGGGACTGACTCATGCATTCCCCAGTTGCTATACTTTGGAAACAAAGAGTTCTCAACTGAACTCCTTCCCAGGACTCGGCCTTAGCTCTCAGCCCTTGCTACTTCATCCAAGATGGGTCACAATGTCTTCTCATGGCATGCATTGGTCAATGTGAACTTATAAAGAATGCTTCCCTTGTCTCAATTTGGGACAAATATGAAGGACCTTCTCAGCTTGAGAGGTCACTGCTGCAGATCATGGGGACTTATTCTTCTGCCCATCCTGCTTTTTTCATTTCCATCCTCACAGGTATAACCTGTGAAGGAAACACAGGAACACTAGGACAGTCAGAGGACAGAGGTTTAAGACTTACTGATTCTCTTGTGTTGAGACAGTATTTTTGGTGAGGGCCAGACGATATTATCTCAACATCAGGTAGAAATGAAGGACCATGATATTTTGCAAGCAGATTATCTTCCAGTAAAAGAGGTCTCAGGCTCCCCCACTTGTCTTTACTATTTGAAATTCTTATCTTTCAGTTTAAAACTCTGAACAACAAGGGGAGTGATTTTATTACCACAATGAAAAATCATGGCACACAACTCTGGGTATTGACGTGGCTTCTTGGCTTCTAGCCCTTGCTGCTCAAGGGCTGAGGAACCAGAGTTGAAATTCTGCTAAGGATGGTGATTAGAAGTGGGGATTTGAGATCCTGAAGTTGAGTTCAGTTCAGTCGCTCAGTTGTGTCCAACTCTTTGAGACCCCATGGACTGCAGCACACCAGGCCTCATTGTCCATCACCAACTCCCAGAGAACACTCAAATTCATGTGCATTGAGTTCGTGATGCCATCCAACCATTTCATCTTTTGTCATCGCCTTCTCCACTCGCGTTCATTCTTTCCCAGGATCAGGGTCTTTTAAAATGAATCAGTTCTTCGCATCAGGTGGCCAAAGTTCTGGAGTTTCAATTTCAACATCAGTCCTTCCAATGAACATTCAGGACTGATTTCCTTTAGGATGGACTGGTTGGCCCTCCTTGCAGTCCATGGGACTCTCAAGAGTCTTCTCCAAAACCACAGTTCAAATGCATCGATTCTTTGGTGCTCAGCTTTCTTTACAGTCCAACTCTCACATTCATATATGACTATTGGAAAAACCATAGCCTTGATTAGAAGAACCTTTGTTGGCAAGGTAATGTCTCTGCTTTTTAATATGCTTATCAGGCTGGTCATAGCTTTTCTTCCAAGGAGCAAGTGTCTTTTAATTTCATGGCTGCAGTCGCCATCTGCAGTGATTTTGGAGCCCCCAAAAATAAAGTCTGCCATTGTTTCCACATCTATTTGCCATGAAGGGATGGGACTGGATGCCATGATCTTCGTTTTCTGAATGTTGAGCTTTAAGCCAACTTTTTCACTCTCCACTTTCACTTTCATCAAGAGGCTCTTTAGTTCTTCTTCACTTTCTGCCATAAGGGTGGTGTCATCTGCATATCTGAGGGTATTGATATTTCTCCCGGCAATCTTGATTCCAGCTTGTGCTTCTTCCAGCCCAGTGTTTCTCATGATGTACTCTGTATATAAGTTAAATAAGCAGGGTGACAATATCCAGCCTTGATATACCCCTTTTCCTATTTGGAACCAGACTGTTGTTCCATGTCCAGTTCTAACTGTTCTTCCTGACCTGTATATAGGTTTCTCAAGAGGCAGGTCAGGTGGTCTGGTATTCCCATCTCTTTCAGAATTTTCCACAGTTTATTGTGATCCACACAGTCAAAGGCTTTGGCATAGTCAATACAGCAGAAGTAGATGTTTTTCTGGAACTCTCTTGCTTTTTCGATGATCCAGCAGATGTTGTCGATTTGATCTCTGGTTCCTCTGCCTTTTCTAAAACCAGCTTGAACATCTGGAAGTTCACGGTTCATGTATTGTTGAAGCCTGGCTTGGAGAATTTTGAGCATTAATTTATTAGAGGGTGAATGAGTGCAATTGTGTGGTAGTTTCAGCATTCTTTGGCATTGCCAAAGATCTTGAAAGCAGCCTGCAAAAAAGGTCTCTCTCTCACACATACACAAAACAGGAATTTAACTGCTATCAGTGTTTGATAAATACCCATATTTTAATTTAAACCACAAATAATTTTCACTTCTATGTGAAATATGCATTGTAAATAGGATTTTTCAGCTCAGAATTGTAAAAGTACAAGATAATTAAGTACCTTGTTATATCGAGCTCTTCTGATTCAAGTTCTATTTTCCTTCCACTTAATCTCATTTTCTGGGCCATGTTATCTCATGTCTTGCATTTTATAACATTATATCAAGAAACCATCTATTATGTGTTCACCTTGATTTTAGACTTGAAGTCACCCTTTGATGACCCTTAATAAATATGAGTTATTGCTGTTAATGATGAATGAAAGAGAAGGATTTATTACTGAGGGTGTTTAAAATACATCTTATACAAAAATAATAGCTTCCAAGTTTAGTTTTATCAACGTATTTTTTCACATATTGGATTTATATTAGCAAAGTGTACATGGACACATCAGCAGCAAAAATGACCACTTTCCTGACAAAATGAGCAAAAGTAAACTTCTCTACTCAATACCTCTACTCAAAAACATAAATCTAAGATACATGTCCTCAAGGATAGGAACAGGGTGTTGTAATTCTTCTTGCATAATGATAAGGCCATTAGGAATTTTTAAAAAAATTTTGAAGTCTTAACAGGCTATTTCCATTATTATTTAAAACCAACATTTCAAATTAACTCTAATAATAGAGATGAAAACTGGTTGATTTAAACAATATTCTATGAATTGAATAGTATTCAATTCATAGAATTGTTAGCTCAATTTGGTCACATGTGTTTTACCCATTTTATATTTTCTTATGACACATATAGCATACTAGGTTTGAATCTGAAATATAATCCCACAACGCCTATTATCTTAAATAGAAATCTTTACCAAATCTATACAAATAAAATAAATAATTACATTGTCTCTTTGGTCCTTTGTCAGTTAAATTAATCAAGCTAACAGACAAAGTAATCTTTCTGTGGAAGTTCTCATAGTTGAGTCAAAAACAGGAAATAATAATTTTTCAACTTCAAGAAATTTTAGGGTCTAACATTCAGAAAAAAAGCTTTAGTAATCTTAATTATCATTCGTATTTAGTATCCAGAGGGATTTACGCTATTTGTGAATGGGTATTACATCTTTTTAAAGACTTTTTTCCTAAAAAAGACTATAAGGGGAATAGAGAAAATAGTGAGGCTTCTGAATATTGAAAGAAGAGGTTGTAAGCCTCCTTATTTCTAAAAAGTGCCATAAATAATGTTTAAGAAGCTTTAAATATCTGAAGGACTAGAAGTGTATGTTGCATCAGAGAACTAAATAATAAAGTTAAAGGAAAGCAGGATTCTGTTCAATAGGAAAAAATTTTAATGACTACAGCCATTTAATGAAAGTGCAACAAAGAGCTCTTTAGTGAGAATTTGTCTTAGAAAGAATTATAAACAAGAATAATATTTCCCACATGAAAAGTGATTATGCAATCCATGACACATAATAAACTCCCAATAAATATTAACATCACTTTTCCTATCCTTAAATATGAACTAATTTATTGAACAAATATCTGCTTTGATAAGAGTTAAAAAAAGGGTAAAATATTATAAAATGTTTATGGAAATTATAGATGAAATAGTCAAAAACAGCCTATGTTTTTAGGCATCATGAAAAAATTATCTAAATATTTCCTAATAATATTAAAACATAATTATGACCTGCAAGCTTATACATAATCACTGCTTCTTCCTTCTTTACAGAAATGGTTGTTTACAATTCTATTCTACTCATCATTAATTAATCAAACTGGTATCTCAGTTCACTCCCTGAAGTCTTTTAGAAAATAAATGTGGCACTTCCCTTAGTATCAATTAAAAACCCTATGTGACAGCTAATTTTTCTTTCTTAATCATGAGATATCATCTTGATTAGAAGAGAATCTTGTAATCAGCTCAGATAGATTCTATCTCTGGCCCCTTGTTCCTTCATGTCCATCACACTTAGCAAAATGATGCACTTTAGAAAGTAGCTGATTCCAGAATGAACACACAGAAAACAAATCAAAAACCCTGTTAATTACAATGCAATCAAAGTATCAAGCCCTACACTCACAACCACCACTGCACATGAGTAAGATTTTGTGTTTCTATAAACTCCTATTGTTTTGTACCACCTTTCATACTACCCCGAGGGCAAAGTTACCTGGACATCTTACAGGCTGACAGTTTGGTCAGTGACAACAAAGAAATGGCTTGGATAGAAAAATGGGAGGCTTGTAAATTAGACTGTGTGACTTTGGACGGTAGTAAATTATGATACTTTGTAACCAAGTATAATTATATTCTTTGTAACGTAAGAAAGGTAAATTGTTGAGTAAAGGAAAACAGCCTAAATAGACATAAATCAGTGTTCTTCTCGGAGAAGGCAACGGCACCCCACTCCAGTACTCTTGCCTGGAAAATCCCATGGACAGAGGAGCCTGGTGGGCTGCAGTCCATGGGGTTGCGAGGAGTCAGACACGACTGAGTGACTTCACTTTCATGCACTGGAGAAGGAAATGGCAACCCAATCCAGTGTTCTTGCCTGGAGAATCCCAGGGATAGGGGAGCCTGGTGGGCTGCCGTCTATGGGGTCACACAGAGTTGTACACGACTGAAGCAACTTAGCAGCAGCAGTATTCTTCTAAAAATATCCTTATTGATATGTTCCACCAGAGGTTTAATTGACAGGTTAAGAATCATTCAGTAATTATTAACTAATGGCAAAACTTTTAACTATACAACTTCACAATTGTTAGAATCAAACAAATGTAAAATGTAATAAATACATAATTGAATAAATAAAATGAAACTCTAAGTGCTGAGAGAATAGTTTTAATTTAGCAGCAGTGGCTCAAACAAATAGGAAAATAAAAGTTTACATCAAAAGTCAACAAAAAACAATATGTTATTATACATTTGTACAGTAATAAAAAAAAAGCACTGCCATTTTCCATGTAAGGTACTTACCACTATAAACTATAGCTACCTACTGAATTCATTTAAAGCACTTAAAATTAGGTAAACAGTAATTCTAAACAGCATATATTTTTATGCTGTTATCCTACTTAAAACCGTAGTGGTTCCCAAACTCCTACAAAATTCCTATTATCCTAATGCCTGACCCTGACTGAGCTCTTCCCTATCTTCCGTCCATAGCCACTGTAAGATCTCAGTGCTTTTCCAGCACCTCTGCCTTACAGGAAAGTTTCACACATTAATGCAATTACTTATGAATTGTTCCACATCTAAATTGCTGTTTTTTTGAGCTTGCCAATGGGGTAGTGAATGTGTTAAAAATCATTATCCAAAACTAAGACACACAGTCAGGTAGAAGACTGCAACTGAAGTATTATTTAACTGAGACCTACTGAATTCTGTATATTATATCACTGTTTGATTTCACTACCTTTACTAATTAATGGTTTTCACTTGGTGAAGTTACATGGCAACTTGTAGATCTGTATCCAACTAAGATACATAGACTTTTGTCTGGCAATGGATGACTGCCGTGCAGCGCATTTACTGGTTTTATATTCAATTTTGCAATATTATTCTAACATTCTTTTATTAAATTGCTATAAATATCTAATTCCTCAAGTGGTCTCTGAACCAATTTACCATTATGCAGGCTCTCTTAAGTAAACTTTTGATTTTTGTCCAATCTGTATTTGTATAAAGTCATATTTTAAATTTTTGAAAATTATACCTTGACAGTTTTGGAGAATCCACTGAGACATTCAAGTGGACTCATATGTCAGAGTCAATTAAACTATATTGCTGGAGACATCACTTTACAATCTATATAAGTCCAGGCAAGTTCCTTCTTGGCTCCCAAAGTGACTTTCCAAGTGGAAGTAACGTTTTGCTGACTTTCTACTTTTCTTTTTTTTTTTTCTTTCTTCTGATTTGCATGAATTTGCTTGCTTGTTTGTTTTTGTTTCTGACAAAGTACGTCTGTTACTCTGTCTGTTCCTTGTCAAACTTCTGGTTAGGGCTGTGTCCCTTTCCACAATCAAGTCTCACAACTGTCGATTCGGTTTCTAATCTCAAACCACTAAGCCAGTGTAATTAAGTAAGTACCCTATGGCTTCAGCTGTGGTCCACAGTCAGGGGATGAACTAGTGAGCAGTGGATCTAAGTAAGCCTTAATCACATAGCCAGTAATATATATGTCTACATGAGCATGACTTTACATACCATAAATTCCCTGTCTGTGGGGTATCTAATCTAATGTAATGGTCTGATGATTTCATGATCTCCATTGAGCTGATGATGATGATCGCAACTTGATCAGATGTGAGAATCTATATGGTAATATATTATAATGTCTGTTTAATAAAAGGAGACTAAATGGCAAAAGTAGAAAGACGAGATATCTGGAGTAACAGGCAAGTTTGGCCTTGGAGTAAAAAATAAAGAAGGGCAAAGACTAAAGGAGTTTTTGCCAAACAAATGCACTGGTCATAGCAAGTACCCTCTTCAAACAAGACAAGAGACGACTCTACACACAGACATCACCAGGTGGTCAATACAGAAATCAGACTGACGATATTCTTTGCAGCCAAACATGGAGACATTTATACAGTTAGCAAAAGCAAGACCAGGAGCGGATTATGACACAGTTCAGACTTAAATTGAAGAAAGTAGGGAAAACCAATAGACCATTCAGATATGACCTAAATCAAATGCCTTACAATTATACAGTGGAAGTGGCAAACAGATTCAAGGGATGAGATCTGATAGACAAGAGTGCGTGAAGAACTATGGATGGAGGTTCATAATACTGTACAGGAGGGGTTAATCAAAACATCCCCCAAAAAAAGATATGCAAAAAGGCAAAATGGTTGTCTGAGAAGGCCTTACAAAAAGACGAGAAGCATAAGACAAAGGAGAAAAGGAAAGGTATACCCACCTGAATGCAGAGTTCCAAGAGAGACATGAAAGCCTTCTTAAGTGAATGATGCAAAGAAATAAAGGAAAACAATAGAATGGGACAGACTAGATATCTCTTCAAGAAAATTAGAGATAACAAGCAACATTTCATGCAAAGATGGAGACAATAAAGGACGGAAATGGTATGGGCCTAACAGAAGCAGGAGATACTAACAAGAGGTAGTACGAATACACAGAAGAACTATACAAAAAAGATCTTATGACCCAGAAAATCATGATGATGTGATCACTCACCTACAGCCAGAAATCCTGGAATGCAAAGTCAAGTGGGCCTTAGGGAAGAATCACTATGAACAAAGCTAGTGGAGGTGATGGAATTCCAGTTGAGCTATTTCAAATCCTAAAAGATGACGCTGTGAAAGCGCTACACTCAATATGCTAGCAAAATTGGAAAACTCAGCACTGGCCACAGGACTGAAAGAGGTCAGGTTTCATTCCAATCCCTAAGAAAGGTAATACCAAAGAATGTTCAAACTTCTGCACAATTGCATTCATCTCACACACCAGCAAAGTAATGCTCAAAATTCTCCAAACCAGGCTTCAACAGTACGTGAACCAAGACCTTCCAGATGTACAAGCTGCATTTAGAAAACACAGAGGAAGCAGAGATCAAATTGCCAACATCCACTGTATCACATAAAAAGCAAGAGAATTCCAGAAAAACAGCTAATTATGCTTCATTGACTACGCTAAAGCCTTTGACTGTGTGTATCACAACAAACTAGAAAATTCTTAAAGAGATGAGAATACCAGACTACCTTATCTGCCACCTGAGAAATCTGTATGCAGATCAAGAAGCAACAGTTAGAACTGGACACAGAACAACAACGGACTGGTTCAAAATTTTGCAAGGAGTACGTCAAGGCTGTATATTGTCACCCTGTCTATTTAACTTACATGGAGAGTACATCATGCAAAATGCAGTGCTGGATGAAACTCAAGCTGTAATAAAGATTGCTGGGAGAAAGATCAATAACTTCTGCCACCCTTATGGCAGAAAGCGAAGAGTAACTAAAGAGCCTCTTGATGAAAGTGAAAGAGGAGAATGAAAAAGCTGGCTTAAAACTCAACATTCAAAAATATGAAGATCATGGCATCTGGTCCCTTCATTTCATGGCAAATAGATGGGGAAACAATTAAAACATTGACAGACTTTATTTGCTTGGGCTTCAAAATCACTGTGGACAGTGACTGCAGTCATGAAATTAAGATGCTTGCTCCTTGGAAGAAAAGCTATGACCAATCTAAATCAAGACAACATATTAAAAGGCAAAGACATCACTTTGCCAACCAAGGTCCATAAGTCAAAACTATATTTTTTCTAGTAGTCATGTACGATATGAGAACTGGACTACAGAGAAGGCTGAGTGCTGAAGAACTGATGCCTTTGAACTATGGTGTTTGAGAAGACTCTTGAGAGTCCCTTGGACTGCATGGTGATCAAACCAGTCAATTCTAAAGGAAATCAACCCCAAATATTCATTGGAAGGACTGATGCTGAAGCTGAAGCTCCAATACTTTCGCCACCTGATGGGAAGAGCTGACTCATTTGAAAAAACCCTGATGCTGGGAAAGATTGAAGGTAGGAGGAGAAGGAGACGATAGAGGATGAGATGGATGGATGGCATCAGCAACTCAATGGACATGAGTTTAGCAAACTTGGGGAGATGGTGAAGGATACAGAAGCCTGATGTGCTGCAGTCCATGGGGTAGCAAAGCGTTAGACACAACTGAGTGACTAAACATCAAAAATAATATAGTAATGACATAATAATCTTTGGGAAATATTTTTAGGAGATCAAAGAAAAAATATCCAAATATTAAAATTTTGTGTATCTTGCCAGTGTCAGGCTCACAGATGGTTTAATTCTTGAGGAGATTGTCCTGTTTTAGATTTTTCTATTTATTAAGGGTTCAGAACTTGTGAAGTTACATGTTAACTTTTATATTTATGTCCAATAGAGATACAAATGTTTTCAATTTGGTAGAAAAGATCATCCTAAATATTATAGCTTATTACCATATGAAACATTAATCAGTTTTATAATCAAACTAATAGTCTTACTCTAGTACTTAGCTTCCTAATATTACCATGCTTCTCAATATTGTTTGAACAGAATTTTATTTTTATTGCTTCCCCTACTAATTACTTTAAATAAATCTTTAACATGTGCTTAAGTCATATTTTAAACTCTTAAAAATTATACTTTTACAGCAACTACTCTTATTTGAAGACATTATCTACTATATTACCACTCCCTCTTTTGTGCCACTACTCTACTACCCTGACACTAGTCACTTAAAAGTATGTATAACATAATTATACATGTTGCTTATGTTTCCTTTTGCTACATATAAGATGTACATCAGCCTAGACTCTTTTTTGAGGTTTTTACTGAATCTCTAGGACTTAACCAAATCTAGTACTTAAATGATAATAAACAAACTGAATAAATGAATAGAATAGCATATAAATTTATCTTATTTATTACAAAAGACCAACTCAACCCAAAATAAAATTTAACATATATTTCAAATAGGGTTTAGCAGTAAACCATTAATCGTCAATTAGTTTCTCTTGAAATTACTGTGGGATAGGTAGATAACCTGAAATTCATAATACCAATGTATAGTACAATAGTATTCAATAAAATATTTCCAGTTCCAGAACCAGAAGCTCTGTCAGATACATACTCATAGTTCTTGCTAAAGTTGGCCCTCTTCTATGAACTTCTCACTCAGTGTTACACTGTTCAAGACTAGATATTCATGAATGGATTCCTTAAATTCAGAAGCCACCTTGAAGGAGCTCCTCCAGATCTAACCTAGAATAATTTGAGCATCAAAAATAAATAATAATTATAATGGATTCTAACCTGTTGAACAAACAGTAACCCATGATTGTGATGATGATTCATGAATACATACATAACACACATATGCACATATATGTATTTTTACCTGAACAGAGGAAAAGGGAAAAGACATTTGTATAGTAGAATGCCAACTAATATATATGGAGGAGATGACAAAGCTATATAATCATTACCACCTAAGTATCATAGGAAAAATAATTTGGGAAGGAATCAATGGATACTAAACCTTCTGGGTAAAAAAAAATGGTGTAAAACAATATTTATTAATACATAACTTTCAGAGTATCTTTTCAGAGAGTACTTATTAATTAGCAAGGGGAATTATAGCAACTATACAGTGGTGAAACCTAGTAAATGTAACCTTTACCAAGGGATCAAATGTAATATTACCAGACATGACACAAACTGACATCATATACTTCCTGATAGGATCCACTAAGAACACAAATATTACACATGTAGTTTTCCTGCTAAAAACTGCATAAGCTGAACCTAACAGTGAAATGCCAGACAAACATGAATTAGAGAACATTCTACAAAAAAAATAACTGTCATGAGTGTTAATGGCATGTGAGATAAAGAATGGTGAGGAACCACCCAGATTAAGAAGAGGGTAAAGTTACCTTACAGTTAAATATAACACATGATTCTAGATTGGAACCTGTTGTGTTGCGTGTTTGTTTTTTTTTAATGAAACAATTAGGAAAAATTCAATGTGGATTTATGTTAAATAAGATAATATGTCAAGGTTAAAATTCCTAATTTTGGTACTTAATCTGATATATAAGAGAATATCCTTATTCTTAGAAAATACATGCTGAAGTATTTAAGAATAAAGGGTCATGATGAGTATAATAACTCTCACATGCTTTAGGAAGATGATATAAATTACATATGTGCCTATGTATTAGAGATAATAAGAAAGAGGAAAAAGATAAAAATGTAAAGACTAATGAATTTATATAAAGGATAAAAATGACATATGTGTCTATGTATGAGACAATAAGAAAGAGAGGAAAAATGTAAAAATTTAAAGACTGATGAAATTATATAAAGGATATATGGGGATTTTTGGCATAATTCTTCTAACTTTCCTGTAAATATGAAATTATTATAAAATAAAAACATAATGTATTTAGTAAAATTAAACTTACTTGTTATAACCTAGTTGATGCTGGTTTTGTATAGTCTCAAAAGTAAATTTGATTCCTTTTATCTTTTCAAGTTTACTTTTTAAGCTTACTCCTTGGAAGGAAAGTTATGATCAACCTAGATAGCATATTCAAAAGTAGAGACATTACTTTGCCAACAAAGGTCCGTCTAGTCAAGGCTATGGTTTTTCCTGTGGTCATGTATGGATGTGAGAGTTGGACTGTGAAGAAGGCTGAGAGCCAAAGAATTCATGCTTTTGAACTGTGATGTTGGAGAAGACTCTTGAGAGTCCCTTGGACTGCAAGGAGATCCAACCAGTCCACTCTGAAGGAGATCAGCCCTGGGATTTCTTTGGAAGGAATGATGCTAAAGCTGAAACTCCAGTACTTTGGCCTCCTCATGCGAAGAGTTGACTCATTGGAAAAGACTCTGATGCTGGGAGGGATTGGGGGCAGGAGGAGAAGGGGACGACAGAGGATGAGATGGCTGGATGGCATCACTGACTCGATGGACGTGAGTCTCAGTGAACTCCGGGAGTTGGTGATGGACAGGGAGGCCTGGCATGCTGCAATTCATGGGGTCACAAAGAGTCGGACATGACTGAGCAACTGATCTGATCTGATCTGATCTTTTTAAGTAAAAGATTCACATGAGGGAATAGTAGAAGAAGCAATATATAGCTTACCTGCTCTCTTAAATCTGATACTATTGATACCCAATTAAATTTTGTTATTTTTAGTCATATTTTTATTTTTAAGAGGTAAACAAAAAGGGAAAGAAAGAAGAAAGGACAGAGAGGAAGACAGCTCATTCTACTCATCTGAGTTCTACTTCCTACTATTTCTGTTTTTTGGATATGGTATTTTATGCAAAGAGATTTTTCTGAACAAAGATGTGATATAACCTTGAAAAGTAAGACAAAAATGACAACTGTTTTACAATTCTTTAAATACACAATGCCTAACCCAGTTTCCAGCCAAGGTAGATAGCCCACAGTGTTCTTGGCTAAAAAATAATTTGTATTCATCTTACTTAAATCTTCTCTGTCTCACCAATAACTAAAAACTAATTATAGCCCTCCTTCAGTATATAAAGAGGACTGCTTCCAACACCCCTTGGACACCAAAATTCACAGATACTCAAATCCCTTATATAAAAAAGCATAGTATTTGCATACCACCTACCCTGATCCTCCCAAACACTTTAAATCATCTTTGTGCTGTGCTTAGTTGCTCAGTCGTGTCTGACTCTTTGAAACCCCATGAACTGCAACCTGCCAGGCACCTCTGTCCATGGGGATTCTCCAGGCAAGAATACTGGAGTGAGTTGCCATGCCCTCCTCCAGGGGATCTTCCCAACCCAGCGATGGAACCCATGTCTCCCGCATTACAGATTCTTTACAGTCTGAGCCACTAAATTATGCATTGTACCTAGAGCTTCTCTGGTGGCTCAGTCAGTAAAGAATCTGCCTTTGATCTGCCATGTAGGAGTCCCAGGTTCTATCCCTGGATAGGGAAGATCCCCTGGAGTAAGGAATGGCTAAATTACAATGCAATTACTATGTAAATAATTGCCAGTGCCCAGCAAATTCAACGCTCTTTGGAATTTTCAGGAATCTTAAAAAATACATTTTATCCAATGGGTTGAATCCATGAATGTGGAACTCATGGATATGAAGGATCACTGTACACCCCCTTATTTCTATTTTTCTGAGCTGTTAGTAGGCTGCTTCCTGTTTGATACATTACTAAGACTTGGAACAGATTCCAGAACTAGTCATTTCCTACCTCTTCCAGGAAGTTGTCCTTGTGAGTAAGGAACCTGTCTTTTAAGAATATAAGAATTCAATGACCCTCACAGGAAACCTAGATTTTTTATTTTAATGAAAGATTTTCTTTTTAATATCACAGAACTCAGCTGCCACCAGTAAGTTATGGCGACCTCCTCTCGGTTGCCATGCCCTTCAAACAGTGTGTAATATATATCTAGGGCACATATCTAGCACTGGGTTCAACTGAAAATTCACTTTGCTTGCCCATTAAGTCCACATAATAGAATCATCTTTTGCATTTTTCTTCAATTTGGGCTGCTTCTTTACCCTTAACAATTTTATTGTGGTTTTATTAATGTGATCCTGTTTCAGAGAGGAAAAAGAAAAAGTATTTCTAATGAAGTTTTTATCTATTGCTTTAGTAAAATAGGTTTGCTTATTGAACCAGAATAATTTGCTTTTTATGGCAAAATGATTCTTATTTTTAAATGAATATAGGAATTTTTAGCAAAGTCACAGTGTCAATAATCAGAAAATCACTTTATGTTGTTGTTTTAATAGAGCAAAAAGCAATTTCTGTGAAAACCATTTGTATGGTCAGCAGTTCTGATTTCCTTAAAATTACCTAATAGTCTACTTATAACAAAAAGGAGAAAATCATAAAACGCCACAGACATTACCATCCTTTATGTTTGACCCCACTGCACTGAATCAAAACATACAAAACAAAACTATATACTGAACAACAGTGGCTATCTTTGAACTTCTTTAGTCAACAGACCTTACAGGCTTCCAGCAGTGTAATAGTAAGTTCCCTTCAAGCAACTATAGTATCACTTTATAAAACTTAATAGTGTCCCAACTCTCTTTTGTCATGCAGGATTTCCTAGAGAGATGAACGCAACTGGAGAAAAGCATGCATTAATAGTTCCTTTCTCTTATTCTAAATGTAAGCCCAGCATCTCTGCTTAGTTCTTTTTTCTCAGCTATAGCAGCTTCCAGTGGATTGCTGGGTCAAGTTAAATCTTTAGGATCAGTGTACCCTGGCACCCATTCGACTCAGCAATAATTTCTACTTTCATTATTATTATTAAAAAATAAAAGGAACAGTGAACCCTTTTATCACTGTGATTCATGAACCATAGCTAGGTGGCTGATCTTCTTTTCATTTGAAATCCCTATTTGTATTAATGTATCCACATTTCTTTGGAATATAAATCTACTGAAGGCAACAGCATGCTGAGATATACTGTCTCATTCCGACCAGCACCTAATACATCATATGAACTATCTGACAGCTGGTTACTCCTCTCCCTGTTCAAATTCATGCAGTTCAAATATTCAAGCTGACTATCCTACTGGTAGATGTATTCTTCCAGTAGAAAGAAGAAAGACAAAAGCAAAAACTTGAGTGTGTCATAAAAGTTTCTCTCACAAATGTTTAGGGATCTTAAGTTATCTCAGAACAGACTAATACCACTAGTAAATACACTATAGCTCAAAATTTATATTTAAAGTAAAATAAGTTACTCTATAATTCACTGTTCAACATTATTCTTTTGTTCTGGAAGTCACTATTACTCTTTTTGATAATATTAACTTGAGATTTAACAGAAGATACTTTTAAATTAAGTAATTTATCAGGGCATTATGAGAGTGTTCACATAAATGTCCACAATGTTTAAACTTTTTTATCTAAGAAGAAAAAGGATGCAAATTAAGTTTCTTTGTAAACAGCCAAGACACTTGGCTGCTGGCAGATGCTTTTTTCCTAATATCACAATCAGAAAATAACTTGTGGAGTAAACTTTCTAATTCAAATATAACACAAACATAGTAAAATATGCAAATCTTAAGTGCACATCTCAGTTTTTTCTAAGCCACATAAACTGATTTTGAAAAACATAAGGATTTCTGAAAAATAAATGAGAAATCAAGTAAATAGTAGGCTACCTTTATAAAGCATTAACTTATATATTAATATTACTTGAATTTTTAAGGATTATTTTTGTGGTGGCTTAAAGGAGCCCACTCAACTTACTGTCATGAGAACTTTAAATGTGAGTTTGGCTCTTAAAATGTTTTCCTTTCTAAGTGGATACTGGAATAGTCAATGCTACTTTTTTTCAGTTTCTGGCTTCAACTCATGATATTAATAAATATGTGTCATTTTCATTAATACAGTACTTTAGATTTTATAAAGCCTTTTCACATAAAATATAGTATTTGATCCTTAAAACAACCGATGAGGTGGGTACTATTATTAAGTGAAAGACAGGAGACTAGAATTCGGTGTCCTTTCCCCATCACTTGTTCCTTTTATCACACCATCCTTGCATATTTAAAAAATTAAAAAGTCATACTTAGATGACATGAAAAGAACTCCTATCTTGTAAATTTGTCTACTTTGATCATTTTCATGTATTAGAAGAAACAATTTGCCTTTGGTTCCTAAACAATATGATTTTATCCCAGACAAGTTTTGCAAAGAGAAAACAAAATAGCACATTCTTATAAGATACTAAATACTAGAAGGCATGAAGGGCATTCGGGTGAAAAAAGTGTGTAAAAGCAAGAAAATACTATAAAATTGTTTAAGACTTTATTAATTTACTACATTATATTACATTATTACTTTTCTTATAATTTAGGAAACTAAAGTTATTTAATAGATTTTCTTCCCTTCTGCAGTCATGCTGAAAACTCCAACCTCCCCTTTGTGCCCACACCCTGTATGCAAGTTCCTCTTGGACTACAGCCAGCTGGAAGCACAATCCACAGGAAGCTCCAGAGGAGACAAAGCAGAAAAAGCAGTGAAAGACAAGAGAGTAAAACAGGAGTGGGCTATGCGTGGTGCTCTCCTAGTTGGCAAGTGTCAAATGCATGTTGCTTACACAATGCACAAAACTTCTGCCACTGTCTTTGGCTCAACTTGCTGCCATCAACTTGAAAATAAAACCAAAAAAAGCATATTGTGGGTGACAGTAGGGAGGGTAGACTTAATTACTGAAACATATTACATGGACTCTCAAAGGAAGGTCCTAGTTTAAGTAACATAATTGCTGCTTCTCCAATATGGCCTTAGAAACAGAAGGGAAGGATTGAGAATCATTGTATAAAAACTGAAATAGGATAGTAGCATAGATAGGGGAGAAAGGGACAGTAGCCATAACTATGAGAGCAAAAGTCAATTCTCTGCATATTTTTTCCAGATCCACTCCAAAGTTTCAGTCCTTGGATTTTTAGCAACTTTCCTTACACAAATACCTTTTTCGCAAACCTCTCATTCTATTGCCATAAGTCTAATACACTGTGATTTTTCCATGTATCTGTTTGACCACGTGAAATATAATTTTCACTTACAAGGTAAGTTCTGGGAATGTAGTATACAGCAAGAGGACTATAATTAAAAAGAAAAACAATGAGAAATTTTGTACTGATTGGCTCTTTCTGTGTTAATGAGGCAATTATATACATCTAAGAATCCAAACTTTATCCAGCAGTCTGGGCCAGTGCTTCCCAGATGTACAAAGGAGCTGGGAAGGTGGGTTGGTATTCCAGACCTCTTCACTTGTACTTCATATGACCTACTTCACTTGTACCTCTTGACAGCTGATAAACGTTCTGATTCGTGTTGAGTCTCTCTTGACAAAAAACATTCTTTGTGTTTCTCACTGAAGCATAAACTAATCAGTGGATAATGTTGAAGACAACCAGCCAAGCATTATAAGCATAATTTTGTAAAGGAATTACAAATGTATACAATAAAGAGCCTAAAGGATGGAATGAAATAAAAGCACGTGGGTTGTTGCCAGTTGAATGGACCAGGCTAAGAACAAAAGATATTTAAAAAGGAGGAATTTCAGAGCAAACTTTTAGAACTAGAGTGACATGAACACTGAATTAAATTATAAAAGTAATAAAATGACAGCTACTCTAAATTAAGAATGACTAAACAAAAATATCATCACATAGGAAAAGTGTGAAATGTATATGTTTGATTCATTAGTAAATCACACTTTCTTATTCTGAGTTGCGATATGACAGTTTCTGAAATAATTATAAACATTTGTCTTGATTGTTAAAAATTATTTGAAAAATAATATTCACATATTAAAATATATATTTTCTATAAAGTGATTATAATGCATTATATATAATTTTACTACAATATTTTTCTTGACCTTCAAAGTTAAAACTTGTTTTGCCTTTTTAATTTATGAAAATTAATTTAATAGCTTGTATTTAAATTTCAAAATAATAAAATAATCCTAGGAAGAATAAACTTTTTTTCACTGTGTAACCAGAGTAATGTAAAAACTTCAAATGCCAATGATTATTCTCTCAGAAAATATAAGTTATTTTCTTCAAGGTCAATTACATGTTACAGACTATGCAGCTGTTCAGATTATCAAGACTTTCCAGGGATCTTGAGTCAATAAATATTCTTTCTCATGCTATGAATGCTGTGTCAGCTCATGTGGTTACCTAAACAAGACATAAACAGTTTTCATCTTTCAGAAAACTGACATTAACTGATCCAATTACAAATGCAACTGCCATCTTTGCATTCTAATCCAAGATTAAAAGGTAAATAACCTTAATTTTCCAATTTCTTAATTTCAGAGGGATATAAAATTGTTACTACATATGGTGACTGCAGCCATGAAATCAAAAGACACTTGCTCCTTGGAAGAAAAACTATGACAAACCTAGACAGTGTGTTAAAAAACAGAGACATTACTTTGCCAACAAAGTCCGTACAGTCAAAGCTATAGTTTTTCCATGTAGTAGTAGTAGTCATGTACAGATGTGAGAGTTGAACCATAATGAAGGCTAAGTGCCGAAGAATGGATGCTTTCAAATTGTGGTGTTGGATAGTTGAGAGTCCCTTGGACAGCAAGGAAATCAAACCAGTCAATCCTAAAGGAAATCAGTCCTGAATATTCATTGCAAGGACTGATGCTAAAGCTACAGCTCCAATACTTAGGCCACCTGCTGTGAACAGCCCACTCACGGGAAAAGACCCTGATGCTGGGAGAGCTTGAGTGCAAAAGGATAAGAGGACAGCAGAGGATGAGATAGTTAGCATCATGGATGCAACGGACATGAATTTGAGCAAACTCTGGAAAATAGTGAAAGACAGGGAAACCTGGAGTACTGCAGTCCATGGGATCACAAAGCATCAGACACGACCTAGAGACTGAACAACAACAACATAAAGTGTCTAACAGTATCCCAGATATAGTGTGGCTAGAGAAAAAAATCTTTAATTTTCTTCTACTATTGGACTTATTAATTATTTCCTTTATAAATAATAATGTGCTATGCTGTGCTATGCTAAGTCACTTCAGTCGTGTCCGACTCTGTGCGACCCCATAGACGGCAGCCCACCAGGCTCCCCCGTCCCTGGGATTCTCCAGGCAAGAACACTGGAGTGGGTTGCCATTTCCTTCTCCAATGCGTGAAAGTGAAAAGTGAAAAGTAAAAGTGAAGTCACTCAGTCGTGTCCGACTCTTAGCGACCCCATGGACTGCAGCCTACCAGGCTCCTCCGTCCATGGGATTTTCCAGGCAAGAGTACTGGAGTGGGGTGCCATTGCCTTTGCCAATAAATAATAATAGAAATATGTATTATTCTTAATAAAGCTTTGAATATATTCTAGTATTGCTATTACTAAAATGTGATCACTTATTGCTATGTCCTGAATGTTTGTGTACCTCCAAAATTCTTATGGTGAAATACTAATTGCTAAAGATGATGGTATTAGAATGGGGGCCTTTGGGAGGTGCTAGGTCATCATGGTAGATTCTTCATGAGCAGGATTAGTGCCTGCATAAAAGAAGCTCCAGAGAGATCCCAACTCCTTCCATCAGACACAGCAAGAAAGTGCTGGCTACATATCAGGAACCATGCTGCCACTTTGATCTTGGACTTCCAACCCTCCAGAACTGTGGTAAATAAATTTCTGCCATTTATAAGCTACCCAGTCTGTGATATTTTGTTACATCAGCCTGAACAAACTAGTAAATTTGAATAATGTAATCACAGAGGGGAAAATTAGGTGCTATGGACATTTTCATGTGAATTGTATGAAGAGAAATGGTAATAATTAGGATACTGCAATTACTTACAACTGATGTTAAAGCATTTGAAGATGAAGTGATTTTTCTCTCTGAATATGTTATTCATAGCATTGTGCACCAAACATATAAATTATGACAGCTTCAAAAAAAAAAAAAATTACTCATCCCAAAAGCTAAAGTGAAAGACCAAAAAAAAAAGAATGGAATATTTTACCTCATTCTTCTTTTTTTTAAAAGGCAATTCTGAATCTACAAGTTTATAATAAAAAGGAGATGGAAAAATAATATATGTAGGTGATATATTAAATAATAATATATTAAATAAATATATTAAGAATGGATATATTAAATAAATAATATATGTAGGTGACATATTAAAAAATCTGTGGTAAAAGGCACAGAACTAAAACAAACCGTTTTAACCATATTTAACTGTACAGTTCAGTGGCACCTGGAGAAGGAAACAGCAACCCACTCCAGCACTCTTGCCTGGAGAATCCCTTGGATGGAAGAGCCTGGCAGGCTACAATCCATGGGGTCGCAAAGAGTCGGACACGACTGAGCAACGTCACTTCCCTTTCACTTTCAGTGGCACTAAGTACATTTATATTGCTGTGCAACTCTCACCATCATCCATCTCTTAATTTTTCCCTTTCCTAAATCAAAATTCTGACCCCATTAAACACTAAGTCTTCATACCCCCTCTCCATCTCCCAACCCTCATAGACATATTTGACTTAGAACTTGTATTTATTTAATGGGTTCTCAATAATATCACAATTGACTATTTCTGGCTAGTCCATAACTGTTGCACTGATAGGATCCGAAGAGCCATTCTATAAGGTTGATTATCCTAAATGAATGATGTTTCTACTAGAACAATATCAAAGTTGATATGGTCTTGATCAAGTACTTAGCATCAAAACCCAGAGTTTTATCAGTGTATCATAGAAACATCTGTACATCTGCATAAATTAAGAATATACAAAAATATCCATAAGCATACCACACACAGTGATTGTACTAAAGGCCTTAATTCATATCTATAGTATCTATATCACAACCTAATTAGCAAGTTTACCTTTAATTCACCAATACTTATTGTACACCAGGCACTTTTAAGTGCTATAATAAATGCTAATATATACAAAATGTCTTCCATTTAAAAGACTGAATGAAATCAAGTAATAAAATGAGACATATTCAGATAACTACATAGTGAGTGCCAAAGACAACTTAGAAGGACATTGATAGGAAAAGTATAATAAGTAACTAGAAAAATCAATAAAGGCATTACGGATTAGGGCTATTAATCTAAAATTAATATACTACTTATCAACAAATTTAATTGCATGTGTAATGACTGATACTTATGACTCTCCTTCTTACAATATACAAGGATTGAGGAGAATGATTTGTATGCCCCCATTTTCCTAAATAGATTAATGACTTCCTTTTCTCACTAACTGTCCTTGTAGCATGCAATGATGATAGCTTTAATTCCATTCACAATGTTCCATGAATGCTGAGATCTTTAACTCTCAAAAAGCCATTAAAATTTTTATGTATTTTAAAGTCTTATTTAAGATTTCAGGATTAAGAGGAGAAATTTCTTAAATCAGATCTTCCAATGATCTTTCATTTGCTCTTAATTTTGAGCCTGAACAACTTTCATGCCATAAAACAGAAATGAGAAAGTGCATATACTAAACAAGCCCAGGAAAACAATTTTCCCTAGTGGATAGTAGAGGTGGGATATTTTAAAACGGATTCTTTAAACAGTTATTTTGTACTTTCTTCCTTACTGTCCCAATATCCCCCAGAGTTCCTTCTCACCACTATCACTATCCTCAATTCTAGAAATTAGCCAGGGAGGCATGCATACAATTAACAGTGTCAATTTGTACACTGGGATACAGAAATTCTTGTGGCCTTTTTTAATCCTTTTAACTTTTGATATCAATGGTCACAACCCAAATCAAGCATGCCCCTACCCATCCTGAATTTTAAGATGGTCAAAATGGTTAAATCTGTTGCATTGATAAGATTAGGTTAATGTCTCCCAATCTGGAACTATAAAATCCTCAAGGGCTGTCTCTTTCATCTTTGTATTTTCAAAGTAAAGTTCTGAAAACAAAGTATTAAGTTTTCAATAAACATTTATTGAAAGAAATTGTGAATGAATTGATGAATGGATGAATGAATATAGAAAATGCTAACAAAGGAGAAAACAGTAGGCCCCAGAAGAAAAGTGAATGCAGAGTTAAGTGCTTGGCTATTTAATACAGGGTTTTATTAGTCTTAGATTAATCAACTATTGTCAATAATATTTAAATTCTAGATTTCAACATATAAAATACAATGAAAAGAATTAGAATACAACATGAAATGCTGATGATATGCAAGTCACTACTTTTTTTCTCAACTGTAAGTCTGATCCATTCTTCAGAGAAGAAGTTCTACAGTTCTTGTTTTTACTATGCTATTCACAGTTTCTACACAAAAGCAGCAGGATGCCAAACTGCAAATGAGAGGAATTACACTGTGTCAGAATAAAAGTGGCCATAAGTGAACACTGTCAGGATCACTCAGCACAAATAGTTCAGGGCAACTCTGTGCACATTTGCTGAGTAATCTAAAACTAACACAACTTTCCAAACCAGCTTTTACTGTAATAAAAACAAGAATTTCCAAATATAGTAGGATTCCCAAACCTGGAGTCAAGTAATTTAGATATATACACGGCTTTTCCGTCAGGAAGAGAACACATCTCAGAAGACAAAACTTGCGGTTAGAATTAATTTTTCAATTCCAAGATGCTTTCCTCTTTCTGAACCATAGTGACAAACTCAGTGTGAGGCATAATTTGACTTTATGACCATCAAATGCCTGAAAACAAAAAGGAGGGACGGGGTAAGCAGGAAATCTCAGTTAACTGAAAGAACTGAGATACAATATTCTATTTGGGAAGATGATAATAGTGCCCCTGATCCAATGTCTGAGTCTACATCATCTAGACACATGGACGGACTATTCCCAGGTCCCTTTTGTGGCTAGTTGGGGCCAGGTGATCAGATTTGCTCAATGAATTGTGAGAGGAAATGAAGTCTTTCACAAGGAAAACATTTATTACTGGGACGAGGCCTCCAGAGATCTCTCTTTACCACAGTGACAGGCAATGTTTGCAATGGCTGCTGCTTCAGCAGCCTGGATATAGGAGGAGACGCTTAATGGAACTCCGGCACCTTCTACAATGAACATGTAGCCTGAGGAAGAAATAAATCTATATTATAAAGTCACTTGGATGTGGAGGGTATTTTTGCTCTTTATGTAGCCCTTTCTCATACACTCAGGCACTTTACTTTCTTTAGTGCTTCTAGGTGCTATGTATTGTTTAACACACACAAATCTATCCTCACATTAATCCTTTTTTCAGAGAAGGGTGATCTGGTAAATATTTGGAGTTAGACTTCACTGTGTAAAGTTTCTGGAAAAAACCAAGACTGAATCTTATGTTGAATCATTTATACACCATAATCTGGAGGGAAAGCTTTGAAAAATAAAGAGCCTATTTCTAGAAAGATTATTTTTAAATGTTTGGACCATTCTAAGGGAAGAATCAAGAAAGTTACTCAGAGGAAAATTAAGGGAAGTCTCTACTTAAATCAGTTTGAAGAATTATAATAAATTTGAATGTCTATCAAATTCTTACAGATATGCTTGATTTCTTGTAATAAATGGAAGCAAAGTCCAATTTCTTCTGACTCATTGATGTTCAAAGAGTTAACACATCCTGCCCTTTCCCTTTCATACTGTATATACCCAAACTGTACAAAAACACTAGCATTCTGGCATCTTTCACCTATTACCAATTAGGAAATATTTTTCATCATTCAGAGGAACATTCAGCGTCTTAAAAACAGAGCCATACCCATCAGTAGAATTAAACCTTCTTGAAATACATGAAGTACTCTAGCACTTTCTAAGTATAAATACCTTCTTTTGTGACAAAGTTCCTTTTTGGATATTTCTCATGTGATACTGTCCATCAACATATCAAGAAATATTACCACATTTTAAATCCAGAGTAAGTACTAAATTTTGTTTCTTTTTTGCATCCCTTACAGACAATTGTAGTCTAGACTTAGAGCAAGCATAGATTGCCTTACAAGTGTTAACTTCATTATACAGAAATAACACAAGAAAGATGAAAAATTAAATTTAAATCTATCCCATTCCCCTCAAAGCATGCAGAATTTGTATTTAAGAGAGCAAGGATCCAAATCTAAATTCTATCTCTGCCACTTACTATGTTTCTGAGCAAGTTGCTTATCTTCTTAGTGCCTTAGTTTCCTCTTTTGCAAAATGTGTTCAATAACAAATTCACACAATTCGTAATATTGTGAGAATGGAATGTGATAATATATGTGAAGCATTAAGAGTAGTCCCTTCGCTGAAATAAGTATTAAAAATACATGTTACTACTATTTTTCTAAAAGGAAAGAATAACTGAGCTATGGATGCATTCTCAAATACATATACTCACCTCAATTATTTTGGAAGAAGAATATAGAAAATGTATGCTATTTTTCACACATAAAGCTATCATTTCCTAAATATATGTCACTTGTTTCACATATAGCTAAAATTACCTTAAAAAAAAAATCCTAGCATTCCTTCCTTATAATGCTATGCTATGCTAAGTCACTTCAGTCGTGTCCGACTCTGTGTGACCCCAGAGATGGCAGCACACCAGGCTCCTCCGTCCCTGGGATTCTCCAGGCAAGAACACTGGAGTGCGTTGCCATTTTCTTCTCCAATGCATGAAAGTGAAAAGAGAAAGTGAAGTCGCTCAGTCGTGTCCGACTCCTAGCGACCCCATGGACTGCAGGCTCCTCCATCCATGGGATTTTCCAGGCAAGTGTACTGGAGTGGGGTGCCATTGCCTTCTCCGTCCTTATAATGCTAGGAGTTAAATAATACAATTTATGCAAGTTAAATTAACTATTAAACTATAAAGATTGAGACATTGCAAAGTCCTAATAAATAGAGTCATAAAGTAATTTTGATACATTTCATGTGCAAATTCTGGTGTGTCAGTATTTATTTCAACAAATCTTACCTGTGAATTCAGTGAATACGCACAATGGTTTAACCAAGTTTCTGTCCAATCTTCACAGCTTTTCCCCTATCATGACAATGGTGTAATTCTGACATCTAGTGGACAATCTACATCACTGCAGGTACACTTTTTGAAAATTTATAAAAAAACCTCAAATAAAATAACAAAATCTTATTTTTACATTTGACATTTAAAATTTTAAATCTTGAAATCATATCTGAGAATAATAATGATTTTGTGGTGTTACAAGGACATTTATATAAATGCATCAATAGCACTAAAAACGTGATATAAAAAGAATACATAAAAGGCCCAACTTTGGGTGACGGTAATAAACAGTGCACACTTATTAATATAAATTCATCTCTACAAAGGGATAATACAAATCTGGTGAGGAAAATGTTTTGCAATAATTCACTGGCCACACATCTTAACGTTGCATCAATTGGAAATCTATTTTAACATGTTCTTGTCTTTAGACAAAAAAATCAATTGCAATATTGCAATAATAATAAAATATTTTCAATGCAAATGACAGAAAGATGCAATATAAAATAACATAATGTATCTATATACACAAATATAAATACACACATAATCATTTTTTAGCATAACAGTAACAAGAAACCCATTACTGTCGTTTTATAGATACTGATCTGTAAAATCTGGCCAAGCCTGGCCTCATGGCTAGAACCTCTACTTCAAGCACAATGGCTTTGCTATCACTCAAGGTTATCTGCCGGGGTCCTGCCCCGGCTGATCCAGGGTATTCGAAGCAGGGACGGCGTCGGCGACCTATTTATTTAAATATTTTATCAAAGATATAAAGAGTAATAGGATGAGGATAGCTCAGTAGGAAAATTCAGTGGAGAAAAGAGGCTGAGTAGCTTGGTTTACATGGGAGACCAATAAAACTTCAAGACAAGAAGTTTGCACCACTTACGTAGGCCGCAGGCATCCTTCCGTTCTCCCGAAGGAGAGGAGACACTGAGGCCTCCCCGGTCGGATCTTAGAAGCCCAGGCAAAATTAGTAAGCTTGGTGGGTTCCGCGCTCCAGATGGAGACTCAGCCAGAGTGAGAGAGAGACATGGGGAGACCAGTATTTCGAGGAACTGATCCCAATTCTTTATTTTCCAGAGTCTGTTTTTATACACTGAGATGTTATACAAAAGTCACGTGGGGACAGCAGTCCTGACTTTTATTAAAGACTTTATATAAAGTCACACAAATGTATACAGAGGTCTTAGCGGTGTTACATCATCTTCTGGCCAGGGGGGCCTGCTGACAATTTATGACCCTCTCCTTGTGACAGCGGTCAGTCAATCAGGACACTTATTTCTCCAGGGCTGATTATTCTCAAAACAGACGCCACCCAAATAAAGTTACATTCCTACAGGGTGAGGGTGTAGTGGGTTTTAGTTAAGGAAAGAATTTACTTAGCCTAAGGTCTAACGTGATTAATATCAAAGGTTAATATTTATTCCTTCTATATATTCATTAATGTGTGTAAGGGCAGGGGATATGGGGACTTAGCAACAAACATTAGCTCAACAAATGAAAAACCCTTCACCAACACAATTTCTAATTAGCCCACTATACTTATAGTTTTCTAACTTCTCTAAAGAACCTGTTTTTAGAGGGTTTAAAGCATCCCGTGCCTCTCACGGTTGGGAGGTTGTGAGCAATCACATGTGGCCGGACGAGCCTGTCAGGCAGGCTAGAGAACCTTCAGAGGAGTTTGTAGATTAAAACACTCTTGTCATACCCAAGAGTTTTTATTGACTGGAGCTCTAGGTTAACTCCTTCTCCGAAAAAGGTGGTGGGGGACAGCCCCTCGTAAAGTCAGAGGTGTAGGTAAGAGCACAAAGTAGTAAAGTAGGCAGGCTCTGGTTATGGGGGTAGACACTCGAGGATTTCCAGGGGGACTCCTGAGGCTCGATCCCGCCTTTGCGTATGTCGAGCCTCCTTCCTCATGACCTTTGCCATGGGCGGAGTACCTCACTCTGGCCCCCAACAGTTATCTCAGTAACTTACTGTTTTTTCACATTGGAATCCTCAATGATGCCATAATATATTCATTTGAAACATAATTATCTAAAATATATACAGATATAAGTGATTTAGTTTTGAGCATTTTTCTCATATATCCATCAGTAAGTAGGTAGATAGATCTTTTTTAAACAAACACTGTTAAACACTAAAAATAAAAACACCGCTGAGAAAGGACACGTTTGTGACAAAGGGAGCAAAGTGAATGCAAAAGGCAAGCCCATCCCAGAATCTGTGAGACCTTAGGCCTCACAGACCCTCTGGGCTGCAGTTCACTTGTCATCTTTTTCCACCCTAGCTGTATCCCGTGTTATGAGGGAGCTAATACAACTACCTCTAAGACATTTCAGCTCACAAGTCCAGGTTTGCACCCTACCCTCCTACACACATCCCATTTCCACCCTCATGTGCAGGCTTCTAGTTTATGCCAGGAATCTGGAGTCTCAGTCACCCAGAATGTGTTAAAGCTTTGGACGGGCATATCACCTTGACCCCCAAAGATCTTTACCCTATGTGGAAGGGGAACTATATTAGGAAAGGGCAAAGCAGAATCCACTAAAGCGTCTGAGAGTAGCACTGGCATAGGTGTGCTTTAAACAGGACATTTTTTAGGTGGCTAGAGGGTGAAGAAATACTGTGAAATGATGACATCAGAGGGTGTAGTGATCAGCATATTTCTTAGCTTGCATATCACAGGGTCTTGTTCCAGAATAAAAATATCATATTTCCCACGGAAGTAAGGGAGACAGGTTTTAGGGGTCACTATCCTGCTGTTGCTTCTATTTGTCCTAAGAGTCTCAAGTGAAAACTTATCCTCTCTGACTTATAACAACAACCATGCAGACCAAGTTTCCCTTCAAAACACAGACTCTTCAATAAGTGGTGCTGGGAAAACTGGAAAGATATATGTAGAAGAATGAAATTAAAACATTCGCTAACACCACATACAAAAATAAACTCAAAATTGATTAAAGACCTACATGTAAGACCAGATACTATAAAACTCCTAGAGTAAAATAGGCAGAGTACTCTTTGACATACATTACAGAGATATCTTTTTAGATCTGCCTCCTAGAGTAATGGAAATAAAAACAAAAATAAACAAATGGAACCTGCTGCTAAGTCGCTTCAGTCATGTCCGACTCTGTGCGACCCCAGAGATGACAACCCATCAGGCTCCCCCGTCCCTGGGATTCTCCAGGCAAGAACACTGGAGTGGGTTGCCATTTCCTTCTCCAATGAATGAAAGTGAAAAGTGAAAGTGAAGTTGCTCAGTCGTGTCCAACTCTTAGCGACCCCATGGACTGCAGCCTACCAGGCTCCTCTGTCCATGGGATTTTCCAGGCAAGAGTACTGGAGTTGGGTGCCATTGCCTTCTCCAATGGAACCTAATTAAATTTAAAAACTTTTGCACAGCCAGTGTTTTGCACAGTCAGTTGTGTCCAACTCTTTGCAACCCCATGGACTGTCCATGGAATTCTCCAGCCAAGAATACTGGGATGGGTTACCATTCCCTTCTTCTGGGGATCTCCCCGATCCAGGGATCGAACCCAAGTCTCCTGTATTGCAGGCAGATTCTTCACCCTCTGAGCCACCAGGGAAGGAAACCATAGACAAAATGAAAAAGCAACCTACAGACTGGGAAAAAATATTTGTATATGATGATATGGACAAGGGATCATTTTCCCAAACATACAAAGAGTTCATACGGATGGCCAAGAGGCACATAAAAAGATGCTCAATATCACTAATTATTAGAGAAACACATATCAAAACCACAATGAAATATCATCACATACTGGTCAGAATGGCCACCATTAAAAAGTCTACAAATAGTAATTTCCAGAGAAGGTGTAGAGAAAAGGAAAGCCTCTTACACTGTAGGTGGGAATGTAAGCTTGTACAGTCACTATGGAAAATTATATGGAGGTTCCTCAGAAAATTAAAGCTAGAAATACCATATGACACAGCAATTCCACTCCCGGGCATATATCCAGAGAAAATTTCAATTTAATAAGATACATGCAAGCCACGCTGCTATGAACAGCACTATTTATGATAGTGCAGCACTGTTTATGATAGCCAAGACATGGAAGCAACCTAAAGTTTTCCATTGACAGATAAATGAATAAAGAAGATGTGGTGTGTGTGTTTGTGTGTGTGCATACATACATGTAATAGAATATTACTCAGCCATAAAAAATTAAATAATGCCATTTGCAGCAATATGGATATACCTTGGGATTATCATGTTAAATGAATGAAGTAAGTCAGAGAAAGACAAATATCATATGATATCACTTATATGTATAATCTAAAAAAAATGACATAAATGAACTTATTTACAAAACAGAAAAGGACCCACAGACACAGAATACAAACTTATGGTTACCACAGGAGAAAGTGGTAGAGAGGAGGTAAATTAGGCATTCTGGATTAACATATTCCCAATATTATATGTAAAGTATATAAATAAGGATCTACTGTATAGTACAATAAACTATATTCAATATGTTGTAATAATCTATAATGGAAAAAATCTGAAAAAGTATATATATATATGTGTATGTATATATTTATTTTGTAAATTAACTATATTTCAATTTTTAAAAATGGTTTTAAAAAAGAAACACAACAAAAATATGACATGCCTATTTTTCAGTCTGTTTTCATTTTGCAAGAGGCATGAACATGCCAGTAATACATGGATTATTTTATTATACACAAGCAT
This sequence comes from Bos indicus, assembly GCF_029378745.1. NCBI lineage: Eukaryota > Metazoa > Chordata > Mammalia > Artiodactyla > Bovidae > Bos > Bos indicus. The sequence goes on from NC_091765.1 coordinate 35,086,453, forward strand.
AGGTATATACTTACCATGCTGTTCATTTTTGAAGATGATGAACTTGCTCTTTGCTTCCTTAGACTATTAACTTCTTCTACATTTCCATCTTTTGGTTTCAAAATCATCCTGCTACTCCCTGCAGTTCCTTCTGATGAGGATCGCAGTCGCCTCTCTATAAATCTTCCTTCACGGTATGGACTGAGGCTACTGGCAAGAACTATTTAAACATAAATAAATAAAAATTAATATAAATGCTTAAATGTAATTTTTATAAAAGTTCCACTGAAAGCAAAAGGGAAACTCTTAGTGCCATTCAATAATTCTCAATCACAGAAAACTTTTTGAATTAGTAGTTGTAGTTTACTTAACTATGTAAATCACTTTGCAGCCCCCATATTTTGGAGTCATCCTTGACTTCTTCATACCTCACATAAATCGTATTAACAAATCCTGTCCTTATCACTTCAAATCATATACAGATTCTGATCATTCCTCACTATCTCCCCCATTAACATGCTGGCACAAACTCTATCAGTGCTTGCCTTGCTTACTGCAATACTTCTAAACAGTCTCTGGCCTCTCCCTAGTCCCACCTGCTTCTCCCTAATCAACACACAATCTATTTTCTACATGATAATCAGAATGATACACTTAAGTGAGACTGATCATGATAATTCCTCTAGTCAGAAAGCTGGTATGATTCCAATGGGCTACTGAGTTCCTCATGATATGACCTTACTCTCCTCATTGGTCACTTGTTAATCATATCTATCATATCTATACCCTCATCTTCAACTACCCCCCACTCCTGGACCTCTCACTGTTTCTAGAACATTGTAGGTGTGCTCCAGCCTCAGATCTTTACCCCATAGCCTTTGCACTGATACACTTTTCTCGAATGTCTCTACGGCTTACTCCCTAATTTTTTCCAATATGTTATTTTGAGTAATATCTATTCACTATACTTAAAAATGAAAACTAACACAAGAAACTATCAGAAAAATAAATTAAGAAAGAAAACACTTACATGTACAATTGCATCAAAAGAATAAAATACCTAGGAATAAATTTAACCCAGGAGGTGAAAAACATATACACTGAAAACTATAAAAGACACTGATGAAAGAAAATGATGAAAACAAAATTAGAGTTGTTTTATGTTCACAAATTGGAAGAATTGATATTTTTAAAAAGGCTGTACTACCCAAAGGGACCTATAGATTTGATATAATTCCCTATCAAAAATCATGATGACATTTTTCACAATCCTAAAATTTGTACGGAACCACAGATGACTCCAGATAGCCAAAGCAATCTTGAGAAAGAAAAACAAAGCTGGAGACATTACAAGTCCTGGTTTCAAACTATGTTACAAAGCTATAGTAATCAAAACAGTATGGTATTGGCATTGAAACAGACAGCTTAATGGAACAGAAGAGCAAAGAAATAAGCCATTCATATATGACAACTAACTTTTGACAAACAGTCCAATCATATATAATGAGGAAAAGACAGTCTCTTCAACAGAAAATGTTGGGGAAAGTAAACAGTCATGTGCAAAAAGATGAAACTGGAATCTTACACCATACACCAAAATCAATTCAAAACTTATTAATGACTTGAAAGTTAAAACCAGAAACTGTAAACCTCCTAGAAGTAAACATGGGAATAAGCTCTTTGACATTGATCTTGATAATGATGCTTTGGACTACATATCAAAAATAAACAAAATAAAAGCAAAACAAACAAGTAGGAATATTTCAAACAAAAAAGTTTCTGCACAGAAAAGCAAATAATCAAGAAAAAAAGAAAAAGAAACAAAGATAACCAACTGGATGGGAGAAAATATGTGCAAATCATACATCCTATAAGGGGTTAATAGCCAAATATACAAGAAAATCATATAACTCAATAACAACAAAAAAATAGGCAAAGGACATAAGTAAACATAAGTATTTTTTTTTCCAAATAAGACATACAAATGGCCAACAGGTACATGAAGAAAAGAGTTCAACATTCTTAATCATCTGTGAAATGCAAATCAAAACCACAATGAGATGTTACCTCATTTTTGTTAAGATTGCTATTATCAAAGAGTCAAAACAAGAACAAGTGTTTTTGAGGATGTGGAAAAAAGGGAACCTTCGTGCATTGTTGGTGGGAATATAAACTGGTGCAGTCACTCTGGAAAACAGTATGGAGGTTCTTCAAGAAATTAAAAATAGAGCTCCCATATGAGGCAGCTTACTTCTGGTGATCTACCTACAGTCAACAAAATCATTACCACAAAGAGATCTCTGTACTCCCACATTCACAGCAGCATTATGCACAATATGACCAGTACCACATGGTGTCACTTATACATGGAATCTTTCTTTCAGAGTTGAACTCATAGAAACAGCATAAAAGTGGCTGTCGGGGGTTAGGAAGTGGGAGAAATAGAGAAAGACTGGCAAAAGAGTACAAACTTTCAATTATAAGATAAAGATCTGAGGAGCTTAATAACTTGAGGGAGGGGATCCTTTCACAGTGTACACATATATCAAAAAATCACTTTGTTCACTTTAAACACATAATTTATTTGTCAATTATACCTCAATAAAGCTTAAAAAAAAAAAAAAGCAAACTACAATGCCACTCCCCACATCCTAATCTTTTATTCTGCTTTAAACCCATCCTCAGCAGTTATCACCATCTGACATTTATTTATTTCTATGTTAATTGTCTGAGTATTCCCACTGCAAAGTAAGCTTCATGAAGGGAGGAGTTTGTTTTGTTCATTTCTATATCCTTAATGCCAAAAAAAACAGTATCAAAACAAATATCTATAAATGAATGAAACTGATTTGTTCAGGCTCATCTATGGGTTTAAAGACTTTTGGCTAGTACCTAATTAAGCCAACATATGCCTGTTCTTTTTAGAAAATTTTTACTCTAATAAATAAAGGTTAAATTGCCAGAGAGCTAACATCTCATTAACAATTCTGATATGAATGTACACCTAACACATTCATATATTTGCTAAATACTTTTTTAAACATATTGCATAATAAATACAGAATAAGTCTAGTGTTATGAAATTAAGCAACTCTTTCTTCTACAAAATACATTTGTTTAAATGTCTGTAAGAGCTTTAAACTTCCAAATTATAAAATATTTATGAACAGTAGATGAATATCTACCATTGATGCAAATGAAAGGTAGTATGAAACCAACTTTTCCTTTTTTACATTACCAGCTTATTTGCCTATCTCTTTCTATTTTACAAGCTATAGGTAATATGAATAATCACCTATGTCCAGAAACAGGCATCATGGTGTCAAATTCAGTGAAATTAACTTAATGTATTAAATGGCTTGGAATTAGGATCTCAGTTACCAGATTAATAGCCAGCAAGATAATTGTTGGTCATTACCTAGTTTCCATAGAGATAATATTTACTTTATACAGTTTGACATTGAGGCAACTCATCATTTCTAAATATGAATTAACCAGGGTAATTATACTTTTACCCTTTTGCATGTTATTTCTTTTAAGAACTGCCTACATTCCAATCTGAGGTCCACCATTTGCTAAGAGTATGATTTCATAAAGTTATTTAACTTAATCCTAAACTTTGTTACTAAATTCCACATAAATTTTTGGTTAGTATTAAATAAAACAATGCATGGAAACTGCTTATCACATTTTGAGGCACATCAGTATCAGCATCATTATCATTCTTATAATTATATTATAGTTAAAGAATGAAGCAAGTATCACCAAAAACACAAATAAGGCTACCCAGATCAAAAATTGAAAAAAGCAGGCAGATGTGTAAAAATGATCTTGTATCTAATGTGAAAAAATATTAAAACAATTGGAAAATTAATTCATGACTTTAAAACTTTAGAATTGCTATATTCATGGACAGACTAGTTAAACAAGTCAGATAAGCTTATAATTCTTGATATTATATAATACATAACTTCACTGATCACAAATTTTATTTAACATTTTCAAAACATTCCATATAATGTTTTCAAAGGAGGTTAGGTCATGTTATGTACTACAACCTAGTCACTAAGAGGACTGATCTTTGCATTTAAATAGTTTAATCTGGCTATGCCACTAGCCAGTTGTATAATCCCTCAGTCTCAGTTTTCTTATGAGTAAAATGGGGAACATACTAGTTAGTACCTATCTCATAGGAATTATATCATAAACAATTACTCATGAACTTAGTGGCTTTGGACACATTACTTAACCTATCTGTGCTCCCGATTATCTTGCCTGTACAATGAGTTACAATAACAGTAATGATTTCAATCACCTCCAGAGTCAATAAATTATGTCTCCAAAGAGACAGAAGAGTAAATGGGACATATTGTTGAGAGAACACTAAATGGGACTTACTGTTGAAAGAACTATTAGTGTGAAAGAAAGTGAAAATGAAGTCGCTCAGTCTTGTCTGACTCTTTACAACCCCACAGATTGTAGCCCACGGAATTTTCCAGGCAAGAGTATTGGAGTGGGTTGCCATTTCCTTCTCCAGGGGATCTTCCTGACCCAGGGATCAAAGCCAGGTCTCCGGCATTGCAGGCAGAGGCTTTACCTCTGTGCCACCAGGGAAGCCCTATTAATGTGAATAGTAGCAACAAAAGCAGCAGCAGTAGTGGGAGTAGTAGTAATCACGGTGGAGAAAAAAGAATAAAAAAGAATGAATACAGCCCATCAACAATTTTCTTGAACTGAATTTTATACTGAAAAACAAAGTTTTTCTGTTAAATAACAGACTGCATTAAATCAACCTTCCCTTTCATTTTTTTGTGCCAAAACATGGATCCTATTTAATAATAAAAAGCTTTGCTAAAATACAAAATAAAATTTATACAAATTTATTTTATAATGGTTATTATTTAACTAAGACATACCAATATTCTATCATGAACTATAAAAGATACTCATTATTTTAGATAAAGTAAATGGAATTAATTTCCTTCCACTTTCTTCTGAGGCTCAGAATCTGAATAGCACAACTAAGGAAAATAGTAATATGGCTGAATTACATTTCAGCATGATACAAATGAAGTAAGTTTAAGTACAGAAATGATTTAAAGCAAATTATAAATAGGAAAGAATATTAGAGAGTGAAAACTAAGGAAAACATAGTTCCCATTCATGAGATGGAATAAGAAAACTGACTATAAGGAAAACTATAATTCATATCATTTATTATAAAGAGAAAATCAGCATACCTTTGGCAGGATTTGCATCATATCCATATGAAGTTTTGTTTAAAACATGATGATCACCAGAAGAGGGTATTATCCTTGAATCTGAAATAGGATGGATCCCTTTCACACGTTCAGCTATTGCTTTATGGTGCTCATAAAATCCAAATTTCCTTGGGGAGCTTGTTGCCAACATTGTTTCACCATTTTGTATTACTATATGATCTTCTCTTGTATCTGTTGAGAGGTGAGTCTCTGAGTCACTCCCATTCATAACAGGTAGTTTAGTGATTTGCAATAACACTTCCTTCTGATTAGCAGCAGAGGTTTCCGGTAAAGAATTAGATTCCATGCTACATCGACCTTCTAATCTGTATTTTCCAGGAGACACAATTGCACAGGGAACGGTTCCCCTAAGGTCTCTTGTGGTCTTTGTAACAGCAGCAGGATTAGGAGAAATCTGAGAGGTAGAATCATTGTGGCCAAGGTTGTCACAGTGGGATGCCATACTTCCACTTTTAGGAAATGCATCCGTTTCAGACACAGAATCTTCAGTCAAGGCTAAGAACTCTGAAGGTGTCTGAGCTGTAGTAAGATCAGCAGAAAGCAATGGAGATTGTAAAGAGCTACCTGCCCGTTCTGTTACATCCACAGAACAAGATGGAGAACCTCTCACTAATACAGGTTCCCGTTCTTGGTACTGTGTAATTTCCAATGAGAATTCAGATTGTTGTACCAATGAAATAGATTGGCTCTGTGGAACTGGCTTAGACAATTTATAGTGAGATGAGAAAGATTTAGTAAGAAGCTTCTTTGTTGACTGCTTAACAGAACGGCGAGTTTGTTCTTCTGTGAACCCAGAATCATCCCCCTCACTTTTCCCAGAACTTAGGCAATTTATGAAGACATTCTTGTTAGTCGAGTGTTCCTTTTCCCTTTCAAAATCCTCTGTCAAAGACCTTGTTATCTTCTTATTTCGGGAACTGCTAAAACCAACAGAATGTCTTCCCCTGGCTTTAGTATGTTCTTCCAAACTCAGTTTTTGCATACTGCTCTGACCAGGTTGAGCACCATTTGAAATACTAAGGTTCTGGTTGGTAGGTTCTTGCTTAGGTTCACTCCCTTTCTTATGATGAAAGCTGATGGATGGAGTACGGAAGAGGCTTCTGCGTTTACCTGTACTACCTGAGCTTGAGTTAGTGCTGGAAGGAGAGGAACTGTGGACACCGACCGTATTACTGGAGGAGGGTGAAGAAGGAAGAGAATCGTGTTTTCTGCTAATATTCCTTCTGAATATTGGCAACCGGGAGACCAGAGTAGATCGTCTTGATCCGGAGTCCCCCATTGGGACTCCAAGGCTTGTGCTGCGATAGCTAACTTAGTAACCTGAGAAAAGTTAAAACAAACAGAATAAATTACAAGAATTCAGTTATAAACATGACATTTTAAAACAAAATACTGTTTTCTGATTCATGACACAAAATTTGTGCTACACTAAAATAATAAATATTACAATTCTGATACTTAAGGAATTCTCTGAATCTCTATGTAGCAAAATATCCAATAATCTGTAGGGAAATTTTATACTGGTGCAAAAACATAAAGATGACCAAGAATAATTAAAGTCTATTCAAAAGAGTACTGTATTAGAAGACTTAAGAACATTATTCAAGACCAAGGCAATGGCACCCCACTCAAGTACTCTTGCCTAGAATCCCAGGGACAGGGGAGCCTGGTGGGCTGCCATCTATGGGGTCGCACAGAGTCGGACACGACTGAAGCGACTTAGCAGCAACAGCAGCCTTACTACTCATACTGGTTCTGTGATTTGGTAAATTGTTTAATCTTAACTTTTTATGTTTCTTTATTTAGATTTAGTAGGCATGTGACAGGCATGATCACTGTCTTCTGAGTAAAATCCCCCACCACTGCCTGTTGGCCAGCACGAGATGAACCATGGGACTCAACAAGTAACTGACCCAAGCTTAACAGAATCACAGACCAGACTAAGGCATGACCTGATCCTAGAATCTCCACTCAAAGAAAAACCAACCGAGACATATTCTTCCTCTTGGAGTTTGATTTAGGGAGTTTACAGATAATCAGTCCACTGGCAGAGGAAAGTAAACCACATCATAAAGGATCGAGAGAAGAGTTATACACAAGATAAAGTTATGAGGAAACCACTGTTGTGAGTTAAAGAAAAGATGAATTTTTGAAAGTTAATTCAACTGGTAATGCTGAGTGAGCCTACATACAGAGAAAAGTAGAAACACAGAAAATGAATAAACAAGAGTAATGTCAGAGTACTGATGATGAAGACAAGAAAGAAGAGGAAGAAAAGGTGGCCAATGCAGTTTGTTAACTGTCATGCACCAAATACTTGAAATAGATTATCTTTTTTTAATGCTTATAACTAGAGAAGTAGCTCTTAACTCTGGTCACTTTACAACTGAAAGGTAAATTGCCTACATCACTCAAAGCAGGACTAGAAAGCGAAGCCGTCTCTAACCACAGGGTCAGTTCATAATCAGCATGATATACACTGCTTTCATGAAAGTAAAAAGCCAAGAGCTTATGCTGCAGAAGGCCCATATGTCCCTTTTCAGAGATTCCAAGTTGTATGGTAGATCTTTCTCTTACAGTGACTACTATTTTTCTTCACTACTATTTTTCTTTCCTTTCATAATGTGACATTATTTGGTTTCTACTTTGTTTTGTTTTGCTGTGATTCTGAATTTCAGTTAATTCCTTAACGATAATGTGCACACCCCCGCTTTTTCAATTTGAATTAACTCAAACTATGTGCTAACTGCTTCTAAAACATTTAAGTATTCTTGCAAGACTCTGACTGAAGAAAGTTTAAAATACAAAGACAGTACATTTTCATTTGCGAGGTCTTCAACAAATTAAAACTATCTCATTTTCCTCTCAGCTTATATATTCTGAAATGGATGCAAAAAATAATACAATTTTTTTTACATTTTCACAGTTAATAATGATGTAATGAATATCATTCTCAGCTGTGTTTTTTTATTTATATGCAAGATTTATTTCCATTCAAAGCCAAGTGAATAACTTTGCTCCAATTAGAGTATTATCAGCCATAACGATTTGCAGCTGGTGGTGAACCTAGGGATTTCAATGCTTTAATGTCAAGATATTTACCATTATGTTTCAAATATATTCAGAATTCATATATATTATGTTTCTTAATCTCTTTTCAGTAATTCTTGCAGCTCTATCAGCAACTAAAAGTAAAAGAGTGAGTAAATACCGTATCTCTTAGGCAAGTATACAAATGATTTATTTAATAATGAAAAACTTTCAGAAAAAAAGAATTACAACAAATACACCTCTTTCTAAACCCTTAATGAAAATAACCAGACTTCCATTTACTATATATATATGCTACTAATAGATCTACTATTAATATAAAGATTGACTATATTCTTTGCAGCCGAAGATGGAGAAGCTCTATACAGTCAGCAAAAACAAGACCAGGAACTGACTGTGGCTCAGATCATGAATTCCTTATTGCCTAATTCAGACGTAAATTGAAGAAAGTAGGGAAAACCACTAGACCATTTAGGTCTGACCTAAATAAAATCCCTTATGATTATATAGTGGAAGTGAGAAATAGATTTAAGGGACTAGATCTGATAGATAGAGTGCCTGATGAACTATGGACGGAGGTTCGTAACATTGTACAGGAGACAGGGATCAAGACCATCCCCATGGAAAAGAAATGCAAAAAAGCAAAATGGCTGTCTTACAAATAGCTGTGAAAAGAAGAGAGCTGAAAAGCAAAGGAGAACAGGAAAGATATAAGCATCTGAATGCAGAGTTCCAAAGAATAGCAAGAAGAGATAAGAAAGCCTTCTTCAGCAATCAATGCAAAGAAATAGAGGAAAACAACAGAATGGAAAAGACTAGAGATCTCTTCAAGAAATTAGAGATACCAAGGGAACATTTCAAGTAAAGATGGGCTCGATAAAGGACAGAAATGGTATGGACCTAACAGAAGCAGAAGATATTAAGAAGAGGTGGCAAGAATACCCAGAATTGTACAAAAAATCTCTTCACAACCAAGATAATCACGATGGTATGATCACTCACCTAGAGCCAGACATCCTGAAATGTGAAGTCAACTGGGCCTTAGAAAGCATCACTATGAACAAAGCTAGTGGAGGTGATGGAATTCCAGTTGAGCTATTTCAAGTCCTAGAAGATGATGCTATGAAAGTGTTGCACTCAATATGCCAGCAAATTTGGAAAACTCAGCAGTGGCCACAGGACTGGAAAAGGTCAGTTTTCATTCCAATCCCAAAGAAAGGCAATGCCAAAGAATGCTCAAACTACCGCACAATTGCACTCATCTCACACGCTAGTAAAGTAATGCTCAAAATTCTCCAAGCCAGGCTTCAGCAATATGTGAACCGTGAACTTCCAGATGTTCAAGCTGGTTTTATAAAAGGCAGAGGAACCAAAGATCAAACTGCCAACATCCGCTGGATCATCAAAAAAGCAAGAGAGTTCCAGAAAAACATCGATTTCTGCTTTATTGACTATGCCAAAGCCTTTGGCTGTGTGGATCACAATAAACTGTGGAAAATTCTTCAAGAGATGGGATTACCAGACCACCTGACTTGCCTCTTGAGAAACCTATATGCAGGTCTGGAAGCAACAGTTACAACTGGACATGGAACAACAGACTGGTTCCAAATAGGAAAATGAGTACGTCAAGGCTGTATATTGTCACCCTGCTTATTTAACTTATATGCAGAGTACATCATGACAAACGCTGGGCTGGAAGAAGCACAAGCTGGAATTGAGATTGCCAGGAGAAATATCAATAACCTCAGATATGCAGATGACACCACCCTTATGGCAGAAAGTGAAGAGGAACTAAAAAGCCTCTTGATGAAAGTGAAAGAGGAGAGTGAAAAAGTTGGCTTAAAGCTCAACATTCAGAAAACTGAGATCATGGCATCTGGTCCCATCACTTCATGGGAAATAGATGGGGAAACAGTGGAAACAGTGTCAGACTTTATTTTGGGGGGCTCCAAAATCACTGCAGATGGTGATTACAGCCATGAAATTAAAAGACGCTTACTCCTTGGAAGGAAAGTTATGACCAACTTCGATAACATATTGAAAAGCAGAGACATTACTTTGCCAACAAAGGTCCGTCTAGTCAAGGCTATGGTTTTTCCTGTGGTCATGTATGGATGTGAGAGTTGGACTGTGAAGAAAGCTGAGTGCTGAAGAATTGATGCTTTTGAACTGTGGTGTTGGAGAAGACTCTTGAGACTGCAAGGAGATCCAACCAGTCCATTCTAAAGGAGATCAGTCCTGGGTGTTCTTTGGAAGGACTGATGCTGAAGCTGAAATTCCAATACTTTGGCCACCTCATGCGAAGAGTTGACTCATTGGAAAAGACTCTGATGCTGGAAGGGATTGGGGGCAGGAGGAGAAGGGGACGACAGAGGATGAGATGGCTGGATGGCATTACCAACTCGATGGACATGAGTTTGAGTGAACTCCGGGAGTTGGTGATGGACAGGGAGGCCTGGCGTGCTGCGATTCATGGGGTCACAAAGAGTCAGACACGACTGAGTGACTGAACTGAACTGAACTGAATAGATCTACACTGATTTCTTTATGTAAAAACATTATAGACATACAGAGATATTTATACATTGAATGGGATGACATGGAGTTGATATAAAATATATTAGAGACAAAAATCTTTTATGTTTCACTTTATCTGCTAATAGTCACTTAAATGAAGTTCTTCATTCCAGCTAAACTGGAGAACGACAAAACTATCTGTACAGTTGGGATTATCTGTACTATTTAGAAAGACTCTTTAAAGTCTGGATGCTATCTATATCTCCAGATTCATTATTCTCCTCCTCATATTTTATTCTCCAATTGCACTGATTACTACTTGCCATTTTCTGTTCACTTTCACCATCAAGACATTAGCAGATGTGGGTCCATCTACTTCCAATGTCCATTGTTGTAGAAAATTTCTATTTCTACAACATGGTCCCTCCCAGAATGTCATCTCTGACCCCCATTTTCATGCTGTCTTTCATCTTGGACTTCGTACATCTCTTAAATCCATCCTCAAGGTCTAACTTTCATAGCAAGCATCTGACTTTACTATTTTACCTTAGGTTTCTTAATAGCAAATGCTACTTCTTCTTCAAGACCCCAGTGCCTAATACACAATCAATGCCTACAGAGTAAATGGATGTCATAAAGCAAAATTTTAACTTGAACACATCAGTATCTCAAACATAAACAAGCATATTTTCTCTCTCACTACCAAAAATAAATGCTACCATTTTGAGTTTAATTATGTTGAATTCCAACTTTCAGTCATGAATTAATTTGAAAGCCTTTCAAACTGTAAAATCAATGATCTACATTTTGCTTACATGTGAAGATAATGCTAATAAGCTGAATAACACATCATCAAGTCAACTTTGACTTTTCATGAAAGACAAATACAAAAAAGATAAATACATGGTAATTTTATTTTTACTATAAATTTACTACAATTATAACTATTTTAATTCTTTAGCAAATCTTGCACATATTTTCATATGTTTTTATAAATTTCCAAATCAGACAAAACATATTTTCTCAATTTTTATCTAATGTGTCTTAGCTTAGAAGTCATAGTCACTTTAATCATAACAGGTTTAAAAAATATATAGGTTGAATTAGACCTGCTCATTGTCCAAGGACCTTTATTATCATAAATATTTTCTTTGAAAATACAAATTCTTCATGTAAGATTATCTTCTAAATATACTTCTAATGCTGTCTAAATAAACAAGTTACCCTGATGTACAGAAATACCATCTTAAAAATGCAGACTGACTATATTAAAAGTGGTATGAAACTCAGTTCTACCTCAACTGAAGAAATAATATCCTTTGTTCTTGAGCACACAATTTAACAAAAAGCTCCCAGAAAGTACTTTATTCAGTGATCTCTACAACCTTAGCAAATACTACCATTACCCTTAATAGAGCACAACTTACATGGTTGATCTATTCCAAATAAACTGGAGCTAAATTTCTTATTTGGCATGGTTTAGAAGGATGTGAATTCCATTTCAAGAGGTTATATAAATCATTAATATGTTACCTATTTAAAATTAGAGTTAAAGCAAAATACATTAAAAAAATAATATATGCTGAAAAATTATACTTTTCTTCCACAATTCCAAAGGCATTAACCAAAGACATAAAATAACCTTCTAAGTTTTCACAGCTATCACCTTGGAACCTGGGCGCTATATGCACAAACAGGTATGCCTATCTGTGCAAGTAAAAGAAATAGAACAAAATAGCCTTCATCTTTTTTTTCCCTGTAATTTTCTATTTCCTAGAATTTAGACAGTCCTAATATTATTCAACTATGAGCCAAAGATGATAAAGGGACCCAAAGTCCCACATCTGAGATAGTATTATGTATTCATTTTCTCTCTCCCAAACTAGTAGTATATTACTGCAAAAACAAGACTACACAAAGAACCTTTTATACAGACATGTGATCAGCATAACAAAATGGGTTTCTAATGCAAGGTCTGCCACTTACTAGTAGTGAGAACTAGAACACAGATAATAATTATTGTATAGTGATTCGTCTTCAAGGATGGAAGGTATAACAACAGAAAAACATATAACACTCTGTTTGGTACAGAGTAAATTTGGACTTTCTTTTTTTAATGAAATGCATCCAAGCAAGTGGTACATGACAGTACAGCACACAGAGTAATTATGAGAATGAGCTATTTATCAAAATCTACCCCGATGACTCAATTTAAAAACCCATCTAAAAATCTAGGGGGAAGTGTATAAACTGAGGTCAGTATTCTTACCCCTTGTGATACACCTTCCTAAAGTACACATTTTTATTACAATTTTAAAATAAAACAAATATTTGAAATGTGTGTGGGGAATGTTACATAAGTTAAGTACGATCCTGGCTCTATCTTTTCTCAAAAAGGATATCAGAAAATAACCAGGTAGAGCCTAAATGACCACACTGAAAAGGAATCAGTGATACATGGTGAAAATGGGAAAAAAGAATATTCATAGAAGTCAAATACTCACTAGGCAATAACCTTCAACATTAAGAAAATAATGACAGGAAACAAATCATATGTAAATATATCAAAGGACACATCAATTTTCACCAAAATTAAATATACAATAGCTTGAATAAATTTCCAAGTCAATCTTATCTAATGATGTTATTTTGGTGCACATTTAAATGAGGCCTGAGAGGTGTTATGGCTTAGCTGGAAAGGCCTCTAGCTCAGATTCTATTACAAAGTTCATGCAATTTACATCTCAATCTCTTTTTTCCTTAATTGAAGTAGAGCTGATTTGCAATATTGTGTTAGTTTCAGGTGTACAGCAAAGAAATGCAAAGAAACTCACATTTATGTATACATTATTACAAGATACTAAATTATTACAAGATACTGAATATTATTCCCTACGTTTTACAGTAAGTCTTTATCTATTTTATATATAGTAGTGTATATCCGTTAATCTCATACTCCTATTTAACTATGGTGTAATCTATTTTTAAATGTAGTTCTAAAATGTTTAATTATTTTTTTTTTAAATGAATGGTGAACTAATGCAGGTTTCTGTAACACGTAAATCCTCACACACATGGACAAGGGCCACTACAACCAGCAGGGATGGTGAAGACAATACAAGATACATTGAAAGGATGAGTGATCAGAACCAAATGGGTTATTTGACTGGTCACAGGGAAGAGAATGAGAATGTCAGCCAAAGATAGCAAGAATTAGAAATGGTATAATTGACTGAATATCTTTAGAGATTTATTAAATTTGCTTATAATTTAGCCACTTGAATATAGCAGTAAGTTATTTTCGTCAATAAAAAAGAAAAATGACACAAACAAGCAATTGCTTACATTAGAAATGCTTGTTTATATCAAAATGATCTGACCCTAAAAATAGCATGTGAGCAGAGATAGACTGCCCTTGATTGGACCTATAAATCAATAAATCAATATCCTAGGTGCTCAATTGCATAATAATAGAAACCATTACAATATTGAAGGAGAATACATTTCAAAGAGATTATTCTAGCAGGATTTAGGGAAGCAAATGTGTTCCTTGTCTGAATTAATAGTAGGACAGGAACCATAATACATATTTAGAAAGACACTTTATCTTGAAACCTAGCCAGATATAATCTTAATTCTTCATTGACCAGAACAGACAACAGAGAGAGAAGAGAAACATACAGAGAAAGAATAGATATTGACCAGAGATTAGACAGAATTTAATAGTGAAAGAAGAAAAAAACTCTAAGTCATATCTACAAATGATCCAGGCGTAAGTAAATAATGAGCCTATATTGATACTTAATGCTACAGTTTATGTTCTGGGATTTATATACAATGAACGTGTACTGTTAAGAAAGCAGACTCTCATGCAAGAATATCTCAATCTGAATTCAGCACTACATATAAGAGCTGTGGGACTTTAGAATGATTTTAAAAGTTATTTAAACTCCCTGAGGCTTCACTGTCCCAAAGACTTTGTGATAATCTAATAAGTAACACCAAAAAAGCACTTAGAACACGGTCTGCTGCTGCTGCTGCTAAGTCACAACCAGGACATGATAAATGTTTAATAACTATAAATTATCAAGAAAAATTAACCATACATATGTTATTTCACAGTCAAATATATTTTAATTTAGCTTAAAATCTCCCCAACCTCTCTCAGCTGGAAGTTCTAATTCTGTCTACCAGTAGACAAATATTCTCATTTCTAGTTGAGACAGAAAGGAAAGTTAGAGGCCAGAAAATCCATATGTCAATGGGCTTGCAGCTTGGAATTAATACACACATACACATACACACACATAATTGAGTTCAATTATTCAGTATTATTTTTTTCATTTTCAACAAGATAATCTAGACTTAAGCAAATAATCCACAATATTATGAATTTTCAAAGACTACCTCAGATGGTGAACATGATTCTCTAAAACTGAACTTGATAAATTTGCTGAGTGATGACAATGGCATAACAAACATGTAGCTTTAAAGAGGACACCAAACATCTGAAAGTATGTATGCTTGTTAATAAAGAAAATTTTATTACTTCTTATTTCTACATTGGAGAATGAGATTTGGTCTTAAAATATTATTTTGGGAAAAAATTACTTACAATCTCCTAGATTAGGTTTCCTAGAAGCAGAGCCTAAGTAAGGAATTCTTGTTCAAGCAATTCACTAGAGAATTACTCTCAGCAGAAGGTAAGGAAAGAAAGCATGAGAGGTCAGGGGTAAAGCTAATCAAGGATGTGGCTGAGAATGGCAGCTAGCTCGAGATGAATCGCATGGAATCTGGAACACTTACTGACACCCTGACACAGTGGCAGCCCTTTTGTATCCCATGCCAGTCAACCAACTGTAGAACCTTCAAAGGACTGGAGAAAATATTTGAAACATATAAAACAGGTAAAGAATTGTTATCTGAATATATAAAGAATTCTTATAAACCAATAAGAAAAAGACAATTCAAACAGAAAAATAAATGGGCACAAAATATGAACACGTAATCCCAGAAAAAATACAAATTACATACATATATATATATTCAATATAAAAATACATATAAAAACATATTCAAACTCATTCGTAATCACAGAATATAGAATTAGCTCCTACAAGCCAGTAAGACTCAGACAACACTTAGGAAAAAAAGGTTTCAAATGATATAGAGAGGAATTTCATGGAAGAGGAAACACAAAGCACTGATCAACATATGAACAGGTATTCAACTCCGTTACTAATCAAGAAAACCACAGATACTTTACACAGATATTTTTCACCCATAACATTTCAATACTAAATAATATAAAATTTGAATGAAAGAAGTAGTACTTATAGACAGTTTTAAAGGAGTGCAAATGAAGATCATTTTAGAAAATTATGTATCAAAATACCAAATTAAGGAATTTCACTTTGTAGCATTTACTCAAGAACAATACTCACATATCTGCACAAAGAAACATAAGAAAACATGTATATAAACATTCAATATGCATTTATAATAGTTAAAAATAATATAAATGTCCAGTAATAGACTTAAAAAATAACATATGGTATTATCTACTCCACAGTATAATAGACAAGACCTAAACCATAAGGTAAAAGATATGATCTGATAAAAAAAAACTCCCAAGGTATTTAATTTAAAAAATCAAGAACTTAAGTGATATGCTATTTGGAATGCAAAAGTAGGAAGTCAAGAAACACCTGGAGTAACAGGCAAATTTGGCCTTGGAATACGGAATAAAGAAGGGCAAAGACCAATAGAGTTTTGCCAAGAAAATGCACTGGTCATAGCAAACACCCTCTTCCAACAACACAAGAGAAGACTCTACACATGGACATCACCAGATGGTCAACACCAAAATCAGACTGATTATATTCTTTGCAGCCAAAGATGAAGAAGCTCTATACAGTCAACAAAACCAAGACCAGGAGCTGACTGTGGCTCAGATCATGAACTCCTTATTACCAAATTCAGACTTAAATTGAAGAAAGTAGGGAAAACCACTAGACCATTCAGGTATGACCTAAATCAAATCCCTTAACGGTTATATAGTGGAAGTGAGAAATGGATTTAAGGAATCAGATATGCTGATGACACCACCCTTATGGCAGAAAGTGAAGAGGAACTAAAAAGCCTCTTGATAAAAGTGAAAGAGGAGAGTGAAAAAGTTGTCTTAAAGCTCAACATTCAGAAAACGAATGTCCCATCACTTCATGGGAAATACATGGGGAAACAGTGGAAATAATGTCAGACTTTATTTTGGGGGGCTCCAAAATCACTGCAGATGGTGACTGCAGCCATGAAATTAAAAGACACTTACACCTTGGAAGGAAAGTTATGTCCAACCTAGATAGCATATTCAAAAGCAGAGACATTACTTTGCCAACAAAGGTCCGTCTAGTCAAGGCTATGGTTTTTCCTGTGGTCATGTATGGATGTGAGAGTGGGACTGTGAAGAAGGCTGAGAGCCAAAGAATTCATGCTTTTGAACTGTAGTGTTGGAGAAGACTCTTGAGAGACCCTTGGACTGCAAGAAGATCCAATCAGTCCATTCTGAAGGAGATCAGTCCTGGGATTTCTTTGGAAGGAATGATACTAAAGCTGAAACTCCAGTACTTTGGCCACCTCATGCGAAGAGTTGACTCATTGGAAAAGACTCTGATGCTGGGAGGGATTGGGGGCAGGAGGAGAAGGGGACGACAGAGTATGAGATGGCTGGATGGCATCACTGACTTGATGGACGTGAGTCTGACTGAAGTCCAGGAGTTGGTGATGGACAGGGAGGCCTGGCGTGCTGCGATTCATGGGGTTGCAAAGAGTCGGACACGACTGAGCGACTGAACTGAACTGATATACATTTTATGTAAATAACAAATATGAAAACTTCTAGACAATAAATATTCTATAGATTCATATGTCGGAGAAGGCAATGGCAACCCACTCCAGTACTCTTGCCTGGAAAATCCCATGGATGGAGGAGCCTCGTGGGCTGCAGGCCATGGGTTCGCTAAAATTCGGACACGACTGAGTGACTTCACTTTGACTTTTCACTTTCATGCATTGGAGAAGGAAATGGCAACCCACTCCAGTGTTCTTGCCTGGAGAATCCCAGGGACAGGGGAGCCTGGTGGGCTGCTGTCTACGGGATCGCACAGAGTTGGACACGACTGAAGCAACTTAGCAGCAGCAGCAGCAGATTCATATGTATGTAAATGCATAGGGAAAAATCTGGAAGGATGTACTTCAAAGTGTGAACCAGAATTATCCCTGAAGAGTACCTCTGTATTGGTGGTTATCATCAATGGGGCATTAATGTAACATGTATTGTGAAGTTTAAACAATGAAAATGAATTCATGAATTACTGATGCCTTTATAGTTAAAACTTACAAAATTCAATTTGAATATGTATAAAAATATATGGCCTATCAAAATTTCATAATGCTAAAGAATATAGGAATATAAATGTGTTTAATTCCAAAGGTATAAAAAATTAATAATAGCTGCCTCTGAAACAGAATGAACATGTAGAAAATGATTTTTATAAAAATAATTTGAACAAATGTGACATATACAAAAATCAATTCTGAGTGTTTAATAATCTAATCAAATATTTTATATTTAACACCAAGCATTTAAATAAATGAGACCTCCTGAAGTGCTAAGAATCCCTACATTAATATAAAGACTTTGTATTTTTCATGAACCTATATTTTTAACACTGAAATTACATTTTATCTGACCATCAGTCCAAAGTGATGTTTATAAATTGAAATTTGCTTTTCTAAAACTGAAAATTCTATTTCATTTCACATATTGAAAACTACTTCTATCCTTTAAAAAAAAACCTCATTATTCTTTTACCATCTGATAATTAATATAAATGTTGTCAGTGATAGTTCAGATACAAATGATTTGTTCTAGGCCTTAGATAATCTTCTTAATGTTTTAGTATTTCCATAATACAGAGAATAAACCACCACAGATTATGTGGCTGGCTAATAAGTCTGAGTTATATGACTTAGAAACATGTGACATTATGACTTTTTCTCATTAATAATAAATTAATGGTATTATAAATTCTTTCCAAGGCTAGTAAAAGAACCAAACAAGTTGGTTTATATTTCCTAGGATCACATGCATGCTTCAATAAGACATTTTTAAAACAGTTTATTTGCTTTCTAAATACTAAAATAGGTAGATTTGCTTTATATTTTAATTTTTGTACTAGAAAGGTAATGACCAAGTTCATAACAACCTGCAGTTGTGTAGAATTACCAATAGAGGGTGGAAAAGATCTTTCTTATCTGTAATGAAGGTTTGTTTTTTTTGTTTGTTTGTTTGTTTTTGTTTTTTACTCTTTTAACTTTCAAAACCAATTTAAGATTTATTGGGCAGGTAACTACAAAAACTGCAAGGAGATCCAAACAGTCCATTCTGAAGGAAATCAGCCCTGGGATTTCTTTGGAAGGAATGATGCTGAAGCTGAAACTCCAGTACTTTGGCCACCTCATGCCAAGAGTTGACTCACTGGAAAAGAATCTGATCTTGGGAGGGATTGGGGGCAGGAGGAGAAGGGGATGACAGAGGATGAGATGGCTGGATGGCATCACTGACTCAATGGACATGAGTCTGAGTGAACTCCGGGACATGGTGATGGACAGGGAGGCCTGGCGTGCTGTGACTCATGGGGTCGCAAAGAGTCGGACATGACTGAGCAACTGAACTGAACTGAACTACAAAAATATCACAAAGTATTTTATGTAAGTGAAAAAGTCTCCAAATGTGTTCTCAAATTAAATCTTTTCTCAAACAATTACTATCATCCAAAACGGTGGGATAACAGGGCAGCTGCAATACTAGGAGGCCAGTGTTGGCATAAGTCCTTTTTGGAGGTAATCGGTAGCCCTACATCAGGCCAAACAACTAACAGAGAGGGAGCACAGCCCCAGCCATTAGCAGACAATTGAATTAAAGGTTTACTGATGATGGCCCTGCCCACCAGAACAAGATTCAGTTTTCCCCGCAACCAGTCCTTCCCATCAGGCTGCTGCTGCTGCTGCTAAGTTGCTTCAGTCGTGTCTGACTCTGTGCGACCCCAGAGACGGCAGCCCACCAGGCTCCCCTGTCCCTGGGATTCTCCAGGCAAGAACACTGGAGTGGGTTGCCATTTCCTTCTCCAATGCATGAAAGTGAAAAGTGAAAGTGAAGTCGCTCAGCCATGTCCTACTCTTCATGACCCCATGGACTACAGCCTACCAGGCTCCTCCGTCCATGGGATTTTCCAGGCAAAAGTACTGGAGTGGGGTGCTATCCCATAAGGAAGAAGGAACTAAGATCCCACAGCCTCTAGAACAAAGACCACACTGCAGAAAGATAACAAAAATGATCACATGGATCACAGCTCTGAGTAACTCAAGGAAGTTATGAGCCATGCTGTGCAGGGCCATCCAAGACCAACAGGTGGAGGTCCACTGGAGAAGGGAATGCCAAACCACTTCAGTACTCTTGCCTCGAGAACCCAATGAAAAGTATGAAAAGGCAAAGAAGATATGACATGGGAAGAAGAGCCCCCAAGGTCAGAAGATGCATAATATGATACTGAGGAAGAGCAGAGAGCAATGACTAATAGCTCCAGAAAGAATGAAGCAGCTGGACCAAAGCAGATATGTTGCTCATTTGTGGATGTGTCTGGTGGTAAAAGTGAAGTCTGATGCCGAAAAGAGCAATACTGCATATGAACCTGGAATGTTAGGTCTGTGAATTAAGGTAAATTAGACATGGTGAAGCAAGAGATGGCAAAAGTGAATATCAACATTTTAGGAATCAGTGAACTAAAATGAACTAGAAGGAGCAAAATTAATTCAGATGACCATTATATCTACTACAGTAGGCAAAAAACCTTAGAAGAAATGGAGTAGCCCTCATAGTCAACAAAAGAGTCTGAAATGCACTATGTGGGTGCAATCTCAAAAAGGACAGAATGATCTAGGTTTATTTCCAAGGCAAACCATTCAACATCACAGTAATCCAAGTCTATTTCCCAACCACTAATGCCAAAGAAGCTGAGGTTGAACAGTTCCATGAAGATGTACAAGACCTTCTAGAACTAACACCAAAAATAGATGTTCTTTTATTCGTAGGGGATTCGAATGCAAAAGTACGAAGTCAAGAGATAACTGGAGTAACAGGCAAGTTTGGCCTTGGAAGACAAAATGAAACAGAAAAAAAGCTACCAGAGTTTTGTCACGAGAACACACTGGTCATAGAAAACACGCTTTTTTAACAACACTCGACAACTCTACACATGGACATCATCGTGTGTGTGTGTGTGTGCGTGTGTGAGTCACTCAGTCTTTGCAACCCCATGGACTGTAGCCCTCCAGGCTCCTCTATCCATGATCAAATGATAAACACTAAAATCACACTGATTATATTCTTTGCCACCAAACATGGGGAAAAATTTAAATAGTCAGCAAAAACAAGACCTGGAGCAGACTTTGGCTCAGATCATCAAGTACTTACTGCAAAATTCAGACTTAAATTCAAGAAAGTATGGAAAACCATTAGGCCACTCAGGTATGACCTAAATCAAATTGCCTTATAATTCTACAGTGGAAGTGATGAATAGATTCAGGGGATAAGATCTCATAGACAGACTGTCTGAAGAAATATGGATGGATGTTTGTAACATTGTACAGGAGGTGATAACCAAAACCATCACAAAGAAACAGAAGTGAAAGAAGGTAAAGTGGTTGTCTGAGGAGGCCTTACAAATAGTTGAGAAAAGAAGAGAAGTGAAAGGCAAAGGAGAAAGGGAAAGATATACCCAACTGATGTACAGGTCCAGAGAATAGCAAAGTGAGATAAGAAAGCCTCCTTAAGTAAACAATGCTAAGATAGAGAGGAAAACAGCAGAATGGGAAAGACTACAGATCTCTTGGGAAAAAGTTAGAGATACCAAGGGAATATTTCATGCAGTGATTAGCAAAATAAAGGACAGCAACATCAAGGACTTAACAGAAGCAGAAGATATTAAGAAGAGGTGGCAAGAACACACAGAAGAACTCTGCAAAAAAATGTCTTAATGATCCAGATAAACACAATGGTGCGGTCACTCACCTAAAGCCAGACGTCCTGGAATGCAAAGTCAAGTGGTCCTTAGGAAGCATTATTACAGACAAACCTAGTAGAGATGATGGAATACTAGCTGAGTTATTTAAACTCCTAAAAGATGATGCTGTTAAAAGTCCTGCACCATATTGCAGCCAAGATGGAGAAGCTTTATACACTCAGCAAAAACAAGACCGAGCTGACTGTGGATCAGATCATGAACTCTTTATTGCCAAATTCAGACTTAAATTGAAGAAAGTAGGAAAACCACTAGACCATTCAGGTATGACCTATATCAAATCCCTTACAATTATATACTGGAAGTGAGAAACAGATTCAAGGGATTAGAATTGATAGAGTGCCTGAAGAACTATGGACAGAGGTTTGTGACACTGTACAGGGGGCAGTGATCAAGACCATCCCCAAGAAAAAGAAATGCAAAAAGGCAAAACTGTTGTCTAAGGAGGCCTTTCAAATAGCTGAGAAAAGAAGAGGAGCTAAAGGCAAAGAAGAAAAGGAGAGATATACCCATTTCAACGCAGAGTTCCAAAGAATACCAAGGAGAGATAAGAAAGCCTTCCTCAGTGATCAATGCAAAGAGAAATAGAGGAAAACAGTAGAATGGAAAAGACTAGAGATCTCAAGAAAATCAGAGATACCAAGGCAACATTTCATGCAAAGATGGGTACAATAAAGGACAGAAATCATATGGACCTAACAGAAGCAGAAGATATTAAGAAGAGGTGGCAAGAATATAGAGAAGAACTATACAAAAAAGATCTTCATGACCCAGATAACCATCATGGTATGATCACTCACCTAGAGACAGACATCCTGGAATGCAAAGTCATGTGGGCCTTAGGAAGCATCAATACGAACAAAGGTAGTGGAGGTGATGGAATTCCAGTTGAGCTATTTCAAATCCTGAAAGATGATGCTATGAAAGTGCTACATTCAATTTGCCAGCAAATTTGGAAAACTCAGCAGTGGCCACGGGACTGGAAAAGATTAGTTTTCATTCCAATCCCAAAGAAAGGCAATGCCAAAGAATGTTCAAACTACCGCACAATTGCATTCATCTCACACACTAGTAAAGTGATGCTCAAAATTCTTCAAGCCAGGCTTCAACACATGAACTGTGAACTTCTGGATGTTCTAGCTACATTTAGAAAAGGCAGAGGAACAAGAGATCAAATTGCCAACTCTTCTGGATCATCAAAAAAGCAAGAGAGTTCCAGAAAAACATTGACTTTGGCTTTATTGACTAGGCCAAAGCTTTTGATTGTGTGGATCACAACAAACTGTAAATTCTGAAAGAGATGGGAATACCAGACCACCTATCTGCCTCCTGAGAAATCTGTATGCAGTTCAAGAAGCAACCATCTAAACTGGATATGGAACAATAGACTGGTTCCAAATAGGAAAAGGAGTACGTCAAGGCTATATATTGTCACTCTGCTTATTTAACTTATATGCAGAGTACATCATGTGAATATGCCAGGCTGGATGAAGCACAAGCTGGAATCAAGATTGCTGGGAGAAATATCAATAACCTCAGATATGCAGATGACACCATCCTTATGGCAGAAAGCAAAGAAGAACTAAAGAGCCTCTTGATGAAAGTGAAAGAGGAGAGTGGAAAAGTTGACTTAAAACTCAACATTCAGAAAACTAAGATTGTGGCATCCGGTCCCACCACTTCATGGCTAATAGATGGGGAAACAAAGGAAACAGTGAGATACTTTATTTATTTGGCTCTAAAATCACTGCAGAAGGTGACTAGCACCATGAAATTAAAAGACGCTTGCTCCTTAGCAGAAAAGCTATGATCAACCTAGACAGCATATTAAAAAGCAGAGACATTACTTTGCCAATAAAAGGTCTGCCTATCAAAGCTATGTCATCCACACATGACACAGTGGTCATGTGTGGATGTGGGAGTTGGACTACAAAGAAAGCTGAGCACCAAAGAATTGAAGCCTTTGAACTGTGGTGTTGGAGAAGACTCTTGAGAGTCCCTTGGACTACAGTGAGGTTCAACCTGTCAATCCTAAAGCAAATAAGTCCTGAAGATTCATTGGAAGGACTGATGCTGAAGCTGAAACTACACTACTTTGGCCACCTGATCTGAAGAACCAACTCATTGGAAAAGACCCTGATGCTGGGAAAAATTGAAGGCAGGAGAAGAAGGGGATGCCAGAGGATGAGATGGCTGGATGGTATCACCGATGCAATGGACATGTGTTTGAGTAGGCTCTGAGAGATGAGGATGGACAGGGAAGCCCAGTGTGCTGCAGTCCATGGGGTCGCAAAGAGTCGGACACAACTGAGCAATTGAAATGATATGGCAATAAATTTGGAAAACTCACCAGTGACCAAAGAACTGGAAAAGGTCAGTTTTCACTCCAGTCCCAAACTAGGAAATACCAAAGAATGTTCAAACTACTGTTTAATTATGCTCATTTCACATATTAGCAAGGTAATGCTCAGAATCGTTCAAGTTAGGCTTTAGCAGTACTGAAAGCAGAACAATCAGAGATAAAATTGCCAGCATCCTCTGAATCATAGAAAAAGCAAGGGAATGCCAAAAACACATTTACTTCTCCTTCACTGACTACATTAAGACTCTGAGTGTATCATAACAAACTATGGAAAATTCTTACATAGATGGGAAAATCAAACTACCTTTCCTGTCTCCTAAGAAACCTGTATGCAGGTCAAGAAGCAACAATTAGAATCACACATGGAATACTGTACTATTTCAAAATTGGAAAAGGAGTATGACAAGACTGCATATTGTCACCCTGCTTATTTAACTTCTATGCAGAGTATATCATCTGAATTTCCAGGCAGAATGAACCAAAAGCTGAAATCACGATTGCAGGGAGAAATATGAATAACCTCAGATATGCAGATGACACCACCATTATGGCAGAAAATGAAGAGGAATTAAAGAGCCTCTTGATGAAGGTGAAAGTGGAAAGTGAAAGCTGACTTAAAACTCAACTTTAAAAAATGAAATTCATGGCATCCAGTCTCATCACTTCATAGCAAATAGATGAAGAAAAAGCAGAAACACTAACATATTTTATTTTCTTGAGCTCCAAAATCAATGCAGATGGTGACTACAGTCACAAATTAAAGATGCTTGCTCCTTGGAAGAAAAACTATGACAAAGCTAAACAGCATGTTAAAACACAGAGACATCAGTTTGCTGATAAAGTTCCATATAGTCAAAGCTATGGTTTTTCCAGTAGTCATGTACAGATGGGAGAGCTGGACCATAACAAAGGCTGAGCCCCGACGAATAGATTTTTTGAACTGTGGTGTTAGATAAAACTCTTGAGAGTCCTTTGGGCAGGAAATACAAAAAACCAATCAATCCTATATGCAGATCAGGAAGCAACAGTTAAAACTGGACATGGAACAACAGACTGGTTCCAAATAGGAAAAAGAGTACGTGAAGTCTGTATATTATCACCCTGCTTATTTAACTTATATGCAGAGTATATCATGAGAAACGCTGGGCTAGAAGAAGCACAAGCTGGAATCAAGACTGCCAGAAGAAATATCAATAACTTCAGATATGCAGATACCACCACCCTTATGGCAGAAAGTGAAGAGGAACTAAAGAGCTTCTTGATGAAAGTGAAAGAGGAGAGTGAAAAAGTTGGCCTAAAGCTCAACATTCAGAAAATCAAGATCATGACATCTGGTCCCCTCACGTCATGGCAAATAGATTGGGAAACATTGGAAACAGTGTCAGACTTTATTTTTTGGGGCTCCAAAATCACTGCAGATGGTGACTGCAGCCATGAAATTAAAAGACACTTACTCCGTGGAAGGAAAGTTATGGCCAACCCAGATAGCATATTCAAAACCAGAGACATTACTTTGCCAACAAAGGTCCATCTAGTCAAGGCTATGGTTTTTCCTGTGGTCAAGGATGGATGTGAGAGTTGGACTGTGAAGAAAGCTGAGCGCCGAAGAATTGATGCTTTTGAACTGTGGTGTTGGAGAAGACTCTTGAGAGTCCCTTGGACTGCAAGGACATCCAACCAGTCCATCCTAAAGGAGATCAGCCCTGGGTGTTCCCTGGAAGGACTGATGCTAAAGCTGAAACTCCAGTACTTTGGCCACCTCATGCGAAGAGTTGACTCATTGGAAAAGACTCTGATGCTGGGAGGGATTGGGGGCAGGAGGAGAAGGGGACGACAGAGGATGAGATGGCTGGATGGCATCAACGACTCTATGGACATGAGTCTGAGTGAACTCCGGCAATTGGTGATGGACAGGGAGCCTGGCGTACTGCGATTCATCAGGTCACAAAGAGTCAGACATGATTGAACACCTGAACTGAACTGAACTGAATCAATCCTAAAGGAAATCAGCCCTGAATATTCATTGGAAGGACTGATGCTGAAGCTGATTCTCCAATATTTTGATACAAAGTATCAAAACTACCTGATGCAAAGAGCCAACTCATTGGAAATGACCCTGATGCTGGCAAAGGTTGAGGGCAAGAGGAGAAGGGGATGGCAGAAGATGAGATGGTTGGATGGCATCACTGTCTCAATGGACGTGAGTTTGAACAAACTCCTGCAAACAGTGAAGGAAAGGGAAGCATGGCATGCTGCAGTTCATGGGGTCACAAAGAGTCAGACACACCTCAGTGACTGAACAACTTCACTCCAAAAAGCCTGTCTTTTAAATTGATGGAAGAAGCCAATTCTTAACTTGAAAGTTTGAAACTAATAATAACAGCAAAAGAGATTTTTAGTTTTTCTCTTTGTATGCAGACTATATAATAAGGCATCTATTAGAGGAAATTCATATTCATATATATCAATTCAAATTTACTATTTATTTGCCAATAGCTTTTTGTCATCATTTTTGAAATAACAGATCATATGGTGCCTCATAGGAAAAATATTGATAATAGTGCACAATGTGTATAAAGCTGGTAGCATATCTTGTTCCTATTGTATGTTGTAAATTCTATCACTTTACAGTTTTTCTTATACCACTGCATAGAACAGTCACAGTCACAAATATAAATAAGAAAAAGAAAATTATATGTCAGTGTAAGATGATACAAAAACTGGAGGAAAAGAAATTTTGAAATACAAATCAGAAAACAAAAGGTTACTATACTCACTGTTCATAAATATGTGTATGTATGGATCTGTGTACAAAACATAAGTAATATAAACACCTGATGATACAAATAAGCATAGAGAATAATACAGGATTGAATATGTCAATATATGGTTCGTCCAAATAGGAATGTGAGGCCAATAAACTGACAGTCAGTATTGGTTTACTAAGAGGGGGGAAAAAAAAAAGAAATGAGCATATCTGCAAATCATTATTGCCATGCTTTTGTTATAAATACTGATTTATTAATAGTCATATTCCTTATAATGCAAATGGCAGCATATTAAGAATATACCAATTTCCATTCACTTACATGTTGCCACGAAGTACATAATCTTTTAGAATTGCTTTAAAAACAGAATCTTAGATTTGTTCTTTTTTTCTAAGTGTTGTTTTTGAACTCAGCATATAATGGTCACATTCTTCAATGACATTACTTCATAATATGTCTGTGAATGTTATATTTCTTGAACTGCTTATCTGTTCATAAAGCTAAGGAGGAAATAGATGAATTCTGTGAGGCCCTCTAATTTGTTAAAATACAAGCATACAATCTGTGAAATGTACAATACACACACATGTGACAATAAAATGTCATTGTGAATATCATTTTTTTTCTATTTCAAAGTTAGTAACAAACTAGATTCAGTATTGTCCCATAAGTAGGAAGGTAAAAATAATGTCCTATGGATTACTGCCACAAATAGATGTAGTGTACTTTATAAAAAAGAGAGTAAAAACATATCTGAGAATGAAGTCTGTTCATTACACAAATTTAGAAATATGATAATAAGTTTCTTTCTTCCACTTGTATTTGCCAATGTGATCACTGAACTTGAACGAATCATATACATTGTTCTAACTTTTATTATTCAAAATGCTGGATATTGTAATTCATAAATCAGAATAATTTTTAGAATCCAGGGGGAAAAGGCATGACTGATACATATTTTAGTAATAAAAGTCTCTGTTGTAATACAGTATCAGATTGAAATTACTTCAGATTACATCAAGATAAATTTTAAATCTGTAGAAATGTCTAATGTTAAGACAATTAATAGATTTACTCTCAAGCCATAATTAATAAGCATATGAAAGTAAATTTTATTTTTAATTTGTTCTTTAATTTAAAATTTTATTTATTTTAGGAGGAATTATGTAACTTATTACAACAAAGGGATGTAATAAATTCAGCCTATTTCTTAAAAAAAAGAACTTAAACTTTGCTAATAAATTTACTAAGTTGTCTTCTTTTAAGCCCATGATCCTGAATCAGTGGCCACTATAAGGAATGACTAACTGATGCTGAATTTATACTGATTTATATACTCTTAATTTGCTAGAACAATTAGTAAGAAAGAACCCAGGAGAGAAGGACCTATGTGTATGCCAGAAGGGTTCTAGCTGTAGTATCTGGTAGCAAATGTGATGTGCCTGACTTAAACTGCCACTAGATGGAGATTCTGCATCTTGGAAATTCTGAGTTCTGCCACAGTGAATAACTACTGCATAGAATTTTACATTTGAAAGGTGTATTTCTCTTTGAGGATAAAGAAACTGAAATCCAGATTGGTCAAGTACCTCATTCAAAGACAAATAATAGCTGCACTAACATTTATAGAGTTCAGTGTTCCTGATAATGGAATTAACTAATCCAAACAAAAGAAGAGACTCTGTCATTGCCAGACTGTCCTTATTTCAAACAAACAGACTCTTGCTCTGTAAGCATCTGATATATTCTTACCATTTTTGTGTAACATTAAAATAAATTTATTTTACAAGAGGCTATGTTAACATAAAAGTTGTTTATTGTTTCCTTTATGTGGCTTTCTTCTTAGTCATATATCACTGAAAGAGGTGATTTCACATTTAGTGAGTACATATGTTGTTTTACTTTCCTAAAAACTTTGTTAGGTAATAATAATTATTATCAGATCAACAAGTTTGGAGTCTGAGAAGTAAAGTTGAGATTTGAATGATGTATTTCTGATGGTGAAGACAAATTTTGAATTTATATCCTGCCTGAATGCACAAAATAGAGTGACAATAATAAAGTATTAAATAACATTACTTTTAATGCTATTGCTACCCTAAGAATGTGTAATCGGGAGTGGCATACTATTCCACTAGTGGCTTCCATTGTGGCTCAGTTGGTAAAGAATCTACCTGCAATGTAGGAGACTGGGGTTCCACCCCTGGGTTGGGAGGATCCCCGGGAGGAAGGCATGGCAGCCCACTCCAGTGTTCTTGCCTGGAGGATCCCCATGGACAGAGGAGCCTGGCAGGCTGCAGTCCAAGGGGTCACAAAGAGTCGGACAGACTAAGCACAGCACATTACGTTAGATACTATTCCAAATCAGTACTCCAATGACAAAGCCACTGCCAGGTAATCAAGAGGAGTTCTAAATGACTCTTAAGTTAAACACAGTTCACAAGGAGTATTAATTCTGCAGAGAAAACGCAACCCATTAGCCAAGAATGTACAAAGTGTTGAGTTCACAAGAAAGAGAGAGACAGAGAGAGACAGAGAGGATGGGAGATAGGAAAGAGAGAAATGGTGTTGTCATCCTACAGACTTTCCAAGGCTAACAGCTGCAGGTCCAAGACTGAATATTAAACAAAGGCATATGTAGCATCTGAGAACATTTTGTGATTCATAATAAAATCTTCAAACAAAGAAGCAGGCATGCAAGATTAAAAAGATTGAAGAAAAAAAAAAAGATTGAAGAAAGAATACCATATAACAAAGAGAAAGTCTTCCAGAACCCGAAAGTAGAACCTATAGGGGTCCCTGCTTGCCGTGTTTATGAAGAAACCACATAACGGTACCGGAATACCATGTCATGGGATAAAATACTGTATACACCGAGAAAAGGTCAGTTTTCATTCCAGTCCCAAAGAGCAATGCCAAAGAATGTTCAAACTACTATACAAATGCTCTCATTTTGAGTAATGTTATGCATAAAATCCTTCAAGCTAGGCTTCAGCAGTACATGAACCAAGAACTTCCAGATGTATAACCTGGGTTTAGAAAAGGCAAGGAACCAGAGATCAAATTGCCAACATTTGTTGGAACATAGAAAAAACAAGGGAATCTCAGAAAATCATCTACATCTGCTTCATTTGCTACACAAAAGCCTTTGACTGTACAGATCCCAACAAACTGTGGAAAATTCTTAGATAGATGGGAATACAGACCACCTTATGTCTCCTAAAAAACCTGTATGTGAGTCAAGAAGCAACAGCTAGAATCATACATGAAACTACTGACTGGTTCCAAATTGGGAAAGGAGTGTGTCAAGGCTGTGTATTGTCACCTGCTTATTTAACTTCTATGCAGAGGACATCATGAGAAATGCTGGGCTGGAGGAAGCACAAGCTGGAATCAAGATTGCTGGGAGAAATAACAATCTAAGATATGCAGATGACACCACCCTAATGACAGAAAGTGAGAAGGAACTAAAAAGCCTCTTGATAAGGGGGAAAGAGGAGAGTGTAAAAGCTGGCTTAAAACTCAACATTCAAAAAACTAAGATCATAGCATCCAGTCCCATCACTTCACAGCAAATAGAAGGGGAAAAAGTGGAAGCAGTGACAGGCTATATTTTCTCGGGCTCCAAAATCACTGCGGACAGTAATTGCAGCCATAAAATTAAAAGATGCTTACTCCTTGGTAGGAAAAGCATGACAAACCTATACAGCGTATTAAAAAGTTGAGACCTCATTTTGCTAACAACGGTTTGTATAGTCAAATCTATCGTTTTTCCAGTAGTCATGTAGAGATATGAGTTCAGTTCAGTTCAGTCACTCAGTCGTGTCCGACTCTTTGCAACCTCATGAACCGCAGCACTCCAGGCCTCCCAGTCCATCACCAACTCCCGGAGTCCACCCAAACCCATGTCCATTGAGTTGGTGATGCCATCCAACCATCTCATCCTCTGTCGTCCCCTTCTCCTCCTGCCTTCAATCTTTCCCAACATCAGGGTCTTTTCCAGTGAGTCAGCTCTTCGCATCAGGTGGCCAAAGTACTCGAGTTTCAGCTTCAACATCAGTCTTTCCAATGAACACCCAGGACTGATCTCCTTTAGGATGGACTGGTTGGATGTCCTTGCAGTCCGAGGGACTCTCGAGAGTCTTCTCCAACACCACAGCTCAAAAGCATCAATTCTTCGGCGCTCAGCTTTCTTTATAGCCCAAAGTCTATAGTCTATAGTCTATATAACTCACACATCCATACATAACTACTGGAAAAATCATAGCCTTGACTAGATGGACCTCTGTTGACAAAGTAATGTCTCTGCTTTTGAACATGCTGTCTAGGTTGGTTATAACTTTCCTTCCAAGGAATAAGTGTCTTTTAATTTCATGGCTGCAATCACCATGTGCAGTGATTCTGGAGCCCAGAAAAACAAAGTCAGCCACTGTTTCCACTATTTCCCCATCTATTTACCATGAAGTGATGGGACCGGATGCCATGATCTTAGTTTTCTGAATGTTGAGCTTTAGGCCAACTTTTTCACTCTCCTCTTTCATGTTTGGACCATTAAGAAGGCTGAGTGCCAAGAAAAGAAAATCGATGCTTTCGAATTGAGGTGCTAGAGAAGACTACAAGGAAATCAAACCAGTCAATCCTAAAGGAAATCGATCTTGAACAGAATATTCATTGGAAAGACTGAAGCTGAAGCTCCAACACTTTGCCCACCTGATGCAAAGAGGTGACTCACTGGAAAAGATCCTGATGCTGGGAAACAGAAAACAAAAGGAGAAGAGGGTGGCAGAGGATGAGATGGTTAGACAGCATTATCAATTTAACGGACATGAATTTGAGCAAACTCCTGGAGATAGTGAAAGACAGGGAAGCCTGGCATGCTGCAGTCCATGGGGTTACAAAGAGTCGAACATGACTTAGTGACTGAACAACAACAATAAATATACTATTCATAAATAATAATATAATGGATTACTGATGAATGTCACAGTTGTTTCATAATATTTTTTGGTTTTCTTCTCAACATCTTAAAATCTCATTCTGTTTTTTTTCCTATATCGGTTAAATTTCTGAATCCACATTTGTAGTTTGGATTCTGGCTTCCACATTCATTAATGGTGAATAAAGTATTAATACTTAGTCTCCCTCTTGGCCAGTGTCACAGTATGTGAAATGAGAAAATAAACAGCACCTACCGTAACAGAATCAACGATTATGAGGATTAAATGAGCTAAGTACTTATACTTATGTGCAACAGAGACAAAGCAGACAATAAATGTCAGCGATTTATACTGGCACAAAATTGTGGAAAGTAAATCCAACTTTTATATTTTAAGAATCTGAAATAGAAACCTATCCATATCAAGAATTTGAAGCTTTGAAAGGTAAATCTATTGAAGCAATACATTTTTCAAAATTTTCACTTAATAAGACTTCTTTGTTTCTATGTGAGCTACACCTTAAGATAGGGTATATCTGGATAAGTGTTTATCTAAGTAGAATCCGGGGAGGGGAAGCTTCCCTGGTGGCTCAGAAGGTAGAGAATCTACCTGCAATGCAGAAGACCCAGGTTCTATCCCCGGGTCAGGAAGATCCGTTGGAGAAGGGAATGGCTACCCACTCCAGTATTTTTGCCTCATAATCTTTCACAACCCTTAGGTAAAAGAACTGAACTGCTAGCCTAGAAGTGAGGAAAGAGACAGGTAATAAATCTGAATATTCTAAGTGAAAGATAAACTTTCTCTTTATTTTTCTTCTATTCAAGTGCATTTTATGCTGAAATATTAATTTTATGTTGATCACATTATGAGTATTTGCACAATAATTTCAAACTTGTTCTACTAAACTGAAAAACTATGTGATCCTTAGCACACTTTAACCACTAACAATTTTCCATTAGTTTAAAAATGGCAAAAGATATATTTTTCTGTCAGTCTATATATGCTATATATGCTTTAAATGTATTATCATTAATACTGTCAAGTAACACATTTATTTCATTTGCTTTAAAGAAAAGATATGTAAATATATTTCATTAAGATCTAATTACAAAAAGCAATCTTCATTGTCAAGCCAACCAGCCAGTGAAGATTTTTCTTCAGGAGAAAAGACTTAAATCATCAAATAAACTTGCTAATAATAAGTCAATATTTTCACTTACTTATTTCTGGATACAATAGCAAAAGGAGGAGGGAAGGTGGAAGGAGGAAGGAGGAGATGACTCAGAATATTGCCTCTATGAAATAAGACACCAACCCCTCAAACATCTCTTTAGAAAGTGTTCAAGGGACTCCTTGAGGAATTAAGCCTCTGATTGATATTCTGGAGATTTTTAAAGATTGGGGAATGAATCCTAGAAAGATTCAAAAGAGATGAGAAGTTTGCCTTTTTATTTTCCTTTGTGTAGAATAGGAGATTGTGAAAGGCAAAGTTAGGAAGATGAACTGGCAAATGTCAAAAGTTTCTCAAGCAAGGAAACTGTATAGAAAATCACAACTAGAAATTGAAGGTTGAGAAATTAATTATCTTACAGATATGTGTTTCTATATAGTCCAGGAGGAGTTTCTGAGACCCTGGTTATTATACTCCATTCTGAATACTACTGGTATTGCATATACAAAGTGCCCAGTGGATTCTTTTATTCAAATAATTCAAAAATGGGAGCCACACAGTCTCCTAAGCACAAAAGATGCAAAAGAGAGTAAGGGACAAAAGGACCTTTTTTGATGGAGCAACTATTTCAACGAGGTAGACAGAATATAAACAAGAAATCAAATGAACAAGATAAATCATCTTGAACAGTCTCTATATTACATAAAAAATAATTGCAGTATTGCAGTAAAGCGATAACAAGTGAAGGGGAAAGTGTGGAGGTGGGATGTGTGAGGTGAATGAAGATCAGTGGGAAGAGCATTTCCAGCAAAGGCAACAAGGACAAACTCCCCAGTTACCATGAATTACTTATGGTTTAACATTTAGGTAGTTTTAATCATTTTATACAGTTTTTAAAAGAGCAATTTTAGACTATAGTATTATAAAGGAACTAATCCACTTTATTACTAAATAATCATTAGAGAGCATTAAATTCCTCTGTTTGGGGCTCACTCAGGTTTTTGAGTTTTTGTTAATGGAAGAACTCTATGTGATGTACTGGACTTCAGCCTGAAAGCTGTATTGCTTCTATTACCAGTGCAGTTGGACCAAACTCCTATGTGTAAATCTCTTCATGGTAAGCAGTGAAGTTGTTTTGAAGCCTAGAAACTCTTTCAGGAGACTAGAGTGTCATTTAGTAAATAAACACAGCTACACACTATGGCTGCAGCCACCAGACACACAAGTGTCTAATTATGTTTATTTGTCCACAAGATGTGTCTCTCCCACTCTGCAGTGATTAATTCACTTAAGGCCACATAGACAGAGTAAGAGCAGTAGCAGTTTGAGAAATCAAGTGAAGAAAGCAGGCAACAAGGTGAAAAGTACTGACACAGACACAGGACATTCCAAAGAACGTAAGTCTGTTCACAAGTGAATGATCCAGCATGTTCCTGTGCTCAGTCACTTCAGTAGGGTCCAACTCTTTGCGACCTCATGAACTATAGTCCAGCAGGCTGCTCTGTCCATGGACTTCTCCAGGCATGAATCCAGTGGGTTGCCACGCCCTCCGGCAGGGGATCTTCCTAACCCAGAGATCAAACCTGCATCTTCTGAATTTCATGTATTGCAGGCAGATATTTTTACGCACTGAGCCACCAGGGAAGCCCAAATAATTCAGCAAACGTTGTATTAAAAGCTCCTACAAAGTGAGGGATCTTTAGCAGACATAAAGGAGAATGCAAAATACATATAAACTGCCCCCTTTTGCTCTTAAAAAAAGTATTTCATTAACTAAACTAATACAAAAAGAAACAGAGACCAAATGTCAACGATACTGTTCAGTTTGGTTCAGTTGAGTCGCTCAGTCATCTCCGACTCTGCAACTCCATGAACAACAGCAAGCCAGGCTTCCCTGCCCTGACCAACTCCCAGAGCCTCCTCAAACTCATGTCCATCGTGTTAGTAATGCCATCCAACCATCTCATCCTCTGTCATCCCCTTCTCCTCCTACCCTCAATCCTTCCCAGCATCGGGGTCTTTTCCAATGAGTCAATTCTTCACATCAGGAGGCCAAAGTATTGGAGTTTCAGCTTCAGCATCAATCCTTCCAAAGAACATTCAGGACTGATTTCCTTTAGGATTGATTGCTTAGATATCCTTGCAGTCCAAGGGACTCACAAGAGTCTTCTCCAACACCACAGTTCAAAAGCATCGATTCTTTGGTGCTCAGCTTTCTGTACAGTCCAACTCTCACATACATACATGACTACTGGAAAAACCATAGCTTTGACTAGATGGACCTTTGGTGGTAATGTCTCTGCTTTTTAATATGCTGTATAGATTGGTCATAGCTTTTCTTCCAAGAAGTAAGTGTCTTTTAATTTCATGGATACAATCACCATCTGCAGTGATTTTGGAGCCCCCCAAAATAAAGTCTGTAACTGTTTCTACTCTTTTCCCATCTATTTGCCATGATGTGAGGGGGCCAGATGCCATGATCTTAGTTTTCTGAATGCTGAGTTTTAAGCCAACTTTTTCACTCTCCTCTTTCACTTTCATAAAAAGGCTCTTTTGTTCTTCTTCACTTTCTGCCATAAGGGTGGTGTCCTCTGCATATCTGAGGTTATTGATATTTCTCCCAGCAATCTTGATTCCAGCTTGTGCTTCATCCAGCCTAGCACTTCTCATGATGTACTCTGCATATAAGTTAAATAAGCAGGGTGACAATATACAGCCTTGAAATACTCCTTTCCTGATTTGGAACCAGTCTGCTGTTCCATGTCCAGTTCTAACTGTTGCTTCTCGACCTGCATACAGATTTCTCAGGAGGCAGGTCAGGTGGTCTGGTATTCCTATCTCTTTAAGAATTTTCCACAGTTTGTTGCAATCTATGCAGTCAAAGGCTTTGGCATAGTCAATAAAGCAAAAGTAGATATTTTTCTGGAACTCTCTTGCTTTTTCAATGATCCAGTAGATGTTGGCAATTTGATCTCTGGTTCCTCTGCCTTTTCTAAATCCAGCTTGAATTAATAAAATTATTGTTCTGAGAAGAAAAGAAAATTATACAGACTGGAGAAATAGACATTTAATAAAGAAGCATACAAAGGCATGAATAGTTGAGCCCAAATGGTCTTCCTAAAGTTTTTGAGATTTCAGGGATTGAGGAGTTCATTTATTCAATAATCATTCATTGAAGAGATGCTCAACATCACTAATCATCTGGGAAATGCAAATCAAAACCACAATGAGCTATCACCACACAACTGTCAGATGGCTATCATCAAAAAGAATACAAAAAACAAATGTTGGTAGGGATGTGTAGAAAAGGGAACCCTCATTTACTGTGAGTGAGAAATTAAATTGGTGTAGCCACTGTGGAAAACTATGTAGGGGTCTCAAAAATCTAAAAATAGAACTACCATAGGACTATCCAAAAACAAAAATGCTAATTTAAAAAGATATATGCACTCAATGTTCATAGAAGCATTATTTACAACTGCCAAGACATAGAAGTAAACTAAGTGTCCATCAACAATTAAATGAATATATATATAGGGTATACACACAACAGGAATATTTTTCAGCCATAAGAAATTAAATTTTGTATTTGCAAGAACATAAATCAACTTGGAGGGCATTATGTTAAGTGATTAAGTCAGTCAAAGACAAATACTGTATGATATCACATATGTGAGGAATATAAAAAATACAACAAAACTAGTGGACATAACCCCAAAACAGCAGACTCACAGATACAGAGAACGAACAAGTGGCTACCAGTCAGGAGAGGGAAGTGGGGAGGGGTAATAACAAGGGTACAGGAATAATAGATACAAACTATTAGGTATAAAATAAGCTACCTCACAATATACCTCACATATTGGATATACCTCACAATATAGCCAATATTTTATAAAAACTATACAAGGAGTATAAGCTTTAAAAATTATGAGTTACTACATGACATACATGTAACTTATAACATATAGCAACTATACTGTATAGTATATATACAACTAACTTTTTAAAAATGTCTGCATTATGTTTTAGGTTAAACAATGAGGATGCTCTTCTCTTTCTTCTATCTACTTGTTGTTAGGCCATGGGATGTAAGAGGTATAAAACCCTGAGTCTAACTAATGATCATTAAAGCCAGTTGTTCTCAAAATATATTCCCAGTCCAGCAGCGCCAGCATCACCTGGAAAATCATTAGAAATTCAAATATTGGGAGCACATCTACAGAAATGCTTAATCAGAATCTGTGGGTGTCTCCTCCTAAAATCTACACAATTTCCAAGAGACCCAAATGATTCTGATGCATTGATGCATGCTAAAGATTGAACACCATTGATCTAAGCTAACCAAGGAAGAATTTGGAAGCTAATATGAGGTAATTACTTGCTATCAAACAGCAGAACAAGCACTAGCAACATGATTTCTAACTTATGAGAAGATTCTTTCTACTCACCATAAAAAAATGCAAAATTTCTACTGATTTTAATAATGTTTTAAAAATTTCCACCTTTTGAAACATGAGCCCTAGAAAATCTAGACGTTTCTTATAGTAGTGTGCATCTTATTAAAACTGTGTTCTGTTTTCACATTCTGATGAACTAAGCAAACTAAGAACATAGATCTGAATCTCTTTTATATTTTTTATTAAATTAGAATTATTTTTTAAAGCACAGTACATCGTACTCTTTTCCTGTTTTTCTTTAGGAGTTTTTCTTTTTATTCCTTACTGATATGTTAAGTGCTCTTTAATATTAAGAACATAGTTCTTCATAATATTTAAGTATTTTCCTGTTTCACTTTTGATATTTTAACATTTTGATTGTTTTGTTTATATATAATCTGAAACATTCACATCCTCATTATTTTTCAGTGTTTTACACTGGGAAAAGTGTCTTTCCTAATAGAAGGCGAAATTTTGCCTATTTGTGTTAGCTGCTCAGTCATGCCCAACTCTTTGCGACCCCATGGACTGCAGTTTGCCAAGCTCCTCTGTCCATGGAATTCTCCAGGCAAGAATACTGGAATGGGTTGCCATTTCCTTCTCCAGGGGATCTTTCTGACCCAGGGATCAAACCCAGGTCTCTGGCATTGTAAGCAGATTCTTTACCATCTGAGATACCAGGGAGCCTTAATATTTAAGCATTTTCCTATTTCAATTTTGGTATTTTAATATTTTGAAAGTTTTGTTTTTATGTAATCTGAAACATTCACATCCTCCATTATTTTTCAATGTTTTACACTGTGAAAAAAATATTTCTTTCTAATAGCAGGTGAAATTTTGCCTGTTACTTCTCTAAATGTTTCTAAGTTCCTTTTTATGTTTAGTTCATCTATATTTTTAAGTGTTAGTACTAAATCTTAGTATTCATGAGAATCAGAATAACCTAGAGGGCTTTTTAACACAGAAATTATCGAATCCCGACCTCACAGTTTCTGAAACAGTAGGTTTGATACAGTAGCTTTAAGCATTTTTAATACATTCCCCGATGTTGACGCTGCTAGTTCTAGACCACACTTTGATAACCACTGGACAAAGAAACTGATCAACAAACAAAAAACTCTATGTGCATACAGGATTTGGGTATTGTGTACTGTACTAATTTAACGACTAACATAAGATGCAAAGGGGTGACACCAGAATGAGATAAAATTTGGGACTATAGTGCAGGTGTCTTTGAATGTCATGAGCATGAATTTTTCTCAGAGGAAACAACACAGCACTAGGCTCAAAGAATATATCCATAATAAATGTACATTGAATTTAAGTTAAATAAAGCTTCAAAAGTTCACACTGCCTGAGAATAACATACTTTTTAATTAGAAGCAAATTATTCTCTTTAGTTAACTGTCATCATTGGAAAAATATTTATAAAGAAAGTATTTATCAAAAAATTGATGTAAGAATTCTATAAATTAATGACCCAAATTAATCATTTTTTGCTTCATTGAAATTTAATTATCAATTTAACTGAAGTAATAATGCCTGCTTCATTTCCTAGTATAAACAATGAAACTGCAAAATACAAGAAAAGAATTAAAAAGGATTTAACCCAAATATTATAAATTCCATTTAATAGAGATATTTAGTAGAATATAAGTAACAGAATCATGCAAAATGTAATCGGATTCTAAAGTCATATCAAAATGGTGGAATAGTTTTAAATCACAAATTCTATGAAGTATTAGGGTTTCTATGAAAAAGAAGATTCACTAGGAAGTTCACTTGAAAGATAATGCCACAGAAATAACTTGTTATCACCAAATAATGGTCTTTCACTTCTCATACAATAGACTGCAGGGAAGAAATAAATGGGAAATAAATATCCAAGTAAACCTAAAACATTTATTTTTAGGAGTGGAGAAAGCAACCCTAGAGAAATACTGCATGACAATCATTTTACTATTTTACACCAAAGGCTTTCCTAACTTTGATCACTTAGCACTCACCCACCCCTTATTTTCTGCATACAAAACTATCAATAGCATCAATAGGATCTAAAAATGAATTGAACAGAGTAATGGGCCTTAATCTGAAACTTTTGAAATATAGTACTCAAAACATCTCCTGCATGAATTATACAACTCCTTTACTTATCTCTCAGCTATCTCCAAGAAGTGTAAAGAAAACAGCCTCTCAGTCATCTCTGACTCTTTGCGACCCCATGGACTATACAGTCCATGGGTTTCTCCAGGCCAGAATACTAGAGTGGGTAACCTTTCCCTTCTCCAGGGGTTCTTCCTAAGCCAGGGATTGAACCCAAGTCTCCCACATTGCAGGTGGATTTTTTACAAGCTGAGCCACAACAGAATCCCACACAGACTCTACAGCAATTTAAAAAGAACAGGGTTTTTAAGTGTGTTGAATAATAATACGTAGGGATTTGTAACAGAGCCCTCCTCTTACACACTAGTAAAGTAATGCTCAAAATTCTCCAAGCCAGGCTTCAGCAGTATGTGAACCGTGAACTTCCAGATGTTCAAGCTGGATTTAGAAAAGGCAGAAGAGCCAGAGATCAATTGCCAACATCTGCTGGATCATTGAAAAAGCAAAAGAGTTCCAGAAAAACATCTATTTCTGCTTTATTAACTAGGCCAAAGCCTTTAATGTGTGGATCATAACAAACTGTGGACAATTCTTAAAGAGTTGGGAATACCAGACCACCTGACCTACCTCCTAAGAAATCTGTATGCAGGTCAAGATGTAACAATTAGAACTGGACATGAACAACAAACTGGTTCTAAATAGGAAAAGGAGAACATCAAGGCTGTATATTATCACCCTGCTTATTTAACCTGTATTCAGAGTAGTACATCATGACAAACACTGGGCTCAATGAAGCACAATCTGGAATCAAGATTGCCGGGAGAAATATCAGTAACCTCAGATATGCAGATGATACCACCATTATGGCAGAAAGCAAAGAAGAACTAAAGACCCTCTTGATGAAAGTGAAAGAGAGGAGTGAAAAGTTGGCTTAAAACTCAACATTCAGAAAACTAAGATCATGGCATCTGGTCCCATCACTTCATGGCAAATAGATGGGGAAAGAGTAGAAAAGTGGCAGACTTTATTTTTTTGGGCTCCAAAATCACCGCAGATGGTGACTGCAGCCATGAAATTAAAAGACGCTTACTCCTTGGGAGAAAAGCTATGACCAAACTAGACAGCACATTAAAAAGCAGAGACATTACTTTGCCAACAAAGGTCCATCTAGTCAAAGCTATGGGTTTTCCAGTAGTCATGTATGTATGTGAGAGTTGGATTATAAAGAAAGCTGAGCAGTGAAGAATTGATGCTTTTATTTTATATAAATTTATTTAATTGGAGGCTAATTACAATATTGTATTGGTTTGCCATACATTGGAATGAATCTGCCACGGGTGTACACATGTTCCCCATCCTGAACCTCCCTCCCACCTCCCTCCCCATACCATCCCTCTGGGTCATCCCAGTGCACCAGCCCCAAGCTTCCTGTATCCTGCATCGAACCTGGACTGGTAATTCATTTCACATATGACAATATACATGTTTCAATGCCATTCTCCCAAATCATCCCACCCTCGTCCTCTCCCACAGAGTCCAGAAGACTGTTCTATACATCTGTGTCTCTTTTGCTGTCTCACAAACAGGGTTATCATTACCGTCTTTCTAAATTCCATATATATGCGTTAGTATACTGTATTGATGTTTGTCTTTCTCACTCTGTATACTAGGCTCCAGTTTCATCCACCTCATTAGAACTGATTCAAATGTATTCTTTTTAATGGCTGAGTAATACTCCATTGTGTATATGTACCACAGCTTTCTTATCCATTCATCCGCTGATGGACATCTAGGTTGCTTCCATGTCCTGGCTATTATAAACAGTGCTGCAATGAACTTTGGGGTGTATGTGTTTCTTTCAATTCTGGTTTCTTCGATGTGTATGCCCAGCAGTGGGATTGCTGGGTCATAAGGAAATGGCAACCCACCCTGGTGTTCTTGCCTGGAGAATCCCAGGGACGGGGGAGCCTAGTGGGCTGCCGTCTATGGGGTCGCACAGAGTCGGACATGACTGAAGCGACTTAGCAGCAGCAGCAAAGCAGTTCTATTTCCAGTTTTTTAAGGAATCTCCACACTGGTTCTCCATAGTGGCTGTACTAGTTTGCATTCCCACCAACAGTGTAAGAGGGTTCCCTTTTCTCTACACCCTCTCCAGCATTTATTGCTTGTAGACTTTTGAATAGCAGCCCTTCTGACTGGTGTGAAATGGTACCTCATTGTGGTTTTGATGTGCATTTCTCTGATAATGAGTGATGTTGAGCATCTTTTCATGTGTTTGTTAGCCATCTCTATGTCTTCTTTGGAGAAATGTCTGTTTAGTTCTTTGGCCCATTTTTTGATTGGTTGTTTATTTTTTCTGGAGTTGAGCTGCAGGAGTTGCTTGTATATTTTTGAGATTAATTCTTTGTCCATTGCTTCATTTGCTATTATTTTCTCCTATTCTGAAGGCTGTCTTTTCACCTTGCTTATAGTTTCCTTTGTTGTGCAGAAGCTTTTAATTTTAATTAGGTCCCATTTATTTTTGCTTTTGTTTTCAATATTCTGGGAGGTGAGTCATAGAGGATCCTGCTGTGATTTATGGCAGAGAGTGCTTTGCCTAGGTTCTCCTCTTGGGGTTTTGTAGGTTCTGGTCTTATATTTAGATCTTTACTCCATTTTTAGTTTATTTTTGTGTATGGTGTTAGAAAGTGTTCTAGTTTCATTCTTTTACAAGTGGTTGACCAGTTTTCCCAGCACCACTTGTTAAAGAGATTGTCTTTTCTCCATTGTATATTCTTGCCTCTTTGTCAAAGATAAGGTGTCCATAGGTGCATGGATTTATCTCTGGGCTTTCTGTTTTGTTCCATTGATCTATATTCCTGTCTTTGTGCCAGTACCATACTTGATGACTGTGGCTTTGTAGTAGAGCCTGAAGTCAGGAAACAATTCCATTCACCATCGCAATGAAAAGAATAAAATACTTAGGAATATATCTACCTAAAGAAACAAAAGACCTATATATAGAAAACTATAAAACACTGGAGAAAGATATCAAAGAGGACACTAATAGATGGAAAAATATTCTGTGTTCAGGTATTGGAAGAATCAATATAGTGAAAATGAGTATGCTACCAAAAGCAATCTATAGATTCAATGCAATTCCTATCAAGCTACCAATGGTATTTTTCACAGAGCTAGAATTGATGCTTTTGAACTGTGGTGTTGGAGAAGACTCTTGAGAGTCCCTTGGACTGCAAGGAGATCCAACCAGTCCATCCTAGAGTCCTGAATATTTACTGGAAGGACTGATGCTGAAGCTGAAACTCCAACACTATTGCCACCTAATACAAAGTACTGGCTCATTTGAAAAGACCCTGATGCTGGGAAGGATGGAGGGCAGGAGGAGAAAGGGATGACAGAGGATGAGATGGCTGGATGGCATCACCGACTCAATGGACATGAGTTTGAGTAGACTCTGAGAGTTGGTGATGGACAGGGAGGCCTGGCGTGCTGCAGTCCATTGGGTCACCAAGAGTCAGACATGACTGAGCGATTGAACTGAACTGAAAAGACCCCCGCTGATATGATAATCTGGCTAAGTTGAGATGAGCATTTGAAACATCAATTATTTCAATGAGTATAAATCTGAATTTTCAGTTCTATACCTATACATACATTTATTTAACCATTTAAAATGCTTTAAAAACACTAATGTCAATAAATTAAAAGTCATTGATTTGTTAGGCTGCATTATAGATATTAACTATTAGCAACAATAAATATATATATATACAACATATGTTTACATACATTATATATAATTTAACCTACTTTTTAGAAGGATTGGCATCTTTACATTAGCTCAGACAATAAATAAAGAATCTGCCTGCAATGCAGGAGATCCAGGTTCGATCCCTGGGTTGGGAAGATCCCCTGGAGAAGGAAATGGCTATCCACTCCAGTATTCTTGCCTGGAGAATCCCATGGACTGAGGAGCCGGGATGTCTATAGTCCATAGGGTCACAAAGAGTCAGACACAACCGAGTGATTAATAGTTAGTTACATTTACTTAAGAAAAACAGACACATAAAACAAAGCTCTTATTAAGCATAAAAAGAAATAACATGGCATAATATGATAAGCAATATATAAACCAAGTACAGTAAGAGATAACTTCTAGTGAAACTGAAATAAAAGCTTTATAAGTGAGTATCAACAACTAAAAAGCATTGAAAAGTATTTATTCAAGTCTACTTGGTATGCAGATGCAATTAAGCTGATTTATAAAACCAAGATACCATATGGTTCCTAGTTCCCCAAAATTGAATTTCATATTCTGGTGTCTGAGCCCAGTACTGCTGATACAAGAAAGCTTTGCCCAATCATCTTTAAAATTTGGTTTAGGAAATACAGTGTTTTATCCAATCAAAATGTCTGAGAGTAAAATGCAGCCAAACAGACACTTTTGTCATGGTATCCCCATGGTGACTCAAGTTAGATTTTTTCCCAGTGAAAAAACTAATGCTGTCTCAGTTACATAGTTCTGCTTATATTCAAGTTTAAAAGTTCAGGTTTATGAAGTAATTGACATTTATGTATTCATACATATGTTTTGAATGGGCCAGTTACTATTCATAGTTTTCAGATTTTCCATACTGTAATAAGAAAAGCTAACTCAGAGAAAAATAGACTTGAGAAGGACGGTGATTCATTCCCATTGTTTTACTAATGATTATGACTTCTTTCTCTATTTTCCCATTAATAGATAAATTTTTAAAAAGTATTTGGTCAAGGGAAATACGGTAGGAGAGAAGCTATTTAACCCAAATCAGCAAAAGTCAAATATATAT
Organism: Bos indicus; assembly: GCF_029378745.1. Classification (NCBI taxonomy): domain Eukaryota; kingdom Metazoa; phylum Chordata; class Mammalia; order Artiodactyla; family Bovidae; genus Bos; species Bos indicus. Next base: position 35,131,029 of record NC_091765.1, read on the forward strand.
ATAAAATATGCAGGGAATTCTTAACATTTATATGACACATTGCTAGATTTGTTGAGTAAACAAAATGATACCACTGTTTTTAAAATATTTTTCAACATGGAAAACAGTACAAACATATGTAAGTTCAATAGGATTTCAAATGTTTTCCCCTACTTAATTTCAAAATAATTTTTAACAAAAACTGGGCTGTATAAGGCAATGGCACCCCACTCCAGTACTCTTGCCTGGAAAATCTCATGGATGGAGGAGCCAGGTAGGCTATAGTCCATGGGGTCGCTAAGAGTCGGACACGACTGAGCGACTTCCCTTTCACTTTTCACTTTCATGCATTGGAGGAGGAAATGGCAACCCACTCCAGTGTTCTCTCCTGGAGAATCCTAGGGACGGGGGAGCCTGGTGGGCTTCCATCTATGGGGTCGCACAGAGTCAGACACGACTGAAGCAATTTAGCAGCAGCAGCAGCAGGGCTGTATAATGTGATCATGTTATTTGTAAAGCAAAAAGGATGGAACTGCTAAGATAATGACCTGTGCTGAAACATGACTCTAAGGTTTTATCTCTGCCTTATTGGAAATGTTCCAATGGTTATTCAACCACTGTGATAAAATATTTAGATCAACAGGTTAAAGACATTCTCCCAATCAGAAGGATCTGTCTTTCCTATTGTACTTTTATAACTTGGGAAGTAGTAACTATGGTAACTGTCACTGAGTCAGTGCAGTTCACTCACTCAGTCATGTCCAACTCTTTGCAACCCCATGGAATGCAGCATGCCAGGCCTCTCTGTCCATCACCAACTCCCGGGGTTTACTCAAACTCATGTCCATCGAGTCAGTGATGCCACCCAACTATTTCATCCTCTGTTGTCCCCTTCTTCTCCTGCCTGCAATCTTTCTGAGCAGCATCATGGTCTTTTCAAATGAGTCAGTTCTTTACATCAGGTGGCAAAAGTATTGAAGTTTCAGCTTCAGCATCAGTCCTTCCAATAAATATTCAGGACTGATTTCCTTTAGGATAGATTGCTTGGAACTCCTTACAGTTCAAGGGATTCTCAAGAGTTTTCTCCAACACCACAGTTCAATAGCATCAATTCTTCATTGCTCAGCTTTCTTTATAGTCCAACTCTCACATCCATACATGACTACTGGAAAAACCATAGCCTTGACTAGATGGACCTTTGTTGGCAAAGTAATGTCTCTGCTTTTTAATGTGCTGTCCAGATTGGTCATACCTTTTCTTCCAAGGAGCAAGTGTCTTTTAATTTCATGGCTGAGATAACCATCTGCAGTGATTTTGGATCCCCCAAATAATAAAGTCTGTCACTGTTTCTACTCTTTCCCCATCTATTTGCCATGAAGTGATGGGCCCAGATTCCGAGATCTTAGTTTTCTGAATGTTGAGTTTTAAGCCAACTTTTTCACTCTCCTCTTTCACTTTCATCAAGAGGCTCTTTAGTTCTTTGCTTTCTGCCGTAAGTGTGGTATCATCTGCATGTCTGAGGTTACTGATATTTCTCCCAGCAATCTTCATTCCAGCTTGTGCTTCATCTAGTCCAACATTTCTCATGATGTACTCTGCATACAAGTTAAATAAGCAGGGTGACAATATACAGCCTTGCCAGTCCAGGTTCGATTCACGATACTAGATGCTTGGGGCTAGTGCACTGGGATGACCCAGAGGGATGGTATGGGGAGGGAGGAGGGAGGAGGGTTCAGGATGGGGAACACATGTGTAACTGTGGCAGATTCATTTTGATATTTGGCAAAACTAATACAATTATGTAAAGTTTAAAAATAAAATAAAATTAAAAAAAAAAAAAAGCAGGGTGACAATATACAGCCTTGAGGTACGTCTTTCCCGATTTGGAACCAGTCTGTTGTTCCATGTCCAGTTCTAACTGTTGCTTCTTGACGTGCATACAGATTTCTCAGGAGGCAGGTCAGGTGGTTTGGTATTCTCATCTCTCTAAGAATTTTCCACAGTTTGTTGTGATCCACACAGTCAAAGGCTTTGGACTAGTCAATAAAGCAGAAATAGAAGTTTTTCTGGAACTCTCTTGCTTTTTCAATGATCCAGCAGATGTTGGCAATTGATCTCTGGTTCTTCTGCCTTTTCTAAATCCAGTTTAAACATCTGGAATTTCATGGTTCATGTACTGCTGAAGCCTGGCTTGGAGAATTTCGAGCATTACTTTGCTAGTGTGGAAGCTATACAGTGGAAATGACAAATAGTTGCAAGGGATTACATCTGATAGACAGTGCCTGAGAACTATGGACAGAGGTTCGTGACATTGTACAGGAGGCAGTGATCAAGACCATCCCCAAGAAAAAGAAATGCAAAAAGGCAAAATGGTTGTCTGAGGAGGCCTTACAGACAGCTATGAAAAGAAGAGAAGTGAAAGGCAAAGCAGAAAAGGAAAGATATACTCATTTGAATGCAGACTTCTAAAGAATAGCAGGGAGAAATAAGAAAGCCTTCCTCAGTGATCAGTGAAAAGAAATAGAAGAAAAAAATAGAACAGGAAAGACTAGAGATGTCTGCAAAAAAATTAAAGATACCAAGGGAATATTTCATGCAAAGATGGACACAGTAAAGAACAGAAATCATATGGACCTAACAGAAGCATCACTTCATGGGACATAGATGGAGAAACAGTGGAAACAGTGTCAGACTTTATTTTTTGGGCTCAAAAATCACTGCAGATGGTGATTGCAGCCAGGAAATTAAAAGACACTTACTCCTTGGAAGGAAAGTTATGACCAACCTAGATAGCATATTCAAAAGCAGAGATATTACTTTGCCAACAAAGGCTTGTCTAGTCAAGGCTATGGTTTTTCCAGTAGTCATGTATGGATGTGAGAGTTGGACTGTGAAGAAAGCTGAGCACCGAAGAATTGATGCTTTTGAACTGTGGTGTTGGAGAAGACTCTTGAGAATCCCTTGGACTGCAAGGAGATCCAACCAGTCCATTCTAAAGGAGATCAGTCCTGGATGTTCATTGGAAGGACTGATGCTAAAGCTGAAACTCCAATTCTTTAGCCACCTTATGCAAAGAGTTGACTCATTGGAAAAGACCCTGATGCTGGGAGGGATTGGGGGCAGGAGCAGAAGAGGACAAGAGAGGATGAGATGGCTGGATGGCATCACCGACTCGATGGACATGAGTTTGAGTGAACTCCGGGAGTTGGTGATGGACAGGGAGGCCTGGTGTGCTGTGATTCATGGGGTCGCAAAGAGTCAGACATGACTGAGCGACTGAACTGAACTGAACTGAACTGTGCAGAAGCAGAAGATATTAAGAAGAGGTGGCAAGAATACACAGAACTATACAAAAAGGATCTCCATGACCCACATAATCACGATGGTGTGATAACTCACCTAGAGACAGATATCCTGGAATGCGAAGGCAAGTGGGCCTTAGGAAGCATCACTATGAACAAAGCTAGTGGAGGTGATGGAATTCCAGTTGAACTATTTCAAATTCTAAAAGATGATGCTGTGAAAGTGCTGCACTCAATATGCCAGCAAATTTGGAAAATTCAGCAGTGGCCACAGGACTGGAAAAGGTCAGTTTTCATTCCAATCCCAAAGAAAGGCCATGCTAAAGAATCTTCAAACTACTGCACAGTTGCACTCATCTCACACACTAGCAAAGTAATGCTCAAAATTCTCTAAGCCAGGCTTCAATAGTACATGAACTCTTAATGAAGGACAGATGATATTTGGAAAATTGTATGTGCACATGTAAGTGAGGGTCTAGGTTATGTGTGATTTATAGCCTCTAGATTTCTACTTTCTTGGTTATCTCATGTGAGTTCACAAACTTCAACTCTCAAAAACAGGCCCATTTATTGGGAGTAAGGCAGGCCCTGTAGCTACATGATAAAAAAACAGCACAGTATTCCTGTTCCCTTTCCTCCAGTCTATCCAAAGCTGTGGCATTGCTTAATGCTGCATTCAATTAGTCCTTGTGAAAAAAAAAAAAAAGGAGGAAAGAATAAAAGAAGATGCAGGACAGAGAGGAAGGAAGGAGAGGTAGCAAAGGAGAGGGGGGCAGAGAGAGGCACAAAGAGACAGGGTGTGATATGACCTTAGTACTTGATCAGAGAAATATTTTCCACAGGCAAAAACATTTGTCATCATAATCTATTAGATGTGGAACAGTGGCTTTACTCTTTCGGTCCTCAGATTCTTGAAATATGCAAGATTAATAAACCTGATGAGTTTATAGTCTCCTTTTACAAATTATTACAAATTGTCTCTTTCTTCATGTTGTTTAGGAAATCCCCTTTTACTTCATATTTTATAGATGGGCTTCTGAAGAGTATTTATGGCACTCTCTGATATGAATTTACTTGGGGAAAAAAAAAAGCCCCTTGACTATTATCATTTTTAAACAGCATGAGAATTTTAGATTCTTTGCCTAGATTACCTTGGCAGAGAAAATACCAAAGATTCATTTCACAATAAACTCTTAATATTGACTATCATTCACACAATAATACTAGACACAGCTACTTCAAAAAGCAAGTTACATCTAGAGGGTGGGTTTCTAAAACTCTGTATCATATTACAACCTGTGGATTACACTAATCATTAGAAGCAGAAGTAGGTAGGCATGGCTGTCCACATATTAGTTGAATGGAGAATAATTTCTCTTAGTTGCTTTGTGCTGATATCTCCCAGTTACTTCCACAAATTAAATATATACATATATATATATATATATATATTGGAAACAGTACAGTAAGACACAGAAAAGAACTTAACCCAAGATTTATTTTCATTATGGAAATGGCAGAAGTACAATGCTAGTTCTTTGATTCAATTTCTATTCTATTCATCTTGAGGATTCCAATATATTCCTAGGAAACTTTTTTGTTTTTCATTTTTAATCACTGCTATATGGCTACTACTTCCAGTACATAATGAACATTAGTAGCACTTAGATTCCATACCTTAGTTTTCATAGTGGATTGCCATATGACCCACATTCTTATGTCCATGCTAATTTGCTTGTCATGTCCAACTCTTTGCAAGTCCATGGACTGCAGACTGATGGGCTCCTCCATCCATGGGATTCTCCAGGCAAGACTATTGTAGTGGGTTGTCATTCCCTCCAAGGGATCTATCCAACCCAGGGATTGAACCCACATCTCCTGTGGCTCCTGTACTGTAGGTGGATTCTTTACCACTAACCCATGGGGGAAGTCATCCTTTTCTTTCTCAAATTCCAACAGCACACTGACAGAAGTATTTACATATAGTCTACCTATTTTTATTCCAGAAAATTTCAGAATACAACTTATCCAGCAGAATACAGGCACCTGTACTTTTATATTCACCTCAGTTTAATACATTCCAATAATGACTAGACTACATCACACCCAAAATGGAAATCAGTTTTCACCTCAAGCTCAATTTAATTAGAGGGCCTACTTGAAATACTGAGAATAGTTGTGAGGTCTAGCCAAGCTCAGTGGCTCAGTGGGAAAAAGTGCCATATAGATTATAACACATAATCTATATGTGCTATAGTCAGAGGGTCAATGGAGGGAAAATCGGCAGTCTATGTGCTTTGTATTTCCACCATAATCTGGGCTCTTTCAGATGTAAACTTATTCTTACAAAAAAAGTACAAAAAAAAAAAAACAAAAAAAACAAAAAACCCTAGAGTCATTAAAGTAATTAAGCACATGACTTTCAAACTACCAGCCAAAGACATCAAATTTTCATCTCCTTAACCTATATTCTACTAGCTCTGCTTTTCAGCAACAGCTCGGTTACTCTTTCTCCTCCTTTTCCTTAGTTCCGAATTCATACAAGAGAATTTTTCAGTGTAATTTGAGTTAGAAAAGTTAATACATTTACTTTTCTAACTCAGAAAAGTAAATTTAACTTTTCAGAAAAGTTAAATACATTTTCTGCTACATCAAAGGCTAAAGAAATAAACACAATCAATAACAATCAATAAAAATGTTGGGATATCCTAAGTTGTAGGCTAGAATATTACATAATTATTAAAGCTACGGTCTTAGATTCAAGATGTTGTAAATATCACTGATGGCCAATCACAGATTTGCCCCAAACTCTTAACACGCTTTATAATTCTACGTGTTTGGACAAATTTACAATGACATGCACCTATTATTATGGTATCACATAATGTATTTTCACTGCCCTAAAAATCGTCTGTGTTCTACCTATTTATTCCTCCCTTCCCCATCACTTCACTCTTTCAAGTCTTAGCTTCCTCAACAGCAAAACAGATGTGATAACATCTGTTCAAATGAACATAATGAGTAAGTAATATAAAGTGTTACACTATGAAGTGTTATACACAGTATGAAAAAGATTGTTCAATGTGTTTTTAATGAACTTTTCAAAGCCCAGTACTCTACAAATCCCTAGTAGTTTTTTTTATTGTTTGCCATTATGACTTCCATACCCAATGTCATGAATCTACCAAATGGAGGAGAAGTCTCATGGTACCTCCTCCATGTTCTTTCTTAAAGCCTGGGTAAAGCTCTACTCCAAGATAAATTCTTTTCACTCAAAGTTAAATGAGGTAGGAAGTAGCAGCAGTGTGGAATTTGGGCACAAAATGATGTTGAAGTGTTACCTTAATTGGGTCCAATGTTACAAAACATATATGAGTAGTATCTACCTACAAACATTTTTAATTGCATTACCCTTAAAAATGGAGGGAGGGCTACCTTACACACAGGCTACCTTTACTCCCATCAAATACAGCTAGTAAGACTCAACAACCTGAAACAATGCAGAGATGCCTCCTTCCCTTCCTCCCTTCTATGCACATTACTTCTTGTTCCTGGGAAAATTACTTCTGTTGCTCTAAGTGCAAAATACACTTCTGTTGCTCTAAACACAAAATCACTACCTCTGCTAAGTTGGATTATAGAACAGAAAGAATTTCCCTCACGTTCTGAACTCGACCTGACAATGTGTTTTTCAGTGAAGAGGCAAAGTTATGCATATTTGGGAGATAATGAAATATGACAATTGATTTTGTGTTATATTAACTAAAAATTTATTTTTGTGAATTAGCAGGAAAATGCATTACTATAAAATAAAAACCATAAAGAAAAATATTTGATCTGATTAAAGATCCCAATTTAAAAATCTGTTTTTGGAACATATAGATGTAGATATCATACTTTCTTGAAATCAACAGTGATTTACAAACAATGTAGAGGAAATAATTTCATGAGTTTTCTAAACCACACAGCAGTCAAGTTTATTTCTCTAATGATAATTTTTAGAGCAACTAAACAATGACAAAATCAAGATTTCTGGGAGAAATATCAATAAACTCAGATATGCAGATGACACTACTGTTATGGCAGAAAGCAAAGAGGAACTGAAGAGCCTCTTGACAAAAGTGAAAGAGGAAAGTGAAAAAGCTGGCTTAAAATTAAACATTGAAAAAACTAAGATCATGGCATCTGGTTCCACCACTTCATGGCAAATAGATGGGGAAACAATGGCAACAGGGACAGACTTTTATTTCCTTGGGCTCCAAAATCACTGCAAATGGTGGGTGCAGCCATGAAATTAAAAGACACTTGCTCCTTGAAAGAAAAACTATGACAAACGTAGACAGCATATTAAAAAGCAGAGACATTACTTTGCCAATAAAGGTTCATATAGTCAAAGCTATGGTTTTTCCAGTAGAGTCATGTATGGATGTGAGAGTTGAACCATAAAGAAAGCTAAGCACTGAAGAACTGATGTTTTTGAACTGTGGTGTTGGAGAAGACTCTTGAGTCCTGTGGACTGCAAGCAGATCAAACTAGTCAATCCTAAAGGAAATCAGTCTTGAATATTCATTGGAGGGACTGATGCTAAAGTTGAAGCTCCAATACTTTGGCCACCTGAGGGGAAGAACTAACTCATCGGAAAAGACCCTGATGCTGGGAAAGATTGTAGGTGGGAGGAGAAGGGGATGACAGAGGATAGACGGTTGGATGGTATCGCCAACTTGATGGACATAAGTTCAAGCAAGCTCCAGAAGTTGGTGATGGACAGGGAAGCCTGGTGTGCTGCAGTCTGTGGGGTCACAAAAAGTCAGACATAACTGAGCTACTGAACTAAACTGAATGACAATTATTAAGTTCTGTAATAACAATTATGAAGGAAATAAATGTCAAAGGAAAGAAGGAAGAGAATGTGCAGGAGACAGAAGAGGACTGATTTTATTCTTTCTTTAAAAAATCTGTTTTGATACTTTATATTGAATCATATACCATGAAATACTGTAATTTTAAAATGAATGATGGTCATTGTCAATTTCATTATGATGATAATTGCTATGTTTATTAGAGCTATATTTTATCAAGTGATTGCAATTTTAAATATTAGGCTATGGTCATAAGTGAAATAATTTAAAGGTGAATGCTAAAACATCAGGGTTCTAAAACATTTAGAGCTGCTGAACAGCCAATGAAGTTAAGTACATTGCTGTTAAATATCTGAAGGCTTACAGCATACAGAGACCCGTATCTGAAAGGCTAAAAATACTTTAAGATTACAATAGAAGCATTTAATCAGAGCCTCAAAATGTGACTGTCAGAAGATGGCAGTGCATTTTATTCTATGTATCTACTCAATCAGGAAAATGAAACACAATGATGACAAAATTATTTCTCTTATAGAAGTACTATAAAAGATATTATCCTTAAGATCAAGTAATTAATATTTCATAGAGTAAAACAGCTAGATTCAGCATTCAGTATGAAATGTCCTCTCCTTGCTGCACTCAGTAAGATACATTTGATTTTGAATTAACCCTGAACATAACCTTACAGTAGACTACAGAATATTTGATTTTAATTTCTGATAGCTTCTTACACTGGCATTTTTTATGGGCCCAGTACATGTCTGCTGAACTACTCTGCTGGCATTTTTTTAAAATAAAGCAATATAAGCAGATGTGTCTTTAAAATTATTTGATATAATCTATTAACAGTTTTATTGCTATGTCATTATATTCTAGAAAAAATTATTAACTAACTCTAATTTTATGTTGATGATACATAAACATTTATCACAAATTCACCAGGTTGGTTTTAAATAATTAATTGTGATTTCTCCAACTTTTATATGCAAATATACAAATAAATGTATATATCTGCATAGACAACATATGTATTATTTTAAATTTAACCATTCTTCAATGCAGTTTTTTAATATAATACCCATGTTGAAATCCATTCAAAACGGCAAAGTTTGAAAAATAAAGCTAATTACATTACATTGCTCTGGCAATATGTACATATAAAATGACTATATACCAATAATACTAACTTTGGTGTAATTCCTTTAAGAACTTCAAAATGGCCAAGAGATTACAAGTTCTTTCTCCTCAATATAAAACCATAAAGGTCTATTTGTTCACAAAAATTAAAGATCATAAAACATAAGTTATCTGAAATACAGGAACATTCTTGGGACTTCCCCCGTGGTCCAGTGGATAAAACTTTGCCTTCCAATGCAGGGGTTGTGGGTTCCATTCCTGGTCAGGGAGCTAAGATCCCACGTGCCTCCTGACCCAAAAATCAAAACATAAAACAGAAACAATATTGCAACAAATTCAATAAAGATTTCTTAAATGGTATACATTTTTTAAATATTTTAAAAAAAGAATTACTATCGATAGAAGTGGTTGTTTGCTTTTTAGCCACTAAGTCATGTTGGACTCTTTCAAGACCCCATGGATTATACCCAACTGGGCTCCTCTGTCCACAGGATTTTCCAGGTAAGAATACTGGAGTGGGTTAATCCTTTCATTTTCCAAGAGATCTTCCTGACCCAGGGATCAAACTCACATCTCCTGCATTCCAGGCAAATTCTTTACTACTGAGCCAGCAAAGAAGCCCTACAGAGGTGAAGGGGAAATTATATATTTAAAATAAGATGGATAAATAAGGATATCAGAAAAACAAATTGGGCTATGGTTACTGAGAAAACACAATATGGAATGTATTAAGGGGACCTCTTTTGTAAGGCAATAAATTCAGAATTAACATATCAACTCAGGATGAAAATTCAAAATCCTTCATTCAATAATGATAAAAATAATTTTAATATTCTTGACAGGAATATTAAGTGCTCAGATAGACAAATAGAAATGTTTAATTATCTATAAATGTTCAGCAAACTTAGCAATCCTAAACACCACCCAAACTCTGGCAAGAGAAATAAAGTATTCTAGAGTGCCTTGGATAGCAAAGAGATCAATCCAGTGGATGTTGTCGCTATCATTCATTTTTGACTAAAAGGAGAGAAAAAGTGAAAGTGAAGTCACTTAGTCATGTCGGACTCCTTGTGCCCCCATGGACAGTAGTTCCCTAGGCTCCTCTGTCCATGGAATTCTCCAGGCAAGAATACTGGAGTGGGTAGCCATTTCCTTCCCCAGGGAACCTTCCCAACACAGGGATCGAACCCGAGTCTTTCACATTGCAGGCAGATTCTTTGCTATCTGAGATACAGGGAAGCCCAAAGTACTCATAGATATAAAATATTTCTCAGTAATTTAGATATTGGATTAGCTAGTTAAATTGTGTTAGAGACACACAATTGATATTTTAGCATCAGAAACATTATGAAACTCTTTTATGACAAGTTTTCAAGTGCCAAATACATACTGTATAAGAATATACTATGATCCCATTGAGTAAAACATGGCATGTATATGTGGGGCAACCATATAGCTGCTACACTCATATCTTCTTTCAATAACACTAGTTGTGGAGAGCATAAATGATTGACAGCCTCTAGCTGCTGCACCTTGGAATCCATTATAGTATTCATATTGAGAACTCTTCCCCAGCCTGCTCCCAGTCAATGACTGAACACAAAGGGGCTCCTAGAATCAGGAGCCTACCAAGCATGGAATTCCTTAAGTAGCTCCAACTTTTGCTTGAGAAATAGCCTCTGGACTGGCTAATACTTTTTAAATGATTCTGCTGTCTGAGCTTCTTTCTACCCAATTCTCCCTCCCCTTTCTTCTGAAATCGATGTCAGATATTTATTGCAGTTTGAAGAATCTCCAAGGCTACTTCTGCTCCCTCCTCTTTATCTTTCACATGTGCTTGGTCCATTAAACTTTTTGTACATCTAGTTTGATTTTGATGATTTTGACTCAAACTGGAACTTACATCATTGACTTTTCTGGGTAGCTAGCTTACCAACTGCAGATCTAGAGATTAACTGTTGGGGGTTTCTCAGGTGGCACTAAAGGTAAAGAATGTACCTGCCAGTGCAGGAGATGTAAGAAACACAGGAGATGTAAGAAACACCCTTCCCTGGGTCAGGAAGATCCCCTGAAGAAGGGCATGGCAAGTCACATCAATATGCTTTTCCTGAAGAATCTTATGGACAGAGGACCCTGGCAGGCTACAGGTCACAAAGAGTCAGAAAGGACTGAAGTGACTTAACATGTATGCATAACTACATGAGTCAATTCCTTATAAATTGTCTCCTTATACAGCTATAGATATTGATATATACTATATATTTATTGAAGAAACAGTTTTGGCACTCCTTATTTAAAACTGATAAAATATTCAAACATAGAAAGAATCATACACCATAATCAAGTGGGATTTATTCCAGGGATTCAAGAATGGTTCAATATTTGCAAATCCATCAATGTGACACACCATATTAAAAAAAAAAGGTGGAAAATTACATGATCATCTTATTAGATACTGAAAAAGCATTTGACAAACTTCAATATCCATTCATGATTAAAAAACTCTCATCAAAGTTGGTAAGAGGGAATAAAAATCAACATAATAAAGGCCATTTATGATAAAGCCAAACCAAACATTAAATTCTACAATAATACAATTTTTCCTCTAAAACCAATAAAAGACAAGGATGTCCATTCTCAACACTTTTATTTAACATATTATTGGAAGTCCTAGCCACAGAAATCAGATAAGAAATAGAAATAAAAGACATCAAAATTAGAAGGCAAGAAGTAAAACTGCCAAAATTTTCAGATGACAATACTATATGTAGAAAACCACAAGGTTTCCACAAAAATACAATTAGAATAAATGAATTCTAGCAAGCAAAGTTGCATGCTACAAGACTAATATACAGAAATCTGTTTTCTTTTTTTTAATTTTATTTTTAAACTTTACAATATTGCTTTCTATATAATAATTATGAACACTCATAAAGTTAAGGAAACAATCCCACCAAAAAAAATTAAGTACCTAGAAATAAACTTAACCAAGGGAAAACAACAGAATGGGAAAGACTAGAAATCTCCTCAAGAAAATTAGAGATATCAAAGGAACATTTCATGCAAAGATGGGTACAATAAAGGACAGAAATGGCAAGAAACAGAAGCAGAAGAGAATAAGAAGAGGAGGTAGCAATACACAGAAGAACTGCACAAAAAATGTCTTAATAACCTGGATAACCACAACAGTATGGTCACTCACCTAGAGACAGGCATCCTGGATTGTGAAGTCAAGTGGGCCTTAGGAAGCATTACTACAAAGAAAGTTAGTGGAGGTGATTGAATTCCAGTTGAACTATTCCAAATCCTAAAAAGATTTTGCTGTTAAAGTGCTGCACTTAATATCCCAGCAGATTTGGAAAACTTAGCAGTGGCCATAGGACTGGAAAAGGTCTGTTTTCATTCCAGTCCCAAAGAGGGCAGTACCAAAGAATGCTCAAACTACTGTACACTTGCATTCTTTTCATATGCTAGCAACGTAATGCTCAAAATCCTTCAATCTAGGCTGCAACAGTACATAAACTGAGAGCTTCCAGATGTACAAGCTGGATTGAAAAAAGGCAGAGGAACCATATTTCAAATTGTCAACATCCGCTGGATCAGAGAAAAAGCAAGGGAACTCCAGAAAAACATATACTTATTATTCACTGACTATACTAAAGCCTTTGACTATGTGGATAACAACAAACTGTGTGGATAACAACAAACTGTGGAAAGTTCTTGAAGAGACAAGAATACGAAACCACCTTACCTGCCTCCTGAGAAACCTGCATGCCGGTCAAGAACCAACAGTCAGAATCAGACATGGAACAACAGACTGGATCAAAATTGGGAAAGGAGTACATCAAGGCTGTATAGTGTCACCCTGCTTATTTAATTTATATACAGAGTACATCATGAGAAACGCTGGGCTGGATGAAGCACAAGCTGGAATCAAGACTGCCAGGAGAAATATCAATAATCTCAGATATGCAGATGATATCATCTTAATGGCAGAAAATGAAGAGGAACTAAAGAGCCTCTTAAGGAAGGTGAAAGAGGGAAGTGAAAAAGCTGACTTAAAACTCAACATTCATAGACATTTCTCCAAAGAAGACATAGAGATGGCTAACAAACACATGAAAAGATGCTCAACATCACTCATTATCAGAGAAATGCAAATCAAAACCACTATGAGGTACCATTTCACGCCAGTCAGAATGGCTGCGATCCAAAAGTCTACAAGCAATAAATGCTGGAGAGGGTGTGGAGAAAAGGGAACCCTCTTACACTGCTGGTGGGAATGCAAACTAATACAGCCACTATGGAGAACAGTGTGGAGATTCCTTAAAAAACTGGAAATAAAACTACCTTATGATCCAGCAATCCCACTGCTGGGCATACACACCGAGGAAACCAGAAGGGAAAGAGACACGTGTACCCCAATGTTAATCGCAGCACTGTTTATAATAGCCAGGACATGGAAGCAACCTAGATGTCCATCAGCAGATGAATGGATAAGAAAGCTGTGGTACATATACACACTGGAGTATTACTCAGCCATTAAAAAGAATACATTTGAATCAGTTCTAATGAGGTGGATGAAACTGGAGCCTAGTATACAGAGTGAAGTAAGCCAGAAAGAAAAACACCAATACAGTATACTAACACATATATATATGGAATTTAGAAAGATGGTAACAATAACCCTGTGTACGAGACAGCAAAAGAGACACTGATGTATAGAACAGTCTTATGGACTCTGTGGGGGAGGGAGAGGGTGGGAAGATCTGGGAGAATGGCATTGAAGCATGTATAATATCATGTATGAAACGAGTCGCCAGTCCAGGTTCGATGCATGATACTGGATGCTTGGGGCTGGTGCACTGGGATGACCCAGAGGGAGGGTATGGGGAGGGAGGAGGGAGGAGGGTTCGGGATGGGGAACACATGTACACCTGTGGCGGATTCATTTCGATATTTGGCAAAACTAACACAATATTGTAAAGTTTAAAAAAAAAAAAAGATCATAGCATCTGGTACCACCATGATGGTACCACCACTTCATGGAAAATAGATGGGGGAAAAAAGGAAACAGTGACAGATTTTATTTTGGGGGGCTCCAAAACCACTGATGCTGATGCAGGGAAAGACTGAAGGCAGGAAGTGAAGGAGACAACGGAGGACAAGACGGTTGGACGGCATCACTGACTCAATGGATGTGAGTTTGAGCTCATGTGAGATGCTGAAGGACAGGGAATCCTGCCTTGCTATGGTCCATGAGGTCACGAAGAGAGTCAGACATGACTGAGCAACTAAACAAGAAAAATTACTCTGGATGATGACTGCAGCCACGTAATTAAAAGACACTTGCTCCTTAGATAAAAGGTATGACAAACCTAGACAGTGTGTTATAAAGTAGAGACATCACTTTGCCAACAATCGTCTATATAGGCAAAACTATGATTTCTCCAGTAGTCATGTATGGATGTGAGAGTTGGACCATAAAGTAAGCTGAGTGCCAAAGAATTCATGCTGTTGAAATGTAGTGCTGGAGAAGGCTCTTGAGATTCCCTTGGACAGCAAGATCAAACCACTCAATCCTAAAGGAAATCAAACCCAGAATATTCACTGGAAGGACTGCTGCTGCAGCTGAATCTCCAATACTTCGGTAACCTGATGCAAGTAGTCGACTCATTGGAAAAGACTCTAATGCTGGAAAAGACTGAGGGCAGAAGCAGAAGAGGGTGACAGAGGATGAGAGGTTATCAGATCAGATCAGATCAGATCAGTCGCTCAGTCGTGTCCGACTCTTTGCAACCCCATGAATCGCACCACGCCAGGCCTCCCTGTCCATCACCAACTCCCGGAGTTCACCCAGACTCACGTCCATCGAGTCAGTGATGCCATCCAGCCATCTCATCCTCTGTCGTCCCCTTCTCCTCCTGCCCCCAATCCCTTATATGACATCACCAATTCAAAAGACATGAGTTTGAGCAAACTCCAGGAAATAGTGAAGGATAGGGAAGCCTAGCATGCTAAGTCACTTCAGTCATGTCCGATTCTTTGTGACCCTATGGACTGTAGCCCACTAGGCTCCTCTGTCCATGGAATTCTCCAGGCAAGAATACTGGAGTGGGTTGCCAAGCCCTCCTTCAGGGGATCTTCCCAACCCAGGGATCAAACTCTGCATCTCTTATGTCTCCTGCATTGGCAGGCGAGTTTACCACTGAGCCACCTGGGAAGCCCATGCTGCAGTCCATGGTGTCACAAAGAGTTGGACATGACTTAGTGATTGAAAAAAAAAAAAAAAAAGGAAATGAAAGACCCATATTCTAAAAACTATAAACCATTGATAAAGGAATTTGAAAAGGATGCATAGAAATCCCCTGCTCTTGGAATGGAAGAATTAACTTTGTTATAATGGACATTTACCAAAGCAATCTACAGATTTAATGTAATCCCTGTCAAAATATCCATGACATTTTCCACAGAACTAGAACATATAATCCTAAACTTTATATGGAACCACAAAGACCGTGACTTGCCAAAAGAGTCTTGAGAATAAAAAACAAATCAGGAAGTATCATGCTCCCTGACTTCACACTAAACTACAAAACTACAATAATCAAAACAGCATGATACTAACATAAAAACAGATAGATGCATCACTAGAACAGAATAAAGAGTCCCAAAATACACCTATGCTTCAACTAGTCTACAACGAGATGGCAAGAATAAAGAAAAGACAGCCTTTTCAGTAAGTGGTTATGAGAAGATTGTACAGCTACATGTAGAAGAGTGAGATAAGAACTTCCTCATACATTATACAAAAATAAACTCAAAATGGATTAACTACTTACATGTAAGACCTGAAACTATTAAACTCCTAGAAGAGAACATAGGCAGAATGGTCTTTGGCATAAATTGTAGCAACATTTTTTTGGATCTGTCTCATAAGGCAAAAGAAATAAAAGCAAAAATAAACAAATGGGACCTAATAAAATTTAAAAGCTTTTGCAATGCAAAGAAAACCATCCCAAAGCAAAAAGACTACCTACTTAATGGGAGAAAATATTTTCAAATGCTATGACCAACATGGAGCTAATATCCAAAATACATAAACAGCTCATACATAATTGCAAATACATAAAAATAAATAAACACAATAAAAAAAAAAAAAAAACAGAAAACCTGAATTGACATTTTTCCAAATAAGACATACAGATGGGCACAGGAACATGAAAAATAGGTTCAACATCACTAATCATCAGAGAAGTGAAAATCAAAACCACAATTAGATTATACCTCATACCTGTCAAAATGGTTAGTGTCAAAAGTTTACAAGGCTTCTTTCCTGGTGGCTCAGTGGTAAAGAATCCATCTGCCAACGCAGCAGACATTGGTTCAATCTGTCCTCCAGAAGGATCCCACATGCTGTGGAGCAACTAAGCCCAAGAACCACAACTATTAAGCCTGTGCTCTAGAGCCCTAGGAACTGCAACTATTGAGCCCATTCGCTGCAACTACTGAAGCCTGCGTGCTCTGGAGCCTGTGCTCCACTACGAGAGAAGCCACTGCAATGGGAAGCCCACACATTGCAAGTGTAGACTGGCCCCCGCTTGCCTCAACTAGAGAAAAGCCCACTTGCAGCAGTGAAGACTCAGCATAGCCAAAAATAAATAAATTATTATTTTTTAAGTATATTAAAAAGTTGGCAAACAACAAAAGTTGGCAAGAATGTGGAGAAAAGGGAACCTTTGTACACTGGTGGTAGGCCTGTCAACTGGTGAATTCATCATGGAAAACAGTACTGAGGCTTCCAAAAAACATAGAACTACCATAAGGTCCAGCAATTCCACAGCCAGGTATATATCTGAAGAAAATGAAAACACTAAGATGAAAAGATACACGCACCCCAATATTCACAGTAGCATTATTTACAATAGCCAAGATATGAAAACAGCCTAAGTGTCGATCAACAGATGAGGAGTTAAAGAAAATGTGGTGTGTGTGTGTGTGTGTGTGTATACATATATAGAGAATGAAATATATATATTAGCAATATAAAATGCTGAATATACTCAGCAATATAAAAATGGAATTCTGCCATTTGCAACAATGTGAATGGACCTAGAGAGCACTATTCTTAGTGAAATAAGTCAGACAGAGAAAGACAAATACTCATGCTATCACTCACATGTGGAATCTAAAATATAAACCAAATTAATGAACACAACAAAACAGAATAGACTCACAGTTATAAAGAACCAACTAGTGATTACCGGGGGGAGAGGAAAGAGAGGAGGTGCCACAGAGGGCTATGGTACTAAGAGATACAAATTACTATATATAAAATAAATAAGCAACAAAGATACATTGTACAGCACAAGGAAAAATAGCCATTATTTTGTAATAACTTTAATTGGCATATAATCTATAAAAAATATTGTGTCATTATGTTGTACACCTGCAACTAATATTGTAAATCAATTATACTTTAATAAAAAAAATAAAAAAGAATGGACAGTCTGATAAAACTTTAATAAAATAAACTTTCATAACTGTATCTGTCATACATTCAGCATTTATACAGATTTGCCTAAAGTGCAGTATGGACATAGGGCTCCACATTTCATTTATAATCTCTTTAGATTTATTTAACTATCTATCTATCTATCTTGTCTGATTTGTTTTCTAAGTATTTAAATTAATAGAATCTGTATCTTATAGAGCCCAAAATGAATCTCTAATTTTCCACCATCATAACCCATATAAATCTCGGCTTTGTTCATTTGCATTTTAAATACACCAAGTACATTTTGTTTGCTTCTTTATAAATATCTATTGAGTGGCCATTATGTGTCATGTTTTAGAAATTAAAAGAAAACTATGCAGGGTCCCTGTCCTCAATGTGCTAAACTCATGTTAATTTTCAAGTACTAATAAGTTTTATATCCAATATTAATACTACCATGAACTTCTATAACAATAAATAAGTAAAACTATTAGTGATCCACATTTTGCTTATACTGTTTATTAATCCACCACAGCAATCTCAAGGTGAGCTATGTAAACTTATTTCTTATAACTAATCTTTCTGAGTCTAGCTTCTTATCCTTTATATAGGGTTAATAATAACTGTCTCCAGAAAAACACTCTGATGACAGCTTACTCAAAGAGCCTGCAGTGCCAAACACTCAGTAAACATTTTAGGATATGACTGTAATTATTGGAAAGAGCAATAACCTTGGGACCAGTGGGCACAATTCAGGTCAAATATTTGTAAACTAAATAGATGAATGAATATTTTAACGTAACCAAAGTCTACATTAAGTTGATTTGGCCTCCTAAGTCACATTCCCTGGGGACTCTCAGTCCCTTAGCTGGATCCCCAGGTTGGGAAATCTTTGCAGGTCCCATAACTCTCTTAACAGTGCAAGAATTTCTTTGGTATAATTGTTCTACAGTTTGTGGGTTGTCTGCGCAGTGGCTCTATGGTGAGACTAATGGCAACTTTACCCAACTCCTGAGAAACCTGTATACAGGTGAAGAAGCAACAGTTAGAACTGGACATGGAACAATTGACTGGTCCCAAATTGGGAAAGGAGTATGTCAAAGCTGTATATTGTCACCTTGCTTATTTAACTTAGATGCAGAGTACATCATGAGAAATACCTTCTCCCTGGTGGCTTAGAGGGTAAAGCATCTGCCTGCAATGCAGGAGACCCAGGTTCAATCCCTTGTCGGGAAGATCCCCTGGAGAAGGAAATGGCAACCTGCTCCATTACTCTTGCCTGGAAAATCCCATGGACAGAGGAGCCTGGGAGGCTGCAGTCCATGGGGTTGCAAGGAGTTGAACATGACTGAGTGACTTCACTTGACTTTTCCTTTCATGAGAACTGCCAGGCTGAAAGAAACACAAGCTGGAATCAAGATTACCATGAGATATATCAATAACCTCAGATATGCAGATGATACCACCCTTATGGCAAAAAGCAAAGAAGAACTAAAGAGCCTCTTGATGAAGATGAGAGAGGAGAGTGAAAAAGCTGGCCTAAAACTAAACATTCAAAAAAAACTAAGATAATGGCATCCAGTCCCATTACTTTATGGCAAATAGATAGGGAAACAATGACAGACTTTATTTTTTGGGGCTCCAAAATCACTGCAGATGGTGACTGCAGCCATGAAATTAAAAGATGCTTGCCCCTTGGAAGAAAAGCTATGACCAATCTAGACAGCATATTAAAAAGCAGAGACATTACTTTGCCAACAAAGGTCTGTCTAATCAAAGCTATGATTTTTACAGTAGTCTGTATGGATGTGAGAGTTGGACCATAAAGAAGGCTGAGCAATGGAGAACTGATGCTTTTGAACTGTGGTGTTGGAGACTCTTGAGAGTCCCTTGGACTGCAAGGAGTTAAACCAGTCCATCCTAAAGGAAATCAGTCCTGAATATTCATTGGAAGGACTGATGCTAAAGCTGCAGCTCCAATACTTTGGCCATCTGAGGTGAAGAACTGACTCAATCGAAAAGACCCTGATGCTGGGAAAGATTGAAGGCAGGAGGAGAACGGGATGACAGAGAATGAGACAGTTGGATGGCATCACTAACTCCATGGATATGAGTTTGAGCAAGGTCCAGGAGTTGGTGATGGACAGGTAAGCCTGGCATGCTGCAGTTCATGGGGTCACAAAGTGTCGAACATGACTGAGCAACTGAACTGAATGTATCCAAAGCACACAGTTGGGTTCTCTTACTCTGTTTCTTTATCTGGAGGCAATAATGCCCACTGCACAGTATTTTACTATGGATTAAATGACATAAAATGCATAAAGCACTAGAATAATGCCTGGAGCACCATGCTTTGGATCTCATTCTTATAGTCTTCTGCATCTCAACTGTCTTGTCCATTACGTATTTTTGCAGTTATAGAATGGGCCAGGTCTATAAGGACTGCTGGAAATTTCTATGACTTTAGGAATGATCTCTTCCACTGCTTTTAAGGCTAAGTTAAAAAAACTGAGATAATTCCAGTTGGAATTGGAACACTGTCAGTAAGCACAATTTTCAAATCCAAGAAAGCTAGAAAAACATTTACGTATTTTTAGATGCAATGTGGCCAAGTAAGGATAAGAAGTCTGGAGTTAGGACTACTGGGGTAAATACCACAGTCCCATCATTAACTAACTATAAATTTTAGGTAAGTCATATAAACATACACAGCTTTAGCTTCCTCTTCTAAAAACATATGGGTTCCTACCTATAGAAACAACATTACACCTGTAAAGTGAACAGTATCTGAAACACAGAAATCAAATGCTAGATATCATACTTGCATACTGGCTATAAGTTATCTATTTTTTAAAGACTTCTCTTGCCTAGACTGTGCTCTTTTACACTTCTTTGGGTGATAGGCAACAGTTATAAGTTCAGTGTAGTATGATCCATTTAAAGGCTGGACATCTATTCTGTAATCAGATTCTGAAAGCTTATTCTAGAAATAGACATCTGAAATTGTTAGAACATTCAAATGTTAAGGTTGCAAAATATTGTTGTAAATGTCAAAATACTGCATTTACTATTGTTTATTTGTACACTGAATTTTCAGAATTGTTATCTTTATGGTTGATATGCCCTAATTTTTATAGCCTGTATTACTACAAATTGATTCAATTTTATGGACAGAAGAGAGGGTAAAGATTAAAAAAATAGGCCAAAAATGATTTGATACTATGAAATATTCCCATTATCAAAGATTAACTATTGTTCAGATTCCACGGTCACCAAGCAACCTTCTAATTGAGACTTTCTTTCCCATGTAGATCTCTCTAATGAGAAAAATATATGATGATCACGCTGATTAAAATAGTTCCGTCTATGTAATCATTACAATTTTTTTCTAAATGAGTACATTGGAACTCTCGTGGTATTTTAATAAGGACTAGGAGACAGTGTTTATTAAAATATTGTTACTTTTTGATGAAAAGCACTACAGTAGATTTTTCTTGATGTACGTTTTTTAAAAATCTATCATTTCACTGCAGAAGAGGGCACTTACTAGCAGAGACAGAAAAAGTATAAGCAGGAAAAATATGTTCCTGAAAAGGAATATATGTACCAATATACACTTTTTTATAAACATATAGAAGTTTTTGTAAATGAAGATAAATGTTCACTAAATGTTCACAAAAGAACACTACAGGAAGAATCCATTGAAGGAACTCTTAGGATTCCTTATTTTAAAAATAAAAAATTTTTCATAAATGTATGCATTATAACTTCCACTTTTATACATTTGCTTTACTTAAAACAATATGGATATAGACCTTCACATATTAAATATATGCTACATTTCCAGACGTTATGAGGGTATCAGTAATATTCAGTTAAACATGTCTATGTTAGACTCCTGTGGATATTGTTCTTAAAAAAAAAAAAGCATTATTCAGATTGGAATATCCAATTTTCTTTTAAAAAAAAGAGTTGGGCTAGGTTAATTAGGAGGAGAAGGGGATGACAGAGGATGAGACGGTTGGATGGCATCACTGACTCAATGGACATGAGTTTGAGTGAGCTCCAGGAGTGTGTGATGGACAGGGAAGCCTGGCCTACTGCAGGTCACAAAGAGTCAGACACGACTGAGCAACTGAACTAAACTGAACTGAGGTTAATCAAAACTCCTCACAATTTAGATCAGATTTTTGCTTTTCACACATATTTGGTAAGCATTATCAAGTAACAAAAAACACTTCAGCTCCCTACAATAAAGGCAGAACAATCTGTGACATGCTGCTGCTGCTACTGCTAAGTCATATCAGTCATGTCCGACTCTGTGCGATCCCACAGACGGCAGCCCACGAGGCTCCTCCGTCCCTGGGATTCTCCAGGCAAGAACACTGGAGTGGGTTGCCATTTCCTTCTCCAATGCATGAAAGTGAAACGTGAAAGTGAAGTCGCTCAGTCGTGTCTGACTCTTAGCGACCCCATGGACTGCAGCCTACCAGGCTCCTCCATCCATGGGATTTTCCAAGCAAGAGTACTGAATGGGTCACCAGGGCCTTCTCCGAATTTCTGACATAAATCCCAGCAATATCTATTTTGATCTGTCTCCTACAGTAAGAGAAATACAAACAAAATAAACAAATGGGACCTAATCAAACTCAAAAACTTTTGCACATTAAAGGAAACCATAAACTAAATGAAAAGACAACCCAAAGAATCAGAGAAAATATTTGTAAATGATGTGACCAACAAAGGATTTATCTCCAAAATGTACAAACAGCTCATATAGCTCATGAGCCTCCATGGGAAGAGGAGTCTGGCAGGCTACAGTCCATGGGGCCGCAAAGAGTCAGACACAGCTGAGAAACTGAGCACATGCAGCTCAATATTATAAAAAACCAAACAACCAAACCAAAAAATGAGCAGCAGATCTAAACAGACATTTCTCCAAAAAAGATATACAGATGGCCAAGAGGCACATTAAAAAACACTCAACATCACTATTAGAAAAAGACAAATCAAAACTGCAATGAGATAATCACCTCACAGCAGTCAGAATGGCCATCATCAAAAAGTCTACAAACAATAAATACTGGAGAGGGTATGGAGAAAATGGAACCCTCCTACATAATCTTTTACCATGTAGGTTATTACAGAGTATTGAGCAGGGTTCCCCCTGCTATACAGTAGGTACTTGTTTGTGTGTGTGTGTGTGTGTGTGTGTATCTGTGTGTGTGTGTATCTGTGTGTGTGTGTATGTGCTTAGTCACTCAGTTGTGTCCAACTCTTTGGAACCCCCATGGACTGCAGCCCACAAGGCTCCTCTGTTCATGGTATTTTGCAAGCAAGACTACTGGAGTGGGTAGCTCGCTTCTCCAGGGGATCTTCCCGATGCAGGGATCCAATAAGGGTCTCCTGCACTGCAAGTGGATTCTTCACCATCTGTGCCATCAGGGAAGCCCGCCTTGCTGGTTATCTATTTTAAATATACCAGGGTATACATGTCAGTAACAAATGCCAATCTGTCTCCCTGCCCACCCTTCCCTCCTAGTAACCCTAAATCCATTCTCTAAGTCTGTGAGTCTGTTTTTTATTTGTATCATTTTTTAGCTTTCCCCACATATAAGTGATATCATATGATATTTGCCTTTCTCTGACTTACATCACTATGTATGATAATCTCTAATATCATCTGTATTACTGTAAATGGAATTATTTCATTCTTTTTTCATGGCTGAGTAGTATTACATTGTGGAGAAGGAAATGGCAACCCACTCCAGTGTTCTTGCCTAGAGAATCCCAGGGATGGGGGAGCCTGGTGGGCTGCCGTCTCTGGGGTCGCACAGAGTTGGACACGACTGAAGCAACTTAGCAGCAGCAGCAGCAGCAGTATTACACTGTGTGTGTGTGTGTGTTTGTGTGTGTGTGTGTACACCATAATTTCTTTATCTAGTCATCTGCCAATGGACATTTAGTTTGTTTTTCCATGTATTGGCTTTTACAAACTACACTGCAATGGCGATTGGGGTGCTTTCAATCCATTGGTTATCTCTGGATATATATGCCCAGCAGAGGGATTGCTCCATAGTAGTTGCTCCAATTTAGATTTAGAGGAAAGATTTAGAAAGGAGGGTTCCTTTTTCTCCACACCCTCTCCAGCATTTATTGTTTGCAGATTTTTTGATGATGGCCATTTTGACAGCTGTGAGGTGATTCTAATAGTGATGTCCATCCAAGGAGCGGTGGCTGCATGGGCTGAGAGGGCTGAGAAGAGCTACTCCATGTTCAAGGTCAGGAGGGACGGCGGTGAGGAGATACCCCTCATACAAAGTAAGGAGCAGCAGCTGTGCTTTGCTGGAGAAGCCGTGAAGAGATATCCCACGTCCAAGGTAAGAGAAACCCAAGAGAGATAGTAGGTGTTGCAAGACGGAATCAGAAGGCAGACACACTGAAACCATAATCACAGAAAACTAGTCAATCTGATCACATGGACCACAGCCTTGTCTAACTCAGTGAAACTAAGTCATGCCGTGTGGGGCCACCCAAGACGGGCGGGTCATGGTGGAGAGGTCTGACAGAATGTGGTCCACTGGAGAAGGGAGTGGCAAACCACTTCAGTATTCTTGCCTTGAGAACCCCATGAACAGTATGAAAATGCAAAATGACAGGATACTGAAAGAGGAACTCCCCAGGTCGGTAGGTGCCCAATATGCTACTGGAGATCAGTAGAGAAATAACTCCAGAAAGAATGAAGAGATGGAGCCAAAGCAAAAACAATACACAGTTGTGGATGTGACTGGTGATAGAAGCAAGGTCCAATGCTGTAAAGAGCAACATTGCATAGGAACCTGGAATGTTAGGTCCACGAATCAAGGCAAATTGGAAGTGGTCAAACAGGAGATGGCAAGAGTGAACCTCGACATTCTAGGAATCAGTGAACTAAAATGGACTGGAATGGGTGAATTTAACTCAGATGACCATTATATCTACTACTAGGGGCAGGAATCCCTTAGAAGACATGGAGTAGCCATCATAGTCAACAAAAGAGTCCGAAATGCAGTACTTAGATGCAATCTCAAAACGACAGTATGATCTCTGTTTGTTTCCAAGGCAAACCATTCAATATCACGGTGATCCAGCCTATGCCCCAACCAGTAATGCTGAATAAGCTGAAGTTGAACGGGTCTATGAAGATCTACAAGACCTTTTAGAACTAACGCCCAAAAAGAAGTCCTTTTCATTTTAGGGGACTGGAATGCAAAAGTAGGATGTCAAGAAACACCTGGAGTAACAGACAAATTTGGCCTTGAGTACGGAACGAAGCAAGCCAAAGGCTAATAAAGTTTTGCCAAGAGAACTCACTGGTCATAGCAAACACCCTCTTCCAATAAGAAAAGAGAAGACTCTACACATGGACATCACCAGATGGTCAGCACCAAAATCAGATTGATTACATTCTTTGCAGCCAAAGATAGAGAAGCTCTATACAGTCAGCAAAAACAAGACTGGGAGCTGACTGTGGCTCAGATCATGAATTCTTTCTTGCCAAATTCAGACTTAAATAGAAGAAAGTAGGGAAAACCACTAGAACATTTAGGTATGACCTAAATCAAATCCCTTACGATTATACAGTATAAGTGAGAAATAGATTTAAGGGACTAGATCTGATAGACAGCATGCCTGATGAACTACAGAAGAAGTTTATGACATTGTACAGAAGACAGGGATCAAACCATTCCCATGGAAAAGAAATGAAAAAAAAGCAAAATAGCTGTCAGGGAGGCCTTACAAACAGCTGTAAGAAGAAGAGAAGTGAAAAGCAAAGGAGAAAAGGAAAGATATAAGCATCTGAATGCGGAGTTCCAAAGAATAGCAAGGAAACATAAGAAAGCCTTCTTCAGTGATCAATGCAAAGAAATTGAGGAAAACAACAGAATGGGAAAGACTAGAGATCTCTTCAAGAAAATTAGAGATACCAAGGGAACACTTCATGCAAAGCTGGGCTCAATAAAGGACAGAAACGGTATGGGCCTAACAGAAGTAGAAGATATTAAGAAGAGGTGGCAAGAATACACAGAAAAACTGGACAAAAAAGATCTTCATGACCAAGATAATCACAATGGTGTGATGACTCACCTAGAGTCAGACATCCTGGAATGTGAAGTCAAGTGGGCCTTAGAAAGCATCACTACGAACAAAGCTAGTGGAGGTGATGGAATTCCAGTTGAGCTATTGCAAATCCTGAAAGATGATGCTGTGAAAGTGCTGCACTCAATATGCCAGCAAATTTGGAAAACTCAGCAGTGGCCACAGGACTAGAAAAGGTCAGTTTTCATTCCAATCCCAAAGAAAGGCAATGCCAAAGAATGCTCAAACTACCGCACAATTGCACTCATCTCACACGCTTCTGAAGTGATGCTTAAAATTCTCTAAGCCAGACTTCAGCAATACGTGAACCGTGAACTTACAGATGTTCAAGCTGGTTTTAGAAAAGGCAGAGGAACCAGAGATCAAATTGCCAACATCCACTAGATCATGGAAAAAGCACGAGAGTTCCAGAAAAGCATCTATTTCTGCTTTTTTGACTATGGCAAATCCTTTGACTGTGTGGATCACAATAAACTGTGGAAAATTCTGAAAGAGATGGGAATACCAGACCACCTGACCTGCCTCTTGAGAAACCTATATGCATGTCAGGAAGCAAGAGTTAGAACTGGACATGGAACAACAGACTGGTTCCAAATAGGAAAAGGAGTACATCAAGGCTGTATTATCACCCTGTTTATTTAACTTACATGCAGAGTACATCATGAGAAATGCTGGGCTGGAAGAAGCATAAGCTGGAATCAAGATTGCTGGGAGAAATATCAATAACCTCAGATATGCAGATGACACCACCCTTATGGCAGAAAGTGAAGAGGAACTAAAAAGCCTCTTGATTAAAGTGAAAGCAGAGAGTGAAAAAGTTGGCTTAAAGTTCAACATTCAGAAAACGAAGATCATGGCACCTGGTCCCATCACTTCATGGGAAATAGATAGGGAAACAGTGGAAACAGTGTCAGACTTTATTTTTGGGGGCTCCAAAATCACTGCACATGGTGATTGGCAGCCATGAAATTAAAAGACGCTTACTCCTTCGAAGTACAGTTATGACCAACCTAGACAGCATTACTTTGCCAACAAAGGTCCGTCTAGTCAAGGCTATAGTTTTTCCAGTGGTCATGTATGGATGTGAGAGTTAACTGTGTAGAAAGCTGAGCGCCGAAGAATTGATGCTTTTGAACTGTGGTGTTGGAGAAGACTCTTGAGAGTCCCTTGGACTGCAAGGAGATCCAACCATTCCATTCTGAAGGAGATCAGTCTGGGGTGTTCCTTGGAAGGAATGATGCTAAAGCTGAAACTCCAGTACTTTGGCCACCTCATGCGAAGAGTTGACTCATTGGAAAAGACTCTGATGCTGGGAGGGATTGGGGGCAGGAGGAGAAGGGGACGACAGAGGATGAGGTGGCTGGATGGCATCACCGACTCGATGGATGTGAGTTTGAGTGAACTCTGGGAGCTGGTGATGGACAGGGAGGCCTGGTGTGCTGCGATTCATGGGGTAGCAGAGAGTCAGAATCGACTGAGCGACTGAACTGAACTGACTGAATAGTGATGTTGAGTATTTTTTAATGTGCCTCTTGGCCCTCTGTATATCTTCTGTGGAGAAATGTCTGTTTAGATCTGCTGCTCACATTTTGGTTTGGTTGTTTGGTTTTTTATAATATTGAACTGCATGTGTTCAGTTTCTCAGCTGTGTCTGACACTTTGCGGCCCCATGGACTATAGCCTGCCAGGCTCCTCTGCCCATGGAGGTCATGAGCTATGTAAGCTGTTTGTACATTTTGGGGATTAATCCCTTGTTGGTCACAATATTTACAAATATTTTTCCCATTCTTTAGGTTGTCTTTTCATTTAGTTTATGGTTTCCTTTGCTGAGCAAAAGTTTTAGAGTTTGATTAGGTCCCATTTGTTTGTATTTCTCTTACTGTTGGAGACAAATCAAAAGATATATTGCTGAGATTTATGTCAGAGATTGTACTGCCTGTATTTTTCTCTAAGAATTTTATAGTATCCAGTGTTACATTTAGGTCTTTAATCCGTTTTAGGTATTTTGTGTGTGTGATGGTATTACAGAACGTTCTAATTTCATTTTTTTACGTGTAGCTGTCCAATTTTCCCAGCACCATTTATTGAAGAGATCATTCTTCTGGTCACAAATATTTCATGTAGTTCTAGGATGTGTGTTCTGTGTTCTGGGACATTTTCATTAGATAAATAAGCCTAGCAGTATAAAGCTGAACATAATCACTGCAATTGACCATTTTACAAACACCAGAAGGGGAGAGAGTATGAAGTTGACCTGAAGGAACTCAGCAATAAGGTCAAAATAATTACCACAAAACAACTATTTTAACTAAAAATTCTCCACATAATAGATCAATATACTCACTTAAAAACATAACATATGTTTCCTTGATGCTCATTTTTGCACAATTATTCTGTTTTTATAATACGTAGGAATAAAAAGCTCTAGAGTTAATTCTCAACTAACAATGGACTGTTATAAAAGCATGTAATAAACAACCCACCAAAGAACTTCTTTTCTCCTGAACTCTGTAATTTATGAGAAGGAAGCCAAAAGGAAGCAGATTAAAGATCCTAACATACCCATTAGCTTAGAGAAAAGGTCACTAGCAGCTTAACTCTTAGATAAAGAGACTAATTAACCTAAGAAAGAGCCAAAACCAACATCAGACTAAATTTTCTCAAGAACCAAAAGTCATTGCACATGTTTATCTTAAAAACAGAATTTAAAATGTTTTTAAAGTGCTATTCACATTTTAAATAGCCAAACTAGGGAACAAGTAGGCTTTTTGTGATAGTTAAAATCCCCTTGATTTTCTCTCCACTGTATTCAGAATATTAATAATCTTCAGTACATCAAATAATCTGCATTAAATTGACTTTGATATCTGAAACTGAAAGTAGTTGTGTTTGTTCAGCATCTTCTTTTTCCAGATACTTTTCAATTTATTATTCTAGTTAATCCTCACAAAAACTTACATGAAGGATGCAATTATTTTTATTTTGTAGGTGTGGAAACATGGCTTAGTGACTTTATTTAACTTGGCTAAATTCATAGAACTAGTGATAGAGCTATAATTCCTACCTAGGTCATGTAACACAAGCTTATTCTTTATTCATTCAGCCATGATGCCTCAAAGCATATTTCTAAGAAATTTTTAGAATTCCAACTTGTTTCTGGATCTTTCTGGTAAAGCATTTAACCTCTTCCCAATAATGATAGGTCTTCCCCGTAGCTCAAATGGTAAAGAGTTTGCCTGCAATGCAGGAGACGAGGGTTTGATCCCTGGGTTGGGAAGATCCTCTGGAGAAGGGAATGGCAATCCACTCCACTATTCTTGCCTGAAGAATCCCATGAACACAGGAGACTGACGGGCTACAGTCCTCGGGGTCACAAAGAGTCGGACACAACTGAGCAACTAAAACTACACTACTACCACAATAATGATATCACAGCACTTCATTGTAAAAAAAAAAAATCTAATGCATTTTTCTAATGCTAGATCATTTGTCAGGACTTTTACTGATGAGAATGCAATATATCTTATTCTAAACCTGCAAGATATTCATATTATCATAATAGGCTAATCTTGCCAAGAAGTTCAGAAACTGAGTCTATCAAACATCTTGTTACAATTAACAAAACCTGACTTCATGATACTCTCCCCACTCAGAATAATCAGATGTTTAATTTATCATATATATTATGTAAATAACTACCATGTAAGCCTCCCTCATTAAGAGAAAAAGGTGATACAACCTTTAAGTAGCTTACTTTCTAACTGGAGGGATAAGAAATAAACCTGAAAATAATATATTTATTGGTATAATGGGATTATAGAAAATGAAAGGGAAATGGGAAAGTTCACTATTATGATGATTATTCTTTTTATTACTGTAATATTTAAGGAGTAATGTTACTTTGGCCACCTCATGCGAAGAGTTGACTCATTGGAAAAGACCCTGATGCTGGGAGGGATTGGGGGCAGGAGGAGAAGGGCACGACAGAGGATGAGACGGCTAGATTGCATCACTGACTCGATGGACATGAGTTTGGGTAAACTCCAGGAGTTGGTGATGGACAGGGAGGCCTGGCATGATGCGATTCATGGGGTCGCAAAGAGTAGGACATGACTGAGCAACTGAACTTAACTGAACTGAACGTTAGAAAACAAGAACCTATAAATTAGCCACAAAGATGAAATCAACACAGGTTTTATTATGTTAGCAAAATCACCAATGAAAGCCTCAAGAGCAAAAAGAAGGTTCCCAGAAGTAGGAAAAATGATTTTCAAAATTTTATTCACCTTTCTCACTCATATCACCTTTTAGTTTTCATCTACTTTAAGGGGAACAGAAGTAAAATCTGAGCCAACACATGTCTAACAGAAATCACCATCTGAATTTTCAGTCTTCAAATTCAACACAGAAGTTATTAAAATTATCAAATCATTAACATCTAAAGAAGCAAATGCTTTAATCATTTTTAACTTTGAAAAGCCAAACTATGCAGTGGAATGGGCCTGGGCTTTGGGGATACGCAATCTAGAACTGGTATCTCTGTTCATACTTCCTGCTGTGTGACCATGTCCAAATCTCCTGTTACGTTTGAACTTCCATTTAAAACTCTGAGGTCCCAAATAATGTGTATCTTAGATGACTAGTATAAGGATCAGTGAAGATAATCAATTATGTACATATCAGTCTTGTACTTAGAGTACACTCAACAAATGGGATCTAGAATTACTTGTTACCCTTTATAACCAAAGGAAAATTAAACTGTTTTCAAGCTTAATGTTTACAGAGCCATGGAAAAGATGCATTTTGTAAATGTCTGTTAATTAGTAACATGACATATTATTTATTAGCCCCATGGTTTTTTTCTATCATTTATCTTTTTTTTCTGTTTTCCATTCTAAATGAGTTATGTATTTTTGACTCAATAACTTTGTAAATTCTTGGTCTGTGGCAGAAACAAACAAAATATCTACAGTTAAAAAGCTAAAGATTTCAAGCTCATTAAAGGTGGGAGTATTATATCACTCCTACAACCACTTCATCATGTAATGCTTTGTTATGTTCATTATACAGATGAATTCATCCATACACCTTACTACTATACACAGAATTCAGGGTTAGTAGATTTTATCTTAATGTTAGAAAATTTTAGAAAATGATTTCACAGCAAAGCATATTTCTTGCCCTGTAATCATTCCATTATTCATTTTATAGAGGTGGATCATAATGGCTTTTATAGAATCACCTATTTTCCACACGACAAATAAACCATTTCTACTTAAGTATTAGTTTCTCAATGCTTATTTAGTGTTTAGTTCCTGAAACACTCTTTTGAAAATGTAATTGCAAGCAATTTATCTGTTGGATTTATTCATGTTGGAATTTTTTAAGATGTATAATAAAATATTCCATCCCTCCTTCCTTTATGAAAGGGGGTAGAAAAAGCACTTGTCTTGAAGAAAGATTATAAATCCAAAGCAAATTATCAAAGAAAGTATAGCATTTCCATCAAAGAGGTTTTCTTTTTTTCCCCCTTTAACCAAAGAAAGAATAAATCACTTATCACAGAAGTGTTCTATGTCCTAGGTGCTAGAAAAAAATTTGCTTGCCTATTTAACATAATTCCTATGTTAAAGCACTAACAGAAAAATACTGTGAGTGATTTAGCACCCAGTCGTTACTGTGCTTCATAATAAACCAATTTTATGAAAGAATTATTAACTAGTATACATCTTCTTAAACACCTTATTTGACTCCTGTATACCTGTCTTTTAAAAATACATAGTTGACAGCTTACTGATATATGACTGCAACAGTATATGAATATGAATGAAAATGATATAATCTATAGAACACTAGGAAGCAGTCACTAATAATAACTTTTTCACACCTTAACTAGAATAATAGTTGTACTAACAGCAAAGAAAAGAATGACGAACTAGGAAAAACCTGATCAATGCATTTGCATGTTCCTCAATGCCTCAAAATCAATACTGCTCTTCAGATTTGCCAAATGAACTATGTATTATTTCTAGTTCAGACTCTAGGGGTATATAGTTTCCTCACTTGCTTATAAAAGAGATCTAAAAGGCTCAAATTAGAAAAGAGTTTATTGATACTCCATGAGTTTCTTCCATTGAGGTTGCTCAAACACTTAATCTAAAAATTTGGGTATAAATACAGTGGTCTATGTAGATGGGCTCCTAACCCACTTCAGAGAGCCATGTCTGGTGTATATAAAAGGCACAGTGAAAAATAAGCACAGTCCTAAGCTCTCAGCTGCTGAAAACATGGATAATGCAAGTAATCAGGATAGACAAGCACTAGTGGCTAAACCTAGGACAGCTGTACAGAACATGACATTCTTAACAGAATTATCAACTTTGCTGTAACATTAGCTATACAATGAATGCCAGCTATTACTTAACTGCCTTCCAGCTTTGAATGCACCCTTCAGTAGATATATCCTTCATGATCACAGGTGGAATTCCTTTAAGCATTTCTTTTTTATAACGAGCATGATGTTGAGCTTTTCGGATGGAGAAAGTTGGAAGGACACTACAGGAAAAAAGGCCCTCCCAAACTTTCTGGGGGTGGATGAGGATCAGTGATCTATATGTGGTTGTGAAGATATTCAGTGGACACAAGTGGACATTCAGCCACACAGAAGGCCCAGAACTCATTATTCTTCACCAATCTGACAGTGCCAGAGTTGTTTGTTGCTGGTTGCTACCTCTCTGAATTCCTGATGGCCGCACTGCTGGTCCTCAGTTCCTCTCCAGTGAGGACTCTCCCTACCAAGCAACCTGGAAGGGGCCCATGCTCACTGACACACAATCTCTGGTTTAATTGCCAGTGCCACCCCTGCTCTCTGTGCTGCCACCTTACCCAGCAACTGGGGACCACCTCAAGATGTACGACCAAACCCATGAACTTCTCTACTATACAATGGGATGAATTACACCTTTTCTCCAAAGATCTGAACCTCTTCCAAGTCTGTGCTTCCTTGGTACACTCCCCTGGCTCCAGGGTATTGCATAAGTTTCCCCATATCTCATAGGTTACTCTGCTGTCACAATTTAATAATGTTTTATATTAAGCTCTCTGGTTTAACTTCCTATGGGTTCCATCTCCTGTCTCCTGACTGGACTGATTGATCCACAATTCTACCAAAAACTGTTATCAAATCAATCTGTGATTCATATTTTGAAACAACTGTAAGCTAAAACTGACAATAAATTAAAATATGAAATTGATCAATTTATCTAAAAAGTAGTTAGAAATTAATTGACTACATATTACAATACCCAGTAAATAAGGTATTTTGAATATCAGCATATTTGTGGCTTAAGTTTCATATATATAGCAGCAATTTTTTCATTAACATGCCCATCTCTACATGTTAAAGATTAATACATAAAGTGCAGAACATGTTTCAGTATCACTGAAATGATCGATATCCCTGGATGTAGCCTTCAAAAACATTATTGACAAAGACTAACTCCAATGGGTTGTAGGTGCATTGTTTCCTAATTAATGTTCAAAGTGAAACAATGACCAAAAACTTTTTATTAGTCAGTGTTACGATTCTACAGGAGAATCCACCAACATGATAATTAAAATGAACTTTTTGCAGAAGACTTCATTCCTCATAGAATACTACTAGAGACAAAACAAAATACAAATGTTCTTTTCTAGTATTACAGGAACCATATTTTTCAAACAATATCTTTGATTATTTCAAGGAAGGGAGAGAGAGAGAGGAGAGAAAGAGGTGTTTGTATGGTGTATGTGTGTGCATGTATGTGTGTAAATGATAGGTACCACCCTTGGAAGAAAAAGTCATATCTAACAGGACAGCTCTGCTTCCAGCACAGTATCACCCCAGGAAATAGAAAATAATTTGAAGTAGAAACAAATGGAGTAACCAAACCTGCACCTTAGACACAGTATTTCATGGAAAATGTTAGCTGCTGCCTTATTTTACTTTTGGCAATGCTTGTTTTCCCCACATGACTTTTCAATACTATTTGTAGAATGCCAGATTGAGCTCTCTAATGCCCTCAAGCTTTACTTCATTAAGAACTTTCTGTAATCTAAAGGAAACATGTTGTGAAGAACCTTAATCAGCCATCCAACAGAAGCAATGATTAATAGCCCCCCAGACTATTTGATCACTGGCATGCAATGCCTGGAGTGTATAGTAGGATATCACCATACCCCTGCTGCCCCATTATCCCAGATAAACAATTGAAGTTTCAGAAACTACAAGGGCTTCAAAGAAAGGTTTGACTTTTTGAGCTACAGTAATTTTTTTTTTTTCACAAACAATGTATTTTGACAGCATTTTCTATTTCTTATCAGCACCCTTGGATAATATAGGCTCTCATTACCAGCACTTCATCTAGGAATATTCTGTTTCTGCTGTTGAAGGCTCTGATAAACAGACAATCACTTTAACAAACACTCTAGGGAGCAGGACATACAATTTTGATTAAGAAAACTGTTGAATATTAACTAGCTGTGCTCACTGAGACAATAGCTGAGCAACTTGTCCTTGAAAAACATTACACCAAACCTATTCTCAGGGAAAAAAATATTGGTGTTTGACAGCTGCCATAGCTCTGGTACCTAAAATACACCTTATTACTGCAGTAGTAGTAGTAGGCTTTCAATAAAACCACCAAAATTAAGGTGCTGTCATTATTTTCGATTTAAAAGTTCTCCTTTCACAGGTTAATAAATTCAGACATTAAAAAAAAAAATATACCCTGTACAGCATTTGTTAGTGTTTCTATTTCCAGAGACTCCCTAAATCATTTATGGTTTTAATCTATTGCTTTCCAAATCATTGTTTTGCTTTGTTTAAACTTTCTAAGAATTTATGATGTATTATATGGCTACATTAAAATAAAAATGACTTTAACTATAAAGTAGTAAGTACTTCTTTGAAAAAGCTATTGGGAAATATCCCCACGAGTCTGCTCCAAAATGAACTCTGAATTCAACTACTTGCAAACCTCATCTGCCTAAATATATGAGCATAAAAGGGGGAAAAAACCATCTAGAAAAGGATCAACCATTTCATATACATTCTGTTAAAATGAAATCGAAACATTAAGTGCAAATAATAGGATATTAAATATTCATAAACACTGATATTCATAAAGGCATCTGTCAACCTACAAACCTTAAACGTCCTTCTTCTACATTTATAACTACATTAATACATTGGCATTTTTATGGCAGAGGCATAAATTCCCACTAAAAACTAAAAAATAAGGAGGATCAGAAATACAAGGCAACAATATTTTACTTCTCTCTGCGCTGCTTCCAGAATTTAATTTTATCCAAAGTTCTTTACAATGTACTCTAGCATGTAGCTCAGAAAATAATAAAACACATACATATGTATGATGTTTAAACATAGTAAGATATTTGGATTATTTTTCACATACTAACATTTTTCTTCAACTCTAATTTTAAAATTTTTTAAAATCAATTAAGTATAAAAATGTAGATTATACACATAAAAACAAAATCTTAACATGTATGTTCTAGGATAAGTTTAAATATGTTCAAAAATTCACATATTTAGACTTGTTAAATAAAATTATCTTCCTCATGCAATTTACTGGAAGTCCCACATATTTGACAAATCAAGAATTTCACCATGTCTGCAATGTATTCATTTCCCCATTTTCTTAATTAACAAAACACAAAGCAGGTAAAACAGATGAGGGAGATTAAGAGGTACAAACTTTTAGTTGCAAAATAAATAGGTCAAGAGCATGAGATGTACAGTGTGGCTGCTGCTGCTGCTGTTAAGTCGCTTCAGTTGTGTCCGACTCTGTGCGACCCCATAGACGGCAGCCCACCAGGCTCCCCCGTCCCTGGGATTCCCCAAGCAAGAACACAGGAGTGGGTTGCCATTTCCTTCTCCAATGCATGAAAGTGAAAAATGAAAGGGAAGTCGCTCAGTCATGTCCGACTCTTCACGACCCCATGGACTGCAGCCCACCAGGCTCCTCCATCCGTGGATTTTCCAGGCAAGAGTACTGGAGTGGGGTGCCATCGCCTTCTCCGGTACAGTGTGGGGAATGTAGTTATAATTATGTTGCATATCTGTATGATGACAGATGATATCTAGACTTATCATGGTGATCATTTTGAAATGTATAGAAATACTGAAGCACTATGTTGTATAAAAGGAACTAACATAGTGTTGTAGGTCAATGATACCCTAAAAACAAACAAACATAAAAAAGAAATGAGATTTGTGGTTATCAGAGATGGGGGAGGAGGATTGGAATAAAGGCAGTCAAGAGATTGCTTTATCCTTAAGGGGAAAAGTAGTCATTAAGAAGAGATTCATGTTGAGGTTAGACAGAAAACAACAAAATTCTGTAAAGCAATTATCCTTCAATTAAAAAAATAATTTTTTTTTTTTTAAAAAACAGAGATTTCTGACCAGGATCTTAACAACTTTTTTTTTTTTCTTACTAGACTACTTGTAAGCAATAAAAGAAAAGAAAAAGAAACATTTCAGGCATAGAACTAAGAGTTCTTTTCCCCCATATGCTTTTCTCAATTAAAAAATTCAAACATGTTTTTTGCTTTCAGTTAATATGGTAAAGAATTCAGCAATGTTATTTCTTTTCCTTCAGTTAAAAATTCCATAATTTTTCTGTTTTTAATGGGTACATATTTGTAAATTTTCATGTTATTTCCTTATTTCTTTTTGCCTTTTTCTTTTTCTCTTTCTTTTTTAATTTTAATTGGAGGCTAATTACTTTAAATATTGTAGTGGTTCTGCGATACCCTGACATGATGTTCCAGCTTTGAGACAACACTGCCCTCCTTGTGAGTCAGGGTTGAAAGCAAAAGCAAAAGAGAATCACCCTACCAACAAATCACCATATCCCTGTAAGCCTTTTGATATGAGTTGTATGAATCACTGATAGGGCTTCAGAGAAAGATTTGACTTTCTGAGCCCTAGTAATTTTTTTTTTAATAATGTAAATCAAATTTAAACCACTATTGCTAGATCAAAGTTGATTATAGCAATTCTTTAAGAATTAGCATGATTCAATTCTTGCACATCTAAGTACATATTCAATATTATAAAATATAAGTGTTCTTTATAATAATTTTCAAACTGAAATATCTAATGTAGTGGGGTTTCCACATTAAGACTAAATTATGTTCATTCTAAGGTTCAAGTGTTTATGCTCAGTTTCCAGGGCTGGTGGGGCACTGCATGAGGGAAGAAAGAGCCTCTGGGGAAAAGAAATCTCTAAGGAAGAAAAGAAAAGAGAATTGAAGTGCACATGTTTGGTTCAAGGCCAGCTGTCCCAGATGCTGGAGAAGATAAAAAATACCTCCCATTATCTTCTATCCTAGGCTCCATGAACTTAAGCCTGAGTCCTAAGGCAAAGGAACTACAGGTAATGAACAAGCGAAATCTAAAAGCAGCTGCTTGTCTACAGAATCACCCTGGGACACCCAGGGCCCAGGGCATCAGCAGCACTGGCACTGGCAACAGCAGGGCTGGCAGTGTTGGCAGAAGCACTAATGACAGCAGCAGTGCAGTCAGTGATAACGGCACATTTGGCAACAAGAGTTCCTTCAGCCCCCTGCACATCAGCTCCCTGCACCCTGGGCATCCACAGCCTGGGCTTCAGTGGCAGCAGAGGAGGGACACAACAGCAGAGCAGCAGCAGGGGTGTTGTCAGCATCTTCCACGCTGACCGGTGGCACTTTGACCCTCAGTGACTGAAAGAATAGACAGCAAGTAAGACAGAAAAGTCTAGGGAACACAGTGGTTATGACATCACAGACCTTGTAGTCAGCCATAACTGGATTAAAACCCAGTGCTTTTATGCACTACACTGACATTGCTCATATTATTTAATTTCTCCAGCTCTCAGATTTCTTGAGTGAAAAATGAAAATAACAATAGTCCCTATCTAACATGGTTGCTGTGATATTAATGAGATAATGTACTAAAAGAACTTAGCATACTACCTGGCAGATGACAAGAGCTCAACAAAGGTGGCTTTAAAAAACAGAACTCCATGTGCCATGAAAGCAATGTCTTATTACTAAATCTCACATGATATACCCAGGGATTCCAGAATTTATCTCAAAAGAACATGAGAGAGGTTGGAGTATGCATGAAGTGAAAAGAATGTTTTAATTTGGCTGCTACTTTCGCCCTAGTCTTATCACCTATATAAACACAGGCATTCTGGGAATCACAGGCTGGCCTGATAACAATATTTTCTGAAATTTTTAACTTCAAACCTTCAAAATAAGCATTTGTTTTACATTCATTTGACATAAGCACAAAATTTAAAAAAAAACTAAAAAGTTCATTCCAATTCAAGATTATTAATTTCAGTACATTTTAATTTATTCTAGAATTTCACATATATCCAGTTCAGTTCAGTTCAGTCGCTCAGTCATGTCCGACTCTTTGCGACCCCATGAATCACAGCACGCCAGGCCTCCCTGTCCATCACCAACTCCCGGAGTCCACTCAAACTCACGTCATATATCCAAGAGATGCATAATTAATAGTGTCCATATTTCAAACCTGATTATTAGTATTTGTTATTTTGTTATGTGATAATTATATAAGATCTAGATGTATTGAGCAGATTAATAAAAAACATATTAACAGAAAGTAAAATGGAAGATTATTTTCTAAATTATAATAAATAGCACCAGAATAGTTTTTCTATACTGCTTTCTTTAATCCTCTTCAATGTTGGCACTATTTGTCCAGAAGACATGTGTGATGCAAGGGGCTTAATCCAAACAAACATCTATTATTAGACACTGATGCATTTCCATCTTTTTGTGCTGTTTAGTAGATTTAAGTTACTCCAGATAGTTACACGGAGAAGGCAATGGCACCCCACTCCAGTACTCTTGCCTGGAAAGTCCCATGGACGGAGGAGCCTGGTGGGCTGCAGGCCATGGGGTCGCGAAAAGTCGGACACGACTGAGCGACTTCCCTTTCACTTTTCACTTTCATGCATTGGAGAAGGAAATGGCAACCCACTCCAGTGTTCTTGCCTGGAGAATCCCAGGGACAGGGGAGCCTGGTGGGCTGCCGTCTATGGGGTCGCACAGAGTCGAA
The DNA here is from genome assembly GCF_029378745.1 of Bos indicus. Lineage (NCBI taxonomy): Eukaryota > Metazoa > Chordata > Mammalia > Artiodactyla > Bovidae > Bos > Bos indicus. Next base: position 35,170,086 of record NC_091765.1, read on the forward strand.
CATGACTGAAGCGACTTAGCAGCAGCAGCAGCAAATAGTTACAAATATTAGCAAATGAATTATTTTTTAAGACTAAATGCACCTTTGCAATTCTGAAGAATTTGTATTTCCCAAAATACAAAGTTTGTAGTTTAGACAGGTGACTTCTCTACCCCAAAAAGTATCTTTTGTCTTATTTCTTAGAATTTTTGTAAAATGATTATTCAACGCTACCTGTGCTGTGCTTAGTTGCTCAATGGTGCCCAACCCTTTGCAACCCCATGGACTGTAGTCTGCCAGGCTCTTCTGTCCATGGGATTTCTCCAGGCAAGAATACTGGAGTGGATTGCTGTGCCTCTTCCAGGGGATCTTCCCAAATCAGGGATCAAAACCAGGTCTCCTGCATTGCTGGCTGGATTCTTTACTGAGTCAAAAACTCTACCTAAGAGCCATTAGATAGCACATCATAATATTGCAGGGTTGCTGGTCTGAAGAGACACTAAAATTCTTCTAAACTGACCACATCTCAGTTTAGTTTTGTCCGCTGCATTGGCCTCAGATCTTAACTGAAGCAGATGCTGTGCCAGAATTAAGAGTAAAGATGCTTATTGAAGAGTAACATCTATGAATGATGATAAGGAAGAAAACAGGATTGTCAATGGGAGCAGGATTATGCTCCTTCAGAGCACAAAGCAGAGCCTACACTTCTTAGAGGAAAGAGAGAAAGAAGAATCAAGGTGAACTACGTAAGAAATGCAATGTAGATCTCAGAAGTCTTGACCAACCTAATGGAGAACGAAAGAGCAAGGACAGGTTGTGGGAGAGGTCTGCACTGGCAGAAATGGCCAGGCTCTGTCAGGGGCTGGAAGATGACCTGAAAAGCACTGCCTTAGCTTGAATGCTACACAGGATTCTAAGGTCCTGCAGCTACACCTGTCAACTAATTACACTTATCACAGCTGAAAAAGAAGTACTTTCTTGAAAGGAGGCCAAGTAGCATGATTACATGACTGCCACTCAAGTGCAGGGTGGTAAGTCACTGCACCTTGACTCTCCAGCAATGGACAGTGTTTTATCTTCATTGGGCACCCCTGCCATTTTTGAATAGTCCACTACAGAGGACAATTCCATGTTGAATTTCAATGTGAGCAAAGTTTCATCACATTGAAGTTAAATATAATTATTGATATGTGGCTTCTGATCATTTTCATCTTTCCCATTCCTTGAATTCTCAAAACCAACTATATTCCTCTTACCAAAGAAGCCTTTGGATAGTTGAAAATAATTTTCTTATCCTACCTGAATTTCATTTGTCTGGTTTTGACATTCCAAATCCCTTAAATTTCTCTGAACTCCCTTTTCTAAAGGAACTAGAACTTTACCTTGACTGAGGTTTCATTATCTTGGGATGTGCATAAAGATGACAGAAAGTAACAGTCTTAAGTCTTGGACAAGATAAATTTGTATTCAGTGAGTATTTCTGGTACTACTTCTATTTAATGAAATATCCCAAAATTTACTAGCATTAAAAAAAAGCATTCATTTGCTTATGATTCTACAATCTGAGCTAAACTCAGCTGGCCAGCTTTTTTGACTAGTCTCACTTAGGTAACTGATGGAGAAGCAGTCTTCTGGAGGTTCATGGGGCTGAAATCCAAGATGACCTCAATGATATGCTTGGTGCCTCAGCTGAGATGCCCCTAACAGCTACTGGCTAACTAGCTCTCTCTCTCACTCACTCTCTCTCTCTCCTGACAGGCTCTCTGGTGAGGTAGTCAGTCATATTTCACTGTGGCTCAGGCTTCCAAGAGGACTGGAGTGGGGTGCCGTCTATGGGGTCGCACAGAGTCGGACACAACTGAAGCGACTTAGCAGCAGCAGCAGCAGGGTTCCAAGAGGATAAATGGCAAAGCTGCCAGGCCTCTAGAATGTTAAGCCCATAACTGGCAGAGCCTTACTTAAACCCCAGTGTACTGGCCACAGCAGGTCACAGAGCTATCTCCTGGACTAAAGATGGGGAGAAACAGATGCCACCTCTTGGTAAGATAAGCAGCAAAGTACTTATTTCCAACTTTATCCACCACTGAGGCAAAGCTATTATAAAGCCAGTACCTCTGAAGCAACAATCTTCAAAGAATTAAAAGAGACAGAAAGGAGGAAAAAAAGAAATAGAGCTAAAAGAATCCATAGCCCAGAGAGAGCAAGTAGGTTCTATACCAAAAATAAAGTGAGGGAAAAAGAAATTATCTTCCTATGACAGCCCAATTCAGTAATAATCTCTCAGTGTAACTTTAGAGTTGTAATGAAATAAGACCAAGTACCAGTACCAGAATTATTGGCTATATGTTCTGGCCTAGTTCCATATCCTTTATAAACACTTCATTTTCTCAACTGTCAACTGAGAGAATCAATCTTTTGGGGTTCATATGAGAATTAAAAGAAGTAATGTATCTAGGGGAATTACCCTACTCAAGACTTCTATTTGTTATTTGGTGTTTGGGGTTTTTTTGTTTTGCTTTGCTTTTAAATGTTAGTTTTCCATCTTGACTTCAAGAGAGGCACCTGAAGGCCACTCTGGACTCAGGAAAGGTGTTATTTGATGGGTAGAAGCAGGATGACATGAAGCAAATTTGGCAGATCATCTGGGGCTCATCTTATGAATTGGAAGTTGTATATAAGGGAGTTTGGAAAACTTGACATTGAACCATTGAGGACCTCGTGGGTAAACAAGTCAGAGACTTATTAGTAAAAGATTAAACATAAATGATGATGAAACTATATAAAAGACTTCTTGCCACAAAGATAACTTTCATTGGGGCCAGATAACTTTCAGGTTAAGCCTATGTTCACTGAACAGTGCAGCACCCTGAACAATCCATTCCAACCAATGCTTTATAAAACATCTTTAAAATCACTTCAACTACATATGAGTCTCCAATTAGCTCAATAAAAATTTCAAAATAAAACCACAGAGAGTATGTTTTTGTAAGAGTCCTTATATGAAACTATATAAGCATGAAAAATATTCATGTACATATAAAAGATACAAATATGAAACATAAAAAGATGCAAGGAAAATCACATTAAACGTTTTTTAAATGCTGTAGTGACAAAAAAGCACTTTGAAATTTAAATACCAATATAAAATAGCATGTGCAAGTTGTATGATCTGTTCTTCTGTTCTAATTCCCATATTTTCATTTGGAAACAATATGCTAAGCCAAATTTTCAAAGCAATTCTTAAATCCAGCCAAGTCCAAGCTTGTCTTTAAAAACAGAAGCAATGCTATTAAAAAAACATCATCCTCTGAACTATGCACATAATTCCTACTACCAACAATAAGGAATGTTTAAATGTGGAGGCATGAATTATGAGGTGAGAGAAGTAAAGAAAATTAATTACAGGAATACAAAAGACTGGAGTGGATCAAAGTATATTTTACATTCCAATTCTTTTATATGTGCCTCTCTTTTAATATGCTACCCAGATTTAAGACACCCTTTAGGAAAAGACAGTCCTAGGAAGATCCCACTTAAATATGTTCATGTCCAAACATGTTCATGTCTGCCTGACCCTGTGCCTTTAAACCAGGGTTGCCTATTTATTCACATGACCACCAACTCTTAACAAAATGTAGCCTCACTCATCGACTCTCAATAAATATATCAAATCTATCACTAGGGTAACCATATGTCTCAGTTCACTTGAGATACTCCTAGTTTATACATGTTGTTCCAGCACTGTTATAAACAATGCCCTTTTTCACTGTCAAAGTGTTCCAGTTTGGACAGTATTTTTCACAGGTACCTTATTTATTATGGATATGGTTTCTATTCTGCCTGAAACCCTGCTTTTTTATCCTGACCTCTATTACCTAAGTTTGGTACTGGCCCATTTGGTGGGAAGGTCTCTAATAAGTAGAAGTCAGACTAGGATGATCACACAGTGCAACAGTTCACTTACTAAAATAGACTAAAATTATATTTTTTCAAATATAATTTTATATTACTACATAGAATCATCACTGAGTCCTGTCTGACTCTTTGTGACCCCATGCAGTACAGCCCGCCAGGCTCCTCTGCCCATGGAATGCTCCTGGCAGTAATACTGGAATGGGTAGCCATTCACTTCTCCAGGGGATCTTCCAGACCCAAGGATCAAACCCAGGTCTCCCGCATTGCAGGCAAATTCTCTAATATCTGAGCCACTACAGAAGCCATATACTACCTAGAACCAGCATCTATCCCAGTCCTATGCCCATGACTTAAGTAATAAAAAAGGTGATAAATGTTCAAGCTTTCTTGGACTGAAAGAGAATCTTTGGAGAGATTGTTCATACAACTAGAGATAGAGGTTTCCTTGATAGGAGAAGTCATTATAAGACTTCATAGTCAATGCTTATAATGTGCCTTGTAAATATTTAAGAAGTACCAGAAACCTATTAAACACACACATTTCCTAAGTAGGTAAATGACATGAGTTACCTTTCTTTCCATAAAGATGTAACCAGTTTCTACCCTGACACAGAGAATTATTGCAGAAAAGGGGAAAGCACACAAAAATACTAGCAAGAATTGGAATTCTCTCAGCTAGGGGTTCCATGAAGCCATTCTCAATTTTCTCTGTTAATTCAGATTATTCTCAAAGATATCCCCACCCTAGAAATCATTCCCATGTATCCACTACTTTATTAAACTAGCCTAAGTAATTCACTCTTTGATGTTTTGCTGTACTTTTATTACTGTTATAAAGTGAAAACATATGAGCCATCCATAGACAATTACACAGAAAAAAAATAATAACTTAGGTTTTTGTATGGATTTGATTTTTCTAATATATAAGCTATGTTTTATTCAAATAACCATAGTAAAAAGTAACAGGGATCAGTACTATTTAATATGTAATGTACACAAAACAAATAAAACAAAGACCTCTTTATCATCTGGCTCTAATACCTGGTCCTCTACCAGCTCAGTTCAAATAGTATGGGCCTCTAAAATCATTTCTACTTCCTCTACCAAAGCCTACTTGCAGAAGGGGCAATCACCACTCACACTAGGCCATAATGTAGGAATTTATGAAGACCTAGGGAATAACTCCTCCAGGTTATTTCTATGTTTAATTAAAATATATGTGATAAAGATTTAAGCTTTGAGGTCTGATCAGTAGACTTTCAGGGATCAAAAAGAGACAGTAAAGGCATTTGGAGCACATCAGACCCCAACCTGTATTATAATATGACATCCAGCACACTGCTTATATATGAAAACACCAGGTATAGGTCTTGGCATATGATAGGTACTGTATAAACATGCTAAATTTTTAAAATGTTGTAATAGTATCACCTAATTATAGACAAGCTATCTAGTCCACCTAAACATACTATTAGCTCTGAATGTATTTAAAAGTTATAAATTCTATACACACTAGGCATGAAGGAAACATGACTTCTGCATATCATATGTAATTAAATTCTCCCTCTGTATTCCCAAGATAATTTCCTTTTGTACCTCTATTATACTTTGAAGAAAAATTATGACCAACCTAGATAGCATATTGAAAAGCAGAGACATTACTTTGCCAACAAAGGTCCATCTAGTCAAGGCTATGGTTTTTCCAGTGGTCATGTATGGATGTGAGAGTTGGACTGTGAAGAAAGCTGAGTGCTGAAGAATTGATGCTTTTGAACTGTGGTGTTGGAGAAGACTCCTGAGAGTCCCCTGGACTGCAAGGAGATCCAACCAGTCCATTCTGAAGGAGATCAGCCCTGGGATTTCTTTGGAGGGAATGATGCTGAAGCTGAAACTCCAGTACTTTGGCCACCTCATGCGAAGAGTTGACTCACTGGAAAAGACTCTGATGCTGGGAGGGATTGGGGGCAGGAGGAGAAGGGGACGACAGAGGATGAGATGGCTGGATGGCATCACTGACTCGATGGACGTGAGTCTCAGTGAACTCCGGGAGTTGGTGATGGACAGGGAGGCCTGGCATGCTGCGATTCATGGGGTCGCAAAGAGTCGGACACGACTGAGCGACTGAACTGAACTGAACTGATACATGAAGTGGACTGGTGGTGCTCAGTCGTGCCTGACTCTTTTGCAACCCCATAAACTGCAGCCCACCAGGCTCCTCTGTCAGTGGGATTTCCCAGGCAAGAATACTGGAGTGGGTTGCCATTTCCTCCTCCAGGGGATCTTCCTGCAGGGATCAAATCCCCATTTCCTGCACTGGCACACAGATTCTTTACCACTGAGCCACCTGGGAAGCCCTATATTACACATATCTTCACTAGAAGTCTATAATACTTTGAAAGTTCATGTATTCTATTTTCTAGTCCTCACCTAAGGTTTAAACTATTTAAGTGAAAACCTGATACCACAACTTGCTATCTTCAAAATAAAGTACATAAAATGGCATAAACTTTTTCTAAAAACCAATCGCAGTTATACAAGCTTAATTTAAAAACTATTGCCAATACTTTAAAAGGGCATATTATATCATAATCAATTTTATCAAATAACTAAATTAGCACAGATTTGTATAGGTGTTGATTTTTCCATAAAAGGAGAAAAGAAAAAGAGAAAAATAAAAGTCAGAAGGATACTAAAACATGTGTTTCTACATCTGTAGTAAAACAGTACATCTAAATTGCTTTCTGATCAGTTACACTTTTTTGAAACAATACATGTATCTCTAATGATCAGGACCAGCTCTAGCCGGTTCTCACTGATAGTCTTGGCAAACTGTCAGTTGCCTGGTAAATTAAAGTGATTCATCAATGTCGTTGCTGTCGTAAATACACAAGATTGGCTAGCTAAGATGGATACAGAGTACAGAAAAGGTTCCAGCTGTGTTGGATGCTCGATTTTTTCCTGACAGGACATACACTTCATATACACTGAAGTCTATCAAACCTGATTCCTGTTTTGTTTGGTTGTCAGAAATCCTTTTTATTAAAATCTTTCAAAGAACAATAGCTAAAGTCACTGAAAAAGACACAGCACATTAAATACCCTAAATAGTTATATATCTTTCAAAATCAAAAGAAAAATAAGAAAAAATGTAAACAGATATTCACGTGCAGTGGGAAAATGACACAGTTGACAAGGTCAAAAAATGGAGTAGAAAGTCATGGGTAAACAACCATCAGAGAAGGTCAGTTTTTCATTATTAAATATATTTTTATGTAAGAGCTGAAGTGATGAAATCAAATGTTTTGAATTACCCAGAATTAGTAAGTAACCTCAAGACAAAAAAATAATAATATTATAGAAATATTTAATAACAGTTTCCTTATTTTCATCATTATTATGCTGACTTCCTATACATCCATTTGCTTATTCCTCAACTATAGAAGCAATATGACAACTCAATTTTCCAACATTTAACTCAGTGACCAGTAACTGTTTATTTGAGCATGGGGTATTTCTAAAGTGGTATTTTCATATACAAATGTGAGACTAACGTCCCATCACAATCTTTGTCCCCAAGCGATTATGCTTCTCAACATCTAAAACTGAATAACATTTCATCTGCCATACTTAAGTAGCAGAATCTGAAAACTCTTGTATTTCCAATTAATAATAAAGCATAATTTTTACTGAAAATAAATCTAACCTCATGAGTATATTCAGGGCTCTAGTCCAGGAAAGTGACCTAGACTGAAATATAGATTTGAAGGCATGTACACATATATAATTGAGAAGGCAATGGCAACCCACTCCAGTACTCTTGCTTCGCAAATCCCTGGCAGGCTGCAGTCCATGAGGTCGATAAGAGTCAGACACGACTGAGCATCTTCACTTTCACTTTTCACTTTCATGAATTGGAGAAAGAAATGGCAACCCACTCCAGTGTTCTTGCCTGGAGAATCCCAGGGATGGGGGAGCCTGATGGGCTGCCGTCTATGGGGTTGCACAGAGTCAAACACGACTGAAGCGACTTAGCAGCAGCAGCACACATATATAATAATTGGAATGATGAGAATAAATGATATAGAAAGTGTGATTATCTCCAGATAGTTAAATATTTAAAGAATGAATATCTATTTATGAGAAATTTACAACTTGATGTCCAGTCTTAAAAAATAACTTGATAAAAACAGAATTAGTCAATTCCTTCCAAACTTATCCTTTCTGTAATTTCAATCATAGTTTTAAGATTCAAAATTTAATCATAGTTTTAAGGTCCAAAACAGGAATTAACCATGACATTTTCCTCCTTCCCATCAGTCAAAGCATCTTATAGATTTTTCCTCCTAAACAGTTCATTTCTCCCCATCCCTATTTCTATAATTCATGTTACTATCACTCTGGTCTACATTATTCCACGTTTTAGCTTACTTTGTTTATGGTCTTGCTGACACTCATTTTTTTGCATTAAAGCCAGTATTAGATTTCTAAAATGACAACTTCACTGTTTTTCCTAAACACTTCAAAACTTCTTTTCACCTTGGGCTAAATTTCAAACACTTTCCAAGGGCATAACATGCCTTGATCACCAACTTCATGCATGCGTTGCTTCAGTCACGCCCAGTTCTTTGTATCCATATAGACTGAAGCCCGCCAGGCTCCTCAGTCCATGGGATTCTCCAGGCAAGAATGCTGGAGTGGGTTGCCATGCCCTCCATCAAGGTATCTTTCTGATCTAAGATCGAACCCATGTCTCCTGAGTCTCCTGCATAGTAGGCAGATTCTTTATCACTGAGCCACCAGGGAAGCCCACCAACCTCATATCTCACCAATAAAACCCCTCTTCTTCATCACTGCTGTTGTTGTTTAGTTGCTAAGTCATATCAGACTCTTTTGCCACCCCCTGGTCTGTAGCCTGCGAGTCTCCTTTCTCTATGGGACTTCCCAGGCAAGAAACCTGGAGTGGGTTGTCTTTCCTTTTCTAGGGGATCAAACTTCCCGACCCAGGGATCCAAACCACGTCTCCTACCTTGGCAGGGAGGTTCTACCACTGAGCCACCAGGGAAGCCCACCTCATCATTAACACTATACAAAGACATTCACAGACACCTTGCGTTCCAGGCTAAACACTAGATTTTAATTTAATAAAAAAGTCTAAGGCTTTACTCTTACCATCCTTACTTTTATTTGCATATTATTTGCATAGATACTTTGATCCCCACATGACTGATAGCATCCTGTTTCTATTTTCTCTGTCAAATAGAGAACAGGGTATTAAAGAGTTTTAGACCACCCTAACCACCTTCCTAACCTAAATCCTATCTTTACATTTAGTTGTTAGGAAAATCTGATGCATGTTACTATATAAACACACTTACAAAATGTGTATTTACTATCCAGTAGACAGAACATTGATTTTTTAAAAGTGAGCATGCAAAACTATTACTGCAATTTTTAAACCAACGTTGACTGTTTTTTCTGAACTTTGGGAAAGTTAGTTTATTTTGAAATGTGTACATGATGGCTTACTCAAACTTGCTAATATGCTAAAAGTAGAACATGACTGCTTATACTTCTTATAAACAAGCAGGTCAAGAATATCCTTCTCCCAGTCAGTATGCTTAAGAAATATATACGCTGGTGAGAGGACTTTCACTTACTAAATGATCACCCAAGTGAAAGACAATTTGAAAATGCTTTTAAAAGAAAACATTTTTATAGCTAGCTTTGTAAAGATGGGCTACGGTGTAATCTTGCATTGTTAATAATAATTCTTCACTAGTTGAGTATTATATTTAACCTGTTTCTCAGGAACACTGAAGATGCCTAGAAGAATTTTTGTATACCTTCTATCTAATCATTTTAAATAACCTATTTCTTTTCATAAAATTCTATTCATCCTGAAGAAGTAATGTAAAAGAAAAACATAGCACTCAAAAACATTAATTCATGACACATTTCTTTAAGATTAATGAGCTTTTTAAACTAGAGTTCTTATTCATCTTTCTCACCTTAATAATAAATCTGTCAAAAAGAATTTACATAACTGTGCAATCAAATACAAATTGAAAAACCAAACAGAAATGCTCTATTAGAAGGAATAAAATTAGAAAAAATGCAAATCTTGGTAGAGTATTTTTACTACAATATTAAAAATTTTCTGTAAAAAATAATGGAAGATTCTCAGTAAAAGGGAATTGCCTTTGCTTTTCTGGACCTCAGTTTCTTCATTTATAAAATAAGAAAAATTATCTAAAGATTATCTCTAAAGTCTATTATCCCAAAGGTCAATATGATAGTTAAAATATCAACATGCTTCACCCAAGACTGAATTAGTAATGACTCAGATGGTGCCTTCGCTACTTATCAAATCCACTGACTAGCCTGTATCTTTCAATAAAATGCTCTTCTTAGGAAATTAATCTGTTTTCCAGTGCACTATAATGAGCTACCAACTACAAGACTGCTGCTGCTGCTCTAAGTCGCTTCAGTCGTGTCCAATTCTGCCCCATAGATGGCAGCCCACCAGGCTCCCCCGTCCCTGGGATTCTCCAGGCAAGAACACTGGAGTGGGTTGCCATTTCCTTCTCCAATGCAGGAAAGTGAAAAGTGAAAGTGAAGTTGCTCAGTCGTGTCCTACTCTTAGTGACCCCATGGACTGCAGCCCACCAAGCTCCTCTGTCCATGGGATTTTCCAGGCAAGAGTACTGGAGTGGGGTGCCATTGCCTTCTCCGAAGTACAAGACTAGATTCTGTTAAATGAGAAATCCACAATTCCACAATTCATTCATTTTTGTGAACAAAAAATATTTACTGATCACTCTGCTGACTATCTTAGACTCATAGGCTTTAACCTCCAGTGTGTCCTTGAGGGCTGTCCAGGAATATAATCTGGCCCTCTTCAACTCACCTAAATAATCTATCCATACCTTTTCCTTTCCTCTTAAATCTCTAATATTTCCTACATCCTCACTCCAAGATTTATCTGTCACTAAAAATAGAAGTATTATGAAAGTAACTTCCCCAGACCTCCAGTTCCACACCTCCAACCCAGTTGCCACTGTGCCCATACAGTCTGTCTTCCTCCCCACGACTAAGGATAAACACTTCATGTGCTTGTCCAAGGCCAATTCTTCTACATTTGCACTGCATTCCACCCCTCTCAGCTACTCAGTGGCCTCACTCCTGGAAAAAATGTGCTCTTTCTTAACTCCATGGTTAAGTTTCTCTCTTCTGGATTATTCCATCATATTATTCCCTGTAAACATAATGTATTCAGTCTTACAAACAAACAAAAATCCCTTAATTTCTCCCTCCACATAATATGGTCCTATTTTTCTTCTCTTTTATAGCAAAACTACTCGAGAGAGATTCTCGTACTTGCTAACTCCAATTCTGCATCTTCTATTTTCTCTTAAACATATACAGATCAGGTTTTAAAATCACCACCATTTTAACTAAGTAGCTTTTGTCAAAGTAATGAATAATCTCTCTAATGCTAAGATCTCCGCTAAATTCAATTTTCATCTTATGTAAGACCTATCAGCAGGCATTTATCAGAAGGGACTAATTCCTTCCTGACTAATCCTTTTCTTTAGTTGGCTTCTGGTGCAACACAGTCCTGCTTCTTCTGCTCCCTCCCTGGCTTCTCCTTCCGGATGCACTTGCTAGTTCTTCACTTCCACAATCTCCACAAGTACACACTCTTCAGCCATCAGCTCTCGAACCTCTCCTTTTTCTTAAGTATACCTCTTCCCCCAGGTGATATAACCTAGTTTCACACTTTAAATGCCAGTTTTACACTCTGTACTCCCAAATCTGTATTTCCAGCCTGAACCAAGCCTCAAATCCAAATTGACATATTCTATAGCCTATTTGATATTTCAACTTGAGATGTCTGTTAGACATCTCAATCTTAACATGTCTCAAAGTAAACACCTGATCTTGCCCAAATACTTGCTCATCTCACAAACCTCTTCATCTTAGTAACTGGCAATTACCTCTTTGTGGCCCAGCCTATAAAACAGTCATCCACAATTTCCCTTTCTCTCACACCTCACATTAATTCTCCATCAATTCAATATGACTTTACTGCCACCTTTACCACTCTCATCAAAGTTATCATCTGCATTCTCCTGACTGCCGCAATACCAAGGTACTTCCAACATCAAAGCCAGAGCACACCTGTTAAATATGAAGTCTATCTTCTCACTCCTTAAAAAAAAAAAAAAAACACCACAATCTATCCTGTATCACACAGGATAAAAGTCAAGGTCCTTCCACAGGTCTTCGTAACCTAATTTCCCCCACACATATATACGGCCTCATCTCTCATGGGGCATTCCTGCTACAGACACACCTTCCTCTTCACTCAACTCCAACAAGTCACGTACTCTGCTTCCAAGAGGACTTTGCACTCATGCTTTTTGCCTGAAATATTCTTCCTAAAAATTTGCCACTCAAAGATCTCTGCTCAAATGGTACCTTTTCAGAGAGACCCTCCATGAATATCTTATATAGAAATGCAACCACTATTACTTTCCCCTCATCCTGCTTTACTTTTCTTCTTAGCACCTGTCACTATCACAGTGACACTATATATTAACTATATATTAACACTCTTTAGAAACTAAGAATTCAAAGCTCTCCAATATCATTAATTTGCAATTCATTAGTTGGTAAGCAACTAATATGATTAAATATTTAATATAGTTTATTCAAGATTAAAATCATTTCCACTTTGTTTCTGTGTTCCAAGGGGGAAAAAAAAACAATTCCCCAAATGCATTTAACTACATGAGAAAGTTTCTATTCTTTTTGTGTGAAACAGCATAAATGAAGCAAATCTGATATAAACAAAATAGAAAATCTAAAGTGCCTTAAAATGAAATTATCAATGTTTAATATGCAGTAGTAACAAAAATATTTCCAATCAAAAGTACTGTATCAGACACTCAAATGATCAGTTTCCATGACATATTTAAGTACATACAACTAATCTGAATGTTGATATATCTGACAACCCAAACAAACACAGCTGCTTTTTGAGTAGTCTTCAAAACTTGGGTGCCTTACAGTGAATATTTAGGAATGCAAAAATGATAATAAAATCTCTAGATTATATATAAGATGCTTTGATTAAAGTATTATAGACAAACCAAAGAGTCTCTAAAAGAAGGTACCCAATTTGATGATACATCTTGAAAATTTTCTGCTAAATGAAAGCAAGTATTTGATGAGAACCCTAGTCAAATAGCCAAAGGGGTGATACACGGTTGATGCCTGAATTTAAACTTGGCATTCCACCAAGATAAGGTAGGTAAATTACTGGAAGGAGTCTGTCTCATTAAAGAAGTATTCTGTGTTTCCTCATACATCTAAGATTATTTGGTATCTTTTTCCTTTTTTTACTGCTTTCTATTCTGCCTGCTTTCCATGTCACTGCCTCAAGGACTCATGAACACTTTAAGGAAAAGAAAAAGCAAAAACAAAACACAACAAACTCTGTGATCATCTTATTTCTCTCGGGAGTTTATCAGTAAACTTAACAAAATATGTTTGTGATTATATTATTATCCCCAAATATTATTCAATAACTCTCAATCACTGATAGAATGAAATTCAAGTTTCTTAGGGTAACCTATTATGGCAGATTACACTGTCCAAACATGGATATAAAATACGCCCATCCCACCATCTCTTGTTCAGTGTGATTTTTTTCAGTCTCTTCATTTGGAGGCAGAGCCAACTTGCCCTCTTCTTGAATCTGCACTAGACTTAGTGACGTTCTTGTATCCACTAAAATACAAGAGTTTCATACAGAGATGCCATGGTCAAACAGTAGCTCTTTCAGCAACAACCCCAAATCTCCATTCTTACTCACTTTGAATTTAAGTATACCAGTTATATAGTCATTTCCCTTCCCTTGAATTGCTGGTAATGATATAGGCATGGTGTAGAACTAACTATGGCCTGGCTGGACAAAGAGGCATCAACAATAGAGACATCACTTTAAAAAGGTTAAAAATACAGAACGGATTTGAGAAACCTACACATTTCCAGGCTTTGAAAGCAGAATTGAAGATGTGCTGATCTTATAGTACATGGAGATTTCAAATGCTTTTCTTCTGTCTAGGAACAGCTTGAAAGAATACTTCAAGAAGTGTATTTTTATTCTAATGATGCACAGAAAAGCTACTAAATTACTAGCCATTGCTATATTGTTATGTAAAATAAAATGTCTATGAAACTGGAATTTTTTAACCCTTAGTGGACCATTTAAGGGAAATATAAGATGTTGAATATGGGAGAATATACACCTAGACAATTTAAATTAAAAAAATACATCTTTCCATAATGCTAATTAAGTCATATAACAAAAGCATAACTGTGAAAAATAGAATTATTTTGATAGAAAACAGACAGGATTAAAAGTTACAGTAAAATATTCAGTTCTAGAATATATTCTTTAAATGATATGTTTATTTAGCCACTGAACTTACAAAAAGAAAATTTGGAAAAGAAAATTATGCCACTGTTAGTACATGCATATATATTTCTTATTACTTAAGAAAATCATGAAAGAGTGTAGAAGGCTTATTTAAATATTTCTTACATGAAACTAAATGGTTTATTTTCACAGTGTCAGTGGGATTTGAATATCACTTCTGTGCTAAATTTAGATGGCATCTGAGTTCCACAAAAATTATTTTATAAATTTTACATCCTTTACCTTTCAACCATTTACTAAAATAATGTACATAATGAAATGTATTAAATAATAATTTAAAATAATCTACACTTATTAGAACTACTGCCTAACTAAATCAATCATTGAGAGTTTTGCTATATATCTATCATTTAATTGTATTAGAAGTCATAGCAGAATAACTAAATTACACACAAAAGTGAGCTAGAAGCAATGCAGACAAAAACAACTATTTAAACTTTACAACTCAGTCTTAAGAAACAGTATATTGAATACACAGTCAATTTTAAAGGATTCATTTTTCATTTCATTTGTGTAAACTTTTCAAAGGTAAGCCTCATAAACAATAATGGATGCTTTTAAAAAAAAAGACAAGCACACACCACTTGTTTGCAGGTGCAAGTCAAAGAAGGAAAGAGGAAACTTCTGTTCAATTTCCTTCTTTTTAACAAAAGACCTTTCACCTACATAGCTGTTTCTTGGGCTATTGAAAACAGAGTGCAAACAGAGCATAGAAGGGCAAAGAAGGGATTCCCCTAGTTAGCAGCAAGCAGGAAGTCTAATTTTTAACTATGTTAAGATTAGAGCATAAAGAAAGAGCAAGATACTGACAGAGAAAAGCAGCAATTTGAATACCAGACAAACTGATTTGGAAGAATGACAGCAACAACAACAAAAGAAATAAAAACCACTATAAAATTAGATGTTTTACTCAATCTCTGGGGAAGAGAAGTAAGTTAAACATGGTAGGCCTTCATTGATCACTGACAAATAGTCATTCCTAAAGTGATTAAAATAGGACTTTGGGCTTCCCTGATGGCTGAGAGGTAAAGAATCCACCTGCCAATGCTGGAGACCTGGGTTCAATTACCTGGGTTGGGAAGATGCCCTGGAGGAGGAAATAGCAACCCACTCCAGAATTCTTGCCTAGAAAATTCTATGGATAGAGCAGCCTGGTGGGCTACAGTCCATGGGGTCACAAAAGAGTGGACATGACTTAGCAACTAAACAACAACAAAACAATACCAAAATTTTTAAAACAACAATAACAGACAAACACAACAAGCTTAATTTATTCAGAGAAATTTAGTTTGGAAAGGAAATTCTAAAGGATTTAATCTGGCCCAAAGTAAAAGAAAACTTAAATTCAAAGTGTAATACCACACATATTGAAAATGTTTTGCTATATATTCTATTATTCTTAAATAAGACTAGAACTGTCTTAGGATCCCACTGACTAGATTTACATGAAAGCTTAGAATTACACTTTGAGCAAGGTTCTTAACTAATGGTTGGGCCAGGGGTAGGGGGATGTGCATCTACCCCACAGGTAATCAGGACAAGTGCATTTCAAAGGGGAGCACAGTCAGACTTGTACTTCATGCAAAAGAGTCTGATGTACTTATGCTGCTGATTCTCCTCCTTAACCTTGGAGCTTCATGTTGTGGGTTCTTCCCCTGCATCATCTGTCCAACTTTGCTAGTTAGTGATTTCAGAATGTTTAGTCGCTCAGTCGTGTCTGACTCTCTGTGGTCCCATGGATTGGAACCCACAAGGCTCCTCTGTCCAGGGAATTCTCCAGGCAAGAATACTGGAGTGGGTAGCCATTCCCTTCTCCAGGGGATCTCCAAAGCAAGAAATGAACTCAGGTCTCCTGCACTGCAGGCAGATTCTTTACCATCTGAGTCACTTTGCTGCTCAATGCTAAATCTGGGTTTTGTTTCCCCAGATCATTATCTATGCCAGTACTTCAAAGGAGGGTAAATCTACTGCTTTGTGCTAGGTTTCGCTCTGGGTGCCCCTCACTTGAGTTACCATGACCAGAACACTTAGTATCTATTCCTCTCTGTATCCACATAGCTATCTGTTGCAGTGGATCGTCCTTTATACAGTGAAAGGAAGTGATAAGGTATAGAAGACTATCCAAATGGTCACTGTAATGGGTACCATTTCTTTTCACAAATGTCCAGGCCTCTAGACATCTTCCAGAAGGACAAAAATAAGAAGACCTGAAACTGATATCAGGCAAATGTTTTCATATACTATCAGTTCAGTTCAGTTCAGTTGCTCAGTCGTGTCCAACTCCTTGGGACCCTATGAATTGTAGTATGCTAGGCCTCCCTGTCCATCACCAACTCCCAGAGTTCACTCAAACTCACGTCCATCGAGTCGGTGATGCCATCCAGCCATCTCATCCTCTGTCGTCCCCTTCTCCTCCTGCCCCCAATCCCTCCCAGCATCAGTCTTTTCTAATGAGTCAACTCGTCACATGAGGTGGCCAAAGTACAGGAGTTTCAGCTTTAGCATCATTCCTTCCAAAGAACACCCAGGACTGATCTCTTTTAGAATGGACTGGCTGGATCTCCTTGCAGTCCAAGGGACTCTCAAGAGTCTTCTCCAACACCATAGTTCAAAAGCATCAATTCTTTGGCGCTCAGCTTTCTTCACAGTCCAACTCTCACATCCATACATGACCACAGGGAAAACTATAGCCTTGACTAGACAAAGCTTTGTTGGCAAAGTAATGTCTCTGCTTTTTAATACACTATCTAGACATGGCAAAACATACATAACAAAACAGTACAGAAGAAACAAATAATTTGCATTAAATATTTACTTGTTTGTAACAAAGTAATGTGGTGAACCATTTTATCCTCTGTCAGAACAAAAGAATATCTATGGAATATTTTTTTTTTCTGAAGACAAATTACAGGCACTCCTTGGCAATGTTAAGTAACTATAAATGCAAAAAATAAAAAACTAATGATAAAAAATTTAGAGTTCCCTGTACTTTTTTTTAAAAAATCTGTTAAAAATCAGTGGATAATCAAACACAGATTGCAAATATTCTTGGGCCTTTTAACTGCAGAATATTTAATGAGGTACAAACAAAGTACTGTGCCTATCATTTATCAATTTACATGAGTCATTAGAAATCACATAAGCAGCTGTGGTTCACATCCATAGATGTGAGGATAGATAGTAATTTCAGTGAATAAATGAATAAATGTCATATAACAAAATGTGACAGATTGCTATGTAATCAGAAAGACATAAATAAAGTATTCCTAAATTCTGGAAGTAATGCTAAAAAACTCTTCATACACCTCTTACATCCACTTTCTAAAACAGAAAATATATTAGATCAGTGCTCCCAAGTTATATGCTTCACAGTAAGACCCCTTAGTTCAGCAACTTTGGGAAGACTGGATTATGTAAAATTAAAAAGGTCTCTTAACAAGACATTCACAAAAATTTAGTATCCCATGATTCACTGTGAATTACCAAGCATGGTTCTGTAGTTACTGACATTTACTTAAGCCAGAAAACTCTATTTACATATAATATCTAGAAAGATTTTTAGCTGAATATCCCTTTAGAAAAGTTTTGCCCAATATTTTTAAAACTATATTAAAAATAACATATTACATATCATTAATATGACCTTAAGTGACCTTCCTTAGAAGTAACATGAAGTATATTATAAACTGGTAATCTGGTCAACAGTTGGAACTATTATGATCATTTTCAGTAAATTATGTTTTAAAACCTATCACAGCATTCCTCCTTATAATAGATATTTGTTCCTTTCATCTACATAAATTTTGAAAAACTGTCAGTACTCAGAACAAGTTTTACATATTATATACACATCTTGCCTGGAAAATCCCATGGATGGAGGAGCCTGGTAGGCTGCAGTCCACAGGGTCATGAAGAGTCAGACTAGACTGAGCAACTTCACTTTCACTTTTCACTTTCATGCATTGGAAACCCACTCCAGTGTTCTTGCCTAGAGAATCCCAGGGACAGTAGAGCCTGGTGGGCTGCCATCTATGGGATCGCAAAGAGTCAGACACAACTGAAGCGACTTAGCAGCAGCAGTAGCATACATCCACTTGTGTGAGCTAAACTGTCTTTGAACATCTGTAATGCTAAATTTATCCAGCAATTTCCAATAAAATAGCCACCAATCATACACACACTAACACTTTAAATGCTGCTAGTTTAAACTGACATGTAATTGCAAAACACAAAGACTTTAAAGATGTAGTTAAAAAATAAATATGTCATTAATTTTATAACGATTATATGTTGAAACAATACTTTAGACATATTAGGTTAAATAAATATTATTGATTTTACCCATTACTTTTACTTTTTAAAATATGGCTACTAGAAAAGTTAAACATGTGGTTTCCACTATACTTCTATACAACAACTCTGGACAACACAACCCATTTTATTCAATTAAATAATATTCAGTGCTAATTATGTAATAACTTCTGCTAATTTATTGTCCGTATCGTTGCATCATATTTCTTTGAAGCAGGTATCTAAAATCTATAAAGAACCTAGAAAAGCTTAATTTGAATATAAATAAATATGCTTTAATTTATTACATCAAATAGATATTGAATGATTTCTTCTAATTAGTAAACAGATTCTGAAATTAGAATTTACTGTGTGTATATATGTTAATAATGGTAAGGGGATGTATAGTCAAAGCTGTTCCTGCAACTCTCTTTAGCATAAGTACTTTGCACTCAATATGTCAATACTGAGATCAAGGGATTTCTGTCAAATCTCCTTTGCAATATTCCCGTACAGGATGTGAAGGGAGTTATGGAGTCTTATTTTGAAACTTTTGGGAGTACTTCTTTGGGAAGTATTTAATGTTAAATAAAAATTGCTGGTTTTTTTCCCCACAGACTCTGACATTCTTAAGGACAAAAAAAGCATTTTCTATTCATCTCTACAGTTATAGAAAGCACCATCACACATGATACACAGTATAAACTGCATAAACAGTAAAATAATAATCAGAAAACAACAAAAGTTAATTTAATGATGATAGATTATTAATACACTTGTTGCAAATATCCTGGTAATATATAACCATGTTAAAAACTTCCCAATTCAAATTACTTTTATTGATACACTTACCAATATGTTCC
The DNA here is from genome assembly GCF_029378745.1 of Bos indicus. Lineage (NCBI taxonomy): Eukaryota > Metazoa > Chordata > Mammalia > Artiodactyla > Bovidae > Bos > Bos indicus. The sequence continues at coordinate 35,189,640 of NC_091765.1, forward strand.
TAAGCAGCTACCAGTGTAGGTAGCAATAAACTGTGTAGGCTCTAGAATAGCCCTTATCACAAGAAAAGTGAGTTTCTCTGTTTTTCCTATGATTTTCAAGTTGGTGAAAGAATCTTGACATTTTAAAAGATCTCAAATAGGTAACGAGATATTTGAATGTATGTTATTACTTTTGATTAAAGTATTAAAGGTTTCTTTAAAATCAGTGATATTTATGAAAAATAATATAGTAAGCCATTATCTTCAATATATAATCCTCAATACAATTTAGACAGCAGTATCAGAAGGAATTAAATCTGGGATAGGAAGGTATTCTTTAATTTGAGAAAATATTTTAGGTATGAGATGGTCCTGGTGCATGGACTGTGGGAAGAAAATAATATAGTATGCCATCATGGCTTTACCCTTGGAGGGAACTAGGGCTAGGAATCAGGCTACCAGCAGTCAAAAAGGAAGTGTGTGCATGTGCACGTGTGTGTGTGTGTGTGTGTGTGTGTGTGTGTCTAGGTGGGAACAGAGGAGCGGAGTCAATAATATAATGGAAAAAATACTGTGTTGGAGTCAAACACCATAAATTTGAAGCCTAACTCTTCCACTTGCTATGTAATATTGGTCTAACTACTTAAATGAATACAGGATTGTTTTTTCATGAGAAGCAAATATCAAGATTTGTAAGTATTAGAAATAATACGGCAAGGAGACTGGCACATAGTTCTCAACATAAGGTTACTATTACTATAAACAAACGTGCAAAAAAAAAAAAAACAAATCAAGTGAAACCCAAGATCACAACTTTCACAAGCACTAGGACTTGATGACTCCATAGTTCTGAGAAATTCTGCTTTGTTATAGCTATTAGTTTCTTAAAAATAAAACTCAAAGGGATTACATTCCGGTATATGATAAGAACTGTAGCAACATCATACGAGTGCTCTACTCTGCTAACTAATACACACACACAAATTCAGAAAGTGCAGTGCTCAAAAACTATAATGGTTTTAAAAAACAACAAATGAACAATTAACTCTAACACTCTGTAAAAGTGAAACAACGTGGATATGGAAAAATATCAAGGCACTTTTTATTTATATAGGAGCGAAATGATAGTTCACACTAGACAAAATGTAGTATATTATATCAATTCAATCTTCATGCTTGACAAATAATGAACACTAATGGTTAAGATTCATGGAAACCAAAGCTTTGTCTATTATCAATTAGTATGTTTGAAATTACTTCACTGTTTATGAGAAAGTAACATACTGGATGGGGCTTCCCTGGTAGCTCAGCTGGTAAAGAATCCACCTGCAACGTGGGAGACCTGGGTTCAATTCCTGGGTTGGAAAGATTCCCCGGCAGGAGGGCATAGCAACCCACTCCAGTGTTCTTGTCTGGAAATCCCCATGGACAGAGGAGACTGGCAGGCTACAGTCCATGGGGTCACAAAGAGTCAGATGCAACTAAGCACAGAATAGCACATTACACTGGATGAATTAAGCACTAAGTATCTGAAGTCTCTCTCGTAAGTATTTTTTGTTCAGTTTTACTTTCCTTGAGAAAGGAAAAAAAGGAGTGGGCTGAAAAAGTTACAGTGTAGTTGTGCTTGCATAAATTTTATAAAATAATTTATTCTACTACATAGTTACATAGTTAGAAAAACTGTCTCATTTCAACAAAATTATTAACCATGGTGGCAATTATAAAGTGCCTTTAATAAACCAAGTTTAGACAATACTTTTGGGAAAACAAAAGGGATGATTAAATAAAGCATTTTTAGCAAACATTACCACAGCCTTTGAGTGAAAGTTGCTCAGTCGTGTCCAACTCTGCGACCCCACGGACTATACAGTCCATAGAATTCTCCAAGCCAAAATACTGGAGTGGGTAGTATCTGCCTTCTCGAGGGGATCTTCCAACGCAGGGATTGAACCCAGGTCTCCTGCATTGCAGGCTGATTCTTAATCAGCTGCGCTACAAGGGAAGCCCCACCAAAGCCTTTAGGTGTCCCTTATTTGAAGAAAAGGGAAATAACAAGTGGAAGTCCAATACAACCTGTAAATCAATTCTTCTCTTTTAATATTTAAAAAATGTTAACATATTTATGGATTTGGCTTATGATATTTTGATTGATTTTCTATGATAAAATGTTTTTAAGTATTTTAAGTTTAGAAACCTCAGAAAAAGAAAACATCAAATTTACAAACCTATTTCAAAATCAGTATCTGTAAACCTAAAGACTGCTGATTTCAGCAGATATAGCAAGGACTCCTTACAACATACCAAGACAATCTCTCAACTTCTGTGTATCAGACTCTCTTGCAAAACTTACAAGTACATAAGGAGATTAGGAAAAAGACTGACAAGTTGCTTTTTAATAAGGGAAAGATAAATCTGTTAAAAAAATGAGTTTAAAGTTGTAACCAAAGATAACCTAGTGACAATAAATGGAAAGATTATAATAATCTAAAAGGTTTCAAGGCTTTTAAGCTAGCAAAACTATCATGTTCATACAAAGCCTTGTGGATAGATACTTCTGAAAAGAATTTATTGATTCTTCAAAACAAGAGCTTTTTTTGGACTGAGTCTGTGCATTACCATCAAAAGGTCTCTTACATGATTGATCTGAAATAGTTCTTTGAAATTTAAAGGTCAATAAGCATCTCTTTCACTGCTGACTGTGGATGGTGAATTGCAGTCTTCTGCAAAAGCTAAATCTTTCTAGAGTTGAATTCACCAAGATGAAGTTGACTAAAATTTCATGTTAGACCCAACATAAGGTCTTGATTTGCAACAGCAAGTGTCAAAAAACATTTCACTGAGGTATCAAAGCTTTTAAAAATCTGTTTCTATGTCTAGAATGACATAGCATCAATCTTATACGTTGCTTCACTGTTGCCTCTGAAAACTGACAGTTAATACAAATATTCAAATACTTTATATAATATTGCTACAATTATTTAACATACAGGACAGTGGACTAAGATTACTTAATTTTTAAAGATTCTCTTTTATTCAGTGGTGATCAGATATGTCCGACTCTGTGACACACAGACTGCAGCACACCAGGCTTCCCTGTCCATCACCAACTCCCAGAGCTTGCTCAAACTCAAGTCCATCGAGTCACTGATGCCATCCAACCATCTCATCCTCTGTCGTCCCCTTCTCCTCCTGCCTTCAATCTTTCCCAGCATCAGGGTCTTTTCCAATGAGTCAGTGCTTAGCATCAGGTGGCCAAATTATTGGAGATTCAGCTTCAGTCAGCAGCAGTCCTTCCAATGAACATTCAGGACTGATTTCCTTTATTGACTGGTTTGATCTTGCATTCCAATGGATTTTCAGGAGTCTTCTCCAACACCACAGTTTAAAAGCATCAATTCTTCAGCACTCAACTTTCTTTATAACCCAACTCTCACATCCATACATGACTACTGGAATAAACCATAGCTTTGACTAGACAGACCTTTGTCGGTGGTGATAGGCATGTCATGTCAGTGTTATGTCATGTCAGTGGTGATAGCCATGCCTATTAATTAACTTAGAAGTTAAATACCTAAAAGCTGGCTAAACACAACTCGATTTAGGATAACTCATTATTTCAAGGCAGTTACATAGCCAATACAGAGTTTTCATTTCAACCATTCTTTTATTTTATGTGAGAACATTTCCTATGTTTCTGAAACTCACAGGAGAACTTGTTTTCAAAATATTATTCCTAGATTTTCATCAGAAAGGTAACCAAGTTACTAAGATTATACTAAGAATTACTTCCTTTTATGCTATGCAAGTGTTGTTCTGATCTGATCTTGAATTAGCTGATTTTGAATTAGAAGTTCAGAGCTTCTATTTCTTTTTCAGTTTTTGAAAACAAATTGTGCTTTTATTTAAACAATCTATTAAACTTTAGCCTTCCAGCTATTCACAGGTATTAACCAATCATAAAGTAATAGCATCATAAAGACAAAAAAATGAGATCAAATATTCTACAGAACAATATATCTCATATTTACATAGCCTATGTCGTACACAACAGTAAAAGTTACTTAACAGAATTCAGAGATGCAATAAACACAACTGATTTATTTATACACATCAGATCAGTTCAGTTCAGTCGCTAAGTCGTGTCCAACTCTTTGTGACACCACGAAACGCAGCACGCCAGGCCTCCTTGTCCATCACCAACTCCCGGAGTCCACCCAAACCCATGTCCATTGTGTCGATGACACCATCCAACCGTCTCATCCTCTGTCGTCCCCTTCTGCTCCTGCCCTCAATCTTTCCCAGCATCAGGGTCTTTTCAAATGAGTCAGCTCTTTGCATCAGGTAGCCAAAGTATTGGAGATTCAACTTCAACATCAGTCCTTCCAATGAACACCCAGGATTGATTTCCTTTTAGGATGGACTGGTTGGATCTCCTTGCAGTCCAAGGGACTCTCAAGAGTCTTCTCCAACACCACAGCTCAAAAGCATCAATTTTTTTGGCACTCAGCTTTCTTTATAGTCCAACTCTCACATCCATATGTGACTACTGGAAAAAACATAGCCTTGACCAGACAGACCTTTGTTGACAAAGTAATGTCTCTGCTTTTGAATATGCTGTCTAGGTTGGTCATAACTTTCCTTCCAAGCAGCAAGCATCTTTTAATTTCATGGCTGCAGTCACCATCTGCAGTGATTTTGGAGCCCAGAAAAATAAAGTCAGCCACTGTTTCCACTGTTTCCCCATCTACTGCCATGAAGTGATAGGACTGGATGCCATGATCTTAGTTTTCTGAATGTTGAGCTTTAAGCCAACTTTTTCACTCTCCTCTTTCACTTTCATCAAAAGGCTCTTTAGTTCTTCTTCACTTTCTGCCATAAGGGTGGTGTCATCTGCATATCTGAGGTTATTGATATTTCTCCCAGCAATCTTGATTCTAGCTTGTGCTTCCTCCAGCCCAGCATTTCTCATGATGTACCCTGCATATAAGTTAAATAAGCAAGGTGACAATACTTGACATACTCCTTTCCTATTTGGAACCAGTCTGTTGTTCCATGTCCAGTAACTACTACTAATAAAGTTCAAACTAACAAGTACATAAATGACAAGAGCTGTCAGCTACTAAGCATGGTTTGTATACTAGATATTTTGCCAGTCATCCTTTAAATCATAATTTATTTAATCTTCATAATAGTAGTGTGGCACAGACAATAGTATACCCACTTTATAGATGAGAAAATTGAGGCTTCAGTTAAATAAGTTGCAAAAAATTAAGTTTCTGATAAGCAAGTAGGCTGGAATTCTGATTGAGACTATTTATTTCAAACTCTAATCTTTTAACCATAATGTCACTGTCCTACAATATAAACCAGTAATCTCCCTAAGGCATCCTACTGTGACTTCCATTGGACCTACAAAAAGAACCCAAATAAATATACTAACATAGTCCACAAAACTTAATGAATTTTAACTGAATGAATGATACAACATTTACTAAATCTACAGATATACAGTATAAATTTTCAAATGTATAAATATGTAAAATTCCCATCATAAGCACCTAAAATGTTATATAGAAAATGAAACCAATGTCTGATTTCAAATTTTCTAGTGCATATTTTTAACTTTAGCATCTTTATTGAAACATATTATATTTTTAACTTGTTCACTGGAATTTACTGAAAACACAAATGGAACTTGTCCTCATCTATCCTTTTTCTTGTTGTTTATCCTTTTTATCAGGTGGGGTACACTTTAAAAATGCATAAATGTCTTCCTACAGGTAGAAATGTTCTAAGCTTTTAATGACCTCTATTTAAAACTAACTGGAATAGTACTGCTACTGAGCAAAAATAAATAATGTTAAGTGGCTTTCTCAGATAGTACTCAAGGGAGTACAGGTACAGATGAGATTAAAGAACTAGTAGATAAAACTATGTAATTAGGTGATCTAATGAAGTAATTACTTTCAAGACTATATACTGCAACTTTATAGTTCCCCAAATGATTTTGTCTCTACTATCTTAATCTACAAAATAACTTCTTAAGCAGAAAAATGTCTCCAAGATCCCCTAAATCTCTTGTTTTCATACTTGGCTCTTCAATTCCAAATTCAATGTCCTTAACTCTACACTAGGAAATGGCCTTCTAAGTAGTACAATATATGAAGTAAGACCACACATATCTCACTCACTTAGCAAATCTATCATTTATTGAACACCAACTACATGTCAGGAACATGTTACACACTTGAGCTTTGTCTGTGAACAGAACAGACCAGGTCCTGCCTTCAGGGTGGCTACAGGAGACTAGGTCTCCTATGTGACTCTGAGAATTAATCCTATTTTTCAGAATCAAATATCCATGTTTCCTTACAGATCCACCTTAAGAAAATCAAATTTTACTTTTTTACCAATAATTAATCATGGACATTAGAAAATAATGTTATGACATTGCCCTCAGTAATATGAATTCCTCCTGAGATTCTGTATGCTGAGGTGGTAATAGGCATCCTGATAAAATTTAATATTTAATTACCTGTGTGACACAAGTTGTTCTCCAAAAAGAAAACATGTTTTTGTTCTTGTTCTGTTGCATAGATGTCTACATACTTTCATGACACAAAGGAAAATAGTAGTGGTAAACTTTATTAAATTACTTCTACTGCTTTCTATTTGACCTAATCCTCTAAAAACACAGCACTTTCAAAAAAATTTTACTAACTTCCTATTCTAGTAAACCACCTCTCACTTGAAAGAGAGATTTTATTTTATTTATAATGTTTCACCCAATAATGACAATATAAGTCACCTTCATTACTAATTGTTATAGGCCAGGAACCATTGTGACTTGCACACAACAATCTTAATATTTAAGCATATTATTGTCCCTGTTTGTCATATGAGAAAATACTCTTAGTGACATTAGTTATTTTATTTAAGATCATACAATTACTATGTGGCAATTGTGGAATTCAAATCCAAGACTTCAGACTCCAAAGCCGAAATTCTCAACCTTTACTGCAATACTGCTTCTGCGCTTTTTATTTTATTTCAGATTCTCTCTAGTCTATTATTTATCTATTATTCTCTCCACTCACACATTTATAAATAGTTTGAAGTCTTTTTTTCTGTAAGTTTTGGTAAATATAAATAGACAATTCCTTTACATAAAATCTAACTCAATGCAATGTTTTTTATGTTTAATAGAAAATATCCAGGCTTCCCCAGTGGCTCAGCAGTAAAGAATCTGACATCTACATTCTACAAGTCACAATTTAGGTCTTTATTTCATACTGAAAAGTATTATTTATCATTGCTTTAATTTGTCTAGAATCACCCCAAAAAGCTGTAAATTTCTTAAAGGTGGAAAGAGTTATTGTGGTGAATCCGTCTCTTCTCACGTTTCCACTTTATAAAAATGACAGAATTTCCATTCTTCACTAGAAGAGACTATTGGAGGAAACACTATCAGTCCCTCTTCCTTTATCTCTTTATCATCAGTTATTTCCCCAGATAGAAGATAAATGATCATCCAGAACTTATGGTGTTGCTGGGATGCTTTTCACAAGTGGATGGAGTCACTGTGGGTGAGAGGCTAAAGACTAGCCCTCTTGTCCTTCTCCACCATGCCTTCTGTGCCCCCTGCTAGTGAGGTAAAAGAATTTCCCCTCTCCCTAGTCTCTCCACTTCCTCTTAGTAACTTCTACTTTACTCTCTTCTCCATGGATTAAATGATACTATCCAACAAAGGGCCATGTAGCCCAGACCAACTTGACAAGCAAACAACCTCTCTCTGACCACCTATCTCATTCTGGTGATCAAGCTTCACACCAGTTTTTTCCTCACTCACACTCAGATTCTAACAATGCAGTTATAAAATAAGCAGAGAGACAGTGAGAAAGAGGCATCATCTAACACACTCTAAGCATCATCTGGCGATAGTTTTCTAGAGAGTCCTGCATTGATAGGGCTTCCCAGCCATGTCCTCCAATTTTTCTACAAACCCTACAACAACTTAATAAATTATAAATATACATAACTATTCAATCAAGTTTGTCCAAAGAGAAATCAAAAATTAGAAGCAAAGCAATGTTCCTTAAATATTTTTAGACATTCAATTCTCATTAGATTTTTATTTTTTTAAGAACAGAACATACATTTTTGTTCTTTTTCAATCTGTATTAGCTATATAAACATAAATTTTATGTATTACACGAGCAGGTTTTAAATTTTCTATTCTCAAGGTGCTGCTGATGGTAATGATTTTTTTTCCAAGTACCAGGAAGGAATCTTTGGTTCCTATTAAACAGCTACACCTAGCATCTTGCCCAAAGAAGTGTTCTTTTCCTAATCACATAAGAAAACTGATGAGGGATAACAGAGTAACCAGATGGCAGAGTTTGGCAACTGCAGCAAATGCAAGCCAAATAGAGTCTGAGTTAAGTGAAATACTATCAGTATTGTCTGTGAGCAAGTGGACAAGAACTGCCTGTCCTTTAGAATTTATTACCAAATACACCCACACACACAGCCCCCTATCAATAGCTACTGTAAGGTTAAAATATGAGAAGGAATACTGGAGAGCTAAGAAATGAAATGTTTTTTCATTTAGAATAAGTAAAAGTAGCAAAGATTTGTAATCAATTTTCTGCATTCTGATTAAATCTCCATCTTCTGACCACAACCAGCTCTTTGTGGACAGACAAGCTCATTATCTAGGAACAGCTGCAGACGTGGTTCTAAACTCAACCATATACAAGGTTTTGAACTCTCCCCACAATGACGGTCACAGGAATTACAATGGTGCAGGTTGTTTTCTGTCATGAATGCAAATATGCATTCAAATTTGCTCATATTTACTTTTCAGGAATGCTCATATTTACTTCTCAGGAGGAGTCCTCTCAGTAGAAAGTGTCTGACCCAGAGCTGGGTGGTTTTATTCCTATGTGCTTGCTAAGTCACATGGCATTTTTTGGATTTCAGCTTTTTGACCAACTACAGTTATTAAACATTAAAACCAAGTCACAGTGCACAAATGTTTAGTTCTCTGCAGTCTTACACCTCTATCAGAAAGACTATTTCAGAGAACCCTTTACAGTCCACAAACAATAACAAACTAAAAGTAGATATTGATTCTACCCTACATGCTCCTTCTCTAGTGGTAAATATAAATATCATATGTCACCATACTGAACTACATGTTCTATGCTTCTTTCTCCTAGTAAACAACAAAACTCATACATTCCTTTCACCCTCTGCCAATAATACTTAAACAGATGCACACAGCTCTTCATTAGGAAAATATCAGGGATAAAAATCATTCAGTGAGGAAACTAAACCTTCAAGAACCACATACATTTGCCATCCAACTTCAGACGCAATGTATTTTTGCACACTTGTGTATACGGGGAGATCAACGCAAGGATGGAGGGCGAGAAAGAGAGTCTGTACAGAGTAACAGGGTAAGAAAAAAGGAGCATAAAAATATTAAACATATATAATGTTACTAGGGTAGGTACATTTTTACATACACACGTATATACATACCCCCACATATCTATATATACACACTGAACATACCTGCACACATTTATATGCTCAGTGCACTTCATAAGCCAACTATCTCAGACTTAGAATTACAAAGCTAAAAGGGGCACTGGGAGGTCATCTGAGAAGATCTTTTCCTTGAGGCAGTTAAATGCTTAAACCATCCAAAGACCTAGCTATTTATTCTATTTTAAGAGCTCTCAAGGGATGGAGATTCATCATAGACCACACTGTATTGTACTTGTAATAGACTCGTAGGTGCCTTTCTTGACAAAACAACCTTTCACACAGATCCTTGGTCTGCCAGGCTTTCATGGGTACCTTCTAAATACACACCTCCTTCCTTTATGTGACAGGATGGCAGCTAAAGGATGTAGTTTCACTTGAAAATGCAGTCAGAGTTCAAAAGGTACAGATTTGTATGTTAACATGATGTTAATTTTTGCAACACTGCAGTCAACCACAGGCTGGCCATTCATTTCCAAAGCCTCTGGGCTAACTCTGCTGCTGCTGCTGCTAGGCAAAAATAAAAATAAAGTGAACTTTTTTTTCTTGTTCCATGCTCTCAAACCCTTTTTATTTGCTTGTAGCATCCTTCTCTTGCCATTACTTATGAGCACCGCATCAGGTTCTGACAGTAACAGTCTCCTATTTCTCACTTACTCAGGTCACTTCTTTTTGAAAATTGTTAATAGGAAAAGTACTAATCCATGCTGACATATTAGGCAGCAGCTAATGATTTAATAACAACATTTCACAGCTACCAGAGAGTTTAGAATTTTATTAACTGCCATACATACTGAGAATTCAATGAAAATAATAGATCTTGATATTTTCCAATTTAACCATATATTCTGCAACCTACAAAATATATGCATAACAGTGGCCCTGCCAAATCAATCCAAAACTTTTAAACCTTTGGAAAACTTCTAAATATAAGACTATGATGATAAAATCCTGTTCATTCACAAAGAATGAATCTGTGTGCTCAGCCGCTTGGTTGTGTCCAACTCATTGCAACCCCATGGATTGCAGCCCGCTAGGCTCTTCTGTCTATGGAATTTTCCATGCAAGCATACTGGAGGTGGTTGCCATTTCCTACTCCAGGGGATCTTCCCAACCCAGGGATCGAACTGCATCTCTCGCATCTCCTGCATTTCCAGGCAGATCCTTTACCACTAAGTCACCTGGGAAGCCCCTTACAAAGAATACTGATAAAATATATACTTATTGTCATTAGTGAAAATATGATTGCTACTGCATTTTTTTAAAAGTCCTTAACTACCATACCCCAATTTTAAACTTAAAAGAAATTAAAAGGCATCCTAGAGGAACATAACAAGTGTCCATATATCATAACCCAAGTGGATATACGAAGCTGGTAGTACAGGGAAGGCAATGGAGTAGAATGGGAGGCAGAAGGAATAAATTAAACAGAATTTGCACAGAATTATTTAAATAAACGTTCTTCTTGCCAAGAAATGCTACTACTTAACTGCTTCAAAAGAGTAAACCAATCTAAAAGGAGGCAATGGATTTGCATGGTAGAAAATTGAAGAGCTTTCTTTCAGCTACAGCTTTCACTCTCAAGAACACAAAGAGCTGAATTTTAGCCAGTTTTCTGACTGATTTTCTGCTGTTGATGGGCTTGCTTTTTATTCTGCAATTGTTTCTAATGTCTTCCAAAAAGAAAGAATGACACTAAGTCTTTTATTTGAAACTGTGTATCACATGATCAGTAATTACAGATACAAAGCCTTTTCATCTTTAAAAGGATAGCCAGTCCTTCAAGACATTATATCCATCTGTGGTATTTACTCATATTTATCACTTCTATCTCAAAGCAAAGTGAGACAAAATAAAAGGAATCAAGTATTACAAAAAACAATTTAAAGAGCAAATAAATGCTATAAATAAAATATCATTTCCAGTAAAAATTTCTTAAAAATGTTCTTAAACTAAGATTATGAAACCTTTAATATGGACAATAAAACACAAAAAACTCAAATTTTAATATGCTTCCACAGCAGTTAAATAGGGAATGTCCATAGTTCAGTGGTGTGGGGATGTGTTTATTTGGGTTTGTTTATGCAGAAGTGAGTTTGTGTATAACTGTGAGAGTGAAGTATAATTAGGGAGGTAGTTACCACCTACAACAGGCATACTTTGAAGGGTGGCAAAATATAGCTACCATATTTCATCAAATCTAAGACATCACTGATTTTGAAACACATTGTTATTTTATGCATCACTAAAGATTAAAAAAGGAATGCTTCAAATTGTACTATGAGTGCTTTATCATTACATCAATTTTGAGACTGTATCCTTGTTCTCATAAATATTAAAATATTTCTTAAAATCTAATTTTTTATTCTCCCTAGTGATTTGTCAACAAGTTTTAGATTCTCACACTGAGTCATCTCTTTAAATAAGGTTATGATTCCAAAAAGCCCTTTTAAAATGTAAATATTTCACCCAGGAGGTTTAACAGATTAAGCCATTACCAGTCATTAAGATGCAATAATCTATTAGCAGTCATTAAAACCATGAGGAATATTAATTTATCAGATTATCAGAGCAAAAAAGAGAGGTGAGAGAGATACGAAGAAAGAGTAGACACTCAGTTTGTAGACTTATCTAGTCTACTTCACAAAAGAGGCTTCAAGTGCAGCAAGAGGAGGAAACTGAGGCCACACTCAGAAGCTGTGCTTTGAGGAACAGTGCAGGAGAGAATGAGAGAGGGGAAGAACAAAAACAACAAAAAAGCAAACCTGGCAGTTTCGCCTATCTCCTAACACGAAGACAAATTAGAGATTCTTAGGACAGAGGAGATGCTCCTAAAAAACCACAATTCTGTTAAGGCTTCAAGAGCATTCAACACGTGGATTTACTAATGATAGTTTACATGTGTAGTTTTTACATTGTTAAATGATAAATACTTAAACTTTTCTCCAGACTAGAAAGCAGTTTACTCACCTGTGGTTCAATTTCATATATGATCCCTGACATCTTTTCTTTCTGTAAGGTTTCAGAAAAACACTGATTATACTAAAATGAGTCATAATGTTTGCTTTTGATTATAAGAACAGAGTTCAAAATCACCCAGGTCAAACATCCTAGGTTTTATAGGTTTTATATACAGCTGTGCCACTGATTTCCTGCAGACATATGGAAATGATTAAAACTTATCCCACCAGAATATAACTACCTGACACATATCTCTTCAGGAAGATAGTAAGCATGTTTACTTTATGATAAAAATGCCATACAAAAATATGAACTGTGCTATAGGACTTCGAGCAAATCCCTGAACCTTTAAGCTTCTTCCTATCTACAGCAGAAATAATAATTTTGCCTAAAGACTGTGTGTCCTAAGCAGATTATTTTTTGGTGAGCAAGATCCGGAAATCATTGATCTGTTCTTCCCTCTACGTGAGATTGCAGAGAGCTGTTCAATGCATATAACCCTGGAAGTGGGTAATTCTATAACTCAATACGAAAATGTCTAACTGTGAGGGACCTAATATGGCACAATATGAGCTGCAATTCAACTTAGCAAACACACCAAGCACCTGCCATAGCAAAAGTACCAAGTCATCTATATTAGGCTTATCTCCACTACGTAGAAAGCAATGATCCTTTGTGAAAACATAATGTCTTCCATTAATAACAATGCCTAACTTCCTCAAAATTGTATAAAGCACACTATTTTTAATACATTCAATTACCAAAAATAATTTTATTTTAGACATTTTAAACAGGGAGATTATATGTCACAGATATGTATAATCCAGTCTATTGAACAAAACTAAAATTTTATTTGATGACTGCTGCTGCTGCTGCTAGGTTGCTTCAGTTGTGTCCGACTTTGTGCAACCCCATAGACAGCAGCCCACCAGGCTCCTCTGTCCCTGGGATTCTCCAGGCAAGAATACTGGAGTGGGTTGCCATTTCCTTCTCCATTTGATGACTGAGGGACATTATTTAACATCTTTCCTCTCGATCTTTTCAGAGCACCTCAGAGTCAAAGGGAATAAAAACAGTAGAGTCTCTTTTCTGTCAGCACTTGCTCCTTTGTACTTCATAATCAGCTCCCTCATCTTCTTTAGGTCTCAAATATCCTGTCCTCTAAGATGCTTTCCCCAATCACAATACAAACTTATCCCTTTGTTCCTCATGTACCCATACTGCACAAGTAACTTCTTTGTCAAAGTACCTACCAAAATCAATATTTAAAAGGATTAGTTTGTCTTTCCAGCAACCATCTAGGAGAGATATAAGGAGACCATGTCACTGTTTTATCTTCAGTAGTTATCAAAGATTGTACTTCTATGACAGCAAGTTGTCAGAAAAAAAAAATCATTAATATGTAAGAGGATTATTCACCATGATCAAGTGGGATTTACTCCAGGGATGCAAGGATAGTTCAATATATGTGAATCAATAAATAAAAATAAAAATCATATGTTAACCTCAATAGATGTGGAAAAAGCATTTGATAAAAAACATCCTTTGATGATAAAAAAAAGAAAAAGCTCAACAAGCTGGGTATAAAAGAAATGTTCATCAGCCTAATCAAGGCCTATATGAAAAGTCCACAGTTAATATCAAACTCAGTGGTAAATTTAAGATCCTTTCCTCTAAGTTTAGGAACAAGACAGGGATGCCCACTCTTGCAATTTCTATTTAACATGGTATTAGAAGTCCTATTCACAGCAATTAGGCAAGAAAAGGTAATAAAAATTATCTATATCAGAGAGGGAAAAAGTAAAATTATTGTAATTTGCCAGTGACAGGATCTTACATATGGTAAACTCTAAAGATACCATTAAAAACTGTCAAAACTAATAAATTAATTTAGTAAAATTGCAAGATACAAAGCCAACATACAGAAATCAGTTGCATTTCCATACACTAACAACAAATTATCTGTTAGAGAAATTAAGAAACCAATTCCATTTACAACAGCATCTGAATCAATGAGATACTTAGGGAAAAAATATAACAAAGGAGGAAAAATATCTGGAAAATGAAAAGTATAAGACATTTATGAAATAGATGAAAGATGACACAAATAAGTGGGGAATAGCCCATGTTTTTAAAATGGAAGAATTGATAGTGTGAAAATATCCATCAGTTCAGTTCAGTTCAGTTGCTCAATCGTGTCTGACTCTGTGATCCCATGAAATGCAGCACTCCAGGTCTCTCTGTCAATCACCAGCTCCTGGAGCCTACCCAAACTCATGTCCATTGAGTCGGTGATGCCATCCAACCATCTCATCCTCTGTCGTCCCCTTCTCCTCCTGCCCTCAATCTTTCCCAGCATCAGGGTCTTTTCAAATGAGTCAGCTCTTCGCATCAGGTGGCCAAAGTATAGGAGTTTCAGCTTCAGCATCAGTCCTTCCAATTTGATGACTTCCAATGAACACCAAGGACTGACCTCCTTTAGGATAGACTGGTTGGCTCTCTTTGCAGTCCAAGGGGCTCTCAAGAGTCTTTTCCAACACCACAGTTCAAAAGCATCAACTCTTTGGCGCTCAGCTTTTTTCACAGTCCAACTCTTACATCCATACAGGACTACTGGAAAAACCATAGCCTTGACTAGACCGACCTTTGTAGGCAAAGTAATGTCTCTGCTTTTTAATATGCTATCTAGGTTGGAAAAGGCAATGGCAACCCACTCCAGTACTCTTGCCTGGCAAATCCCATGGAGGAGCCTGGTAGGCTGCATGCAGTCCATGGGGTCGCTAGGAGTTGGACAGAACTGAGCAACTTCACTTTCATGCATTGGAGAAGGACATGGCAACCCACTCCAGTGTTCTTACCTGGAGAATCCCAGGGATGGGGGAGCCTGGTGGGCTGCCACCTCTGGGGTTTCACAGAGTTGGACACAACTGAAGCGACTTAGCAGCAGCAGCAGGTTGGTCATAACTTCCTTCCAAGGAGTAAGCGTCTTTTAATTTCATGACTGCAGTCACCATCTGCAGTGATTTTGGAGCCCCCCTGCAAAATAAAGTCAGCCACTGTTTCCCCTGTTTCCCCATCTATTTGCCATGAAGTGATAGGACTGGAAGCCATGATCTTTGTTTTCTGAATGTTGAGCTTTAAGCCAACTTTTCCACTCTCCTCTTTCACTTTCATCAAGAGGCTCTTTAGTTCGTCTTCATTTTCTGCCATAAGAAATCTACATATTTAATGCAATTCCAATCACAATTTCAATGGCATTTTTTCACATAATTAAAAAAAACATATCCTAAAATTTGTTTGGAACCACAAAAGACTGTGAATAGCTAAAGCAATCTTGAGAAAGAACAAAACTAGAGGCATCACATTACCTGATTTCAAGCTGTATTACAAAGTTATAGTGATCAAAACACTATGATACTGGCATAGAAACAGGCACCTAGACCAGTGAAACAGAACAGAGCTCAGACCCAAACAAACTCATGTATGGTAAACTAATTTTTTACAAGAATGCCAAAACACAAATGGGGAAAGAAAAGTCTCCTCAATAAACAGTGTTGGGAAAACTGGGTATCTGTGTGCAAAATAATGAAACTGGACCCCTATTTTATACCACTCACAAGAAATAACTTGAAGTAGATCAAAAGTTTAAATGAAAGAACAGAAACTATAAAACTTCTAAAAGAAAGCATAGGGTAAAAGATCCCTGACACTGGCCTTGGCAATGATTTCTTGGATAAGATATCAAAAGCACAGGCAACAAAAACTGAAATAAACAAGAGGGAACACATTAAACTAAAGAGTTATATATAGTAAATAATCAGTAAATTGATCTCTCTATAGTATGGGAGAAAATATTCACAAACCATGTATCTGGTAAGGGAGTAATATCCAAAATACATAAATAACTCATATAACTTATTAACAAAAAAGCTTGTTTTTCCAGTTAAAAATGGGCAAAGAAGACATGCAATTGGCCAATAGGTAATGTGAAAAAATGATCACTATCACTAAGAATCTGGGTAATCCAAATCAAAATCACAATGAGATATCATTTCACATCTGTTAGGAGGCTTATTATTAAAAGGCAAGAGATAACAAAGACTGGCAAGGATCTGGAGAAAAGGGAGCCCTTATACATTTCAGTTGCGACTGTAAAGTGGTACAGTTAGTAAAGAAAAAAGTATGGAGACTCCTAAAAAATTAAAAGTTGATTTGCCATATATTCCAGCACTCCTGGATATATATCTAAAGGAACTGAAATCAGTATCTGGAAGAGATATCTGCATGGCCATGTTCATAGCAGCATTATACACATGGAAATAATCTAAGTGTTGACAAGAGATAAATGGCTGAAGAAGCATGTGCGCACACCCACACACAATGGAAAATAATCAGTCATGAGAAAGAGGGAAATCCTGCCATTTGCAACAACATGGATGAACCTTGAGAGTATCATGCTAAGTGAGATAAGTCAGACAGAGGAAAACAAACACTGTATGGTATCATTTATCTGTGGTATCTAAAAATGCTGAAGCCATAAAAACCAAGAGTAGAGAGGTGACTACCAGGAGGTGCGGGATGGGGAAATCGGGCAAACAATGTTTAAAGGTACAAACTTGAAACTAGAACATAATTTCTGAAAAGCTAATGCACAGCATAGTAAATACAGTCAGCAGTACTATATTATACACTTAAAACTTGCTACAAAACTAAATCTTAATTGTTCTCACCACAAAAAAAAAACAAACAAAAAATCAAATATGTGACATGACAGAGGTGTTAACTGCTAAAGTGGTAATCATATTGTAATACATAAATGTATCAAATCAACAGACTATATATCTTAAGCCTATACAATAGTCAATTATATCTCAATAAAATACAAATGAGGAACTCATAAAACATTTGTCAAGTACGTGTATGTTTAAATCAAGGCTTCATGGAAATAAAAAGCAGTTTCTCTTTACGATGGTTTGACAGTTCCTAATCTGAACAAACTGTGAAGTGTTAAGGCGTTCTTCAGGTCAGTCCTTCACTCAAGGAATGGACTGCCAACCTTCCCGCACATAAGTGAATGGTGCCGGTAATCTAACAGCAAGTGATGCTCATGTGAGTACTTTCCTCAGGTCAGCTTACCCTGATTATCTTTACTCCTACTCTCTAGGCCAAGTAACTTGAAATTCATGTCACACCCTAGAGAATAAGGAATTTGTAGCACAGAGATAAGAATTGCTGTTTCTTTTTTTTTTTTTTTTCCCAAACTATGTGAAAAATCCAGAACTGCAGCAGTAACTAAAGTATCAATTCAGTCTGGTATGTAAAGCACATCATTCTTTTAGGCAGCAGAAGTCTATTTCCAATGCTCATTCCTGCTTCCTCCCCTCCCTCTGCCTTCCCACTGCCCCAACCCAACTGCTCTGAAAAGACAGACCACCATACTGTGATTCCTTTTCAGTGTTTACACTTCTCATCCTAGGAGTCCAAAAACTCAATCAGGAATGGCAGACCCTTGGCAGGTAGAACAAGAATTTTACCAGCTTATGTTCAGAACAATTTTACACAGCTTTGACTGTTCTAGCCATTAATTAGAGCTAGATGTTAAAAGCACAGAAATCTTTCACTTTTACTCAATTAATAAAAAGCATCAATAAAATACTCCTAACTCTGCAGTCAACTGCACTGTCTCCTCAGAACATTATTTGTCAGAAGGTTCTATTGCCTCTAATCAACACACTTCAACATTAGCTTTAAATAAATAGACAGCAGTCACTGGGAAGATATTTCCATTCAGATGGGCTTTATAATGCTCCTCAAAATACTTTCTTTTTCTAGAGGGAGCACATACAGTTTTACAATTTTACAGCATGATTTGTCCATCTTTACCTGGCATCTTGGTAGCACATAGATATAATCTAAATACAATTTCTCAAATTAATAAACAATTGCCCTGAAAAGGAAGTTTTATTCAGATATTTGCAAAAACATCCATTAGATATATAATACGATTTACAGTAAAATGAACTGGTGTTGACACTGCCCCATTAGGACAACAGAAGAGAATTACAATAATTTCTAGTGATGTCCTTATAAACACATTTAAAGCTTGGCTAAGGCTACGTTTGAAGGTTAAAAAAATCTAGCAGTGAAAAAGCTCACATCAGAATAGCTATATAGCTGGGTGAGCACCTTTTCAGAAGTTCAATATTCATTATTCATTCCACTATCACATGCCTGTGTGTGTGTGTGTGTGTGTGTGTGTGTGTGTGTGTGTGTGTGTGTAGTACATGTGTATGTGTATGCATGTACACGTGGCCACACACAAGTAGTGGGAGAAGAGCACTGACACCCTCTGTAAGGAAGAGTAATTCTGAAAGGTTTCACCCAGAATTAACTGAACTATGAGATTAGCATTCCACTCTTATTTTCCAACTTCTCCACACTTTTCCTTATATAAAATGCTAATAAATCATCACAGACTTTTGCTGCCAAAGATTCTTTGATTAAGCAAATTTTACTCAGATGTCTGAATCTTCTACACTTCCTTATGGAATCTAGTTTCTGAACTCTGCTAAATCGGAATCCCCACCTTTGGTATTTGCTCACCCTCAATATCTAATCAAGCTCCACATCTTCCACCATCCCCCTCACCAGTGATATTTGATCACTCTGGCCAGATCACCAAGAATCCTGTTGTGTCAGTTTAGCAATATCCCCTAGCCCTTGACTCACTGGAAAAGACACAGATGCTGGGAAAGACTGAAGGGCAGGAGGAGAAGGGGGCAACAGAGGATGAGATGGTTGAATGGCATCATCGACTCAACATGAGTTGGAGCAAACTCTGGGAGATGGAGAAGGGCAGGGAAGCCTGGCTTTCTGTAGTCAATGGGGTTGCAAAGAGTCAGATATGAATAAGTGACTGAACCTAGCCCTTCATGTTCCCTCTTAGCAATTTTCTCTCCACTTATGACCACCACACTCTTTGACTCTTAAGTCCCCACTTTTCCTTGCAGTATTCAGAATGGAACCCAGTTCTACAGATATCTCCCTCCCGCTACTGCAATGGATCTATAATCTGTTTTTTACCAATTTGCCTACTGTCCAGCCCTGGCTTTTCTTTGACAGTACTTAAACCATTATCAGTTTATGCCGATAGTAAGAGATTAATTATTGTCCCTACTAATGAGATAGTAGGGGTACTACTAGATGGTTAAGACAGTACACAGGGTCGATTGTGTGTGTTTGTGCTGGAAGTCACAGGGACAAAGGGAATAAACAATTGAGGAGGAAATCTAACAAGGAAAATTAAGACAAATAATCTACTTTGGAATCTTGCTTATAATGAAGATTGAATATTTGATTCAGCATTATCTTAGATGTGATAATTTAAACATTTCCTTGAGATCTATCAATCATTTTTCATAAGTTTCCTACTTCAGAATGATAATGTATAGGAAAATCACATTTTATATTTTCCTTTTATTGTCATGCCACTTGAGAAAATGGAGGACATAAAATCTGGAGAAATAGAAAATGAGTATTTAAAAATAAAGTATTTTTCTCTGTTCCATTATAAATGGATTACCTTCATTTCAGCAATAGTTTATTTAAAAGCAAATGTAATTTAATTAAATACAATTTCTATTAAAGTAAACATTAAAGAGTTAATACTTTCTCTTGTTAAACCTATTTTTTGAACATATACTTCCATTAAGTGTCAGTGATGAATATAATTTGCTTTTAGGACAAAGGTATTAAATGTATATTTCAAAGTGTTAGGTGTATATTTACTTTTTTAAAAGTCAATATTTTTACTACTAAGTGCAAGAAGCCAATCTTAGAAGGCTGTATACTATAATATTTCAACTTTATGACCTTTCTTAAAGGGCAAAACTATAAAGACAGTAAAAATATTGGGGCTTCCAAGGTGGCACTAGTGGTAAAGAACCCACCTGCCAATGCAGGAAATAAGAGACATGGGTTTAATCCCTGGGTCAGGAAGATCTCCTGAAAGAGGAAATGGCAAACCACTCCAGTATTCTTACCTGGAGAATCCCTTGGATAGAGGAAATGGTTTCCAGTCAGGGGCAATAAACAGGCAGAGCACAAAGGATTTTTGGGGTAGTGAAAATACTCTGTATATTATACTGATAGATACATGTCATTACACATTTTTCTAAACCCACTGAATTACAACATCAAGACTGACCTCTTAGGTAAACTACAGATTTCAGTTGATTACAGCTGAATGGCATTAGTGACTCAATGGATATGAGTTTGAGCAAACTCTGGGAGATAGCAAAGGACAGGGAAGCCTGGCGTGGTGCAGATCATGGGGTTCCAGAGAGTCAGACACGACTTAGCAACCAAATAACAACAATGATTGATGTATCGATATAAGTTAATCCTTGATTTTTAAAAAAGTATATTTTGGTGACCAATGTTGATAATGGGGAAGCTATACAAAATCACTGCAGATGGTGACTGCAGCCATGCAATTAAAAGATGCTTACTCCTTGGAAGAAAAGTTATGACCAATCTAGATAGCATATTGAAAAGCAGAGACGTTACTTTGCCAACAAAGGTCCGTCTAGTCAAGGCTATGGTTTTTCCAGTGGTCATGTATGGATGCGAGAGTTGGACTGTGAAGAAAGCTGAGCACCGAAGAATTGATGCTTTTGAACCAGGGTGTTGGAGAAGACTCTTGAAAGTCCCTTGGACTGCAAGGAGATCCAACCAGTCCATTCTAAAGGAGATCAACCCTGGGTGTTCTTTGGAAGGAATGATACTAAAGCTGAAACTCCAGTACTTTGGCCACCTCATGCAAAGAGTTGACTCCTTGGAAAAGACTCTGATGTTGGGAGGGATTGGGGGCAGGAGGAGAAGGAGACGACAGAGGATGAGATGGCTAGATGGCATCACTGACTCAATGGACGTGAGTTTGAGTGAACTCCAGGACATGATGATGGACAGGGAGGCGTGCTGCAATTCATGGGGTCGCA
Source organism: Bos indicus (assembly GCF_029378745.1). Taxonomy (NCBI): domain Eukaryota; kingdom Metazoa; phylum Chordata; class Mammalia; order Artiodactyla; family Bovidae; genus Bos; species Bos indicus. The sequence continues at coordinate 35,211,131 of NC_091765.1, forward strand.
AAGAGTCAGACATGACTGGGCAACTGAACTGAACTGATACATGTATCAGGGCAGAGAGTATGTGGGAAATTTGTATATCTTCCTCACAATTTTACTGTTAGTTCAGTTCAGTCGCTCAGTCGTGTCTGACTCTTTACAACCCCATGGACTGCAGCACACCAGGCCTCCCTGTCCATCACCAACTCCTAGTGTCTACTCAAACTCATACCCATTGAGTCGGTGATGCCATATAACCATCTCATCCTCTGTCATCTCCTTCTCTTCCCGCCTTCAATCTTTCCCAGCATCGGGGTCTTTTCAAATGAGTCAGCTCTTCACATTAGGTGGCCAAAGTATTGGAGTTTCAGCTTCAACATCAGTCCTTCCAATGAACATTTAGGACTGATTTCCTCTAGGACACTGGAAGATGAACTCTCCAGGTCGGTAGGTGTCCAATATACTACTGGAGATCAGTGGAGAAATAACTCCAGAAAGAATGGAGAGACTGAGTCAAGGCAAAAACACCACCCAGTTGTGGATGTGACTGGTGATGGAAGCAAGGTCCGACGCTGTAAAGAGCAATATGGCATAGGAACCTGGAATGTTAGGTCCATGAATCAAGGCAAATTGGAAGTGGTCAAACAGGAGATGGCAAGAGTGAACGTCGACATTTTAGGAATCAGCCAACTAAAATGGACTGGAATGGGTGAATTTAACTCAGATGACCATTGTATCTACTACTCTGGGCAGGAATCCCTTAGAAAAAATGGAGTAGCCATCATAGTCAACAATAGAGTCCGAAATGCAGTACCTGAATGCAATCTCAAAAATGACAGAATGATCTCTGTTCGTTTCTAAGGCATAATCCAAGTCTATGCCCCAACCAGTAAAGCTGAAGAAGCTGAAGTTGAACGGTTCTGTGCAGGCCTACAAGACCTTCTAGAACTAAAACCCAATTTTACTGTAAACCTAAGTAAGTCTGATCTTTAAAAAATGAATTCTTAAAAAAAAATTTAAATCTATGTTTCCTCTGAGCTTATATTGCTTCCTCAAATCCTCCTTTCCAAAATTAAGCAGAACAAGTTTTATTAAATATTATCCAGTGATATTTGATCATATGCAACTGCCTAAATAAGGAAAGCTTAGTCAATTCTTTTCCCCAAAATTTGCCTCAGACATTGTGATTTTTACCAAAAACTCTCATCATTATCCACATGTAACCTTCTGATAGTTTAACAATTTATCCTGAAATGCCTCCTTCACCTTTGGGTAAGGCAAACTGTAATATTTGAGAGACATCTGTAAAGAATAGCAGAAAGACTGGCTCTATTCTGGGCTAACAATAATGAGAAACAGTAATTGCTCTGATTGAACCAATTTCACTTCCTAGAAAATCCCATTCATCATAATCATAAACAATTTGATTTCTATTTCTTTTAGGTCAAGGAACATGAATCAAATTAAAGGCAAATATATTCTTAGTGTTTTAAACCCATAACCCTTATTTTCTAAAGTACAAGAAGTCAAATTTAATAATTAACAGCAACTCAATTTCACCTCAAAGAAAAAATATGAAATGAAACAATTTACTCATGGTACACAACTAAAGACATCTTCATGATTTTTTTCTAACATTAATACAGCATGGCTTTTTATATCCAAATATCTGACCATTATGATCCTTCTTTTCCTTGAGGCAAATTAACAGATTTGTTTTGAGATATTCTGTGCACAGAGACTCTATAAACAAATAACCTGTTATTGTCACATGGCCCCTTATTTTTTCTGAAATTCTGTGACTGAAATCCACATTCTTTCTCAATCCAACCCTGAGATGTTCATCAAATGACCTTCTTTATGAAATGTGCCTTCTTTCAGTCTCAGAGAACTGGGAGAAGTAGGGAAAGGCAGATAAAGGCAGTTAGCTGACCACCAGCTCTGTCTTCTGTATCAGCCCAGAAGTGTTCTTTTGTCAGTAAATCTGGAAGCTTTCAGAGTCTTCCAATTCATATACTATTGGTAAGGACTAAAATTAATGGGAAATTTAATTTTTTAATGAAAAAGTTGCCCTTTTTTTCCAGGGAAAACAAAACTAAAACGTTCTCTAAAGCCATAGAAAGGCAGATTAATCCCCTCTCCTGCACCTCTTCCTCTGCCTCACTATTTTGCTTTTTCTCTCCTTTCTTTCTCCTGCTTCATTCTTAAATATTCTCCATACCCCTGTCTCTGTCTTTCCAGTTTTCTCTGGAGCCGGAGTGCAGATGGTGCAGAAAGCAAAGATGGAAGAAGATAGGGAAAGAGATATTGATGGCTTTTGTGTCTGACATTTCTTTCAGAAGAATGTCTTTAACGTCCATTCATGGTGTAGTATGTATCAAAACGTCATTGCTTTTGTATATCACATTTTGTATATTTCATTACTTGTGTATATCACATTGCCCAGATTTTTCCCTTGGTGAAAAATATAAATCACATTTTTCTAATGAACTATTGTTACTACCACCACTAGATAATTATTAGTAAATGCTTACTCTGTGCCAGGAAATTTTCTAAGTGTTTTTTTTTTAATTTTGTAAATATTTACCCATTTGATCCTCATACCATCATGAGGTAGATATTACTGTTATACTCAACTTGTAGATAAGCAAATTGAGGTACAGAGAGGTTAAATAACTTGCACAAAAGTCATTAGCTTGTGCAATGACAGAGTAACTATTCAATACCATACAATCTATCACTCCACACACAGTCACAGCCACATTTCATTTATATGATGATGTCCACTCTTAAGTGTTATTTGATATCAAATTGATGAAATACTGAATATCTATACATTTCTCAGTTTTTCGTCCCTTAATAGGAGTGATGGTAGTGGGTCAGACTGTGAGCTGATGAGAAGGCAGGTGACTGAAACAGTGAATGTACTAACACAGAGATTCTAAACGGGATTTGTAAGACTCATAGGGCTTCCCAGGTAGTGGTAAAGAATCCACCTGCCAATGCAGGAGATGCAGGTTTGATCTCTGGGTGGCGAAGATCCCCGGGAGAAGGAAATGGCAACCCACTCCAGTATTCTGACCTGGGAAATCCTATAGATGGAGGAGCCTGGAGGGCTACAGTCCATGGGGGTCACAGAGTTGGACATGACTCAGCAACTGAGCATACACATGGTTGACTCATATTAATAAGGACATGAAGGGAAGAATTTTAGGAAGGAGATAAAATAATTATCTCTTTATTCTTAATTTTGAGAGTTGCCTTATGTATTTAAAAATTTTGTTCCAACTCTAAAATATATAAACACTAAAAGTTTGTTCTAAGTTTAAAGCCAACACAATTAAAAGACTTGTAAAATGTCTAAAACTATCTTTAGTTTTCTCTAGTAAATGGAACAAAGCAAAAGTAGGCTATAATAATACTAATATATCTCCAATGACTTTCTTATTTTAGAAAACCAAATATCATCAAGGGAAAAATGTTAGTAGTCACAAGGAAATTTGGCCTAATTTATCATCTTCCTCTCCCATTTCTTTCCATCATACACTAGAGGTCCTTCAACTCTTCTAACTTGATAGGATAGTATTTTGCATATTAATTTTGAAATGCCTTATAAAAAAATAGAAATATACAAAACAGTGAAGGCTTCAGATCTATGGAGAAACAAAACCATGAAAGGCTTCTTAGTGTGTTTGTGATTTACATCAGCTAGAAATAATGGAGTTAATTTGGATAAAGGAAAATTGGGTTAAACATCAGGAAATAATTTCTTATAAAAACAGCAATTAGACTATGCAAGGACAATTCAATGGAAAATACTTAACATCCATGATTAGAACTGTTCACAGGAAAACAATCAAAATACTTTTGGTTATACTTCAAAAAATATCTTGTGTGGGTTGGGGACATGCAGGTAGGTAACTTTCCATTCTTTTCAAATTATCTATTTACTCCAGATGTTATTCTTAGCTAATCTCTGGGCTGTATCTATTTTCTCTTATTTTAACTTAATTCTTTCCTTTAAACATACCAGGTCAAAGGCTTTCACTCAAATATTTTCTTCAAGAAAGGAAAACTGATTACTTCGCCTGATTGTTCCTGCAGTGTCCCAGAGTATTAGTTTCTTTATAACACAAAGCAACAGCTGTGTAAAACGAACAGAAGTAACTGCTTACATCAGCATCACTAGAAAGACTTCAGAATCTACAGGAAACTAAAAAATAATCTACTGAGGATGTCGGGTGTGTGTGTACATTCATGCACACACTATTGTGTGGAATCTTCTCCAGATGGTAAGAGAAAAAACAACTCTGAGCATTCAGTGATACAGCCAGTTTCAAAAATTACTATTTATCCATGTAGTAAAATAACTTCACATTTGGAGAACAGATCATAAATAATTTCATTAGGAAAACTAGAAATCCTCTTAAAATTATGCATATAATTTAATCATCGCAAACTTCTCTCCTTGGGAGAAATTGTGCACAGAACCAGAATTGTGCACTAGGGAGAAAAATGACCATTTCATAAGTCTTAGAAGAATTAAATAATTGTCTTTCAAGGATTTATTACTGTACCTACACAACTACTATCATTTCATAAGTCCAGCATGTTCACTTGATATTGTTTATCACACCAAATCCCTGGCTTTTCTCCTTTATTGAGTGGGAATGAATTATTCTTTATAGGGTACCCAGGATACCCATTAGCACTTATTTATATTCCTTTTTCCTCAGTAAGGACACATAACACTATAATAAATACCCCATTTTGAGCTCACAGTTTTCTAACAAAACTGCCACTACTTCAAACAAAAGTTAACATCAAATATTTGATCTTTCAAAAAAGCTGACAGAAAGTTGCTAATTAGAACACTGCCCTAAAGCACAGGAGGGGTAGCAGAAACAAAACAAAAGTTTTCTATTAGAGAGTTTCCATTCACAACAGCTGTCTAATTGTCCTGATAATTATTGTATTTTTTGTAATTTCAATAAGCTTTATTTTAAAAGAAAAAAATCTAAAATGCTAATTTTGAAGAAATCCTAGGAATATTTTCCTGCTTATGTTCTAAATTCATTCAATTATACTAAGTTGCTGCATTTTAGGTTCCAACACAGTAAAAAAATGCACTTTCAAAATAAAATAATGCATTCCAAAAATTTTAGTACTCCAGATTTCCATCTACATAATCAATGCTACTTGCCATACCTGCCCCAACCATGTAAATAAAACATAGCCAGAATAACCAGAATTGTGCACCCTACTTGAAATATTACATATTTTATGACTTGATATGAGAAACCTTGAGGAGGACATGGCAACCCACTCCAGTATTCCTGCCTGGAGAATCCAATGGACAGAGGAGCCTGGAGGGCTACAATCCACGGGGTTACAAAGAGTCCAACACGACTGAGCGACTAAGCACATGAGAAACCTTATGCTTTCAGCACAGCTTATCATGAAAAGTGTGCAAAAAGAGCTGGTCTTGTGAAGAAAATCAGCAATAGCTCCCTTGATTCTAAGTTTACAATCCAATGATGAATTTAGCTTTCAATATCAGAGTGATTTTTGCGGCGGAGAGAAGATGGGTGATGTCTTGAGGAGGTCTGGGTGTAGAGATATGAGAGAAATAAGAGTGGATTAATCTCAGGGATCATTTTGGTAACACCCACAACATATTCATAGAAAAGTCTCTTAAGTCTACCTCATCAACAATATTCTCAGCATTTGAAATGATGATTACTGATTCCTCAAATAGGGGCTACCCACTCTTGATTTAGAGATCTGGAGATGACACTGAAAGCCTTTCACTTTTAAGTGTCCAAGGAACCTTTCAAATAAAAAGGGAAATCGGTAAGTTTGTTGCCACTGCTGCTATAGCTGATGTTTTCACCTAGACTGAAAAGACCTGAAAAGACCAGCTGTCAGAGATCAACATCTTTATTTCCATCATAAACCATTTTCCCTTCTCTTGCCCTAAAATTACAGGAAAATATGGTTTATTTTAAAATGAACTGCTCTTTGATAGCTGAGCATATACCTAACATGACTCATATTCAGAGATGATGTTCATGATCTTGTCATTCTCCATGTGTCCTGGATGCACAGTTTATCTGAAAATATCATGGTAACTTTTACCAGAGAGCACTTTTAATATGCTGCTGGTAAAGTCTGTCACTTCAGCTCTGTATACTTGATTCATGTAACAATACAACTCTGGAACCTCTCTGTTCTTGTTTTGCTCATAATGTAATGCTAACTCATTTCTCAAGAGCATGTTGTTTCATTATGGCATAAGAATGTGACATAATAGCAGCCTAACTAATTTGTACCTGGAGAACAATACAGTAGCCTAACCTACATTTTATTTATTATATTCTTCAGAATTGCAGAGGCCCCAACGAAACCCAAAAGGAGAAACGTGGGTCCCTCCTAATTGTAAAGTCTCTAAGACAGCCCCCATTCTGAGATGCCAAAATAATTTTGGATCACAATATTATCAATAGTTGGAATGGTTTCAGGAGTCCTCAGAGTTTCAGGATACCCACAGTAGGTTCATAAGTAAGCCAACATTTTATAGAAAAAACATATCTGATTAAATTTGCCCTCCACAAATTTCCCTCACAGGAATCACCAACCTCAACAGAGCAGTTTGCCTCTGTGATAGAACACCTCTTTATAATGGCTATGTTGAACACAATATCTAGTAGAGATCCACTCATTGTGTTTATTTAAGAAATGAACATCTTTTCATTGCTAAAGCCATGGCCCCTTCATTCTTCCTCTTCTCTAAAGTTTCTCTTCCATCATTTCAAAAACTGTATCTTTGTTTCTGAAGCTCTTTACCAAAGGGCCTCTTTAAAACTGTGATGACTGTTGCACCTCTATATCCACTCCTATAAAAAATCTTTTAACTCTTTTTTTCCTGAATTCATTTAACCCAACTGCTTCTGAAGACTTGGTTTGGTGCCCTCTGATCTCCTAGTAATAAACGCCTTCTCTCAGTGGGCTTACTCATTTTGATAAAAACTACTTAGCCTATTATTCAACCCATTTCACCATTTTGTCCACCTCTCTTTAATACCAATTGAGATTTGGTATTAATACTCAAGTTGAGATCACAGCCTATTCAACGTATGAAAATCCCATAGTAATTCATGATCAATCAATGTAGCTACTACCACAATTATGTCCTATCCAATCTTAGGTCTCACCTATTACTAAAAGAGCCTTTCTATTATAAGCTGACAAAATTCTATTTATTAGTTTCGATATGTGAATGACACAAAAAGCTTATCTTTACTTATATGCCTTTGTACCAACTCCTGCTATTTCATCTTTTTCCTGTGTATGTTTATCCCACTTCACTTCAAAATACAACTCAATCTCCTCCAAGAAGGAAGCCTTCCTTGTTTACTTTCAGATTAGATCAGATCAGATCAGTCACTCAGTTGTGTCCGACTCTTTGTGACCCCATGAATCACAGCATACCAGGCCACCCTGTCCATCACCAACTCCCGGAGTTCACTGAGACTCACGTCCATCGAGTCAGTGATGCCATCCAGCCATCTCATCCTCTGTCGTCTCCTTCTCCTCTTGCCTCCAATCCCTCCCAGCATCACAGTCTTTTCCAATGAGTCAACTCTTCGCATGAGGTGGCCAAAGTACTGGAGTTTCAGCTTTAGCATCATTCCTTCCAAAGAAATCCCAGGGCTGATCTCCTTCAGAATGGACTGGTTGGATCTCCTTGCAGTCCAAGGGACTCTCAAGAGTCTTCTCCAACACCACAGTTCAAAAGCATCAATTCTTTGGCGCTCAGCCTTCTTCACAGTCCAACTCTCACATCTATACATGACCACAGGAAAAACCATAGCCTTGAGTAGACGAACCTTTGTTGGCAAAGTAATGTCTCTGCTTTTGAATATGCTATCTAGGTTGGTCAAAACTTTCCTTCCAAGGAGTAAGCGTCTTTTAATCTCATGGCTGCAGTCACCATCTGTAGTGATTTTGGAGCCCAGAAAAATAAAAGTCTGACACTGTTTCCACTGTTTCCCCATCTATTTCCCACGAAGTGGTGGGACCAGATGCCATGATCGTTTTCTGAATGTTGAGCTTTAAGACAACTTTTTCACTCTCCACTTTCACTTTCATCAAGAGGCTTTTGAGTTCCTCTTCACTTTCTACCATAAGGGTGGTGTCATCTGCATATCTGAGGTTATTGATATTTCTCCCAGCAATCTTAATTCCAGTTTGTGTTTCTTCTAGCCCAGCGTTTCTCATGATGTACTCTGCATATAAGTTAAATAAACAGGGTGACAATATACAGCCTTGACGAACTCCTTTTTCTATTTGGAACCAGTCTATTGTTCAATGTCCAGTTCTAACTGTTGCTTCCTGACCTGCATACAAATTTCTCAAGAGGCAGATCAGGTGGTCTGGTATTCCCATCTCTTTCAGAATTTTCCACAGTTTATTGTGATCCACACAGTCAAAGGCTTTGGCATAGTCAATAAAGCAGAAATAGATGCTTTTCTGGAACTCTCTTGCTTTTTCGATGATCCAGCGGATGTTGGCAATTTGATCTCTAGTTCCTCTGCCTTTTCTAAAACCAGCTTGAACATCAGGAAGTTCACAGTTCACATATTGCTGAAGCCTGGCTTGGAGAATTTTGAGCACTACTTCCCTAGCATGTGAGATGAGTGCAATTGTCTGGTAGTTTGAGCATTCTTTGGCATTGCCTTTCTTTGGGATTGGAATGAAAACTGACCTTTTCCAGTCCTGTGGCCACTGCTGAGTTTTCCAAATTTGCTGGCATATTGAGTGCAGCACTTTCATAGCATCATCTTTCAGGATTTGCAATAGCTCAACTGGAATTCCATCACCCCCACTAGCTTTGTTCGTAGTGATGCTTTCTAAGGCCCACTTGACTTCACATTCCAGGATGTCTGGCTCTAGGTCAGTGATCACACCATCGTGATTTTCTGGGTCGTGAAGATCTTTTTTGTACAGTTCTTCTGTGTATTCTTGCCATCTCTTCTTAATATCTTCTGCTTCTGTTAGGTCCATACCATCTCTGTCCTTTATCGAGCCAATCTTTGCATGAAATGTTCCTTTGGTATCTCTGATTTTCTTGAAGAGATCCCTAGTCTTTCCCATTCTGTTGTTTTCCTCTATTTCTTTCCATTGATCACTGAAGAAGGCTTTCTTATATCTTCTTGCTATTCTTTGGAACTCTGCATTCAGATGCTTATATCTTTCCTTTTCTCCTTTGCTTTTCGCTTCTCTTCTTTTCACAGCTATTTGTAAGGCCTCCCCAGACAGCCATTTTGCTTTTTTGCATTTCTTTTCCATGGGGATGGTCTTGATCCCTGTCTGCTGTACAATGTCATGAACCTCATTCCATAGTTCATCAGGCACTCTTATCTATCAGATCTAGGTCCTTAAATCTATTTCTCACTTCCACTGTATAATCATAAGGGATTTCATTTAGGTCATACCTGAACGGTCTAGTGGTTTTCCCTACTTTCTTAATTTAAGTCTGAATTTGGCAATAAGGAGTTCATGTTCTGAGCCACAGTCAGCTCCTGGTCTTGTTTTTGCTGACTGTATAGAGCTTCTCCATCTTTGGCTGCAAAGAATATAATCAATCTGATTTCGGTGTTGACCATCTGTTGATGTCCATGTATAGAGTCTTCTCTTGTATTGTTGGAAGAGGGTGTTTGTTCGTTTACTTTAACCCTCCTGAATTCCTCTAGAGCACACAGAGACTATATATTAAAAGCTGAAATCACCATCACATAAGGACTCCAAGTTATTTCACATGTGATCATCTCTTTTTTTTAATCTAGTTGACTTAACATGAGGAAAGATTATGACCTTTTCACCCAGACAAACAAACTTGAATGTCATCTCTGTTACTTCCCACCTGCATCATCTTTGGCAACTGTTGATTTCTTGGATTCTCAATTTCTCTGCCTGTTATGAAAATAATGCTGTTGTTGATAATTCTTTGAAAATCCCTTCTTCAAAATGAATATAGCATTCTTGAGAATCAAAGTCATGTCATATTTTTTCTGTATTTTCTATCCCTTATAGGAAATAGTATGTATGAATTATTACTCAATAAAAATTAGTTGGTTTGATATGTTTTAAAGACAGTGCTAGAACATGTTTATCCAGAACTCTTCTAATTGTACAACTCAGACATTTATTCTCTATATTCTCATGGTGCACCCTCTCTCATTGTGCTGCTAAGTAATGAAGTCTAGTAATCTCTTTATGATATACTAATCCCCACAGACTATAATAATTGTAACAACTTCAAGGGCCTTACCCAGTGGAATGTGTAAGTGAAGAGAAACTTGTGAAGTGTTTTTAACTTAAAGCATCTTTATTATTGGAAAGTTATGCTGGCAGATTACCAACAGAAACCCAAATTGTTAAGTGTTTTTAAGAAAAGAATATATTGTAGGCAAGGGAAAGCTGAGTGTTTAACAGCAGTAAACTGTTACTTTAAGTTAGGAATATTCTGTTTTCATGACAGCAGATAGGTACAATGAGTATTTAAGTTGGGTTTTAAAAGTAAATTTTAATAACCATATTTTTGAGCTTTTAGTTTATGTAAACACTCAAAATAAACCGTGGAATTTCTTACTCAATATTTTAAAAATATTTTTAAATGTTGAGTTTGACACCTGGCAGATGATAAAAGACAGTTAAAGAATGTTATTAAGTCAGGTATATCTAGGGTTAGAGAACACAGAGATATTTCAAGGTTATTTTCACATAGCCATGGCTACATATCAATAAGTCAGTCATCAGGGGAAAAGCAACAATGATGAAAACAATATAAACCATATCCACAATATAATAGAATGTATTAAATCTGCTTGAATGCCCAAGTACAATTTCTACAGAATCTAATTTTTGAGATAGAAACACTAGAATAAGGCAAATTGTAGATACACTGTCTATCTCCCAGAAGAGAAGGTCACTTTAGACTGGAAATAGACACATTTCAGTAGAATAAAACGGACAGGTGACTGGATAGAAGGCAAGATGCTGGGACAGTGAGGAAATCTGGAAACTTTAGAAGAATCTGAAAATCAATGAGAGTCAAAGAGAATGTTGGAGCTGAATCAGAATGGAGATTAAAACATCAACACAGATGGGAGAGAGAGGGTAAGAGAGAAGAAGAAAGGAGAGGAGAGCCCAGCATAGGTGGATCATCACAGAAAATTCAGTTTGAAAATTAAGTAAAAGGGTTTATGCTCAAAACTAAGACTAAAACATCAAAGACGCACTAGATAAGTATAGAGAGTAACCCAGTGATTCACACGATTCACACCCATAAAATCAAGTAAGGAAACAAACAAACCTGAACTAATAAGGAGGGATGAGATGTTGAGAACAGCCTCTTTCATTCTCAGTAAAATCTTTGGTTGTGGTGGAGAGACCTACATATTAATGCATTTTAGCAACAGTGACGGTTTACAGCAATTCCATGGTTTTTTAAATGATACCCTTCTTCTTTTTGAGAGTAACTTATTTTTCTCATATCTCAATTAAATTTATCCCAAACTTTCTTATTTTATTTCTGTACAAATTACTACTCATCATTGTGTGGATATCCATTAATAAAATATAAACTTATAAACTTATTGATAATATTCTTGTAAGTACCTTAAATTCACTGTGTATTCTTATCTTTGTAATAATATCTTCAAAATTAATATACTTCTAATGATTGTGATTGAAAAATATATTTAGGAAGTACTTATATACTTAGAATAAAACATGGATACTTTAAATGATTAACTGCTAATATTTTAATATCTAGCATCTTTGCAATTCTTTGTATTTGCAAGTATATTAACAGAGAAATATGGAAACTCCAAAATTTGCTGATTAATTTTACCTGGTTTTATAATGCTAGGTGAAATAATTTATATGGCTATGTATTATTATAAATACATATAAGGAGATAACATAAGGTTATGTTTCATTAAACTCTAAGAATTTTACTAAATTCAGGCTTCTAACAAGCAACTTTCAGGAATTAAAGATATAACAAAAAAATTCATGGCCTCAGTCTAACAATATCATCATCCTGAACTGATTAAACACTGGTAAATTAGTTAAATTATCTATATAGGTTAATTATATACTACTTAAATCAGGTTGTATAAAATGATCTTTTACATAAGTTTTAAAAGCTGATATTAGAATTCTTCTAACATTGGCAAAAAAAAAAAAAACCTGTAATTTGCAATTAGGTACTTTTGCCTTAGATCTGCTTTTACTGCAATTGATTATTATGGTAAAATTATTTCAGAAATCACAAAAGGAAGACAATTTAAATATCATTTTTAAACTTACATATATGCATTTCACTTCGACTGATAGTAGCTAGCAAGTTAAAATCTGAGAATTATTCTATGACTTTAAAAATGCTATAAATTTTCAATGATCTAAAGAAAATGCCTTTTTGATGGCCCTATTTTCAAAAACTGCTATATCAAGGTTTTAAATATACGGTGTACTATTTTATAGTCCAAGACTATATACTTATTTTTCCTCTATGTAGCTATTTTAATTTTCCATTATTTATAATATGAGTTATACTCATGAACTCATATCTTGATTCTTAATTTCTAGAAATCAACATCTCCAGCTTTAACTTAGCTTTCCCTAGAAATTTTAATATTGAACTAAAGATTCTCTGGTTTCACTCATTCTAGTGTATCATCTCAATTACACTTTTATTTCTCTAACTCATCTTGCCTACAAAATTTTCAACCCAATTCAGATTTGTTCCCTATATCAGCCATCCCTTTAAGGGTAAAACAACTCTCCAATTATTGTCGTGCACTTCCCCTATTTTACTACATTTGCATGCCACATCTGTGCACCATTATGATAGAAACATGTAGTTATAATCTGTTTATATGTCTGTCTTCTTCAATAGATAATATTATCCATGAAGTCAGAGTTGTCATCTACCACACATCTTTTTACACAGTTATCAAGAGTTTCTTCTCCTTTCCAAGATAGTTTAATTCTAAGCCATCCTTAAAGGAGTGGGTAAATAATAGGGTAACACTAGTGCAGTGTGAGGAATTCCAATTCGCAACATGTTCCCCAAGCTAAACATCCTGGGGATAACCATAGCCAAAATAACAAGAAGATTAAAATTCTTAAGAATATAAGTCTTTTTTTACCTATTCTTATAGAATTTAGAAGAGTTTCAGGCACATTGTAAACAGTCTTTTACTGACTTCCAAGGATAGGTATACCACTGGTGGTTGGGTTTAGTGAGACAATACTTGGCATAGGTGGGTGGGATCAGAGAAGATTCTATCAAAGACAAGACATGAGCATTAGTACACTAAGGTCAGGATTCTAGATCCTCACAAACAGTGCCAAGTAGATCACAGATGCAGTCTTGGAGCAGAGGATTAGAATCCAGGGGAAGAAAGATGTAATTGTTGGCTTTCAAAGTGTTCAAGTTGTGAAACATCTGTATGTACTTATGGTTTTGGTAAAAACCACATCAAATGCTATTTTGTTCCTCATCATGCTGCCTTATGATCTATCTCTGCATGCTATCACATTCATAAAACACCAATCCAAGTCTAAAGGTCTCACCAAAGAAAAATAAAAAAGAATGCAAGTTTTACCAATTGTCAAGAAGCAGCAAAGGGTAACTGGAGGAAATGGGATAAGGGGATGAGTGAGAGAGCATTTAGATTTCTATAAAACAAGTAACAAACTAACAACAGAAGAAAACCTCTTTAGACAAAGTTGCACTTAACATTCAATAGCTGCTTCACAACTTCTTGTCCTAATATTTCTGTAAGAATTCTGGAATACCTCTGATTTTCCTTCTCTCTTCATTTCTAAACTTATTATTTTTAGGTTATAGATTATTTTATGGGATTATTCTTTTAAGCCTACTTTTAAAAATACTCAATTAACTGTGTGTCCTTTCTTAACGTAACTCTATTTACCACCTCTGCTATTTCAGACCCCTATCCATTATCCTGATAACCAAAAAGAAGACCTGAAGAGTTCAGAAACACAACTGTGAATTCTTCTTTAACCAATGATGACTGAAGAAAAAAATTACAACTATTTCTTTAATATTTTGGTTATCATTGTACGCTATATACAGGACTTCCAGGTGGTGCAGTGGTAAAGAATCTGCCTGCCAATGCAGGAGAGGCAAGAGACGCAGGTCCGATCCCTAAGTGGAAAGATCCCCTGGAGTAGAAAATGGCAACCCACTCCAGTATTCTTACCTGGGAAATCCCATGGACAAAGGAGTTTGGCAGGCCTCAGTCCATGGGGTCACATAGTATCAGACATGAGTGAGCAACTAAGCAAACATACACACACACACAACTCTAAAGAACTGAATATAAATTTTTTGTGCCAAAATATAAATATAACTACAGGAATAGATCCTGACATAGAGAAACAACTGTAGGATACAAAATTTGAAGAAAAAAGATTAGACCTTAAGAATTGAATTCAGGAAATTGTAGCTACTCTTTTCCTTAGTGGTTAAAAAAAGAAAAATACGAATTCAATTTGTGGTTTGAAATACCGTCATGTAGCTTCTGAAGTGCTACAAAGTCAAGTTTGAGATCCACTAGATTAATATAAGTGAAAGCCACTCAGTCATGTCTGACTCTTTGCAACCCCATGGACTATACACTCCATGGAATTCTCCAGGCCAGAATACTGGAGTGGGTAGCCTTTCCCTTCTCCAGGGGATCTTCCTACAAAATCCAGGGGATTCGAACCTAGGGATCGAATCCAGGTCACCTGCATTGCAAGCCACAAGGGAAGCAGTCACAAGTGCCAAATAGCCTCTTGTTGACGTGACATCTTAAAAGGGCTTGTTGGCCCCTGACAAACATAAACCATGACAGCAATTGATATCAAGCTCTAAAAATGAAATAAAGTGCATCCAAATTAAATCTTTTGCCATAGGATATATTCAGCAGAAATGGCTAGAAATTTTCAAAAATTTCAAGAGAAATGCTCTCCTTTCCAGAATCTCAAGGCCAACAAAGGAAGCATTCCTAGTGAATATACTTTTTCGCCCTATTTTCATTCCCACTTTATTACTGACAAATCCAGAAACTTGGGTGATATGATGAGGTTCTCAAATGTCCATTAACTTAATAGTCCTAACCTTCTCTGCATGGCAGATTGGGAACAAATAAATACATTAAAATTTTTATAATAATCTAGGCCTCCCTCCCTTAACATCTGGGTGAGCTCATAAAGTTACTTAAACTTCCTCTCATTTTAAAATACAAATAATAATAGAAAATACTTCTTGTCATGCTGTGAATTAAACTAGATAATACATGTAAGGTATCTAGAAAAGCTTTAGGCAGAAAGCATATATTTAGTCAATATGAATTAACAATAATAATAGAAAAACTGAAGGTTTATAAACTAATAGCTGAATTCATCTTTACTTCTCTATGCACTGATAGAAGTATTAGATTCCTTGATAAGTAAAAATATAATTTCCCCCATATTTTTATCAGTATTGAATTACACTTATAGAAGATAGATGCACAAACTAAACCAAGTCTAAAGCCTAGAAATAAAATGCATGCATTCTGAGTCCATTAAGTATGTTGTTGTCTTTCTACAAAAGCTATTCACTCAACTGCCAAATATAATTATAAATCAGTATTTTATTATCTCTATTTAGTACATTAAATGCTATTTATCACATTTAACTGCCTTTAACAAAACGATTACATTTTTCATTATAAACTATGTCACAAACTTTTTCATTAATCATGAATGAGAAACCGCAAATTCAAAGATGATTTTCACTTGGATGTGAGTAAACAGCCATCTCTAAAGGACACAAAAATTGAAAACAATCATATGCTTCTCTTCCTTTGAAATATATAAAAATATAAGAAATTCAAACACATGAATAAAAATAATCTTGAATTGTGATGTATCTGAATAATTTTCTTGATTTCTTACTCCCTGGGCAAAGGCATAAACTGCTTTGAATTATCCAATTACATGGCTCTCTAGTGACCTGAAATATTAACACACTTTATCTAAGACACTGTTCCTGACATACTCTAATCCACCATTTTTGAAGAACGTGGTTCTTCTTACTTTCATAGTCAAATACTGAATATTGTAAATTCAATAGAAAAAAAAAAAAAAACCCTCATGAAGCTATTCATATATACCATAGAAGAACAAAATGAATTGTTTTTTGTCACTGATCAAAAGGTAGTAACCACATCTTTGCAGCACCCTGCTGCTTCTGAATTAATTTAGCTTATTTATAACTCATAGGACTCTCTGCTTGTCACTGCTCAAGTCACTTATTACCACTGTTAAGGTTCTGATGTGTTAATTTTTTTTTTCAGACTACTAGAATATGTTTAGGGTACTGGCACTCATTTAAATACAGGATAAGTTTAGAATTTTTTTCCATCTGAAATATACAATGCATTGTTGTTAATTTTCACTAATAAAAAGATAAATACAAGCATTGAGAACTCATTTCAGGGACTTCCCCAGCAGTACAGTGGTTGGGACTTCACCTTCCAATGCAGGGGGTGCAGGTTCATTCCCTGGAAGGGGAACTAAGATCCCACATGCCACAGAGCCAAAAAACCAAAACATAAAACAGAATCAATGGTATAGCAAATTCAATAAATATTTTTTAAATGGTCCACATCAAAAAAAAAACTTTAAATAAAAGAACTCATTTTAATTTGAAACGTATTTGTACAAAATGTCACTATAATCTGTAGAAGTGGTAAGAGGAACATTTATTGAATATATTCATACATTTATGGACTGTGCTACTATAATCATTAAATATTAATGGAACATAAGAATTTATTATGGCAGAGAACATAAAATATGTAAATACATAAAGTATCAATCTTTCAAATCCGGGAACAGAAAAAGGGAAAGCAAGTTACTAAAGAAAAGACTTTCTGCTTTGCACTCAGGGAGGAAATAGGTAAGGTTGAGACTGGCAAGTTAAAATGAGGGTAAGCCTGCGAGAACATAGCTTATATCTTCCACATGTACAGCTTCACTAATGTATGCCTTTCCGACTTCATTACACTCCACATTCCAAGATATCTAAGCTCTTTCTTTTTTATTTTCTGGACCAGAAGAGTAAGACATGATATTGATACCCTTTCTTTCCATTTCAACATTTCTCTACGTGCTTAAAAACAACTATTTTACAAAATGAGCCCTTTAGTTTCTCATTTTTATATACAGCTTAAATGATTATTATAGTAATCATGTTTGAATTAACGATAGAATATACAAATATGTAAATTCTATATTTTAATTTTCTTATTTGTCAAGAATATTTGGATAAAAATCTAACTCAGAGCTGGTTGGAGTAATAATTTATTATCTCTAAGCCACTAGAAGCCTTTGACTGTGTGGATCACAATAAACTGTGGAAAATTCTGAAAGAGATGGGAATACCAGAACACCTGATCTGCCTCTTGAGAACTCTGTACACAAGTCAGGAAGCAACAGTTAGAACTGGACATGGAACAACAGACTGGTTCCAAATAGGAAAAGGAGTTCGTCAAGGCTGTATATTGTCACCCTGTTTATTTAACTTCTATGCAGAGTGCATCATGAGAAACGCTTGGCTGGAAGAAACACAAGCTGAAATCAAGATCGCTGGGAGAAATATCAATAACCTCAGATATGCAGATGACACCACCCTTATGGCAGAAAGTGAAGAGGAACTCAAAAGCCTCTTGATGAAAGTGAAAGTGGAGAGTGAAAAAGTTGGCTTAAAGCTCAACATTCAGAAAATGAAGATCACGGCATCCGGTCCCACCACTTCATGGCAAATAGATGGGGAAACAGTGGAAACAGTGTCAGACTTTATTTTTCTGAACTCCAAAATCACTACAGATGGTGACTGCAGCCATGAAATTAAAAGACGCTTACTCCTTGGAAGGAAAGTTATGACCAACCTAGATAGCATATTCAAAAGCAGAGACATAACTTTGTCAACAAACGTTCGTCTACTCAAGGCTATGGTTTTTCCTGTGGTCATGTATAGATGTGAGAGTTGGACTGTGAAGAAGGCTGAGCGCCGAAGAATTGATGCTTTTGAACTGTGGTGTTGGAGAAGACTCTTGAGAGTCCCTTGGACTGCAAGGAGATCCAACCAGTGCATTCTGAAGGAGATCAGCCCTGGGATTTCTTTGGAAGGAATGATGCTAAAGCTGAAACTCCAGTACTTTGGCCACCTCATGCGAAGAGTTGACTCATTGGAAAAGACTCTGATGCTGGGAGGGATTGGGGGCAGGAGGAGGAGAGGATGACAGAGGATGAGATGGCTGGATGGCATCACTGACTCGATGGACGTGAGTCTCAGTGAACTCCGGGAGTTGGTGATGGACAGGGAGGCCTGGCATGCTGCGATTCATGAGGTCGCAAAGAGTCGGACATGACTGAGCAACTGATCTGATCTGATCTGATCTGATATGAAGCCACTAGAGCAGTGACTGGGGCATAGTAAGTGCTAAATAAACATTTATTATTGTAAACTGACTATGAAATCTGCTCTTATTTTGCATGAAGGAAGGTTGAAAAGAGAAGGTGGATACGGTACACTTGCAAGAACTCAAGCAAAGGTCTTCAGCCAGAAGGAAAAGAACACAGGATGAGCAAATGGAAAAAAGGAAACATAAAAACTTCACAAGTTTACAGAGTAAATTCACTTTTCTCTTTACATTCACTTAGGATATAGCATTACAAGTTGTGCACTTTGATTAAGCACCTACAGGGACAGGCAATTTTATTTGGCATGATTTGTATGTTTGATAGCTTATCTCTTTCACAGCAGGATTTGAATTTTAAGTCTTTGTTTCTAGGGAATTTATCAGTTGTGCTATTCGCAATATTTGGCAAAAAACATCACAGCGAGGTACAGTGCTGGTTTAGTCATATTACTATACTGAGAGCACTAAGGTCATCAGTGAGACTGTTACCAGTTTCACTTCATATTTGTTTTCCAAATCTCCATCAATCTCTTTTCTTTCTAGCTTCCCTTTGTAGAACTATTTTTCCACTAGTACTTTCCATTCTCCTTCCCATAGCCTCTAATATCAACCTTTATTACCTATTTTATCTCCCTTGTGATTCTTTAAGATTTTCCTCCCCAATGAAATCTCTCTCCAGCTATAAACAGCCATCACACTCATTCACTAACCCTATTCCAGTGCTTTCTGTAATTGCTAGCTACTTGATAAAAACTAGCGTCCCAACAGGAATCCAACGACCGGGATCCGAGTCATCAACCCTAATAGGCTTTGCTGGTAGCACTGGAGAATTTGCCCAACTTGTTTGGAAAAGTCCTCTCTATTGCATTTATGACCACTGAACTCTCCTCATGGTCCTATTTTTTAGTTGCTCAATTATTATTCTTTCAACTCAGATTCTGACTCTACCCCTCTTCTTTTCTCTTTCTATAATCTCTCCCTTTTATAGACAGACCAACCTCATAGCTTCAATTTCCATCTTAGTGTACATTACTGAAATATCCATATCATCATCAGTCCTATTAGGCTTGACCTCTAGATGAATTTTTAATCTCACATTTCTAACTTCTGAGCACAACTCTCTCCAGTCTACCCTCTCTTCTCCATCAAACTTAAAAACATTTTAAGGATTTACTTTGAACTTGGTCATGTGCACTGGTTTGAGCACAAGAATTCCATGGATTCAAATCATGCTCTGCCCTTGGAGATTATGTGATCTTAGGCATGCTACATAAACTTGAAATTTTCTATAAAATGAAAATAACAATACTACCTGCCATAGGATGGTTATTATAAGCACAGTATACAATACATGCAAATTGCTTGACACAGTGAACGATCATGTTGTCAGTATTCAGTAACATCAGATACTAAGATTTTCATTGTCACACTTCTCATGTAAATAAGATAAAAAACAGCTTGGCACAATTCCTGAAATAAAATGATGCTCAATAAATGTTAAGCATTACTTTCTACTCTGGCAAAATATATCAATCTCTAGAGCAAACATGGAGGCAGCTATGTTAAAATGGGCAGAATATGGAGCTTACCGTCAAGAGAAATGGTGTAAAAACTAGCTCCAAAATGTAAAGCAACGTGAACAAAGTCATTACATTCTGTGAATATTATTCATCTGTAAAATAGAAAGCTTTGAAAAATTGAATTCTAAGGATTCTATCATTCAACTGCTCCATGAGTAGCTAATTCAATATATCCAAATAGACTCATCAATTTCCCCTTCAGATTTTTCCCTACTGTGTTTTTCTCTTTCCAGTAAAGAAACAACTATCTTTCTATAACCTAAAGCTAGACATCACAAACTGTCTCATGTCTTCTTTCTTGTGTCAGAATATGACATCAACATTTAAGCAAGTACTAAAGGCAAGAACTATGATGCACTTGCAATACATGTTCTTTAAAATCAGTCACCGACAAATTTAAATCCTAATAGCAATTCCGAGCTTGTTGAATTAAAGCTCAAAATGCTGAGTGCTTCCCATGAGCTACAGAGTAAACTCCAAATTTTACTGCCCAGTTACCATCTGATCCCAATTTATCCTTTTGCTGTTATTTCCTACAACTTACCTTCAGGGATACTCTACCCAGATGAACTGAAATACTCAGCAACCTCTGCACATGGTATTTTCTGTCTTTCACATGTTCACATAATCTACTTGCCCAAATGTTCTTCCTGATGCTTGAATGTCTAAATTACACTCCAGTGGACGCTGCAGGATGCCTACCCATGATCCATTCTCCAGTAGTTCATGGATTTTCAGTGCATTATCTCCAAAACTCTCCCCGTGCAGATGAATACTCAGGGAAAACCAAGGCCCACTTCCAACTCCAAGGATGAGCCTTGGTTCACTTACTCCAGTATGCATGTTTGGTCATCCTAGCCAAAGATTAAGGGTGAACATGGATCCTAGCCACTCCAATCAAGGTAGCTCTTATAGTGCTTGCTTAAAAAACTAGGGCAGTGTTTCTTCTTCTATAGATTGCTATGTACAGTAGTAAGTCTCAGAATTCACTCTTGCCACCCTCTTACCAAAGAAGAGTAGAGCTGAAAGCTAACTTCAGAAAGAGAGAAGCTCTGAATGAACTGTGTCAGTTCATTGCTCTCCATGTGAACTCCTTTAGTTATATGAGCCAATAAATTCCCTGTGTTAAGAAACTTTGACTACTTATTTATAAGCAAAAACATTTTAAATTGATATACATACACACACGTCATGACCAAATTCAAATACAATATATAGATGAAGA
This sequence comes from Bos indicus, assembly GCF_029378745.1. NCBI lineage: Eukaryota > Metazoa > Chordata > Mammalia > Artiodactyla > Bovidae > Bos > Bos indicus. The sequence goes on from NC_091765.1 coordinate 35,232,466, forward strand.
TAATCTCTCCTTTAAATCACATCACTTTTTATAAGCATATTAATGGCATTCACATTCAATCTATTTAATGAATTAGGGTATATAAGATATTTGTCATAGCTACCTTCCTTAGAATGCAAGTCTGTCAGTGCCAGATCCATGTCTAAGTCATCTTGGTATTTTTCACAATGTTTACACATTGTAAAAATAGGATAAGTGATGGTTTAATATTGAATAACTGAACAAACTGAAAAAAAACAATGTATATAATTATATCCTAGGATCAACTGTTTTAATAAAATATAAAATGATTATAAGTTTTCTATTTGTATTATTTTCACCATGAGTCTTCTTAATCACACAAAATATTCTGAAACTCTATTAATGTATTCTAGATTTTTAAGATTTAAAAGCATTAAAAATGTATACTAAATGTTAAATTCCTATTCATCTCTTTTGTACCTTGAATATCTGTATTCCATTTCAAATTACTGACTTATATGTTACATTGCAAGAAGGAAAAAAAAACTCCAAATGGTAGATTTTATAAATCATATAGAATCACTTTAAAATTAAATATTTTCAAACAATTAGATATTGAACATACATACTGCATCCAAATAAGCAATTCCTAGATTGAACATTATAAATAAATCTTTTTTCAGAAACCCTGTATCATATTTTTTAATAAGTCTAAAATATGGTAAGAATATATTAAAATGATACCTGGACAATTTTACCTCTGTTGGCTTTTATTATTCCATTTCTTTTATTCACTATCATTTCATTTTGCATAAGTACAATTTTCTTAGATACATTTGAAAGTGTTCCAGGCATGATTTTCATTATTCAGCAATAGGAGGACTTCAGTTCTAATTGCTTTGACAGCTTTGCTTTAAATCTTTCATATTCTCATTCATGCTAATCAACCAAGCAAGTCTTTGTCAACCCAGAGCGAGGCTGTGGAACCTTTTATTGAATCAAATGCTTTACTTTTGTGAGGGGGAGAAAAAAAGAATTCATTCAATAAGACTTTAATGATGGTATTTTAAATAAATTCCAACCACAAAACAATAAAATAATACTAAAATGATGAGGAAATATTGGATATATATACTTATATTCCTTCACTGAACTAATAACCATTTATGTTCTTAGACAAGTTATTAAAGCCATCTACGTATAAAAATGAAACCTATACATTATATCACGTGTTTTCTGTAAAGGTATTTAGACTAAATAAAGCATGACTTATTTAGTAAGACATTAGTTTTTCCTCTTTAGTAATGTCAGTATCCCAAACATGAAAAAACCATGGTGGTCAGAACTGGTTTTAACAACATACTGCTGATTATATTCAGGATACTCACAGGAGTGATGAAGATGAATGAAGTACAAATAAATGTTTTTATGTTGAGAACCCTTCACAAGCTAGTAATGATCTTATTTCTTTAAAAAGTAAGTTTCTACACATACATAACTGGTAACAAATTATGCATCTCTTTCATGTAAAGTGGCAAGAGGCAGGATTGAAAACATGGATCCCCACTAACAACTAGGCACTAACTTATTAGAAATGTGTGAAACCACATTTTCCCCACATCTATAACTGATATGAACTTACTATGGGAAACTTACTCACATAAACCTGAATAATAAACTTAAAACACAGACTTAAATTTAATTTTATTCCTTTTAAAAACTGAACACAGTTCAGAAAGTCAGCACAAACACTGATGATTTCAAACTATCCTATCTATAGAGTTTCAAATTATTTTACACTGAAAAACACAAGGGGATTGATTTTAAGAACAAAGACAACTTGAATATGAAAAATGCTTTCCCCTTTATTGGATGTTTCTATTTTTCCTGTATCACTAAATATTTTAAGCAAAGTTTTAAATCATTCCAAGATCAACAGATTCATAATAATAAAATCTTCAGCTAAGTGCAAGTCTAGTTCTGATTTTTAAAAATTAAAGTTTCATGGCTTAGTTCACCATGAGCTACTTTTTTTCCCCCAGAACTGTCATACAGAGGAATAAGTTATATGTTTATTTCTAATTTCTATCTGTTACTTCCCTCTCCCAAAGGTGAACATACTTTTTTAAGAATCATTCACTGTAGGCCTTGACTAAAGGAACACTAAACATCTACTAGTCCAACTACTCCAAGTTATTTCCCAGTTGATGCTGGGTTAATAGCACTACTTCCAATATATACTGGAGTCAACTGTATTCTTTAATGGACAATGAAAAAGAAGTGGACAATTTTGCCAATGTTAGACTCCCACTATTTTTGAAAGGGATATCAAAGGCTTCTCTTCACTAGAACAAAATATGCAAATGTTTATTAAGAAAACTATGGTTAGGCTCCATATCTACAGAGTGAAGAGTTTAAGAGCACGGATTCTGAGCCCTACCTCATGGTTTGGCACCTGCTCTACAACTTTCTGTGTGAACCTGGGCTATTTACTTAAAATCTCTAATCCTCGATAGCTTCCCTAGTGGTTCAGTGGTAAAGAACCCGCCTTCCAGAGAAGACGACACAGGTTCAATCCCTGGGTGGGGAAGATCCCCTGGAGGAGGACAAAGAATCAGACATGAGTTAGTGACTAAACAACAAAAAATCCTCAACAGCCTCATCTGTATAACAAGGAAATTACTACCAATCCATCAAATTATTTTGAGGACTAAATGAGTAACATACATACCAGAGGCTAATAAATCCTAAAAGTGATATCAGTATCAGTTATTACCTGCTATTATAAATAAATATTACTGGATTTCTGAAATAAGAGGCCACAAGAAGCATAAATTTCTTCAAAATTCAAAATACATTTTACATTCTAAAATATGTTTTACTACTCACATCTTTAATTAATGATATGATCTATCTGTAAAACAAAGCATCCAGAAAAGTGACTCAGGAAATCAAAATACAATATTCCTATTCCCATGTCTTATGGAAGGAAAGCCTATGTATAGATGAGTTCAGGTTGGAGGTTCAGCTTGATAGCACAAGAGAAAGTGACAGAAGAAAGAATAGTTTAGGTAAAGCCAGAAGCTTAAATTAACAGTGAGATAACAGAAAATACATTTAATTTCTAATCCTCAGGTGTGTTCATTATATAATAAAATTAAAGTAACTATCGGAGAAGGCAATGGCACCCCACTCCAGTACTCTTGCCTGGAGAATCCCATGGATAGAGAAGCCTGGTAGGCTGCAGTCCATGAGGTCGCTAAGAGTCGGACACGACTGAGCGACTTCACTTTCACTTTTCACTTTCCTGCATTGGAGAAGGAAATGGCAACCTACTCCAGTGTTCTTGCCTGGAGAATCCCAGGGACGGGGGAGCCTGGTGGGCTGCCGTCTATGGGGTCACATAGAGTCGGACAAGACTGATGCAACTTAGCAGCAGCAGCAGCAGCAGCAGCAAAGTAACTATCCAGCGAAACTCAAGTGAGTTAAGAGTTTGGGAAATCAGTTTACAGACTAAAACTTCTCCTGAGGAATGCTGTGCTTGTGAAATGCTATGCTTGTGAATGTTGTACCTACTGTGCAGGCAGAAAGATCTCTTCCTCTGATTCTCTCTGACCAAAATGCCCTTTGCTCCATGTGTGAGGTGTGCTAAGTTGCCTCAGTCATGTCCAACTGTTTGCGACCCCTATGGACTGTAGCCCACCAGGCTCCTCTGTCCATGGGGATTCTCCAGGCAAGAATACTGGAGTGGGTTGCATGCCTGCATCTCTTATGTCTATTGCACTGGCAGGCAGATTATTTACCACTAGCGCCACCTGGGAAGCCCTCATGACCAGAAGCAAATCTGTACTATAAAATTTCTATAGAATATGTATTCCTTTGTGCACATTTTTTGCTATGTCATCAACCCAAGTATACTAGCGATGCAAAAGATTTTCATATTTTTTTCTGATTAAATATTTTCAAAAGACTAGTACTGAATTTTTCAAAGTAAATTCATGGATACTCTAGATGATCCACAAACTACTAGCACCTACTAACATTACTTTTTGTTTATGTACACATGCTTATTTTGGGGAAAAAGGACCATTGGTTTCCTTAGGTCCCAAAAGTTGTCTGTAACTTAAAAAGTTAAGTTAATAAAATTCAAACTTGAAATAGTCTTCTAACAAGTTATCTTGCTCAAATTAATCATATTCTAACCTGTATACTAATTCATTTCCAAGGCAAACCATTCAATATCACAGTAATCCAAGTCTATGCCCCAATCAGTAACACTGAAGAAGCTGAAGTTAAATGGTTCTATGAAGACCTACAAGACCTTTTAGAACTAACACCCAAAAAAGATGTCCTTTCATTATAGGGGACTGGAATGCAAAAGTAGGAAGTCAAGAAACACCTGGAGTAACAGGCAAATTTGGCCTTGGAATACGGAATGAAGCAGGGCAAAGACTAATAGAGTTTTGCCAAGAGAACGCACTGGTCATAGCAAACATCCTCTTCCAACAACACAAGAGAAGACTCTATACATGGACATCAACAGATGGTCAACACCGAAATCAGATTGATTATATTCTTTGCAGCCAAAGATGGAGAAGCTCTATACAGTCAGCAAAAACAAGACCAGGAGCTGACTGTGGCTTAGACCATGAACTCCTTATTGCCAAATTCAGACTTAAATTGAAGAAAGCAGGGAAAATCACTAGACCATTCAGGTATGACCTAAATGAAATCCCTTATGATTATACAGTGGAACTGAGAAATAGATTTAAGGACCTAGATCTGATAGAGTGCCTGATGAACTATGGAATGAGGTTCATGACATTGTATAGCAGACAGGGATCAAGACCATCCCCATGGAAAAGAAATGCAAAAAAGCAAAATGGCTGTCTGGGGAGGCCTTACAAATAGCTGTGAAAAGAGGAGAAGCAAAAAGCAAAGGAGAAAAGGAAAGATATAAGCATCTGAATGCAGAGTTCCAAAGAACAGCAAGAAGAGATAAGAAAGCCTTCTTCAGCGATCAATGGAAAGAAATAGAGGAAAACAACAGAATGGGAAAGACTAGGGATCTCTTCAAGAAAATCAGAGATACCAAAGGAACATTTCATGCAAAGATTGGCTCGATAAAGGACAGAAATGGTATGGACTTAACAGAAGCAGAAGATATTAAGAAGAGATAGCAAGAACACACAGAAGAACTGTACAAAAAAGATCTTCACGACCCAGAAAATCACAATGGTGTGATCATTGACCTAGAGCCAGACATCCTGGAATGTGAAGTCAAGTGGGCCTTAGAAAGCATCACTACGAACAAAGCTAGTAGAGGTGATGGAATTCCAGTTGAGCTATTGCAAATCCTGAAAGATGATGCTGTGAAAGTGCTGCACTCAATATGCCAGCAAATTTGGAAAACTCAGCAGTGGCCACTGCACTGGAAAAGGTCAGTTTTCATTCCAATCCCAAAGAAAGGCAATGCCAAAGAATGCTCAAACTACCACATAATTGCACTCATCTCACACGCTAGTAAAGTAATGCTCAAAATTCTCCAAGCCAGGCTTCAGCAATATGTGAACCGTGAACTTCCTGATGTTCAAGCTGGTTTTAGAAAAGGCACAGGAACCAGAGATCAAATTGCCAACAACCACTGGATCATGGAAAAAGCCAGAGAGTTCCAGAAAAACATCTACTTCTGCTTTATTGACTATGCCAAAGCCTTTGACTGTGTGGATCACAATAAAGTGTGGAAAATTCTGAAAGAGATGGGAATACCAGATCACCCGAACTACCTCTTGAGAAATCTGTATGCAGGTCAGGAAGCAACAGTTAGAACTGGACATGGAACAACAGACTGGTTCCAAATAGAAAAAGGAGTTCGTCAAGGCTGTATATTGTCACCCTGTTTATTTAACTTCTATGCAGAGCACATCATGAGGAACACTGGACTGGAAGAAGCACAAGCTGGAATCAAGATTGCTGGGAGAAATATCAATAACCTCAGATATGCAGATGACACCACCCTTATGGCAGAAAGTGAAGAGGAACTAAAGAGTCTCTTGATGAAAGTGAAAGTGGAGAGTGAAAAAGTTGTCTTAAAGCTCAACATTCAGAAAACAAAGATCATGGCATCCGGTCCCACCACTTCATGGGAAATAGATGGGCAAACAGTGGAAACAGTGTCAGACTTTATTTTTCTGGACTCCAAAATCACTACAGATGGTGACTGCAGCCATGAAATTAAAAGACGCTTACTCCTTGGAAGGAAAGTTATGACCAACCTAGATAGCATATTCAAAAGCAGAGACATTACTTTGCCAACAAAGGTTCATCTAGTCAAGGCTATGGTTTTTCCTGTGGTCATGTATGGATGTGAGAGTTGGACTGTGAAGAAGGCTGAGCGCCGAAGAATTGATGCTTTTGAACTGTGGTGTTGGAGAAGACTCTTGAGAGTCCCTTGGACTGCAAGGAGATCCAACCAGTCCATTCGGAAGGAGATCAGCCCTGGGTGTTCTTCAGAAGGAATGATGCTAAAGCTGAAACTCCAGTACTTTGGCCACCTCATGCGAAGAGCTGACTCATTGGAAAAGACTCTGATGCTGGGAGGGATTGGGGGCAAGAGGAGAAGGGCACAACAGAGGATGAGATGGCTGGATGGCATCACTGACTCGATGGACGTGAGTCTGGGTCAACTCTGGGAGTTGGTGATGGACAGGGAGGCCTGGCGTGCTGCGATTCATGGGCTCACAAAGAGTCGGACACAACTGAGCGACTGATCTGATCTGAACCTGTATAAGTTCACAATCATAAGCAGTATTAATTTTCTTTTAATGAAGTCATAAGAGTATACGCAATGAAATGGCATTTCTATTTTTCAATATAAATGTGAAAATTATTTTAAATATTTGTGTTTACAGATGTATTCATTTCATTTCAAACTTGAAATAGTTTTGTCATGAAGATATTTTTAGGACTATAAGGCTCTTGCGTGTAAGTACACTGATTTCTTCAAATACTTGTGGTATTGAGGCATGCATTTAATAAAGTTATTTTTTCAGAATAAATTTATATCAGCCTATTAGGTGCTTGATCATTGTTAACATTACTTGTACACCTGCATATTTTAATAAGCCAGACATAACTCCTGGTTTATAAAAAACTTTTTTATAATGGAATGCTTTGTTTAATAACCAGTTACTTAATTGAAATAACAAGTTATTCCATCACATACAAGCTATGCAGTCCCTGACAAATTGTCTGATTTTTCTATGCCTCAATTTTTACAAACAAAAGTGGAAATTAAAACAACCTAACCCATTGAGTTGGCTCAAGAATAAAATGAGAGCACAAAAATTGAGCATTTAGCACTGTGCCTTCCACACAGAAGACAGTCAACAGCTGTTAAGTTTATAAGTTTGCAAACCAAATTTTGAAAGTAAATAAATAAAATAGTAAATAAGTAAATCAATAAACCAAAATACAAGTGATAACCCAAAGACAATCAAAAGAAACACTATAGTTTAACTTCAAAAATTATTAAGATCATGAAAATGAATACTTAATCCTGTATGTAGAATACTTTTAAAGGATACCTTAGTGTCTTAAAAGGGAAGTAATCTGTATGTTTTTTCAGTTTAATAGCAGCATTGATGCTGATTTGGCAAAAGTCAAATACAGAGACTGACCAAAGCAGTGCCTCACCTTCAAGTTAAGGAAAATTGATCATCTTCTAGTGTAATATTTTCAAAAGCATGCTGTTCTAAGAGATGTATTCACATTTGGACAGATAATCATCAACTGTAAAGGTATTTTATGAACATTATCTGGTCACATCAAAATTGGCTAATATAAAGTTACACTGATTTATCTTAGTCAGTCTCAATAACAGGTAAATGTTAACAAAATTACCAATCCTAAATTAATCTTTCAACCCCACCTGTCTTTTATTATTTAACTCACATATTTTTTTATGATCTATTCCTTGAACCTAGTAAAAGCTGTGGGACCAAATTTACAACATGATGGTAACTGTTTCTCCAGACAAAATCAGAGGTAATAAGTATTGTAGGACAGGTGATTTTAGGAGGAAAAAAAAAAATGATATAAAGATCATATCCTTTTAAGTTTAAACATGAGAAAAGCATATTATGGAGAAAGTATTATTTTACACTTTCTAAAAATTTAAAGACACTTTACATATTAAAATAATCTGATCTTCTATTCTTGCACTGTAGGTTAAAATTCTACATCTGTCCTATTAAATTCAATCCCACTTTTCAAATGACTATAAAAATAAGAAAGTAAAAATAAGGTTATAGAATCAAATATCAAAAAAGTGGTACTTATCTCACTTATTAACTACTTTACTGTGAAAAGTTAAAAGTGCAAGTCATTCAGTTGTGTCTGACTCTTTGATATCCCATGGACTTCTCCAGGTCAGAATACTTGAGTGGGTAGCCTTTCCCTTCTCCAGCAGTTCTTCCCAACCCAGGGATCAAATCCAGGTCCCCCACATTGCAGGTAGATTCTTTACCAGCTGAGTTGCAAGGGAAGCCCAAGAATACTGGATTGGGTAGCCTATCCCTTTTCCAGGGGATCTTCCTGACCCAGGAATCAAAGCAGGGTCTCCTGCAATGCAGGTGGATTCTTTACCAACTGAGCTATCAGGGAAACCCCAAAAGGAGATATAATGAGACACAGGTTCGATCTCTGGGTCTGGAAGATCCTCTGGAGAAGGCATGGCAATCCACTCCACTATTCTTGCCTGGAGAATCCATGGACAGAGGAGCCTAGTGAGCTACAGTTCATAGAATCGAAAGGAGTCAAATAACTAAAGCAATTTAGCATGCAGGCACACACTTATGTGTTGAATACTTCAGTTGAATATTTTACTTTGAAACATACTTCTGATTTAAAGTTCCCCCCCCCCAACCCCCGCAACCCACTTTAACTCTTGGACAGGAGGTAAGAATGTTACTTCCTAGATAACTAGTAGCAGTTAGCTTTCAAATGCCAGCCACAAAGCTATATAATAGTGGTTCACAGATTATTTCAGGAAATCTGTCACCTCTTTCATCATTTGTCAATGTCACAGGGAAAAACCACTTCTTAAGAAAAGACCTATGAATTCATGGATCATGACAATATGAAAACTCTGATCTTTTTAAAACCTGTAGAATTTTATTTTAGTTTTGTTTTCATTGCATATAATAATCAATGATACTAAGTTTTAACTCCAGAGGTAAAGATTTCCAAGGGATGAAGATAAAGGAAAGGAAAAATTAGGAAAAATTATATAATTTTGATTGAGATAATTCACATATAAAAATGTAGTGAGTCAAAATAATAATGAAAAATCCATAACATGATCTATAAAAATTTTTTTTGCATAAATATCATACTCCTTTAACAATTTAGACATCTGTAATCAGTTCCTATATACATGGGTTATGAAGTTTTTAAAAAATCATTTTTAGTTAGATACTGAAATGCTAAATATGTGCCAGTCAGACCAAATTGTATGGACAGTGTGAATCCAACCACAAGTGTAGAGCACATAACTAAAGAGAACACTGGTATAGGAATAAATACTTATTTTTAAAGGAAATAACATATAATACAAAAGAGAGGCAGAAGCATAATTATTATTTCTTTTACCCTCCCTAGTTTTACTTTAAAATGCAACTCTTTAATTATTTAAATGCTATTTCGGTTATGTGGCATTCTGTATTACCTTGGCTGGGGTTGCTGCTACTGCTGCTGCTGCTGCTGCTAAGTCACTTCACTCGTGTCCAACTCTGTGAGACCCCAGAGACGGCAGCCCACCAGGCTCCCCTGTCCCTAGGATTCTCCAGGCAAGAACACTGGAGTGGGTTGCCATTGCCCTCTCTGTGGTTGGGGTTACCCTATGCACAAAAAATGATATATTTTGTTTGTTAAATTGGAAAGGTGTGCTACTCTCTATATTTTAATTTGAAATCTAATTGGGGCCTATGAGGTCAGAATATTTAAAGGAAGAAAGTAACAAAAGAACAGGATAAATATTTGAAATGTCATCTAGAAAGCAAATAAGATTTTTTTAAATATTTTATCAGATATCAAATAATATGATAAAATATTTTTAAAAATCTTAGATTTTATGTATGAAAGTAAATATTGGTTCTAAAACTTAATAGAAATAATACTCAAGCAGTAACTAATTTAGATAAGCTGATCTCTTTGATTTTTAGAATGTTAGATATAAACAGTTTAACTATCGGAAGACACAAAAAAAGTATATAACTAATCAAAATGAATAAATGAGAAACTTGAAATCACAAAGGAGAAACTAAGACTTAGAAAAAAATATTTTAAATGAAATATTTCCATAGCCATATTACTTAGTTTTTACAGCAGTCTGAATATCTGAAATTGATTCCACATCATTGTAGTGTATGATTCTATGTCATCACACTGTATTCTGATCATTCTAAATCGCAAAGGTCACCAAATAATCCAGCTGGCACTTCATGTCTGGAATGATGGCTAGATACACTGTAATTACCCACTACTTTATCACTTCTTTTTCCTCACTACTTAAACAAGCTTTGACTCAGGTGCTTCATTATGACCAGCGATTAAATCAGACTCCATATTCACAAAACTTCAACTCACTCATATCCAAGGCAGTGGCAGTGAAGCAATTATTAACAGTTAATTGTGGGATGAAGTTACAAGTATATGGTGGTCCACATGCATTTGACTTAATGATGTTTCAATTAAAATAATCTAGTCACCTACACCTCACATTAAATGGAAGAGAGAAAAGAAGTCATCCACAAGGTTTGAAATTACAATTAATCCAATGAAATGGGTTAATTGTAATTAAATTCAATAAATATGGCCTTCTACAATAAAACTGCTCTAGAAAGAATGTGATTATCACCCAGCTATAACTTGATTGGGGAAAGTAAGGCAGCAAGTTCAGAAAAGCTCTGAGACAGACTAAAGTAAAATTTCAAGGAATAAATTTGGATTGTCAAGCTTTAGAAGAAAAAGCAATGGACAGAACAACTTGACAACTAGTTTCTATCTTTCACTCTAAAACATCTTATAGCTTGGGTGCTGATGTGAACTTATAAGAAAAGGGTACACAAATAATAATGTTTAGAGGGATACAACATGAAAAGAATCTGCAGGTGTCTCACATGTACTAAAGATGTCAGCAAACGGACACCAAACATGGGCCTGGAACACAGTTCAGGCTGAGTGACTGTGGACAATTCATAGCCTCTCTGACAATTTATTCTCTCATAAATGAACAATGTTTATTCTATATTAAATTTAGCAAGCAATACAGCTTTTTTCAATCTTTTTTTTTCCCCTTCCTCCTCTCCCAAAAGAACTCACTATCCCAAATTAGGTATATGTGAATATATACGCATATCATGTAACCATACACAATATGTACCAAGAATTTTGCTTTGTGTGTTTAAAACTAATATAAATGATTTTTAACTCACAATAAATGTATTTCTATCAAATGTCAGCTTCTGCCAATTAGCCACTATTTTTTTAAATGGTACAATGAATGGGTTTTTAATGCATTCTGATGCACAAGGGCAAGAATTTCTTTCCTGTAAAACCTGAGAGTGGAACTGCTTGATCAATGAGTCTGCATACCCTCAATTTTACTAGGCATTACCAAAGTGGCAAGGATTACATGTTTATGGTTTACACTTTCACAAGAAAGACATGCTAACAATACTTTGCATTCCCACCAAAAGCTAGTAGTGCTAAACCTTAATTTTCATCATTATGAGTACTATGCAATAACATTCCATTGCTTTGTTTTTCCCTAATTATTAATAACATTGAACACATTTTCATGTTTACTTTCCCATGAGTTTCTTCTTTTATAAGCTGCTAGTGTTATGTATCTTTTTTTCTATTATTTTTTTCTATTGGGTAGCTGGTCACGCTACTACTGAATTGTTGACTTTCTTACATTTTCTGGGTAATTAACCAGTTATATTTCTTGCAAACATTTCCCTCTTGACTGTGATTTATTTGTTCATTTAACTTAGTGTGAAAAGTGTTAGTCATTCAGTCATGTTCAGATATTAATTTTAATTAAAAAAATCAATATTTCCTTCCAAAATTTTCAATTACTTCCTTGAGATTTTTTACTTTTAGGGCCTTGATCTATTATATACTTAATTAAAATGTATAAAACAAAAATATAAGCCAAAAATATCAACAAATTAATTCACTACCAGGAAATGTGGTGATACAAAAATAACATGTTTAGAAAAATAATTGCTCATTCCAGGAAAAATATTTAAAGGTCAGTTGCTAAAAAATAAAGAAATCTATTCACATAAATAAAAATTAGTGAATGAATACCTGCTATATATATCTATATATAATGTGTATTACATTTATCATGCATATTAATACCAACTGTATGTGTGTTTGCATTTGTTTGTCTACTAGAAAATGAGAATACAACAATGGGAATAAATAAATATGATCTCTGTTCTCATGGAACATTCTAAGAAAAATATTTACTAAATAATCTAAATAATCTCATAAATGATTATAAAATAACAGCTACCTTAAGTGCTGTAAAAGAAAGATACATGGCGCTAGGTGAGATTAAAATACTATAAAGAAATGATACTTGGGTTGAGAAATGAAGCTTGGAAAGAAATTGACTAAACAAATCCTTAATGAGGGAGTATTTTAGGCAGAGTGAGAAACAACACACAAAGGTCCCAGTTCTTCTCTCTCTTCCTCCTAGTCCACCAAGCTCCGTAAGCAATGGAACCACCCATACAGGGTTTTGGCTTAGTCTCCTGTGTACTCAGAAGCCAGCCTTGTTCATTTTCATATATCCAACATGAGCCCTAGTGTCTGGCATAGAGTGGATGTTCAATAACTATTGAGTGATTTGAAATAAATTTTCTCAATTTCCTCTATTGTAATAGATGTATTCTTTCATTCTGAAAAAACTGGACAACATATACAACAGAGCTTATACTCCCAAATTAGGGCTTTGCAGAAACATTAAAAATCTATGTACTTATAACCCAAAGTACTAAACAAAATCAAAATAATTTTTATAAAAACTCTATATGACTAAGACGACATGTAAAATTTATAATTAAAAAAAACAATAATAATAATGGAAACACAAAACCTTTTCCTTTTTTAAAAGGGTGAAAGTTTGGTGAAAAGGGTATGTGTCTACTGTATTCGGCATTTGCCTGTATTAGTATACTTTGCATGTGGCTACAATCACCAGATAAAGTTAAATATTAATATGTTGTGAGAAATCACACAGGAACCAACTTCCACATTTAACTAATAAAATTTCTCTACCAATCCTGTAGGAGTTAATTCACATTACAGAAAAATTCATTGTAGCAGAACAGACTGTAGTTAATTGTCTGGTGCCAACTAGATATTGCTTGCAACTCAGAGTTCAGCAAAGGAAACTCCCTAGGCAGGTTAGAGTCATCATGGAAGGTTTCATGGAGTCAGGGCTGTAATGACAGCCGAGATTTGTATGAATGGAAAGGATTAAATGCATATGCTGCGTATGTGAGAGTGCTCTAAGTTACACGATCTTAACAAAGTGGAAGATTTATATCTGGATTAGTAAAGTGTGGTAAGTTTATAGAGGGCCTCAAAAGTCAGGCAGACAAGTTCATATTCACTGAATAATAAAACAGAAATAAAATGCAGTTTTGGAAGGAGAAACTGCTATGAGAAAACACCCATTTGCAGGCTGTAAAGAAAATGTTTATTGCTCTGTGCTATATAAAATACAAGATCATCAATAAAACATGACAGCCCACTTGTCAGACCTGTTTGAGTATATACTAAATCACCTTTGCATAGGCTGAATAAAAATACAAACCCTTTAATGTGCTAAAATGAAAGTATGCATGGCCAACACTGTCAATGAAGTGGACCTGCAGTGGGCAAGCATTCATAATCCAATTTTACATGTAAGTCATCTTCAAACATAAGCATAGTAACTTGGCATATTAACCATTGACATGAATTATTTTCTGATTGCTCATGGGGAAAATGATATTTAATTGTCATGATTAAAAAAATGCACATTTCCACTCTACAAATTTCCTTATCATAGTCATCTATTATACTTGTGTCTTTTCCACTAGAATTAAAACACTTAGAAGATTTAGCCTCTTTCAGTCACTTTTTGAAGTTTTCAACTGCCTAGTATTGTCTGTTGAACACACTGCATACTTGCAAAATGATTACAGAATATATAATCATTTGGAACAAAAGCCATGACAGACTTAGACAGCATACTAAAAAGCAGAGACATTACTTTGCCAACAAAGGTCCATCTAGTCAAAGCTATGGTTTTTCCAGTAGTCATGTATGGAGTGAGAGTTGGACTATAAAGAAAGCTGAGCATCGAAGCATTGATGCTTTTGAACTGTGGTGTTGGAGAAGACACTTGAGAGTCCCTAGGATTGCAAGGAGATCAAAACCAGTCAATCCTAAAAGAAATCAGTCCTGAATATTCATTAGAGTCATGGGTGTTGAAGCTGAAGCTCCAATTCTTTGGCCACCTGATGCGAAGAACTGACTCACTGGAAAAGACCCTAATTCTGGGAAAGACTGAAGGTGGGAGGAGAAGGGGACAACAGAGGATGAAATGGTAGGATGGCATCACCGACTCAATGGACATGAGTTTGAGCAAGCTCTGGGAGTTGATGATTGACAGGGAAGCCTGGCATGATGCAGTCCATGGGGTTGCAAAGAATCGGACACAACTGAGCGACTGAACTGAACATATAAGGAACCAATAAATGATGACTTATGTCTACAAATACAAACTAGTGACCAATGCTGAAGTATCCAGCCAAAGGAAAAACATGTGTACACACACTTACCATGTCAACCAGAAAGGGCTTCTGAACATATTATCCCTCACCCTCTGTGATTATTAAACTGTATGTGAAATTTTGACTTAGATATGGTGCCCAGTTGTTTGGTCAAACTCTAGTCTGGATATTGCTGTGAAAAGTATTTTTTGACATGATTAATGTCTATAAACATTTGACATTAAGTAAAGCCGATTACCTCTAATAATGTGGGTGGGTCTCACTGAATCAGCTGAAGGCCTAAAAGCAAAAACCGACATTTCCTGGAGAAGGAATTTTGCCTCAAACTGTAACATAGAAATCCTGCCTGAGTTTCCAGCCTGCTGGCCTGCCCTACAGATTTCAGATTTGCCAGCCACCACAATCACATATACTGATTCCTTAAAGTGAATCTTCTTAAAGATAAATGATAAGAATATGTATACATTTGGTCTGTTCTTCTGGAGAGCTAACTAACTGATTCACTAACTAACTGATTCACCTCTTCCTCTCAAAAATAAAAAAAGGCTAAAACCACATGCATTACTAGGAAAAATTTTTATAAAACAAATCCCATTATAAGAAATTACATTAATATATATATATGTGTGTATTTTTGTGCATGTACATAGACAACAATGACTGATCCAAGTTTTGACTTAATGTCAGACAGTAGTACTCTACAAAAGTAATTTTAAATTAAATGATATTTGTACAAGCACTTAATATGGTTCTGGTGGGGGTGTAAAGTGAATTAACTTCTTCTACTTAAGAGGAAAAGAAAATGCAATCACAGCAGGTCCCCATCTTTTCATGACCACACCAATTTTGGTCTCAAAGGAGTCCTAGGGTTGACTGAGGGCTGAAGAATCCCAGGGCTATGATTACACAACACAAAGGCTTCACATGATTTCTAAAATCACCTCTTTCTCCTAACAGTGACATTATAAAATAACTAAACTGTGAGAACACACCATATACGGCCTTGAAAAGTTTTAAGACAACTTTTCTTTTAAATGGATTAAACCGTAGTTCTTATAGGAATGTTTCATCTCTCAGTTC
The DNA here is from genome assembly GCF_029378745.1 of Bos indicus. NCBI lineage: Eukaryota > Metazoa > Chordata > Mammalia > Artiodactyla > Bovidae > Bos > Bos indicus. Next base: position 35,248,368 of record NC_091765.1, read on the forward strand.
AGTTCAGTTCAGTTGCTCAGTCGTGTCCGACTCTTTGCGACCCCATGAATCACAGCACGCCAGGCCTCCCTGTCCATCACCATCTCCCGGAGTTCACTCAGACTCACGTCCATCGAGTCGGTGATGCCATCCAGCCATCTCATCCTCTGGCGTCCCCTTTTCCTCCTGCCCCCAATCCCTCCCAGCATCAGAGTCTTTTCCAATGAGTCAACTCTTTGCATGAGGTGGCCAAAGTACTGGAGTTTCAGCTTTAGCATCATTCCTTCCAAAGAACACCCAGGGCTGATCTCCTTTAGAATGGACTGGTTGGATCTCCTTGCAGTCCAAGGGACTCTCAAGAGTCTTCTCCAACACCACAGTTCAAAAGCATCAATTCTACAGCACTCAGCTTTCTTCACAGTCCAACTCTCACATCCATACATGACCACTGGAAAAACCATAGCCTTGACTAGACGGACCTTTGTTGGCAAAGTAATGTCTCTGCTTTTCAATATGCTATCTAGGTTGGTCATAAATTTTCTTCTAAGGAGTAAGCATCTTTTAATTTCATGGCTGCAGTCACCATCTGCAGTTTCATCTCTAGTATTACTCAAAAATGACTAGTGATTTTTAATCTCTAAAATTAATGATGTTATTATTTGGCATAATTTTACATATTTCATGAAGAAATTATTAGCTTTTCAAACTATGAGTTTACTCAAGATGATTATAGAAAAGTTTTGCTTTATTTTTTAACACTTTTATTAACTTTTTTCTGAATTTATTAACATGATTTGTCTCCTTTTGTTAATGTGGTGAATTACCTTCATTGTTCTTTTTTTTAATTTATTTATTTTAATTGGAGGTTAATTACTTTACAATATTGTATTGGTTTTGCCATACATCAACATGAATCCACCACAGGTATACGCGTGTTCCCCATCCTGAACCCCCCTCCCACCTCCCTCCCAGTACCATCCCTCTGGGTTATCCCAGTGCACCAGCCCCAAGCATCCTATATCATGCATAGAACCTGGACTGGCAATTCATTTCATATATGATATTATACATGTTTCAATGCCATTCTCCCAAATCAACCCACCCTCTCCCTCTCCCACAGAGTCCAAAAGACTATTCAATACATCTGTGTCTCTTTTGCTGTCTCGCATACAGGGTTATCGTTACCATCTTTCTAAATTCCATATATATGCGTTAGTATACTGTACTGGTGTTTTTCTTTCTGGCTTACTTCACCCTGTATAATAGGCTCCAGTTTCATCCACCTCATTAGAACTGATTCAAATGTATTCTTTTTAATGGCTGAGTAATACTCCATTGTGTATATATACCACTGCTTTCTTATCCATTCATCTGCTGATGGACATCTAGGTTGCTTCCATGTCTTGGCTATTATAAACAGTGCTGCGATGAACATTGGGGTACACGTGTCTCTTTCCCTTCTGGTTTCCTCAGTGTGTATGCCCAGCAGTGGGATTGCTGGGTGGTATGGCAGTTCTATCTCCAGTTTTCAGTTTTTTAAGGAATCTCCACACTGTTCTCCATAGTGGCTGTACTAGTTTGCATTCCCACCAACAGTGTAAGAGGGTTCCCTTTTCTCCACACCCTCTCCAGCATTTATTGCTTGTAGACTTTTGGATAGCAGCCATTCTGACTGGCATGAAATGGTACCTCACTGTGGTTTTGATTTGCATTTCTCTGATAATGAGTGATGTTGAGCATCTTTTCATGTGTTTGTTAGCTATCTGTATGTCTTCTTTGGAAAAATGTCTATTTAGTTCTTTTAAACTCTTTGTTTTACACTGTTATTTTGAATCTATATTTTTCTCTGAGTTATATAACTAGATTTCCCAAGAAGTAAATATTACTAAAATATATACTTTTCTTATGCTTCATAATTGAAACATTCCTGCTGGCAACAGGTAAAAGAAAAAAAATCAAAACAGGTAAGAGAAACAGCATGACATACAGGATGGATAGTACATATACTTTAAAAATGTGAAAAGTAGAATTATAAAGTGAAAATATCCCCCACAACAAGGCCACACAACCATTTCCTACAGTTCATGCACTTGAAATATAGGGAATTTCTGACAAAATGAAAAACTGTGGTACCTCAAATACTCTCCAATTGTCCCTATAAGGGAAGATATAGACAGGTACTGGAGAAGGCAATGGCACCCCACTCCAGTACTCTTGCCTGGAAAATCCCATGGACGGAAGAGCCCGGTGGGTTCCTGTCCGTGGGGTCGCTAAGAGTTGGATACGACTGAGCAACTTCACTTTCACTTTTCACTTTCATGCATTGGAGAAGGAAATGGCAACCCACTCCAGTGTTCTTGCCTGGAGAATCCCAGGGATGGGGGAGCCTGATGGGCTGCCATCTATAGGGTCGCACAGAGTTGGACACGACTGAAGCGACTTAGCAGCAGCAGCATAGACAGGTATACAATTTACCACTCGTGTTACAGTGATAAGTAAATCTATATCATATTAGTGACAGGATGTCTTACATGTAAGCAAATGTGTTTTTCAATGATAACAATCACTTACTGCCACACTGAACATTCAATGGTATGTGTGAGAGTGGAGTACTGGAAACAAGCAGATGTACAGAATGGCAGTCCAAGAAGTCACTAACGCAGCTATAAAAAGACAGAGAAAAGTCTTCCAAGTTCCATTTTCACCAAGTATCATGGACAATATGGGCACTACAAGTGAAAACTAAACTGTAGGAGGATAAAAAACATATGTTTCATCAACCATTATATACACAGGTACTAGCAACATTTGTTTATTCGGTTGAAGAATTCTGCTATCCTCATGTTACCTCAGATTTGCAAACATGTCAAAATGGATATCTGGGCTATAGAAATTGAGAGGAGACCCCAAATTCCAGAAGACTTAAAATGAACGTGGAGTAGGTGTTTGGGATACTTGTTTAACAATATGACAATCCAGTCGGTTCTCTGGCCCCCATTTTCCATATCAGCCTATGCTCCCTTCTTTGAACCTCACTGATACCCTAATGCCCCTGGGACTATATGCCATAGTCCCTCCAGTCCTTTCATTTTTTTCAAGACTTGTGGCCATTTTAGGATATCTGGTTTCAAGTTAAGAACCAAGTAACCTAAAAAAGTTTTTAGTCCATGAAAAAGCCATAGAGAGAAATATTCAAAGTAAATCTTGACATTACTCAAGACAGTGGTTAGCTCCGGGAGTTGCTCACATAAAATGGACAATATTCAAGCTATTCTTAAGCAGTATTCATTTACTAATCAATTACTAAGGATCTTCACATCACTGATTTAGATGAGCTGTTTGAAAAAGAGAACAAAGCACAAAACTCTGCCCTCATTAAGTTTACAATCTAGTGGACATGAAGCATAAGCAAAGAGTAAATTATGATACTTTAAATGGAGATTTGATAGTGATATACACAGCCTGCTATTAGAACTCAGAACAGGCTTCTTACATGGGGCTGAAGTAGGCATCCTTGAACTTACATTTGCATTGAGCCTTCAAAGACTCACAAGAATAAGTCAAATGATGGAAGGTCAGTCATTTCAAGTGAATGATGCAGCATCTGCAATGGCTATGAAAGACTATGATAAGCAAAAACAAAAACAACAAAATATTTTGCAAGGGAGGATTTCAACAAGAATCTAGTACCCTGGAGAGCTCCCTTGCCTCAAAGGTGACTAGACAGACTGAGGACTAGCCTGTCGGAAGTGGGGTTGGAGATCTCATCTCCAGAACTTCAAATTTACCAATCTATCCCATGTGGCAACCCACTCCAGTATTCTTGCCTGGAGAATCCCATGGACAAAGGAGCCTGGTGGGCTACAGTCCACGGGGTCGCAAAGAGTCGGACACAACTGAGCGACTAACACACACACGTACATCCCATATTCAACTAAAACTTTTTGGTATTTAAAACACAGTACATCATTAAATCATTCCCTATATTAGATTCTGGGGTTATGTGTTTCTTTCATTATCATCCAGTGAACCTGATGGTCCTCAGAAATATCATGGAAGGCAATTCTCTCCTACTCTTCACTAGATAGTTAATACTGTAGTGTCTTTATCCTTTCAGCGTTTTGAGCAGGACTTGGATCTGGGACCCTCAAAATGTCCCCATGGGATGCTTCATATTACACTTTCCCTGTAATCAACTTAGACCCTCCCACTGCAGAACTCTTTCAAAAGATGAACTAGTGTTGATGAAGATGTTTCCCAATATCACCATATTTACACCTTGAGGAACACTGTAGGAAATATACCTCAAAGTTAATTTTAGCCACAATGTTGCTGCAAGGTTATATGTTTGCTGTACAAATTTATAATGCTTTTTTACGGCCCAATTTAGTAATCTGTACTTTATTTTTAAAACTACTGCTCAAGGAGGTACATTCTAACTTTTAAGAAACTCATTTATTAATGAATACATTTAGTTTTATTGGGTCTGTCTGCACATAAATATAGTATTAAAAATTGAAAACAAAATCAAATAACTCTGATCTTGAGCTATCTGCCAAGTAGGTAGCATTCCTTTGAAAATTTAGGAATTCTAGTATACTAACCCATTGGTTTTATTGTCAGTTCAGTCGCTCAGTCGTGTCTGACTCTTTGCAACCCATGAACCGCAGCACACCAAGCCTCCCTGTCCATCACCAACTCCCAGAGTTCACCCAAACCCATGTCCATCGAGTCGGTGATGCCATCCAACCATCTCATCCTCTGTCGTCCCCTTCTCCTCCTGCCCTCAATCTTTCCCAGCATCAGGGTCTTTTCAAATGAGTCAGCTCTCCACAACAGGTGGCCAAAGTATTGGAGTTTCAGCTTCAGCATCAGTCCTTCCAATGAACACGCAGGACTGGTCTCCTTTAGGATGGACTGGTTGAATCTCCTTGCAGTCCAAGGGACTCTCAAGAGTCTTCTCCAACACCATAGTTCAAAAGCATCAATTCTTTGGCGCTCAGCTTTCTTTATAGTCCAACTCTCGCATCATACATGACTACTGGAAAAACCATAGCCTTGACTAGACAGACCTTTGTTGGCAAAGTAATGTCTCTGCTTTTGAATATGCTGTCTAGGTTGGTCATAACTTTCCTTCCAAGGAGTAAGCGTCTTTTAATTTCATGGCTGCAATCACCATCTGCAGTGATTTTGAAGCCCCAAAAAATAAAGTCTGACACTGTTTCCACTGTTTCCCCATCTATATTTTGCCATGAAGTGACGGGACCAGATGCCATGATCTTAGTTTTCTGAATGTTGAGCTTTAAGCCAACTTTTTCACTCTCCTCTTTCACTTTCATCAAGAGGCTCTTTAGTTCCTCTTCACTTTCTGCCATAAGGGTGGTGTCATCTGCATATCTGAGGTTACTGATGTTTCTCCCGGCAATCTTGATGCCAGCTTGTGCTTCTTCCAGTCCAGCGTTTCTCATGATGTACTCTGCATATAAGTTAAATAAGCAGGATGACAATATACAGCCTTGATGTACTCCTTTTCCTATTTGGAACCAGTCTGTTGTTCCATGTCCAGTTCTAACTGTTGCTTCAGTGAGACATTTCAAAACTTTACATGAAATAAGTTACTCTTAGTCTGCATTTCTAATATTGAACTTGATTTTTATATAGAGGTATGTTTTTCCTTTTCTTAAGCTTCATATCATGTCTTTCAAGTTTTTCCTGAATGTTCTAAATAATACTTTATATTAAAGAGTACTCACTAAACACATTTCATATATTCAGACTTAATGACTTAATGCTCTGGTAATTTGTATATCTATAAATAACAAAAACAATCAAACAAATTAAAATAGTTGAGAAAGAATTGACCAGAATGTCAAAGCCTATATCTGCATTTGTTTCTGCCATGTTTTTATACTTGTTTGGTTTTATTTGTAAATCTTACACTGGTTTATGATGTATCAATTACTGCTACTGCCAAAATCAAGCAAAAAACAACGAAAGAAAAAAAAGCCACAAACAAAAGCAATAACAACTCACTAACAGAATCATAGTATTTAACTTTCCAGGAAAAACCTAACTGCAGTGAACAGATACATAAGAAATATGACACGCTAGTCTGAATTTGCCTGGAAAATCCCACGGACGGAGGAGCCTGGTAGGCTGCAGTCCATGGGGTCGCTAAGGGTCCGGCAGGACTGAGCGACTTCACTTTCACTTTTCACTTTTCATGCATTGGAGAAGGAAATGGCACCCACTCCAGTGTTCTTGCCTGGAGAAGCCCAGGGACAGGGGAGCCTGGTGGGCTGCCGTCTATGGGGTCGCACAGGGTTGGATACGACTGAAGTGACTTAGCAGCAGTAGCAGTCTGAATTTGGTTGATAAGGAAGTTGAATTAAGGCAGTATACCTGGCTTACCAAACACTTCCTGAACACAGGAATACCTCTAGTTTTCGTTAACAAACAGGGAAAATTAGAGAAGGCATCACACCATCTTTCTTTCTTCAGCTGTCTGACATTCCAACTATATTATATTCAAATAAGGTTATAAAGCAGAATGAAGAAAAGCCAGGTCATCTTGAAATAAACAACTGACTTAGAATTACAGAAACAAACCAGACAGGGAAGAATCTGTATTCCATTTATGTGGATTAAAGAACCACAGGAGGTACATCCTTTTTGAAACAGACTGACATACATAATAAGCATTTACAAAATGTTTGCTGTCAATGATGATGAATGAGTTAGCACTATAGTGGGACACAGCCACACAGAAGATAACATGTAGCAAAATGAAGCAATCTGGTGATGATCAGAACCTGGAACTAGACTTGCCCTTCAGTCTGGAAAGCACAATACAACCCCAGCTGTAAATATTTCCAAGAAATCCAACCAACCTATATCTGGGGGTGGAGCCATACAGAAGGAGGAAAAGTGAAAGCAGTAACAGATTTTATTTTCTTGGGATCCAAAATCACTGCGGACAGTAACTGCAGCCATGAAATTAAAAGACACTTGCTCCTTGGAAGGAAAACTAGGACAAACCTAGACAGCATATTAAAAACCTGCCACCATTTTTGACAAAAGTCCACATGTTCAAAGCAAAGGTTTTTCCAGTAGTCATGTATGGATATGAGAGTTGGACCATCAAAAAGATTGACAGCCAAAGAAATGATGCTTTCCTATTGTGGTGCTGGAGAATACTCTTGAGAGTCCCTTAGACAGCAAGGAGATCAAACCAGTCAGTCCTAAAGGAAATCAATCCTGAATATTCATTGGAAGGACTGATGCTGAAGCTAATGTTCCAGTACTTGGGCCATCTGATGCAAAGAGCCAACTCATTGAAAAAGACCCTCATGCTCAGAAAGACTGAAGGCAAAAGAAGAAGGAGGTGGCAGAGGATGAGATGGCTAGATAGCATCACCAACTCAATGGGCATGAAACTGGGCCACTCTGGGAGACAGTGAAGGACAGAGGAACCTGGCATGCTGCATCCATGGGGTCACAGAGAGTTGGACAAGATTTAGCAACAGAACAACAACAATATGCCATAAGAGGTTGGCATCATGAAGGTCTAACAGTGGGTACTGGGAATGAAGCATACCTCTTAGAGTTGGAAAGTTTTAGAAGTCCAGGAAAGTAGTTACTGGGGACAAGGCAGGGGAGAGTCTGCTGGCAGATGAAAGAGCTCAGGAAATGAAGTGGTTTCACAGGCATAAACCCAATCCTTAAGAAATAAAGAAGGCTCTGTCAAAGAATGTTTGTGCTCAAATGCTATGAGAAATGGTGATACTGAGTAAGTTACCAAGATGCAGGGGAAATATTAACTGAGAAATCATTTCAATTGTAAGAAAGAAGCATTACTAAAAATATGCTATAACATTAGAGCTGGACATCAAGGGTGGCTTGATATTAAGTCCTAAGGTCTTGGACTAGATGCCAAGCTTTCCACTCCATAGAAGAACTGCTCATAAATCAGGGGCATGGCTGAGGGCTCTGGTAAACAATTCCAGTGGCAGAAACAGATTCTGACAAAAAGCTACAAAACAGGCCTTAAGTGAGATACTCAGTAAAACGACCAATCTTTTTTGGTTGTTGTTATTATGCATCTATTTTTATCCATGTTATTGACTGACTTAAACACATTATGAAATATATAACTCTGTCCATGAGTCTAGCAGACAGCTTCAGAAAAAGCAAATGTAATGCTGACCATGGACTTCTACAGAATCATAATACATAAATACTTCAAAATATTTACTTTGCTTCAAACATTTGAACACTGATTAAAGCCATATTTAAGTAAATAAGTTGAAGATTAAAAGTCAAAAGAAACTAAACTGACAAGTAATTTTTTTTCTCTTGGGAGACTAGTTGAATTAACAGGCTGCCCGAAATATCAGTTTTGTTTGAGCAAAGTATTGAAATCTCTGTGTGTACCTTGCTAAAAGATATGCTGTATATTTCCAAATATGGAGAATATCTAATGTTTGACCATTCTCCACATATAGGCACTCATTCTTAAAACTATACTCGGTTACATCTTAAATTTCCACTAATAATTTGGGAGATTCTGACTAGTTGGGGCAAAAGAATTATGGCACTGAGGGCAAAATATATCAGTACTGAAAAGAGTAATAAAAAGATGGGAATATCAGCCTTACAAGTTCTCCATCACTTATTGCAATCACCCAAGAAGCAACAACAGCCATCACGGAAGACAGGAGCAACAGGGTGAATAATGAACAGCTATTGCTGGGCCCAGAATTAAAACAGGAATAAGGACTGAATACACTCCACACCTTCTATCTACTGATTTCATAATTTATAAATTATTATAATAAAGTATGAATATTTGGTATAAGTAGTTTGGCAGCTCACAGAACAGAGCCTCAGTTTCCTCATCTCTAAAATATGCACAAAATTTTATAATGTTAGGAGAACTGCATGGCATAACAAATGTAAGTGTTTGTCATGGAAGAAGTGCTCAGCACATGATAGTCATTGCTGCTGTTGTTAACAAACATCTCATTGTTTGCAAAATAGAAAGAAAAACAACACCCATATTTTCATATAGTCTAGGGACTCCCTTTAAAATACTTTTTAAACGGTCAGTCTTTGGAAAAACATAAATATCCTTAGAATGAAGGCATACAATTATTCAATATTTATGTGTTGGCCATTGTTAATTCTTGATGATACTGAACCAAACACACAAATACACATAAAATTAAATTGCAATGAGTACCATAAGGAAGAAGAACATGGAACTAAAGCAATATATATAAGGGACACTGATGCAGCAAAGAAGGCCAAGGAAGGTTTCCTTTGGGAAGGGCTGATTGAACTTGTATCTGAAAGGCAGGGGTGGGGGAGTCCTGGGGGTGGGGAGCCAGGATGGAGGAAGAAGAAAGGGAGAAGGATACTAAGAGAGATATAGGATTTGAACACATTATCTTTATCTTGAAAGACGTACAGATGTAATCTAAAATTCTTTCAGCAGTAAGAACATTTGAGAGAACATTTCACACTTGTGAAGCTATTATTGTGCAGCTAAAATAACTGTAATCTTATACAGAGAAAATGATTATAAATGCCAAGACCAAAAATATCACATAAGAGTCAACAAAACTAAAGACGGTCAACCTTTGTACACTGTGCATATTTTTTTCTTTATAAATGACTACCAATAAGGCCAGCCTGAGCTCATTATTGTCCAGTTAAATTCTACACTGATGTACTGCTTCCCTAATCAACAACAAGGAGTTACAAAGTCATTTAATTTTTTTTAAAAAGAAAAAAGCTCAATTAAGATGAAATTCTTCTGATGGAGAGTACAATACTTTCTACGTCTAAACTTTCAAAGCCTAGTTATCTCTACCAGTTGAGGAAAGTATTTAGATATAAAATAGGTGCAAGACATGGCCTTCAAATATCACTATAGAATACTCTAAGTTAGTGGTTCTCAAACTTTAGTATAAGAATCACACGTGTGTGCATGCTTAGTCGCTTCACTCATGTCCAACTCTTTGAGACACTATGGACCACAACCTGCCAGGCTCCTCTCTCCATCGGATTCTCCAGGCAAGAACACTGCAGTGGGTTAAGCTGCCCATCTCCAGGGGATCGTCCCAACCCAGGGATTGAACCTGTGTCTCTTATGTCCCCTGCACTGGTAGGCAGGTTCTTTACAACTAGCACCACCTAGGAAGCCCAAGAATCACACAGGAAACCCCAATGCAGAGTTTCTGATTCAATCATTTAACGGAATTGCATTTTAACCAGTTCACTCATGCTATTGTCCAGGGAACGACATTTTGAGAATTACCACTCTAGGTTAAGAATTTGCCATTAGATAACAGAATGTTTCCTTATAAATGACCTTCAGATTTTATTTAGTATCAGAACACAGCAACAGTGTTCAAGAATTGTAATAAGTTTAATCAAAATTTTTAAATTGTTATTACAGTGTAAATAATTAAAAAACAACAAGTATATTTTTAAGTTAGTCTAAATATAGAGCCAGGAATTTTCCAAACAGCAAACTATCTGTCAAAGGTCCAAGCAGAATTTCTTTTAATTGTAATATAATACCACATACCCTAGGAAACATTTTCAAGCACCGCTTTTTTTTTTTTTTTTTTTTTTTGACATTTTGTTTAGCCATGAAAACAGCTTAAAATGAAATACAGTCATTTAAAGTAAGAACTGATAACAATATCCTGGGACTGTATCAACTGCAGATTAAACTGGTCAGCTTTACATTTTTATATTATATTTAAGCTACCTTTTGAAGTATGTTTCCTTTGTTAGTGTCTTTCATCAATCTACTCATCTTTTCTCTCTGCTTCTCCCACTGCAGACTTCATGTTTTATTGTTAAATGACACTCTCACATAGTGAAGATTATATTGCTGATAAAAGCATATGTCCTCAATATACAGCAAATAGATTTTGTCACTATCCAGTAGGGAAATCATGCAAAAGCTGTCAGTCATACAATGGGAGAGATTACATTATCAAAGTGATACACCTGTGACATATTGTCCAAAACCAAACTCAAAAGAGACCAATTAACAGATATGCTGGTCTGTACTTTGACTACATTGGAAATCATCCCATTCCTGCATGAATAGAAATTGGTGATTTAATGGGATTTTCATTTCAGTAATGACTTATCTATTCACTGTCAACAATATATATATATATATATATATGTCTTTTAATTCAACTAAACTGAAAGTACTTCTATTCTGTTATCTACTGAAAGTCATATCTAATATTTGTACTATTTCCTTACTATCACCATAAAATACTTCTGAGTGTCATATTGATTAGACAGGTTCAATGTCAATTCAGATCTTACCTCTTGTGTTCTTAAAATGGAGGAATGCATTCTAAACAGTTTTGTGTTTGTATAAAAACAAATAAAGAACACGTAACTCAGTTAAAAATGCACACTCTTATAAACAGAGCACAATCTTATTAGTAATACATTTACCAAAAGATAGTTAAAACATTTTTTAAACTGTTACAACTCTAAAATTGTTCCCACAGGTCCTACATCATAGCTATATATTCATGAAAATAATGTAAGGATAGATTAACTATTATGCAAGTGCATTCTAACAACTTTAAAACAAAATATGATAGAAAATATGTTAACAAGGTATACATTTTATATGAATAAAATATTAAGCATTCAATGACTGCTCATTATTTATACAGTTGTTCTTTTACATATCTCATCCTCTTTTCTTTAGACCAAATCTAATTAGAGTTGATTAAGGATATAACTTGAACACCTCACTTCATGTACATTCCAAAATTCAACACTTTAGTGTGACGTGGTATATTTAAATATTTAGGGTAAGCATTCTCTACTTACGTATTTTTCTAATATATAGAGAGTATATTTTTCACTAAAAAGCAAGATAAAAAACTTGTCTTCTTAGGCACAGAAATATTTACAACTAATTCCAAAAACACAGTGTACAGAATGTTGTACATCAAAAACAGACTCACCCTGCACTTTGTACAACAAATTCAACCACTTTGCAATATCAAAAGCTATTTCAAACAAACTTATCTTTCTCATATCTTTTGCTCTTTTCTACAATTTAAGGAGACTTGCATTTTACATTTTATATTCTTATCCACAAGTCACTAATCCTATTTATCCGTTAGGATCAAAACCAAGGAAGTCTTACCTACCCTAGAAGCCTTTTCAAACAAAATTCAGTATGAAATGTTATTGTCATGCTCTGAACTCCTGCAGTCTTCATTAGACATGCAATCTCTTATTGTCAAGGTTTGTTAACTGTTCAAGCATGAACATCGGACTTTCCCCAACTGGAGAGTAAGCTCCTGAAGGGCAGGAGGCAAAGAAGTCTTACATTCCTCCACAATACCTAGATAGTGCCTTGCACATGACAGGCTCTTTATTATGAATACTACGTTGCATAATAAAATGCAATAAGGAGGCCAACATCTATATTATATACATTTTTTTCATTTTCAACTTCACGACAACGTAAATCAACATTCTATAGTATAAAAATGCATCATTAAATAATAAAGTTGCTAATTCTCTGATGGTGTCAAAAAAATATTAATAAGTATGACTATTTAATGACTACAATAATATAGCCCATCAAGTACCTTTTAAAATTCCCCATTACTTCTACATTCCAATGATTCAAGAAAGTTAACAACCCTCAGAGCCAGGGCGCTCAGTTCATGTTTTAATGTAATATATAAAACTACACATGCTCCAGTGTTAAAAATGTATTTTAACCAATACAAATCTAATCAAATCAAATAAATCTTTAACTCTGCTTTGTCTTCAAAACAAACAGAACTACTAAGGAAAGCTACTTTCACACTGGAAGAAAACATCAACAGTTGGCATGTTTTGATCAAAAAAGGAGCTCCTTAATTAATACTAAATGAAAACCACTCTGACAGTAAGTTGGTCAGTTCTCTTTCTTCCTGAAATTATTGAACTGGTTGTTACAACATAGAATTTCAATGTTTTAAAAACATTGTGCTTGACAGCTGCTTAGAGACATCCAAATTCAAAATAATGACACTATCCTACTATATCAGTTACAACCTAGTAGATGGTTCTATGAAAACACAGATTTTTCATAGAACAAACATAAATTTGCTAAAACGCAGTTGGTATACACTATTCTAAGGCACCTCTCTAAGCTTCACGTTACGTCTGGAATTTTTGTCTGTTATAAAGCAAACAGGAAAAGAAACTGAAACAAACTGTGTTGTGGACTAGACTAAAAGTATTTTAGGTCTTTTCTTAATAGCTAATTTTAATTCTAATTAGCAATAATCAATACAAACGCACCTAGCTGTCTGCTTCTCTTTCTTCCCCAAGGCTTTTAATAAAACCAGTTTTATGGTAAAATGTGTGCACATTATGTTAACAGCCTTTCTTAGGGGTATAAATGTGTTCGATATCTGTGGGAAGGTATTCAACTGTAAAGATATTAGAAATGAAAGCTGTTGAAACCAAGTAGATGTTTTGTCTGTAAGTATTATTGGTGGCCTGAAGAGGCAAGAGACGTGATAAGTACACACAAACATAAAAGGCAAAGGATCAGTAACTTGTAAAAAGCATGTTTTTTTCTACCTGTAAAATGGCAAGTGATTTTCTGACTTCCTTCATCTCATATTCAAGGTCCCACGAGAAAGGGGGTGGGGATGGAATAGAAAGCAGAATTGCTTCTAATTCTGAGAAAGAAGAGGGGAGAGAGGAATTGAGATAGAGGAGGAGAGGGAGACAGAGAAGCTCAGGAAACACGGAAGGAAACCCCGAGAAATTTCACAACTCTTTGCCATAAATAGCCTTTCTTCTCACTCTGGATCCCTCCTCCTTTACATCAGCAAGGCTCAGCCTCCACGCGCAGAGCAGCACCATTCACAAATCCCTCCATCACCCCATCGCGCAACCCTGCCCCTGACAGCACTGCGTGTACGAGTCCCCGGGACACAACCCAGAAGGTGGGGGGAGGCGGAGCAAGGGGACACCTGCGGTTTCAGCTCGAGACTGATTTTCTCTCCAGGTGAACCAACGCTGTGATTAGTCCAAGGGCGAAAACACACACACACACAAACACACCCCTCCCTAGAGCCCTGGATGCGCCACCACAAAGCAATTTGTTCACACTAAGTCGCTGCTGTTCCTGCCGCCGCTGGGGAGGGTCTCGCCTCCAATCCAGGAAGCCAGCGCCGGAGGACGAGAGAGCGAAGGCAAGGGGCCGTCCAGGTTCCGGCACTGCGGCTCCACCAGGAGCCCCGGGCTCCCCGCCCCCTTTCCTCTTCCCCCTTCCCCCTTCCCCCTCCCCGCCACCGCCCCCACCCGGGCTCCCGCAGTCCCTGGGGCCAGCGCTGCCCGGACGCCTCTACCTGAGGGACGAGAGTGGCGAAGGAGGGGAGCGGCCCCGAGCTGCTCCAACTCTTGCCTCCTCGACCGGCCGCGCTCCTCACCGCCCCGGAGCGGCGGCCGCAGCCGCGGTGATCCGAGCGCTCAGGAGCGCGGAGGAAAAGGCCACGCAGCGCGCGGAGAGTCGCGGGCCCGCAGCGAGCGAGCCCTTCCGCCTCCCTCCCACCCCGCCCGCCAGGCCAGGTCTCCGCGCCGCACACGCCTGGCCCATGGCCGGCGCCCCGGGCCTGGGCGGGGGCTGCCCCGGGGCGGCCCGGGCACGGCGCCGTCACCTGCCGGGCGGTCTTCCCCGCGTCCGCCCGGGGCCGACCCCAGTGTCGCGGCGACGCGAAGCGCGACCCGCCGGGTGCGGGGGCACTGGGGGCGTTACTACCTTGAGGGCTCCGCGCCGCTTGTTAGGCTCCTCCCGGGCACTCGGGGATTTATGTCTTCGGGGCACGGGACTGTCTTTCCCGGTCCCCTTCCTCTGCCCTCCCTCCCCTTCTCGGATGTTGGGCTCCTTCTCTCTACTCCCAGTTGTACAGAGTAGAGCTGCGTTATTTAATAATCCTCCTGCTCCTCCTGCCCGCTCCAGCAGAGCTGCTCTGCCTGAGCCACCGCTTCCCAGTCAGTCATGTTGTGGAGAGAGGGAGAGAGAGGCGGATTGGCAGTCGGTCGGCGACTATTTGTGGTGAGAGAGAGAAGAGCAGAGCAAGGGGAGAGCAGGGGAGGGACGTGGGGAGGCGCTTCCAAGTGTGTGAGTGCGCGGAGTGTGACTGAGTGGGGGACAAGGGAACCACCTCTCTGGCAGGCCGCGCTCCCAGACTGTGAGGAGGGCGGCGGCGAGCGCTGCCTTTATAAGGTCGGGGTTGGGGGAGGGGTTAGACCGGGGCCGGAGGGGTGGGGGCGGGGGCTCCGAGGGCGGCGCCCGGCCAACTGCGTCCGCGGGTTACCACGCATGCATACTCACGCATTAACGCGCGCACACCCAGTGCTGGCCGGTTGCTGAGTTTTCGTTTTGGGGGTAGCCGTATCAGACCATGCTGACTTGGCTTTCTTCTTAGCCCATCTTCGTGCATGCAAAGAGTCCAAGTGCACTGGCAGGTCAAAACTGGGGAAGGGAGGAAATCTGAAGCTCTGCGAAGAGGACGCGTTAATAGTGAAAATGCACTGTATATTTTCTCTCCAAACCACCGATATAATAATTGTGACATTCTTCGTCCTCTTTTCCTTCTCACACAGCCTATTAACATTCTGACACGTCTCTCCCTCAAAGACAGCAAGGAAAGAAACCTGACTTCCTTACTCTAAGCCCATGATACCTCCCAGCAAATATTTACAGTCATCAACTCGTCTGTAGGATAATGAAAGCATTGGGACTGTGACCTGGAGAGGAACTTGTGTTGTTACACAGATGGTCCTGGACAACACGGGGATTACAAACAAAACCAGTTACCATTTTGACATCATTTGACTGATGGCCCTCTGAAGAAATTTTGCCAGTTTAGTGATGGAGAAGACTTCTGATGCATGATGCTGTTGCTTACCTAATTTATTTTCCCTTGATCCTCTCTCCTATTGCACTGCTTCATTTCCTTTTAGATTTGCCCTGAGTCCTGAACTCTCCCATTCATCCCTCTTTATCTCCACTCCTGTATATTTATGTCTTTAGCAGGAGGCAACACAGCAGAGGGAATGCATTTAACTCTGCGTGTGTGTGTGTGTTCGTGTGTTGAAAACATTTTTTAGCCAATTCTGGTGGCTTGTAGGACTATTTCTAGATAGCAAATGCATTCCCAGTGTTGAGTTTGTACACCTGACACTAACTAGACTCCTGCTCAGATTACATCATTTTGTCATCTGGTGGTCCTACTGTATTGGCAAACTGCTTCCAAGAATCAAGCAATCTATGCTTCTTTCAAGAGTGTGTGCGTGTGTGTACACGCACACATAAATAATTTGGTCACACTCTGACTTGTGAAATGTGGATATATTGAGTGTAAAAGCAAATTGTACTTTTTGAATGAGTATTAGTGGTCGATGTGTATTTTGATATGGGGACAACCTCGCTTTGGGGTGACAACTGTGGGAAACTTTTTATCATAAATGTGCCACAAGGAACTTAAGAGCATCTAGAAGGCTATGTTTGACAACTCGGTTATTATATCTTCTCTCTTTATTAGTAGCTATGACCATAGGCAGAGGAGCCTGCCAGGCTACAGTCCATGGGGTATCAAAGAGTCTGACATGATTTAGTGACTAACCAACAACAGCATGGCCATTGCTGCATTCCTTGGGTTTTTGGAGTGTGCTGGTTCATAATATATTCTCCATTTATTTTACCTTTACCATCAATTTTCTTTTCCCCTAATTCTCCCACATCTCATACAAAGAGTTTAGAATCCATTAAAAGTGGCTTAAGCTTATAATCAAGAAAGGGCAGCAAAGTTGGGGCCAGTAGACAAATACATCAATAACATAAAAATCCAGGGCATGAGAGCTCCTTTGATCAAGCACTGTTAAACAGATACACTAACAAAGGTCATTGACATTTAATGTGTGTAGGCCCTGTGAAAAACCTATTACCCTTCCTTCAATTATATAGGTCAGGAAAATCAGGTTTGGGGAGGGTAGGTAGTTAACCTTTGGTCATATACAAATTAAGCAGTGCAGCTGGAACTCCGTCTGCCTTACACTGCTGTCTGTACCACTTCCTGCTCAGAACACCTGACTTAGTTAAGTCTTACAGTTTCTTTATAGCTTTCAGTAACTATGAAATTAGCTGATCCACAATTTCTCTTCATTTTCCTTCTGTTTCTCTCCTTTTTTATAGTGCAATACCAGTTTACAAAAATGTCCATTTTTTTTTTAGGGTCTCCCAGGTGGCACTGCTGGTAAAGAATCCACCTGCCAATGCAGGAGATGCAAGAGAAGCAGGTTAGATCCCTGGGTCGGGAAGATCTCCTGGAGTAGGAAATGGCAACCCACTCCAGTTTTCTTGCCTGGAAAATTCCATGGGCAGAGGAGCCTTGTGGGCTACAGCCCATGGGGTGGCAGAGAATCGGGCACAACTGAACAACTGAGCACAATGAGCACAAGGATTTAAAAAGCCTTTACTACTTGGATTTGTAGATGAAAAAAGTTAGGAAACTTTTCCCCAAAGTCCTTACAAAAGGAATCCTGCTATCACTGCAAAAGGATATTTTGTAAAAGAGATAGTCCTGATCTAAACTTTGAACCTAGGAAACAAGTATATGGTTTATTTAAGAGCTAAAAATAGGCATTTAAGAAAAAAGGTTTTCCCCTTTAAGGATGATGCTCAATCAAGTATTTGGTGGTTTTATTATTTCAGTTTCCTATTCATTTGTCACCAATAATGACAATTTATAATCACTCTGTATAGTTCAAAATTATGCATTAGGCCAGATATTTCAAAGGCACTTTTGGTAGCCACAACTGATTGTAATTTTCACACTCTCAACTGGATTAATAATTAGTGAGAACCATGAAAATTTGTCAATTGCTTTGATTTATTAAAGTATTAAATAAAGCCAACATTTCTTGCTTAATTTTATAATAATTTTGCTTGCCAAATAAATTCATATACAGTCAACCAGTAAGACATATGGAAATATGTAACCTAAAATACACTTCTGAAAAGTTGGTTCATTTTCACTTTCATATTTTGTTGAAAAAAATCTGTACTAGGAACCCTATTTATAAATTATAATGAACAACATTTCAGATGTTAAGTATATGAATTATTCTCTTTTATGATTGTTTAATGTTTCATGTAGGATTTCCCACTTTGCTGCATTTTCATGATACAATTTTTGTTGTGATAGGAAAACAGAAAGTTAATGACTCTTTCCAATTTGTTCATTTTCATCTCCTATGCTTTCTGCTGTTTGGTTCCCAAGTGTATTTAACTGGCAAGTTCAATGACGATTTGGCATTGTACCATTTGATGAAAGCAGAAAATTTAGGTTGCCAATTACATATGTGCCCCTTATGTGCACTGATTTCCCACTGAAGTGAAAAGCCAAATTATAAATTTTCAGTAGTAGTACCTATAAAGTAAAATAAGTGCCTAGGGAAGTAAAGGAGATAATTTTTCCTTCCAACCCTATAGCTATAATAAAAATCATACAATGTTTCAGAAAATGAACTAACTGTAAAACATTTGCAAACAATGTTTATAGACGAAGTCTCAGAAAACAAATTTAAAGTTGCATTTTTTATGTCCTAGTTATTTTATCATTCTTTCACTTCATATACTACCATGATTATCCAATCATTATGAAGAATGTTAAATCATGACCATTTCTCCCCTTTGCTTTAGCCTGATAGAATAAAAGAAATACAATGAAAAATTTTTTGAATATGAAATTAACATTTAGAATTTTTTCCATGTCTTTTTGTGACAACTGTTATAAAATTAAGGTGGCATTATGGGTACCTTAAAGCAATAAGAGCCTTTAATGGAGATTCAGACTGGAATTTGCACTGGATTCAACACCAAGGACTGGGGGAGAAATTGGGACTGAAGAGAGGACTGATTCAACGGTAGTTTGGGTTCCAGAGAGCACAGGAAAAACTGTTTTAATATGGCAAACTCTAAATTGGGGCAACCTGTCAGGTAGACAGGGCACTAGTAGAAAAAACATTAAAATAGATTTTTTTTTTTTTTTTTTTTGGTAAGAAATCTGGTAGTGGCTCATATAACTTGGTAAACTGTCTTTTTGCAACAGAAATTCTGCCTGGTGACAGGACAGCAGGATCTATCACTGCCCTTGTTCTATAGAGGAAACTAACAGGCTAGGCAGGTCAACTGCCCAGGATTTCAGAAAGGAATCCTCGCCAGAAGCTATGCCCAGAGGACTGCGTCCAAATACTCGCTGCATGAGCTGTCTTTGATCTAGGAACTACACAGACACCAAGGATTCAGCCCATGGGGCAGATGTGGTTGCAAGACTATTAAGGTGATAGTAAGTCACTGTCCTTGTCACTGGGCTACCATATCCCAGGTTTACAAAGCGATCTAATTCTAAGCCCATTTAATGTGCTGACTGGATGGAAAGCAGAGTATTTGGAGAGGCATCACTTACCAGCAACTGTAGAAATCCTTAATTTCCAGAAGAGACTATCCAATTTAGAGAGCTGAAAAGTTGAGGTGCCAGAAGGCAAGGAGAACTGAGACCATCAAGGATGTTCTCTGAGACACCTCTCAATTATTTAAGGAGGATCAATTGTATTAAAAAATGTTTATCAACATGAAACCAAAGGAGTCTTTATAAGCAGATTCACCAGTAGAGACTTTTACTGGCATATAATTTCCTTATCTTTGTTTCTATTTCCAAATGTGATCGATGAGATCTTATGGAAAATAATCTCAGGCTTTCTTATCTTCATATGAGGTAATTTTCATGTTTGAATACTTGTTTTGTTCTGATTGCAATATTAAAAAAATATTTAACCCAATTAATGGTTCATTTGTTGATGTCTATGAGTTTCATCTATCAAAGAGATTTTTTTCATTGGACATTTGGGTTGTCCTATCATGACTGTCCCCAGGCATCTATGTGTTTGTAGGCATTTCATTAAAATAAATAGAACTTGACACCTTTTTTTACAGAAATCATCAGTTAAATTATATCTTAAAATAGTATATTGATAAAACCTGAAACAGTAACATTAAATCTATGGGAATCATATAAATAGATCTAATTATAACAATAGATGGGCTATAACAAAATTGAAATAGTACTCTTTGCTATTTAGATATATAGTAAAAAATAGACAATGATAATAAAATAATCTAAACCATATTAAACCAGTACTTAAGCAGGTTGGAAACTGGTCTTGCCATCTGTCAGTTTCTATACTGGCAGTTTCACAAATGAGATGTCTTTTTAACAAAACATCACAGCAGGAGATACAGACATGTGAATTGTAATTAAAATGTGAAAAATGCATTTCATGGCTTTTGTCACTTATATAAAGCTTCTCTTATATTGTGAAATTCTACGCTTAGGAAGTTACACAAGATGGAATTAATTTTTAATTTACCAAATCTATACATTGTTGACCATAATTTTAATTTCACTAGTGAATGCATATGCTATCATAAATTGAATTGTGGTTTCCTTATGTCTGGTTCGCACAGTAATGAGATTCAATTATTTTTTAATCATCCAAATGTAGAAGATGGAGAGGAATAATTTGTATATTTCCGTTCAGTCTAGATCTGCTACAGACTAATGTTACTGCATCATATTTACTTATCATTATATTCTGTAAATTAAAATGATATTGAATTGTATTCACTTTCTGAGAACAATAAACCTAAATGAGTACTTAATTCTGTAATGAAGTAGTTGCCTAAATTTTGTATAATAGTTTTTCTGGTTTCATAGCATTTACATAAAATACAACCAAAATACACAATGCAGGAAATGTTAACCATAGTTAATGCTACGTATTTCTATATATTGAACAAGTGTTCAAGAAAGTGGTAGCATAATTCAAGTTAACGACATATTAACTAAGCTTAAAATAACACATTTTCACTCAAATAGATCTTAATTTTATTTTCATTCTACATAACATCTTGAATGTTTTCTAGAAATTTAAGTTAAAGTTAGCATGTCTTCTTGACATTTGTCATTATGGAACTTATTGTGTGTGTGTGTGTGTGTATCCAAACACATTCACATCCCTGACTTACCTTTAGAGTTGCGATGATGCTTTTACTGTCATCACTTTTAACTTTCCTTCAAATGTTAATATTTTAACAAACAAAATGGGTTTTGAGATAGGAGTGAATCATTAAATCACTATGTAATTATATGTTTCAAATACAAAATATGCCCTATCATTTTAATGCACTTCTTACAGTGAGACATCAAAACTGTTGTGATGAAGTGGTGAGGATTATGTCCCTTCTCGAACCTGAGCAGACTTTTGTGACAGTCTCCACCACTAAAAGAGAGTAAAAACCATGTTATATACTTTCCTAGGCTAGGTCATAAAACTTCCATTTACTTTATCCTTGTTCCCAGGGACTATTACTTGTAGAACATAATCACCTGCTGTTCAGAAGCCACGCAGACTGTGGAAAGGCCCACACTGAAGGAACTGATGCCTTTGGTGCTCAGCACCGTCTGACGGACTCTACATGCAACCAGCACCAATTTGCCAGCCATGGAAATGAGCCACTTTGGTAATAGATCCTCTAGTTCCAAATCTATATACTCCAGCCAGCCATGTGGAGCAGAAGCAAGGTGTATTCATTTTTACTGCTGCATACTAAATTACTACAAACATAGTGGCTTCAAATAAATAGCAATTTATTAGATCATAGTTTTGTAAGTCAGAATTCTGACAAGGTGTGGCTAGTTCTCTGCTTATTATCATAAACCTGAAACCAAGGTGTTAGCCAAACTGAGTTCTTATCTAGGGGCTCTGGGGTACAAATAAGCTTACAGCTCTTTCCATTGTTGGCAGAATTCAGTTTCTTGCAGTTATGCAAGTGAGATCTCTTTCTTTTACACATGACTCCCTCCATCATCAAGACAGCAATAGCGGCTTGAAACCTCATGCCTTATATCTTTAACTTCTTCTATCAACCAGAGAAAACTCCTTATTAAACTATAAGCCAATAGTGGGCCCATGACTTACTTGCTCGTCATTATATTAAGGCCTAGTAGAAGCAAAATACTGTGTCCTCAAGTGATAGAAAGCATGGTGTGTATAACTGAGGATTTATTCTGTTTATAATTTCATGATAATAGAGAAGCTATATTGTTAATTTTTACTTCAAGAGCCTTTCAGTTCAGTTCAGTTCAGTCACTCAGTCATGTCCGACTCTTTGCAGCACGCCAGGCCTCCCTGTCCATCACCAACTCCCGGAGTTCACTCAAACTCACGTCCATCGAGTCAGTGATGCCATCCAGCCATCTCATCCTCTGTTGTCCCCTTCTCCTCCTGCCCCCAATCCCTCCCAGCATCAGAGTCTTTTCCAAGGAATCAACTCTTCACATGAGGTGGCCAAAGTACTGGAGTTTCAGCTTTAGCATCACTCCTTCCAAAGAACACCCAGGACTGATCTCCTTTAGAATGGACTGGTTGGATCTCCTTGCAGTCCAAGGGACTCTCAAGAGTCTTCTCCAACACCACAGTTCAAAAGCATCAATTCTTCAGTGCTAAGCCTTCTTCACAGTCCAACTCTCACATCCATACGTGACTACTGGAAAAACCATAGCCTTGACTAGACGGACCTTTGTTGGCAAAGTAATGTCTCTGCTTTACTTTCCTCCAAACCACTGTCAGTCTTTTAAAAGCTATCTTTCTTCTGAACTGGCTTTAAAAATGAAGGTTACAGCCATCACTGTAACAACTCAATAAGTAGTATCAGTCATATGAAGCAGTGTGATGAACTTTGATGCAACAGTGTAACAGATTGTCTTAGTTTCTTCCACCACTATAATAAAACAATAGACTAAGTGGCTTGTAAACAACAGGGACTTATTTCTCACAGTTCTGAAGCCTGGAAAGTCCAATATCAAGGAACCAGTATAGTTACGTTCTTGTGAGGGCACTCTTCCTGATTCAAAATTGGTACCTTCTACCTGAGTCCTCTCATGGCAGAAGCAGCACAGGATTTCCGTGGGGTCTCCTTTGTATGAACACCAATCCCATTCATGAAGGTAGACTCATGACCTAAGCATTTCTCAAAAGCCCCACCTCCTAATACTGTTAAGCATTAGAATTTCAACATATGAATTTTGGGAGAACACAAACGTTCAGACCATAGCAAGAGGAGGAACCATGGAAGATACAAAAAACCTCAGAATAAACTCAGCAGTCACCAAGAGCTTTAACTGATGCTGGGAATGAGGGAGGAATTAGATAAAACACTTTTTATCACCATATTTACCTTTT
Organism: Bos indicus; assembly: GCF_029378745.1. Lineage (NCBI taxonomy): Eukaryota > Metazoa > Chordata > Mammalia > Artiodactyla > Bovidae > Bos > Bos indicus. The sequence continues at coordinate 35,271,723 of NC_091765.1, forward strand.
AGACTTATTAATAAGATTTTTATTAGTTACTTTTTCCCTTTTATTGTTTTTTTCATGTGAAAGTGAAAGTTGCTCAGTTGTGTCCAACTCTTTGTGACCCCATGAACTATACAGTCCATAGAATTCTGCAGGCCAGAATGCTGGAGTGGGTTGCCTTTCCTTTCTCCAGGGGATCTTCCCAACCCAGGGATTGAACCCAGGTCTCCCACATTGCAGGTGGATTCTTTACCAGATGAGCCACCAGGGAAGCCCAAAAATATTGGAGTGGGTAGCCTATTCCTTCTCTAGGGGATCTTCCCAACCCAGGAAGTGAACCAGGGTCTCCTGCATTGCAGGCAGATTCTTTACCAACTGAACAATCAGGGAAGCCCTTTCTCCATGTATTGTGGCATATTTATGAACAGAAGCTCCAGACAATAAGATATCACATCCCTGAAATATAACATGAGATTTTGGTCAGCAGATGCTTATGGTACATGGTTGAATCATAGGAAGTAAATACTGAACATTATTCTGAAAGTATAAAAATTTAAAAGGGGAGAAAAGCAAAACTCATCATGAAATAACTCCACAAGTAGTCCAGGATGGAGAGAATTCCTAGATAAATAAATCATAATCATTTATCTAGTCATGCATCAACAAATGATATATTGATTTTTTTCTAGAAAACCAAAATAAACTTAACAGGAGAGTCAGTTTAGGCATGCTGAAGGAGTATTCACTAATAGGTATATGAGAATAATTTTTAAATCTAGATTAACTGTATTAATTTTTTACCAATCTTGTGTTCTTTAGTATCTATAAAACATTTTCACTTAGAATCATGGAAAAGTAAATGTGAAAGGATTTTAGTCATTCAGCAGGTTTGTATTGCAGATGTTACACAAACTAAATATTAGGGAAATTAAAATTGATGGGAAATTCTTGCAATTGAGATAATCATGGAAACAAACAATTAGAATACAATGTGCTATGGAACAAAAAGGGTATATAAAAGCAGTTACTCCTTGCTTTCAAGGAAACAGCAGCCCAATAATAGGCATTACAACACATGATCACAATAGTTAACTCAATCTTCTTTTTACTTTGGCACATTTTGGATCCGAGTGACTTTGTACTGTGTTGATATAGCTAAAACTGGAATTGTATTTCCCAGAATTCCCTTGCCAATATGGTTCTGCTTTAAGTTTGGCCAAAAGAGAAGTATCCATAAGATTTGAAAGGAAGAAATGCAGTAGCAAACTTACGGTTACCAGGGCATAAGGGGGAAGGATAAATTGGGAAATTGGGATTGACATATACCCACTATTCTATATAAAATAGGTAAGTAATAAGAACCTGCTATATAGCACAGGGAACTCTATTAAATAGTCTGTAATGATATCTATATGGGAAAAGAATCTTAAAAAAAAGAATGGATATATGTATCAATATGTGCATAACTGAGTCACTTTGCTGTACACCTGAAACTAACACAACATTGTCAACCAACTATACTCCAATAATTTTTTTTCTTTAATTAGGACAAAAAAAAACGCAACAGCTATGTTACATACTGAAGAACAGTGTAGGGAGCCAGGTGCTGTTTCAGCTCATGCTCCTTGCTGATCTGCCAGCATGCCTTGTTTGGTTTGGAGCAGCAGCTGTGCCTACAGCTCCCTCAGCTTCTGTTAGATCTTCTTCATCCTCTCAGAGTGTGTCTGTACAAGGTCGAGGAAGGTGCCATTGTGAAGGGTCTTTCTGCATATCACTAACTGCATATCCCTTGTAATGTTGAAGTTGGAGGTGGCAAGAGACAGAAGTAGCTAGAGACAGTCTTTTGGGAGTCCAGTTTAGTCAGTTTTTCCTAGCTGATGTGGGCAGAGATTGTCTTTTGGAAATCCAGTTTATCCTAAGGGTTCCAGTCTGTCTGAGCTAACCATAAGTCCACACAGCTTTTCTTCCTAACTGCTGATCTCATTGACTTTAAGTTCACCATTAGGGCAGTGGCAAAAGACTGCCACAGACTTCTCCCCAGCTCCCACAGCTGCATAAGTTCTGATCCCTAAAATAAATCCTTTATCCCATATCACTCATATTGATTCACTTTCATGTGAGACACACACTTACACGAATATATTTTATAGAAAAAAAAAAAAGGAGTACAGAGGACTGGGTATATATGGTGAGGAAAGAGAAGAGTCAAAGTGACTAAATCATAAATTAATATAATTTATGTCCTTCTATTTGAAACATTTCTTCCATTTGGCTTCTGGACACCATAATCCCCTGTTTTTATTCAACTCATCTCCATGACCTCTACATTTGGAGTGTTCCAAGATTCAAGACTTAAACTTTTGCCTTCTCTTTATACTTAACTTCTTTGGTGAGCTCGTCTGGGCTCAGAGTTTTAACACCATCTGAATGCTTATGACATCCGCATTAGTATCTGTAGCCCTGAACTCATGTTCAGGCCTGAACTCATGAGTTCAGCCCTGAACTCATGTCTGACTTTCCACTTGACATCTCTGCTTGTTTATAGAAGCATATGAAGCTTAAAAATATATAAAGCCTCTGAATTCTAAAAACCTGTTCTGCATGCCATCTTCCCCATCAATGGTCAATGGCAACTTCTATTCTTGCAGCCGTGTTGAAGATCTGTGGGTGATTCCTACAGAAAAAGTTTTTCTTTTTCTCTTACAATGCCCATCTAATGTGACAGCCAATCCTGCTGGTTTTATACTCTCATTATATAAATATTCAACCACTTTTCAAAACTTTCATACTATGACCCATTTAGCCACCATCTTCCTTCACCTAGATTATTGTGGTAGTTCTGATCTCTACATCTGCTTTTGCCCCTCGTATGCTCAAAAGAGAAGGCAGAACCGGCATGTTAAAATCTAAGTCAGATCGCACCACTGCTCTGCTCAAAACCTATAATGGCATCCCATGTCATTCAGAGTAAAAGTTATTAGAATGGCCTAAAGGCCCTGCATATCATAACTCCCCCAACCCTAACCCTGTACAGCCACCACTATTTGCTGTTGCATTTTTCTCTATGGATTCTCCTCCTGGATCCATGCAGGATAACTTCCTTACTTTTTTTCAGATTTTGATCAAATGTCACTTCATTGAAGTCTTCTCTGGCCAATTTATCTAAATTTTTATCTTCCACCCTGAGCATAATACTCCATTCACTTCTGAGCCCCCTTGCCAGCTTTATTTTTCCATAGGAGTTCTCTCAAAAACAGTGCATGCTATATGTACTTATTCTTATTTATTGCTTGTTTTCCTGACTAAAATAGAAGATTTAGAGGACAAGGGTGCTTCTGTTTCCTCTCTCCCCCACCCCATCCATTGCCCCGTATCTAAAGAGGGCATTGTTTATGAAAGTCAAAGTGTTAGTCGCTCAGTCATGTCTGATTCTTTGCCACCCCAGGGTCTGTAGCCTGACAGACTCCTCTGTCCACCACATTTTCCAGGCAAAAATACTGGTGTGAGTTGCCATTTCCTTCTCCAGGGGATCTTCCCAACCCAGGGATCGAACCCAGGTCTCCCACATTTCAGGAAGATTCTTTACTATCTGAGCCATCAGAGAAACCCATACATTGTTTATAGTTATCCGTAATAAACATTTGTTAAATGAAGAATAAGTCATAGAATATAAGCACAAAATCATATATGCAATGATAGAAGTACATCCAAGAAGTATAACAGGGGACAGAGAGGGTTTCAACTACCTTCACTCACTATTCTGAAAAATGAAAACAAATACTTGCCTTTTTATAAAAACTTTAAAAGATTTATATTTAATTAATCTCAGTATTTATGACATATATTATAATTGAGAAATGTGTCTTCACAGTAATTCTAAAAGCAGATTGCATTCATTCATTTACTCATTCAGTCCACGAATATTTATTGAGTGCCTACTGTGTGCCAGCAGCTAATACAAAGCTGAATAGTAAAATGTCCATGAACTTTAATTAATTAAACATTGCCAGTATGCTAGGCAGAGTACTAAACCAATCAGGGATATAGAGAAATAAAACTTATTATCAAACTGATAATATAATAGGAAAGACATAAATACACAATTACTAGGCTATGTGTGAAGGACTACCATAGGTGCAGGATATTTTGGATATTTTATATTATATAACATAGATATAAATAACCCAAATTTAAAGGGTTAGGGAAGGATTCCTATCAAATGTTAGTGTCTGGTTTGAGTCCTAAAATATATACCTTGTTTATCTATGTAAACTTTATTAGGCAAATAGCAACAAAATAATTATTCCACTCTTTGTGTTGCATAAGTATTTGTTAATATTCTAGTATTCAAATAATCTTGCATTTCTGGTACTATTTTAATAAATATTATATGTATGGAACTATTTTTACATATTTTTATTTTTTTGTTAATTTAAAATATAAAATACATAGTATAATATAGGGGCTTCCCTGATAGCTCAGATGGTAAAAGAATATGCCTGCAATGTAGGAGGCCCAGGTTCGATTCCTGGATCAGGAAGACCCCTTGAAGAATGGAGTACGCACTCCTGTATTCTTGCCTGATGAATCCCATGGACAGAGAAACCTGGGGTTGCATAGAGTAAGACACAACTGAGCAACTAACATATTCACACACAATTTAAAATAAGACTGAGTACTCAGAAGTCTTAAATGTTTTTCAGATTCGTATGGACATAATGGAAAATATTTATGCCACCTACATATTTCAGAATCTCTGCTTATAAAAAATAACACAGTGAATACATAATCCTCCCTTGAGAAACTTAAAAATAAAAACTTACAGTTCTGTAATTGCTTTTTAATCTTGAGAAACTTGATAGGTGCAAAAACATAATTTTCTCATCAATTTCTTATTTATTAAATTTGCATTTGGTTGATAGTGACACATTAACAAAAATTATTAATTTTTTGGCCTTGAAATTTTGTTGTTGTTGTTGTTCAGTCACTCAGTCATGTCTGACTGGGCCCCATGGACAGCAGCACGACAGGCTTCCCTGTCCTTCACTATCTGCCAAAATTCGCACAAACTCATGTTCATTGAGTCGATGATCCCATCCAACCATCTCATCTTCTGTAATCCCTTCTCCTCCTGCCCTCAAACTTTGACAGCATCAGGGTATTTTCCAATGCGTCAGCTGTTCACATCAGGTGGCCAAAATAGTTGAGCTTTAGCATCAGTACTTCCAATGAATATTCAGTGTTGATTTTTTTTTAGGATTGAATGATTTAATCTCCTTGCTGCCCAATGGACTCGCAAGAGTCTTCTCCAGCACCACAATTCAAAACCATCAGTTTTTTGGTGCCCAGCCTTCTTTATGGTCCAACTCTCACATTCATGCATTACTATTGGAAAAACCATAGTTTTAACTATATGGACCTTTGTTGGCAAGTTGATGTCTCTGCTTTTTAATGCACAGTCTAGGTTTGTCAAAGCTTTTCTTCCAAGGAGCAAGCTTCTTTTAATTTTATGGCTGCAGTCACCATCTGCAATGATTTTGGAGCCCAAGAAAATAAAGTCTGTCACTGTTTCCATTGTTTCCCCATCTATTTGCCATGAAGTGATGGGACCAGATGCCATAATCTTAGCTTTTTGAATGCTGAGTTTTAAGTCAGCTTTCTCACTCTCATTTTTCACCTTCATCAAGAGGCTTTTTAGTTCCTCTTTGCTTTCTGCCATTAGGGTAGTTTCACCTGCATATCTGAGGTTATTGATATTTCTCCTGGAAATCTTGATTCAAGCTTGTAATTTATCCAGCCCAGCATTTTGCATGATGTACTCTGCATGTAAGTTAAATAAGCAGGGTGACAGTACACAGCCTTAACGTACTCCTTTCCCAATTTGGAACCCGTCCATTATTCCATTGCTGGTTCTAACTATTGCTTCTTGACCTGCATACAGGTTTCTCAGAAAGCAGGTCAGGTGGCCTGGTATTCCCATCTCTTGAAGAATTTTCCACAGTTCGTTGTGATCCACAATCAAAGGCTTTAGCATAGTCAATGAAGCAAAAGTAGGTGTTTTTCTGGGATTCCCTTGCTTTTCCTATGATCCAAGGAATGTTGCCAATTTGGTCTCTGCTTCATCTGCCTTTTTAAAATCAAGCTTGTACATCTAGAAGTTCTTGATTAACATATTGTTGAAGCCTAGCTTGAAGGATTTTGAACATTCTTTTTATTTATTTATTTATTTTACTATGTTCAAGTAAAATGTCTAAGTAAAGAAGATAATGTACTGACTCATTTGAAAAGACCCTGATACTGGGAAAGATTGAAGGCAGGAGAAGGGGACAACAGACGATGAGATGGTTGGATGGTATCACCAACTCTATGGACATGAGTTTGAGTAAGCTGCAGGAGTTGGTGATGGACAGGAAGCCTGGCATGCTGCAGTTATGGGGTCACAAAGAGTCAGCAACTGAACTGAACTGAATGTACTGTTTTGTAGACACATTGCATGTTAGAAAAGTTGTTTAAGTTGTATGTTTGGTGCAAATCCTGGGGCTACTACTTTGGGTAGACACCAGTTAGAAGCTGATAATCAGCAAGTTTAAATTAAATTATGATTCTTCCTGAATATAAGTAGTTATGCTAACGTACATATTTCACTCAATATTTTTATGTCACAATTTTTTTCAGGCAGTTCTATTTTTATACATTTCCTGCATAAAACAACAGCTTCAAAATAGGTCAGGGTGTTATTGACTGTTTAGAGCAAGCACACACTTGAGAAATTTCTTCTCCTAAAGATCAACTTTGAGAAAGATAGGTGTGTTAAGTTTTCAATATTTAGATGTCAAGTTATAAAATCTCTAAGGATCTATATCTTCTTTATATAGACATATATGAGCATTGGTTATAAGCAATGAGCATCTGCTTAAATGTAGTTCATATGAAATATTTTAAGGATTATGCATTAACTTAGATCTTTTAGAAATACAACTTGATAAAATCAGATTATACAGCTATATCATTAGATTAACAAAATACTTTTTTATAAGTATAATGCCCAGATTAATGCTATTTATCTGGACATTTATTAATGTACTATTTGCAATAATGTGATTTTACCTGCTCTTCTGATTCAGGGCATGAGACTAATTCTTATCTGTTCAATTTGGTAATTTTCATCTGATGAAGGCACATCTGTGTTCACTGTGTTAATGTTCAGTGTTCTCCTAGGAAAAGTATGCCTGGAGCCTAGATGATTAACTTCTTGAAAAATATTTTTTAAGAACGCATAAGTGCTGAAGCATATAGAATGTGCTACCATTTAAAAAATATTTTCATTAACAAAAATAAATTAAAACTGAGAGTGGTTTTACATCTCCAGGGCAATAACAAGTTATGCCTCAGCAGTCTGCATGAATTTATGTCCGTAAATGTTGTTCCGTTTAATACTCTATAAAACCCACAGAATTGTATTAGTACATTTAACTGTTTGGGGAGATAGATCGCTAAAGGTGTTTTTTTTTTTCCCTTACCATAAATTTTTTAAGGTATTGTAAATATTTAACTCAGGTGGCTCAGACAGTAAAGAATCTGCCTGCAATGTGCGAGACCTGGGTTTGATCCCTGGGTTGAGGAGATCACTTTGAAAAAGGAAAGGCTACCCACTCCAGTATTCTTTTTTTTTTTTTTTATTTTTAAACTTTACATAATTGTATTAGTTTTGCCAAATATCAAAATGAATCCGCCACAGGTATACATGTGTTCCCCATCCCGAACCCTCCTCCCTCCTCCCTCCCCATACCATCCCTCTGGGCTGTCCTAGTGCACCAGCCCCAAGCATCCAGCATCGTGCATCGAACCTGGACTGGCAACTCGTTTCCTACATGATATTTTACATGTTTCATTGCCATTCTCCCAAATCTTCCCACCCTCTCCCTCTCCCACAGAGTCCATAAGACTGTTCTATATAGGCAAAACACTCTCCGACATACATCACAGCAGGATCCTCTATGACCCACCTCCCAGAATATTGGAAATAAAAGCAAAAATAAACAAATGGGACCTAATTAACCTTAAAAGCTTCTGCACATCAAAGGAAACTATTAGCAAGGTGAAAAGACAGCCTTCAGAATGGGAGAAAATAATAGCAAATGAAGCAACCGACAAACAACTAATCTCAAAAATATACAAGCAACTCCTACAGCTCAACTCCAGAAAAATAAACGACCCAATCAAAAAATGGGCCAAAGAACTAAATAGACATTTCTCCAAAGAAGACATACAGATGGCTAACAAACACATGAAAAGATGCTCAACATCACTCATTATCAGAGAAATGCAAATCAAAACCACTATGAGGTACCATTTCACACCAGTCAGAATGGCTGCGATCCAAAAGTCTACAAATAATAAATGCTGGAGAGGGTGTGGAGAAAAGGGAACCCTCTTACACTGTTGGTGGGAATGCAAACTAGTACAGCCACTATGGAGAACAGTGTGGAGATTCCTTAAAAAACTGGAAATAGAACTGCCTTATGATCCAGCAACCCCACTGCTGGGCATACACACTGAGGAAACCAGAAGGGAAAGAGACACGTGTACCCCAATGTTCATCGCAGCACTGTTTATAATAGCCAAGACATGGAAGCAACCTAGATGTCCATCAGCAGATGAATGGATAAGAAAGCAGTGGTACATATACACAATGGAGTATTACTCAGCCATTAAAAAGAATACATTTGAATCAGTTCTAATGAGGTGGATGAAACTGGAGCCTATTATACAGAGTGAAGTAAGCCAGAAGGAAAAACATAAATACAGTATACTAATGCATATATATGGAATTTAGAAAGAGGGTAACAATAACCCGGTGTACGAGACAGCAAAAGAGCCACTCCAGTATTCTTGCTTGGAGAATTCCATGGATAGAAAACCTGGTGGGCTACGAAGAACCTGGGGTCGCCAAGTGCTGGACTCCACTAAACAACTAACACTTCCACTCTCACTGTATTAAAAGGGGAAAATGATAGAGACATAAAATCCAATTGTTATTGTTGTTTAGTCACTAAGTCGTGTCCAGCTCTTTTATGATGCCATGGACTGTAGCCCACCAGGCTCCTCTGTCCATGGGATTTCCCAGGCAAGAATACTGATGTGGGTTGCCATTTCCTTCTCCAGAGGATCTTCCCAACCCAGGGATGGAACCCATGTCTCCTGCTTTGGCAGGTAGATTCCTTATCACTGAGCCACCAGGGAAATTCTAATGTTCAATGAGAGGCCATAAAATGTAGTAATTAAGAACACTGGCTGTTCAGGTTTCACAAAAATAGCATCAAATCCTTGCTTCACCTTTTATCAGCAGAGCAACTTTGGGTGAATTACTTAATCTCACTAGTCTTCAGTTCCCACATATATTAAATGACAGTAGTTGCAGCATTTACCATCATTGGGTGTCTTTGAGAATTAAATAAGAGAGCATGGAAATGTTTAGCACAGTACCTAAACAAGTATTCATTATATGATATCTATTGTTATAAATATGTATCAAAGCTAAATTGCTAAATCAGTGAACATATAAATTTCTCCAACCAATAGTGAAACAAAATATGTGTAAAAATAACTCCAAGTAGAAATAAGTGGTGAAAAACACAAATTACATTACACAAATTATATTACATTACATAGCTTTATTTCTAACATCTGTTAAGAAGTTATATGTTTCTAAGTATTCAACAAACGTTTACTGAACACCTAGGATTTGTCTGTCACTATATGGCAATGGCACCCCACTCCAGTACTCTTGCGTGGAAAATCCCATGGACGGAGGAGCCTGGTAGGCTGCAGTCCATGGGGTCGCTAAGAGTCAGACACGACTGAGCGACTTCACTTTCACTTTCCACTTTCATGCATTGGAGAAGGAAATGGCAACCCACTCCAGTGTTCTTGCCTGGAGAATCCCAGGGACAGGGGAGCCTTGTGGGCTTCAGTCCATGGGGTCGCACAGAGTCGGACACGACTGAAGCGACTTAGCAGCAGTAGCAGCAGCATTCTAAGACCTGGAGAAGGAAATGGCAACCTGGAGAAGGAAATGGCAACCCACTCCAGGATTCTTGTCTGGAGAATCCCGTGGACAGAGGAGCCTGGCAGGCTACAGTCCACGGGATCGAAGAGCCGCACATGACTTAGTGACTAAACCACCAGTCTTAGACCAGATTGGAGACAAAAGTGTGGACAAGAAAGGTAGGATTCTTGCTTTTCTAGAATTAACATTCTAGTTGGTTACAAAAATGGGGGGGGGGGAGGGGGCAGGTGGCAGCAGGAAAGCAGAAATATAGCAAATGGATAAACAAATGCCTAAGATAATTTAATGAAGTGATAAATACTATAAGGACAAGAAAGCAAAGTGATGCTCCGTGTATGACTGGGTGATGTGTTTGGTTTCAGTGAGTCCGGAGAGGACTCTGTTTGAAAGTATATTTAAATTGGGGACTGAATGACAGGAAGGAGCCAGCTACAACTAGTTCAGAGACCCTAATGTGGAAACAAATCTGCTATCTTCCTATCAAGGAAGAAGAGAAACTAGGCCAATGTATTTGGAGCTTAGTGGTCTAGGGGAAGTATAATACTCAATTATGCTTCCATATTCTTTCCCTTTCCTGTTTCATTGACTACTTTCTATTTAATTGACATATTCATTCTTGATGTTAAAAACATTTTCTTCAATCCAAGACATTTCCAATATCCCAGAATATGCCCACAATATTCTTAGATATCATTAGCAAAATTAAGAATTTAGTACAATTTGTGTGTCAGAGGCAAGACAAGGGATTATCCGTGGGTTTTTATAAAGGCTGCTGCTGCTGCTGCTGCTAAGTCGCTTCAGTCGTGTCCGACTCTGTGCAACCCCATAGACGGCAGCCCACCAGGCTCCCCCATCCCTGGGATTCTCCAGGCAAGAATACTGGAGTGGGTTGCCATTTCCTTCTCCAGAAAATATCATTCCATAGAGATTTAAAGAATTTATGTGAAAACTAATAATTCTCTATCTCAGTTGTAAGTTTCAGTGGGTCTATTTCCATCTGCAGTAACAGAAGTAGGAAGTGGGGGGAAATGAAGAACACAGAATTGTAGTATCCTCACCTCACCTACACGCAAATCATTTAGCACTGCACCACTGTATGAAGCTTTTACTGCCAGGGTCCCTGAGCAAATCATTTCCATTACTAGTCTGTTCTAATAACTCCTTTGCTGATTCAGCTACCTGAATGTAAATATCATAGAAATGACTGAGAAATAAAAGCCAACTTGAAACACTGAAAAGGGATCTAAAAGAAAAAGGTCCTTACATATGCCTTAATTTTCATAACTCTGTTTAAAAAATCTGCTTATCATAAAGTATTTTGACTGTATTTGAAGCCAATAGAGGAAATATAATTCTTTTTTTTCACATATCACTGTATGTTGCTTAAAGCTGTCTATCTTAAATGACAGTTGTTTCATCCATATTAACACAATACATATAGAATAACTTCTAATTATATATATGTATATCTATCTATCTCTATATCTATCTACCTATATAACAGCCACAGTGAATTCCATAGCATTACTGTTAAAATTCTCCATTGTCTATTCAATAGAAGTCTTAGTGGGTTGTCTGGAGGTACAAATGAGATCATGCACTGTTTATTTGTTACACACAGGAGGTGTTTTTCTCTCTGCCTATATTCTCTCTACATACTCAGTCCCCCCTCCCAACCCCCAATAGCCTTTTAATACTACTAGCTATTGAATTTAGAAGCTGGCCTACAAGGGAAAAAAATCCTTTGTGTGATAAGTATGATGACAATATTAAAGTAAAAAAGTAAACAAGTAACATAGTTTTTTGAAATTCATTCCAAATAATATTAGTGATGTTCTTTGAATATTACTATATTCAAATCTAAAATGCAAGATTTTCTTAGAAATATGATTATTACAATATACTTTAAGCTGCATAATTATATATTTCAAAGCTGATTTGAGTAGGTTTAATAGGCTATACATTTCAGAGAAGTAAGTAGCTGCCTTCAGAAAGGATTTGTACTTAACAAACAATCACAGTATTGAGTTGAAATTCCATCACAATTAAAGCTAACATATTAAAATACATTTTAAAATATAAAGGCTTAAAGGAGAGATATTCATGATTAAAACATAGACTGAATTTGTGGCTATTAAAATAAATGAGTAAAGCTGCATTATGCTAGAATAAATTGTATCACTGAGAGTTCAAGTGTAAATTTAAGTGGTTATTATTATTATTGCAATACATTCATGCTGTCAGTTCATCCTTTTCTAGTCTGATATAAATATGTGTACATTTTTAAAAAGCAGTAAATTCACTTTAATATCAAATTTCCAAAATTCTTTTTGCACTTGTGCTAATGACTCAGGATGAACTTAAATGGGACCTGTTTAGTAAACACTAACATCTTATTTGGTTCCTAGAAAGCATGTGTAAAAGCTGAGGTGGCGGTCAGCCTGTGAAGACAGCTTAGTACATGTGTGTATCTGTGGGTGGGTGTCTGTGGAGAAGGAGGTGATCATTTGCATTTGACTCACTTTTTGCCTTTAGCAGAAGATAATTGCAGCTATTTATAAGGACGGCAATATTAATAGTTTCCATAAATATCTGTTTCTGCATTTCTCTCTTTCTAAATACATAAGCTCTTTGCTCTGTTTTACATCACTTAAAGTTTCAGTTCAGTTCAGTTCAGTTCAGTCGCTCAGTCGTGTCCGACTCTGCAACCCCATGAATTGCAGCACGCCAGGCCTCCCTTGCTTTACAGAATTTATAATCTAGCATAAAAAGGAAAACTCCAAAGGAAAACAACCATTTCTTTTAAGAGTTTTTTGCCTCCTTTCCTCAGATAGAGGCTACACGGAGGTTCAGTTCAGTTCATTTCAGTTGCTTAGTTGTGTCCGACTCTTTGCGACCCCATGAATCGCAGCACGCCAGGCCTCCCTGTCCATCACCAACTCCCGGAGTTCACCCAAACTCATGTCCATTGAGTCGGTGATGCCATCCAGCCATCTCATCCTCTGTCGTCCCCTTCTCCTCTTGCCCCCAATCCCTCCCAGCATCAGGGTCTTTTCCAGTGAGTCAACTCTTCGCGTGAGGTGGCCAAAGTACCGGAGTTTCAGCTTTAGCATCAGTCCTTCCAAGGAACACCCAGGGCCAATCTCTTTTAGAATGGACTGGTTGGATCTCCTTGCAGTCCAAGGGACTCTCAAGAGTCTTCTCCAACATAGAGGTTAGTAGAGCTAAAAATTAAGAAACAATAAGTTGAGTATACCTTTTAGCCAAAACAAGATGCTTGACTGAGAAAAAAGAGTTAATGTATTATTCCATTAAATATTCACAGCAGCCAAGTGTAATAGATACTAAAGAGGTTAAGAAATCTGTGGAAGCAGAATTTAAACTCAGAACATGTTGCCTCCTGCTAAACTTGGATTGGGCTCAAGTAATGTTAAAGTTTAGTGAGTTAAAGAGAGATGAAAAGGAAAACATCTGAGATGAAACAGGTTGGTTCATAGCATTGCCAGCTGACAATATTTACAATTGAATCAGGCTTCCCTGGTTGCTCAGTAGTAATGAATCCACCTGCCACTGCAGGAGACGTGGGTTCAATCCCTGGAACAGGAAGATCTCCAGAAGAAGGAAATGGACACCCTCTCCAGTACTCTCGCCTGGGAAATCCCATGGACAGAGGAGTCTGGTGGGTTACAGTCCATTGGATCTCAAAAGAGTTGGACACGACTTAGTGACTAAACAACAACAATCATTTAATCACGCTGTAGTAAAACAGTATAAAATACAATGGTCAGAAATTTCATTAGGCTAACTATATAAGAAATATGACAGCAATCAAATGTTTATTGTAAAGAAGTTACTAACCCTAGAGCAAAAAATACTGTGTTTCTAGTTGTTGGGTTTTTTTTTTTCCTGTTTTAATAAGTGGTAATGGCAAACATATGATGAAGCTCTTTTTATTCTTTAATGTTTTAATTTATGAAAGATGTGTGCATGGCAGCATGGCATAAATATTAAGTAGGGAAGTTATCTAAATATGCATTTAAAGAAGACAAAGGACATCTGCTTTTCTATTCAATGTCACAGTCTTCCTTTAAATTAGAACAGGATAAACTTAAAGATAACCTCCTTTTCACTGATCTGAACATCAGGAAATAAGAGTTTTGGTTAGAAAGAATACTAACTGTAGAGCCTCAGTCAATCATGAAAGCTGCTCTTCTTCTGTTATCAGTTTTCCAGCTAATTTTGGCTGTCAGAATAAAGTATGGGAAAGTGACCTTGAATACTGTATCTGACCATCCTTATTTGGAATATTTGCCTCAGTTGACAAATTTTGCAAAACTGTATGGCTGTGCATATTGAGTGAAAGAATTAAAGAATTCACAGCAGAAAAAAGTGCTTTTCAGATCTCAATCAGTTCCCTTATCTCTCTTCCAGCCCATCTCTTAGTGCCCGGTCCATTCACTACTATCACATTATGTTTCTTCGGTTTCTTGGTCTCCTTGGATCCCTCTCTCTTTCTCTCAATCACAATTAAAACAATTAGTTTTATAAGATTCTCTAAAACATCACAGTTTCCCCCACTTTGCTACTTTTAGCTTCCTTTGTTAGTCCCTCTTACTTTTTCTTAAATGAGGTATAAATGTAAATACTAAAAAAGAACTAAATCATTAGGATACAGGAAGTAACTCCCCCCTCCCCCTCCACCTGCCAAAAAAAAAAAAAAATCAGTTCAGTTCACCTGAGCTGAACACACTGCAAATTAAGGATCCTGGCCAAAGGAGCAGGAGAATTTGCCACTAGTTATTTTCTAGAGGTCTTCCGAACTAACAGTCCTTAGAAGTTATAACCACTCTCCCACTATTGTGCACCAATAGGTACTATGGTATAAAGCCACAGGCCAGTTTTACTGTTAACCCCACTTTTGCTGGTCATCTATTAGTCCCACATCATGCTCCTAACCTAACCTTTCTTCTACTGAGAACTCTGAGTTATCACCTCTGGGTAAAAATACAACCTGGATTTGTGAAGAATCATACTTGTTTACTATATTCTTTTTTTATAACCATTTTTAAAACTGAAGTATAGTTACAGTTTTGTGTTAGTTTCAGGTGTACAGCAAGGTGATTCAGTTATACATATATTTATGTATCTCTGTTCTTTTTCAGATTCTTTTCCGTTGTTGTTGTTTATTCACTAAGTCATGTCCAAATCTTTTGTGACCCAATGGACTGTAGCCCACTTGGCTTCTCCCTCCATGAAATTTCCCAGTCAAGAATACCGGAGTGGATTGCCATTTCATTCTCCAGGAGATTTTCCCAACTCAGGGATCACAGCCGAGTCTTTCGCATTGGCAGGCAGATTCTTTACTGCTGAGCCACCAGGGAAGCCCCTTTTCCATTATAGATTATTACAAAATGTTGAATACAGTTCCCTGTGTCATATAGTAGATCCTTGTTGTTTATCTATTTTATATACACTGGTGTATTTACGTTAATCCCAAATGCCTAATTTGTCTCCCCCTTCAGACCCTTGCTATCAACTTTGGTAACCACATGCTTGTTTACTGTGTCTGTGAGTCTATGAGTCTATTTTTTGTTTTGCAAATAAGTTCATTTGTATAATCTTTTAGATTTCAAATAGAAATGATATCATAAAATATTTGTCCTCTGACTTATTCACTTAATATGATACTTCCGGAAAATCCCATGGACAGAGGAGCCTGGTGGGCTGCAGTCCACAGGGTCGCTGAGGGTCGGACACGACTGAGCGACTTCACTTTCACTTTTCACTTTCATGCATTGGAGAAGGAAATGGCAACCCACTACAGTGTTCTTGCCTGGAGAATCCCAGGGATGGGGGAGCCTGGTGGGCTGCCATCTATGGGGTCGCACAGAATCAGACATGACTGAAGTGACTTAGCAGCAGTAGCAGCAGGTCCATTCAAGTTGCTGCAAATGGTATTATTTCATCCTTTATGGTTGAGGAATATTTCATTATATATATATATATGTGTGTGTGTGTGTGTATACACACACATCACATCTTCTTTATCCATTCATCAGTCAATGGACATTTAGGTTGCTTTCATGTGTTTGCTATTGTAAATAGTGATGCTATGAACATTGGAGTGCATATATCTTTTCAAATTAGAGTTTTCCCTGGATATATGACCAGAAATGAGATTGTTGGATCATATGGTAACTCTATTTTTAACTTTATAAAGAACCTCCATACTGTTCTCCATAGTGGTTGTACCAATTTACATTGTGACCAACAGGGTAGGAAAGTTCCCTTTTTTCATACACTCTTCAGTGTTTATTATTTGCAGACTTTCTAATGACAGCCTTTATGACTGTTTGAGGTGAAAATACCTCACTGTAATTTTGATTTGCATTTCTTTAAAAATTAGCGAGTATCTTTTCATGTGCCTATTGATCATCTGTACGTCTCCTTTGAAGAAATGTCTATTTAGGTCTTCTGTCAATATTTTGATTGGGTTGTTTGTTTTTTGATATTAAGCTGTATGAACTACTTATACATTTTGGAAATTAATCCCATGTCAGTAGCATCTTTTGCAAATATTTATCCTGTTTATAGGCTGTCTTTTGTTTTATTTATGTTTTCCTCTTTAAACTTTTAAGTTTAAAAGTGCAAAAGCTTTTAAACTTAATTAGGTCTCGTTTGTTTATTTTTGTTTTTATTTCCATTACTCTGGGAAACAGATCCAAGAAAATATTGTGTGAATTATGTTAAAGGGTGTTCTGCCTATGTTTTCCTCCAGGAGTTTTACATTTAGGTCTTAAAACCATTTTGAGTTTCTTTTTGTATATGATTTAGAGAATGTTCTAATTTCATTCTTTCACATGTCTGTCCAGGTTTTCCAGCACTTCTTATTGAAGAGACTGTTTTTTCTCTATTGTATATTCTTGCCTCCTTTGGCATAGATTAATTGATCCTAGGCGTGCGAGTTTATTTCTGGGCTTTCTATTCAGTTCCATTGATCTGTATGCCTGTTTTTGTGCCAGTACCATATGGTTTTGATTACTGTAGTAAAGCTACTCTTGAACTCTGTTTAGATGAATATTGGAAATCAGAGGATCTACAACAATACCCTTCTTAAATACAACTGAGAATTCAAAGTCCCTTAGGAAAATTCTGGGAATTTTGAGCAAATATAATTCCCTTGATGGCACTATAGGAATTATAAAACATTCAGGTAAAACTAGAGAAGTTTACCTGTTATTTTAGGTATTAAATGGACTGTAATTTCCAGAGGAGTTAAGGCATTCAAGCTAGTCTGGAAGATCTGTTATGTTACATGGACCAAGTGGGAGCTTGATGTATTTTGGTGAGTGAATGAATAAAGATGAATGAATGACTGAGAAAAAAATACAGTTTGAGGAGTTCAATAAATAACACCTCATAAAATGTTTGGGTTTTTTCTTCAGTGAGAAATGGTATTTCATCTCTCTGCCATCTGGTTTCTTTATGATCTGACATGCTTATGGCCTTTGTAGTAAATGGAGAAAAGGCCACCTTAACATCTATGGCCCAGCTCTGGAGGGAAACCACACCATCTCTCCTGTTCTCCACACTTGCCTGTTTTGAGTTTTCTAGTTGCCACGATCCTGTAAATTTGGCTCCTGCTCTCTGTCAGACTTTGGTAGTTAACAGTGCCCTGCCCCAGCTGAGACACCAACATGCAGATTCAAAGTATAATTCGAAGTAAATCCTCCAGTCACCAGGATTACACCCACCCGAAAGAGGAATATCACCTTTCCCACTTCATATTTCAAAGTGGAATGAAACAGCCTGCTCCTCTGCCAGGATTCCAGCCTGAGGCAGATCCAGTCAGCCCCTACTCCAAATCCTTTGTATACAACTTGGGACATATTATACCAAGATTTTTGTTGTTGTTTAGTCACTAAGTCATGTCCAACTCTTTTGTGACCCATGGTCTGCCCATGGGATTTTCCAGGAAAGAATACTGGAGTGGGTTGCCATGTCCTTCTCCAGCAGATCTTCCTGATCTTCCTGACCCAGGAATCGAACCCGAGACTACTACCTCATCTCCTACCTTGCAGGAAGGTTCTTCACTGCTGAGTCATCAATATTGGGGATTCTCAAGGATAACATTCTGGAAAGAATTTGAAATAAAAGGTCTATTTCTACATGGTTATGATATTTTATCAATAATTATTACAATGATATTCATTCTCTTCCTCCTTCAAGTTTTAGTCCATGAGTAACCTTTAAAACTACTGAAAAGATAAAATTAAATGAATCAAGGTGCTTAGTAAATATGTATGGAATCATATTTGTGAAAAATTTGGAGATATTAACAATATGAATTTTTACATTATACATGTGTTTAATTTCAGCTTAATTGCCTGTTTGGGGAAAAAATAACATTCCTCATACTAGATCTTTCCATTTTTCTATATAACATATTGATTTATGGTTCATTTGAAGTTCATAATGGGAATGTCATTATATCAATCATATCTTCCTCACATCTCTTCCAAGTGAAATTAATTTTACCTTTTAGTAGAGATTATATAAAATCAATATCATTGTTGCTTTATTTGTATATTAAAATTCTGAATTTCTGAATGAAGCATTGGGTTTTACATAAAATAATTTTATCCTCATCCTTTCATTTGTTAAGTAGTTTAGGCAAATATTACATTCAGGAAAACTGAGGAAACTGTATCCCATTTCAAATTTTAAACAGGGTCAGGTCTAAATTAAGCCAGAGACCATTCCACAATCAGGAGTATGAGCAGTTGCTAAGACTTCAATCTGAGGCTAGTCAACTTCCAGACCCATAAAACCTTTGTTTTACCATAAAAATCTCCCAGTTTAGAAACTGAAATCAATTAAAAGTGAAGTAAATACACTCATCATACGTATTTTTAATGTAGCCACTTTTGTTGTTCAGTTGCTGAATTGTGTCTGATTCTGTATGTGTGTAGCCACTGCTCAGTTTTTATTCCTATGCCATATACAGATTTAAGTAATTCTTACATAATAATAAAAATACTTAATTCTTACTAAGTGCTTACTGTTTGACAAGCATCACAGCTACTAATTTATATGCATTGTTTGATTAAATCAGAGCATAGACCTATAAACTACAATGATGTTATTTCCATTTTATAGCTAAGAAAACAATTTAAATAACTTACTCAAGGCCTATAGCTGGTAAATGTAACTGAATACAGATATGATTCCAAAGTTTATTCTCTAAATCATTGCACTATATTTCCTACATGTTAAAAGCATTGAATTTTATTTTTTTAATTCAGGGATTTTTTTTTAGAATCAATTTGATTTATGATGAAGATACACAGGTAAAGGAAAAATGTTGATAATAAAATGAATGTCTTTTTACCCACAACTAATGTAGGTACTGAAATTTGAGATAAATTTAAAAAGATCTGAATTATCTGAGCATCATTTATTCTAAATCACAAATGAAAACATAAATAAATGTTCATAATGTAATTAAGAAAACTTGCACAGTGATAAAATGATAACTTTTAGGAAACAAACTTAGTTCAGTTTTACCATTCCCAAGCATATGAGATGGAAAGTATTTTCCTCCCTATACCATGAAAATGGGGTCCTAGCCCCATGTTGTTAGGGGATAAAATCCAAATCAACAGATTGACAAGAGGTGAAACAACTGCAGAAGAGAGTAGGAGTGGGCTGTGATAGTGGGCTTGCTCCCTTCTGGAAGTGAAGCCTTGTGACTTTGGGAATCAACCTTTCACTGCCATTATTCTAGGAATGGTTAGCTTAGGCTCAGAAGCAGAGGACAAATGAAGCGTGTTTTGAAATCCTCTTGTATGTTTAAATTTTTGTCTCAATTTCCCTATCACCCCCATATTGTTCAAGCATGATTGTTTTCTAAATAATCCATCCAGAGTTAAGAATTTTCTTGAATTAATTCTTAGTCCCTCTACAAGAGTATCATTATCAGGTTGTAAAAAGTCTAAATCAAAGAAGAATCTGCATAGAAATTATATGTAATGCAAATGGACAGTTTTCTATAAATGTTACTTAATGTAAAAAATGAAGTTTGAAGCTAAACTGCAAGAGAAAAAGATCATCCAGTTTTGTATCTGTGGTATTGGTTTGTGTTGACCTTGAGTTTCCTTTAAACTATAGTTTTAAAAGATATTCTTTGCATTTTCAAATATGGTTTTCAACAATGTTTGGTCCTTACTAAAGTCTTCCTCATATTTAAAGAAAATGATGCATTGAGAAAAATGCATAAGAATTTAATGTACCATATATAATATCCAGTTTTTCATATCTATCTTCAATTTTTTAATATAATATTTTAAATTGAGTGCTATATTTTAAAGTACAAGCTAAAAATAATTTTTCATTATATATATTATTTTTAAAGGAGCAGTTTGTGATTACAAAAATCTATTTATCTTTGGTGTGATGAATTATACATTATCTTTTCATACTTTCTTAGATACTCTAATTAAATTGGTTAGGAAGAAACTCACATTTTTCAAATAAATGCAACAGATTTTTTAAGCCTCTTGAAAATTATGTTTAATTTATTATGGCGTATAAAGTACTAACATAATTTGATTGGTTTGTGATATTTTTATTCTTAGTTAAAAAATCTCAAAGGATATTGGTTTAAAATTTCCTACTTTCTTGAATCTTGTAAACCAATATTATAGAAACAAATATATTAGACATATTTCGGAGAGAAATATTTCTATTGCAGAATCTCATTCCAAATCAGAGTCCTTATTTTATCCCTCTTGCTTAATTACTTCTAAGAACATAGGTTGAATCAATCACAACTACTACAACCCTGAAAACATGGCTGGGATATAATGTCTAGAGGCTTACTTAGCTCACTCAATGTAACTAGTAGGACATTATCCATGCTTTAGTAATTTCTTGGCTTAATTGGTCATTTTTCAATCTCCTCTCTTTTTCTCTCCTCCCTCCAAATTATTTTAAATGTTATCCTAAATGTTTGGGGGTGAGCAGTTGAATTTTTCAAAGATTTTATCAAGAGTGCTCTACTAAGGTAATAGAAGATGAAACTGAGAAGGACCCTGCAAGGCCCTCCCAGATAAAAAAGCTTTCTTGTGTCCTCAATTTCTAGTTTATAGAAAAACGTTTTAGTCTCCTAGGTCTTCCCTGAGTTCCAAAGAACAGATTCACACAGTTACTAGTTAGTGAAGTGATAGAATGCAGAAACAAAGGAAAAGCAGCCAAGGAAGAAACCTTGAACAGTAGTTCAGTGATGAAATGTCTGAACTCTTGAGAAGTCTGAGTTCCTCCTCAAGGGAGGTACATAACAATCTGGTGCATAACTTTGACTTGTTCCACAAAAACTAAGACCGATACCCAGGTGAAGGATGATGATTACATACTGACCATAAGTATGTAGATTTCAGACTGTTGGGAGGAGAAGGTTGATGATTAAGACTCTGGAAACATCATCCTGTTACCTCAACAACAATCAATCAAAAGAAAGTCCATGAGCTGCAACCCTTACCCCAAAGATTACCTTTAAAAACTCTAACCTGAACACCATTGGGGAGTTTGAGCCCTTGGAACATGAGCTGCCCATCCTCCTTGCTTGGTGTCCTGCACCTTCCTTCATTACCATCCAGGGTCAGTATATTGGCTTTTCTGTATGATAGGCAAGCAAACCCAAACTCAGTTCAGTAACAAAAGTAGATTAATTCTTTTGAAAATAACATTTCAGGGAGTAAGGTCAATTGCTTAGTACCAAAATTACAAACATCTGGGCAAGTAAATGACAATGGAACGTTGTTAGAATTTATAGTGCAAATTAACAGAAGTCTTACAAAAATGCCCAGGCATTTGTAATACACATCCAATATTTTAATTTGAGGAGTATAAACATATATATTTTAAATATATGGTAATTGGAATGTGAAAATGAATGTATAACTTACCATTCAGTGGAAGACAGGTTTCTCATATTGTACCTGATATATTGATTTACCTTATTGTTTAGTTGCCAAGTTGTATCCACTTTTTTGTGACCCCCATGGACTGTAGCCCACCAGGCTCCTCTGTCCATGGAATTTTCAAGGCAAGAATACTGGGGTGGGTTGCCATTTCCTTCCCAGGGGATCTTCCCAACCTAGGGATCGAACCTGCATCTCTTGCATTGGCAGGTGGGTTCTTTACCACTGAGCCACCAGGGAAGTCTGATATGACTTAAGAAAAGCCTAAATGAACTTCGATTTAAAAGGCCTTGTGAATTCAGATGTAGTATTTAAATAGTCAATTATACAAGTTTTCATTGCAGCAAAGTTTTAACATTGGCTTCTTTGTGATGATCCAGATGGGACAGAGAATCAGAGGGTATGAAAGAGAGAATCTAATTTGCATATACCACTAAGAATTCTGATTCACCAAGGCAAGTGGCCAGAATGACATTTGCAAGAATATCTAGCAGGTCTGTTGAGAAAACCATGGCTCTGTCCCTCAGTTGGCTCTAAGACAGTGGTTCTCAATTGGAATAATGTTGTTCCCCCAGGAATATATGGAAATATCTAGAGATGGTTTTGGTTGTCATGCTCAAGGCATGATACTAATATCTCTGGGAGAGGCCAGAGATTCTGCTAAATACCATAAATTGTGTAAGAAAACCAGCCACCACTAATGATCATTCTTGCATGCTCTACACACCTCAATGTTAAGAGTGGAAGTCATTGTATCATCTTCTTCATTCACAATATAGGTTTCAGAAGATTTCACAATATAGGTTCAGAAGGTGATCATGAACTTGACACCAGCTTATTCTATGTAGCTGAGTCCTACCATCTTTTCAGTGAGTTCAAATAACCTTCCTACATAGAAGATGTTGATAGTAAGCAGCTAAAGTAGAAGTGACTAGCAAGGGATATGTCACACAATTGCTAGAGCTGAAAGATAAGAATAATACTTGGGAAGGATATTCCAGAGCCTGTATTACTGAAATGCATGCCAGTTGCAGACAAGAGGAAGAAATGTGGTATCATTGCTAGGATGGTAATATTCAGGGATATTTTAGTAACTTTTACTTGATTTATCAGTAGCATTTGATGCCATTTGTAGAGAATCTCCTTGGGTCAGGAAGATCCTCCGGAGAAGGGAATGGCTATCCACTCCAGTATCTTTGCCTGGAGAATTCCATGGACACAGGAGCCTGATGGGCTACAGTCCATGGGGTCGCAAAGAGTCTGACACGACTGAGCAACTAACACTTTCACTTTTACTTTCATAGAGAATCTACCATGGGTCAGGTACTATTCTATGTGCTTTATAAATGCTAACTCATTCATAGTACATTATGATTTTATACTAGCAATTAAAAAAAAAAACCCTTGTATCTACCTCTCTGAGTACTTCAATTCAGTCTTAGGCCCCTATATTGTTTCATCCTTAAATGTTTCCAAGGTGTTACTTTCAGTCTTACATTAATTTTTCTGAACAACTTGTATAACTTTATTCATTTCCATAGATTTTAATTTCTATCCCACACCGTTTCATGCCAAATCCAAATTTATAATTTATTATAGGAAGTCTCAAAATGCTTGTCCCTCAAGTATTTCTCAAACAAAATTTGCCATTCTTCTCTTGCATTCTCTAAATTCATTCCTTTGCCCAACTCAAAATCCCTGATATTATTCAAGTGAAGCCTTTTTTCTGATATTCTGTACTTAATTGATTACCAAGAGGTTCAGTTCAGTTCAGTGCAGTTGCTCAGTCATGTCCGACTCCATGGACTGCAGTACATGGTCCATGTTGCGACCCCATGGACTGCAGTACACCAGGTTTCCTTGTCCATCACCAATTCCCAGAGCTTGCTCAAACTCATGTCCATCAGGTCAGTGATGCCATCCAACCATCTCATCCTCTGTTGTTCCCTTCTCCTCCTGCCTTCAATCTTTCCCAACATCAGGGTTTTTTTCCAATTAGTCAGTTCTTTGCATCAGGTGGTCAAAGGTTTGGAGCCTCAGCTTTAGCATCCGTGCCTCCAATGAATATTCAGGACTGATTTCCTTGAGGATTGACTTTAGGATTTAGTTATTCTCTTTTAATGTATTTTCTCTGAACATTGTAATTTCTATTTAATCTCTCATTAATGTATTTACTGCTTTCAATTCCAGTAACAATTACCTTCATCCAGCCCACCATCACAGCTAGTCCAAAGTTCTGCCAGACCCCCTGCTAACTAATCTCTCACTAGTTCCCCACTCCAATCAATCCTCCAATCTGTAGCTAACTTCGTTTTTTAAAATGCAAATCCAATCATACCATTCCATGATTAAAACCATTTAAATGCTTCCCATCAAAATATAGGCTAAAGTCCAAACTTCTCAGGGTGGTGTAGAAGACTTTTACTGCTGGCCTCTGATGATTACTATAGCTTCTTTGTTCATTGCCCTCCCAGTGTTGTATACCTTCTACCCTCATTCTACCAACTGATAATTCCACCAACTACTTCCAATTCTGACTCATTGAAAAAAGCCCTGATGCTGGGAAAGATTGAAGGCATAAAGAGAAGGGGGTGGGAGAGGATGAGAAGTTAGATAGCATACTGACTCAATGGACATGAAGTTGAGCAAACTCTGGGAGGTAGTGGAGAACAGAGGAGCCTGGCATGCTGCAGTCCATGGGGTCACAGAGTCAGACATGACTTAGTAACTGAACAACAACAACTTAAATGACTTTTCTGACTTTGCACATCATGCTGCTCACTCAGCCTTAAAACCTCTTTACCACCTTTCCCCATTCTCTCATCAGACCCAACTACACTACACTATGCATGTTGATACGCACCAATACCACCTTCTACCCAGCTCCCAGTTTTGTCAGATTATCACATATCATATCCAAAAGCATCCCTCGGACTCTTCTGAGCCTGGCTAGATGTCCCTTCCAAGTAGCATTCAATGTACACTCTTAAATATACTCTTGACATTTCTTGGTTGTCTTTTTTATCCTTCTCATTAGACATTCAGTTCTTTGAGAACAGGAACTGTGCATTTTCTTCATCTAATTCTCGTGTTTGGCTTGTTCTTAGACCATAGTGAATGTTCAGTAAATACGGGGTAAGTGGATATCTATATTGATGTCTGTGTGTTCCTGAGATAGAGGTTCAACACTGAGTGGCTGGAACTTTTTCTACCAACTTAATGCCTATCCCTGCTATTGTGTTTCAGGTACAACTTAATTAGCATATCTAGTTACCAATGTCGTTACAATGTTGTTTCTTCTTGGATGTTTTTTGAAGAATTTCTATGAGAAAATGGGAAAAGTAAATGAAGAAAAGGTAGCTGTTTCAGCCTAGAAATTGCACTCTTTTTTTTCATTGATTTAAAATGTAGGTTTATAACTTATTTCTACAGAATTTGTGCCAACATTCCAAATTAACCAGGTTATTTGATCATAGGTATTTTAATTTAGATGAGACTTACTCCCGGCTTTGTATCATCTATAATTTGATAGTATTTTCACATCTTTGTGTGGTGCTGAGCCTTTGGTGTGTTGGACAAGTACTTTTAAATAGGTCCTTTTGATATTGTTAGTATAAGAGTGAAAAGCCACATAAAACCAAAATCAAAACTTTGTGGCATAGAACTAAGACAATAGCCCTCCAAGTTGATGTTATCTATTAAAATAGTTGGATAAAATTTCCAAACCAGATTCACATGGGTTATCTATTTAGCACCTTGCCAAAACGAAACTCTAAATCTGTGATACTCTTCAGATAGGTAGAGACACAAGAAAACTTGATAGTCTTGTGTTTCTTCCTTTTGGTGAACCAATTTCATCTTCTATTAATGACTGCTATTGAAAATGTTATTTCTTTCCCCCCAGTACACTGTATGATTTTCTAGTCTCTCATAGGTTTCACAAATTATATAAGAATCTCATCATTAGGGAGCAGCACACTGTCATTATAAAGACAAATTTGGATGATTTCCAGAAATGAATTGATAGTTGGAAATTCACAGACTTTGATGAAAACTTTCTATTTTTATGGGTGATCCTAATGACATGAGGGCAAGAGGAAAAAAATGAAATTGAATATATGATAAGTAAACATTTTATTGTTATTATGTTTAAAAAAAATTTTAATGAATTCTGGATTATCTCAGAGAAAGTTGACTTCTCTCAAATCTCTGAAAGCTAGAGTTTTAAGAGAGTAAAGTCTATTCAGAAAAACTTGAAAACTTTTCCTGATTGCTTAGGTTAAAATATGTGTTCTTACTCTATATATACTTTTTGCTTCAATAATGTCCTGGATATATCTCTGTCACTGTGCTTCTAAATCATATTAATACATACATCTGTTAATATTTCTGTTTTGCTCATGAGACTGAGAATTTTGGGGGGAAAAGGCTGTTTGTTATTCATCGTTATATCTATAGTGACTATTTTTATGCCTTTATCTTTATCTTTATGTGCATAAATGTATGCACAATACATTTTTATTGAAAGAATTAATGAACATTTTTTTCATGAAGTCGGAAGCAATTATTTGTTTATTTGTTACACAATAGAAGTTTCAGGCTTAGGCAAAGAAACATAAGTGTGAAACAACTTTGATAGTCCTGGGCAATTCATTAAAGATGACTAAAACAATGCTCAGGTAGAAGCGATTATATCTGTCTTTGAATTATTTTCTACTAATTTTATGTGTGTAAATGTTATCTTCTAAAAATATATTAGTAATTATTGCAATAATCTCCTCACTGGTTTCCCTGGTCTGTCTTTGGCAGTTTACTTACAACAAAGCATATAAAGCAATCATGTTAAACTGTGGGCCAAGCAATATCACTTTCTGGTATCACAACCCTGCAATGGCACCCTAATGAAGAATAAGGTCTGCTGTATCTGGGCCTGGCTCCCTCCTCTGATCTCATCAACCTTTTATCTACTGTCTTCTTAGCTCACTGTGCTCTACCATGCTGAGGTCTCACTGAGGCAATCCTGCCTCAGGGCATTTGTTTCTGTTTAGGAGGTTTCTTCTCTAGAAATCATGTGTCTGGCATCCTCACCTCCTTTGGGTCTTCACTAAATACCACCTTTCCAAGGAAGATTTTCTTACACTCTGTATCACCATCAGCTCTTGAGACCCTGCTCTGCACACAGGCAATTTTCATACCTTCTTGCCTCTTTTTCACATGCTTTAATACTAACATGCTATATACTTTATTTATCTTCTTTATTGTTGTCTCATCACCAGGGAAGTGACCTCAAGGTTTTTTGTTTGTTCATTTTATTTTTCACTGTTAAAAATCCCAGACCTACCACATTGTCTGGGATTTGATAGACATTTAAAAATATTGTTGAATTAATTTAAAAAATGAATACTCAACAGCAGATACATTTTAGTTTTATTCATTGTTTTATGATGGCATTTTTATTTCTATATTTAAATGCATCTTCAAAAAATGACATACATATTTGATATATACAGGAAATTTCTTTTGTATGTGAAATTTTAATACTAAAACTAAAATTTCCAAGAGACTATCTTTTGCAAGAAGATAGTCTCAAAGTATTTAGTCTTCAAGTGTTTTGAAGAACTCTTTCTACACCTTAAACTACTAAGTAGTCTTTTGGAAGAAATATTTTTCTTTTTAACAGTGTTACTCCTAAAAAGTGCTGCTGCTAAGTCACTTCAGTCGTGTCCGACTCTGTGCGACCCCATAGACGGCAGCCCACAAGGCTCCCCCATCCCTGGGATTCTCCAGGCAAGAACACTG
Source organism: Bos indicus (assembly GCF_029378745.1). Lineage (NCBI taxonomy): Eukaryota > Metazoa > Chordata > Mammalia > Artiodactyla > Bovidae > Bos > Bos indicus. Next base: position 35,299,548 of record NC_091765.1, read on the forward strand.
GAGTGGGTTGCCATTTCCTTCTCCAATGCATGAAAGTGAAAAGTGAAAGTCAAGTCGCTCAGTCGTATCCGACTCTTAGCGACCCCATGGACTGCAGCCTACCAGGCTTCTCTGTCCATAGGATTTTCCAGGCAAAAGTACTGGAGTGGGGTGCCATTGCCTTCTCCAACTCCTAAAAAGTATCTCTGTGTTAATAGATAAGGACATTTCCTTTATGATACAGATTTTAAATGTGGACCGCCAGAGGGTTAAAATCATTAATAGTGAAATATTTATCTTTAAAACTACTTCATAGAGTATAATATACAGCAAGAACTTTACAAAAAGAGCACCAGCATTGTCCATTTTTATTTTAACCAACAAACAACATATCATTCTAAACACTAAAATATAAGTCAATGGCAAAGCAATGATGAGTTCCTTTGTAAATTTAATCCGTTTCCCAAGACAGTATCTGATTTTCCAGCTTATCATAGATTTCATGTTTGATATGAGAATCAGCTGTGATCACTATATCCTTAGATTAAAAAACAGGAACTGGAAACCCAGAAACCAAGCCTGATGACTTCCAAAGACTCAGGAAAGAAAGACTTAACTTCTCTCTGGCCTACTCACCTCTGTGGGCAGTGAGTGAAAACAAAATGAGCAAACAATGATGGACTTCCTAAAATAGACCAAAAATTTTAGTTTTTCGTTTTTAAAGGAATGAATAAGGAGAAATATGTTGGTAGCAAGGATTGGAGTCAGGCTAGCCATCTGTTTTCAGGGTTTTGTGCCTTTTTAAGGTTTTTTTTTTTAATACCTCCTTGATAATGAAAACAAGATGTGCATTCCTTACAAATACCTAATCCTATCCTGTGACCTCGACCTGGTCAACAGCCAAACTCTCTACCTCAACCAAATAAATGCAAACCCCTTCAGAACAAATATGCCTTTGAGTCAGGAAGACCTTTAACATTACTGTGCAGGTTTACTTGATGCCTGCACCACCTACATTAGTCATCACTGCAGTAGGTTAACCTTTGTCCTGCTCCTTCAGATAATGGCAATGTTGAAGTAATTTGACCCAGCACTTGGATAAACCCCTTAGTTTAGCTCAGACCCCTTAGATAGTCAGAATCACATATAAAGTTGGTGTTGATGCTGTTTTCTAGGCCTGGAGATAACACAGATCAGGAAAATGAAACAATATGTGTAGGTGTTGTACTCTACTGCTCTGAACTTTTTTTAGTGTTGTATATGACAAGATTTTTATATCATATATAAATATATGTCATGGGGAATATTCATTTCACTCCTTAAATAGGACTGAATTATTTAAATTATCATTTTATTTCCTTTGTATCTATTTGTTATAAAGTCTAAAGCTAGTACTCTGTAATATATCTGAATTTCAGAAATATTATAGAATCTGAAATTTGATGAACCACCAGAAAATCATATTTGTATAGAGGAAAAAACTTCAAAGTATAAAATCAGCTTCAGTTAAGAAAGTGTCATTTTTTGAATCCTGGTGAAAGTCTTTCTTTATTCTGTTTCTTAACACAGCAGTTATGAATAATCACCATCTATCTCCTGCTCTGTCCTGCTACAGTTCAGGTTATAACTGGGACTGGTCGTCACTTTGAATAAAATAAAACCCACAACCATGCCAAGGTGTCTGGAAAAAAATTCTCTTAATTAAAAACCCTGTAGGAGAAAAATGCTGCTGATAGTTGATGCTTTCAGGAAAAGCCTACTTAATACTTTAGTGAATTCTTGGATGTATCTGAAGAAGGTACAAATAGACTAGAATGGATTGACCTTCTGGGATCCTCTTCACTGGAAGAATGAGGGTAATAGTTTTGGGGAAATAAAATGTTGAAAGAAATGGTTTGCTCTTCACCTAAGGAACAATGGAGAAGGAAATGGCAACCCACTCCAGTGTTCTTGCCTGGAGAATCCCAGGGATGGGGGAGCCTGGTAGGCTGCAGTCCATGGGGTCTCACGGAGTCAGACACGACTGAAGCGACTTAGCAGCAGCAGCAGCAAGGAACAATTCTAAAAAGCCTCTTGATGAAAGTGAAAGAGGAGAGTGGAAAAGTTGGCTTAAAGCTCAACATTCAGAAAACGAAGATCATGGCATCTGGCCCCATCACTTCATGGGAAATAGATGGGGAAACAGTGGAAAGAGTGTCAGACTTTTTTGGGGGGGTTGCTCCTAAATCACTGCAGATGGTGACTGCAGCCAGGGAATTAAAAGACGCTTACTTCTTGGAAGTGTTAGGTAGGTAGAATAGGGAAAAGGAGTCCAAAATGGCGGTGGCTAAAAGACAAGGAAGGTCCAAGGACCAGAGTGAAGACTTTAGGCAGAACAAACAGAACAAACAGCACTCCTGGCTAAGCCCAATTTGCATAGGGCAGGCCCAGGTGGAGGAAAAAACATATAAAAGGAGGAGCCAAAGCACTTTCTCTCGGACTCCCTCTCCCATGTGCATGTGCGCGCGCACACGCGCTCTCTCTCTCTCTCTCTCTCCTGCTATCTTCTAAATAAAATAGAGCTGTAACACTGATTTGCCTAAAAGCTGTAGCACGGTTTGTCTAAGACCCAAGAGCTGTGACACCCTGAGGGCTTTAATATCCGTTGCTCCAAATCTTTGTTGTGACGAGACAAAGAACCAAGGAACATACACTCGCGTGACAGAAGGAAAGTTATGACCAACCTAGATAGCATAGTGAAAAGCAGAGACATTACTTTGTCAACAAAGGTCCATCTAGTCAAGGCTGTGGTTTTTTCAGTGGATGTATGGATGCAAGAGTTGGACTGTGAAGAAAGCTGAGCGCCGAAGAATTGATGCTTTTGAATTGTGGTGTTAGAGAAGACTCTTGAGAGTCCCTTGGACTGCAAGGAGATCCAACCAGTCCTTTCTGAAGGAGATCAGCCCTGGGATTTCTTTGGAAGGAATGATGCTAAAGCTGAAACTCCAGTACTTTGGCCACCTCACGCGAAGAGTTGACTCATTGGAAAAGACTCTGATGCTTGGAGGGATTGGGGGCAGGAGGAGAAGGGGACGACAGAGGATGAGATGGCTGGATGGCATCACTGACTCAATGGACGTGAGTCTGAGTGAACTCCGGGAGTTGGTGATGGACAGGGAGGCCTGGCATGCTGCGATTCACGGGGTTGCAAAGAATCAGACACGACTGAATGACTGAACTGAACTGAACTGAAGGAACAATTCTAAATAAGGATGCAGGAAGAAATAATAAAGATTTTTACATATTTGGTTTTTATCTAATTTTTTACTGAGCTCACATATACCCAAGGATCAAGGAAGTAACACAACAAAACATTTTTTGTGTGTGCTATCAAACTATGTATGAAAATGGAAATGGATTCTTTTAAAAAATATATAAAAGCTCCACCTGCTTCCTCTGCCATCCAAACCCCACCTTTCAGATCATTGCCTATCTATTATAGTTAGATATTTACCTATTAGATATTATGATGACTAACAGCAACAGCCAAAATTTTCTTTCATATTGAAACATTAATCCTTGAGTGCTAATTTATTGGTAAGAATATATACATCTATATTCTTTTCTCACATCTCCTGCTTGAACTGATTTGCTTTTCTATTGGTGGCTTCTAGCCTTCTTAATACAAATTCTGGCAAACAAAGACAGTTTAACACTATCCAGATGGCTTTCTAAGCAAGTACTTTAGGGTATGTAAATATGAAGGTCATTCATCTATAACAGACAGTTGACTTTTACATTCTGTTTATGAGAGCCAGCCCAGCTTATTTCAGATTCTTGTTTTAGGAATTAAGAATACTTTTAGAGCACAAAAGGAGCTTTAACGCCCTTAGAATACAGCTTTTGTTAGACTGTCTTGCTAATAGCATGATATTGAATAATCTCCATGATTCATCTCAACCATTCACTTAAGAACAAGAGACATTGGTTTTATGTCAACATTTGCTTCTGTGAAATGATTATTTTGTAACCTAGTTCCTTCAGAATTTTATCCTCAGTATTCATAAAAGATGTCTGATAGTGATGTGCATTTCCTGACACTCCATAAAAATCTATAAATCATTTCTGGCACCTTTTTGCCCTCAAATTAATGCCTCTTTTCTTCATGTGGATTTAGATCAATAGCAATATAAAGAGAGCAACTCTCCAATCTAAATACTTTCTGTTTGTGATGTACAATTAACCTGTAAATACACTGAGATTTGAGAAGAAAGACATTTGCCAGTTTTCTCCATCAGTAATAAAATCACTCTTTTTCATGTATCACTACAAACAAACCAGTCATTATAGCATTCCATGGTTGTCATAAAATTATTTTTCAAGTTTATAATAAGCTAAAATTCATCTTTTAAATTTGGAATAGCACAGTAATAAAGTAAAATGAAAATTAATAATACATAACATTGCAAAAGCTAATTGAACATTGTTTCAGTTTTTATTTATTGAATTCTTATTTTAAAAATTAGGCTGTCAGTGATTTCTTGGATATGATACCAAAGGCATCAGCAATACAAGAAAGAATTAATAAATTAGACTTCATCAAGTTTAAAACATCTGTATATCAAAGAACACTATCAAGGGGGTGGAAAACAACCCACAGAAAGAGAGAAAATATTTGCCAGTCATATATCTGATAAAGAATTAATATCTGGAATATGTAAATAACACCTACAATCCAACAACAAAAACCAAATAAACCAACTCAAAAAATAGGCAAAGGATTTGAATAGACATTTCTCCAAAGAAGATACCCAAATGACCAATAAGTACATGAAAAGATGCTTACCAACATTAGTCATCAGGGGAACGCAAATCAAAATCACAATGAGTTTTATAGTTCTGGTCTTACATTTAGATCTTTAATCCATTTTGAGTTTATTTTTTTGTGTGGTGTTAGAAAGTGTTCTAGTTTCATTCTTTTACAAGCAGTTGACCAGTTTTCCCAGTACCACTGTTAAAGAGATTGTTTTTTCTCCATTGTATATTTTTGCTTCTTTTGTCAAAGATAAGGTGTCCATAAGTATGTGGATTCATCTCTGGCCTTTCTATCTTGTTCTATTGATCTACATCGCCTTTGTGCCAGTACCATACTGTCATGATGACTGTAGCTTTGTAGTATAGTCTGAAGTCAGGCAGGTTGATTCCTCCAGTTCCAGTCTGGCTATTCAAGCTTTCTTGCGTTTCCATACAAATTGTGAAATTATTTGTTTTAGTTCTGTGAAAAATACTGTAGGTAGCTTGATAGGGATTATGTTGAATCTATAAATTGCTTTGGGTTGTATACTCATTTTCACTATATTGATTCTTCCAATCTACAAACATGGTATATTTCTCCATCTATTTGTGTCATCTTTTATTTCTTTCATCGGTGTTTTATAGTTTTCTATATATAGGTCTTTTGTTTCTTTAGATAAGTTTATTCCTAAGTATTCTATTCTTTTCTTTGCAATGGTGAATGGTTTGTTTCCTTAATTTCTCTTTTGTTTTCTCATTGTTAGTGTATATGAATGCAAGAGAAACTATAATACTCATAGAGGAAAATATAGGCAGAATACTCTCTGACATAAATTACAGTAAGATCCTCTATGACCCACCACCCAGAGTAATGAAATAAAAACAACAATAAACAAATGGGACCTAATTAAACTTAAAAGCTTTTGCACAATGAAGGAAACTATAAGCAATGTGAAAAGACAGCTTTCAGAATGGGAGAAAATAATAGCAAATGAAACAATTCTCAAAGAATTAATTTCTAAAATATATAAGCAGCTCATGTAGCTCAATACCATAAAAATACATGACCCAATCAAAAAATGAACTAAATGGACATTTCTCTGAAGAAAACATACAGATGGCTAACAAATACATGAAAAGATGCTCAACATCACTCATTATCAGAGAAATGCAAATCAAAACCACAATGAGGTACCACCTCACACCAGTAAGAATGGTTGCTGTCAAAAAGTCTACAAACAATAAATACTGGAGAGGGTGTGGAGAAAAGGGACATTCCCACTGTTGGTGGGAATGCAAACTAGTACAGCTACTATGCAGAACAGTGTGGAGATTCCTTAAAAAACTGGAAATAGAACTGCCTTATGATCCAGCAATCCCACTGCTGGACATACACACTGCAGAAACCAGAATTGAAAGAGACACATATACCCCAATGCTCATTGCAGCACTATTTACAAGAGCTAGGTCATGGAAGCAACCTAGATGTCCATCTGCAGATGAATGGATTAAAAAGTTGTGGTACATATACACAATGGAATATTACTCAGCTATAAATGGAACACATTTGAGTCAGTTCTAATGAAGTGGACGAAACTGGAGCCTATTATACACAGTGAAATAAATCAGAAAGAGAAACACCAATCCAGTATATTAACACATATATATGGAATTTAGAAAGATGGTAACAATGACCCTATATGCAAGACAGCAAAAGAGACACAGATATAAAGAACAGACTTCTGGACTATGTGGGAGAAGGCGAGGGTGAGACGATTTGAGAGAATAGTTTTGAAACACGTATATTACCATATGTAAAACAGATGACCAGTGCAAGGTTGATGCACGAAGCAGGGCACTCCAAGCTGGTGCTCTGGGACAACCCAGAGGGATGGGGTAGGGAGTGAAGTGGGAGCAAGGTTCAGGATGATGGGGACACATGTATACCCATGGCTGATTCATGTTGATGTATGGCAAAAACCACCACAATATTATAAAGTAATTGGCCTCCAATTAAAATAAATTAATTAATTTAAAAATATCACAATGGGATATCAGTTCATACCCATTAGGATGGATATAATTAAAAATAAGCAAACAAAAAATAAGTCTTGCTGAGGACATGGGGAAACTGTAACTTCATGCATTGCTGGTGAGAATGCAAAATGGTATAACCATGGAAAACAGTATAGTGGTTTCTCCAAAAATCAACCAATGAATGTAATTTAAGAAAAAAAGGTATATACATACAATAAAATAGTATTCAGCCTTAAAAATGAGTGAAATTCTGACACAAGCTACAACATGGATGAATATTAAAAATACTATGCTTACTGAAATAAGCCAAACACAAAAGTATTATTCCTCTATATTCATTTCAGTCATGTCCAACTCCTTGCAACTCTATGGACTGTAGCACACCAGGCTTCCCTGTCCATCACCACCTCCCACAACTTGCCCAAACTCATGTCCATAGAGTCAGGTAAAACAACATCTGAACAGTAGAACCAAACTCTTACCAATAGCTTTTCATTTAAGAGTTGATGCATGTTTGGTGTGGAGAAGGCAATGGCAGCCCACTCCAGTACTCTTTCCTGGAAAATCCCATGGATGGAGGAGCCTGGTAGGCTGTAGTCCATGAGGTCGCAAAGAGTCGGACACGACTGAAGCAACTTAGCATCAGCAGCAGCATGTTTGGTGATAATCACATTTGCCTCCCCAAATAGCACTGTTAAGAGAGAACAGATCATCCATACTACTCATGTGTATTTTCACATTAGGGAAACTGAATTTATTCTGCCTCAAAGGAAAGACTATGATTCATTCGACTGGTCAATTTGAGGAAAAATAAATAAAAATTAAGTATGCTCTTCTCGTTTTTCCTCTGGGAGCCAGATGCCGGCATATAGCACAAATTCTCCTCAGTACTTCTAACCTGTAAGTCTTACTCAGGTGGTTGAATGTGAAAGCGAAGTCACTCAGTCATGTCCGACTCTTTGCAACCCCAAAGACTGTAGCCTACCAGGCTCCTCCATCCGTGGGATTTTCCAGGAAAAAAAAATACCAGAATGGGTTGCCATGAGGGCTTCCTCAATGGCTCAGCTGTAAATTGTCTGTAATTCAGGGAAGGCAGGAGATGTGGGTTAGAACCCTGGCTTGGGAAGAGCCCCTGCAGGAAGAAATGGTAACTCACTCAAGTATTCTTGCCTGAAAAATCCCATGGAGAGGACCCTGGTGGGCTTCAGTCCAAAGGATCATGAAGAGTCGGACATGATGGAGCGAGCACAAATGTGCAGTTTGGTTAGGTATCTCATTCAGGTCTTATGCCAAGTACATTCTCTGATAGAGTAATAAAGTAATATATACAATAATAAAGCTGATATTATGTTCCCCATCTGCCTTCCTCTTTCTTATCAATTTGTACACATTCCATGCAAGTTGTTATTAGACTGCCATAAAGGACACAACAAACTTTTTGAATAAGTCAGGCCATTTCAGGGATAGTGAGGAAGAATTCTGAAGCATATGTAGCTCTCCATCACAGGCATGGACATTAAATCAGTCAGTTCAGTTCCTCAGTCATGTCCGAATCTTTGCTACCCCATGGGCAGCAGTAAGCCAGGCTTCCTTATCCAATAGCAACTCCTGGAGCTTGCTCAAACTCATGTCCATAGAGTCAGTGATGACATCCAACCATCTCATCCTCCTTTGTCCCCTTCTCCTTCTGCCTTCAATCTTGCCCAGCATCAGAGTCTTTTCAAATAAGTCAGTACTTCACATCAATGGCCAATATTGGACTTTCAGTTTCAGCATCAATCCTTCCAATGAATATTTAAGACTGATTTCCTTTAGGATGCACTGGCTGGATCTCCTTGAACTGCAGGGGACCCTCAAGAGTCTTCTCCAAAACCACAGTTCAAAAGCATTAATTCTTCAGTGCTCAGCTTTTTTTATAGTCCAACTCTCATATGCATACATGACAATTGGAAAAACCATAGCTTTGACTAGATGGACCTTTTTAGGCAAAGTAATGTCTTTGATTTTTAATATGCTGTCTAGGTTAGTCATAGCTTTTCTTCCAAGGAGCAAGTGTCTTTTAATTTCATGGTTGCAGGCACCATCTGCAGTGATTTTGGAGCCCCTGAAAGTAAAGTCTGTCACTGTTTCCATTGTTTCCCCATCTATTTGCCATGAAGTGATGGGACCAGATGCCATGATCTTCGTTTTCTGAATGTTGAGTTTTAAGCCAACTTTTCCACTCTCCTCTTTCACTTTCATCAAGAGGCTCTTTAGTTCTTCTTCATTTTCTCCCATAAGGGTGGTGTCATCTGAATATCTGAGTTTATTGATATTTCTCCTGGCAATCTTGATTCCAGCTTGTGCTTCATCCATCCCAGCGTTTCTCACGATGTACTCTACTTAAATAAGCAGGGTGACAATATATAGCATGGGCAAACTCCTTTCCCTATTTGGAACCATTTTGTTGTTCCATGTCCAGTTTTAACTATTGCTTCTTGACCTGCATATAGATTTCTCAGGAGGCAGGTAAGGCAGCCTTGTATTCCCATCTCTTTAAGACTTTTCCACTGTTTGTTGTGATCCACACAGTCAAAGATTTTGGTGTAGTCAATAAAGGAGAAGTAGATGTTTTTCTGGAACTCTATTGCTTTTTCAGTGATCCAGTGAACCTTGGAAATTTGATCTCTGGTTCCTCTGCCTTTTCTAAATCCAGCTTGAACACCTGGATGTTCACAGTCCACATACTGTTGAAGCCTGGCTTGGAGAATTTTGAACATTACTTTGCTAGCATGTGAGATGAGTGTAATTGTGCAGTAGTTTCAACATTCTTTGGCATTGCCTTTCTTTGGGATTGGAATGAAAACTGACCTTTTCCAGTCCTGTGGCAACTGCTGCATTTTCCACATTTGCTGGCATATTGGGTGCAGCACTTTCACAGCATCATCTTTTCAGATATGAAATAGCTGAACTGGAATTCTATCACTTCCACTAGCTTTGTTTGTAGTCATGTTTTCTGAGGCCACTTGACTTCACATTCAAGGATGTCTGGCTCTAGGTGGGTGATCACACACGGTGGTTATCTGGGTTATGAAGATCTTTTTGTACAGTTCTTCTGTGTATTCTTGCCACTACCTTTTCTTAATATCTTCTGCTTCTGTTAGGTCCATACCATTTCTGTCCTTTATTGTGCCCATATTTTCATGAAATGTTCCCTTGGTATCTCTAATTTTCTTGAAGAGAACTTTAGTCTTTCCAATTCTATTGTTTTCCTCTATTTGTTTGCATTGATCACCAAGGAAGGAGTTCTTATCTCTCCTTGCTGTTCCTGGGAACTCTGCATTCAAATGGTTATATCTTTTCTTTTCTCCTTTGCCTTATGCTTCTTTTTTTTTCCCTCTGCTATTTATAAGGTCTGCTCAGACAACCATTTTGCCTTTTTGCATTTCTTTTTCTTGGGGATGGTCTTGATTATTGCCTCTTGTACAATGTCACAAACCTCTGTCTATAATTCCTCAGGACTCTGTGAGATCGAATCCCTTGAATCTATTTGTCACTTCCACTGTATAATCAAAAGGGATTTGATTTAGGTCATATCTGAATGGTCTAGTGGTTTTCCATACTTTCTTCAATTTAAGTCTGAATTTGGCAATAAGGAGTTCATGATCTGAGCCACAGTCAGCTCCCGGTCTTGTTTTTGCTGACTGTATAGAGCTTCTCCATCTTTGGCTGCAAAGAATATAATCAATCTAATTTTGATATTTACCATCTGGTTAAGTCCATGTGCAGTGTTTTCACTTGTGTTGTTGGAAGAGGGTGTTGGCAACGATCAGTGCATTCTCTTAGCAAAACTTTTGTTAGTCTTTGTCCTGCTTCATTTTGTACTCCAAAGCCAAGCTTTCCTTTTACTCCAGGTATCTCTTAACTTTCTACTTTTACATTCCAATCCTCTATGATGAAAAGTAAATCTTTTGGGGGTGTTAGTTCTAAAACTTCTTGTAGGTCTTCATAGAACTGTTCAACTTCAGCTTCTTCAGCATTACTGGTTGGGCATAGACTTGGATTACTGTGATATTGAATGGCTTGCCTTGGAAATGGAAGAGTGATCATTCTGTGGTTTTTGAGATTGCATCCAAGAACTGCATTTCTGACTCTTTTGTTGACTATGAGGGCTACTCCATTTCTTCTAAGGGATTCTTGCCCACAGAAGTAGATATAATGATCATCTGATTTAAATTTGCCCATTCCAGTCCATTTTGGTTCACTGATTCCTAAAATGTCAATGTTCACTCTTGCCATCTCCTGTTTGACCACTTCCAAGTTACCTTGATTCATGGACCTAACATTTCAGGTTCCAGTGCAATATTGTTCTTTACAGCATCAGACTTTACTTCCATCACCAGTCACATCAACAACTGGGCGTTGTTTTCACTTTCACTCCGTCTCTTCATTTTTTCTGGAGTTATTTCCCCACTCTCCTCCAGTAGCATATTGGGCACCTAACGACTGACCTGGGGATTTAATCCTCCAGTGTTCTATCTTTCTGCCTTTTCATACTGTTCATAGGGTTCTCAAGGCAAGAATACTGAAGTGGTTTGTCATTCCCTTCTCCAGTGGACCACATTTTGTCAGAACTCTTCACATGACCCATTTGTCTTGGCTGGCCCTACACAGAATGGCTCATAGTTTCTTCGAGTTAGACAAGGCTGTGTTCAATGTGATCAGTTTGATCAGTTTTCTGTGATTGTGGTTTTCATTCTATTTGCCCTCTGAAGGATAAGGATAAGAGGCTTATGGAAGCTTCCTGATGGGAGAGACTGACTGTGAGGGAAACTGGTTCTTGTTCTGATGGGTGGCGCCATGCTCAGTAAATCTTTAATCCTGTTTTCTGTTGATGGGCGGGGCTGTGTTCCCTCCCTGTTGTTTGACCTGAGATCAAACTGTGATGGTGGTAATGAAGCTAATGGTGACCTCCTTCAAAAGATCCTGTGCATGCGCTGCAGCACTCAGTGCTCCCAACCCTGCAGCAAACCACCACCGACCCACGCCTCTGCCAGAGACTCCTGGACACTCACAGGTAAGTCTGGGTCAGCCTCTTGTGGGGTCACTGCTCCTTTCTCCTGGGTCCTGGTACCCACAAGGTTTTGTTTGTGCCCTCCAAGCATCTGTTTTCCCAGTCCTCTGTAAGTTCCTGAGGCTGTATGGTGAGGTTAATGGCAACCTCCTCCAAGAGGGCTTTTACCACACCCGGGTCTGCTGCATCCAGAGCCCTTGCCCCTACGGCAGGCTGCTACTGACCCGTACCTCTACAGGAGACACAAACACTCAAAGGCAGGTCTAGCTCAGTCCCTGTGGGGTTTCCTGGTGCACTCAAGGTTTTATTTGAGCCCTCCGAGCATCTCTGGTGGGTATGGGGTTTGATTCTAAATGCAATTTTTGCCCCTCCTACCATCTTGCTGGGGCTTCTCCTTTGTCCTTGGATGTGGGGTATCTTATTTTGGTGGGATCCAACATTCTCCTCTTGATGGTTGTTCAGCAGCAAGTTGTAATTTTAGAGTTCTCACAGGAGATGATGAGTGCACATCCTTCTACGCTACCATCTTGACTTGCATGCTAAGGACATTAAATGGATACTCAAAAATAGTGTTAGGTAGCCAGGTGATCTTTCTAAAAGAACTGAGAGACACAGGGCATCTTACAAAAGAAATTTATAATTTAGGCATTAAGGTAAAGGAGAAGGTAGTGTTCTTTCCTACCATCCAAGCAAAGGATTCCACGTACATAAAAATTACATTAGATCTTAGATGTTCATAATATCTGATTTTTAATTTTTAAACATAGCTAATGTTTAATTTTTATGATAAAACACATAGAAAAAATCTAAATGATGTTCAGTGAATTTTTTCTTTTCTATAGGAAATGATAACACATTGTCTGATCAGTGTTATGAATAAATTCTTCTTTCCTCTGACTATGACATTATTTCATGTAATATTTTCTTTTTTTCATAAAGTCTCTTTCCAAAATACTAGTTGAGTCATTGTTCAGTCACTGTTGTGTCCAACTGTTTTTAACTCCATGGACTGCAGCATGCCAAGCTTCCCTGTCCTCCATTGTCTCTCAGAGTTTACTCAAGTTCATGTTCATTGAGTTGGTGATGCTATCCAACTATCTCATTCTCTGTTGCCCTCTTCTCCTTTTGCCTTCAATATTTCCCAGCATCAGAGTCTTTTCCAATAAATCAGCTCTTCGCACCAGGTGGTCAAAGTAGATTTATGAATAAACCAAGTTTATTTAAAAAATAAATACTAGACATGAAATCAGTTATCTAATTTTATAAAATATTACTGGTTTAATTTACCTGTTTTTTTGCTAAAAATATAAAAATGTGGCCACTTCAATTTATATAGCAAATTTAATATAGCAAATTTCTTAAATTGCCATCTTAGTTCAAAATTGTCATTGTTTCTGAATTACTCAGTATATTTAATCCTAAATTTAATGACTGATTTTTCAGCAACAGATTTTTCATTTGTTTAATATACTTGACTTGTAACTATCAAAGGAGTTAATTTAGAAACCCTGCCAGTTGAATGAAACCTTGCTGGGGACTTAAAACTCCTCATTTAAAGCTTAGTGCAGGTGACAATATATTTAAGCAAGTGCTTTTATGTACAGATATAAAATCTAAAAACATTTTTTTTTCTTTCTGTTTTACTGTTATTTGCCAGGTTGGACTCCACAGAGGTTAGGAGTCATTCACATATATATGTAATTTATAAATCAGGGTCTCAAATCTTTTGAATTAATACATTAATTGAATTTCCTTACTGCAGGAGTGCACAGAATTATTTATAGACTAATGCTTGCAGTCATTCTCTAAAAAGAGATAATTGTGGGCATCCTCCAAACTTTTTTGACCAAACATCTTGAGAGACAAACCTTGACAAAAGTTATTTTAGAAAATACTGTTCTAAATCCTCAAAGAATGAGAAATATTGGCATGTAAATCAAATTTGTTTATCAATTTCAAGTGTTTCAAGAAACACTTAAAAGCTAAGTGTTTAATTTTGAATTGTATACACTTAATGATGCTATTCTTTGGCATGGGAAATAGATGGGGAAACAGTGGAAACAGTGTCAGACTTTATTTTGGGAGGCTCCAAAATCACTACAGATGGTGACTGCAGCCATGAAATTAAAAGATGCTTACTCCTTGGAAGGAAAGTTATGACCAACCTCGATAGCATATTGAAAAGCAGAGACATTACTTTGTCAACAAAGGTCCATCTAGTCAAGGCTATGGTTTTTCCTGTGGTCATGTATGGATGTGAGAGTTGGACTGTGAAGAAGGCTGAGCGCCGAAGAATTGATGCTTTTGAACTGTGGTGTTGGAGAAGACTCTTGAGAGTCCCTTGGACTGCAAGGAGATCCAACCAGTCCATTCCGAAGGAGATCAGCCCTGGGTGTTCTTTGGAAGGAATGATGCTAAAGTTGAAACTCCAGTACTTTGGCCACCTCATGCAAAGAGTTGACTCATTGGAAAAGACTCTGAAGCTGGAAGGGATTGGAGGCAGGAGGAGAAAGGGACGACAGAGGATGAGATGGCTGGATGGCATCACTGACTTGATGGACGTGAGTCTGAGTGAACTCCGGGAGTTGGTGATGGACAGGGAGGCCTGGCGTGCTGTGATTCATGGGGTCGCAAAGAGTAGGACATGACTGAGCGACTGAACTGACCTGAATGATGCTATTAAATTATCATGATATATGTTATTTATAGTTTGCAGAATTTGATAAATTCTTAAAGAATCTCAGCTATATGTTACCTTTCTCATTCCAGTTTTCATGCAGCCAAATCAAAGTTAGAGTTACAATGGCTTTTAACAAAAGAATAAACAATGCAATAAGAAAAATTCATTAAGGAACAAACTGATAAGAAAAGTAGTATGGTGACCAAAGAATGTACCCTAAATTTAATATAATATAAAAGCAACTAATCCTTGAAACTATATTGCTTGATCTAACTTGATTGCTTCAGACAGATATCTATGCCACTTTGTAAAGTATCTCTTACAAAATGTAAAAACCAACACAGTGGAAATATAACTACCATTTAAATATTTTGCACATTTCTCTCAATATGGTTTTTAACTATCTAAGTGTAGAGAAGTGTATTTTTTTAAAGATGTTGTTAAACTGGCTTTTTGGGCAGGTTGTTTGCCCATAAATCTATTAGCAGATTAGGGAACAAATAATTATACATCTTATTAATTATGTGATAAATTTTTCTCCTAAAATAATTATGGCAAGTAATTATGGAAAAAGCAAAGTTAAATTATTTTGTAATTTATTTTGATTTAACTATCTGATAAATATGCTTTATGTTTCTGAAAATGAAGAAAATATTTTCAAATAACTTTCTACTTGTTCTCTGAGAAATGGCCTAAAAATTCTAAAATGTTACAATGTCTATTAATTGAAAAAATCTGGGGTAGAAAATTTATTTGCTTCCAATTCTTACATACATGAAAATAAAAATGTCTACACATCTTAGGCTAGTGCTATATTCCCTGTACTCTCATGAAATTAGAGGATAAATAGGAAAAGCACTTTATGACTATCAAAATGCTTATACTAAAGTAATATACTAGATATATATTTTTATGATATAAATGAATATGCTATAAAAAGCAAACAAATAAAAACACAAAATTCCCCTTATGGAATTCAACACTGTAAAGTAATTAAATACATTTTTAAAGTATAAGGCCAAAGACCTAACAGCTCTTTAGTAGAAAAGTGAAAAGTGAAAGTGTTAATCACTCAGTCAGGTCTGACTCTTTGAGACCCTATGAACTATAGCCCGTGAGGTTCCTCTGTCCGTGGAATTCTCCAGGCAAGACTACTAGAGTGGC
Organism: Bos indicus; assembly: GCF_029378745.1. NCBI lineage: Eukaryota > Metazoa > Chordata > Mammalia > Artiodactyla > Bovidae > Bos > Bos indicus. The sequence continues at coordinate 35,315,234 of NC_091765.1, forward strand.
TTGCCGTTCCCTTCTCCAGGGAATTTTCCCAACCAGGGATCAATCCAGGGTCTCCTGTATTGCAGGAGAATTCTTTACCATCTGAGCCACCAGGGAAGCTCCTCTAAGAAAGGATAATAATTCAGAGCATATTCTTTGAGGCAAATACTTTTAGTTGCCAAGCCTGGCTCTGCTACCATGGATCTGTGTGACCTTAGGCAAGTTACTAACCTATTTGAGCCTCAGTTATTTCATTTAATACATTTAGTATAAAAATAGTTATACCCTTTCTTCAGATATTACTGTAAGGATTCAATGAGATTACAATAGTAAATATCAATCATACCATTTAATTTATAATTACTATTTGTCAGCCATTATTTAAGATATAATAAATATAAACTACTTAGCAGATTGGCATACCTATGATAAAGAAAATTTATTGAAAGAATATGATTTTGTATACAATTAGAATTATACTCTTTCAATAGTGAACATGTTGAATAAAACAAATATTATGTATTGCTATCATTTAAAATACAACTATTCAGTTCAATAATTCCAAGTCTGGCTATCTACCCAAGACAGAGAAAATTAAAACAGGGACTCAAGCAGACATTTGTACACTATTGTTCATAGCAGCATTACGCAGAACAGTTACAAGGTGGAAACCACCTAAATGCCCATCAGCTGATGAATGGATAAACAAAGTCTGATGTATCCCTCTGTTCAATCTCGCTTCCATAGATATTGGAATCTAGCACTCCCTGCTAAACTTCTGATACTCTAATCTTCATCTATTCATTGAGAAAAAGAGAATACCTAAACAGTCCTAGGTCACTGGCATAAGATCCTTGTTGAGATTGGATGCTGGGGAACTGCAGTGTACTGACTGATGAGACGCCTGTTGAAGAAGAACATATAGGGCCAGGTACTAAATGGAGTTTTGGGTCTAGTCCACAATGGTCCACTCAGTTCATGAACCCACCCAGTAATGTCCCCATTTTGCAATATTAAACTTGAAATGGATATATTTGGTAATTGGCACAACATCTATATCGTTTTCCCTGCCTGAGTCCTGTAGTAATGTGAAAAGTCAAGGGCGGCCTCTGAAACTGCTTTCCCAGCCAAGACTGTAAATCAAAACTGGTATCATTTGCAGGAGAGATGGCAGAGATGAGTTCCCCTAAAGAAGGCAAGACTAGTGGTCCCAACCTATTTTCATTTAAATCTTAAGCCTGGCACCTAGAAAATTGAAATGCTTCCTGGATGCCAAGAGTCAAACTCAGTCAAGCAGTAGCCCTCATTGCAGTTGTTATGTAGATGTGCTGTCTTTGCCAGTGCAGATAAACACGGCTGCAGGTCCACGGTATAAAGTCTTTGATCTGGAAAATGTGTTCCTTTTTAACCCCTTTCAGAAAAGAGGGACAGAAACAGTTATCATTCACTTGGAAGTGACGATAGTATACATTTGCAGTCTTGCCCCAGGGTTATGTTAACACTTTCTCCCTCTGTCAAAGAAATCTGAACTGGCTGCTCATCCTGAAGACTCATCCTGAAGAACATCCTGCTGGCACATTATGCTCATAACCTCATGCTAATAGAACCAAATAAACAAGAAATGACAACTATGTTAGAGGCCTTAGGAGACAAATATGCTCCAATGGGCAAGAAGTAAGCAAAGTTTCAGGTGTCTGCTGCATCTCTGAAATTGCTAAAAGTCCGATTGTCTGAGGAATGCTGGACAAACTTCTTCAAGAAAAAAAAATAATGATAACCCTTGCATCTTCCACTCCAAAGAAAGAAACATGATACCTGACAAGCTTCTCTCAGTTCTAGAGGCAGAATATGCCCCAGCTGGGGTATTACTCTGGCCCCTACCCTGGATGATGTGAAAAGCTGCCAATCATGATTAGAGCATAGAACAGCACCGGAGTTCACCCTAGACCCTGGCTGGAATGAAGGGACTGCTACTGCTTAGGACACAGGATCTGTAGACCCTGTGATATTGCAGGTATCTGGAGTGAGAAAAGATGATGTGTGGGGTTTATGACAAGCCACATAGGCTACTTACCATGGCCCTCTTTGGTTCCGAAGCCACCTCAGAGGAGAATAGTTGTTCTTTTGAAAAAGAGTTCCTGGCGTGTTTCTGGTTTCTGATAAAGATGAGCTGGATCTATCAAGCCCACCAATTCCACAAAAGATAGTTGACTGGGATCATGAGAAGACCTGGTTGTGATTATAATGTAGTTATAGGGAGAAATATGTTTATCACCTAGAGGGTCCCTTTGGATAACTCTTGGTTATTAAGATAGTTCTTGGGCTTCCCTGGTGGCTCAGTGGTAGAGAATCCACATGCCAATGCAGGAGACACGGGTTCCATCCCTGATCCGGGAAGATCCTACTGCAGAGCTATTAAGCCCCTGTGTCACAACTATTGAGCCTGTGCCCTAGGGCCCGGGAGCCATGTGCTACAACTACCGAAGCCTGAATGCCCTAGAGCTGTGCTCTGAAACAAGAGAAGCCCCCACGATGAGAAGCCCCTGCCCTCACTCACCACAACTAGAGAATAGTCTTCACAGCAACCAAGACCCAGCACAGCCAAAAATAAATAAATAAATAAAATTATTAAAAGAAAAACTTCTTCAATTCTAGCAGTTCAAGAACCATCATGACCTGTCCATAAGATATTCGAAGATAAGGTAACTTGTCAATAAGTGAACTGCTTAATTCATAGTAAAGCATTCTTTGGATTCTTTAGAATTTACATATAATAAACATTCCACTTTAAAACAATCAATGCTATCATCCTCTTTCATTCTGTTAGTTGGTGACAAAGCACAAACTCAAAATCAGATTTTACTGTGTTCGGACAAAATTATAGTTAATATTTCTATTGTTATTATTAGTTACTGCTTATATTCCAAGCACTAGTTTAGGCATTACATGTGCAATAGCTTTAACCTCAAAATAACATAGCAAGAGACGTTAACTCCGGTTAACATGGGTGAATACTGAACCTCAAAGAGATTAAGCACTTATACATAATCACCCAACTTGAAAATGGCACAGCAAGTTGGAACATAGTTCTGTAAATTATACAATTCTCTGAAATGTTCATTTCTTTTTAAAATAAAATTTTTTTCCTACCTAAAAATAACTGAAATAGTGCCATTAAAGCACAAAATTTACTTAGATTATCCAGATCAGCAGTTATGGTGTAACAGTAGAAGTAGCAAAAGCAGAACCAGATTATACAAAGCTAGAAAAAAACAAAAGATAGTGAAAAAGCTACAGCTTGAGTAGAAAAATTCTCTAAGAACTGTAGCTTTGTGGATATCATATGATAGCCATAGAGGAATCTTGGGTCCAAGAAATCTATTTGTAGTTATGTGAGCATTTTGTTTTATATTTTGTAACATTAAAAAAACTAAGATTATGGCAACTGGTCTAATCACTTCATGGCAAATAAAAGGGAGAAAAGTGTAAGTAGTGACAGATTTTATCTTCTTACTTCCAAAATCACTGTGGATGGTGACTACAGCCACGAAATTAAAATCACTTGTTTCTTGAAAGCTATGACAAACCTAGACAGCATGTTAGAAACCAGAGACATCACTCAGCTAACAAACATCCATGTAGTCAAAGCTATGATTTTTCCAGTAGTCATGTACAGATGTGACAGCTGGACCATAAAAAAGGCTGAGCCCAGAAGAATTGTTGCTTTCAAACTGTGGTGCTGGAGAAGACTCTTGAGAGTGCTGTGGACTGTAAGGAGATCAAACCAGTCAGTCCTAAAGGAAATCAACCCTGAATATTCACTCCAAGGACTGATGCTAAAGCTGAAGTTCCAGTACATTGGCCACCCGATGTGAAGAGCTGACTCATTAGAAAAGACCCCAGTGGGTTCAGGATTGGGAACACGTGTACACCTGTGGCGGATTCATGTTGATGTATGGCAAAACCAATACAATATTGTAAAGTAATTAGCTTCTAATTAAATAAATAAATTTAAATTAAAAAAAAAAAAAAAGACCCCAGTGCTCAGAAAGACTGAAGTCAAAAGGAGAAGGGCAGCTGAGAATGAGATGATTAGATAGCATCACCGACTTGCTGCTGCTGCTGCTGCTGCTAAGTCGCTTCAGTCGTGTCCGACTCTGTGCGACCCCATAGATGGCAGCCCCACCAGGCTCTGCCATCCCTGGGATTCTCCAGGCAAGAACACTGGAGTGGGTTGCCATTTCCTTCTCCAATGCATGAAAGTGAAAAGTGAAAGTGAAGTCACTGAGTCGTGTCCAACTCTCAGCAACCCCATGGACTGCAGCCTACCAGGCTCCTCCGTCCATGGGATTTTCCAGGCAAGAGTACTGGAGTGGGGTGCCATTGCCTTCTCCACATCACCGACTTAACGGACATGAATTTGAGCAAACTCCAGGAGATAGTGGAGGGCATACAATCCTGACGTGCTGCAGTCACAAAGGGTCAGGCGCAACTTAGCGACTGAACAATAACAAACAGATAAATGGAGTAGACTATGCCTGAATGGTGATCCGAAGGATTTCCCAGTAAGTAAGAGATTGAAAAATAGAGAAATAGAAGGAAGGATTGATGAAACAAGATCTCTAAGAAGAGGGAAAGGATGAGATGCAGTATATCTTTGATTCAGAGTTAGACTTCGTCACTGCAGTAGTTCTCATAGTGAGGGATCTAAACAAGCAGTATTAACATCACTTGGGAATATTAGCTCTGCAGATTAGCAGGACCTAGGGCCTCCCTGGTGGCTCAGAGGTTAAAGCGTCTGCCCGCAATGCGGGAGACCTGGGTTCGATCCCTGGGTCGGGAAGATCCCCTGGAGAAGGAAATGGCAAACCACTCCGGTATTCTTGCCTGGAGAATCCCATGAATGGAGGAGCCCATGAATGGGTTACAGTCCACCGGGTTGCAAAGAGTCGGACATGACTGAGCTGACGCAACTTTCACTTTCACTTTCATCCAAGACCAACTGAATCATAAACTAAGTAGGGGAACCCAAAAATCTAGGGTTTAACAAGCCTTCTAGGTGATTCTAGTAGACACTGCATTATAACAAACAGATTAGAAAAATGGTTAGGTCAGACCTAAATGGATTTGCAGATTTGGTAATGGAAAGTTGACATTTTCCTTTTATTATACTTCTTGACTCTCAGGCAGCTTCCCCCTTAAGGATTTTCTCTTTCTCAGCCTTCCCCACCAAAAAGGTAAGGATTTTCAGTTGATTCTTGTTTGAGAACAAACACTGAGAAGAGCATGAGAGCCAGTCGTCATGGTCACTGGTAAAGCATTCAATAACAGGTTAGATAGGCACCAGGTAAATGGACAGAGCAGAGTGGATCCCAGACACCAAAGCAGGTGTGAGCGCCACTTTTCCTTTAAAGTGATGCTGTTTTAGAGAGAATAGAGAAGGTCCCTTGATTACTGGAATTCTGAGAAAGTTTATTTAAAGAGAATAAACATTACATCTCTCTTTAACAAACATTACATCTCTCTTTAAATTTAAATAAAAACATTACATAAACATCTTGTTAAATTTTGCTCAAATTAAATTTAAAACCAGTTGGACAAGGTTTTCCCTGATTATCCCCAAAATAATGACTTTTATGTTCAGATTGCAAGTGGGCAAAATACAGTGACTGTGTTTTGCCTTATTTTTAAATTGTAGTGTAGGTATATTAACGTGTAGTATACTTTATTTATTTATTTATTATAGTATAGGTACATTAAAGTGTGTGATACCACTTTACATATTTAAGCATGTAACTTCTTATTAAATTAGAAGGTAATAAAAGAAAGTTTTATGCCCATTTTCAAGTTTATGCCTATTTTCACCATGATATTCTTAGCAAAACTATTAACATGAATTAAAGTTTATTGTATATTATTGTATACCTAATGAACACAAAAATCTTGTAGACAGTGAAAATAAATTTATTATTTTATTCTGTGACAGAAAGATAGGCAGTAAAATGTAACAGAGAATAGAAACTGCCTGACTCAATGGAAGACATTTAACTTAGGTTAAATGATTAAATATTTTTTAACTTAAAAGGTTAAATACTCTGGGATTCCTTTATCTTGTTGCAGTTATACAAAGTACAAATACTATGATATGCTTAACAAATTTGCTTATAACTAAAAAGTTTCATTTGTGTATTGTGATATTATATGTATATAAATAAATTTTCAGCATGGAGAACTATCTGATTTAGTTTACGTATTTACACATCTATTGTATATATATCTGATATGCATATCAATTTAAATGGTTATACATTTTTAAATATTTGTAATGCATGTTAACGTATATGCATTTCTACACAGAGGTAAGCAACAGTGTTAAAACCGGGTCGATTCTAGGAAAACGCTATGAAACCTATTATAGGAAGGAAGAATGAATGCCAGATTATAAAATTTAAAGGATTGCCATTGCTTTAGAAAAATCTAGCATATTAAAACCAGAACCAAAAAAAAAAAAAAAAAACCAGAACCTTAAAAAAGATGCTTCTGTATCAGATTGGAGCATTTGTCTCTTGTAGAGGGTGAAAATACATTTCTTATTTAATTCTGTGACAGAAAGATAGGCATTAAAATGTAGCGGAGAATATAAACTGCCTGACTCGACATTTAACTTAGGTTAAATGGTTAAATATTTTTTAACTTAAAAGGTTAAATACTCTGGGATTCCTTTATCTTGTTGCAATTATATAAAACATAAATACTATGATATGCTTAACAAATATGCTTGTAACTAAAAAGCATCCACTCCAATATTTTTGCCTGCAGACTTCCATGGACAGAGGAGCCTGGTGGGCTACATTCCATGGAGTTGCAAAGATTCCAACATGGCTGAGAAACTAACACTTTCACTTTTCATATTATTTGAAACCCTAAGAGTAGGAGAGAAGGCAACATTTCATATACAACTTGACCACCACTTATTTTCTAAACCCTTCCTTCCCTTCAAATTAATTTGCTACATTTGATTTTTTTTTTTTAACCAACTTGGATGGATTTATAATGCATTTATAATTGCATTTGTGATGTAATGGGTTGGGGAAATTCTGATAACAGAAAAATTACACTATCTAAAAGAAACAATAAAATTATATGTTGTTAATACCCTGCTGCAATCTTATATCAAGCCCCTTTGAGCTACACATGCAACTCCTATTACCACTAATTGCAGTTTCACTACACAGGAACATCAAAAGAAAAGACACAGACCTTCTTTGTGCTGTGGATTTTGTAATTCTTTTATATTTTACTGAGATCCAAAACTACTCTCACAGTTTGGATACTGGATGCTTTTTTTCCCAGTATTTACCCATTTCCAGTTTTCCCCTTCATTCTTTGAAACTCCTAGGAGTGTTCAGATAGATGTATTAACATGAAAAGAGCTAATTATATTTTTCAAGATATTATTCTTGATTCTAAAATGAAAAGAAAAATTCTTGTGAGATTATATGTCTTTTATCTTTAGGATTAGTATAGTTAGTATAGTGGGAAAAAAAAAACTAGCTGGAACTTGAGATTTATGAAGGAATTTATTTAACACCAAAAACATTTTCAGAAATTAGTTCAAGATTTGTAGTTATAGGGATGTAGCCTTTTCTAGTAAAAAAAAAAAAAAAAATACTTATTTAAAATGAGCAATATAATGGTTCCTATGCAGAGTGGACTGAAGTAAAAGCACCTAGACTCTGTTGGGGCTCTGCTCTAACCAAATCTTTCAAGGAGGTTTGTACAAGGAGATATCCCAGTACACAGAGGAGGCAGAGATCCAGGCCACCCCCTTCTCTGCTCCTCTGCCATGATCCCTGTCAGAGATAGCACCAACACCCATTCTACTGCATAGTCTAGGACCTTGAGAGGGCTCCCCACATCACCTCCTCCGTCTTGTGAAAAAGTGTAAGTGTTAGTTGCTCAGTCATGTCCAACTCTTTGTGACTCTATGGATTGTAGCCTGCCAGGTTCCTCTGTCCCTGGAATTCTCCAAGCAGGAATAGTGGAGCAGGTATCTTTCCATTCTCTAGGGGATCTTCCCAACCCAGGGATCAAACCTAGGTCTCCAGCATTGCCGGCAGATTCCTTACCATCTAAGCCACCAGGAAAGCCCCATATTTCCTCTCTATCACAAACTCTGGTTAGTTTTCTCCTGTAAAGAGCTCATGAGTTCAACAAATTTTCTTACTGCTATCATCCAAGGTCATCCAACATCTTTGGCCTCATTTCTAGATTATCTCAGAGACCTTTAACCAGGATCTCTGCATATACTCTGTTCCTTTCCTCTCTTCTCTCCATATGAAGAAAGATCTTGCTAAAAATGCAAACGTCATTATACTTCCTTCCTGGTTGAAATACTTCAGTGGCTTCTCATGGCTCACCAGATAAAGTCAAACTGCTACAAGGCTCTGGCCCAATCTACCTTTCTTGCCACACTTTGCATTTGAATCACCTTTGGCCTCCTTTCGCTTCTTTTTTTGGCATGTTATGTTGGACCACAAAGCTTTGCACACACTCCCTGCTCTTTGTAAAACTCCCTGTTTCCTCCTTCCTACACAAGCACACACTCTCTCTCTCCTTTAAGATCTCATTCATCAAATTTGCAGTTCAAGTAAGACTTCCTCAAATATCTCTGATTTTGCCTATCAGGTAAATAAAACACATTTTCACTGCACTCTGTACTTCCCCTCAGAAGCCCTTCTTCCTTCCTCTCCTTCAACAAACATTTAATGAATAATTAAATTATAGGATAAGCAGGCATGATTCTAGGCATTTGGGAATAACAGTCAATTAGTCAGATAAGATCCCTGCTCTCAAGAGCTTCTATTCTAGTGGGATACAGGCAAAAAAAAAAAAAATGCAAGTCAACAAACAAATAATTGCTATGAGGAAATTCTAATAGGGTGGTGTGCAAGAGACTGCTGAAGGGAGGAGGCCACGCCTTTAGGGAAGATGCAGAGGGGTTTTCTAGGAAGACATTTTGCTGGTGAGTCAGTTACATTTTCTCGTTTGATTACTAGATTAGTTTCTGTATTTCCCACTCAGCTGAAAACTCCATGATAGCAACAACTACAGCAATTTTGCTCAGAAATTCTATATCTTAGAAGATCCTCTACAAATATTTTGAATAAATAAGTAAACATAAATATCACAATTTTAAACTCAAACCTGTTTGAATTCAAATCTTTGTTCTCAACTTCAAATTGGGCACACTATTAAAACTTCTAACCTTCAATTTCTTCATCTCTTAGTGGGGAAAATAACACCTATTTATCAAATAAAATCTTATACATATATCAATAGTCAACTTGTGGTTTTAACTGCCACAAATCCAAAGGTGTGGAGCCTTCATGTGGTATTACTCCTCTTAGGTCTGAATCAAGAATATGATTATTAAAAATTTACTGAAAAGTTCTGGCATTTACTTTTCTCCTTTGTTAATTAAAATAATGATACCTATGTCTCATGGTTCTTTTGAGAAATAAATGAGGCATTAACCTAGGAAAGACTTTAGTTCAGTTTCTGGAGTGTTACATTTTCATTTATATTACTATAAAAACTTTTCAGACTACACAAGAGGAAAGACACCATACAAGTTTATAGAACTGAATTATGTTCAGACAAGAGTTTTTTAAAAATGATTTTGCTGTGAAGAGAAGAAATTGATTTATATTCTTACAGTGTATATATATATATATATATATATATATATATATGCATAGATAAGTGTATGTGTAGTATACATATACTTAATACACATACATCTGTATGTCTGTGTTCCTGGGCAATATTATACATAATTAACATTTACATAAATTACTGTTACAAAACACCTCTGTGAATATTCTCTTGTTAAACTCAGCAACAAACCTGTGAGGTAGGTAGTACAAGGTATAAAGAAACCTCACTTGGAAAGAGCTAACAGGGGGTGGCCAGGTTCTCAGGTTACACACCTTATCCTGTTACTAACAGTGTGCGGTGCCCTGGTATGTTCGCAGGTGTTGGTAGAGAGGGCTCCAACTCTGAGCTGCTGAGGAGGCAGAGGAAAGCAGAGGTAACCTCACTGCTAATGCCAGAGAATGGCATCAGCAACACGATCAGTTGGTGGTGGAAGATAGATTATTTTACGCTTACATTCTTTTAGTCTTTTACAGTTCACTGCCTAAGCCTGCTTGGAACTCTACATGTATTTAATCCTTCCAGCAGAGAACAATCACTGTGAGTTTCCCCACTGACATACTTTTATTTGCTGAAAGTTCATTCTTTGCAGGTTGAGTACATAAACATTTAAAGAGATAGTGTTAAAACTAACATAAATCACCTATCCTACCCATGGAAAAATAAAGTACCCCACCTTAAAGAATATTCTCTTTAATAACTGAGCACTTCAAAGGAAATAAAATCAAGAAAAAAGCTAACCTTGCATTTTCACTTATCAAAATGTTCATTCAAGTAGTAGTTTCAGAAAAATAGCTGAGTGTCTATGACCCAAATGATGCTACATTCATCATGTTCTCCTCAGATCTGAAATAGAAGGGTTGTGATGAGAGTAAAATTGTCTGGTTGACCTCATTTTGAGTTTCTGTGATAATGTCAATAAAACTCAATTAATCTCTAGTTTTAAGTACTTTTAAATAATACCATTTAAGACTGAATGCTTACATATCTGAAAAAATTTTGGATAATGGAGAACAAATTGCATTTGTAGGTAGAAGGAATTGGACTAATGCATTTTTCTACTTTTTCTCTAATATTTCAGTGATTTTATGATACCTGGTCATGTGATTAACTTTTACAAACTTTTATGGTTTTGATATCTCAGTTTAAATAAAGTATTAGAAATGACAATAATACTGTAATATTTTCTACAAGTTGACATCAGAGGGGAACTTTGGACAATTTTCCCTTGGTTTAGGCTAAATTTAAAATTCCATGATGAGAATATGGCAAAGGTGAATGGATTTTACAGGTGTAACTAAGGTCCCAAATTAATTTTGAGTTAATCAAAAGGGAGATTATTGTAGGTAGGCATGGGTTAATCAGTGAAATGCCTTAAAGAAAAGCTATTCTGACAGCCTTGAAGAAGCAAGTTGCCATGTTATGAAAGGTCCTGCTGGCAGCCTTTATCAGATGAGAGGGGGTCCCCAAGAGACCAAAGCAAGAACCTCAGTCCTACAACTGCCAGCAACTGAATTCTGCCAGCAGTCACTTGGAACAGCTTGCAAGTGGTCCCTGAGCTCTTAAAAAGAGTGCTGCCCACTCACACTTTGTCACCTGATAAAGCCCATAGCAGGAGATCTATGTAAGCAGTGCCTGGACTCTGACCCACAGGAACTATCAGAAAATAAACATAGATTGTTTTCATCTTAAAAAAAAAAAAAATCAATGAACTGGGATTCTTCCATGAGTTACGTCCACATTAAAATCTTATATTTATTTACCTGATATTTACTAAGCAGCCATTGTGTTTCAGGCAGTGTGCTAGGAATAGACAGAGTGGTAGATACTGAAGACTCCCTTTCTGGGTTTAAGTGAAACTAGAAAACAATTCTGACTCAGATGAACACAATACAAACATAGCAGTGTGATGTAATAAATATATATTTGGCTTCTGCCCCTGATTCCTGGCTCAGAGTTCCTAAAGCCCTTGTAATTTCCTGTTTGACAAGGGAGCTGGGAGCATCTTTGTTTTAATATTTGGTCCTTGGCTGCAATTTGAATCCTGATACAGAGCTCCTAAATCTCTTGGAATTTCCTGGATGATAGGAGAAAGTTTTGTTCTAATGAGGAAATGCCTGATGGGCCTATGGATGAAGGCTGGGCACCAGAAAGAATAAGCCATGATTAGAAGTTTGAAAATTTCAGCCTCACTCCCACATTGTCCTTGGGGAAGGGAAGAAGGACTGGAATTTGAGTTAATCCTCCATCACACCTGCATGATAAAGTCTCTATTGCCCTAAAGGACAAGGTTTGGAGAGATTACAGGTCGGAGAGCACATCCATCTGCCAGAAGGATTCACATTCCAACTCTGTGGGGACAAAAACTCCCACACTCAGAACCACTCTGGACCTTACCCTATGTACCTCTTCATCTGGCTATTCATCTGCATTCTCTATAGTAGCCTTTGCAACAAACCAGTAAATACAAGTGAAGGTGTCCCTGAGTTTTATGAGTCATTTAGGGAGCAAATTATCAAACCACAGGAGGAGATCTTGAGAACACCCAATTGAAGCCAAGTTCAAGAGTGTGTGGATAATCTGGGGATCTACTACTTGCAGTTGTCTGAAATGGGGGGATTCTGGTGGACTTGAGCCCTTAATATGAGGCATCTGTGCTAACCTGAGGTAGTGTCAGAATGAATTAAATTGTGGGACACACAGTTGGTGTCACAAAGAACTGGAGAATTGTTTGAGGTGGAAAACCCTTTAATTAGCCTCTGTCTAATCTCTGCTCATCTATCCCTACTTCATGCCCAGCACATCTGAATTCTCTGCCCTGGCATCATGAATGCCTACCTTTGGGACTCTTTTACTTTGCTTCAATTATAAACAACAGGAAATATTTTTATTAAGGGGCAGAGCTTGTGTCCTGGACCACAACACAGACTTTTTACTATCTTTTCAATTTCTTAGAGGTTTACATGTTAAAAATGCTCACAGGAATCTAGGATACCTACTTTTTTTTATTCTAATGTAATTTATTTCCTTGATTTAAAGAGTTGCTTCTTGCACTAATGGCTCAAGACTTCCCTGTGAAATTCAATCTCTTTCCTTGGACAGAAAATCTTACTGGCTGAGTCCCCCTGAAGCTGACTTCCTGTCCTGGGGCCCCCTTGTTAACCTGTCCTTTTGCCTCTTATGCTGCCTCCTTGTTAAAGTCTATTAATATGAGTCATTCATTCCTCAGTCCTTTGTGGCTTGTCATTAGAAATTGCTTTCAGCATTTATAGGAGATGGGAACCAGATATATCTTAGTTACATCAGACATTTCTGCTTATGAAACTAATTTTGAAGCAACTTCAGCATAGTATTTGAGTCTGGTCATTTCTCTAATAAGATAGGGGTTTTGAGATAATAACTTAAGTTTTGCATTTTTTTTTCTTCCCTATATTTCCCCTTTCTTCCTTTTGCCCTAATCACCCCAAACATGGGACCCCTGTACTTTTTTCCCTAGCGGGCATTTGAAGCAGACTAGGAAAAGAAAAAAAGAGAGGCGTGTACTTCCCTTTTAACTATTTCCTCTGAAAGCTTAAGGCCACACTGGAATTCCTGCACATAGTATTAGGAAGATAAAAAGGCTTTGTCTACACTAGGAAGAGATTTTTTCAGGGCTGAAGTGAGGAGAGCTAAGAAGGCAAAAACTGTTAGTCTTGGGAACAGAGGGAACACTTCTGCAGTGCCACCAGGAAACTGGTCTGTTCTCAGTGAGAACTGTGTGAGCAAAGGCATTTGGTAGATGGGACCAAAAGCAGCCACACAAACTTCCTGTGCTCGGAGAGCAGCCTAGAGGCACAGGGTTCAACCTCGCCTCCACTCAGTCTTGACCAAGCTCTTCCACCTACCTTGAATGTCCTGCCTTCTATTAGACAGCGCATATCCCTCTCCTCTTCAAGCCCCTCCTAATCCACTAAGCCTTTCTCTTAACCTCATGCCCTTGTGTGCGATCCTCCATTGAACACTCCCCAATTTTATCAGTGTCACTCATTCAGCACTCAATCCTACTGCTTTCTAGCCTGCCATCTGATGCCCTGTATTAGTTCACTTTTCATCCATTCATTTATTAATCAGAACTAAATTACAAATACTTTGAGTTAGGAACAAGGTTTTAAAAATCTCTCTTTTTTACAGTAGTACCCACAAGCAATTTATGGACATAATGTACAATGAAAGAATATTAAAGATGTTCTAAGATGGGAAATCACACTATTCTAGCTCCTAAATCAGTCTTACACTATCTATAAAATAGAATTTTAAGGTCAAGATATAATTATATTAGGGTTTCAGACATAACAATACAATATTACAGAATCTTATCTAGTGGTATGAGGTGGAGCAGAGGGGAATTTGGGGACAGTGGAAACATTCTGCTTGATATATGGCAGATACATGGCATTAGGCATTTCTCAAAATCCATAAAATTGTACAACACAAAGAGTGAACCCTAATGTAAACTATGGACTTTACTTGAGGATAGTATATATTGATATTGTTTTAACAAATGCACCACACTAATGCAAGATATTAATGATGGGGAAACTGGTGTGTGTGTGTGTGTGTGTGTGTGTGTGTGTAGGTGCATGGGTGCATGGAACTCTCTGTACTCTCTGCTCAATTTTCCTGTAAAGTTAAAACTACTGTATAAAATAAAAGTCTATTAAGATAAAAAATACACTACAGAAATCACTCTGCTCTAGAGGAACACTATTCCAAGAATGTGTAAAATCCAATCATATAATCTTTTAAAAGCAGCAAAATCTGAAAATTGTGTATCATGATTTTTTTTCCATTTTAGATGGCCCCTTTTTTCTCGGTGTTGAAATGGATCTTTTTATTAAAACAGCAAGATAGCAGCAGTTGTTCACTCATGGACGACCAGATGTGGACTACAGTGGGATCGTCATATCTTATTTCTACTTAAAAATCATGCCTATTACCTGCTAATTGCCATGTATTGATTTACTTAAGCATCCATGGTTGCTGTATGAGAAAGATAACACTTGGCTCTAGGGGGCCTGGAAATTCTTTACACTGTCAGTGACCTTGACAGAAAAGGGTAATTAATCTGAACCTCTGGATGGAATTAAGAGACTTAAACCTTTCATTGTTTATGAAAAGCTTCATCTTTAGCGATGTGAGCACACAGTTCTATTTACTGAGAAAACATCTTATATTAACTTATCTCCTTCTCTTTTATGATCAGCTACCAGATTGCAGGTTTTCTGTATCAAAGGAAGAGAAGAGGAGACAAAAAAGACTTGTTTATACAGCAAAGAATTTGAATTTTCTCTCAGGCTGTGTCTACTCATCCACTAAGTAGCCCCATGGCAATGAACAGGCCATTTTATTTTCCTGCCTAGATTTTTCATTTGCACAATGAAATAATAAAAGTTAGTACTTTTATGAGACTAAAATGAAATAATAAATATTAATTTTTAAAACTGTGTTATAGATCCAGGGTGGTTTTTTGTTTGTGTTGTTTTCGCAGGTACAGAGGCTGAAGGTTAAAATATATCTAGGATATAGATATAATCCTTCATTTTTTAGTCCTCATTTGTCTCTTGGTTTCTTGCAAGAGATATCAGACTGTGATGTCAGTATGAAAAAAAATTTCACACTGATAACAAATCAGACAACATACCTATACTTTTAAAAAGGTAGAAATGTTTTGAGATAACAACTGTCCTTTAATGTGTTCTAGTGATTGCTGATGCTAAGTAGGAAAATGCAAATATAATTTTTCTTTTGATAAGTATTATGTATATACCTTTAGTTCAAATGATAGTTGTAATTTGTTAAATGACTATTGTCTTTCAATATAGAATTACTGATTGAATTGCTTCTAGTCAGGCAAAGGAGGCATAGGGAACATTGCAATGTGATACCTAGCAGGAAATGTCTTGACTTCCAGATCTTCTCAGGCAATTTACTTTAGTCAAACTCAAGTGCATTCCTACTCATTTTCTTTACTGATCAGCAAGCTACCAAGCTAAATGAGGATTCCATAGCTGTAAAAATTCTGAAATAAGACATCTTCCTCTCTACTGTGTATTTTACTTTGTAGAGCTGACACTTCTGTTTCTTTATCAAGTGCCACTTCTAGACCTGCTCTCATATCTTTTCTCTTTTTATTTCCCTCAGCGCTTCCACAAGAGTGCATTTTTGCACATGTTTGTGTACGTGTATAATTTTTCTCTTCCATAATAAGAGTAAATAGCTACCAATGGATAGTGGGACTAATTTCCTATGGAACAGCCTAACATATTCTGTACCTGTAGCAAACACACTGACATTTATGTTGCATTGCGTGAGTGAACAGTGAACATCAGAGAATATGGTTATGGGAAATGGAAGCATAAGCAGTAGGCTACCAACAGTCTCAGTTTTTAAAGTCAGCACATTGTTAGCAGGTAGAACTGGGTCCCTTTAAATGTTCCATACATGAGTTGAGGACTGCCAGACATCTGTGAGCCCTTCCTTTTCCATCTGTGGTTTTTTCGAGTGAGGGGAGTAATGGAGGACGGAAAGGGGGGAGGTACGCCAGAGGAGGCAATCACTGTGACAAAAGTAAAGATGCAATACGTTAGGCAGTCCTCAAAGGAGACCTCTGCTCTCAGTCTGTCTTACATGTTTCAGTTTGCATAGCCTTTGATTAGCTTCCTCTGTAGAGATTGCTAATGTAATAAAGAAGAGTAAATGCCTGTGTGGAGAAGCACAAGTGGGATAAGAAGAATCCTGCTTCTCCACAATACCTAGTTTTTATATCATTCAAAGATAGTAATTATCAAATTTATTATATCATGTTACAGGGGTATAATCATTCATTTTAACAGAATTTTTAAATGAGTTTGAAAATCATAAATTCATGGGATCCTTTTTTAGTTCTGCATCACCCTATACTTGCATCTTAGTTAGAAATATATACATATGTATAAAAGTTTTGCAAAATTCTTTTGTTCTTAGTCAATACATAGCTCAGTTGGGTGAGATTAGAGGATATGAGATTATCCCTTAGAACAGATGATCTAGGCCAGAGTAAAGTACCTCAAATGTGCTAGCAGGCAACTCCTACTAAATGGCTTTTTGGTCCCTATAATATAGTTAACAATACATATAGGAATTGTAACAGCCGCATTTATTGATAAAAGAATGAAATTATAACATTCTCTAGTACCATACTGGAGAAGGCACTGGCAACCTACTCCGGTACTCTTGCCGGAAAAATCCTATGGACGGAGGAGCCTGGTAGGCTGCAGTCCATGGGGTCGCTAAGAGTCGGACATGACTGAGCGACTTCACTTTCACTTTTCACTTTCATGCACTGGAGAAGGAAATGGCAACCCACTCCAGTATTCTTGCCTGGAGAATCCCAGGGATGGGGGAGCCTGGTGGGCTGCCGTCTATGGGGTCACACAGAGTCGGACATGACTGAAGCTCCTTAGCAGCAGCAGCAGCTAGTACCATACACAAAAATAAAATCAAAATTGATCAAAGACCTAAGTGTAAAACCAGATACTATAAAACTCTTAGAGGAAAACATAGGCAAAACACTCTTTGACAAAAATCATGGCAATATCTTTTCCAGTACACTTCCTAGAGTAACGGCAACCCACTCCAGTACTCTTGCCTGGAAAATTCCATGGATGAAAGAGCCTGGCAGGCTGCAGTTCATGGGGTAGCAAAGAATCGGAGATTACTGAGCGATTTCACTTTCCTAGATTAATGAAAATAAAAGCAAAAATAAATAAAGCCTAGTCAAACTTAGAAGCTTTTGCTCAGCAAAGGAAACCATAATCAAAACAGAAAGACAGCTCTCAGAATGGAAGAAAATATTTGCAAATAAAGCAACTGACAAAGGATTAGTCTCCAAATTATACTAACAGCTCATGTAGCTCAATATAAAAAAAAACAAACAACCCAATCAAAAAAATGAGCAGAATATATAGACAGACATTTCTTCAAGGAAGACATACAGGCGGCCAAAAAAGCAAATGAAAAGATGCTAACATCACTAATTATCAGAGAAATATAAATCAAAACTACAATGAGGTATCACTTCACACTGACCAAAATGGCCATCTGAAAAAGTCAAAAAGTCTACAAGAAATACTGGAAAGGACATGGAGAAAAGACAGCCCTCCTGCACTGCTGATGAGAATGTAAATTAGCACCACTTCTATGGAGAACTCTGAAGGAGGAAATGCAAGCCATTCCAGTATCCTTGCCTGAAAAATTCAATGGACAGAGGAACCTGGCAGGCTACAGTCCATGGGGTCACAAGAGTTGAACATGACTGAGTGACTAAGCACTATGGAGAACAATGTGGAAGCCCTTAAAAAACTAAAAATTGATCCACCATATGAACCATCAATCCCACTCCTGGGCATATATCTACAGAAAGCCATAATTCAAAAAGTACATGTACCCTAGTGTTCAATGCAGCACTATTTATAATAGCCAAGACATGGAAGCAACCTAAATGTATATCTACAGAAGAATGGATAAAGAAAATGTGGTACATATATACAATGGAATATTCTTCAGCCATAAAAAAGAATTAAACTATGCCATTTGAATTTATTTATGAAACAAAAACATACCCACAGATTTTGAAAACAAATTCATGGTTACCAAAGGGAAAATATGGGTGGGGGGATAAATTAGGAGTTTGGTATTAACATACACACATTACAATTAATAAAATCGATAACCAACAAGGATCTACTGTATAGCCTAGGGAACTCTGCTCAGTATTCTACAATAACCTATGGGAAAATAATCTGAAAAAGAATGAATATATGTATATGTATAACAATCATTTTTCTGTTCACCTGAAACACAACATTATAAATCAACTATATTCCAATAAAAAATACATATTGGAATTGTAAAAGTCTTTTTAATAAATGTGAAAAATAAGATGAAAGGAGGGAAATATGGACATAGGTGTCTGCTTGTTTGAGAAGTTCCCAGAAATTGGCCTTTACCAATTTGATTCATTATAGTCAGGGTTTGATCTGCATAACAAAAGAGAATTTCTCATCTTCTCTCATTTGTAGAAATAGGCTCATATTAACCAGCACACATAAATTGATACATGAAAGGATATCAATACATTACTTTACAACCATTAATTTGACCAGAATACTTAAATTGGCCCACCACAGTAGTGAGATTGGCATCAGAATAAAAATCAGTTTATCTTAAGTGAAGTTTATTAACAGCAAGTGTAGCCTGAGTTCTTTCACCTACTAGAGGGATGCTCTTGCTCTTCATACTTGAGTCTGCTCAGCAAAGATTCATTCCATCCACAGCAGGGAATGGATGCTCTGCCAGTGTTTGCTTCTGAGACTTTCCTTTTCTCATGCTTCCATGGCTCAGCACCTCTTCTGTTCACCGTTTTTTTCCAGATAGGTTCAGCCAGTTCCATCTC
Organism: Bos indicus; assembly: GCF_029378745.1. Taxonomy (NCBI): domain Eukaryota; kingdom Metazoa; phylum Chordata; class Mammalia; order Artiodactyla; family Bovidae; genus Bos; species Bos indicus. Next base: position 35,334,402 of record NC_091765.1, read on the forward strand.
CATGTGGTAGACTGAAGATTCAAACAATGTTGCCTCTGAAGTGATTCTCAGATCTCCTTTGTTCTTGACATTAACACACAATTGATGGACAGTATTTTTGATTTTCTAATGCAGATGGCTAATCATAGCAGTTTTATTTCTCTTTGATGAATTGTACTCTTCTGAGGGCAATCTTGTTTATAAATACTGGGAATGTCTCACCATAACCCCAATTATCCTAACTGCAGTATGAGTTGGCTGAAAGTTATTTTATATAATTTGCAAATGTGAACATAAATGTAGGAAAAAGCATAAACGCATATGTATGCTGTTAAAAAAATCACACTCAACCCCTAGAAGTCAGGTTAGTACTAACAGAGAAGCATGGGCTTTGGCATCTGATGGAAATTTTTATCATACCTCCAGTATTTATTAACTCTACGACCTCTGCCAGGCTATTTAAACTCTCCATTTCCTCCTTCTAAACCAGGTGGTAGTGGTAATAATAGTTGCTGCATAGAATCGTTGTTAGGATTCAATGAAGCTCATGTTTTCTGACAAAAGTAAGTGCTGAATAGATAGTGATGAATGATAGCAGTGATGAATAGATAGTAGTTCTTGCTAATTATGAATAAACTGGTAATGATCAACAAAAAGTTTGCTGTCTTTAAAAAATATATAGTTTTATGGCTCTAGTCAGAAATTCTGGTTCTTTATTTCCATTCACCATTCTCAACAGTGTCTTGATCCCAAGATGTTTTTCAAAGATGTGATGATATATTAATAATAAATAGATAAGGATCTAAAATGACTTCATTCTTTCTCATAAGAAAAGGGTTTATCCAGAAGTAACAAGTGTTCTAGAGGAGTGTAACTATGTCACATTCTCCAAGCTTTTAGATCCAAATTATAACTTATTATTTTACTATCTATACTGGTTGGGATGTTTACAAGAGGAAGATGAAGAGTACACATTACCAACATTACTCCCCATACTTTACATGAATCTTTTCTTGTCCTCCCACCAACAATTAAGAAGAATCACCAACTAAGTACTTTCTTGTCAAGCAAAGTGGCCTCTAAACTCAGTGTACTAGGTTACAAGAATTCTGTAGGAAACCCTAAGACCAAACCAATTGGTAAAATATGGACAAAGAGTTTTGTGTTCTTCTTCTCCTGATTCTATATTCTGAATTACTTCCCAGAAGAAAGAATTGCTCTATAACAGGGTGAACTTAAGTATAATCAGACAATGTGCCTCATCTCCCCAACTGGACCAGTCATCAAACTCCAGAAGATACTGAATTGCTAGGAAACTGGATTTCAGAGACCTAAAGTTTCCATGATTCATTTCAAGAAAATGACACTGAAAATATATTAATAGGGCTAGGTTGAAATTCTGAATAAACAAATAAATGACTCCAGGAGATAGTGAAGGACAGGGAAGCCTGATGTGTTGCAGCCCATGGGGTCTCAAAGAGTTCAACACAATTGAGCAACAACAATGGATAATTTTTAGATACATTTCTTCACCTACCTGGAATGTAACACATATTTAATGTCATTTTCTTAAGAATACCTCCTATTAACCTTACAGACTATTTTATCCATGTTTACAGGGCCCATGATTCCTGTCATTTTTCTTCCATGGCATACATTATAATATTCATGATATGGCTAGCATCTTAGTTGTATGTATAATCTTTGTTAAAACTCAAGTTCTTCAATTGAAACTAAAATGGGAAAGTATTAGTAAGATACCAGTATTTTCCAAGAATAAAGAGAAGAGCTAATCAAGTAATTTTCAGAATAGATGGATACAGGATAGTTGTGGAGATCACAACAACTGGAGCTTGCCTATCTTTTTGTAGGCATTAGTATGAGCAATTGAGCTTCAAATACCTTCTAAAGAGGGCTTCTCAGGTGGCCCTAGTGATAAAGAACCTGCCTGTCAATGCAGCAGATAAAAACAAATATGGGTTTGATCCCTGGGTCCAGAAGATCCCTGTAGAAGAGCATGGCAATCCACTCCAGTATTCTTGCTTGGAGAATCCCTCGGACAGAGAAGCCTGGCAAGCTACAGTCCACAGGGTCGCAAAGAGTTGGACATGGATGAAGTAACTTACTACACACTCATGCACCTTTTAAACATCCTCAGAAAGGAAATCATTGGTCCATTGCCTCCTCTACCTCTCTTTAGAAAATGATAATGTCTGACCAGAATGTAAACAATTATGATTGGTTTATCCTAGGGTAAACTCATGGAGATAAATGAGGTAGAATATGTACTGTCAGACCAAGGCAATTGCTTCACTATGAGTGAAGTCCATAAGAATAGCAATTGTGTGTGTTTGTGTGTGTATGTGATCTCACCAGTAGAGCAGATACCTGTTATATAAAGCATGTTCAATAAGTGCTTGTGAAATGAATTAAAGAAACACTTATGCAGAAACCATGGGTATCATTATTCACAAGCAAGATAGGGACTCCTCTATATATTCTTCCTTCCAAAAATAGCTTCTCCTTGGATGCCTGAAAGTCTTCTATTAATAAGGTATTCATTAGGTTATGTATTGCCTTCCTCCATTTGCTTCTTAAAATTCACATTCACCTTTAGATGTATTTTAACCAATCCCCTGACATCTACTGTCAATTTATTCATCAGAATTTTTTTCTCTGAAACTGAATATTTATTTGAGGCACCAGAGTCTCAGAAAAGGATGAGAAAATGCTAAAAATTGAGGTTAGAGAGAATAGAAAAAACAAATAAACAAAAAAGCATAGAATTTGGCCCCAAAGCTAATTGGTATAAATATAATATATTTATGGATTTGCATGGTCACAATTAAAGATAAATTCTCAGATAATAAAAAATTTTCCTTTAGACCTGAAACAGAATTATTCTGGGCTTAATGATATTCCAGTTAATTTTCCCTGGTATAATTATTCCTGCTACTGCTAAGTTGCTGCTAAGTCACGTCAGTTGTGTCCGACTCTGTGAGACCCCATAGATGGCAGCCCACCAGGCTCCCGTCCCTGGGATTCTCCAGGCAACAGTACTGGAGTGGGTTGCCATTTTCTTCTCCAGTGCATGAAAGTGAAAAGTGAAAGTGAAGTCACTCAGTCGAATCCGACTCTTTGCGACCCCATGGACTGTAGCCTACCAGGCTCTCTGTCCATGGGATTTCCCAGGCAAGAGTACTGGAGTGGGTTGCCATTGCCTTCTCCTTAATTATTCCTAAAAATATATAATTAATACTGACATATCAGGGAACATACACTTTTCAAAATTACAGTCTAGTTTTGGCTGTTGTTGAATCTCAGCAGCTGTGCCTTCTACCATGCTTTGTCAAGTCCATGGCCCACTTTTCTTTGGCAGTAATGTCTGGAAAGTGTTCTCTCCTCAGATCAGACTCCAAAAGTTACAGAACTTTGTAGCTCATAAAACAAGAAAAGAACTTAGTCATAACATTATGGACAAGGAACTTTGATCCTACATTTCTGCCATGTCCTAGTTAAAGTGTAAGAGGCAGAGAAAAACTGAGACTCAGATTTTCATCTTCCTTATACAGAGCTCTTTGCTTCCCTCATGACCAAGATGCCATCTTATCTAGATGGATAGATTACACACAAATTCCTTTTCTGGGTGAGTGTTCTTGCTCACTGATACGGAAAACTGAATGATTGACTTTTATTAAGAGAAAGTTTATGGTAGCTTTGCCAGTGGTGACCACAGTGAAGTTTTGGATGTTGTTGTTGGTTTTTTTTTTTTTTTTTTGCTTCTAATGATTCTGTGAACCAAGAAAAAAGCTCACATATATTGTTAGAAGAAGAAAAACTGGACTTCATTTATTTCATTACTATCTTTAGGTGTTATCATTTCCTGGGAAGAAAGCTACATTAGATGTTGGAGAAACTTTTTGCTATTTCAGATTCAGTCTCTGAGCTGTTAGGATAACTTCAGAAATATGTGTTCAGATTTTAAAATGTTCTTTAACATTCCCCCAATCCATTGGTAAACAATGAAAAAAAAAGCCTTAGAACTATTAAAGTGAATTAGAATATTTACAATACTTGAATCAAGCAGATATTTTTTAACTTGTGAAGATACTTTCTCTTTTCTCAGTGTTCTCACATTCACTCTGGGTCCCAAACCACAGCCTCCTCTCCAATCTCCTTCTTAACCATTGACATTTATTAGAAAAGGCAGAGAAACCCGATCAAATTGCCAACATCTATTGGATCATAGAAAAAGCAAGATAATTCCACAAAAACCTCTACTTCTGCTTCATTGACTATACTAAAAGCCTTTGACTGTGTGGATCACAACAAACTCTGGAAAACTCTTAAAGAGATGGGAATACCAGACCACCTGACCTGCCTCTTGAGAAATCTATATGCAGGTCAGGAAGCAACAGTTAGAACCAGACATAGAACAATGGACTGGTTCAAAATTGGGAAAGGAGTACGTCAAGGCTATATATTGTCACCCTGCTTATTTAACTTATACACGAGTACATCATGCAAAATGCCAGGGTGGATGAAGCACAAGTTGGAATCAAGATTGCTGGGTGAAACCAATAACCCTTGATATGCAGTCGATACCATCTTTATGGCAGATGCTGAAACTGAAGCTCCAATACTTTGGCCACCTGATGGGAAGAGCTGACTCATTAGAAAAGACCCTGATGCTTTGAAAGATTGAAGGCAGGAGGAGAAGTGGGTGACAGAGGACAAGACGGTCAGATTGCATCACCAAATCACTGGACATGAGTTTGAGCAAGCTCCAGGAGATGGTGAAGGACAGGGAAGCCTTGCTGCTACAGTCCATGGAGTCCCAGAGCTGGACACGACTGAGTGACTGAACAACATAGCAAATGTGAAGTAGGTTAATGACCTCACTTGTTACTACAAGAATATAAGAGACCTGGGTTCGACTCCTGGTTTGGGAAGCTCCCCTGGAGAAGGGCATGGCAACTCACTCCAGTATTCTTGCCTGGAGAGTCCCATGGACAGAGGAGTCTGACTGGCTATAGTCTATAGGGTCTCAAAGAGTCAGACACTACTGAAGCGACTTAGCATTCACACAAGCACATGAGAAATAAACTAGATTTGCCATAAGGATATTGAAGTTTGCTGCTGCTGCCGCCAAGTTGCTTCAGTCATGGCCGACTCTATGTGACCCCATAGACGGCAGCCTACCAGGCTCCCCTGTCCCTGGGATTCTCCAGGCAAGAACACTGGAGTGGGTTGCCATGTCCTTCCCCAATGCGTGAAAGTGAAAATTGAAAGTGAAGTCACTCAATCGTGTCCGACTCTCAGCGACCCCATGGACTGCAGCCTAGCAGGCTGCTCCATCCATGGGATTTTCCAGGCAAGAGTACTGGAATGGGGTGCCATAGCCTTCTCCTATATTGATGTATACTTTTTAAAAATTTATTTTCAGTGGAGTATAGTTGATTCTGTTTTATTGACTATGCCAAAGCCTTTGACTGTGGATCACAACAAACTGTAGAAAATTCTTAAAGAAATGGGAATACCAGACCACCTGACCTGCCTTTTGAGAAATCTGTATGCAGGTCAGGAAGCAACAGTTAGAACTGGACATGGAACAACAGACTGTCCAAATAGGGAAAGGAGTACGTCAAGGCTGTATATTGTCACCCTGCTTATTTAACTTATATGCAGAGTACATCATGAGAAACGCTGGGCTGGAAGAAGCACAAGCTGAAATCAAGATTGTGGGAGAAATATCAATAACTTCAGATGTGCAGATGGCACCACCCTTATGGCAGAAAGTGAAGAAGAACTCAAAAGCCTCTTGATGAAAGTGAAAGTGGAGAGTGAAAAAGTTGGCTTAAAGCTCAACATTCAGAAAACGAAGATCATGGCATCTGGTTCCATCACTTCATGGCAAATAGGGAAACAGTGGAAACAGTGGCTGACTTTATTTTTTTGGGCTCCAAAATCACTGCGGATGGTGATTGCAGCCATGAAATTACAAGATGCTTTCTCTCTGGAAGAAAAGCTATGACCAACCTAGGCAGCATATTCAAAAGCAGAGACATTACTTTGCCAACAAAGGTCCGTCTAGTCAAAGCTATGTTTTTTCCAGTAGTCATATATGGATGTGAGTGTTGGGCTATAAAGAAGGTTGAGAGCCAAAGAATTGATGCTAATGAACTGTGGTGTTGGAGAAGATTCTTGAGAGTCCCTTGGACTGCAAGGAGATCCAATCAGTCTATCCTAAAGGAAATCAGTCCTGAATATTCATTGGAGGGACTGATGCTGAAGCTGAAACTCCAATACTTTGGCCACCTGATGCGAAGAACTGACTCATTTGAAAAGACCCTGATGCTAGGAAAGATTGAAGGCAGGAGGAGAAGGGGATGACAGAGGATGAAATGGTTGATGGCATCACCAACTCAAGGGACGTGAATTTGAGTAAACCCTGGGAGTTGGTGATGGACAGGAAGGCCTGCTGTGCTGCACTCCATGGGGTTGCAAAGAGTCGGACACTACTGAGTGACTGAACTGAACTGAATAGTTTCTTTACCATGTTGTCTTTATTGCCATTAATGCCTGCTACTGCTAAGTTGCTTCAGTCGTGTCTGACTCTGTGAGACCCACCAGGCTCCCCATCCCTGGGATTCTCCATGCAAGAACACTGGAGTGGGTTGCCATTTCCTTCTCCAATGCATGAAAGTGAAAAGTGAAAGTCAAGTCGCTCAGTCGTGTCCGACCTTCAGCGACCCCATGGACTGCAGCCTACTAGGCTCCTCCGTCCATGGGATTTTCCAGGCAAGAGTACTGGAGTGGGGTGCCTTTGCCTTCTCTGCATTAATGCATGCTTATGTTCAATTCTTAAAAGATACCTGTATGGCCTATGGGCTTGTACTCAGACGCACTCTAGTCTCACTGGTGTCCACCAATTGCTTTCACAGGATATAATAAAATTCCTATGCAGGCTAGCGGAAGCTTTAACCACAGCAGAGCCTTCAGAAATGTCTTTTACAATCACTCCTGTATGCTTTTCACCCTTATTGATATGTGTACTCCAGACCTCATTCTGCTAATGGAAAATTTACATAAACCATGCTCATTATAAAATAAGTGTGACTGCACCATATCATCGAATTGTTCTCTCCCTCTCCTGCTCCTACCCTGGAGGATATCTTAACATCCTAAGTATTTCAGGTCCATCAGCCTCAAGGGATGTATGATATCACAGGTGTAAATTGCCTGACCTGAAAAATAAAATCTAATTAATTAACTATACTGAAGGAGACCTTAACAGCTGGGAAATACGACATATGGCTACTATCAGAGGTATATATTCTTATAGCTTATTCCTGCCGAGGTAGAGAAAATCCTATTATTTACCCCTTGAAACCTGAAAGTTTCAGCTAGTCCTTTTCTGACCCTCAAAAACAGATGCAGGCACAGGTGCAGGTACTCTAAATCTGCAGTATGGAATTTTAGTATTCATAAAATGTTTCTTAATCCTTTCAGATGGAAAAGCTTCATACTCTGTATATGCATACGCAGGTAATTGATGGCATGGAACAATTAAATTGAAGAGACTTTTGAGTGACTTTTTCTGTGTACAAGGATACACTCTAAAATCTGTGAGAAAACGACAATAAATAGTCCATGTGCATAATTCACATTTACTACAAAAACAGGATAAATGAGATACCACTTTATCTTGAATCTTAATTGATACTCAAATTGAGATACCCCATAGAATTGCCATTTAAAAAAAATAATCTTAACTAGTAACAAAAACTATGATTGTCTTTGAAGAGAAGAACGAAAAGTTTCTCTCTTCATTTTTCTTGTTTCATTTAAGACATTTTACATTTAATAACCTCATTTATTCCTTATTTCCATTGTAATGGAAATCACACAGGCAGGCTTTGTGATTCACACCTGGCTAGATGCAAAGATAGCAATAGGTTCGCCTGCAGAAGTGTCACAGTACTTCTATAAACATTTAACAGATTCCCTCTTAAGACAAAAGACAGGTTTTTCTTCAAACCCTGGAAGCATTTCCTATAAACAACAAATCTTAAGCATCCATTTAGGCAAAACCCATACAATTTTGATAGCAGGACAGATATTGAGGAATGCTCAGGATTCAATAGATTTGTGGTTTTCTCTCTTTTTTTTCTTCTTAATAATGGTATTAGTTATTCCTCTTACTGCTCCCTTATCCTATCCTCATTTTAATCAGTAATTATTTACCATTTTTTAATAATTCTGAGGAGTCACAGAAATACAGATAATTTCTGTGAATATGAATTGTTTCAGTGGGCTCCAACAAAAATAAAACTAGTTTCCTCAATTTTCCTGAATGATTTCTATACTCCTAATTTCAAGAAAATAAATAGTGCTACTTTGGGGGGGACTGTATAACCAACATTCTTGGTGTGTTTTTCTTGTTTTTTTTTAGATAAAGATGTTATTCATAATATGGATTATTTGTTACTAGTTCCCTCTACAAAATCAATGACTATGTATCTTTACTACATGTAAGAATGCTGGCTCTGTAATTAAAGTCCTTAGTGGTCATGGACTTGATTTTAACAGAGACATTTCTTTTTTAGTTTCTAAAACTTCCCATTATAAGATCCAGTCTATTAACTTTCTGACACCACATGACTTAGACCTTTGTGGTATTCACAATGCTGATGATGATTTTGGAAAAAGAAAGTGCAACAGGGAAAGGAAGAACAAACTGTAATGAATCTGTGTATTTGTCTTGGCTTTGTTACTGAATATCAAATTATGCAACTATTTTTAACCTCTTAATTCATTAATGGTGGTAATAATAACTCTCATGTTTTCTGAGAGGACTATTTTACAAAATAAGTGAGATAATATGTAAAAATGATTTTTTTTAATTGTTAGAGGATACACAGATATAAAATGGCTTCATGATTCTGTATTTCCATAAGAGACAAAGTACATATAGTTTGACTAAACATTCACATGTTCAGGAAAAGTTGGGTCTTAAATTATTGAAGTGCAGTCAAACAGGTCGGACTCTGTTAAGCTGCATAATAAACTCAAACCACAGAGACTGAAAACAAAAGGTTTATTTTTCTCTCAAGGTATGTGTCTTTTGAGAATTGTCTGGGAGCCCCAGGGCAGTCAGCACAGCTACCTTCTGGAACACTATATGATCAGGTCAAAAGGAAAGAGGACAACAGAGAACCTTCTATGCTCTGACTTAAAATTGGCACACACAATTGATATTCACATTTCTTGGCCAAAACTAGTCATATGATTCATTCAGCTAGTATCATCACAGGACATACACTCCTATGAAAAGCCTAGAAACTAGACAGCAGGAAATATTTACCTCTAGTAATTATCTTAGGGTCTTTCCTGCTGGCTCAGCAGTAAAGAATCTGCCTGCATTGCAAGAGTGGTTGATCTCTGGGTCAGGAAGATCCTCTGGAGAAGGAAATGACAACCCACTTCAGTATTCTTGCCTTGGAAATCCCATGGACAGAGGAGCCTGGTGGGCTACAGTCCATGGGGTCACAAGGGTTGGACATGACTTATAATAACATAAACACACAGGATGATAGAAATCTGTTAATTAATTCTTACTCTCTGCTCTTAGGAATCTGGGAATTTTTTGAAGGGGTATTTTTAAGCAAGTTAGTTTCCCCTTCACAGCTCAGTTCAGTTCAATTCAGTTGCTCAGTGGTCTCCGACTCTTTGCAACCCCATGGACTGCAGCACGCCAGGCTTTCCTGTTCATCACCAACTCCCAGAGTCTACTCAAATTCATGTCCATTGTATTAGTGATGCCATTCAACCATCTCATCCTCTGTCGTCCCCCTCTCCTCCTGCCTTCAATCTTTCCTAGTATCAGGGTCTTTTCAAATGAGTCAGTCCTTTGCATCAGGTGGCCAAAGTATTGGAGTTTCAGCTTCAGCATCAGTCCCTCCAATGAATATTCAGGACTGATTTCCTTTGGGATGGACTGATTGGATCTCCTTGCAGTCCAAGGGACTCTCAAGAATCTTCTCCAACTCTACAGTTCATAAGCATCAATTCTTTGGCACTCAGCTTTCTTTATAGTCCAACTCTCACATCCATACATGACTACTGGAAAAAACATAGCTTTGACTAGATGGACCTTTGTTGGCAAAGTAATGTCTTTGCTTTTTAATATGCTGTCTAGTTTAGTCATAGCTTTTCTTCCAAGGAGCAGATGTCTTTTAATTTCATGCCTGCAGTCACCATCTGCAGTGATTTTGTTGAAGCCCAAAAGAATAAAGTCTGTCACTGTTTCCACTGTTTCCCCATCTATTTACCATGAAGTGATGGGATGAAAGTGAAAGAGGAGAGTGAAAAAGTTGGCTTAAAGCTCAACATTCAGAAAATGAAGATCATGGCATCCAGTCACATCACTTCATGGGAAATAGATGGGGAAACAGTGGAAACAGTGTCAGACTTTATTTTTTGGGGCTCCAAAATCACTGCAGATGGTGATTGATGCCATGAAATTAAAAGACGCTTACTCCTTGGAAGGAAAGTTATGACCAACCTAGATAGCATATTCAAAAGCAGAGACATTACTTTGCCAACAAAGGTTCGTCTAGTCAAGGCTATGGTTTTTCCAGTGGTCATGTATGGATGTGACAGTTGGACTGTGAAGAAGGCTGGGCACCAAAGAATTGATTCTTTTGAACTGTGGTGTTGGAGAAGACTCTTGAGAGTCCCTTGGACTGCAAGGAGATCCAACCAGTCCATTCTGAAGGAGATCAGCCCTGGGATTTCTTTGGAAGGAATGATGCTAAAGCTGAAATTCCAGTACTTTGGCCACTTCATGCAAAGAGTTGACTCATTGGAAAAGACTCTGATGCTGGGAGGGATTGGGGGCAGAAGGAGAAGGAGACGCCAGAGGATGAGATGGCTGGATGGCATCACTGACTCGATGGACGTGAGTCTGAGTGAACTCCGGGAGTTGGTGATGGACAGGGAGGCCTGGCGTGCTGAAATTCATGGGGTCACAAAGAGTCGGACACGACTGAGCAACTGAACTGAACTGACTGATGGGACCAGATGCCATGATCTTCATTTTCTGAATGTTGAGCTTTAAGCCAACCTTTTCACTCTCCTCTTTCACTTTCATCAAGAGACTCTTTAGTTCTCTTTCTGCCTTAATGGTGGTGTCATCTGCACATCTGAGGTTATTGATATTTCTCCCGGCAATCTTGATTCCAGCTTGTGCTTCATCCATCCTGGCATTTCGCATGATGTACTCTGCATATAAGTTAAATAAGCAGGGTGACAATAAACAACCTTGACATACTCCTTTTCCTATTTGGAACCAATCTGTTGTTCCATGTCTAGTTCTAACTGTTGGTTCCTGACCTGCATGCAGATGTCTCAGAATACAGTCAAGTGGTCTGGTATTCCCATCTCTTTAAGAATTTTCTAGTTTGTTGTGACCCATACAAAGGCTTTGGCGTAGTCACAGTTCAGGTCACAACAATTAGTTTGCCCCTTTATGAAACAGGATGTTCAAATAGATGTGTTCAATTTTCATCATTATTTAAAAAATTGAACAGCACTACTCCGTGGATTTGTGAAGGGGTCCAGGGGTACTATTCTGACTGAGAGCTTGGAGGCTACCATTTCAGGGAGTCAATTAAAATACTGACTTAATAGAATAAGAAGGTAAAGTGAAACAAAGCTACTGTTTTCATTCATTTGCTCTTGTTTCAGCTATTGTTTAGCCAGATGGTTCACCTAAAGTGTTGTGGTTTTTTTTTTTTCTTTTTTTGGAAAATAGACTTTTTTCTTTTACTGTTTTATTTAAAAATAGTGTACACTTGATAGTCTCTTCAAAAACATAAGCATGTAATATCAATTTGTTTCATAATAAACAACCTCTTTCACTCTTTATAAACTTTTGTGATTTTTCAAAGTTGAACATAAACAATCTAAGCACAAATAATATTTGTAGAAAATTGTTCAAGATGAAGAATGATTATTTTTTATCCCAAGTAATATGTAATATGGCAAGAGTCTCCCTACTTCCTTGGAAGCAATGGCAGTTGATTGGTATACAGGACGGTAGTCTCCAGTTCTCTAATAGCCTATCAGATAACAATTTAAGAGAACACACAGTTTTACAGGACTAGGGCAAGTGAAGGCAAAAGTTCACAAGTTAAACATGATATGTAATATTTTTAGGTAAGTTGGGAGTGTAGGGGTGGGACAAATATTATGACTCAATGAACATACATGACAGACACAATAGAAAATGTTTAAAACGAAGTCTCTCTGCTCCTAAATAGCAAATCAAACAAGGATAACAAGTGTTCACCTCTAGCTTCTATTTTCAAAGTCTAGCTTCTCGTTTCATATTAGTTCAATATGTAAGTTTGCATTTAATTTTTTAAAAAAATTTTTTAATTGAAGTATAGTCAATTTACAATGTCGTATTAGTTTCAGGCATACAGTAAAGTGATTCAGATATCTATCTATTCTTTTTTCAGGTTCTTTCCCATTATAGGTTCTTATAAGATGTTGAGTAGAGTCCCCTATACAGTAGGTCCTTGTTGTTTATCTATTTCACATATAGTAGTGTGTATCTGTTAATCCCAAACTCCTAATTCATTCCTACTTCCCTCCCCTTTGGTAGCTAAGAATTTGTTTTCTATATCTGTGAGTCTATTTCTGCTTTGTAAATAAGTTCATTTGTATCTTTTTTCTAGATTCCATATGTAAGTGATATCAAATGATATTTTTTCTCTATATGACATACTTCACTCAGCATGATAATCTCTAAGTCCACCCATGTTACTGCAAATGGCATTATTTCATTCTTTTTATGGCTGAGCAATAAACAATATGTTACTGGTAAAAAAACAGACATATAAATCAGTGCAGCAGGAGAAAATCCCAGAAATAAATCCACTTATCACTAGTTAATGTATAACAAAAGAGGAAAGAATATACAATTGAGAAAAGACAGCTACATATAAAATAATGAAATTAGAACACTCCCTAACACCATACACAAAAATAAACTCAAAATGGATTAAAAATCTAAATGTAAGACCAGACACTATAAAACTCCTAGATGAAAACATAGACAGAACCCTCTCACATAAATCAAAGTGTTTAAAAATTAATAGGATTGCTTTTAATCAAGATACATCTATGTTTAATTATTTATATACAATTTTCAAATTTCTTAAATGTCTAAGTTTAGCATAATGCCAAAAAGTTTGTAAAGAGAAGAGCTCTCATTTTTACAGTAAATTATTTATTTTATTGTTATTAGTATTGAGTACTGCATTACTCTTTCAGGTTTATAGATCCCTAGGAGCTCTGTGCCAACCTGATGTTTTATTTAAAGTACTTTTGTTTGCTTTATGGTGAATAATTTAAAAATTAATATAAGCATACTCTATCATATCAGAAGACACCTAATGACAAAGTTCATGTCTATCATCTTGAGAAGTTAAATTTAAATTATCACAACATAGAAATGATTAGCTTTTATGACTAATGAGGTAGGCAGAGGTAAAGTCAAAGGATGCTTCCTTGGGAAAGAAAAAAAAAAAGTGATAGCCAAAGGGGATAAAAAAACATGCTGTTTCTCATTCCAAACTCCAACGAATTAACTCACTACTTCTCCTGGGGGAAGAGTTAATGTGAAGATAGAGAAAGGCTAGTAGTGTTATTACTCAATATAGTTTCCTCCAAACGACAAAAAAAAAAAAAAAAAAAAAAAAGGAAAAATAACAGATACAGCAAAAAAGCATTAACCACCACCACATTCAAACTTCATATTAAAAATGAAAAAGAAAACACCAATTTGAACAATTTTTTGTGCATGAAAATATCTTACCAAGACCTATGAATACAGGTAAGGGATTATACCACCTGAGTGAAGCATAGCAATAAGAGAAGATGTACTGATGAAGGTGGGAAAGGTAGTTTAGCCCCACCATCCCTCCTCCAAGCCCAGGCAGCCTAGTGCAGAAGCAGACATTCTCCCGACGGGAGGAGAGTGAAATGGAAACCCAACTTCACCACAGGCTAGCCAGGGACTAGCAGAGGTGGACTGTTTTAGAAAACAGTATGAAGTTTCCTCAAGAAAGTAAAAATAAAATTATGATAGAATCCAGCAATCCTACTTCTGGGCATATAAAATAAATAAAATTACTACCTTGAAGAGGTATGTGAACCCCCATGTTCGCTGTAACATTACTCACTGTAGCCAAGATATGGAAGGAACTTTAATGACATTCAAGAGAAGCTGGATAAAAAGTATGGGGTATATATCCAATGGAATATTATTCAGTCATAAACGTGAAGGAAACCCTGCCTTTTATGACAAAATGAATGGACCTTAAGGGCATTGTACTAAGTGAAAAAGTCAGAGAGAGAAAGAAAAATATTCTATGATCTCACAGATATGTAAAATCTAAAAAATCCAGACTCATAGAAAGAGCAACCAGAGGAAGGAGGTGTGTGGATGGGGACAGGTTGGTCAAAAATTACAAACTTCTAATTCTAAGATAAATAAATTCTAGGGACTTGAAGTACACTTTGGGGACTTTAGTTAACAATATTGTACTACATACTTGAAAGTTGCTAAAAGAGTATATCTAAAATGTTATCACTATAAAAAATTGTAATTACATGAGGTGATAGAAGAGGTTTAACCATATTAAAATAATAATTCTGCAATATACATATGAATGAAATGATCACACTGCCTACCTTAAACTTATATGTATATGCTATATGTCCATCAGTTCAGCTCAGTCACTCAGTCATGCCCGACTCTTTTGTAACCCCATGGACTGCAGCACACCAGGCTTCCTTAACCATCACCAATTCCTGGAGCTCACTCAAACTCATGTCCATTGAGTCGGTGATGCCATCCAACCATGCCATCCTCTGTTGTCCCTGTTTTCTCTGGCCTTTGATCTTTCCCAGCATCAGGGTCTTTTCCAATGAGTCAGCTCTTCACATCAGGTGGCCAAAGTATTGGAGTTTCAGCTTCAGCATCTGTCCTTCCAATGAATGTTCAGGACTGATTTCCCTTAAGATGGACTGGTTGGATCTCCTTGCAATCCAAGGGACTCTCAAAAATCTTTCTCCAACTCCACAGTCCATAATCATCAACTCTTTGGCACTCAACCTTCTTTATGGTCCAACTCTCACATTCATACATGACTACTGGAAAAAACATAGCTTTGAATAGGCAGGCCCTTGTTGGCAAAGTAATGTCTCTGCTTTACTGTCTAGTAATGCTGTCTAGGTTGGTCATAGCTTTTCTTCCAAGGAGCAAGTGTCTTTTAACTTCATGGCTGCAGTCGCCATCTGCAGTGATTTTGTTGAAGCCCAAAAGAATAAAGTCTGTTACTGTTTCCACTGTTTCCCCATCTATTTGTCATGAAGTGATGGGACCAGATGCCATGATCTTAGTTTTCTGAATGTTGAGTTTTAAGCCAACTTTTTTCACTCTCCTCTTTTATTTTCATCAAGAGGCTCTTTAGTTTTTCTTCACTTTCTGTCATAAGGGTACTATCGTCTGTGTTTCTGAGGTTATTGATATTTCTCCCAGCAATCTTGATTCCAGCTTGTGCTTCATCCAGCCCAGCATTTCGCATGATGTACTCTGCATAGAAGTTAAATAAGCAGGGTGACAATATACAGCCTTGACATACTCCTTTCCCTATTTGGAACTAGTCTATTGTTCCATGTCCAGTTTTAACTGTTGCTTCTTGAACTGCATACAGATTTCTCAGGAGGCAGGTCAGGTGGTCTGGTATTCCCATCTCTTTCAGGATTTTCCACAATTTGTTGTGATCTACACAGTCAAAGGATTTGGCATAGGCAATAAAGCAGATATAGATGATTTTCTGGAATTTCTTGCTTTTTCAATGATCCATTGGATGTTGGCAAATCGATCTCTGGTTGCTCTGGCTTTTCTAAATCCAACTTGAACATGTGGAAGCTCACAGTAAACATATTGTTGAAGCCTTCCTTGGAGAATTTTGAGCATTACTGTGCTAGCATGTGAGATGAGTGCAATTGTACGGTAGTCTGAATATTCTTTGGCATTGCCTTTCTTTGGGATTGGAATGAAAACTGACCTTTTCCAGTCCTGTGGCCACTGCTGCATTTTCCAAATTTGCTGGCATATTGAGTGCAGCACTTTCACAGCATCATCTTTTAGGATTTGAAATAGCTCAACTGGAATTCCATCACCTCCATGAGCTTTGTTCGTAGTGATGCTTTCTAAGGCCCACTTGACTTCCTATTCCAGGATGTCTGGCTCTATGTGAGTGATCACACTATTGTGATTATCTTGGTCATGAAGATCATTTTTGTATAGTTCTTCTTTGTATTCTTGCCACCTCTTCTTAATATCTTCTGCTTCTGTTAGGTCCATATGATTTTTGTCCTTTATTGTGCCTATCTTTGCATGAAATGTTGCCTTGATATCTCTAATTTTCTTGAAGAAATCTCTAGTCTTTCCCATTCTACTGTTTTCCTCTATTTCTTCACACTGATAACTGAGGAAGGCTTTCTTATCTCTCCTTGCCATTCTTTGGAAGTCTGTATTCAAATGGGTCCCATCATTTCAAATGCATACAAAAGCAAATTCAAATTCAAGATTCAAAGAAAATCTTTCCTTTTCTCCTTTGCCTTTTGCTTAGCCTCTTTTCTCAGCTATTTGTAATGCCTTCTCAGACAACCTTTTGCCTTTTTGCATTTTTTTTCTTTAGGATGGTCTTGACCACTGCCTCCTCTACAGTGTCTTCAACCTCTGTCCATAGTTCTTCAGGGACTCTATCTGTCAGATCTAATCCCTTGAATCTATTTGTCACTTCCACTGTATAATCGAAAGGGATTTGATTTAGTTCATACCTGAATGGTCTAGTGGTTTTCTGTTTCTTCAATTGAAGTCTGAATTCATGATCTGAGCCACAGTCAGCTCCTGTTCTTGTTTTTGCTGAATGTATAGAGCTTCTCCATCTTTGGCTGCAAGGAATATAATCAATCTGATTTAAGTATTGACCCTGTGGTGATGTCCATATGTAGAATCTTCTCTTATGTTGTTGGAAGAGGGTGTTTGCAATGACCAGTGCATTCTCTTGGGGAAACTCTGTTAGCCTTTGCTCTCCTTCATTTTGTATGCCAAAGCCAAATTTGCCTGTTACTCCAGGTATCCCCTGACTTTCTACCTTTGTATTCCAGTCCCCTATAATGAAAAGGACATGTTTTTTGGTTGTTAGTTCTAGAAGGTCTGTAGGTCTTCATAAAACCAGCTTCTTCAGCATTACTGGTTGGGGCATAGACTTGGATTACTGTAATATTTAATGGTTCCTTAGAAACAAACCTCAGATATGCAGATGACACCACCCTTATGGCAGAAAGTGAAGAGGAACTAAAAAGCCTCTTGATGAAAGTGAAAGAGGAGAGCGAAAAAGTTGGCTTAAAGCTCAACATTCAGAAAACTAAGATCATGGCATCTGGCCCCATCACTTCATGGCAAATAGATGGGGAAACAGTGGAAACAGTGTCAGACTTTACTTTTTTGGGCTCCAAAATCACTGCAGATGGTGATTGCATCCATGAAACTAAAAGATGCATACTTCCTGGAAGGACGGTTATGATCAATCTAGAGAGCATATTCAAAAGCAGAGACATTACTTTGCCAACAAAGGTCTCTCAAGTCAAGGCTATGGTTTTTCCAGTGGTCATGTATCGATGTGAGAGTTGGACTGAGAAGAAAGCTGAGCGCTGAGGAATTGATGGTTTTGAACTGTGGTGTTGGAGAAGACTCTTGAGAGTCCCATGGACTGCAGGGAGATCCAACCAGTCCATTCTAAAGGAGATCAGTCCTGGGTGTTCTTTGGAAGGAATGATGCTGAAGCTGAAACTCCAATTCTTCGGTCACCTCATGCGAAGAGTTGACTCATTGGAAAAGACTCTGATGCTGGGAGGGATTGGGGGCAGGAGGAGAAGGGGACGACAGAGGATGAGATGGCTGGATGGCATCACCGACTCAATGGACACGAGTTCGGGTGAACTCCAGGAGTTGGTGATGGACAGGGAGGCCTGGCGTGCTGCAATTCATGGGGTCACAAAGAGTCGGACACGACTGAGCAACTGAACTGACTGAACTGACTGTATGGAAACAAACAGAGATCATTCGTTGTCTTTGAGATTGACCCTAAGAACTGCATTTCAGGTTCTTTTGTTGACTATGATGGCTGCTCCATTTTGTCTAAGAGACTCTTGTCCACAGAAGTAGATAAAATGGTCATCTGAGTTAAATTCACCCATTCCAGTCCATTATAATTCACTGATTCCTAATATCTTGATGTTCACCCTTATCATCTCCTATTTGACCACTTACAAGTTACCTTGATTCATGGATCTAACATTTCAGATTCCTGCACAAAATTGTTCTTTACAGCATTGGACTTCCATCACCAGTCACATCAACAACTGGGCAGGTTGTTTTCACTTTTGCTCTGTCTCTTCATCTTTTCTGGAGTTATTTTTCTACTCTTCTCCAGTAGCATATTGGGCACCTATGGATCTGGGGAGTTCATCTTTCAGTGTCCTATCTTTTTGCCTTTTCATACTGTTCATGGGGTTTTCATGAACAGTAGGGGAATGTAATGCAAAAGCAGGAAGTCAAGAAACACCTGGAGTAACAGGCAAATTTGGCATTGGAGTACAGAATGAAGCAGGGCAAAGGCTAATAGAGTTCTGCCAAGAGAATGCACTGGTCATAGCAAATAACCTCTTCCAACAACACAAGAGAAGACTCTGCATGTAAATATCAGGAGACGGTCAACACCAAAATATGATTGATTATATTCCTTGCAGCTAAAGATGGAGAAGCTCTATACAGTCAGCAAAAACAAGACCAGGAGCTGACTGTGGCTCAGATCATGAACTCCTATTGCCAAATTCAGACTTAGATTGAAGAAAGTGGGGGAAAACCACTAGACCATTCAGGTATGACCTAAATCAAGTCCCTTATGATTATACAGTGGAAGTGAGAAGTAGATTTCAGAGACCAAATCTGATAGACAAAGTGCCTGATAAACTATGGTTGGAGATTCATGAGAGTGTACAGGAGACAGGGAGCAAGACCATCCCCTCAAAAGAGAAATGCAAAAAGCAAAATGGCTATCTGAGGAGGTCTTACAAATAGCTGTGAAAAGAAAAGAAGTGAAAAGCAAAAGAGAAAAAGAAAGATATACCCATTTCAATGCAGAGTTCCAAAGAATAGCAAGGAGAGATAAGAAAACCTTCCTCAGTGATCAATGCAAAGAAATAGAGGAAAACAATAGAATGGGAAAGACTAGAGATCTCTTCAAGAAAATTAGAGATACCAAGGCAACATTTCATGCAAAGATGGGCTCAATAAAGGCCAGAAATGGTATAGAAGATATTAAGAAGAGGTGGCAAGAATACACAGAAGAACTGTACAAAAAATATCTTCATGACCCAGATAATCACGATGGTGTGATCACTCACCCAGAGCCAAACATCCTGGAATGTGAAGTCAAGTGGGCCTTAGAAAGCATCACTAGGAACAAAGCTAGTGGAGGTGATGGAATTTCAAATCCTGGAAGATGATGCTGTGAAAGTGCTGCACTCAATATACCAGCAAATTTGGAAAACTCAGCAGTGGTCACAGGACTGGAAAAGGTTGTTCATTCCAATCCCAAAGAAAGGCAATGCCAAAGAATGTGCAAAATACCATCCAATTGCATTCATCTTCAGTTTAGTTCAGTCGCTCAGTTGTGTCCGACTCTTGAATTGCAGCACGCCAGGCTTCCCTGTCCATCACCAACTCCTGGAGTTCACCCGAACTCGTGTCCATTGAGTCGGTGATGCCATCCAGCCATCTCATCCTCTGTCGTCCCCTTCTCCTCCTGCCCCCAATCCCTCCCAGCATCAGTCTTTTCCAATGAGTCAACTCTTCACATGAGGTGGCCGAAGAATTGGAGTTTCAGCTTCAGCATCATTCCTTCCAAAGAACACCCAGGACTGATCTCCTTTAGAATGGACTGGTTGGATCTCCCTGCAGTCCATGGGACTCTCAAGAGTCTTCTCCAACACCACAGTTCAAAACCATCAATTCCTCAGCGCTCAGCTTTCTTCACAGTCCAACTCTCACATCCATACATGACCACTGGAAAAACCATAGCCTTGACTTGAGAGACCTTTGTTGGCAAAGTAATGTCTCTGCTTTTGAATATGCTCTCTAGATTGGTCATAACCGTCCTTCCAGGGAGTAAGCATCTTTTAATTTCATGGATGCAATCACCATCTGCAGTGATTTTGGAGCCCCAAAAAGTAAAGTCTGACACTGTTTCCACTGTTTCCCCATCTATTTGCCATGAAGTGATGGGGCCAGATGCCATGATCTTAGTTTTCTGAATGTTGAGCTTTAAGCCAACTTTTTCGCTCTCCTCTTTCACTTTCATCAAGAGGCTTTTTAGTTCCTCTTCACTTTCTGCCATAAGGGTGGTGTCATCTACATATCTGAGGTTATTGATATTTCTCCCGGCAATCTTGATTCCAGCTTGTGCTTCTTCCAGCCCAGCGTTTCTCATGATGTACTCTGCATAGAAGTTAAATAAGCAGGGTGACAATATACAGCCTTGACAAACTCCTTTTCCTATTTGGAACCACTCATCTTACACGCTAGTAAAGTAATGGTCAAAATTCTCCAAACCAGGCTTCAACAATATGTGAACTCTGAACTTCCAGATGTTGAAGCTTGTTTTAGAAAGGGCAGAGGAACCAGAGATAAACTGCCAACATCTGCTGGATCATGGAAAAAGCAAGAGAGTTCCAGAAAAACATCTACATATGCTTTATTGCCTGTGCCAAATGTTTTGACTGTGTGGATCACAACAAACTGTGGGAAATTCTGAAAGAGATGGGAATTCGAGACCACCTGACCTGCCTCTTGAGAAATCTGTATGCAGGTCAGGAAGCAACAATCAGAACTGGGCATGGAACAAGAGACTGGTTCCAAATAGGGAAAGGAGTACGTCAAGGCTGTATATTGTCACCCTGTTTATTTAACTTATATGCAGAGTACATTATGAGAAACTCTGGGCTGGATGAAGCACAAGCTGGAATCAAGATTGCTGGGAGAAATATCAATAACCTCAGATACACAGATGATACCACCCTTATGGCAGAAAGCAATGAAGAACTGAAGAGCCTCTTGATGAAAATGAAAGTGGAGATTGAAAAAGTTGGCTTAAAGTTCAACATTCAAAAAACTAAGATCATAGCATCCAGTCCCATCACTTCATGGCAAATAGATGGAGAAACAGTGGAAACAGTGGCAGACTTTATTTTTCTGGGCTCCAAAATCACTGCAGATGGTAACTGCAGCCATGAAATTAAAAGACGCTTGCTCCTTGGAAGAAAAGGTATGAGCAACCTAGACCGCATATTAAAATGCAGAGACATTACTTTGCCACCAAAGTCCGTCTAGTCAAGGCTATGTTTTTTCCAGTAGTCATGAATGGTTGTGAGAGTTGGAGTATAAAGAAAGCTGAGCGCCGCCGAAGAATTGATGCTTTTGAACTGTGGTGTTAGAGAAGACTCTTGAGAGTTCCTTGGACTGCCTGGAGTTCCAACCAGTCCACCCTAAAGGAAATCAGTCCTGAATTTATTGGAGGGACTGATGTTGAAGCTCCAATACATTCACCACTTGATTCAAAGAGCTGACTCATTGGAAAAGACGCTGATGTTGGGAAAGATTGAAGGCAGGAGGAGAAGGGGATGACAGAGATGGTTGGATGGCATCTCTGACTCAGTGGACATGAGTTTGAGTAAACTCCTGGTGTTGGTGATAGACAGGGAGGCCTGGCGTGCTGCAGTCCATGGGGTTGCAAAGAGTTGGACACGACTGAATGGGGTTTTCAAGGCAAGAATACTGAAGTGGTTTGCCATTCCCTTCTCCAGTGAACCATATTTAGTCAGAACTTTCCACCATGACCTGTCTGTCTTGGCTAGCCCTACAGGGCATGGCTCATAGTTTCTTCCAGTTAGACAATGCTATGTTCCATGTGATCACTTTGATTAGTTGTCTGTGATTTTGGTTTTCATTCTGTCCACCCTCTGAGATAAGAATAAAAAGCTTATGGAAGCTTCCTGATGGTAGAAACTGACTGTGGGGGAAATTGGTTCTTGTTCTGATGGTCAGGCCATGCTGAGTAAATCTTTAATCCTGTTCTCTGTCGGGAGGGGCTTGTTTCCTCCCTGTTGTTTGACCAAACTATGGTGGAGGTAATGAAGATAATGGTGACCTCCTTCAAAATATCCTGTGCATGCACTGCAGCACTCAGTGCCCCCAACCCTGCAGCAGGCTGATCGATGCCTCCGCCGGAGACTCCTGGATACTTACAGGCATTCTGGGTCAGTCTCTTGGGTCACTGCTCCTTTCTCCTGGGTCCTGGTGCACACAAGGTTTTGTTTGTGCCCTCCAAGGGTCTGTTTCCCCAGTCCTGTGTAAGTTCTGGGGGCTCTATGGTGGGGTTAATGGCGGCCTCCTCCAAGAGGGCTTATGCCACCTCCAGGTCTATTGCACTCAGATCCCCTGCTCCTGTTGCCAGCCACTTCTGTCCACAGGAGACACTCAAATACTCTGGCTCAGTCTGGATATATGTTCATTATTTGTCAATAAAGTTGGAGGAAAAGAATTTCCTGCACTTACGTATTACATTCTAATGAGGTAATTTTTTCCAGTGACTAAAATATTTGTGTGTGTTGTTCTGTGGTTTTCCTTCCCAGTGCAAAGGTACTAGGAATTCTAAGTTGGTAATCAAAATGTTGCTTTGTGAATATTGTCTGAAAAAACAAAGAGAGATGATGCTAAAATTCATTTCATTTAAGCTATGGGTAAAGTCTAAGAAATTATGTATTCTCTAGAACAAGTGTACTCCCTAATGATTAGTTTAATGATGTCCTTTAGGTTTAAGATTTCACTATCTTGGTCATTGCTGGATAAAAAAGTATAGCCAAATCCTTGCAGATCCCTCTGTTTGGGACCCAGCTGAACCATTTCAGTTTTAAGATCCTTTATTTTTTCCTTTATAGCATTATAACAATTGTAATTATTTATTTGTGTTACAAATTGTTTAGTATCCAGCTCTTCCACTTAACTCTGTGGACCATGAGGATGAAGACTGTCTTTTTTGAATTGTATACTCAGCACCTGGCTCAGTTCTTGACACCTAGTAAGTTTATATTTAATTATTCTCAAAATAGTAATTGAGTGAATTTATCTCTCACCCAGCTTTGGGGAGAAAATATGTAGTAGGCAGTGCTAACAGGCCTCCTTGTATCAATCTCAAATTTCTAAAGAAAGATGAAAAAATATTTTTCATAGGTAAGTCAGATGTCATTTGTATATTTGAGGCAATATGTAAATTAACCACAATAACTTTCCTAGAACTCGAACAGAAATTGCACATATTACCTGAATTATAGCTTTCAAATATATGTCTTGTACACTCCTGATTTCAGTTACCAGAAAATTTCTTTTATTCCTAGGAAGTTGGAATAATATGTTCTCTTCTATGCTGTCAGAAGGGGCTGATTTTGACAATGGAATGTAAAGAATCTATTTTTATTCTTCCAGAGCTTATTTCTAACCTCTGGCAATACAGCTAGCTTTAAAAAAGAATGTTAAGCCTTGGTAATAGTGTTTCCAAGGAGCACATCTAAACTGTTTAACAGAACAAAATCTAAAGATGTTATTAATAATTAATAAGTCATGATAAATGAGAAAGTGTATAAATCATTCCCTTTTATCTGTTGTTAGTGCTTCTTTGGACATTAGATATCATTTTGTTAACCTATTTTTATATCTATGTGAGCACAATAAAACCATAATTCTTTATAATATTTTTTGTGATTCAAAATTCCATCAGTTTACTGTTATTCCTCTTTCACTAGTGCAAATTAGTAAAATTTTACTGTAATTTTGCTACTAATTAAGGGCAAAATAATAATGATAATTTTATTTCTGTATTTATTATATCATGGGATTATTAAAGACAATAATAACTATGATTAGATTATTGAGAAACTTATATTAAACATAGGCTTCATAAAAATCAATAGATCAAATATACATATAGTTTAGAATTAAATTATTTAAATTGGATTTTAATTAATAAGCTGATATTTTTTATAGTATTTGCTATTAGCCAACATTTTATTTTAATGTACATATATACATAAGTGTATATATATAATATACAGACTAAATATTAATTAAAACATCAACTGGTTATATGTCCCGTTAAAATTCTCTAGTAGGACTTTTGTGTCTTTCTATGTCAGATCATCAAAACAGACATTTTCAATTTTTCATGACTATATTAAATAAATGAGGTTCACACTAATTTGTTCCATGTAGTCAATTAGCCTAGTTAAATTTCTCATGGATGATAACATGAGTTTTATTGGAATGTTCTAAAAGATGCGTATAGCACATAAGAACATTCTTAAGTTTTTGCCCTACTTGATCATGCTAGTGACAGATGTAATAGTTTAGAAGTCAGGGCTTTGTGGCAAAAAAAATAAGACTATATATTATAATCTAGTTGAAATTGTAAAATTGCTAGTTTCCTCTGATTAAAAAATTGTAAGCTTGTTTCAGCTATGGGGAGGAAATGTTGCTCAAGTCAAGAATAGCAATCCATGAAAGTATAATAAATTTTCTAGACACAAATAATTTATCCTTATGAGGAAACATTCTTTTCATTGTTTCTATTTATTATTTCAGTTTGTAATGAGTACTATAGTCAATTTGCTTGCAATGTAATGAAGTTTTATAATACCAGTGAAAAGGATACAGGCACAGTTTTTAAAAATGTAGTTTTACATAAAATCTTTTATTGTCTAGAAATAAGAAACAATTTTTTAGCTCTAGAATTTATCACAAATCTCTAGAAATTTAGCCTTTTCCACCTTTCAAAATACATATGCAAGTCTGCATCTTGTTGGGTGTTATAGTATTAAAATGTTTGCAGTGTTTGCAAGGTACCACTGTCACCTGCTAAAACATTAATGCTAAGTAAATATACAGAAGAGTAAAAGCACCGAGTCATTGAATTATGGTTGTAAATATGCCTTTCACAGGGGAGATATGGTCAAGAAAGCTGCTGAGATTGAATATGTTCTTATTAAATCTATGTGGAATGAAAAAATGAATACTATGATTGGGTTAGCTTGAACTGTGTCTTAGTCCTTTTGAACTGCTATTACAGCCCAAAATATCTTAGACTGTGTGTCTGATTAACAAAAAACCATGTATTTCCCACAGTTTTGAATGCTGAAAGTCCAAGATCAGGGTGTCAGCATGGTCAAGTTCTGTAAGAGCTCTCTTGCTAGTTAACAGACTTCGGTCTTCTTGTGTTCTCAAGTGGCATAGAGAGATGGACAGAGAGAGAGAGAGAGAGAGAGAGAGAGAGAGAGAATATAAGCCCTCTAGTGTCTCTTCTCATAAGGGCACTAATCCCATCATGGGTGCCACAGCATCATGACCTGATTTAACCCTAATTACCTCCCCAAAGACCATCTCCAAAAACCACCACAGGTGGCTTCAACATTAAATTTTGAAAGGCATAAACATCCATCCCATAATAGTGATATAGTCCAAGGAAATTGTTTTAGCAAATGACATGTGTCATTTAGAGAAAGAGAGAGGGATTGAGAAATGGATCTTTGCCTTTTATAATGAAGGATGATTCTATTTGCAAGCAATTAATACCTCTCATCAATAACAATGCAATGTCAGGTGATACTAGATATATATGTTTCCTGCCTGATAGAAAAGGTACTGAGATTTACTAAAGAGGAAATTCACAAACTTGTATCAGCTGTACCATGTAAAGGGACGTCATTAGTATTTTAAAATAACCAAATTTATTTTTACATTTTTAAAACAATATTTCTAAATTAAGTATCTACTCCATGGATTACTAGCAGCAACACTCCTTAACAAGATCTTAAGACCTTTTTATCCTAGCTTTTAAAGTGACTGGAAATAAATATAACAACATTTTTTAATAGAATTTTGAACTAGAATGACTTTATTATCTAGCAGGAAGTTAAGACTTTCGTATACACTTGAAGATGTTAATTATGCTTTCCAAGAGTCTTTTCTTGTTAAAGAAGTAGGGAAAATAGAGCAGTGAAAAATAGCCCATGGAAGAAAAGAGATCAATTGGTAATAAAGAGGAAAACAGGCAAATGCCAAGAGAAAGAACTTTCCCATAAATTATAATCTTTTTCTTGTCTGAAAACTAAATAAAATCAACTTGTGTCTTTAGATTCTTTGCCTTAATTTCTAAGAAAATATTAGAATTCTGAATAGGCATCTGGTCAAGTGTATTTGGCAAGATTATTATAAATTATATTATTACTTAATGGAATTTAGTGTTCATTTAGTGTTCATTTAATTTAGTGTTTCAATATGTAATTTTCTTATAAATCAAAAAGTAGCAACGTTATGCAGTTTTATTAAATGAGCTTGTCTTATGTTGACCCATGTTTGTTTCTCTCAGGTTCAGAATAAATTCTGTTCACATATGGATTTGCTATATTGGAGACAATACGTGGTAATCTATAGCTTTACTTTCCAACATTATTATATTCTGGTTTATAAAATGGTAGACTTTATGTGACTGGAGATCAACTAAATGAAATTCAACAAATTTAAAACAAAGATAGAATTCTCGTAATTATATTGTAGAAGACATAGTAATTATTAGTAATAGCAGGACTGTAATGTAACTTTTCAGTTTTCATTTAAAAGTGTAGAAAAATTAGGAATATTGGACAGCTTCCCTAAAGAATTAGTATGGTCATATTTCCAGAATTGAGTACTATATTTTAAGATAAAATATTTAGAATGAGACAAAGAAGAGAAGCATTCCAGCTGTGATTTTTATGTCTCCTGTAGCTGTGGCCCACCTGCCCCAAGCATCAGTGGTTCAAACAATGGGCTTTCTTGGCTCTGTAATATATTTGTTGGAAAAAGCTGAAGCAATTAGCAGAGGCAATTTCAAATGAGAAGACTCAAGAGAATTATGTCAGTGAGGCTATTGAATAAAACATATCTTCGGTTATATTTTCTGTATAATATTAGCACAGTTAAAAGAACTTGCTCAGTTTTGCCTGGAGTGGGCTATCTTTAGTCCCTCAATCTCTATTCCAATAGTTAATTATCATTATTAATATTTCCATAACAATATATGCTTTTTAACATAAGTGCTTTCTAAAAAGTTTTTTAAGAAATTTCTCTTCTCTGTGGTTGATGAGGCAAAAGTTAATTCACGTAAGATTCACAGGAAAACAACAAATTATATGGATCCTATGTCTCAGGTGGAAACCACCTGCAGTTAGCTTTGACACAAGTCAACAGATTGCAGTTCATGCTGATTGAAGGGAAAGGTAACTAATTTATGGAAGGTCACCTCTCGGAGTGAGCCAAAAATCCAACACAAACCTCTGTCCTTATTCTCCATGGTCTTGTGCCCCCCAAATAATATTATAAAGATTTAGAATCCAGTTGGCAATAAAACCGTAATGTGAACACATACAACTGAATGTAGCATTAAAACTGCCAGCTATCACTATTCTTTCTTAATGTGCGGCAGCCAGGACACAATGAGAAGTGAGATATGATCCCCAAAGGTCCACCGACACCAGAGCTTTAGCTCCAGGATTGAATAATGTCCTGTTGAGGATTGACTTTCTGTTACCTGAGTCAGGTTAGATTGTTAAAAGCAACAGACTGCGTCTCTGGTGGGATTTCTAATACAAATTTGAAATAGCAATAATCAACATACATACATGCCAATGGCTGTTTAAAAGTCAAGCTCATTCAATTAAAAAAAAAGTCTCACAACTTAGAAATGTGACTTAAAAATCTCGAGGGCAATTCCTTCCCACACTCACAACTATTTGCTCTCCCCTATCAACTTCTCTCTTTTATCTTTACTTCTCAGAAGCTTTCGGGGTGCTAAGTGTTTCCTGAATCATACGCTCTCCCAAAAGACCTACTTTGGCTCTCTTTTTTCTCTCACTTTACATCAGTAGGAAAGATTTGCCTATATACATAGGATAAATCTTTAATCTCTTTCCTTTGCTTTTCACTTTAATGAGAAACACTGGGAGACTAGGAATTACATAGTGATATTCTAGCTGTTATTTTCTCACTGAAAAATACAATTTTGGAAATCATTTAATTTTTCTTTGTTTTCATACAAAATGCCCCATTTCTGGAGGAGAAATGTGCTCTATCTAGGAAGCAAAATGTGCTGAGTAGAGCAGAAAGTAAGGTATCTGGGCTTGGCGTGTACTAATATCACCCCCTGTTCTAGTCACTAAAAACTGAAAACATTTAAAGATTCCCACTCTCATAATTTTCTAATGGATTATTGTAAAAGATACTAATACAATCCATACTAAAATGGGAAGAAAGGGAGGAAAGAAAGATGGAAGATAAGCTAGTATAAAATATTCAAGCCCACAATCATTTTAAAAAGCTGAATTCAGCAAAGGGCTGTTGACCCATGAGACATGAATCTGTTTTCAAAGACATCTTTCATGTCCCACACCTTAAATTCTCAGCTGCCATTACCACTTGGCCTATTGTTTTACCCATCTTTACACCTTTTGTCTAAAATACAAAGAAAAGTTTCCAATTTGACAGAGGATTGCCAAACGCACGTAGAAAGTAGTCAAAGACGGTGAAGTTCTTTGAGTTCAAGGCCTCCTGACAGAATCTCCAGGACCAGTCCTCTGCTTCAGAACCCCAAGCAGGTGTTTGCATACAAGCTTCTGTTGGTCCTAAACATACCCCAGTAATGACCACGGTTCTCCTGAACTGCTTCCTTAATTCTCTTTAGTACCAATCAGACACAATACCCAGAACAACCAAGGAAAATGCTTGTGTATGTGCATAGTTCTCCCAAATCCTAGTGTCCTCTTCCTTTTTACAATGATAAGGTTGAGTTCTACTGCTGCATTTCCACTTTGGTCTCTATTTCTAAGTTTTCACTAATTTCACTCATGATGCCTCCCTCGCTTTGAGGGACTGGAACTCTGTTTAGGTCTAATGATTGAGAACTCCTGTTTCCTGCTTCTCACCAGGTCTGGAGAGTGAGGTGTTACCAAGTCCCCTACCTGGGACCTTGACAAATGGATAGACTTTCTAAATGGAAATACCTGCCACTGAAATTCTGCTGAGACTCTTGTTATTATTAATTATTATAGTATTATATAGTATATTATAGTATATTTCAGAATCACTATTCCAGGTGAATTGTCTCATAAATAAGATAGCTCTCTGATTCCCTCATCTGATTTGACACAGTCTAGACTGTAAAATTCTTGAAATAGAGAATATAGCATTCATTCTTTTTTATACTCCAGAGCCTGGCATAGTTAATACTGTAGCTAGAGGCAAGAATGAATTAATTCCTCTACACAGCAGGCTGAATCATGATTCTCCAAAGTTGCCCCTGTTCTAATCCCTGGAACCTGTGAATATATGATGTTACATAGAAAAGGAGGAGTTTGCAGATGTCATTGAGGCTATGGACCTTAAAATAAGGAGAGTAATTTAGATTATCCAGGTGGGCCCAGTCTAGCCACATGATCCCTTAAAAGCAGCAACATTCTCTGGCTGGAGTAAACAGATACAGTGAAACGAGGAAGGCAGAATAGGAGCAGCAACAGGTAAAGTCAGAGAAGGATCTGGTATAGGTGGCTGTTTGTATGAACTATATAGGGGCTTCTAGGAGCAACCTCCAGGAACTGAATTTGGCCAACAACATGAATGAACCTGGAAGTGGATTCCTCTGCAGAACATGCAGTAAGAAATGCTACTCTTGTGAACTTCTTGATTTTAGCCCACGAAGAGCCATGTGAGAACTTTGATCTATAGAAGTTGTGAAATAATTAAGCTGTGACCTTAAGCTTATGGTTATTTTTTTATAAATCCATAGAAAACTAATACACCTCTACATTCATAAGTTTCTCTGGCGTAGTTCCCTGGTGTGGATCATGTCTCACATCTATTCTCCTCCATATGTTCTTGAATACCATGCCTAGGAGGAATTGCTATTAGAGCAATTAAAGATTTCCCCAATGCAGGCCAATTTAATATAAAATATTTCTTTCCTTTGAACATACTCATAGCAGATGAAACTCAGATTCTCTAAATACATCAAATTCTTAAAGCATTCACTCCTTGATGCTTTAATTCCAGCAGTTGTCAAAGTTTTAAGTATACAAAAACCACCTAGAGGGCTTGTTAATATAGGAATTGCTGGGCCCCAATCCCAGTGTTTCTGATTCAGTAGGTCTGGAACCAGAGATGTTTATTTCTAAAATAAGCTCCCAGGTGATGCTGTGCTGCTAGTTAGATGAATATCCTTTGAGGACCACCATTTACTAAAGTCAAGTGATTTCTTCTGTTCATAAGATATTAATTTATTTTATTCATGATCCTTCTTAAACCTATTTATATACATAGGAAATATTCATCTCATCTAGGTATGAATGTCTTATTCTCTTCCATAGGAGAGTAGAAAAGGTCAAATCAGCAAATTTTTCTGATGACAAAGTAGATTATTGAGGTCCCTGGTTAAAGTAGGGACCAGGGACTTGGTGGGTTAAAGTAGGTTAAGAAACCCATCTACCAATGCAGGAGACACTGGTTCTGTCCCTGGTCGGGGAAGATCCCACATGCCTTTGAGCAGCTAATCCACAGTGACACAACTATTCAGCCTGTGCTCTAGAGCCCTGGAACTGCAATTTCTGAGCCCATGGACTACAACTACTGAAGCCTGTATGCCTAGAGTTGTTGCTTCACAGCAAGAGAAGGCACCACGAGAAACCCACACACCACATCTAGAGAGTAATCCCTGCTTGCCGCAACTAGGGAAAGCCTGCAAACAGCAACAAAAACCTGCGCAGCCAAAAAATGGGTTACTGAAATTTGAAGATTACTTATGCCAGTGTTTCCGAAGAGAGAGGCTATTGGTATGTAAGTTAGGATAATTCTTCACTGTGTCAAATTTTACTGAAGTCCAATGTACTACTTCTGGTTCTTGTCCATATATTGCCCATAGCATTCCCTGGTCATTGTGATAACCAACAATGTTTCCACACATTTCCAAATGTCCCTGTAGAGGATGTACAGCACAAACTGAGGACTATAAATCTACGTTATCAACATTTACATGCTATTCTTCCCTAATACTAGTAAGGATTTTCAAATTTTATTCTGTTTTATTCATAAGTACTGGTTATTCTAGATACTTTAATTAATAGAATATATTACTATGTTAACTCCCTGAGGCCAAAACCAAGAAAAATATGTGGCTGGTACCATGAATTGGCTCACACAAAAACCATATTCCTTTCACTTGTAAGGATGCAGAGGCCGGAAAGTACAGGCAACCATTTACCAGAGTTCCTGAAGTTTCGCTGTGTGATTTAAATTCCACCAATCATTGGATCCTCTTGACCTGGAATCAGGAAAAAGACATCTATGAAGAGGAACTAAGCAAGAAGCATCTATTTTAGTCATATACATTATAGTAATAGTGATATATTTTGAAGTCAGAAACTGCAGCAATAGCTTCCAAATTTACTAGTCAACTTCCTGACTCCACAGATTCCCACCATTTTCAAGCTAGTAGATTCCTGAACTATCCAGTTCTACTGCATAGCTTTAGGACACTTTCCTGGAAGCTATGACTTTAGGACTCAAACCTCAAAGTTCAGCCATAACTCAATTTCTTTAGCATTCCCCCAAATTCAGTAAGCCGTATCATAGTAAGGAATAAATCCTCTTATATTCAAACTAGCTAGCAAGGGGGTGTTCTCTCTATCATAAAATACAGATAAAATCTCTACTCAATACAGAATACAATTAGAAGTAAATAATAATCAGAATAAAATGGTTTTTTGTTTGTTTGCTTTAAAATCTAGAATAAAAGTAATTCAGAAGTAATTCTTCCCAGATGTATGAATGAAACAAAAAGGTTATAGTAGGTACATAATACTTTTGCTGGATGGAAATCTAGTGGCAGTTCAAGAAGGCAAAAATAAAAGATATCTGACTATTAATGGTGTTTGAATTACAGATAAACAAAGTAGTTTTTATCCTGGTAACTTCTCTTTATTCTTTCTCTACTTCAAGCTGTCAAAGTGGAACATATTTTGTCATTTTATGATCTATTTGGCTTTTCTCAAATTTTTCATTCAAAATGCAGTTGTATAGAATTTAAAGACTACCAGGTAGAATTTACCACTTTTTACCAGTGTCCCATATGGAAGAAAAGAGTTGCATGTATGGATTAATAGAAGATGCTGAACTAGATCACTGATAGTGAAAGTTGGGTGCAAAGGTAACTATGAGAGCTTATACAGCCCCACTTGCCTCAGCTTAAAGCAGACACACATCCACAGCCACAACTGCTGGCCTCAGGGGAGGCAGAGACATTCTGGTGACATTATTGAACATTCTAAATATTGTAAAACTGATTTATCAGCCAATCTATCTAGTGTTTAATGGCCAGGCTTATGCCATAGTGGTGTCTGGTTTTCCTTTCTTAATCAAACCCAAAATTTAATGCTGGCTTTCCCATAGGGAGCCAGCACCAGGGAAGCATTATATTATATATATATTTTTAATGTTTAACTTAGTTACTTCTTCAATTTTTCATTTGATGTTCCTCATGTTTTACTAGTATTCAAAATTCATCATTTAAAATATACACATCTATCCATGTCTAGCTATTCCTTTGTTTCCAATTTATAGACTCAAACATATGGCACCCCGCTCCAGTACTCTTGCTTGGAAAATCTCATGGATGGAGAAGCCTGGTAGGCTGTAGTTGATGGGGTGGCTAAGAGTTGGACACGACTGAGCGACTTCTCTTTCACTTTTCATTTTCATGCATTGGAGAAGGAAATGGCAACCCACTCCAGTGTTCTTGCCTGGAGAATCCCAGGGACAGGGGAGCCTGTTGGCTTCTGTCTATGGGGTCGCACAGAGTCAGACACGACTGAAGCGACTTAGCAGTAGCAGTAGCAGTAAACCACAGTTAGCTCACAGAAATCCTTTCTGTGAATAAGAGATCACAAAAGATGTGGAGCTTGAAAATTTTGTATTACATTATTGCAGTACAAATGAAATTGAATATTAAATATAATTTCTTAAAATTTCTACAGGTATTTCCAAAACTCATGCTTTCAGTTCAGTTCAGTTCAGTCACTCAGTCATGTCCGACTCTTTGAGACCCCATGAATCGCAGCACACCAGGCCTCCCTGTCCATCACCAACTCCCAGAGTTCACTCAAACTCATGTCCATCGAGTTGGTGATGCCATCCAGCCATCTGATTCTGTGTCATCCCCTTCTGCTCCTGCCCCCAATCCCTCCCAGCATCAGGGTCTTTTCCAATGAGTCAAATCTTCGCATGAGGTGGCCAAAGTATTGGAGTTTCAGCTTTAGCATCAGTCCTTCCAATGAACATCCAGGACTGATCTCCTTTAGAATGGACTGGTTGGATCTCCTTACATTCCAAGGGACTCTCAAGAGTCTTCTCTAGCACCACAGTTCAAAAGCATCAATTCTTTGGTGCTCAGCTTTCTTCACAGTCCAACTCACATCCGTACATGACCACTGGAAAAACCATAGCCTTGAGTAGACAGACCTTTGTTGGCAAAGCAATGTCTCTGCTTTTGAATATGCTATCTAGGTTGGTCATAACTTTCCTTCCAAGGAGTAAGTGTCTTTTAATTTCATGGCATCAATCACCATCTGCAGTGATTTTGGAGCCCCCAAAAATAAAGTCTGACACTGTTTCCACTGTTTCCCCATCTATTTCCCATGAAGTGGTGGGACCAGATGCCATGATCTTCGTTTTCTGAATATTGAGCTTTAAGCCAACTTTTTCACTCTCCTCTTTCACTTTCATCAAGAGGCTTTTTAGTTCCTCTTCACTTTCTGCCATAAGGGTGGTGTCATCTGCATATCTGAGGTTATTGATATTTTTCCTGGTAATCTTGATTTCAGCTTGTGTTTCTTCCAGTCCAGCGTTTCTCATGATGTTCTCTGCATAGAAGTTAAATAAGCAGGGTGACAATATACAGCCTTGACGTACTCCTTTTCCTATTTGGAACCAGTCTTTTGTTCCATGTCCAGGTCTAACTGTTGCTTTCTGACCTGCATATAGGTTTCTCAGGAGGCAGGTCAGGTGGTCTGGTATTCCCATCTCTTTCAGAATTGTCCACAGTTTGTTGTGATCCACACAGTCAAAGGCTTTGGCATAGTCAATAAAGCAGAAATAGATGTTTTTCTGGAACTCTCTTGCTTTTCTGATGATCCAGCGGATGTTGGCAATTTGATCTCTGGTTCCTCTGCCTTTTCTAAAACCAGCTTGAACATTTGGAAGTTCACAGTTCACATATTGCTGAAGCCTGGCTTGGAGAATTTTGAGCATTACTTTACTAGTGTGTGAGATGAGTGCAGTTGTGTGGTAGTTTGAGCATTCTTTGGCATTGCCTTTCTTTGGGATTGGAATGAAAACTGACCTTTTCCAGTCCTGCGGCCACTGCTGAGTTTTCCAAATTTGCTGGCATATTGAGTGCAGCACTTTCACGGCATTATCTTTAAGAATTTGAAATAGCTCAACTGGAATTCCATCACCTTCACTAGCTTTGTTCCTAGTGATGCTTTCTAAGGCCCACTTGACTTCACATTCCAGGATGTCTGGCTCTAGGTGAGTGATCACACCATCATGATTATCTGGGTCGTGAAGATCTTTTTTGTACAGTTCTTTTGTGTATTCTTGCTACCTCTTCTTAATATCTTCTGTTTCTGTTAGGTCCATACCATTTCTATCCTTTATCAAGCCTCCCACCATTCTGTTTGACTTTCTTGTTAACTCTTTTGCTGTCGTTCTGCTGTTGCTCTGGTTCTCCTTCCATCTTTCTCTCTTTCTATATCATTCTTCCTTTTCCCCCCTCCTTTTTTCTTCAGTGTTCCTTCCCTTTCTTCTCTGCCTCACTCAGAGCCCTCTCCCCCTAAACCAAACACTAACCATAAATCCTTACTTTTCTTACTTATGCGTTCACTTTGGTTCCTACTCTTAAATTCGGCAGACTCTGAATATTTTAAGAGTGTATCTAAAGAATTCCAAGGTCTTCATCTTGTATTCTTTGATATTTGGGGTTGGGAGGTTGGAGGGTTGGAGGGCTGTGGGTGCTGTAGAAAGATTTAAAGAACATGTCATGTTTTCTGGTTACATAGAGATTTATATTTCAGTTATTGGTGTTGGAATAAAATAAATATTAGTAATTGCTTGGTGAGATTAAAGTGAAAGTGAAAGTTGCTCAGTCATGTCTGACTCTTTGCAAACCCATGGACTATAGAGTCCATGGAATTCTCCAGGCCAGAATACTGGAGTGGGTAGCCGTTCCCTTCTCCAGGGGATCCTCCCAACCCAGGGATTAAACCCTGGTCTCCTGCATTGCAGGCAGATTCTTTACCAGCTGAGTCACCAGGGAATAAATATTTCAAATTAGAGAATTTGGGGGAAGATATATAATTATAAGCTTTATATTTCCAAGGCATCAAATTAATTTTAGCTGATATTGGTTGACTGATTTCTTCCATCATATATCTTTCCATTAGCAGCTGAAATTAAATCTTGATAACTGTATGTATATGTTTTGAATACATGTTTTTATATCAAGTAAATTCTAAAAGGATATTAAAATCTTAATTTATTATTCTAATACTCTAATGCTTTTTACCTGCTTTATAAAGTTTAGTTTTTTCTTTTTTCTAGCTTCTTGCTTCACTGTATCTATTGCTGTCCTATAATTTCTCATGACTTACATTATTGCCAAAATCATTTTCTGTTTCCTAATCACACAGCTTGACAGTGCTGTCACTCTTCCTCCCTTCAATACTCCATTCCAGCTGCATTTGGAATCCTCACAGATAATAAACATGAACTTAATAGACATGCTCCTCAAGACTGGTAATGAGAAGGAAAAATGAAACTATCTCATTCAGGAGCTGAAATTATTAACTCTGAATTTCCTCATTTGTCTCATTTAATGTGGTAATTCATGTGCTAGCACATTTAAAACTATACAGTGTTATGCAAATATTGGTTATTATTTACAATAATAATAAAAACAAAATACTTTCTCTTCCCTACCTCCGTAGTCTTCAGAAGCTAGTTCAAAGCATAAATGTTATGAACTGTGATTTCACTCACTAAAGGCTGGTCAGAAAAGAGGCTAACAAAAGCTTAGTTTTGACAGTAAAATGTAGTAGAAAATGCATCTATGGATGACAGCCATTTACAAGGATTTTTGAGATCCTGGAAGATACTTCCCAGATGAAGATGTAAACATAAACAAATCATAAGATGGCTACTCAATGAGAAGATTTGCTTTAGGCTTACATGAAAGAACTAGTTGCCATAACTCATTTAGATGGAGTCATAACACAGAATTTACAGTAGTAGACACATTTGACTTTTATTGTATTTTCAGAGGAAAAAAAAAACCTATTTTATCGGTGAAGTGAAGCAGGGAAAAAGTAAGTTGGTATAGAAAGCAAGCAAATATTTATCTGAAAACCTTCAAAGTTGCCCCCAAACCTAGAGGTGTCTGGTAGGGTCATTGGCAAGGGGTTGGTAGGAAGGGCAGAAGGCTTGGGAGAGGAAGTTTGCCAAGAAACTCACAAAAATGTCAGGGAGAAGTGTCAAAGCATCGTTTTCCATCTCCTGGGACTCACCAAAAGTCAAGATAGCACACTGGCAAAGTATGGTGAAAACAAACAAATAATCAATCAAAAAGTCTTCATGATACATTTCTTTTCCTAAAATAGAACAGTTAATATCTATAAAATAACTTAAAGTATTTCAGAAAGACCATAATATGTCTGATCATTCCTTAATTCATTAATTTTCTAGGCAGGGCTTTCACTTCATTTCTGGTACACGCATAAAAGTAGAGCCAAATACAAAGACTATGGGCAAAACAGCAATAAGAACAACAACAGTAAGATAACATGGCTGAAAGGTAACAATCTGGCCAGTATTCCACCTAAAAGATCTTTGTGACTCTGAATGGGCAGTTTATTGACAGTTGGATTTTTCCCCTCTCTTGTTGATTTTCCTCTCTACTGTTTTGTCAATATGTTACTTCAGTTTCAATATGAATTTTAGGTACATGTTATATCCTGAAATCTACTGTTTGACTCCCCTCAGTCCTTAAATCTCCTTTAGAATGTTATTAAAGCTATTTAATATGATTATTTCGGATCTAAACACCTACAGCATACAAGCTTTTTATGATCTACTCAGGTATAGCTACGCCCTGGTCTTTTAAATATAAATTGACTTCAGTTGCATAAAAAGTTATAACATAAAAAGATTAAGGCAATCAATAGAAATAAACATAGCTAGATCAGGGAAGAGAATCAAGAAAGGGGAGGCTCATAGATACATGCAGGAAGTAACAAATTAACAAGGATTTTTATAATGGCATAATTAATGAACTGCAATTTTACATTAGTCTTCAGCAAAAGAAATATGGAGAAGGAGTAAGGTTAATTATGCATTAATGAAGACTATGATAATAGAGTAGCAATATTGGAGAGCTGTAATGGAATTCAATTTTGTAAAGGAAAATTCCAGAAAGACAGTTGATAAAGCAACATATTGATATGAGCTGGTCAATTGTTCTCAGAAAATTACTTTCTAACTTAACTACAGTATTAAAATTTCAATTTTACTTATAAAAGTACAAATAAAAAGAGAATGTTATCATAATATAAATATATTAGTCATTTCTATGTATAATTTAATTTTTGTTATTCTTTTAAAGGCTTTTATTTTTATTTAAAAAAAAATAAGTATTTATCCCAAAACAACTATGAAAAGAGTTACAAAGCTAGAGGCTCAGAGGAATTAAATAATTTTATAAATGTGCACTCATCTATTAAATAGAACCAAAGCCACAGATAGCACCTGGAGTGTTTCTCTTGATGCTAACTTGTTCTCCTACATCACCACCTAACCTCAGCCCTGGGTGTTAACCTGAATAATATCTTTCTATTTACACTTTCTTTTTAATTGTATTTAAGATGAATTTATTCCAACATTGCCAGACTTTCTACTTTATGCCATGCTGAAAAAAATTCACTTTTAAATACAATTTATTTGTCATTAGAAATGAAGTCAATAAAGATGATTTACTCTAGTACTGCCTTTGGGTATTTCTCTTTTTCTATTTCTAGAAGTAAATAAATCATCACTTTTTGAAGGAGGTAAATTGTAACTAGAAGGAAGTCAGTGATACATGACTGGTTCTTTCAGTAATACAGTGGCCACTCTTCACATATATTCCTACTTGTACTAACATAGTTTCTCTCTTTATAGGCAAGGATCGTAATATGAAGTTTGTTGGCTTTTGGGAGTTTGCTTTGGTAAAATAAAAATATAGAATAAAGAATAAAATTTAGAAAAATGAGATACAGTTAGCTAAGCAGATGAGGCCATTTGCTGTTTTAATTATCAATTCAGTTCAGTCCAATTGCTCAATTGTGTCCAACTCTTTGCGACCCCACCGACTGCAGCATGCCAGGCTTCCTTGTCCATCAACAACTCCGGGAGCTTGCTCAATTAATTATCAAAAGTTTTCAAAATAAAATTGCATTTTAAAATGAGCTAATGATACAACTTCTCTGTACAACTGTTTTCTTGATTAAGATTTTATAGTAAGTAATAAATGAGAAAATTCAAGAATATGATGTATTGTTATTGAAACATACAGGAATTAGAATTTGAAATGGGTCTTTAATAAGTGATTATTTTTCATCATACAGGCTCCCTGAGGTAAATGGTTTATATATTAAACTAGAAAAGTAATGAAAAAGAAAAGCTATTGTTTTTCTCATGCAATCAAAAAGAAATAAAATTTAACAATATGGACTTTTCTCTTAGGTACTTACAATAAAAGACCTTGACTGTCAAAATGTCATTATCATTGAAAGGAAGACATTAGTCAAAAGAAACAATAATATTTGAGCAAGTTATTTCTTAGCCTCTGTGACTACTTCTGTAAGCATTTTAATTTTTGGATTAGCTTTTCTCCAAAGACTTTAAGACAACATATATAAAAGTAAACAGACCTTAAGCATTATAAAATATAAAATATTGAAACAAAAAAGGGAAATAGGGAAGAAGGAAAGTGAGAAAAAAGCAACCAGTATGAGACATAGTAGTCAAGAACCCTACTAACCTGGTAAAGATCAGTAAATAAAGCAATACTACCGTCTATTTCCTGAGTGAATATGTTTTATGTGAATATTGCTTTCAGGTTCCTCTCAGGAAAAAGGGTGGGTGAGAGACTCAAATTATATACTGCCCTGTGCCCAGTAGCTTCAGTCATGTCCGACTCTTTGGGACCTTGTGTACTGTAGCCTGCTAGGTTTCTCTGTCCATGGGATTCTCCAAGTAAGAATACTAGAGTGGGTTGTCCTTCCCTCCTACAGAGGACCTTCCTGACCCAGGAATCAAACCCCTGGCTCCTGCATTGCAGGCAGATTCTTTACCACTAAGCCACTGGGGAAGCCCCACTTTAACTCTCTTTGAAAATGAATTGGTCAATACAATCCTCCTTTGTTTATTAGGAAGAAGGGAAGAGGTCAGGCCGTTGAGCAGAAACAAAAGCAGATGGTAGAGTCAACAATTCCCTTTCCTCCCCTCATCCCCTTAAAGAAGATTTAGGAAAGGTGAGGAACGTATGAGTTCTCTTGATTTCAAATAGTTTCTATATCAGGAGAAACTGGTGTAAAGACGCTTTATAAATGTTACAGGTGTTTGCATTCAAGTGTGATCACACAGATGCTGGCTGTGTTGGGTTGCAAGTCATCCTCAGAAGTAACATGTCACAGATTTTCCCTAAATCCCCAAGCCGAACATCAGCTGTGGCTAAGTTTTGCATTTTCCTTCCTGGATATGAAGATCTCTCAGCTCATGCCCATGATTATCACTTTGTTACTTGAATCAATTTAAAGTAAAGCTGGAAAAAATAAACATCATCAGAAATTGATTTACTGTGAATAAGACTTGTCATACTATGGACAAAGAGATAACCAGTTCTATCAGGCCTATTTCCACTGGCTTAATCGCCTTAGAATTTGGGGCCTCCAAGTCCACTCAAAACAGTTCTGCCAAGTGCAGCCTAAGGGAAGACCTATATCTGCCTTAATCCAGACAATTTTTATGCTAAGTATTTCTTCATTTCTTCAGCATAAACACAGTGTGCAAGAGACTATTAATGCCCATTTCTTGCGGATCCCAAAATGGAAAGCCAACTACTCTCTGACCACCCTGCATCTTCCTCTGGATTTTTCTCATATGTTTTATTTCTGGGGCAACTGCTCCAAGAAAACGTAAATTTCAAAACATATAAAATCTTCATCTGCTGCTGCTACTGCTGCTAAGTCGCTTCAGTCGTATCCGACTCTATGCGACCCCATAGACGCAGCCCACCAGGCTCCCCCGTCCCTGGGATTCTCCAGGCAAGAACACTGGAGTGGGTTGCCATTTCCTTCTCCAATCTCCATCAGTATACTCTAAATTCCATGTTGAAATATTTAGGTAGGCTTTACTAATATTTATCAGTTAGTAGAATTCTTGAATACTGTGTCCTGTACTGGGTCCTTTTTTTTCTCTGACACTTTTTGGGCTCCCTATGTGTGCATTCATATTAATTTTAATAGTAACTAGGTGGAGTACCTATTATTAGCTGTATTTTTTTTTTTTTTCTGAGATGAGGGTTATTTTATTTACTTGAGGTCACAGAGCTAAGAAATGAGGAAACCAAGTTAAGACCACATTGTCTGACTCCAAGGCTAGGCTGTTTCCTATAATTAGGTTGCCATCCAGAAATTTGGGCTACAGTTTCCATAAGCACTGATTATAAAGAACTTAATAACTGGATAGAGATTGGGAAAGTGAATTTGTTAAGGAAATATGGTTAGATGGTGTTCATGAATTTAAATTCAAATCAGTTGTCAGGACTGCATGTATCCAAGGAAACCATTTCACAAAATCGTATGCACTTGATATCTTATAGCATCTACTAGAAAAAAAGGTCCTTAGTACAACTAAATAGATGTATTATATAATCGGCATGACCTTAATATTTTAATTGTATAACTAGCATGCATGGTGCTATTCCTTTCAGTTCCATTCCCTACCTCAAAAAGACATGTTATCTGTCCATATTCACCACTTATGACACAACTGAGGAATTCCTCTCTGTTCCCTCATATCTTCATTACATGTAGGTCCACTCTGTGCTAACTTATCTGTATCTAACTCTCTGAATAATTGTAAAACCTAAAATTTCTATCCCAATGTAAAACTTGTTAAAAACAGATCATAAGGCATTGGCTTAACAGATCCATTTCCTGGTTCAGAGCAGATACTCTGAGGAGTGGCTTTGGGGCCTGAGGTGACCTGGCCCAACCAGACTGCTAGGAAAGGGAAGATGAATTTAATTCAATACTTAAAGGTAAATTTTTTATCCTAGTCAGTCAGATAATTGTGTTCAGGAAAAGTTATTTGGGTGCACTATTCAAATTATTTCACCAATGTTTAA
Source organism: Bos indicus (assembly GCF_029378745.1). Taxonomy (NCBI): domain Eukaryota; kingdom Metazoa; phylum Chordata; class Mammalia; order Artiodactyla; family Bovidae; genus Bos; species Bos indicus. The sequence continues at coordinate 35,376,161 of NC_091765.1, forward strand.
AAAGAGAGAAAAAATACGGCAAAGGAGAAGATGTAATAAAACCACCTCAGTAAAAATTGAGACATTACAGTATGTGACAACTGACCAAAATAATATAAATTGGTTAGTGACAGAGGCAACTTAAAATCATTTCCTCAGAATGACAAAATGATATTTGCAATTTCAAGGCAAATATTTTTGTATATATTTTATATGGCTATATAATTGCTATTGCTTTTTCCATAAAATAGACTTGCAGTTGATCATGTTTGGGTAATATTTATAAATTCTAAAATCATTAGTTTAATCTAAGATTAGGTTTTCAAACTGTTCATTCCTCAGAGTCCTATGGTCCTGAGGAAAGGAACAACTAACTACAAGACGGCAATGTGGGGATGGACATCAGACTCTATAGTCGTATGTCTCAACAGTGTCCCACATAGAAATCTATCCAAAGAAGGTTATAAAACACAATGTTTCTGCTAGTATTTTAATCTAATTATGCAGGTTATTTTTCCATTAAAATGTTACTCAAATATTCTTAAACACTTAGTGAATTGTAATCCTCTTACAGATTTAAAGACCTTTTGAGTTGTTCAGTTAGTGGAATATTTAATAAAATACTTAATAACTTTGTAATAATATTTAGTGATTCAAATTTAGAATTATATTTCTGAAAATATTACATAGTTCATGAATAAACTAGCATATTCAACATTTTCTATATCTTGTAGCTTAATAGATTGTAGCATTAGTTCTGCATCAAGCTATATGTTGCATATGACAATTACAATTGAACATGATGGTTAACAGCTCAGACTCTGTAGAGTCAGTTACTTAGGGGACTTTGATTGTGATGATTGATTTTATGTATCAACGTGATGGGCCAAGGAGTACTCAAGTTAAACATTATTTCTGGGTGTGCTTGTGAAGGTATTTTTGGATAAGATTAGCAGGTCAGTCAGTGGACTCAGTAAATTGCCCTCTCCAATGTGGGTTGGCATCATCCAATCTGTTGAGGGCCTGAATAGAACAAAAAGTAAAGAAAGAAGAAAAATTACCCCTTATTTTTCTGCTTCACTGCATGACTCGGAACATCTCATCTTTTACCCTTGGACAGGGATTTGTACCATTGGCTCCCCTGGTTCTCAGGCCTTTGGACTTCAACTGAGTTACATACCCCCTTTCCTAGGTCTCCAGCTTGAAGACAACAGATTGTGAGACTTCTCAGCTTCCATAATCGTGTGAGCCAATTCCTCATAATAAATCTCCATATATTTATGTTTCCTATTAGTTCTGTTTCCCTAAAGAACCTTGACTATTATCTTGGTTAAGTTACTTAACCTCTCTATGTCTTAGTTTACTCATCTATAAAATGGTACTCAAAAAACACTTTCCATGTAGAGTTATTGAAGGATTTCAATAAGAAATTTTATGTAAATCATTCTTATAAATTAATAGATGACTCAGAACAGTATCTTGCAAGTATAATAACAGTCACTTTGGGAGTGTTTGCTATGTGAAAGGAAGGTAAATGTTAGCTGTTTATCATTACGTATTTATTTATTCAAAAGAAAATGATGACACTGTGATCATTTCCTTGTCAATAATCATTGGCAGCAGTGTATTAAACAGTGCTAGAGCAATCAGGCACACGGGAGATTACAAGTAGTAATGCAATAATGTCTTCTTGTGATAAGGAATGCTTAGCTGAAGGTTTGTAGTTAGCCGTTAAATAACTTTGCATGTGCTTTGGTTCTAATTTACTTTATCTTTTAAGAAAATTAAATATATTATATAGGAAATTACTCTTCAAAATAAAAGTACACCTTTGTGTGAAACTGGAGGAAATTTTTAGATGATAGTTCAGTTGTCTTGCATTGAGTTGAACAAAGATGATCTTGCCTTATAGCACAAACATTTTACTTTCCATTATGGTAAGTAACATGGGATTTGTTGGACATCTATTTCAACCTTAGAATCATATTATTACCTCCTTAATATTCATGGTCCCTTTGAGAAAGTCAATATTATTAACTTTTACAATGGGGAAATCATGTGGCAAAAAGTCTTAGTAATTTATCCATTGTTTTGTGTTGTTTTGAATCAAAGAGAAAGGCAGACTTCCCTGGTGGCTCAGAGGTAAAGCATCTGTCTACAATGTGAGAGACTTGGGTTCCATCCCTGGATTGGGAAGATTCCCTGGAGAAGGAAATGACAACCCACTCCAGTACTCTTGCCTTGAAAATTCCATGGACAGAGAGTCGGGCACGACTGAACGACTTCACTTTCTTTTCTTTCTTTGCATTGTTTTGAATCAAAGAGAAAGGCAGACACTTTAACTTCAGCAAAGTGGTTATACTCAGTATTATCACCTTACAAGTAGTACAAACTAATAGTTATCTTTCTTCTTAGAAACTAATATAGATATATGTGTAGGTCATCAATAAGAAACCTCTAAATTGTTTTCCTTTTTTTATTGCAGGACATTTGGCTATGACTGACCATGCTACATTCTACCTACCCACCTGCCTATCTATATATCTGTTTATCTATTTTTCTATCCTTCTATTACCAATATTTTCATTTTTTTACTTAAAATGAAAAATCTAAATATGTTAAGAATTTTTTATTTCTTATTTTTTATTTTTATGCAATTTTTATTTTATGCAATATTTTATTTCTTCTTTGCCTTTTCCAAAAACAAACAATATTTTTGGTCTACTTTTATTTGCTTAGTTTCATATTCAACACAACTTCAAATCATTCCATGGAGTAATTTTCTAAATCATTGCAAATATGTTAAAATTTCTGTCTTACTATATCTTGTATAAAACTTCCTTCTGTCAAGAAATAAGGGGTTTTCATCTTTCCCTTTACAAACTGTATTTCTCCTTTCATATACAGAGATACGTTCTTAGGTAAATTTTTTGTTGGCATACTCATCAGCAAAAGCTTCATTCAGTTGGATGGATATTAAGATGGGAATTATTTCTGAGTAGTCTCTAATTAAGGTTACTAGGAAGACTTAGAGTGTCTTTGGGTGCATATGAAGCCAAGGACAAAGATATAAATGCATTATCATGAACACCCTGAAGGACCAATGAGATGTGGACAATTAGGCCAATATATTTTTATACCTCTTTTGCCATCCTACCCTTTCCCCCACCCTTCAGAAGCTAAAAATGAATGAGTAAAGGATAAAGCAAAGCACAATGTTCTACTTAATTTAAACAGGATTTTCCCAGGATAATGAAATTACAGCTTTCTCATTATGTCACATGAACCATTAAGAGCTATCAGACACTTGAATTTGTGTTAAGAATTCCAGATCACTCATCAAGGATGTTTCTAAAACACAACCTCTGTTATTTATTGCTACATTACTAGAGAATAGGAACTCTGGCTGCTTTGCTCAGATATTATAAACTCATGTCATTGCCATTCAAAGAGGTTTTTCATGATGGTGATGACATATTCTCTTCTTTATGTGTCTCATGCTTGTACTATCCAGTTTCATGCCTTCCTCCCCTTCAAAGAAATACGTGGTGCTGAAAACTGTTACTGAAATACCTAAACACACCTGACCAATCCTCTTAACACAAAAGAGTGTCTTTAAATGAAGACTATATAGTTAATAATAAATAAAGATAGAAAACAGAAAACTGCTGCTTTATTGGCTGTGTGTATTCATGTGCATAACTATATATGAATGAGAGCAGAAAACACCATTGTTTTTCTTTTTGATTAAACAAGAACAAATATCCTTAAATTTTCTGTCTCTTGCAAGCACTTTTTCCTGGTTCACCAAATGGAGGGAAAGGTAATAGTATAACATACCCTGTGTATGGGTTACTTTGATTGTCTAAATTTTATGTAATTCATAAGTTTCTAGTTTTAAATCGAATATAAATTTATTATGTATTTGTTATTTATTATAGTGTATAATTCAGGCACATATCCTGATAAATACTTATTAATTTTGTACTTCTAGGATTTTACATTTTAATATATATTCAAACAATTCCTTGCTGTTTTGCACATTTAACTGGAACCTGGGCATGAAATAAAAATGTTTGCTAAATTGTTGGGAAAAAACCTTAGAAATTATAGTCATGTAAACATTTTAATAAAAATATTAAAATTATCTTAATATGTTCTAGAATCAACTAGAATTGTATATTTGATTATTTAGTTAAAGAAAGTCAATCAAAAATAATCTCATGAGGAAGATAACATTTTAGACTTTCATGCTGACATGTATATATATATACAATACTTATTGATAGGATAAACCTGATAAAAGCAAATTGGAAAATGCAAATGACATTCAATGAAAGATGAGATCTCAAAACTTTGAAACTGGAGTGGCAATGAGATATTTGGTTTTAAAATTTTGTTTTCAGACTTCTTTATCATAAAGTTTTGTCATAATAATTCCAATTGATTTTTGACCAAGGAGAAAACCAATACAATGGGATAACAGGTAGTCTTTTAACAAGTGGAGTTGGAGCAACTAGACATACACATCCAAAAAAAAAAAAAAAAAAAGAATCTCTTTGGAACGTACTTGAACATCAGTTAAGTATTTGCATCTACTTAGTAAAAATTAATAACAAAAAAACCTCTCTGTGGCCATATGTCCTACACATTATACTCAAGATTTTAAAGAATCTGCTTGCAATGTAGAAGATATGAGTTCAATCTCTGGGTCGGGAAGATCCGCAGGAGAAGGGAATGGCTACCCTCTCCAGTATTCTTTCTTGGAGAATTCCATGGACAGAGGAGCTTGGTGGGCTACAATCCATGGGGTCACAAAGAGTCAGACATTATTGAGTGACTAACAGTTTCATTTTTCACACACATGTGTGTGCTCAGTCATGTCCGACTTTTGTGGTCCCATGGACTGTAGCCGAACAGGTTCCTTTGTCCATGGGATTTCCCAGGCAAGAATACTGAAGTGGGTTGCCAAGTCCTACTCCAGGGGATCTTCTAGACCCAGGGATCGAACCTCATCTCTTGTAGGCAGATTCTTACCACTAGCACCACATAGGACACAAATATACAAACATGCATACATATGTACATATATATATACACACACACACATATATATATACACTATAAAGTCTTTGAAAGCACAACCTCCAAAGCTAATGAGAGTAATAATCGTAATCCCAATCATAAGCCTAGTAACACAGGGGTGATTAAATGTCACTCTCTGGGGAAGAAATAGATTGATTCTGTTTCATATGTGGTGGGGGGGAACCTACATCTTCCTCAACTATGGCATTAAATATATATATATATGTATGTGTGTATATATATATATATATATATATATATACTCCTATGGTGTTTTGCTAGAGCCAGCATCATGGGCATATGACCTATGCAGTCTCTTTTTGTTTAATACATATCTGTCTCTATCTTAAAATTCTTAGTTTTTGAACAAGGAACTTCATAGTTTCATTTCTCACTGGGCACTACAAATTAATGTAGCTGACAGTGTATGTTTGCCCTATATTATATTATCCCAAAACAATGGAACATGTGTGTATGTGTGTGTGTATGTTGTTTTTTGAACAAATAAATGACTTTTAAAATTAATTACCAAAGAAAACATAGCAAATAGTTAAATTATGCTAGCAGTGAATGTTTCAGTGTTTGTGTTTATTTTGGATTGGTTTATTATAATTTCAGATCTTCTTTTAAAAAGCAGAAATAGGAAAAACTAAATTTAGATAGAGAATGGAAGAGAGTAGATTCATTTTCAAAAGTAAAAACAGTAAAGTTCTGGAGTTATACTACTGATGTCCAAAGACAGGATAAATCATTTATAATCTGTGTGACTTTGGGTAAATCCTCTGTGTCTCAATTTTCCCACCAATGAATAGAGATAATAGTAATACTTACTTTCTGAGGTTATTTAAGAAAAAATGAGATATAAAACACTTAGTGCAATGTTTGCCAAAGAGTAAGGGCTTACTACTGAGATGTTTTTATTCCCAGATGCCTAAATTCACTAGTACAGTGCTTTGTAGGTGATAAAATAAATATTAATTGAATTGTCAAAAAAAAATCCTAAAAGACATGAAAGAAAAACTTTTTACTGACAGAATTAAATAATGCATTTTCTACTATGTTTTATTTGATACATTAGTCTTTCAATAGTGACTCAGTTAAATAGGGAGGCTGAGATGATCAGATAGCATCACTGACTCAATGGATAAGAATTTGAGCAAACTCCGGGAGATGGTGAAGGACAGAGGAGGCTGTCGTGCTGCAGTCCAAGTGTTTGCAAAGAGTTGGACATAACTTAGTGATGGAACACAATAGGAATCTTAGAATATTGATATTTTTATTACATATAAAGCTCTTGGATTTCCTTTAAGTATACATAAATTCTTAGACATCAGACAATATTATTTATCCCTTTCAAGTAATTTTCATCCATTTTTAAAGCATATAAAATTAAGAGGATATTTCAAAAACCAACAATCTTGACCAAAGTGTTATTTTTAGATATCAAATGTATGATGTTGATTCAGATGTACAATTAAAATTTAAATGTGTTTGTGTGTGGCCTGCATCTATTCCATATAGAATAAAAACAACTTAAAACCATGCACTAGGAAATATTAAGAAGTTTGTTCAGGGGCCACTTGATAAAGCATGCTGGAGAACTGGTGATCAGTGGACATCTCTGTGTGGGTATGTGATTTGCTATAAAGTCTTTGAAAGCACAAAGCCTCCAAAGCTAATGAGAATAATAATCATAATCCCAATCATAAGCCTAGTAACACAGGGGTGATTAAATGTCACTCTCTGGGGAAGAAATAGATTGATTCTGTTTCATATGTGGTGGGGGCAACCTACATCTTCCTCAACTATGGCATTAAATATATGGCTGAAGTTGGATTTCAAGCGGAGACTAGTAAATTGAAGAGAGATAATTAACTGCTTCTGTGAGGTATAAGCACTTACCACATGCGGTCGTGGTTATATTGACTAAGCATCTAATTTGGTATTAATACATTTTAGTTTCTGCAAGTGATCTTCCTTTTGTTTCCAACCTTCTAGCAACCACCTAATTAGATTCTATCATCACACCTCTGATCATTACTGCTAAAAATGCCCTTCTATCAGCCTCAAGGTATACTTTCCATCTTTTAAATAACAGACCTTTTAAATAACAGACCTAATAATAAGGAACCTGCAACCTTCTGTTGGCCAGGAGAAAGTTCACCTGTAGCTGGGGACCTCCATAATGCTTTCTCTGCCTTCAGCCAGCTCTATTTCTTTAACTTTAATAAACTGATTTAAAAAAAAAATTGGCAAAGATGCAATACTTCCTCTTCCATACAGAGTACTTTGTGTATGCAAAGTACTCTGGAATTCAGTATTTATTTACATAACTATCATAAACCAATTCTAACCTATATTTTCTCATTTGACCATTTTTAGAAAGGAAAGTATTAAACTAATTTTATTAATTCATGTTATCTCTTTAAACATTTTATCACACTGTAACTATAACACATATATTGTACTGTTTAATCATTAACACAAAGTAATTCCCATAGAGGTAACTGAATACCCACTTCTGTATAACAGGTTTAGTTTTCATCAAGGCAGATTTGAGATAGGACAGAAATAGATATGTGTCCACAGTATTCACCCTCTTCTGAAAGGAACAATACCTCAAAATAATATGAATAATAAAAAAACTTTCCAGTTAACTAAAGACAATATTCTTTTTTTTAGCTCTTTCAGGTGAAGGTATTAATTAACTTGAGTTATCCACTTAGGATTGTGGTTGGTTCATACAACCTGAGAGGTTAAAAACAAAATGTGAACAATAATAATTTAAAAACAAATTTATTGGTTAGAATGATAAATGCATTTGTTTAATTGGGGCAGTATCAATGTTTATGTTCTAGTTCTCTTTCTTTATTTCACAATGAATCACGTAATGGAAAACCCCAGCATGTTCATACCTTAAGGACTCACCACAAGTTTCAGTTTCTTCCCACTTCCTTATTGATAAAGGAGAAGTCAATTGCTGCACATTTGAAATGTGTACAAATTTTAAATAATTTATATTTACAGTGTCAATTTAAGCATGTTGTAGAAATATGAAGCATACTTTGTTGTTCTGTTCTTTTGCTTCAGTAACAAAGTAAACAGACTTTTAAAAGAAAGATGATTGGTTGGTCCACCTGCATAGTGTAAATTACAAAAAACTAGGAGAATTGAGTTCTGGTCTGATACCTCTTCCATTAGGCCTTGGTGCCTCATGGATGCCATTGTATTAGCATATTAATTTTCCATGATACAGTTCAGATTTTAAAGTAAAATGAATGACACCTAAGATATTAGCTGTAAATTTAGCAAACTATGATACTATAATCCAGCTTAGCAAAAGGAGAAAGAAAAAAAGACAGGAAAAAGTAGAAAGAAATGAGGACACAGAGAGAAAAAACAATGGCACCAGAGAAGCGTTGTTTTGAACTGGATATTTGTTAGCTCTAAAGGAAACAATGCATATGTACTCATGGTGTGTACAATCTGTTTCTTTGTGAGGCACTTAACCTTTCTGATTATTCTGTGTTCTTACAGTTTATTTCTCTCTTTTATACTCAGCATTCCAGTTTCTGTATGTCAGACAGATTCAATGTTTTAAGACTGTGTAGAGTCTCTAATTTTAGTAAAAACAGAGAGAGAGACTGAAATATTATGGGCTACAGACACCAGTTTTTCTTTAAAAATCATAATTAATCATTATTACTTACAATTGTAAAGAATACACCTTCCAATGTAAGAAACACAGGTTTGATCCCTGGGTCAGGAAGATTCCCTGGCGAAGAAAATGGCAAACCACTCCAGTATTCTTGCCTGGGAAATCTGATGGCCAGAGGAGCCTGGTAGGCTACAGTCCATGGCTTTGCAAAAGAGTCAGACACGACTTACTCTCTAAACAGCAACAACGACTTGTAATTATATATGTAGATGTTAAGTAAAGCTATACATAAATATGTAAAATTTAAAACCGTCAACATTTTTAATTGCTTAAGAATTTCAGCCCTGCCAAAATGTTTACTATCATTAATAGTAACCCCAGCAGCCTTACAATTGGGGTTGCCATTGGTATTGGGCTCTACGGGAAGTCTTTATTTGAAAAAAGCCCTCCGTATGAATGGAAATAGCCTTATATTCTCAGAGTGATTTTGCTTCCTTTGTCTGGCATGTTCCAGACAAACTCTTCTTCTACAAAAATCACTTTTAATTATCTTTTGCTAGAAAAACTTAAAACAGCAGAATCTAAGCTTTGAACAGAACTCTTATGTTATCATTAGTATTTTTCTGTATTTAAGTTTCAAATAACTTATTTTTTAAATTAAATACAAAGTGTCCTGATACAGACGTCTCAAAAAAAGAAAAAAATCACAGTAGTTTTTGGTCCACATAAACTAAAGTTTAGACTAGCCTGTAAAGGTTATTAATCATCTTGATCTAATGCATTAGAATTTTGTAAAAGTTAATGTAGCATTTGAACCTTCATTTCTGAGTTCTTGGTTAGGTTTTGGTGCAAGTCAGGCTGTAGAGTGGCTTATACAAAATCCTTAAAATTTATGCTGCTGCAGATAAAAGTGAGCACATGAGCCTCTGACTTCTGCTTTTCAATATTTCTTTTCCATTTTAAAAGCATAACCTTTTGATGCAACATATCTGCAATTATATAATTACATGATGCATATGCATAATGTTGAAATTACAGATGCTCCACTGTGCTCACATAGCTGACAGTGTAAAAATGCTACCATTTTATCCGTTCATTGTAAGCAACCAGAAGATTAAAATGTTTCTGAGTGTTCTTAAGCCATTAACCAAAATGGTCAACAGACTGATTTTTTATCACTCCTCTCAGAAACATTTAAATAACTGTTCAATTAAATTTAATAGTCTGCATAAGTGTTTATTATAGCAACTTTAGGCTAAAACACAGATTATTTGTTGTTTAAATTTCTGCTAATTCTACAAATAAATGAACACATAAATAAATATTAGTTGACTGCTTCTTTGTTGATTCTAAGTCCCAGATCAAATACTAAAAGCAAAAGGGCCAGATCAAAATATGACCCAAACAAAATGAGCAGTAAAATCACCAACCAAATTTCACAGGGCAAAAACAGATACTTAATTAAACTGATATTCTGTTTCAGTGGCAATAGTACTCCAGTGTCTTTTAGTTTTTATTGAGGCATCAAACTTTTAAGAGAAAATCTGAATGTGCTGTTTTGTTTTTTCAATTAGACTCAGTTCAAATATGGTAATATGTTATAGAGCTTTAAATGAGACATCTTAAAAATTTCCTTTTTGTAGATTAGAAGAAACAAAGAAGGATATGTGTATGTGCCCTCTGCTGGCAAAGCAAAGATCAGAATCTCTTTCTAGAGACAATAGAAACAAAATCCTGGAAGCAGAACACCACATTATATTCAAAGCCATTTTACAGAGGGAGCAAAACATATTTGAATTAATTAAGTAAATGCCTTGGAAGAACTACAAGCAATTTTGGTATTGCAGTTTATAGCAAGGTTAAGTGAAGTTATTGGAAAATAACATAACATTTTTTACTCTTCAAAATTTTATTAATATATTAAATTGTTGAAAAACAATGAAGCTTATGGACCTAATTCAGCTAATTCCATAAAAGTTCTAGGAGACAATATAAAGCTAAATTACTTTATAAGATTAATTTAAGCTTTGTAAGCTTCTGAAACTAATTATAGTCCATTTGTCTCTCAGTCTTAAAACTTGACAAATTTGGTATTTGTAGAATCAATAGAATATTGATTTTTTTTAAATTGAATTGAACTGATCTAACATTTCCTTCTTTTTAAAGTCTTGAAAGTAATGTAAAGAATAAATTTGTATAAGCTCATCAGTTTGAAGAAGGAAACATTTTTTACAAAATGTAAAGATATAGAAAATAAAATTAAAAAAAAAAGAAAAGAAAAGAAAATTAATCTGCCTCAGGAATTTTGTAAACATTGACAGACAAATATCCCCCCCAAACTGAAAACACTTGCAAAGAATATAAATGAGTAATGGGGATGGGATCAATGCATTAGTGTCAACTCAGCAGAATGTGACAAATGGTGTCTTAGAAGAGTTGATTTGGGGCCTGGTGTTGTCTTCTCATCAAGTGTCTAGATGATAAACTACAGAACATATTTTTAAAATCTGAAAGTGACATTAAGGAGTTGAAGATAGATTCAGTTCCAATTCTGACAATTTGGTGTTTTGAAGGTAAACAGTATCTCAGGAGTTAATCCGTTCAAAGTCCTTTATTTTGCTAATGAAGAAATTGAGGCCCAGTAAGATTATGTAAGATCATAAAGATTGGAAGAAACAATAGTTTAGTAAAGAAATAATCAGATACAGAATGTAGTTCAATAAAGACAATAGTGGAGCTGTGCATTAGGAGGGTAAACAAAATATCCCATAAGTCTGGCAGAAAAACGGGTTATGATCATAGTTCATAACAAGTTGACCATGAAGCATTAGTCTGAGAGTACAGTATAAAATTTTTTCCTTAAAAAATCCTAACCCAACAATATTAACAGAATGGAGGGAAATGTGTAGCAAAAAATATATAAAGGGAATCAATTCCTTTTGCTGTTACCAAATAGTTAAAAACTTTGATCAGTTACAGATTAATCTATTTGATCCTCAGTTTCTAAATATATAAAATGAACAGACCAATTACAGGATCATTCCCTATCATTAGCTTTTTAGAAACTATGCTGTATTGGCTGATATGTCTACCGAAAATGGGTTTCCTGAGGGGCACACACAGTAATACATTATTTTTAATTAAAAATTATATAACTTTATAAATTTGAAGAATAGTCACAAAACTAATTAATGAGTTAGAAAGAAACAGGATTTTTAGAGAATTCCCCTGGTGGCTCAGCTGGTAAAAAATCTGCCTGCAATGCGGGAGACCTGGGTTTGATCCCTGGGTTAGGAAGATCTCCTGGAGAAGGAAAAGGCTACCCACTCCAGTATTCTGGTCTGGAGAATTCCATTGACTGTACATATAGTTCATGGGGTCACAAAGAGTCAGACATGACTGAGCAACTTTCACTTTCATTTTCAGGGTTAAGGGAGAAGAAACAGAAAAGGAGAAATGTGGAGTAGTCATGTCATCACAAGGTTATATATATCTAGGATATCAAATACTACAATTCTTTCATTTTAAATATAAAGAAATAGGGAATGAGAAAATTAAATGATATGCTTATAGTTAAAAGTTAACAAATGACAGAGAAGTATAGTCTGAGTCTGAATCACACATTGCCCCTAACAGAGTAACAAGCTGTACTCCTTTACTGTGGTTAGAATGATAGGGTTGAAGAATAAGGAATTTAATTTGAAAGCATTCTACCTATAAGTTAAAAACCTATAAGTTAATGTCTAGCATCTAACAGTCTGGATAATAGATGGAAACTGACAATCTATTTCTTATATTTTAATTATTTTTTTTTTCATTCTTACTTCACCTGCATATTTTCATAATGACATTGGGTATTTATTACTGGAAATTAAATTGTGAACATTAAATAAAATTTTCTGACAGCGTTCTAGATTCTATTTGATACAAGTACACTGAGTTTACCATATAGCCACACTAGTAGTGAATCAGAGTGCAACAGACAGTAACACATATGTTCATCAGTGAATTTTCTTATTGGTCTAACATCTTTAACAGACAGCAAGCTTATTCAGGTTTCACGTTTATATTTCCTCAAAAAAATGCTATCTACCAAAGAGTAATGTTGAAGGGACAGTCAATGATTTGAATACATATGGAAATATATATACAATAAACAAAATCTTCTCAACAAAGGAGCATGCCTTTCTTGATAAGTAAAATATCATAAAGGACCATTTGCCAGATGGAAGGGTAATACTGCAAGATGTAAAAGTGTCATGAGACGAGGAATTACACCAAGAGATATGACACAGTTGGATCAGAAAAAAGACCATGCAGATGGAGGCCAAGTTCTGACGAATATAACAAAATACGGTCAAACTGTGTACCATATAAAGGAAATGGAGCTTATGGAGTAACAACTTAGCATTACATGGCAAAAAGCACAAAAAAGAAAATTACAGATATAACCATTGGTATTCACATTCTTTGTGAAGATGTTGGAGAGGCTGAAAGCCAAATTTGAAACAATGTGTACAATCTACTAACAGCCCAGAGTGCCTTACTGAGGCATAATCAGATTTTCACACTTGCAGGTTATCCACTCCACTTGGAATGAAACATAAACTGTGGTAAAATCTAATAACATGGAGATAAAGGGAAGTAATGGCTGCTATGTGGGAACGAGAAACAAAAACACAGTCTTCCACTTAATACTATATACAGAGCTGGACTTTCTAATATAGCTAGACTTCCTCTTGGGACAGTCATTTCTTTAGGAAGGATATGGATGAGAGGCATGCTCTGGAGTAGTATATTTTTCAAAAAGAGGAAGCTAACAAGTCTTACTGCCAGTGTAAATGTTGCTAGTGGCCAGTTTTAGAGGACCTTTTCTAGTTTTCTGTGTTAAGACAATGTGACTGCTTTTTAATCTCTCTTCAAATATCCAAGAACCACTCTGGGGAGCCATAGCTGGCCATCCACATCAGAATACTATAGGCAGTTCCATGTTTTATTAAGATAAAGGATTCTGGGTTTTATCCCCCCACCTTTTTTTTTGGTCTAGGTTATTTTGGCTTTCTATGAAATTCAATGGTACAGTGTACTTAGTTATCATAATATACATTGATAGTGATTTTCATATTTCTTTAAAAATAAATTATAATGTTCAAATAAGATAAGCATCTATAATCAGAAGTGATTTTTTTATCTTTAAAAATTAATTTTATCAAGCTTCTCTGGTGGTTCAGTGGTAAAGAATCTGCCTGCCAATGCAGGAGACATGGGTTCAATCCCTGATCAGGAAGGCCCCACTTGCTGTGGAGCAACTAAGTCCATGCATCACAGTTATTGAGCCTGTGCTCTACAGCCCAGGAGCCACAACTACTGAAACCCACGCACCTTAGAGCCCTTGCTCCACAAGATAAGTCACTTCAATGAGAAACCCAAGCACCCACAACCAGAGGGTAGCCCTTGCTCTCTGAAACTAGAGAAAAGCCTGCGCAGTATCAAAGACCCAGTGCTGTCAAAAATAAATGTTATTTGAAAAGCTGATTATATCAAACAGCCATTCATAATTGGAAAAAACCATGGCCTTGTGTATTTAGGCAATCTATCTCTATCATATAATTTTCCTTGTAAGATGCATACTGGAGGTACAGGAAAACTTTAGAACTGAAGTTCTGTAAATTTTGATGATCAGCACTAGTTGTTTCAAAGATCTCCGATTTGTTCCTGCGTTATTCCTTACCATATTTCATTGACAGTTTCCATACAGCAACTTGATCACACTCTCCCCCTGGCTAAGCCCCGATTTGTCTTTGTTTTAGGAAGTCAACATATATATTTTGGAAAGTTCCCAATTTGGCCCATAGCAAATTTTATTTAGAATAATAGTGTAACAGAGCACAGTGAGCACAGCCCTTAACACACAGCCATCGCTGTGCATCGTTACTCTGCACCCTGTTACCAGGCAACAGGTCCTGCTCAGCCATTGGTTGGTGCCTCGGTTGGCCCTGCCCACAATCAACCAACTGTCACTGAGTGACCGTTAGTAGTACTGCTCTGTTATTGGTCGGTGCTGCAGTGTAATGAACTGTCAATGAGGAAGGATTAGTGAAGCGATTCAGCCAACGGTCGTCAGGTGGAGAGTGAGGTAAGAGAGAGTCAGGCCTTCTCCCAGAGACCCTTCAGCTCACCTGGCCTTGGGCCAGCAGGTGAGCTGGGGGGCCCAGGGAACAAGCTAGGGGCTGTGTCCCATGCAGCTCCCGAGCCCTTGCCTTATCACTGCCCTTGAGGTAGAAGCAGAAGTTGGCCTGGGTTGCAGTCTGCGGGACCCGGCCCGCCCATCCTTTGGGAGGCCTGAGGAGCCTGAGGGTCAGTTGGGCGGGCACCTGGGTCCCCCAGCGATGAAAGCTGGGCAGGTCTAGGGACCTGGCCCTGAGGAAGCTGCCAGCTAAGATCTGACTCCTTTTAGCAAGGACCGCACGGGCTGGTACCTCAGAGGGGAAAGTTGTGCCTTGGGACCTTGCCCTTTCTTGTCAGAACAGAGTAACATTTGGTAGAGATTTACAGTAACTTCATTACTTGGCTATGACCTGACCTCAAGAACAAAGGATCTGACACCAAAAAGTTTGTAACAACTCACCATGCCCCTCCCTCACTTTCCTAGCAAAGGGCTTTGCTGCAAGTTTTCAGGGAGTTGGATTTTTAAGGCATCTCCTTGCAGGGCCCTGTAATAAACCTTTCTCTGTTTCAAACTCCAGAATTACTGTTTGGCCTCACTGGGCATAGGGCACAAGGACTTGTGTTTTCGGTAACAACATCTCTTTGTAAAAGCATTAGAACTAGGACTATATTAACTCTTTAATACATTATAAGGCAATATATTAAATCTTTCTCACAGAATCAACAAATTATATAAACTCATGTGATCTGGAGATAACTCCCCATTTAACATGGAAGAAATGAAAGCCTGGCCCACAGAAGTGATTTGTTCAAATTCACTCTGCTGTATCACTCCATAATAAGTGCTTGTGCTGTGCTGTGTGCTTAGTTGCTCAGTCCTTCTGACTCTTTGTGACCCCATGGACTATAGCCCTCCAGGCTCTTCTGTCCATGGGGATTCTCCAGGCAGGAATACTGGAAAATGCCACGCCCTCCTCCAGTGGATTTTCCCAATCCAGGGATCGAACCCAGGTCTCCTGAATTGCAGGCGGATTCTTTACCATCTGAGTCACCAGGGAAGCCCAAGACTACTGGAGTGAGTAGCCTATTCTTTTCTACAGGGGATCTTCCCAACCCAGGCATCAAACTAGGGTCTCCTGCATTGCAGGTGGATTCTTTAGCAGCTGAGCTACCAGGGCAGCCCATAATAATTGCTTAGTATACTTCATTACAGGGCTTCCCTTGTAGTTTAGTCAGTAAAGAATCTGCCAGCAATGCAGGAGACCTGGGTTCGATTCCCGGGTTGGGAAGATCTCCGGGGGAAGGAAATGGCAACCCACTCCAGTATTCTTGCCGGGAGAATCCCCATGGACAGAGGAGCCTGACAGACTACAGTCCATGGGGTCTCAAGAGTCGGACACAACTTAGCGACTAAACCACCACCACCATACTTCATTACTCATCTCAACACAATTTAGTGCACATATATTGGATTTTCAACACTGTGATAGCGCTGTTGAGTTTGTGGCAGACACAGAAAGAAATAGTTCTGGTCCTTATGGAGCTTACAGCCACAGAAAAAGTACTAGTATTACAAAATAATCATGTCAAAAATATAGAGCACACCTGTGATAAATACTACATGAGAGTCTCATAGTGTGGTAAGAATCAACAATAGGGTGACTTATTTGAGTTAATTAGGATGATTTCCCAGCAGAAATAAACTTGAGCTAAGGGCTGGATTTTGAGGAGGAATTACCAAATAAAAAAGGGAGAGAACTTTGTAAGTAGAAAGGCCCCATGGCGGTGGTCTACAAAGCCCTACCTTGTGTGTAGCCTCCATTATCTCTTTGACATCTCTCCTCTGCTCACCCTCCCCACTCAGCATCAGTCGTGCTATCCTCTGAGCAGGTAGAGCTTCCGCTTAACACTCTAGCCCTCATCCACACGATATCTCCTCAGTCACGCGGTATCTTCTCAGCCAGCTCCTTAACATTCCTAGTGAAGCCTCTCCTGACCATCTTATTTTCCATAACACTAAAGTCTGCTCCACTATGTCCTCCAGTATTATGAGGCTTGATTAATTTTTCTTTTTCTCCTCATATTGCTTTTTCACACAGTTTGTAATTTATATGTAATATGTATTGTGATTGATTCTTCAGCTAGAACACAGGATCTGTTGAGTGCAGTGGTCTTTGTCTATTATACCAAATAACACAGACAGATACATAGTAGCTGTTCAAAAAATATGTATTGGTGGAACTGACTTACTGATTGCTGAGGAAAGGCTTATGTCTGGAGCATGATGTTTATTTTAGAGAAGTAGGGGCCAGACCTGGCAATCTTTTGATGTTTTGTAATTGAGCGGGAGAGAGAGAGAGAGGAGAAAAGAAGAGAGGGGCCATTAAAAGATTTTAAGAAGGGGAACGGGAATGTGAGTAGATCTAAATTTTGAAAAAGTACCCCTGGTATTAACCGCTGTAGTGATCCAGGCAAAAGCTTAGGTTAGGGTGACAGAGGGCAAGATTGAAAGCAAAGAATGGAGTCAACAGAAATTTAGGAGGTAAAATGTTGGTTACATGAAGAAAGTTTGTGTAGCCAAGAATGCATCCTTTTTCATGATTCCTCCCATGTTCTTTCTATTAGAGAGAGAGAGAGAAAAGAGCATGGATTTTATTTTTAGTAGGATCTCAGCATAAATTCTGATTTCAAAACATACTGAGTGACTCTGGACAAGTAACAACCCCTGAAACCCTCAAATTACTGTCTATGCACAAAGTGACACTCTTGCTGGCAGACTTTCTGTAAATATTAAATTAGAAAATGTATGTCAAGCACCTGGTAGTCAACAAATAGAAGCTGTTCTTAATAGCATCTTTCTCTGTAGAATAACTTTCTTTAGAAAAAAAAGGTGTTTTATAAGGTTTGATCTGCATTTTGGCTTTTCTTCAAATTGTCACTTATGAATATTGCAATATTAAATGTCTTGTTGCTACTACTATAAAACAGAACATCTACTATAATTGTCACCTTCAGAAATGCACCATATATGACAAATGTAGTAGTAACAGTCTCTAATTGTCACCTCCCTCCTTGACACTGGCTTGGCCGTATGATTGATTCTGGCCAATGCGATAGCAAATATGACTTAAGCGGAGGCTTGAAAAGCACTCCCACTGTGGGACTTCTGTCTTTACTGCTCCTGCATTCACTGTGACTGTCCTCTGTCAAGAAGTACACTCTAGCCTCCTGGAGGATGAGTGACCACATAGAACTGAGATGAGCTATCTCAGCTGTAGCCCCCAAGCTCAAGCAGAGTGCAAGTGATCATTTTTATGAGGTCAACCTAGACCAAACAGCCCCAGTTGAGATATACTACCTGACCACAGAGATCACCCAAACTGATTCAGACCAGTGGAATTGTCCAGTAGATCTTGTGGCTTGTGAGAAAGGCTAAAAGTTTCTTGATTTAGGCTACTAAGATTTTGAGTAATTTATTATGCAGCAAAATCATTTGATTGACATATCAATGTATCTCCAGTCCCTAGCAAGATACCTAGAACATAGTGGATGATCAGTAAATACTCCAAGAAGTCTGAATCTTTATTTAATGACCTTAAAACAATGTGTGATTGGATCAATTGCTAAAAGTTAATGTTTTGAATAAAAAACTTTTCTTCAGTAATTATTATTACATGAATTATCTGATACAAATTTTTCTGCCGTGGTAACAGTGTTACAATATTATTTTCTTAAACTTTTGTGTGACTTATAAGCCATAAAGATCAAATACCATTTTGGTTCTGTTTTAATTGTGAAATTTTAGTTTGCATGAATTAATAATTAATTATAATGTCAGGAAAATATTTTACATATCTAAGTATGGACTTAAAAGTACATTTATATATAAAAGTACATATATATTTGTGTGTGTATGCATATGTGTGTATGTATATATATGGACATGAGTTTGAGCAAACTCCAGGAAATAGTGAATGACAGAAAAGCCTGGCGTGCTGCAGTCTATGAGGTCACAAGTAGTTGGACACTACTTAGCTACTGAACAATGACACATATATGGATGCAAGTGGTTGAATTTTACATTGGGAGGATTAAATAAAATTATATGGCTTGGAGAGCAGTCACAGTTGAGAGAAAGAGTCGGCTAAGACCAGCTGTGGAGAAATTTGAATATAACTTGAAGACTGATATATCACTTAGAATAAACACCACAGTCCTTACAACACTTATTGTGACTTATGAGGCCCTACCTATACTGTTACATGTTACTCTCTGATTTCATTTCTAATTACCTCCTTGTTCTCTCCACTACAGCTCTGACGGTCTTTTTGTTCTTCAAACTTCCCAAACATGTTCACCTCAGGGCCTTTGCACTTACTAATTCCAATGCCTGGGTGCTTTTTCCAAATAGTTATATGGTTAGCTTACTCACTTTCTTCAGGTTTTTGCTTAATAACCACTTTATCAACAAAAACTTTCTTGATTGTCCTATTTAATGTCTCAACATCCTTTCAAGATGTCTCTGATCTATCCCACTTCTCTGATTTCAGTTTTCTCCTTAACATTCATCACTGTATCAAGTACTGTATGTTTTACTTATTTATTTTCTTTATCATTACCTCCACACACTAGAATATAGCCAAATAAGGATAGAGATTTTATCTAAAAGTTTGCTACTTTATCCTCAGTACTTAGAACAGTGATTTACATATAGTAAAAGCCTGCTAATAATAAATAAATGAAAGACAAGTGTTCTTATTCCTAGGTGTTCCACAGTGTCTGTGGATTACCTGGACATTTTGTAGAACTTTGGTGTAACTGTAGATATAATTGCAGTTTTATTGGGAGAAGGTCCATGACTTTTAGAAGATTAACAGATTACTTAGAGCAGAAAAACCAAAATGCTACAAAAGAATTGATCTAAAGAATTTAAAATATTTTTTGAAATGGAGAGGTGAGAGGTACTGAAGCTTTTTAAGAAGGGGAGAAATAAAAGAATGGTACTAAAGGAAGATTAAGCAGATAAAATGATGGATTCAAGTAAGGATAGATTAAAGGCGAAGAGACCAGTCAGGAGATTATTGTAGTAAGTAAAACAAGAATTAATGAGGTCTTGAGCTGAAAGCATGGTTTTGGGGAAAGAAAAGAAATGTTCAATCTCCTTATGTGCAAATATCAGCTGTAATGGCTACTATGTTACAGTGATAGCATTGCTGAAATGGAAATCAAGTATCATAGTAAGAAAAATATATTCCTTTTTAAAACTTAAACAAAACTTCAAATAGTGAGATGCTATGGGCTGAGATAACCTCACTACATTAAACAGAGAAAACTTTCACCATAATGCCCCAACCAATTTCAACTTTAATCCACAGGTCATCTTTTCTATCTGCCTACTAAGGCCATTGTGAGTGTTTTTGATTGTGAGAAAGATGATGGGCATTATTTGATTAGTCTCATTACAGGGACTGGAGTAAGAAGAAACAACACATTCAGTTTTACTCTTCTGATTTAATTAGCCATGAATATATTTAAATATTTTCACTTTCAGCTAGATAATTAAAGTAACATTATTGGAAAGTATCTTAATAGAAATTATTTGAAATGTTTCATTGAATATTGTTCCCTGCAGCAGAGAGAAATAAACACATAATCTTGAGAACTGACTTCTCACACTAAGTTAATTCTTAGTCCTATGTTTTTTGTGCATTTTGTGTTCTTATCGATAATTTATCTGTGTAATTTTGGTAGAAAATAATACTTTAAATTATCCATTGGTTAAATTCTCATGGAAAAATTCTTTAAGAATATTGATGCTATCTTTATAAACCTCCAGTACCATGCTAGATACTCAATTTTGAAGACACAATGGTAAAGAATTATTTTCATTTTCTCAAATTGTTCCAAAGGGGCCAGAATACATGGTGAATCATGAGCTAATATAGTGAATAATCAGAAATTGAATAATACAAATATTAGCTGCTATTATTTGAGGAATTGTTAGTACTGTAATGCAATTCAGCAATTGGGGATATGCTCTTCACTCTTGAATTTCTTTGCACATGCTGTGAATTTGATGCCCTTACTGCTCTGTTCCTAACAGGCCCAAGGCAGATGTCCCTTCTCTTCCTTGAACAAACCCTAGATTCCGATCTTAACCTTTATTTTACCAATCTTGATAGTACTATATTCCTTCAGTTTCTGCAATTGGATATGCAACTGGTCCAGTGCGTATATCCCTTATACAGTGTTCATGGATTTTCTTCCAAAGGAGGTTCCCACTGCAAAACACATATACTTCCCTTCCTGAATGCCTCTTACTCTGGCCCTTCTTCTCCCCTCTCACAGTACTTCTCTGTCTCAATCAGCTCTTTGCATCCAGGTCCAAACTGTATTCTCTGTCCTCAGGATTCAAATTTACCTTCCATGTTGCTGAAGATATGATCATACTACTAACTTTCTCATTTCCCATTACTTTCACAGGTTGTGCTTTTTCATTCTTTTCACCATGCTGCTCTCTCTACCTGCTAAATGTTCTCATTCCTTGTTTTAGTTTCACTGAATCTCTTCTCTTGCCTAGGAAGACTCCTCCTTCATGTATTTTTACTGAGTATTCTTTCATCATATAGTAATGGTATACAATTCCTTGGTCATCTTTTATCTCCAGTGTCTAACATAGTGATTGATACATAATTTGTTTTTACAGTGATAATACTTTCAATCAAATGATGATTCTAATGATGGAAATTTCAGGTTACATAAGTGAAAAAGGAAAGAAATGTCTTTTAAACTGTGCCACATAAGTTCAAGGTAGGCTCAATCACTGCTATTCAACCACTATACTTAGAAACCTTAATCTGCCTTTGGGGCTTTCCCCGTGGCTCAGAGGTAAAGAATCTGCCTGTAATGCAGGAGCCTCAGGAGACATGGGTTCGATCCCTAGGTCAGGAAGATCCCCTGGAGTAGGGCATGGGAACCCTCTCTAGTATTCTTGCTTGGAGAAGCCTATGTACAGAGGAACCTGGTGGGCCACAGTCCATAGAATCACAAAGAGTTGGACATAGCACACACACTTGAAATCTGCCTTTGGCTGAGTCATTCTCTGGATTCTGGCTCCCATAATAAGGCCATGTGGACATCTAGAAATGAAAGAAGAGAAAAGGAAAAAATTTCAGGAAAGAATCAAGGAAACTGCAACTTGGCTTCTAATGACTTCTGGAACTATAGACAGCTGGGCAGGAAAAGGGCTGGCTCTCAAAGGATATACACAAATGCCAACCATTTAAATCCCTGCCGTGACTATGCAGGTTAACAAAAAAATAAAACAGCAAAAACATAGCCTCTCAAAAAAGAAGAGGTACTTGGCTCCCTCTGTAACAAAGGAAATTTCAGTAGCCATGACAGATGCCTTCATCCAGTGCCGAGGACCAGCCCCGGCTGATCCAGGGTATTCGAAGGGGAGACGGCGTCGGCGACTATTTATATGCTAATTAGAGATATAGAGAACAATAGAATGAGGATAGCTCAGTAGGAAATTTCAGTGGAGAAAAGAAGCTGAGTAGCTTGGTTTACGCGGGAGACCAATAAAACTTCAAGACAAGAAGTTTGCACCACTTACGTAGGCCGCAGGCGCCCTCTCGAATAGCGGAAGGTGTCTCACCCTAGACACCTTCTCGAGTGGGTCTTAGAAGCCCAGGCATGATTAGTAAGCGTGGTGGGTTCCACGCTCCAGATGGAGACTCAGCTGGAAGTTAAAAGAATGACATGGGGAGACCAAGCGTTGGTGAGCAAGGCCCGTAGCTTTATTTTTAACAGGGGCTTTTATACCCTAAGTTACACATAGAGGATAATAGGGGATGCAAAGTCAGCAGTCTTTGATTCTTATCAAAAACCAAGGTTTCTTTCCTGCAAATGTATCGTATACAAATGGTTTAGGTGATTTACATCATCTTCTGGCCAGAAGGCCTACTAACATTTTATGACTCTTGACAAGGACTTATCAACAAAGACTTACTTTCTCTAAGAGTAATTATTTCAAGGTTTGGCACCATCTTCCAAAGATAAAATTGCATTCCTATAGGGCGGATGTGTAATGGGTTTACAACAAAGAAAGAATTTATTACCTTAAGGGTCTAAAGTTACTAACACCAAGGCCACTACTTATTTTTTCTACATACCCACTATTAATTGATACATATTCAAGGATACAATTCAGGGGATGTGAAAACTTGGCAACAAGCATTGACTCATCAATGAAATCCTTTACTAGTTTATTCTGACAGTTTTTAACTCTCTGAGAGGCTCTAAGCTATTTGAATATCTTAAGCTTCCCATGCCTCTCGAGGCTGGGAGACTGTAAACAATCGTATGCATAGCTGCAGGAGTCCAGGTAAACTTGTCAGGCAAGTTAGAGAGCCATCAGAGGGGTTTGGATTTAAACACTCCTAATTGCCCAGGAACTTTATTAATTGGAGCTGTAAGTTAACTCTTTGACAGAGAGAGAGCGAGATGGTGGTAGGGGAAAGCCCCCAGTAAAGTCAGAAGTGAGAGCACAAAGCAATAAAGTAGGCAGACTCTGGTTTTTTGGGGGAAAATGCTCGAGAATATCCGGGGGGACTCCTGAGGCTCGATCCCGCCTTTGCGTATGCCGAGCCTCCTTCCTCATGACCTTTGTCACGAGTGGAATGCCTCACCGGCTCCCCGCAATCCAGCTATTACATTCTAGAACACAAATACTGGTCCATCTCAGGAATTCTTGGCTGCCTGACAAGAGAGTCATCAAATCTCACTGTCTACTCAAGCTAACCATTTGGAAATGAACCTTCACGCTAAGATGAGCCACCTTGTGTATATACATCCAGACACACTGCCACTGTAGCCCTGATTCAAAACTAGTATCCCTGTGTCTTAAACCTAGAAGCATATAATGGGTCCAACTGCTAGAGTTACAGAAAATGTTTTAAGTTCTGAAATGAATCCCTGATACCTATGAACTAATATTGGACTGCATTTCATTTAAGGGGTCAAGTTTCATTAAATGAAAGGATAATTGTTATATAATTAGAAATAATGGCATTTAAACATTAATGTATATATGTATTATAGATGATCTTTAACATTTAAACATATTCTCAGTATTTTTACATAAAACCAAACTAGAAATGTACAGTAAATCTACTTTTCAAAAGCAAATTCATATTACTAGCTCCCTTTTGATTACTATTTTTATCTAAAGTGATATACCTTTAATATAATTTCTATATCTTAAAGTGGAGAAGCAACTAAGCCATTTCATTAACAGTACTATTGAAAAAATGTTACATGTGTCCCTCCCTTCCTCACAATCTCATGAGAATTTGAGGACAATATGAAAAACAAAGTATTCAGTGATTATTGATTCAGTGATTCCCTCTCTCCTTTCTCTTCCTGGCAACATCTATAAATCATGCTTCATATAAGATTTGAAAACAAGGGGAGGGCACTAAAATAATTCATATACATAAACATAACTGTATTATTTGATCTTTAAATTTTGCCTACCTTGTGTTTTATTATGCTATCATTTGTTTATATTTTGAAATGGGTCTGTTTACATCTAAGAAATAGATTCTAAAATAGGATTACCAGAGTATCACCCAATAAAAGTAGCACCAATTAAGGAATCTATTTATCTAAAATTCATCTAGCTCTACTCCATTAGGAAGAGAAAGATACATTCTTGGCTCTTGTCCTCAACATTTTAAAGAACCCTATGTCCTTTGGAGAGTATTCTGTATTTTTAAAAGTTTGGGATCCTATTATAAAATTACATGGTAACTATATTTCCATTCTGTGTAAATAGCTTAGCATCTAAACATATTAATTGAGCAATAGTTTCCTTGATAAAGGAAGAAGAAAGGAAGGGAGGGAGGGAGGAAGTAAAACTCAATCTGAACTAAGAAGATTTGCCATTATGGTCCAAAGCCAAAGCCACACCATCTTCAGTGAACGGCAGCAGAAATTGTCTCATTGTGAGCTCTAGTGCTGGCATTTGTGGGTTTTGCAGGCACCCAACAGGTCAGCCTCAGCAAGAAGCAGAGGTGATAGAGGTGTTAGTAGGTGGCAGTGAGGAGTGGTGCTGGTAGAGGTGATGAGCAGGTTTCATATGGGTTACTCAGTAATAGAGGTCTCAGAACACATGGCTTATCCCAGAGCACATGCAAGCCACTTCTTGGGACTCTGCCTAGTATGCAAAAAAGTCTTTGAAGAAGATATAGATACTATGTTTTCAAAGAAATAGTTTTGCTTATACTGAATATGACTGCATATTTATATGTAAACTGGAATCTCTAGTAGAAATATAAGTTACATTTTTTTTTCCGAGAGGAAATTAGACTGATAAAAATGAGACATAAGCCTGAAAGTGATTTTTTTGGGAAAAGTATTTATTTAAGGAGACCACAAAATCTAAAGCCAAAGGGGGAAAAAAATGGTCAGGTTTTGAGATCACTTTTATTAATAATCAGTATAAGATATTTGTGAGAGACACAAAGATTCTTTGATTGCTTTTAAAATCAGTCTCAATTTCCTCTGCCCCAACCGTTCTTAATGGTAATAGTCACATGAAGTCTACTAAATGGCATGTTTTCCGGTTGATAATTTGTTGTAGACTTTTCTTTATAGAGAAGCTCTGTACAGTCAGTGAAAATAAAACCAGGAGCTGACTGTGTCTCAGATCATGAACTCTTTATTGTCAAATTCAGACTTAAATTTAAGAAAGTAGGGAAAATCACTAGACCATTTGGGTATGACCTAAATCAAATCCCTTATGATTATACAGTGGAAAAGAGAAATAGATTTAAGGGATTAGATTTGATAGAATGCCTGAAGAACTATGGGCAGAGGTTGGTGACACTGTACAGGAGACAGGAATCAAGACCATCCCCAAGAAAAGAAATGCAAAAAAATAAAATGGAATTCTGAGTAGGCCTTACAAATAGCTGTGAAAAGAAGAGAAGTGAAAGGCAAAGGAAAAAAGGAAAGATATACCCATTTCAATGCAGTGTTCCAAAGAACACCAAGGAGAGAAAATAAAGCCTTCCTCAGTGATCAGTGCAAAGAAATAGAGGAAAACAATAGAATGGGAAAGACTAGAGATCTCTAGCTCCCTTAGAGCTACCAAGGGAATATTTCATGCAAAGATGGGCACAGTAAAGGACAGAAATTATATGGACCTAACAGAAGCAGAAGATATTAAAAAGAGGTGGCAAGAATACACATAAGAACTATACAAAAAAGATCTTCATGACCCAGATAACCACGATGGTATGATCACTCACCTAGAGCCGGACATCCTAGAATGCAAAGTCAAGTGGGCCTTAGGAAGCATCATTATGAACAAAGCTAGTGGAGGTGATGGAATTCCAGTTGAGCTGTTTCAAATCCTAAAAGATGATGCTGTGAAAGTGCTGCACTCAATATGCCAGCAAATTTGGAAAATGCAACAGTGGCCACAGGACTGAAAGGTCATTTTCATTCCAATCCCAAAGAAAAGCAATACTAAAGAATGCACAAACTACCGCACAATTGCACTCATCTCACACACTGGTAAAGTAATGCTCAAAATTCTCCAAGCCATGCTTCAATAGTATGTGAACTGTGAACTTCCAGATGTTCAAGCTGGTTTTAGAAAAGGCACAGGAACCAGAGATCAAATTGCCAGCATCCGTTGGATCATCATAAAAGCAAAAGAGTTCCAGAAAAACATCTACTTCTGCTTTATTGACTATGCCAAAGGCTTTGACTGTGTGGATCACAATCAACTGTGGAAAATTCTGAGAGTTGGGAATACCAGACCACCGGACCTGTCTCTTGAGAAATCTGTATGCACATCAGGAAGCAACAGTTAGAACTGTCATGAACAACAAACAGGTTCCAAATTGGGAACGGAGTATATCAAGGCTGTATATTGTCACTGTGCTTATTTAACTTATATGCAGAGTACATCATGAGAAACACTGGGCTGGATTAAGCCCTAGCTGAAATCAAGATTGCCTGGAGAAATATCAGTTAACTCAGATATGCAGATGACACCACCCTTATGGCAGAAAGTGAAGAGGAACTAAAGAGCTTTTTGATGAAAGTGAAAGAGGAGAGCGAAAAAATTGGTTAAAAGCTCAACATTCAGAAAACTAAGATCATGGCATCTGGTCCCATCACTTCATGGCAAATGGGGAAACAATGAAAACAGTGACAGACTTTATGTTTTTGGGCTCCAAAATCACTGCAGATGGTGACTGCAGTCATGAAATTAAAAGGCACTTGGTCCTTGTGAGAAAAGTTATGACCAACCTAGACGACATATTAAAAAGCAGAGACATTACTTTGCCAACAAAGGTCCATCTAGTCAAAGCTATGGTTTTTCCAGTAGTCATGTATGGATGTGAGAGTTGGACTATAAGGAAAGCTGAGCGCTGAAGAATTGATGCTTTTGAATTGTGGTGTTGGAGAAGACTCTTGAGAGTCCCTTGGACTGCAAGGAGATCCAACCAGTCTATCCTAAAGGAAATCATTCCTGAATATTCATTGGAAGGCCTGATGCTGAAGCTGAAACTCCAATACTTTGGCCACCTGATGTGAAGAGCTGACTCATTTGAAAAGACCCTGATGCTGGGAAAGATTGAAGGCAGAAGGAGAAGGGGACGGCAGAGGATGAAATGGTTGAATGGCATCACTAACACAATGGACTTGAGTTTGAGTAAACTCTGGGAGTTGGTGATGGACAGGGAGGCCTGGTGTCCTGCAGTCCATGGGGTTGCGAAGAATCAGACACGACTGAGCAACTGAACTGAACTGATTCATTCTTCTCCCTGTTTGAAAGTTTATTTAACAGTTTTAAGCTTATTAAAAGAAAATAAAATCCTCCTTTCTCAAAATATCTTACAGCTACTGATTAGAACTAAACTTTACTCATAAAGGGAAGAAAGGACTGGTAAAAGCCAGTGGAAGCACTTCCCCTTTTGTGTACTCATTTCAACTCAGGTGAGCTTTTTAGTAACTAAAAGCAATTTCATTTGACCTTCTCGATGACCTTTCTGAGATTGTGTATTGGCAGCTTAAGGTACCTCATAAAGGAACTGGCCATCTTTCAAAAGCACCAACATAATTGGCATTCCTTCCAATAACCTGTTTAGAGTCACAAGAGTAAGTGAAAACAGAGCAAGCCAAACATTCAAAATGGTCTTTCTTGGGCAAGGTCAAAGTCTTTTTTTGTTTGATTTTTGTTGTTTTGTTTTATTGTGTAAGTGTTTTTCATAAGAGGAGCTGCACTTGTAATTCTGTCAATCTAGAACCTTTTTTAAATATGGAGATAAAACAAAGTAAATCTGTCATTACATTTATTTCCTGTACTAGTAACAATCACTGTAAGAGACACAGATAAAAATATTTAGTGATCAAAATTTGAACACAAAAATGCGCATTAAGTCTCTTCATGGTCAAAACACTACAAATGATATAGCTAAGCGCCGAATGCAAGAAAAATCAGGGGCGTTTTTTTCTTAACTAGTATGAATATCATAGGGCCGACTGTGTCATTCTGTTCCTCCATGATCTGCTAATTACTGGAATACATGACAGTAAATTAATTGGGGATATTTTTGTTTAATCCTTGGCATGGGGAGAGTTGAATTGCTCCTGCTTCTGGCCCACTGTGTTTCACCATCTGGAAGGCCACAAACTGCCGGAAGTGCCCCCTTCCTCCCAAAGAAAAAATGAAAGATAAATGCTTTTGAACATTACCTTATGCCTGTGTAAACATCAGTTTCTGACTATACACAGTAGCTTATTCTACCCCTCCTCCTTACTCTTTTCATTTCCCTCCCTCCAACTCTCCTGACAAAGGAGAAAGAAAGAAGGAAATCTTACATGTTCTACAGTCCTATTATGATCCCCAGTGTGGTGCCATTAAACAGTACCCTTCTGAGTGGGTCTAATTGGCCAATATATGGTGCTTTCTATTGATGCTTTTCAGTCACTGAAGAGTTCGATGTACTTACATGTATATAATTCGTCATACGAAGGTCATTTTCTTCACCCTTACTGTTCTGCCATTTAAATAGTTATTCTATGTGAATCTCCATGTAATTAACTGGTGTGGTAGCAATTTCAAGGACTTCAGATAGACAAAGGGAAAACTGAAAAATGCCACATTTGTGAATTGGTTTGCATTCAGAAGCATTACTTGTCGTTTCCCTAGACCACCAGATGTCAGCCTAAATTGAAGAATGGAAAAGAAACCGTGTATCAGAGTGTTAGTGTCTAGTGTGCCAGATGGAGTTTTACACAACCCTGCAGGAATAGTTAGCCAGCAGTAGTTAAAATTCAGTGTTAGATATAGCACAAGCGACACTGCATGCACTGTAGCATTTTTTGATTATGGAACTTAATTGTACCATAGATCATTGATAGCTTAATTTATGAGGATTGATTTTGTTAATTCAAGCAGTTCAAAAGTCACTGTTAAAGCTTCAGTCCATTTAATTGTATCTGACTTAAGCTTTACTCATGCTCTCAGAAGACAAATGGTTGCATAGAGGTAATACATTTTTATTTTTTCTGCTGTTTATCCATTCATTTCTGTGTATATACTTTTCCGTGATTTACATTTCGATGAGTTTCTCTCAGTTGAACTAAAAAAGTGCAGATGTTAAACTCTTTTGAAAATATGTCACTTTTGATTTCATGATCATGGGAGAACCAACAACCACAGAATGTTAAAGATTTCCCTCTCGATATTACTATACATTTCAGACTGGAATATCTCAGGTGTTACTTCTTTCGACCAAATTGTTGTGAGCTAATCTAATAGAAGTGGTCTGCTATATTTATCATTGATACATGCAGCATTAAATGTGGAGGGAAATTCCATGAACACATGCATTAATAAAAGTGGTCAGAAATACCTTTAATTTTAATTATATTTTTACTTTAACATAGGAAAATGAGTAATATGACTTCCTAGGTTGCACAGTGGTAAAGAATCTGCCTGCCAATGCAGGAGATTCAAGAGACATGGGTTCTATCTCCAGGTCGGGAAGATCCACTGGAGTTGGAAATGGCAACCCACTGCAGTATTCTTTGACTGAAAAATTCCATGGACAGAGGAGCCTGGTGGGCTACAGTCCCCAGGGTTGCAAAGAGTCAGATGACTGAGCACGCGCGTGCACACACACACACACACACACACACGAGTAACATATTAAATTGAAAAACAGAGGAATTAATTTAAATGATTAAGCCAGTTCATGTGTATGTATGTGTGGAGAGAGAGAAAGAGGTATGTATATTTTGCCCTGATAGTTTATTTAGAATTCAATCTTGCTCACACTGGCTCTCATCATTGATGTATCAATGAAATGAGGTTTTTCTCCCTCTGTCTCTTTACCTTCTCCTTGAATTTTTAACCCTGATGTTATTTGAACTCCAGTAACCAGGTTCTTATCTTTTTTCATCCCACTGAGCTGTGAAATCCAAATTCCCTTTGAAGCTAATGATAATGATAATAAAACCTCACATTTGCTTATCATTCTGAAAATAAAAGAGCTTAAAATACTCTACAGACACAATCTTATTAACCTCATAATAAAGTCCTTTTGGACATAGTGAATGCAAATTTCAAAAAAGGTTAAAGGTTTGCTCCATTATTGATGACAGGATCAAATCAAACTCCTTATTTTATCTCAAAAGTGGCCTTGATATCTGAACTTAATTTTTAAATCAGATTAGCAAGAAAGGGGAACAAAATAAAAAGCTGGCCCTTTATTTAGTTTTTCTTAGTCCTTAATAAGACAACCTTCTATAATGATTTTCTATAATGGAAAATAACATCTGAAGACTTAGGTTTGATTATATCCTACTATTATGTTTGTATATTTTGAATCTCAAATATCTAATTTATATGTCTATGCTTTAGCAATATTATAATAACCAAGAGGCATATTAATCTCTAGCACATTACAAACAGCCCAAGGTACAGATTTTGTATTATCCCCCCTGCACAAAAATCTTCATATGATATAGATACCACTGTCCAAAAGATGATAGGATATTCTTACTTCTTTTCCAACATAATCACAATATACATTAAGAAAAATTTGAGAATAGATTTGATTTGCTAATTGTAATTCCAGAAATAAATTGCAAAGAAAATCAAAGACAAACTGCAACACAAGTCTATCCCATTTATTCAAGCCAATAGGTGTGGAAGTGATGTAATGGGTCCTGTTACCATTGGATTAGAGACTGAATCTGAATATATGCTTTCAGGCATACAGATGTAATGATATATATACCACATATAGTGGCTTTAGTTTTGTTTTTGTTTTTCCTATCCAAAGTGGCAAAAGAAAATTTTTGGATTTTGCCTTGCCAATGCTTCCCAAAGTCTCAAGTCAAAAAAAAAGAAAAAGTTTCTTAAAGTCACAAAATAGTAGGTAATAGTTGAGGCATTTTGAGTTTCACCAAATATTTGTTTATTGTTTAGATGACAAATAGCTTTGAGAATTTCCCTGAGGACCTGTTCACTCTCATCCTCCATACAGCTCGATGCAAATGAAATTTGGGATTGCTGAGTCTTCTATCCTTTCCTACTAAATTCAGCGACAGCCCAAGTCCACCACAGCACCTTTGTCCACAATGCTTGGCAAACAGCAGAGTCTCAAATGTGTACTAAAAGAAAAAAAAAATGTACAATATCATTTAACCATGGTAATTTAACTAAGTTCAATCACTCAGTTGTGTCTGACTCTTTGTAATCCCATGGACTGCAGCACACCATGCTTCCCTGTTCATCACCAACTCCTGGAGCTTGCTCAAACTCATGTCCATAGAATCAGTGATACCATTCAACCATCTCATCCTCTGTCATCCCCTTCTCTTTCTGCCTTAAATTTTTCCCAGCATCAGGGTCTTTCCCAGCATCAGAGAGAGGTAGACACTCCAGATTGGTAGGTGGCAAATTTAATAAGTAAGCAGCAAACTTACATGTGAGGCTTGTCTTGGTTGGCACAAGATGAGCAGACTGCCATGCCCTCTGGCTTGAATCATAAAAGTTTATATAGAGGCCTTAGTAGGGTTCAGTCATGTGTACTGTCCAGATAGTCTCAACAGCATCCTCTGTCATCCCCTTCTCTTTCTGCCTTAAATTTTTCCCAGCATCAGGGTCTTTTCTGATGAGTCAGCTCTTTGCATCAGGTAGCCAAAGTATTGGAGCTTCAGCTTCAGCATCAATCCTTCTAATGAATGTTCAGGACTGATTTCCTTTAGGATTGACTGGTTTCATCTCCCTGCAGTCCAAGGAACTCTCAAGAGTTCTCCAACACCACAGTTCAAAAGCATCATGTTACTCTTACAAGTACTTTTATTTGTGTTTTACTTTTACATGTTACTCTTACAAGTACTTTTAAAAGTTACTCTAACAAGTCCCATGTTAACCATGTTACTCTTCCATATTTCCTAATCCCTACATTGTTGCTGAATGATTTTTAAATTCTTGGCACATTAAAGAGCCAATCTTGTGTGGCATGTTTTAGCTGTTGCTAGACATATGCATAGCTTTCTGTGTATTAAACTTTTCATTTTTAGAGTTACATTATTTTAAAAATTCTATATATTTAAAAAAGATAAACCTGCAGACTCAGAAAATGCTAAATAGTGTAGTGATTTCTTCTTTATATTGATAAAAATTAACTGGATAACTTTATTGGGAAAAAATTCCATGCTGAGAAGTAAATGATCTTTTCTTTGCATTAATTAACTGTTGCTATTTCAGGCTTAAGATAAAGGAAATTTATTTTAAAAAAGAAATTTATTTAGGTAAGCAATCTGCAGGTCAGTGAGAAAGAACCTATTGTCCTTTGAAGAGCATGTTTCTTCAGGTTTCTCCCATTAAAAGGGTAAAAGAGCATTGAAATTGTATAAATAATGCTAATCAATATTTAATGAGTGATTGACTAAATGCCAGATGTGGACCTACCGTGACCAAAACCAAGGAAATATCTTTCAATGATTTTCACAGTCAATGTCTTTGGCAAATCGTTTTTCAAATAGGTTGTTAAGATATCCCTGGTTTTCATAATAAGGCATTTATCTTCTGCTTCTATATTTAGTTAGGAAGTAAGATTCTTTAGACTTTTAATCAATGAGCCAAAAACTGTGTCTCATGGAAATACAACATTGTGTACTTCAAAACTGCTGAAAGCACAAAGATAATTTAAACCCTACTGTGCCACTATGCCATCCCTGGGTCAGTAAGATCCCCTGGAGGATGCAATGGCAACCCACTCCAGGATTCTTGCCTGGGAAATCCCATAGGCAGAAGAGCCTGAGGAGCTATGTCTATGAGGTCTCAAAAAGTCAGATATGACTTAGGCATTAAACAACAACTCTTATTATTACCAGGTTTATGAGCTAAGTTGCTTTAGTCATGTCCAACTCTTTGTGACTCATTGGACTGCAGCCTGCCAGGCTCCTCTGTCCATGGGATTCTCCAGGCAAGAATACTGGAGTGGGTTGCCATGCCCTCCTCCAGGGGATATTCCTGACCCAGTGATTG
Organism: Bos indicus; assembly: GCF_029378745.1. NCBI lineage: Eukaryota > Metazoa > Chordata > Mammalia > Artiodactyla > Bovidae > Bos > Bos indicus. Next base: position 35,409,643 of record NC_091765.1, read on the forward strand.
AACCCACATCTCTTATGTCTCCTGCACTGGTAGGCAGATTCTTTACCACTAGATACTGCAAAGAGATTACAATTGAATTTTCACTCTTAAATATTGGAATTGGGTTATTCTCCATACTTCTGTTATCCTGGAAAAGCTTTTTAAGTCTTTCTATACTCTTATATTCTCCATCTCTCCCAAACATTTTCATCTTACTCATTACATATTCTTACCTAGTAGGGGAGTGTAGCAGTCTGGATTGGCTGGAAAGCAGACTCGGAGATGCAATATTGGTCCATAAAGTTTATTAGAGAGTGGTTTCCTGATTAATGACTATGGGAAGAAAAGGGAGGATAGCGGGATTGAGCAGAGGGAGAGGTTGGGTGGCAACGCAGCTGGGACAAAGACTTCAGCTCAGTCAGTCAGCTGGTCTGCACAGAGGCTGAGATGGCCTGTCAATGGTCTTGAGGTTAAGTGAGGGGCCAAGGCCTTTATACAACTACACAGAAAAACCATTAGCCCTGGGCTGCTCTGGCCAAGCAGACTGTCTTCACCTGAGCCAATTCCAGGGCTCAAAGAGACAACATTACCAGCGGCCGGGGGAGAAGGAATAAAATACAAATAAAAATCTGCCATTTATCAAGTATCTGCTGTGTACTAGGTCTTCAGCAAGGTGTCTCAGATCCTCACACAAAGCTAGATGCTAGATAGTCCAGTTTTACACAGCAGAGCCCAAGGTTAAAGGGGTTATGTCACTTGACCGAGGCTATAGAACTAAGATTCAAATCCAGGATGATCTGGCTACAGGCCCATGTTTTCTCGGTTGCTGAGAAAATTTGAAACTTTCTCATCAATCCTAATAAACAGAAATGATCAATCTGTTTCAGCAAAATCCTATGGTATAGGTTTTGTATTATTTCCAAAATCCTGTATAGAATATAAAATATCATCAAGTGAAGAAACAAAAAGAGAAAGAACAAAAGGATTCTCATAGTACCATTAGTATGTTGGGCTAAGGTGTTTTCAATGACTAAGTAAGAAGAATGTTATTGTCCTGCTTATTATTTGAATTTGTTATAAAATGTGTGCTCAGGTTAGTAAATTATAACCTGTCCATTCTATTATCTGATTCCAATACCATAATATTTCATCAGCGATTATCCATATTATTTTGTTGACCTTGAGAGAGATATCTGAACTCATGGGCCAATCTCATATTTGTAATCACCAAAAAAGAAAATATGTTTTTACATGTGGACCAAACAAGCAGCATCCTTCTCCTAATGATGCCTGAATCAGATCTATGCTTAGTTCTATTATATCTTAAATTTATAGATGTCAGAAATACTTTATTTTTAACATATCTGTTAATGGCTATCATAGAAATAAATTTATTTTGTGTGACTAATCATACTCCATAGCTATAACTACTACATATATTTGTTGTGAATCATGGAGAGGTTTTATGCAAACAGATTGCTAAAGAATAAATCTGTATGGTATGTAAATATAAGATATATTTAAATTCTAAGTAATTAATGGTGAAATTTCTATGATTAGAGGATATATCCTTTTAAATTATTTTAACATTCTTGTCCAAATAGGCATTTTTAATAGTTACTTGGTGCTTATTGTGCAAACTTTTTTGATTCTTATGGGTTCATCACCACCTCCACTTTAGTACAACTATCCAATATTTTTCTATCCACTCTTCAAAGAACTACTTGGTCACTTTTTTTCTGGACTTTGTGTCTTTGTGACTTTATCTTCTCTGTTCTGCAACTCATAAAAATTAGTTAATAAATGTAACACTAGAATAGCTTTCTACCACAAATGCAGCTTTGGTGTCTTCATCAAAGGTTGTTATTGAACAGTTTAGAGAGCAGATATTTACCAGTCAAATCAAGGACTGTCCCATGTAGGTTCTAGCATCACAAAAGCATGACTCTCCGATTACCCAAAGTCTGGTCTCAAATATGCTTTCCTTCTAGGCAGGTTTTCTGTAACAGATCCTGTACTCACAGGACTATCCCTTGTACAGAAGCAAGCACAAAGGCACTTTGTCTTCCTCTTGAACAGGATTCAAGGCGACAGCCTTGGTTTCTTTGCTTGTGGGTTCCCCAAGCTGTTCAGCATGACAGGAGGAAGCAGAATGTGTCTGTTTTCCTCCCACCTGTCACAGCACTGTGAGTCAAGTGGGAGCAAACTGTTGGGGGCCTTCATCCCACTTCTGAAGTCCAGCTTACAACTCTTAACAAGAATCTTTAAAGAAGCAGGCTTTTTAGTTATATTTGTGTGGTTTACTTGGTGCTATTTCCTGGTAAGTACATCATACAGTAAAGGCACATTATTATGTCTCAGAGGGAAGGACTCATTTAGAAAATATCAATACATACAAATTAATATGGTTGCATAGGTTAGAAGAGAAAATAATGCTATTTTCCTTATGTTTTACATATGTAAATTTCCTGTATAGCATATCTTTCTTGCAGAACCAACAAATACTGATGGAGCTCTTATACAAGTAAACAAGTGATGATGAGACTAATACCCCAAGCTTCCCATTGGGAGAGTGTGTTTTATCAGTGAACTATAGTCTCTAGGAATTATTGTTTTGTTTGTGTGCCACTGTGTTTCCTTGTTTATTTCTGCTCCATTAGGCTTTATATTCTCTATCCTTCCAATTTATTTGGCAAAAAATTGCCAAATTCTATGTTTGCCCCTTTGTCATTTTCTGAATTTATGTTTGTTTGATATTTAGTCTTCATTGTTCATCACGTGGTGCAGTTTTTTTTAACATTTCTTTTAATTCTGAGTACATACTATTTAATGTTTCTCTCCTAGGCTCAAGGTTTTATATTCTTTCAACACTTCTAAGTTTTAAAGATTCTATTCTGTGTTTAGTCACTTCCATCTTTTATTTCCCTCTTTTCTCATTCTTGCTTTTGGGTTTCCATTCCTAGATTGTGATCCTGCTGGGCGACCGCCTGTTACAAAACACAGTGCAGGTATCTCCTGGGAACAGCCTGTCAAAACTGTCTACTTGGCGATCGTTTACAATGCTTGGCAGGTGGTGTGTGACTGATCACTGCTTGAGCAGAAATGTATTAAACTGATATGTGGCCACATTAGCATCACCTAAACAACTGATTCTAGATGATAAAGTAGCCATGGAGCAGAAAAATGGAATTATGTGAGCAAAAAGCAAAATTATCAGTGAAATCACATAAAATAATGGTCAAATGTCAAAAAATAGATCAAAATATTCATGTTTTATTGTTCTGAGACTTACATTTTCTTGTGCTATGAAATAATTTGGTGTTCATATGTGAAATAGCATATCATATAGACATACATGTTCTGTGATTTTTTTTTTAATGTTTCCTAATTTGTGTCTTTGTATTTTTGTTCCTTATTCACTTCCAATCTAGGTCAGTATAACAGACCTAGATGTTTTACACCAAAAGCATTTAGTAGAGAAGGAAACATACAGCATTATGATAATGGAGTGGGAACTGATTAAAAAAAAAAAAAACGGCCAGGAATGTTACCTGGGATCCTAATGAATCCTGGCATTCCATTTAAAGAAAACAGTTCCCAACAGTATAATGATATGGTATTCTACATCTGGGTCCTCAATAAAGTCAGAAACTCTTCTTTAATATATGTTGGATAAAGAGGAGCAAGAAAATGAATTTTGGAAAAATATCAAAGGAACTAGATTAAAAAGAAAATCCTTTATTGAAAAATGTATTGTCGGGTTAAACCAATAATTATATTTAATTACAAAAATGTTTGATTAAAAGACAACCAAATGAAAAATAACAGTTATTGGTGAGGATATGGAGAAATTGGAACACTCATATTTTGCTGGGGGAATGTAAAATTGTGCAGTCACTATGATAAACAGTTTGGCAGCTTCTCAAAAAATTTAAAAATAGAATTACCATATTACCCAGCAATTTTATTACTAGGTATATGCCCTGGAAAACAGAAAACAAGTACCCAAGGAAATACTTGTAAATGAATGTGCATAGCAGCATTGTTTACAATAGCTAAACGTAGAAGCAGTCTGAAATGTTCATCAACAGATAAATGTATATATACCATGTGGTGTATACATGCAAAGGAACACGTTTAGTAATAAAAAGGAATAAAGTACTGATATATGTTACAGCATGGATGAATCTCGAAAATATTATTCTAAGTGAAATAAGTTGTACGGAAGAAATCACATTTTTGCATGATACCATTTATATGAAATATTCAAAATAGATAAATCCATGGATTCAGAAAGCAAATTGGTGGTTGCTAGGGGCTGAGGAGAGCAGAAAATGAGAAGTGATTTCTTAGTGAGCATGGAGGGTCTTTTTGAGATGATGAAACTGTTTTGAAATGGTGTACAGATTGGAGTTACACAAAATTGTAAATGTAGTACATGCTATTGAATTGGTCACTTTAAACTAGTTAAGTTTATGTTACGTGAATCTTACCTTAATTAAAAAAAAGAATCAAATAATTATTTTTTTTAAATCCAAGAGAAAGGTAAAATTTTTTCTGACAATGCCAGGAAATACATATTGTTCCAAAAGCTTAATAATCATCTTGCATTTGAACAAATAGGTGAAATTATAATTTTACATCTTATCTTGAAATTGTATTCATCATTAACTTATTTGACAAATATTCATAGAGTGCCTAGTATAGTCTAGTTATATTTTACTTTCTTTTGGTTCATCCTTCTGGGTAAATTTTCTTTTTTAATGCAAGGTTGTATTATGAATTTTTATTTTATTCTTTATAAATAAAAAGAAATAATTACATGTCTATTTTTGTGTAGTCTTTTCATATAGTCTTAGACTTTAAGGGTAATTGTCAAAGAACAATTTACTTAGAAGATGAATAAAGTAGGAACTAGAATCCAGCCCAATATTTCTGTTGTCCTCACTCCCTCCCTCTCTTTTTCTCTTTCTTGCTTCCATTTTATTTCAAAATTACTAAGTCAAATGTATGAGAATATACCTATCACCTAAGTGATAGGTATAGAAGTTTAAAATATTTTTTGATATGTTATATAACATAGTTGAAAATAGTTGTGTGTATATTTTAAAAGTGTTCCTTTTTTTTCTATCCTTAGAATACCAATGGTTTTCTAATTCACTTTGGAGCAGAATTCTGGTTTTAAATTTAATCTCATGTAGAAGCTCAATATAGAAAACAGATAGAAATGGAGTTGATCTATTTTAAGCTGCCTCTGCTTTGCCCTTTTGCAAGTGGCCTCTGACCTTGGAACACAGTTTGAAAACCACTACTTCAACCAGTTCAATATATTTAATGACATTTCTTGTTCCCCTATTTCTATATAATTTGTTGGGCAAGTTACTACAAGAATGGAACAAATTGCTCATTTTCAGTGATACATGGACTCAGGGATTCCTCCAGAATACATTTAGTAAATTACTTCTAGTGAGGTAAATTGTACTTTTAACCTGAAAGAGATCATGAATTCAGAAGAAAAAGCAACCTACATCTCATTCCATTCTTTTTATTAGGTTCTGCTCATTCTGTACAGTTTGGGTTTTTTAAAGGTGTTTTTTTTTCTTTTGGATTGTTATTATTTGCTAATTTTTTGTTTGTTTCTTATTCCCAACAGACTATGTCGGGGATCACATATTATTGGTCCTCCTCTCTAATTTTTCATAATTAACCTTTCAAATCATCTGCCAGCTACATCTTCATCTAAGCACAGATGATTTTAAAACTCATTCTTGGGGAATGATCTGACAAAGCATAGTTATTACAGCAGGAAAAGGCAGGGACTGCATTCATTGATCTAATTACAGCCACCAGGAAGAATTCATTCTAGCAAGATCTCCATAGGGGCTGTAAATAAGTGAAAGTTGCTCAGTCCTGTCCAAATCTTTGCAACTCTATGGACTATACAGTTCATAGAATTGTCGAGGCCAGAATACTGAAGTGGGTAGCCTTTCCCTTCTCCAGGGGATCTTCCCAACCCAGGGATCGAACCCAGGTCTTTCACACTGCAAGTGAATTCTTTACCAGCTGAGCCACAAGAGAAGACCATAGGGGCTGGAGGAAGACAAAAACTGAGTTCATTGTAGCCACTTACATGCTAATACATTAGGTGTTCTATCAAGCAGCTATGTACTAATTAGGAATTCAGAAGCTGACCAATGTTTATTCTGATGGGGTCCCAAGACATCTATCTCCTGCAAGTAGCAGAGACTGCTACTGTTTCCAAAACTTTGTAGATGCCAAAATTACAAATGACATTACTTGCTGCCTCACTATGCTATGGTTCAGTCATAAATAATATTATACAATGTCAGTTCAGTCACTCAGTCGTGTCCAACTCTTTGCCACCCCATGAATTTCAGCTCGCCAGGCCTCCCTGTCCATCACCAACTCCTGGAGTTCACTCAAATTCATGTCCATCGTGTTGGTGATGCCATCCAGCCATCTCATCCTCTGTCATCCCCTTCTCCTCCTGACCCCAATCCCTCCCAGCATCAGAGTCTTCTCCAATGAGTCAACTCTGCATGAGGTGGCCAAAGTACTGGAGTTTCAGCTTCAGCATCATTCCTTCCAAAGAACACCCAGGATTGATCTCCTTTAGAATGGACTGGTTGGATCTCCTTGCAGTCCAAGGGACTCTCAAGAGTCTTCTCCAACACCACAGTTCAAAAGCATCAATTCTTCAGCACTCAGCTTTCTTCATAGTCCAACTCTCACATCCATACATGACTACTGGAAAAACCATAGCCTTGACTAGATGGACCTTTGTTGGCAAAGTAATGTCTCTGCTTTTGAATATGCCGTCTAGGTTGGTCATAACTTTCTTTCCAAGGAGTAAGCATCTTTTAATTTTATGGCTGCAATCACCATCTGCAGTGACTTTAGAGCCCAAAAAAATAAAGTCTGACACTGTTTCCACTGTTTCCTCATCTATTTCCCATGATGTGATAGGACCAGATGCCATGATCTTCGTTTTCTGAATGTTGAGCTTTAAGCCAATTTTTTCACTCTCCACTTTCACTTTCATCAAGAGGCTTTTTAGTTCCTCTTCACTTTCTGCCATAAGGGTGGTGTCAGGCAGCAGAAGAGGGGGATACATATCATGGAGGATAACACAGATATGAGCTTTTCAGAAGTATTAGCCAAAGTAGTGTGCTACTAGTGGGAGTTCTGCCTCCCCACTCTATTTCTTCTCACCCCCACTAGCAACACACTACTTTGGCTAATACTTCTGAAAAGCTCATATCTATGTTATCCTCCATGATGTTTATCCCCCTCTTCTGCTGCCAAGCTTCTTTCTTGCCAATACTCATAACAACCCTATCCTCTCATCTTTTTGCTGCATTCATTTGGAAAATGACAACCCTAAATCAACATAATCCCACCTTTCTTTTCCCATTCAGGAGATACTGAATGTTCACAACTACATAAACTAATACTATAGCAAATTCATGGTGTCTAATCTTGATAGAGCAGACTCCCGTTGTTGACTACCAGTGATTCTATGAGTAATTCTGTAAATATTTCAGTTCAGTTCAGTCGCTCAGCCATGTCTGACTCTTTGAGACCCCATGGAATGCAGCATGTCAGGCCTCCCTGTCCACCACCAACTCCCGGAGTTTACTCAAATTCATGCCCATTGAGTTGGTGATGCCATCCAACCATCTCATCCTCTGTCGTCCCCTTCTCCTTTTGCCTGCAATCTTTCCCAGCATCAGGGTCCTTTCCAATGAGTCAGTTCTTCACATCAGGTAGCCAAAGTATTGGAGTTTCAGCTACAGCATCAGTCCTTCCAATGAATATTCAGGACTGATTTCCTTTAGGATGGACTGGTTGGATCTCCTTGCAGTCCAAGGGACTCTCAAGAGTCTTCTCCAAAACTACAATTCCAAAGCATCAATTCTTCAATGCTCAGCTTTCTTTATAGTCCAACTCTAACATCCCATACATGACTATTGGAAAAACCATAGCCTTGACTAGACTGACCTTTGTTGGCAAAGTAATGTCTCTGCTTTTAAATATACTATCTAGATTGGTCATAACTTTCCTTCCAAGGAGTAAGTGTCTTTTACTTTCATGGCTGCAATCACCATCTGCAGTGATTTTGGAGCCCCCCAAAATAAAGTCTGACACTGTTTCTCCTGTTTCCCCATCTATTTCCCATGACATGATGGGACCAGATGCCATGACCTTTGTTTTCTGAATGTTGAGTTTTAAGCCAACTTTTTCATTCTCCTCTTTCACTTTCATCAAGAGGCTCTTTAGTGGTGTCATCTGCATCGGTAAATGTTTATCAAGTATCTATTGTGTACCAGGAGTTATTCTATGCTCTGGTCAGGTAGCTGTCATGAAAACAGAAGCAGTCCGGTAGCTGTCATGAGAACATAAGCAGGTCCCTTCCTTCATGACACATTCCAGTTGAAGAGATAGAATATAAATAAGTGAACCAAAAATAAAAGGAGGTTTCCGCTATTGCTGAGTGCAATAAACGTGGTCACCAGGATGATAGGATAGAGGTAGAGGTATATGAAGTGTGCCCTTGTTGGTTATGGTCAAGGAGGGCCTCTGTCTTAGAGGAGATAGCATTGAGTTGAGCCAGACAAGCAAAGAACACAGAGAAGACATCTCTAGAGCAAATAACTAGATTTGTAATAGATGCTAAGTCACTTCAGTCGTGTCTGACTCTGTGCGACCCCATAGACGGCAGCCCACCAGGCTCCCCCGTCCCTGGGATTATACAGGCAAGAACACTGGAGTGGGTTGCCATTTCCTTCTCCAGTGCATGAAAGTGAAAAGTGAAAGTGAAGTCGCTCAGTCGTGTCCAGCTCTTAGCGACCCCATGGACTGCAGCCTAACAGGCTCCTCCATCCACGGGATTTTCCAAGCAAAACCAGGACTTTAAAACCAAGGAAATGAGGCCAATGAGTTTGGAGTAGAATGTATAACAGCAAGCTGAGTGAGCAGGAGTGATCACACAGGGTTTGTAATCAATGAGAATATTATTCTGAGTACAAGGGAAAGCTTTTTAAAGGGTTTAAATAAAATTTTTTCTGTCAGAGGAAGAGTTTACCAATAAGCAAAAGGTGAATGCCAGAATGAACCATGTGGTACTGAATTAAATAGGAATCAGCAAGAACTAATTGCAAATATCTGTCTGCAAATAGGTAGATCAGTTCAGTTCAGTTCAGTCGCTCAGTCGTGTCCGACTCTTTGCAACCCCATGAATCGAAGCTCGCCAGGCCTCCCTGTCCATCACCAACTCCCAGAGTTCACTCAGACTCATGTCCATCGAGTCAGTGATGCCATCCAGCCATCTCATCCTCTGGTGTCCCCTTCTCCTCCTGCCCCCAATCCCTCCCAGCATCAGAGTCTTTTCCAATGAGTCAACCCTTCGCATGAGGTGGCCAAAGTACTGGAGTTTCAGCTTTTGCATCATTCCTTCCAAAGAAATCCCAGGCCTGATCTCCTTCAGAATGGACTGGATCTCCTTGCCGTCCAACGGACTCTCAAGAGTCTTCTCCAACACCACAGTTCAAAAGCATCAATTCTTCGGCGCTCAGCCTTCTTCAATAGGTAGATAAATAAACATAATTGTATGTGCGTGAGTAAAGGTTCAGTGTACATACATATATTATCTAGCTCCAAGCAATGAGATGGTCTAGAAGCAGTGACTCTTTCCAAAGAGTACACTCAGTGTTAGGATTTGGGTTTTAAATATATTCTCCAAGAAGAGAACCAGAACTCCTTGGAGAAACTGTGATTCTAGTGCTGTGTTGAAAAAAATTCAAGGGAAGCCTAGAGCATCTCATTGTGCCAGCATCAAATTGTGCCAATTTGTGTGTTTTACAAACATGCTAAAAGAAGGGGAAAAAAAAGTTTGGGTCAGATTGAAAAGACATAAGATTCAGTCTGAAAGAGTTCCTGATGGCCATATCTGGACCTATTGGGGCAATAATGTAATCAACTATGGTAGTGGATTAAAATCTGTAAGATTATTAACCACTATGGGGGCAATCTGGTTTTGAGGCTTTTTATGGCTGACCTGTGTTTGATGCTGATTTTCACTCTTGGAAGTTTCTGTGAGGACTTGCATAATGTACTTTTTTTTTTGCATGAGTGATATATGACTTAATGAGCTGTTGTTGCATCCCCTCCCCACATCTATCCTTTTACTTCTATGGTTCCTTGTCTTAGGCAGTCACACTCTTGCGGAAGGTTCCTTTCAAGATGACTCTGGATCAGAGAAAATATTAATCCTGAGCTCCCTTGCATGCCTACAGATGTAGTTTCTGGTTTTGTTTCCAATAGAGTCACCTCTGTTAACTCTAAGATCAGAAATGCCAGCTGTCTGTAATAGTTCACTTAAAACTTTTCCAGATGTGGATAACATTGACTTAGTAACTCCCTGAAACTCAGAGCAGTACAAGTCAAACTCTCTGAGTAGTCCTCCTGCCTACCATCTCGATTTGCTCATGGTGAAAAATAAATAGTCTGATCCCCTCTTTTGTTGACAGAAAAGGGAAAGGAATAAAAAAAATGCTGCAATACTTCACCAGCTTTCCTCAAAGAAACTCTCTCTCTCCCGTTCATTCAACTTCAGACATTGAGAACTCACAGAGGGAATAGCATAGGAAGAGGTATTGGCTAAGTGTGCAAAATGGATTTTTGATCACCTGCTTTATATGTCCTGCATAGATGCCCAGCACATCACTATGAAATGTGAAAATACTTGCAACCTGTGTGTTAGTCCATAAACTATCAACAAATTCTCAAGCTTTTGGGTTCCTAGTATCTTTAAGACCCCCAAAGTCCTGTTTACTTCTTATTTTTAAAAATATTTTTATTTGCACACAGGATAATCAAACCATTGTGGCCTATGAGATCTGTAGTTGTGGCATGTGGGATCTAGTTCCCCAACCAAGGATCAAACCCAGGCTCCCTGAATTGGGAGTGCAAAGTCTTAGCCACTGGACCACCCTGTTTTCTTATTTTCACATAAGGATAAACTTGTCTAATAAGAACTCATTTCTGTTCTCCACAATTCAGAATTGAATAACTTTCCAAAAAATTCTGTGGACTTCAGTAGAAGACCTTACCTTATTAGAAAAATGAAATCCAAGAGAAATTACTTCAATTTTGCCAACTCATCTACTTTTATCCATCCCTTCTTTTCATGGAGTGTCCAAATTAATGATTAAATAAATCCATACCTAGACACATAGTGAATATTCAGAACACTTCTGGAAAAAGAGGAATATCTATAAGAATCCAGAGAGGAAGAGAAAACCAAAAAATAGAGGGCCACTAATAAAGAATGATGGGTCAAAACAATTTTGAATTTCTCCATGCTCACACAGAAAGCTAACAGGGACATGGATAGTATGCTAAGATAGCTGAAGGAAATTGCTTTAAATCGAGAATCTTAAATCAAACCACACTGCAATCAAGGATAGAATAAAGATATTTAGTCATGTAGAGTAGCAAAGAATTATGTCCCTTGTAAACTTTCTATGAAAGCTGGAGAAGTTGATTCTTTCAAACGAGAGGCAAAAACTAGACACAGAAAAACACTGAATAGATTCTTTTTGGAAAGACATGAAAAGAATCCCCACAATGAGGGTACAAAGAGTCCTTGTATGACAGCTGTGCATCAGGCCAAGAGGGCAATGAGACTAGAGTGGAGCAAAAAAGTGAAATTGACATAATGACTCAGAAATCTGATCATTTAGGAGAAGACATTTAAATATTTGGCAAACGGTTTGGGATTGAATTAGTGAAGAGTATAGAGAAAACTAAGCAAACAAACAAGATGATTAACTCTAGAGAAAACTCATTTGTGACTAGCATTTGCATAATCATCATAATGTAAACAAAAATATTAATCTAATCAACATACGACATAGCTATATTGGGAGGGTTAGTGGTGGGATGGTTGTGTATTGGTGGGGCTCATCTTCCACAGTAGCAAGTGATCGAATGATTCCTAAAACTGAAATATCAAGAAATAAGACTACCGATATCACTGCCTATGAAAAGGAGAAATGTGTGAAAGACATCCAGGGGATTGCTTTGTTACCAACCTTATGCACTTATTTCTTTTTAAAACTTCTGCACATGTAAAAATGTTAATTAAACACAGTAAAAACAAAACATTATCAAAGGCAGGTTCCTTACCTTAAGTATATCTGTTACATTGGCTAACTTTTTCAGGTTCCAGGGGTTGTGTTCAGGAGAGAGGGGCATCATTTGGCTGACCACAAGTTCTCAGAGAGCATTAAATGTAACTCTTATTGTTGATGAGGGAAAAGATGCAGAGTTGAAATGACCTACTCAGACTTATCTAATAACAGGGCTGAAGCCAAACACAAGCCCCTTGCTGCAGAGGTCTCAAACTCAATTAGAAACAGAATGCCACTTTTTGTCTGATTTTGTATAGGCAAACTGGAGATCCATGAATTACAGAAACCAGGGATCAAAAATTCAAAAAGAAGCCATGAAATTTTTGGTTTTATTTGGATGATAACCCTAAAACTTATTTTTAATAGTTAAACATATAAACTTCTTATTTATAGTGCTAATTCAGAATTTTAAATATTTCATTAGATTAAGAATTGTGTCTTCAATTAATGTCTCTCAACTGGAATCACTTTCCCAAGGTTTCTGGAACTTTTTGTTCTTTTAAAGAAACAATGGTCAAAAACAGTGGTATAGATCAGTGTGTCAGCACATTAATCATTCAGATAATTAAACAATATTTCCCCTCACACCTGGAGAAATAGAAATAAACATTGTGTGGCCAAAATCCTTCTTGTTGAAAACAGCAGGGTCTTCCTATTTCCATACCATTTTTTTGCAATCATACCAGCACACTCTTTTCCATTTTGTTTGTATATTTGTTCCACACATAAGATTTCTGAGCCAACGGGAGGAAAAGAAGTTAAAAACAATGTCATGGCTGATTAAATCATAGCACAAAGTGTGTCGGAATAGTAAAATTGCTATTGTCAGTCATCACTGCACAGTCTTCTGCCCATCAATTCTATTAGGTGAATAACCATTTAACACAAGAGGAAAGCATTCAAATTCAAGTTGTTTATCTGACAATCACTCAAAGTTGTCACAAGGAGGGATGAAGAGATAATGTCAGCATATATTCAAAATAACTGGGTCAGTCCTAATGCTGTTGGGAACTTTTCATTTGCAAATATCTATTGAAGAAACTTTTTGGTTTATTAACATGTTCAGCCCCACAACATTTTGTCTCAAAGGTGAACTTAAATACCGTGTTCTGATTCCTATTTTATGATCTCGTTCTCAAGAATATACCCTAGGGGTATATTCTAACTCCTATTTTGGCTGCATGGGGCCTTCTGTTGTGGTGGGCTGATTACTCTGGGTGGTCTGGCAAGCATGGCTAGCCCCTGTCCCAGAGCCTGCCTTATGTGGAAGCTGCCAGTTGCTGGTTGTAGGTCACAAGGTGTCTAGTTGCAAAACCCCAAGGGGCCGCAGAGCTAGGGCTGGCTCACTGGTGGGCAGAGCCAGAGTCCTGGGGTTGGTGTTTACCTACTGGTGGGTGAAAGCAGGTCCTGGGGCTAGTGCTGGGCCACCAGTGGGCAGAGCTGCATCCTTGGGTCTGCTGCAGGCTTCAGAAGTCCCAAAGCTGGCACTGGACCACTTGTTGGTAGGGCCAGTTCCTGCCGCACTGGCTATAGGAGTTGGGGTGTCCTGAAGCTTGTGTTGACCTTTGGTGGGTGGGGCCAGCGCTCACCAGACCAAAGGCTGGTTCTGGTCTGCTGGTCGGTGGGCTGGTTCCTGTCACCACAGGCTATGGGGCTGTGGTTGTCCTGGGGCTGGTGTATGCCCTCTGGTTGGTGTGGCTGGTCCCAGAGTCTAGAGCAGGCTTACTAGTATGTGGGGCCAGGCTCCAGGGGACTCTGGAGGTGGTGCCTGTCCACTGGTGGGCAGAGCTGGGTGCTGGACTGGGCCCTCTGTTGGGCAACATCTTGTCCAGGGGAGGCTGTAGGCTCAGGGTTTGTTTGGTTTTTTTTTTTTGAGAAGCCTCTCTGCTGGTGGGGCCAGGGAAGGCTGTGTCCCTGCCCAGTTATTTGCTTTGCTTAGCCTGAAGTATCCCCATACTGGTGCCTGCAGGCTGGTAGGCAGGGGTGTGGCTGGGTCCTGAGACTAATAAACTGTAGGGAGGATTCCAAAACACTGCTTGCCAACACTAGTGTCTACCAGGGTAGAAGAAGCTCCCCAAAATGGCTGCCGCCAGTGTCTCCATCACAAGGGTGACTTCCAGTCACCTCCTGCCTCTCTGGGAGACTCTCCAAGATAAGCAGTTAGGTCTGACCCAGGGTCCTAACAAATTGCTGCTTCTGCCCTGGGTCCTGGAGCATGTAAGATTTTTGTGTGTGCCCTTAAAGGGTGGAATCTCTGTTTCCCACCGTCCTCTATGTCTCCCAAAAGTAAGCCAGGTGGCCTTCAAAGCCAAATGTTGTGGGGACCTATCTCCCTGGTGCAGAAAACCCAGGCTGGGGAGCCTGGATGTAGGACTCAAACCCCTGGTTTCTTGAGGAGCACCTCTGCAGCTGTAATTGTTATATTTGTGGGCCACCCACCCAGAGGTATTGGTCTGACTATAAGATGACTCAGCCTCTCTTCATCATCTCCTTGTGGTTCCCTCTTTATATCCTTAATTGTAGATCTTTTCTGGTAGGTTCTTGTGTTTTTCATAGATAATTATCCTATAAATAGTTTTCATTTTGGTATACCTTTGTGAGAAGAGGTGAGCTCATGGTCTTTCTCCTCTGCCATCTTGGGAACTCTCTCCAATCATTAATTTTAATATCAAAATATGCATTTTTTTCCTATTGTTACCAGGCTTATACAACCATTTTTAATGCTTGATTTTAATCATGAGATCAACAGTTGTATAAATTTAAACAGGGGTTTTTGAAAAACCTGGTTTCTTAAATAACATCAACCTTAAAATAATCTTCCAGTGCAGAAACCAAATAGAACTGATTCGCAATATTTCAATGAGAGTTATGTATTAATGTAGCAATAGACAAGACAGTGGATTTTGGAGTCAGACATGGTTCATGTTTTCCCTCTGACATCCAGTTCAGGTTAGTGAGTAGTCTAACGTTGCAGAGTCTCTCACTAACTTCTTACATAAAATTGGAATAATAATGTCTTGTGTGCTCAGTCATTCAGTTGTGTCCGACTCTTTGCAACCCTATGGACTATTGCCTACCAGGCTCCTCTCTCTGTGGGACTGTTCTGATAAGAATACTGGAGTGTGTTGTCATTTTCTACTCCAGGGGATCTTCCCAACCCAGGGATTGAACCTGCATCTCTTACACCTCCTGAATTGGCAGATGGATTCTTTACCACTAAGCTATTGGGGAAATTCTAGTAATGTCTTGCTGGTAAGCTAATTTTGAGTGTTAAATTGTTATTGCATGTAAGATGCATTGTAATATTATTTTAAGATACCACTTTTGTAAGATTTTAAAGAAGTAGAGTACTAAAATATTTGGAACCTATACTATAGTGGAATCCACTGAAGTGTCCTCCTATCACTAAACCATATGGATCAATATGTCCCAGTAACTATGGAGTATAAATACAATTTCTATGAAAGTGAGAATTATTCAGGTGATGGTCTGATCCTCACAGTTTTACTTAGCAAATGACACTCAGGTACTTAGTCAATTTTTAAATTGCTCTTTGAGACATGAAAAATAAACTCATATATCATCCATATAATAATGCCAACTGAAACTATACTTCAAAATGACGGTCTTTGAAGGAAAATTTAAATTAGATTCAGCAATTCTGGACTCACTTTTACTCAAGAATTAAATCTCATGGTTCTTAATGGTATCTTTAAAGTGAATCAGAAAAAGCTTGGCAATATTAACAATAAGGTACCATATGTGCTCCTCTCGGCTTCTGCCCCTGACCTTGGGCGTGGGATAGCTCATCGCCGCCGCCACCGCTGACCTCGGACGTGGGCTAGGTCCTCTCGGCCGCGCTTCTGCATGGTCCATCACAGCCGGCGACAAAGCCTTTGACTGTGTGGATCACAATAAACTGTGGAAAATTCTTCAAGAGATGGGAATACCAGACGGCCTGACCTGCCTCTTGAGAAACCTATATGCAGGTCAGGAAGCAACAGTTAGAACTGGACATGGAACAACAGACTGGTTCCAAATTGGAAAAGGAGTACGTCAAGGCTGTACATTGTCACCCTGCTTATTTAACTTCTATGCAGAGTACATCATGAGAAATGCTGGGCTGGAAGAAGCACAAGCTGGAATCAAGATTGCCAGGAGAAATATCAATCACTTCAGATATGTAGATGACACCACCCTTATGGCAGAAAGTGAAGAGGGACTAAAAAGCCTCTTAATGAAAGTGAAAGAGGAGAGTGAAAAAGTTGGCTTAAAGCTTAACATTCAGAAAACGAAGATCATGGCATCCGGTCCCATCACTTCATGGGAAATAGATGGGGAAACAGTGGAAATAGTGTCAGATTTTATTTTTCTGGGCTCCAAAATCACTGCAGATGGTGACTGCAGCCATGAAATTAAAAGACGCTTACTCCTTGGAAGGAAAATTATGGCCAACCTAGATAGCATATTCAAAAGCAGAGACATTACTTTGCCAACAAAGGTCAGTCTAGTCAAGGCTATGGTTTTTCCAGTGGTCATGTATGGATGTGAGAGTTGGACTGTGGAGAGAGCTGAGCACTGAAGAATTGATGTTTTTGAACTGTGGTGTTGGAGAAGACTTGTGAATCCCTTGGACTGCAAGGAGATCCAACCAGTCCATCCTAAAGGAGATCAGTCCTGGGTGTTCATTTGGAAGGACTGATGTTGAAGGTGAAACTGCAGTACTTTGGCCACCTCATGCGAAGAGTTGACCCATTGGAAAAGGCCCTGATGCTGAGAGGGATTGGGGGCAGGAGGAGATGGGGATGACAGAGGATGAGATGACTGGATGGCGTCACAGACTCGATGGACACGAGTTTGGGTGAACTCCAGGAGTTGGTGATGGACAGGGAGGCCTGGCATGCTGCGATTCATGGGGTTGCAAAGAGTTGGACATGAATGAGTGACTGAACTGAACTGAACCATATATGCTTCATGAGCAAAGAAAAACCTTTATTTAAGAAAAAACATATGCTGTATAAGAATGTGAGAACTCATCATCAATGATGTCAAATACAATAGATGGGTCCAATAACGTGAAGGTTGACAGCATGCTGCTATCGGCATATGTGACCAAATGATTGGTACATTCTTCTGAAAGATGCAGCCACCATACTGTGGGAAGATCAAAACGCAGACAGAAATTTCTCATTAAGTTTGTTAGGTTGAAGGCAATTGTATAAGTGTGTTGTCAGCACTTTTTAAAATGCTGTTGACTAGAGAAGGCAAATTCCTTGGTAGCAAAGTAGAATTTTACTCCCCCACAAGCTATCTATTAAGAATAATCTCTGCATTCTATGTTTTTTTTCAGTTCACAGCTAGTGTTTTCCAGCATAGATGAAAACTTACAAAAATTTATTACAGACATGAATACGTATATTGACCTTAATATTATTTCTTCCAAAGGAATTCACCCCACTGGATCATTTATAGATAAGATATAGGTGATATACATGTAGATTTAGTGTTATCAAACTCTTAAAATTATATATAACAATATATAAGATAAATATTAATGTTATATATTAATTTATTATACATTACTGTATTATTATATATAGTAAAAACATACATGTATATGATTGCATAATAATTATATATAAATAACTATATACAACATGTATTAGTTTCCTAGGGCTGCCATAACAGAACTCTAGATTGAGAGACTTAAGCAACTGAAAATTTATTTCATCTGGATTTTGTAGTCTAAGGTCAAGATGCTCACGGGTTTGTATTCACAGGTTAAGGCCTCTCCTGAAGACTTGCACATGATCATCTTCAGCTGTGTCCTCACATGGTATTTCCTCAGTACAGGTGCTTTTCTTATTATAAGGACACCAGTCAGTGGATTAAAGAAAATGAAAGTGTTAGTCACTCAGTCATATTGACTCTTTGTGATGCCATGGACTGTAGCCCACTAGGCTCCTTTGTCCATGGAGTTTTCCAGGCAAGAAGACTGGAGTGGGTAGCCATTACCTTTTCCAGGGAGTCTTTCCGACCCAAGGATCAAACCCAGGTCTCCTGTACTGCACGCAAAGTCTTTATCTTCTGAGCCACTAGGGAAACCAGTGGTTAAGACCCACCCTAAAAACCTCATTTTAACTCTATTACTTCTTAAAGACCTTGTCTCCAAATACAATTACATTTTGAGATACTGAGGATCACGATTTCAATATATGAATTTTGAGGGAGACACAATTCAGTCCATAACAATACATTTTATATTAATTGTGTGTATAACCACAACATTAATAGAGTTTTATTATAGTTGCTAAGTTTTGCATAATTAAGTTCAGTGCTCCATTTTCATTTATAGAATATCTTAATGTGAAATGACTTGAGACTCATTTTAGGTCTCAGCTGCTACATCAGTGGAGAAAGATGCCTACAGTCCTGTCGAGTGATCCTTGAGTGACTCTTCCAAGGAAACTGGAAGTATTGAGGGGTGGGCATTGGCAATCTCAATGTCATAAACCTGCCGCCTCTGATAAGTCCTGTAAGGCAAAGCTTCTGAACATCCTTCCACATGGTATTTGTGTGCCTGGAGCACAGCATTCCCTTCTGGGTATGACATTCTAAAAGAGGCATGGACAAGTCATAGAAAGAATGTAGAAATTATTTTCTATATGATTTTACATGAAAGAACTAAACTAATGTGAAAATAAAATATATTTTATCTCAGTATTGGGAACAATATATGTGCCTTAAAATAGAATGGGCTTCTCATTATGTGATTAAGCCCCTGGCCAATAAAATATTCAGAGGCAGGAAAATCCCCAGACCACCCTCCATGAAATACTTCTCTCTCTCAATTTCTACTATTAATTGTAACTGGGTCTAACTTGTGCATATGTTGATAATTACTAATTTGTTTCCTCCCAGAGAAAAGAAACCTGCAGACAAGTAAAAAGCTTACATTTGAGAGCATCAGGGTTTCTGGAAGATCAAAGACTGTGGTATATAATGGGACAGTTATCATCTTATCCTCCTTCAGTTTTTCAATATTTTGAGGATTTTTAATTTGTAAAGTTAATTTAAAAACTTAAAACTCAACAAGAAAACTCCTTTTAGTGATTTTTTTGGTATGGAATAATTATGTTCTTCTCAATATGAAATCAAATATATGCTCAAGCATTATTTTTCTTTTTCAGAGAATTAACTGTGCAGTCCACTGTATTACTTAAGAACTATGATAGCTTATTATACAAATGGATTTTTTAGAATAATTGAAAAAATCTTGACACCCTCTTATTGTGTATCTTCTTTTTGTTGTCTCTTAACTCACGACAAATCAAATAACTAGACAATATTAACTGAAGACATTTTTATTCCCAATGATTTATTAAGGACTCTGCTTAGGCAGCTGCTCACCAAAAGAGAAGGCATAACAGAGCAGAAGATGGGGCATGGGGATTGAAGCAGTGACTGAATTACATTTCCCAGGGGGTTGTGCACTTTGTATAGGATCCTGAGTTCAGAAGTTAGGTTTAGTTTAAGCGAAACAGTTCTAGGAGGAAGGGAAATGAATTTGACCTTGCATTCCTGTCCTGAGAGCCATATTGCTATATCTAGCAAGTCACAGCAATAAGCATAAAGATAAGTGGAATTCTGAATTTCAGAAAATAATTTTCTATTATATCTTCCTCTATCTATGCTCTCATTTTAAGTAGCCAGGTTTCCCTGCCAAAAAATAGAATGATTGCTTTCCTAGTGGTTAATGGTACATGTGCATTTCAAAACAGGTGAGGAATCCAGAGTACAAAATTATTTTCTCTGGGTTTTTTTCAGAATTTCAGCTTATATGTGTATATGTGTATGACAAAAAAAAAAAAAGAAAGAAAACAACTATCTTCACCTTACTGCTTTTTTTCTCTCTTTGCCAAATCACCAGTCTGAGTCACTTAACTAGAGAACTGAGTCAGTCTCAATCTAGTTCTGTTCTCATCTTACTCCACCTAATTGCATTCACTGTCTATGGGGTTCCATTGTTTTAACAGACTTACTCTTTCATCAATGCTCCTTTGCTCTTTTAAGTGATCTACAACTATGATCTGCTTTTTATCTGTTAATATGTGGAAAACTTTTGACATCAAAAGTGTGGATTTTCCAGACCAAACAATTCTGCATTTCTCAGCTAGGTTCCTACACTAATTATGCCAATTATCTACCCAGAATTAATGTGGACCTGAAGGTTAAGGGATCAGTCTCGCCACCTTTAAATGCCAATCACAAGTAGTAAGTCACCCGTTCTCTTGTCTGGCTTGGCTACAAGTTGGGGTTTCTACAACTATCTTCTCAGTTTTAATAATTTGCTATAATGGTTCACAGAGTTCAGAGAAAATTCTACTTAATATGCTCAGTTTATTATAAAGGACACAAATGAAGAGCCAGATGAAGAGGTACATAGGATGAAATCTGGAAGCATCCCAAGTTGTAGGGGCTTCTGTTTCCATGACGTTTGGGGTACATCATCCTTCTGGCACTCAAATGCGTTCACTAACCCAGAAGTTGTCCGAATCCCTTTGTTTAACCGTTCTCCAAGTCAGGCTTCAGCAATATGTGAACCGTGAACTTGCAGATGTTCAAGCTGGTTTTAGAAAAGGCAGAGGAACCAGAGATCAAATTGCCAACATCCACTGGATCATCAAAAAAGCAAGAGAGTTCCAGAAAAACATCTATTTCTGCTCTATTGACTATGCCAAAACCTTTGACTATGTGGATCACAATAAACTGGGGAAAATTCTGAAAGAGATGGGAACACCAGACCACCTGACCTGCCTCTTGAGAAACCTGTATGCAGGTCAAGAAGCAACAGTTAGAACTGGACATGGAACAACAGACTGATTCCAAATAGGAAAAGAAGTACATCAAGGCTTTATATTGTCACCCTGCTTGTTTAACTTATATGTAGAGTACATCATGAGAAATGCTGGGCTGGAAGAAGCACAAGCTGAAGTCAAGATTGCCAGGAGAAATATCAATAACCTCAGATATGCAGATGACACCACCCTTATGGCAGAAAGTGAAGAGGAACTAAAAAGCCTCTTGATGTATAATAAAAAATAGATATTTTCTGAACTTCTGTTTGAGTAAATCATCACTAAATCAAGCATGCAGGAATCCATGTGGATAAAGTCTGTTATTTACCTGTACCATAGACTAGATATTTGAAAAGATTCAGGAGGGCAACAGACATAGGAAGAAATCATTTTAGCACTATTTGAATGTTTATGTTCTATATTAACTTACTCAAGAGATTCTTAATAAACTACTTCCTG
Organism: Bos indicus; assembly: GCF_029378745.1. Taxonomy (NCBI): domain Eukaryota; kingdom Metazoa; phylum Chordata; class Mammalia; order Artiodactyla; family Bovidae; genus Bos; species Bos indicus. Next base: position 35,431,154 of record NC_091765.1, read on the forward strand.
TGAGAAGTATTTCAAGTGAGATTATTATAAAATATTAAAAGTTATAATAACCATAAAATATTTCAAGTGAGATTTTCTGAGAATCTCATTCAGTTCAGTTCAGTTCAGTTCAGTCGCTCAGTCGTGTCCGACTCTTTGCAACCCCATGAATCGCGGCACGCCAGGCCTCCCTGTCCATCACAAACTGCTGGAGTTCACTCAGACTCAAGTCCATCGAGTCAGTGATGCCATCCAGCCATCTCATCCTCTGGCGTCCCCTTCTCCTCCTGCCCTCAATCCCTCCCAGCATCAGAGTCTTTTCCAGTGAGTCAACCCTTAGCATGAGGTGGCCAAAGTACTAGAGTTTCAGCTTCAGCATCATTCCTTCCAAAGAAATCCCAGGGCTGATCTCCTTCAGAATGGACTGGTTAGAGCTCCTTGCAGTCCAAGGGACTCTCAAGAGTCTTCTCCAACACCACAGTTCAAAAGCATCAATTCTTCGAATCTCATAATCTTTGTTTAAAGTGAAATCTCTTTGAGATTATAAATAAATGTTAGATAATGAATTGAAGTGTACATCTCTGGGCAACACTGTACTGATGCCAAAGAAGTTTTTATCATTTTTAAACTTTGAGATTATTTCAATTATTTTGCCTTTAAGTGAAATTACAGATACCATAGTGAATATTTCAAGAATATCACTTATGTGCTAATTAGTGTTCTCAGTGCTATAGGTCTATTAATTCCTACACCAATCCTGTGAGGTAAATAGTATTACTATGCTTTACAGAAGATGAAACTGAGCCCCAGAGAGGTTATTAACTAACCTAAGGTCACACAGCAAATGGCAGAGCCAGGTTTTGAGCCAAGCAATCTTATTTATAACCACTATGCATTCCAGTTCCTTCATAAAACCTTTTATTTAATTGCTCTGCTCTGCTTTTACTTTAGGATTTTTTCTAATGTTCTAGAACAGGGGAACATATTTTTAATCCAACATTTAAAAATTCTTACTTTAGATAAGTCAAAAAATTTTAGTGAAGCATTTACCACTACTGAACTAAACAATTCTGAGCAATATAAAATGATTTTCTTAAGCTTCATGCAATTTTGATGCATTAGAACAGTTCATGAGGTTCAATAGCTTTAATTTTTACATTTTATATGTGATCTGTCATTTTGACACTATGGTTAATATAATCTAAGAAGGCTGGAATACTACTACAGTAAAACTGATTTTAAAAAGCCAATTATCCAGCCTAAAACTGTATTTAACTATTTATACACTTGAAACTAACATTATATGGTGATTATATCTCAATTTTTAAAAATTTACTTATGTGAGAAATTCTTTTTCATTTTGGCATTTTTTCATATCCTTTTTATTTAAACATTTTTGTACACCCTTGCAAGGTTTGTGTCACTGTGACATAAAGAAAGGTGACAAATTAATACAGAATTTGAAATTCAGCAAATAATTTTCTGTTACATTTTTTTCTTCACACGTCCTCATTTTCTGTTTTCCCCAAACACTGATGTATTACCTCAGGCTAAAGTTACATTTCATTTCAGAATTATTCAATCCAGTGTGCAAGGCTTGCTTTGTACTTATTTTTCCTTTCAGATTTTTAGTTTGTCACAAGATGAGTATACAAGTTTATTCTGGCAAAAGGGCATCTTTTGTCCTATCCATTTTCATAAGCTTACTCTCATTCTGTTTACTGCTTTTCATTTTCCTTGTTAAAAGTTGAATACAACAATAAGCAGTGGTTGAGAGCTTGCCATTTATCTCCTCCCCTTCTCTGGGCATTCCCCTTTACTCCTCATGATCTTCTTTCCAGCATCACAGTGCTAGCCCACCCTTTAGTGATTATTCCTAGGTGCTAACCATGGCTTCCAAGGTGGCACAGTGGTAAAAAGTATGTCTGCCAATACAGGAGACACAAGAGATGTGGGTTTGATCCTGGGGCCAGGAAGATCACTTGGAGTAAGAAATGGCAAGCCACTCCAGTACTTTTACCTGGAAAATTCCATGGACAAAGGAGCCTGGCAGACTACAGTCCAGGGGGGTGCAAAGAATCAGACAGGACTGAGTACACAGACACACAGCCATACAAGCATTGTCATAATTAATCTCAATGAAAATCTTAATAATAATGGGAACTGTTTTTATGTCTATTTGCAGATAAAGAAAATGAAGCACAAAAGAGTCCAATGCTCATGACGGAGTTTGAACTTAGTAATTTCTGCCTATAAAACCGGCCCCCCTAGTAGACAGCCTCTCCCATGAAATAGGTGTAACCTCTGGGATTGACTGATAGATAACTGATTTCAGGCCTTGTTATCAAAGAAACCTCTGACCATCTTGGGACCTAAATCTGTGCTTTATTTGGATTAGAAAATTTGATTTAAGGTAAATAAATAATAAAATTAGAAATTTTAGTTAGCAATATCAAATAGTCAAGGCTTCCCTAGTGGCTCAGTGGTAAAGAATTTGCCTGCAAGGCAAGAGCCACAGAAGACACAGGTTCAATTCCTGGGTTGGGACGATCCCCTGGAGAAGGAAATGGCAACCCATTCCGGTATTCTTGCCGGGAGAATCCCATGGACAGAGGAGCCTGGCAGGTTACAATCCATGGGGTGGCAAGAGTCAGACATGACTTAGCGACTAAATCACCACCAAGCTGTAGTTTACAAATGATTTTTATAACCTTTTATTCAGAGTTAACATAGTTTCATAGATTTAATTGTTATATAGGCAGATTATGGGGAACATCAGTTATATGAGGGAGATTGTTTTCATAAACTTTAAATTTAACACTGACTATTTCACATTCTTGCATTTATAAATCATGTAATATGGCATCATTCTGTATGAAATAATTTTGACTACTTTCTTAGTGTGAAACATTTGTACACACCTAAAACTTGTGCGTATGGACATTTTATTCATATTTATTTTCGAGTTAAATGTTCAGTAAACAAATACTAAATAAATATTTACTATATGTGGCCACTGGGTTAGTCCTTGTGGATATTATAAACAAGAAAAAACAATATTAACTGTCTGTAAAATAGCTTTTATAAATATAAAAAATAAGTGAACATTAAACATTTTTGATTCTGGAATTTTTTAATAGTAGTTATGACTGAATGAAGAAACCAAATATGAGTGTTTCTTTGAATGAAAAGCAACACATATAGGGTTTCAGAAATCTTTTTCTGTTTTAAAATCTCATCCACTTGCAAAATAGGTTTGATTATTTAGAGAGGTCTATAAATTACCCTTTATTCAAAATGTCTATAGTTTTAATCATGCTATTTTAGTTGCAATAGATTGTAAATTTGCAATAAAATAACAAGAGGGGAGGTTGTAACAGATGTTCTGTCGGCATACATGATTTCATCTGAGATAATCAAGCATTCATCTTGCTTAATCTTCATCAATTGAAACATACAGATTTTCAATAATGTGAGCTCTGTATATTCAAAGGGCTTCTGATACTTAGGAAGAAATTATTTTTGACTAGGACTTTTTCTGTATAATGGCTAATTAAACCCAAGGGTTGCTTCATCTCCTATTACAAGTCAAATTTTTTTATTTAGTTGTATTTTTTTTTACTTGATTATAAAGGTGGCTATGTACAGACTTTTTTTTTTTGTAATTCATTCCATACATTTATTTGCACAAGACAAACATTTCACCTAAATAAGTAAGGTGTTTCTTTGCACAAGATAAATATTTCACGTAAGTAAAATCTATGCTTAAACTAATTTCAATTTGTAAGTAATGATGTTAAATAATTTATTTTAAACATAATACTCAGATGGCAGTTTAATTGGTTTAGATAACTATAGAATCCTGTTGAACAGGATATTAATAGTAACATTTTCAAAAAGAAAATATAATTAGGCCTTCCTCAGGTCTATATGGGCTTCCCTGCTGTCTCAGACAGAAAAGAATCTGCTTGCAATGTGGGAAACACACTTTCCATCCCTTGGTCAGGAAGGGCCCCTGGAGAAAGGGAACGGTTACCCACTCCAGTATTCTGGCCTGGGAAATTCCATGGACAGAGCAGTCTAGTGGGCTACAGTCCACGGGGTTGCAAAAAGTCAGACACGACTGAGTGACACTTTAACTTTCAGGGTAATTACTACTTTTCTTTCAGGTCTATATACAGTGAAACTAAATTTCACTGAAAATTCAGTATTTCCTAGAAAGTGTTTTAGAGTATTCTTGGACTTTACAAAATATGGGGCAAAAAATAAAATAGGAAAGAGTTGGAAAATAAAATACTTTTCAGAATGTCTTTCCATTTATTCTGAAAAAAATTCTCAATTTAATCTGGATGATGTTATGAAATATTTCAGAAGGGAAAATCAGAATTATGTGCCTTTGATATTTCTTCTGAGATTTTACAAAGAACTTCCTCTCCAATACTCCACCTCTGTGATTATTTAGTTATATATTTGTTAATCAAATTCTCTTTTTCTAAAAAAGATGCAGGCAGAAATCAATGAAATTTTACTTTAGATGGAAATTTATTTCCTTTTACCTTTTAAGAAAACAGAGATTTGGGGAGAGAGAAAAATGCATATTATGATAAAGTATTTTATGATTAATATTTATACAGAACATACTTTATAGTAAGAGCAATCTGAATTAAATGCAGATTCATTTTAAAGCCACTACACTAATTAAAAAAAAAAAATCTGTAGCATTTTCTTTGCTTTTAGAGCTCAGAAAACATATAAACAGTTTAACTTCCTACACTTTTTTTTGCTAACTTCCTACACTTATCAGCAGCAATGCCATTGTAGAAACTTGGCAGTTCTTGGTATTACCAGAACATAAGCTTCATTTGTAGAAAACGTGACCAATTTACCTTTTGTTTTAAAGTGCAGACCCGCCTCATGGGACTTCAAATAATATGCTGAATAAACACACTGACAATCGTTTTATACTAGGAAATAATCTTAGAATTCCACTAAAAGAACATTTGTAGGAATGCTAACTTTTTCTCTTGTTAGACCCATTGCCAAGTTTTAAGAACAAAAAGGAAGAATATGAGGACACTATCATACAGAATTTTTGGGATGAGAAAATAATTCCTTTTCCCTTTACTTCCTATTTTGTGAAGCTGGTATTACATTACTCAAAATCAGTTCAGTTCAGTTTAGTTGCTCAGTTGTGTCCCGACTCTTTGCGACACCATGGACTGCAGCACACCAGGCCTCCCTGTCCATCACCAAATCCTGGAGTCTACTCAAACGCAGGTCCATTGAGTCAGTGATGCCATCCAACCATCTCATCCTCTGTCCTCCCCTTCTCCTCCCGCCTTCAATCTTTCCCAGCATCAGGGTCTTTTCCAATGAGTCAGTTCTTCGCATCAGGTGGCCAAAGTATTGGAGTTTCAGCTTCAGCATCAGTCCTTCCAATGAATATTCAGGACTGATTTCCTTTATATGGACTGGTTGGATCTCCTTGCTGTCCAAGGGACTCTCAAGAGTCTTCTCCAACACCACAGTTCAAAAGCATCAATTCTTTGGCGCTCAGCTTTCTTTATATTCCAACTCTGACATCCATACATGACTCAGAAAATAGCACTCCACAAAGTTCAAAGGACAGCATCAAAATTTTTCAAGACAAAGTTATTGGTTTCCTAAATGGCAGCTGGCGCAAGTAGATACAAATAGGTTGCAGGCTTTCTCTGTTGGGTTTTCCCTTTGAAAACAGTGCATGAAATACTGACCAGCTTAAACTGGTGTTGCCTCCTTATATAGTTGATTAATCAAACCTTGAGTTATTTTACATAGACAGCTCTGGGCGTATACTGGATAGGAACTCATATCTCCAGGATAACCCCAGAACCAAGGATCTTCTTCACTCTACAAACTCAAAGAATAGAAGCACTGCCAACAGATCCCTTTCAGGTCAGTTCAGTTCAGTCGGTCAGTCGTTTCCCAGTCTTTGCAACCCCATGGGTGGCAGCACACCCTTTAGGGATTAAGAATTCCTTCAATAAGGAAAATGTGGTTTCCAGCAGTACCGGGGTCCAGCCCCGGTTGGGACCAAGGATTCCCTTGGGAGGAGAGCATTGGCGAAAAGGACAGAAATAAAGAGACAGGGAAAGAATTTTGCAGTTGAGAAAATAGAGGAGAGAAAAGAGGCTGATATTCCTTGGTTTATGCAGAAAGCTAATAAAGCCCCAGCACGGGACTTGCTCTGTTCACATAGGCCGCAGGCGCCCTCTCAAATCGCGGAAGGTACCCCGCCTTAGGCACCTTCTCGAGTGGGTCTTAGAAGCCCAGGCAGGAAAGTGAACGCAGACAGCCCCTGCACTCCATGGAATCAGCCCGAAAAGGAAAAGGAAAGAGAAAGAACGACATGGGGAGACCAAGCTTTGGTGAGCAAGGCCCGCACTTTATTTTCCAAAGTAGTTTTTATACCTTAAGTTGTGCATAGAGGATAACGGGGGAAGGGGTAGAGTCATGCAAGGTCAGCAGTCCTTGATCCTTATCGAAGCCAGGCTTTCTTCCTGCAAACTTATCATATGCAAAAGTTTTAGGTGATTTACATCATCTTCTGGCCAGGAAGCCTGTTAACATTTTATGACCCTTTTCCTCAGAAAACTTATTTTTCTCTAAAGGTGATTATTCTGAAGTCGGCTGTCACCCTCCAAAAGCATTAGATAAAGTTGCATACCTATAGGGCAAAAGTGGTGGGCTATAACAAGAAAAGAATTAACTCAAGGGTCCAAGGCTACAAACATTAAAGCTACTACTTACATTTCTATACACCAACTATATCAATACACTCCCAGGGACACAGTAGGTAAGGGATATGAAAACTTGGCAGCAAGCATTAGCTCAACAAAGAAATCCTCAGCTAGTTCTATTTAACAATTTTAACTCTCTGAGAAGCTCTGCATTGTTAGAATATCTTAAGCTTCTCATGCCTCTTGTGGTTGGGAGGCTGTGAATCTGAACAAACTTGTCAGGCAAGCTAGAAAGTCATCAGAGGGGTTTGAATTGAAACACTCCTATTATGTCCAGGAGACTTATTAACTAGAGTTTTAAGTTGATTTTCTTACAGAGAAAGGTGGTCGGGGATAGCCCCCCGTTAATGTCAGAAGAGTTGGTGAAAGTCGTGAAATAGTAAAGCAGACAGATTCTGGTTTTGGGGTAAATGTTCAGGCAGGCCCAGAGGGGCACCCCTCGAGTTCTGGCTCGCCTTGCCCACCAGAACTCTTCCACATGGCCTTGTCATGGGTGGGGCCTCCCATGCTGACTCCCGGCACAGCACCATGAGTGGCTTCTATGTATTGATTTGAGACTAGCCAATCAGCTTCCAAGTTTGAGATTCCCCTAACCCCTAACTATTATCCTGAGGTCTGGAGCAGAAAGGCAGCTTTGAGCCCTATCTCCTTGCTGCTGCTGCTACTGCTGCTAAGTCACTCCAGTCGTGTCCGACTCTGTGCAACCCCAGAGACGACAGCCCACCAGGCTCCTCTGTCCCTGGGATTCTCCAGGCAAGAACACTGGAATGGGTTGCCATTTCCTTCTCCAATCTCCTTGCTGGTGGACCTCAAAATAAAGTTCTTTTCTTTTTTCAAATATTAGTGCCAGAGTATTTGTGTCTACATGTGAGGGCACTAAGCTCTTGCTGGGGAACAATGCCATCTGGGCTCAGAGGTAAGTTGATGAAAATGTACTATTATCTTGCAACTAAGACGGTTTTCAGTCCCCAGTGCTACATCACTCTGTGTCTGACCATAATCTATCTCTCAATACTAACCAGTTTGGCTCTTTAGTTATTACTTCTGCTCCCTCTCATCACTCTCCCCCTCTCAAGGGCACCATCCTCCTTCTACTCATCTTCCTTTTCCTCATTCTTACTTCTCTTTTGATCTTTCTTCTTTCTTTTGTCTCCATACATTTTCTGTCACATAGTTGCCAGAAAGAGGCAAGAGGGAAAGAAAATATTTAGGAGCTTTCTCTCTGTAGCTGATGTGTTTGATTTTACAGTTCTGGGGGAAAAAAAGATGTTACAATTTTTAAACTGTAGTGATATAAGGGCAGTGCGTAGCTTGTGTGATGTGTACTTCAAGAAGAGAACTGCAATTCAAATTCTGTATAATTACTTACTGGTAAGAGAAGTCATTCTTCCTGAGCTAGTAGCTATTTTGCCTTCTTCAAAATAGTCTCCTCACAAGGTCACTTGCCAAGATCATTTTCCACTGGCGTGAAGAATACAGTTGTTGGAGCAACTGCATCAGTGTATTAAGTATGTAGCTACGGCAAGTAAGTAGCGATTTGTTACAGCCCAGAATGAGATTATTTTAAGAAAATTCGATGTTTTCATCACAGGCCTAAAACCTGTGTCTAACAAAGATAACAGCCTTAGCCAAATGTAGATGTCACATATTAATTCTCTAATTAAACAAAAAAAAATCAGAACTAGTTTTCATATTGGTGATCACAAACTTGAATATTCAAATTATTTTTGTTCCATCAAATTAAGTAAAATGAGTTTTACTAGAAAACTTTCTAAATTAGTAAAATTTAATTAATAAACTTAAGACATTTAGTCCTATTCAGTTCCCAGTATGTTCTGTATACTTACTGATCTCAGTGATCTTCCACTAGTTGCAGTGCCAAGAACTTTATTGATGGGCAAATGGTACCAACCTCATGGAATTCTAAGATTCTTTACAGGCATCTTTGTCTGCCCATTTTTCAGAATACACTACACAATCAGTTTTCAGATACCAATACTGCTCCAGTAATATTTAAAATATATTTCTTAAGTATAAAAACAGGTTCCTTTGTGATACCCAAGAATGCCCTTAGGATATTTTGGTAGTGGTTGTTGATTATGATGATGCTGTTGTTTCTTTGTCAAATATGCCACATGGGATGAAAGAAACCAAAAAAATTATATAGAGAGATTCAGTAATGGTCTTTGTTCATTGCATGGGATAGAGTTCAGTTTGCTGTTAATATGGAGCTCTGTGAAAAGTTAAAACCCATGAATAACCTATCAGTTTGCTGACCATTTAAAGGAAATAGAATTAGTGTTTATGAAATAGAATCATGATTAAAAACCTTAACGACAAGCTTCAGAAAGGACAATGAAAGTAACATTAAAAAGACATGTAATCCCTGGAGAGTCTTTTAAATTTCATCTACAGAATAATTTCCACACTATTTAACTGCCTCCTCAGCAGGATTAAAGAGACCTAAACACATTCGTTAAACAGCAAATCTATTAATACAATGGTGGGATATGGAATCAGGTGCAGAAGGGGGTTAAAAAAGGGCTTGAGACTGTGGGAGGCATCTCTGTAGAATATTCTTTGTTAAGCACAAGGTGACTGTGACAAATAATGAAAATTAGTGCATATGAGTGTATCTAAAAAATTAGGATGAGAAAAGCACATGTTCTTGACATATATTGGATGTTTAAATATCAAGTATGTTTGTCAAAGTTTAATATTTTTCCTATCATATTATTCATCTAGCTATCTCAGATGATTTTTGGAAATGGTTAGGTAGTACAAAGGTATTTTTCTACATATGTGTTCTGGCAAATTATCATCCTTAATTCACAACTTTCATATAGATGAAGAAATAGATATGTGGTCCTCTTTATACAGATTATGCACAATTAAATGCTTTGGTGATGGTGACAGCAAAGATCAATGAAGGGCAGTAAGTTACCAAAACAATTTTAACACTATTTGTAATTTTAGAAACTCTCTGTAATTGTCTTTTTCCTGGTAAGAGGAATCTAGTCAGTCAGTTTCTTCTCTGCTGGCTAAGTAAGCAAAGTGGAGTAGTTTTTATAAGAATGCCTAACCCTCAGGTTGTGTCATGTATTTTCATGCTTAAGTATTTTCATGCTTAACTTGAGTGGACTTGATACAGTAGTTGTTTGATTTTAAAAGATAAGGAATTCAAGTCTTTTAATCCAAACTTTTGGATGTAGATTTAAATACACTGGAAAAAACACTGACTCCTAGACTGTGGTCTTATAGCATTTTAATTGTAATCTTCATTGGGCTTGCTATAAGTATTTATTTGAATATAATAGGAAATCAGTCCTGGGTGTTCTTTGGAAGGAATGATGCTAAAGCTGAAACTCCAGTTCTTTGGCCACCTCATGGGAAGAGTTGACTCATTGGAAAAGACTCTGATGCTGGGAGGGATTGGGGGCAGGAGGAGAAGGGGATGACAGAGGATGAGATGGCTGGATGGCATCACCAACTCAATGGACATGAGTTTGTTAAGTTTGAGTGAACTCTGGGAGTTGGTAATGGACAGGGAGGCCTGGTGTGCTGCAATTCATGTGGTCACAAAGAGTCGGACACGACTGAGGGACAGAACTGAACTGAACTGAATAGGAAATCATGTTACAACCCAAAATCTGCTATAGATTGATATTTTTAAAATATGCAAATAACATTTAAAAATATTCTAAATATTACTACATCTGACACTTGTTTTCTGGGAAATGTTTTGACCAAAATCTGGGTTTTGATATTTCATGAAGAAACCCATGAATAAAAATAATTTAAAAATCCTAAATTTGGACTTTTCCAGAGTTTGGGGTTGTTTAATTAACATGTCAGCCCAGAGAAAGGAACACTACGTTGTTTTATTGTTTTTTTCCCAAGCACAAACCCAATATAGCTGACTGAAGATTCTCACTGATCTCACAAATCAGTGAGAATCTGCCTTATAACACTTCTCGGCTCATTGATGAAGCACTGGGTTTGAAACCACTGGGGCAGCAAACATCTCTGCCTCTAACAGGGAAGATCAACCAGAGTAAACGTGCAATCTAGGAAGTGTGGGCTATCATTTCTGCTCTGAAGTGTTCCACACGTGCTTGCAAATATAGAGGATAGGCAAACAATTTTGAGAAAGGAGTATTTTATTGCATTAAAAAATTGCCCTTGAAAGCAAAGATTATTACTCAACTAGTTTCTAATGTGAAAAAATTGACAGTAATAAACTGTAGCAGTTATTAAAAAAAGTGCCAAGTTGTCAACCCATTTCCGTCAGACTTGGATGAAAAGTACATGATAAAAATCTTAAATTTTATGTATATAATACACATAATTTATATATATAGATAGGAGAGTATTTAGAAGTATTTAGACATATATTAGATAAATGAAAACCTGGATTTACATATGACCAAATGTATGTGTAATGTAAATATCTATATATAAATAATGTTTATATATAACTGAACTTCTACTAATTAGAAGTTCATTTAATTCAGTGAGTTTATATTTTGAAACAGATGAACAACATTAAAAAAAATCCCCTTTAAGAGCATTAATTAAATTAGTCAAGTGAAAATCAGTTTGGCTTATTTTTAGCATTTCTTGATGCACAAATGGAGAAGGAAATGGCAACCCACTCCAGTATTCCCATGAACAGAGGAGCCTGGTGGGCTACAGTCACAAAGAGTCACAAAGAGTTGGCATGGGGTCACAAAGAGTTGGATACAACTGAGAGACTGAGCACAGTGCCCTAATGATACTAGCCCATTCTTCCAAAATGAGCAGTTTGGTAAGATAGTAAGAAAGAACAATTTAGGCTCACTTGGCTTTGAATATGAAATTTCTTTATTCCTGGAGTGAGCCAAAAACAAGTAATGGAAGTTTGTCAGAGGTGTAGAAAATAGAGGGAGGTTGGTTATTCAGTTCAGTTCAGTCTCTCAGTCATGTCTGACTCTTTGTGACCCCATGGGCTGTAGCATGCCATCACCAACTCCTAGAGCTTGCTCAAACTCATGTCCATTGAGTCAGTGATGCCATCCAACCATCTCATCCTCTGTCGTCCCCTTCTCCCCCTGCCTTCAATCTTTCCCAGCATCAGGGTCTTTTCCAATGAGTCAGTTCTTCCCATCAGGTGGCCAAAGTATTGGAATTTCAGCTTTAGCATCAGTCCTTCCAATGAATATTCAGGACTGGTTTCCTTCAGGATTGACTGGATTGATCTTCTTGCAGTCCAAGGGACTCTCAAGGAGTCTTCTCCAACACCACACTTCAAAAGTATCAATTCTTCAATGCTCAGCTTTCTTTATAGTCCAACTCTCACATCCATACATGACTACTGGAAAAACCATAGCTTTGACTAGACAGACCTTTGTTGGCAGAATTGGTTATTAAATATACATTTTCCATTCTTATGGAGCTACTCATGATTTTGGTGAGAGTAAATCTCAGCATGACTCTGAATAATTTATTTCAAATGCATTATCTGTCTGTACTAATTTATTTGATATTTATTTTTATATTACTTTAATATATGACTTATCCTCCCTGTCACAGAGTGGGTATTTATTAAATAATTGATGAATGAATGGGTATGAAATTGTCATCACTAATTAGGGTCTGAGTATACTTTGGGAGTTTGCTAGGCAGGAAGGTCTGGTGAGAGAGAAGAGCTCTGGAATTCAATCTGCAAAATAATATCCATTAAAGTCTGTTGTGTACATAGGGAAAATCAAGAAAATCCCAGTGTTTTTTTTTTAATATATGGAAAAATTTGATCATGACAATTACAAATACATTGCAAGATGTCCTGCATAATATTGGATGGCTTTTAAAAAGATACACAAACAAATCCACAGAAACTTAGAAGTGGCTACAATGCCTTTTGGTAATTGGTGGCTATTTGTCATTTAATTGTGCATTTCTACAAATATGTGTAAAAATACAGGATAAAATTGGTAATTAAAACCCAAACACTAAAGCATTATTAATGCTAAATGTTCTAAATTATCTAATTACAAAATCAAAAATTAAATTGTGCGTGGCAATGACAAATATTGTCAAATGGCTCACTCCCTACTGTTCTTGCTATTACAGAAAAGGCAGTACATTGAAATCACTGGTATCTGTTGAAAAGTATAATTGGAAAACAAAAATTCTGTTTAATCTAAGAGTATTTGAAGTAATAAACATTTCAGATTGTGATGTTATTTTAGGCATGGACTAAAGAAATTATCAAAATTCTCCAAATACTTTTGAAAATAACACATTTACACATAAGAGGAGAAACTGTCAGCCATTCAGCCTTCATTTGTCAGCAACTGGCTTCCACTCTTCCTGGTGTACTGAGGCTGGGCTGTGAGGGCACAGCAATTTTGGCTCAACATGACACATTCCGCTGGGCAATGCACACTTCACACTTACCTGTAGGGCTGTCCAAGTTTCATTAGGCTGCAGGTTGAAATCTTCTACAGATTGGCATATAGTACGTGCCAATATCCTTTTTATTGATTGGCAGTCCTCTGCTGTGTGGATATATCTGCTTAACTGTTCATCTATTGCCAAACGTGGGTGAAACCTAGTTTTTGGCTATTACATACAAAGTTACTGTGAACATTTGTATACAGCTCTTTGCTTGGACATGTGCATTCAAGTTTTAGAAAATTTGAAAAAAATATTAAGTTTCTGCTCTGAGGAAATAATATTTTCACATTAAAATTGGCAGTATTTTTAAACACTGTAAGTTTTGATTAGTATGTCTTGGGGGTAATGAATACTCCTCGACATGAGTAAACTGGATAACAATCTTCTCAAGGGCCTTTTGATAGAACTTTTAGCAAAGTAGAAATATATGCTTATCTTTTTTTCTTGAAATTCTCACAACTTCCTGAACTGTTGTGAAACTTACCCACTTATGTGCCTCTGTTTCTCACCAGTGTAAAGAGAATAATACATGATACATATCTCATAAGGTTAGTTATTATTATAGTTAGTTATCTCAAAAGGTTAGTTAGTTATTCATAGGATTAAATAAGCATTAAATAAATTAGTTGATGAGGAATGTTTTCCATACCAAAAACTTTTACTTCTTTCTTAGAATGTCTTACAGGAATTTCTTCCTCAGAAATATCTTGTTAAATATATAAAGAATGTATGTTTAAGAGTGTTCACTACAATAATATTGTTATAATGAGACATTGGAGATAACCAAATCACTTCAAAGGGATTATTAAATCAATTATGGTACATCTGTAGGAGGTAAGATAGAGAAAGGATGCAAGTGGGTGCTAGATAAGAAGGTTCTAAATCCTACCTTAGTCCTTACTAGCTGTGAAACTTGGTTAATACCCACCTTTTAAAAATTTTGTAAGGAATCAATGAGATGTTACATATTAGTTGCATAGAAGAGAACCAGGGCACAGGAAGCATACCATAAATCCATAAAACATAATATCACCATGGAATATATGCACCTATTATAAAAATACAATCAGGTCTGTATGTGTTGCCATAGGATACTCAGTATAAAAAGGTGTTTTTAATTTTTCCCCTGTATATATTATATGGGCTTCCTTGGTGGCTCAGTGGTAAAGAATCTGCCTACTAGTTCAGGAGACCCAGTTCGATCTCTGGGTGAGAAAGATCCATTGGAGAAGGAAGTGGCTCCAGTATTCTTGCCTGAGAAATCCCATGGATAGAGGAGTCTGCTGGGCTGCAGTCCATGAAGTCATGAAGAGTTGAGCGTGACAGAGCACACACATAGTTATTGTATGATGAAAGAAAGATAAAATATCCACTTCTGTGTCTTTAGACTTGGGTGTAAATGTTCATGTGTTAACTATTTCTTTATTCTCTAATTATAGGAAGGAAAAAATAGTCTTTTAGAAAAATTTTATTGATGTATAGTTGGCTTACAATGTTGTGTTAGTTTGTGGTGTATAGCAATTGATTCGGTTACACACATATATATTGTTTTTCATATTCTTTTCCATTATGGCTTTTCACAGGATATTGAATATAGTTTAGGAAGGAAACAATAGTAAAGCATATTTCAAATTTCTAATTCAAGTTTAAAAATTTTCATTACAAGTGAAAATTTCAATATGTAAAATTTTAAAACAGAAAAGACTGAAAAATCAAAGTTAAAGGAAGACTTCTTGGTCTTTGAGTACTTTGAACATGTGAATTTAAGAAATATATGTTATATATTTATGTACACAAGGAATCACAAAAGTTAAATGTTCTGTTGAAAATATTACTGTGACTGGCAATATTGACTGATTCTCATTTTATAATATTCCTGTATATTGCAATGCCTTAACATGAAAGAACAAAAATAGGAATGGTTATGCTAAAAAACTAATTTTGTTTTCTATGCTACTAAACCTCTTAGGAGCAAAAATTCCTTCATATACGGGTTGTCTAAAAGATAATTAAATAATTTTGTGAAATAAACAAACTTAGAGCCTTACTCAGATTTTATAAAGAGGTTCGTTTTCATTCATGTTGAAAAACCAAAAACAGAGCAGATGTGCATGCAAAGATAAATAAAAACACTGGCTGCTTCTCAGTAAAGGTGACAGTCTGTCGTTCATGCTAATTTATGTACGGTATAATAAGTAACCACTAAATGTAGTGGCAGGGGGAAATTTGGCTGGGATTGTTCCTTTTACGAGGCGCAACCACACTTCCTGCCCATAATTTAATTCTAATAAGGCATCCCCAGTCAAAACCCTATCACAGTGTATTTCACTGTTACCATTTTCAGACTCAAATGTAAGCTTGTCTACTCCATCAACCACTAAGAATCCAGAGATATGAGCACTAACTGACTCAATGGTATACTTAAAAACATACACCCCAAGATAGGGGATTCTGAATTTTCCAGTTCTTGGCGTATATGAGGCTCCATAGTTGACATCCAAGTTATTAAATAAGATAGGACCAGGTGTAGTCATTCCATAAGTATGAGATGCAAAAAATGCCACCATTGGTGCATATCTGTAAGTTCCTTTTGAAAAATCTGTTAGTGGAAAAAAATGGAAAGAGTTGATTTTCATGTTTTGATCTTGTTTTGTTTATATCTTTATTCTTTATCTCAGTTATAAAAAGGGTTAATAGAAGTAAAATGGTTATTCATTGGACTTAACAAGGGCACGTGTGTCTGGATGCCTGCCTCTTTTCTTGCCTGAACTACCCAAAACTGCTTAGTCTCTCTGAGACTCAGTTTCTCCACTTAGATCATGGTAGAATGACAGTAACACTCAATATATCACTCACAAAAAGGCCTCAAAGATTAATTTGTGTGTGTCTTTGATCTCTCCAGAGATGAAGGGATTCAAAGCATTTTATGATTATTATGGTATGCCAGAATGTTTTAAAGCCCCTTGGATGAATTAAAGCTGACATGATGTAGAAACAATTTTTCCTGCATGTTGTCAAACAGTTTCTGGAGGCTAAAACGGAAACCCAAGGAAATCATATGCACTATAGAGAGGTAGACAAAAGCAATCTTCTATGTAATTAATGCCAAATGTACTTACAAAGGCTGAGATTTAAAAGCAGACTAAAAAATTCACTCTTTATTATGCAGCATATTATTAAGAAAAGCCTGATTTGAAACATATTTTTGCCATCATTTTAAAGAGAATATATATTAAGCACTGCACACATTTTGTTGTGTGAAAATCAAAAATGATACACTCTGGAAGTAAATCTATAGCAACCAATACTTATGTAAGTAAATGGACAAAAGGCATCTTGCCCTACTCACTATATTTTAGCATAGTCTAAAAGCCCTCAGCCAGTCAGAACAGTATTATGACCTTCATAGAAGACGGACTGCTATACACTTACTAAAGCTTTATTTAAGGGATCAGATTTGATATGAATCAAAGATGTATTCTTGTTTGAGGACAAAAAGTTTATATATATACATATATATACACTATGTATACATATATATTATATGGTGTATATATATATAATATATATTTTCTAAGAAAGTATAATTTATATTTTCTTATGCAATATATATTTTATTTTAAGATGCACTAGAAAAAACAAGTTGGGGGATTTTTAATAAACTGCTTCTATTAAAGCAACATTGAAAATTTCAACTAGTGTATATGAATTAGTTTACCTGACAAAATCATGTATGTTATTCAGTGAATTTCAGAAGTAAAAGGAATTAATCCTCAAGTGAGTCCAGATTAAGCAGGTCTAAACATTCATTTGAAAACATTTCAAAAAATATATTTGTTTATGACACTGAGCAAATCCAAGGACACATGTACATTCTTACCTGGAGCTAAAGCGTTTTCTCCTGCCACCTTGACAGTACAGTTGTCACCAGTAAAAGGATGTCGGCAAGCACAGATAAAGCTAGTTCTTGCATTTATACATGTACCCCCATTCTGGCATGGGGATCTACTACAGTATGAATACTCCTCTGTCACTGAAAAAGAATTAAGACAAAAGAGGGTAAAAGTGACCTGTTTTTCTGTTGATGTCAAATTAGAGTTTGCAGCAGAATGGGAAAAACACTGAGTCAGAAATAGGAAAAATGCATTCCCAGGCCCAGATCACCCACCAATGCAGTCATGGGATTTCACGAAATCTCTGAACTCTCTGAGCTGCTTCTTCTGAAGCCCTTTCCTGCTTCTTGGAAGTGAGAATAATTCTATGATCCACTGCATTTATTTGTGATAAATATTAAGATTTTTGTCAACTGTAGAACTAATAGGCTATCTGGACACACAATTGAAACCAGTGTGTGATGAGGGTAATATTTCAAATCACAGAAGGAAAACAAAGTCTGTTCAATACATGGTGCTAAACTAACTGTATTTTCATAAAAATATAAATTTCATGTGCATAAAAATACTAAATGTGAAAAAATGATTACATTATAACCAAATAAACAGAATATCTTTGTTGTTTAGAAAGCTTTTTCAACACAAAACAAAACCCAGAAGCCATAAGAGAAAAATCCTGATGTTTGACCACCTAGACTCAAAACTCATTTGCAATGAAAGCCACATATTATGAAATTTCAAAGTGCTAGGTGAAGAGAAAATATTTTTTAACAGATACAACAATCTAATGACTAATATCTATAACAAAAAGTTCTGACTAATCCTCAGAAAAAAGAGTGTAACCCTGTAAAAATAGTGGCAAAGGCACAAGTAATATGAGCTGGGAAGTCAGTGAACAACTACAGTTCAAAACTTATTCAACCTCATTACTAATTAAGGAGTAACAAATTACCATCAACAACGTTTTATATCAGGTGGCAACATTTAAAAACAAAACAGTCATGCAGAAAATGAGCATTCTCCTATAATGTTGGTTAGACCTTATATTGTTGGAACCTTTGAATAGGACAATTTGACAGAATTAAAAATGTTCATTTGCTTTGAGCCAGAAATTTCTCCCAGCAGAATATATATTCCAGACACACTTGCACAAAGATAATGTTCAAGAAATTTCTTCATGATATCATTTGCACTAGTGAAAAATAGTAGGACCCCTAAATGACCACTGATAAAGGGACTTGTTCAGTGAATTATAGTATCTTTTCAGCAGAGCTTCCCTGTATCTCAGACGGTAAAGAATCTGCATGCAATGCAGGAGACCTGGGTTCCATCTATGGGTCGGAAAGATCCCCTGGAGAAGGGAATGGCAACCCACTCCAGTATTCTTGCCTGGAGAATCCCATGGACAGAGGAGCCTGATAGACTACAGTCTACAGAGTCACAAAGCATCAGACAGGACTAAGAGACTAACACTATTACTACCGCTCTCTTTTCAGCAAGGAATATTAGACAGCAGTAAAACAGTGGGATAAATCCCCAACATACTCAATTTGCTGAAGACAGTGTTTCAGTTCACTTATTAGATATAGAATAATTTCAGTTATTTAGAAAGCCTCAAGTTATAAATATGGTTATAAACGTAATACATAATGTGGAAAGAAAAGGTTGGAAGAATACATTACTGGATACAGTTACCACTATGGCTCCACCTTGTGGAAATAGTGTAAACTGTTTACAATTCACTCATTTCAAAACAAGGTCATTGATTTTTAAATTTAAGGTTATTTGCTTTAACATTTATTTCAAGAGTGAGATCTATAAATATTTTAAATACATTCTATTTCATATTTAAATAATTCAAATTCACATAAAATGTGACCAAACTGCATGCCTGTGTAATTAGAATGAAAAAAAAATTTTTTTGAAGTCTAGTTGATTTACAGTGTTATGTTATTAGTTTCAGGTGTACAGCATGATGATTCAATATTTTCATAAACTATACTCCATTTAAAGTTATGATAAGATATTGGCTATATTCTCATTTTGAAAAAATATTTAATGGATACTTGTTAAGTACAGAACCTTGTAACAAACAACTAAAGATTGGTTGGCACTGATTTGTCAATTGAAGCTATTTCTATTTTATTATACAGTCAGCTACAAATCTACTTTTGTATATCATCTGATTTGTATTTTTTTAATTTATTACTAAAATATTTAAAAAATGGTTAGATACCTTTATAAGTTCCTGTACATATCTGTGTTCAATGGGCAATTTGTCCTTGAATTAATAAAAATCAGCCTCTAAATAAAACATCATTTTCTTTTTCTTTTACATCTTTCCTTTCGATAGAATTACATAGATTCTTTTAATTGTTTGATGCTCTGAAGTTCCTGTTGAATTTGTCAGGCCTGCGTGTGTGCTTAGTCACTCAATTGTATCCAGCTCTTTGTGACCCCAGGATTGTAGCCCACCACGCTCCTCTGTCCATGGGATTTCCCAGGCAAGAATACTGGAATGGGATGCCATTTCCTTCTCCAGGGGATCTTGCTCACCCAGAGATCGAATTCATGTCCACGTTTTATAAAGGCTCATGTTGCCTTCTGCGTTCTGTGTCTTCTGCGTTGCAGGTGAATTCTTTACCCACTGAGTCATGTAATTGTACATTTGTTCCTATTTTCAATTAGAGTGTGAGCTTTTGTGAGGACAGGGCTCAGGGTTTCCACTTCTTAAACTTTGTGTCGCTACTGACTAGCACAGTGCTTGACATATAGAAGTACTAAACTGTCTTTTTAAAGACGAGTAAACAAATGGATGGAAGATTGAGTAGATGATCTCATCCTTTATCTAATGCTCTATTTCTTCTTCACTTTTTCTCAAAGGTCAGGTAGAGTTTGATTCTATGATGTTGTTGGCATGTTTTTCTAGAGACATGGAATTATTTCAAGCAAACTTTCCACAACTTCTATCTTGGGTAGAACTTCAAACTCCTTCCAGTCCATTTATTTTCTTTGATGAAGATCAGTACAATTAAGTTTGGCCAACTCAATATTCTCTCATTTTGTGCAAATAGCATGACTAATCTGTTAATATTCATTTCCCTGCTCTGAACAGAACTAAAATTCCTTTACCACTCTATTGGAATGTTTCATAAGTCTCAATTTGTTCTGGTCTTTGCTTTCTGAACCCTGATATGTGCTCAAGTTATACTTTTCTATTAATCCTATTTCCACATTTTATAAAGGCTCATGTTAAATTTGAACTGCTTGAAGAGCGCCTTACATTTTCAAAGCACTCTGTCTTTGCCAATATTTACCATTCTTTATTTTAATTGCTTGTTTAATGTCTGAACTCCATGAGAAGAGAGGTTGTGTTTAATTTACCCCTCTATCCACTTAATTTTTCTCAGTGCTCATTCAGCACTTATTCAATAGGCATTTGATGAATAATGAAGGGACACTTCATACTGATGTCTTCTACTTCTATTTTTGTTTATAGTACACCTATCACCATACATGTTTCATATAATATTTTATTTTTATTTATTACTTATTTAAATTATTTTTATTTTTAATGCTTAGTTCTAGATTAGCATCAGGATTTTATTTTTTTTATTTCATCATTTACACAGTAACATTGTGCAGGACCGATAACTCTGATCCCTGCTGAGGTCAGAATGGAGTTTCTAACAGACTTGTGAGAGGACCTCTCAGTGCCTCTGGGCAACTTTTGTCATACACAGAGGGAAGCACTATATAAATCCACCAGTATCTGCTCTAGATACTGTGTTTACACAACATTATAATTTTTCTTTATCTTTCATCCTGATGCCAATGCTAACATGTTTTCACCCTCATACTAATGTATATATTAATTTTCAGTGCTATTCAGTTTCATCATTTATCAAAACCATATCTATCAAATAAGTCGTATCCTTTCATTGCTCTTAAAACGCTTCATGTGTCCCTTTCCAACAACTTCTAGAAATGTGAACAGTTGTTTATATTACATTTTCAGATTCATTGCCTGTTCTTTAGTTTTGAACAGGCACTCATACTCTGTTCATTAGTTAGGGATGGATGGAAACATTGTTTTCAACCATCTTTACTACTTTTCCTTCAATTATCAGTTTTTATTTTGTTCTTTTAAATTCATGTCTGTTGTTATTGATCTTGTTTGTGGGATAATTTTCTCAACACTTCAAACATAATTTAAAGCTCTTTTAATCATATCAGCAATCTTTATCAAATAGATTAGCCCTGTCAGATGATTTACTCTAACACTTGTCATTATATTTATCCTAAGTCACAACTCAGAAAATGAAATGTTTTTTACTCAACATTATCATCTGTTTTTGCTTTTTTCTTTAGAGTTATAATCTTCAATCAAAAGAATATTAAAAATGGTAAAGGTACTGAAATATGTTCAACAATGTTAGTCATTAGGAAAATGTAAAATAACATCACAATTAAATACAATAATATATTATTAAAATAGTAAAATAAACAATATTGGCAATGCCAAGTGCTGACAAGATTGTGGAGCAATTAGGATTCTCATACATTTTAATGGAAATGGCAAGTGGTTGACCAGTTCTTACAAAGTTAAAACTATATTTATTTTATAACTAAGTTATGGTGCTGCTACTGTTGCTGCTCAGTCACTTCAGTCGTGTCCGACCCCATAGATGGCAGCCACCAGGCTCCCCCTTCCCTGGGATTCTCCAGGCAAGAACACTGGAGTGGGTTGCCATTTCCTTCTCCAATGCATGAAAGTGAAAAGTGAAAGTGAAGTTGCTCAGTCGCGTCCGACTCTTAGTGACCCCATGGACTGCAGCCTACCAGGCTCCTCCATCCATGGGATTTTCCAGGCAAAGTACTGGAGTGGGGTGCCATTGCCTTCTCCATAAATTATGCTACTGCTGCATAACTCAGGAGAAATGAAAACTATGCATGCACAAAAACCTGTATGTATGAATGTAAACCTGAATGTTTATAGCAGCTTTATTTATAATCACCCCAAACTGTAAACAGCCAAAACATCCTTCAATTGCTAAATGGGAAAACAAACTGTAGATCCATCCATACAATGAATCACACTACTTGGTGATGAAAAGGAAGACATGCAACAAAGTATCTCAAATATACCAGGTGAAAGAAGCCAGGCTCAAAAGCCTACATAGCATGAAAGATAAAGAAAAGTTATAATGTTGTGGTAGACATAGTATCTAGAACAGATACTGGTGGATTTGTATAATGTTTTACATGATTTAATGTAAAAGATACTCTGCAAAAGATAAAAGGGTAAGGGGAGAAAACATATCACTGTTGACAGTGACTTGGAGTAGAGGCAGATTTGATTAAAAAGGTACATAAGAGAATTTGAGGGTGTGATGGAACTGTTCTCCATCTTGACTTTTGTGGTGATTACATGACTACCCATCTGTCAGAATTCACAGACTGCATGTCAAAAATAGTGAATTAAAGAAAAAAAAAAAAAGCATTGAATTTAACTCCATGTAAATTATAGCAAAAATAAACAGATATCTCCCCAACATTTTTATTTCTATTATTTTGTTTGTTTGCACAGGTCCTCCTTCTACATCATTATGTCTTTTTTTAATCTTTTGTTTTTTCTTAAAGACTTTGATTCAGAGGCTCATGTACTTTTCTGGTTCTGATTACACCTTTTTCTCTCTCCCATGTTTCTATCTTCAGTTCTCTACTTTTTCTCTAACTACCCAATTTAATTCTGTGGCCTCAACTATCACCTCAGTGCAATAATTTCCAATTTTTACCTAAAAACCCTCTTCTGGTTCCAGACCTACATTACTCATTGACTTTTGGACATTTCCATAGGGATAGAGGTGGCTCAGTGGTAAAGAATTCGCCTACCAATGCAGGTGATCTTCCCAACCCAATTGGGAAGATCCCCTGGAGGAGGGTGTGGCAACCAACTCCAGTATTCTTTCCCGGAAAATTTCATGGACAGAAGAGCCTGGCAAGGGGCAGTCCATGGGGTCACAAAGAACCGGACATGACTGAGTGGCTGGGCATGCAGAAGCTCACACACACATGCACACAGGGATAGAGAGCTTTAAACTAAGGTATCACAGACTAAACTCTTCCCATGTGCATCTGTACTTCCTTCTTAACCTTTCTATTTCCATTAATGGAATGACTGACTTCTTATCACTGATACTTTATTTAAATGTTGGTGTTATTTTTATTCTAAGTTCTTGTGTTTCCAATTGGCTGTTTTCTGCTAAATACATATTCACATTTAACTAACATTCCCAGTTTTCATTTTGTTCCTTTCTCTATCACCTATTGAGGTCTTAATATATTCAAGTCAGGATAGTTGTAATTTTGTGACTGATCTGTGAAAGAACTTAGAATAAATCTTAATCATGCACACACATGATGATGCTATCAGTCAGTTCAGTTGCTCAGTCATGTCCAACTCTTTGTGACCCTGTGAACTGCAGCATTCCAGACTTCCCTGTCTGTCCATCACTAACTCCTGAAGCTTGCTCAAACTCAAGTCAATTGAGCTGGTGATGCCATTCAACCATCTCATCCTCTGTCATCCCCTTTTCCCCCTACCTTCGATCTTTCCCAGCATCAGGGTCTCTTCCAATTAAAAGGGTCTTTTTCACCTGTTCTTTGCATCACGTGGCCAAAATATTGGAGCTTCAGCTTCAGCATCAGTCCTTCTAATGAATATTCAGGGCTGATCTCCTTGCAGTCCAAGGGAATGCTCAAGAGTCTTCTCCAACACCACAGTTCAAAGGCATCAATTCTTCAGCACTCAGCTTTCTTTATGATCCAACTCTCACATCTATACATGACTACTGGAAAAACCATAGCTTTGAGTAGATGGACCTTTGACGGCAAAGTAATGTCTCTGCTTTTTAATATGTCTGGGTTGACCATAGCTTTTCTTCCAAGGAGCAAGTGTCTTTTAATTTCATGGCTGCTGTCACCATCTGCAGTGATTTTGGAGCTCAAGAAAACAAAGTCTGTCACTGTTTCCATTGTTTCCCCATCTATTTGCCATGAAGTGATGTAACCCGATGCCTTGATCTTCATTTTTTGAATGCTGAATTTTAAGCCATCTTTTTCACTCTCCTCTTTCACTTTCATCAAGAGGCTCTTTAGTTCCTTTTCACTTTCTGCCATAGGGTGGTGTCATCTGCATATCTGAGGTTATTGATTATCTTACACTCTTGCTCAAAAATCTTTCATTGTTACTAAAAGAATGAATTTAAACATATGATACTCCACACAGGGTATAAATGGTTGATTTAATGAATGCTCAGCCTAAAATTACCTCTTTCATGAGATTTGCCCAAACATTCAGTTCTTAATAGACACTAAACTCTTAAGATAATAAACTCCTATAACCCTCATTTAGTGCTTAGCATATGCTGTGACATGTCTCTCTTCTTTCATGTTCAAAACAGCTATATCAACATGGTGTTCAGAAGCACATGGAAAAAATTTTTAAACATAAAACATAACAACGAAATACCACATTACTCTATAGGTACATCTTCCACTGTCAACTTGTGTTACAACAAAATTACAAAGTTTTCTTTATATTCCCATTGCCTGCAGAGTTTACTATTTTTCCAGAAATCGAGCCCTATCCCATGATTTTATTTACTAATACTACACTTGGCTCCCTATTCACATTCAGCACATCCCACAGTACTCTGATTCTCTACCTTCCTTTACTTTTTATTTTATGCATAACATTTATCACCTTTTACCAGACTGTATAATTTACATTTTTACTTATCTTTCTCTATCCCTGGTAGAGTGTAAGCTCCAAAAAATAGGAATTTAAAAAAATGTATGTATTCCAAACGTCTATAAAAGTACCTGATTTTATTGGCACTTAATATTTGTGCAGATACCTCTTGAATCTATTATAAATATCCCTGAAAATTTTTAAATTTAACACTTGTTTAAGATTATAAAGTCTAGAAAAGAGTTCTTAAGGGACTGTTGATTATAAAAATGATATCCTTTTTTGTAAAAGGTAGATGTGTATTTTAATTTCTACATGACTGGCAAAATGAGACTCAATAATTTTCTTTCACTGACTTCTTTAGTTCTCCAAACACTGTATAATAAATTTTGGGGTAATTAGTTTGAGAGGTGAAGATACTTGAGTTTACATTAACCAATTATATCAACAAAACAAAATGCCATGTTATATTTCCCCTGAAACAGTGATGTTCAAAATAAGTACGTTTGAATAATTCAAATTAAATTTATAATAAAATACTTATTATTTCTCTTAAAATATTTCCTATTATTTAAAACCAAATAGTGTTTATTATTAAACATCCCAACTAGTCACTCTGGGACCATGAGAAAATATTAATACTTACTATTTCTGAGAAATAATACTGAGAAAATACTTATTATTTCTTTTCAGATCCACTTTGAAGCTGTGCATAGTAAAACTGGCAATTACAAACTTTTGGGGTGTGTTTTTCAAATTTTTTGTGCAGTTAACATATGGCTTAACTATTTTTTTATGTTGCAATTTTTTGTTAAGATGCGAGAATCATGTCCACTCAGACAGCTGTGCAACATGCTCACAATTTGTGACTTAATAATCCCAACAGATTATTCCTCGTGTTTGACAATGAGTACAACACAAAATAATACTACAGTGTCAGGTGCAGTTTTGAATTTATAGTGTTGTTAGCACCAGTGGAAAGACATCCATTCATTGTATTTAATCACAGGGCAGTTAATAATTAGATCTGGTGTAAAATCTTTGGTGTCAAAGAAACAATTAGTTGTTGATAAATAGCTCCTGTGCTTCTTGTTAGGAGACTAATCTTAGCATATGTAGTGACTATGTAAATGAATCCTGGTATCCTGTCCCATTTATTTTTTATCGTCAGATGCATGTGTTATAAATTTTGGCTCAGATGAGAATGTCAAGCACATAGCATTCTGACTGTTCACCTTTAGATTCCATGGTCACTTTATTGCAAGACATGAGGCAGGAAAGAATTGTTAATTTTGCCAGCATCTTCTCTTCAACTGTCATCCTTCCATACACAGGGGAATCCTCTGAAAAGCTAGGGGATTCTTTTCTTCTTCTTGGGAACAATGAACAAAAACTACTTCATTTAATATTCTCTTCAACCCTGCTTTATTGACACAAACTGGGGATGCTATCCGCAGAAGACAGGCTTGCTAACCAACTCTGGCATGGAGAATATCTTTAAGATCATGAGCAGAAAAGAGTTTATATAGCAGGCCTGAGACTGCTACCTTTAGAAATGCTGACTTTCAAGGATTTGCCCTTGATCCATATCTGGGAACTTGGCTTCTCTAATTAAAAAGTGTCTTCATAGTGCCCTGACTCATTGTACAAATGATATGTTTTAGGCTGAACTTCTGCTTTCCTTTTAGAGTTTTGATATGTGCTCAGCAGAGGGTGCCTACATGACCAGCCCTGTTTAAGATGAAAGTCTGTGTCCCCTACAAACTCATATGAGGAATTTCTAACTCCCAAAGGGATGGTATTAGGAGATGGGGCCTGTGGAGGCATTTAGGTATTTAGGGTGGAGCCTTCATGAGTAGGATTAGTGCCCTTTTAAAAGGGACCCCAGAAAGCTCTCTCCCTCCTTCCCTTTCTGTCATGTGAGAAGAAAAGAAGTTGAGTCTGCAGTCCAGAAGAGGGCTTTCATCAGAAACTGACCATGCCAGCCTGATCTCAAAACTGTGAGAGGTAAAGTTCTATTGATTATAAGCCACCTTACTTATGGTACTTGTCATAGCAGTATAGCAGTGTAAGCTGACTAAGACAAGCCCCAGTAAAAACCTTAGGAGTTGGATACCTGGTGGACTTCTCTGGGCAGAATAATTGCATGTTACTGCATGTTTTGGTGACTGGAAAACAAAAGATCCCACACAGAAGTGGGACCCCCTTATAGGAGGGAGAGAGCCTAAGAAAGCCTATGCTGGATTTCTCCAGATTCTGCCTGGGTCCTTTTCCCTTGCTGATTATATCATGCATCATTTCACTATAATAAAACTTAGCTATGTGTGTAGCTATTTTCTGAGTACCATAGTGCTTCCAGCATATTGGCAAACTTGTGTGACATTTTGTATATGTTATGAAACACATTGTAAACTAAATTCAAGCAGCAATCCTTCAAAATAATTAGCTTATATTCACTATTTTGTATAGAAGTCAACTTATCCTGAGGCATATGTGAGAATGATTACTTTTTATAACATGGAAAAGCATATCAAGAGCTGAAATACCATGGAGAAAACTCATTAAAACTTCTGCAGATCTCTTTTAGTGCTTGAAATGCACAAGCATTTTTATACATTTAAGCCTTTACATTTTTAATCTTGTTCTTTTTGACTTATTGTTATGTGATAAGCATAAGTTCATTTATAAACATGTTGAGTTTAAAACAGTGAGACTTATAAATTAAAAGTAGAACAATGGAATACCATGAGCATTTAAATTATGTTGATACATGGAAATAATTACATATAAAATATTAAGTGAAAATATTAAAGAAAATAAAATATAAACATTGAATATAGCTGAGAAAATTTTATCATATAGTCATAACCATGTTAATAATTCACTGTGTTCCAGTTGATTTCTTTGATCCTTAAAATAAACTTTGTAAAGTAGATATGTTATTCTAATTTTATAAATGAGGAAACTAAGTTTTAGGAAAAAAGACTTATTACAAATAAGTCTTGCTAGGCAATTCAGTGCTTCTTAGTCATCCACAACTGCCTCTATGCTGTGTCACAAAATTTATAAGTGATTTTAAAGTGATATAACAGTTAAATGTTCACTAGTTTCTTATTTTTCTCTTTTAAACTGCTTATATTCACAGCAATGATCATTTTAAAAGTTGTGTATCATATACTACCAAACCTTTTACAAAATCTTTCTTAAAAAGAGTAACTAAAGTGATCATGATGAATAAGAGGTTTATTAAGGAGAGTTAAATATACCTGGTAAATACAGGGGAAATAGTTAAAGTAGAAAGCCAGTGGTCTCACGAGCGGAGGACACAGCCTCAGCCATGCTGCTGACATTGTTACTACAGGATTCAGCTTCTCTTGGAAGGCAAGCAGCCAAACTCTGTAGGGACAAGTCTGCCAATTGTACAAACAAATCTTCAAAGTGAAATAAAATCCTCTTGATGTCTATTGGACTATTGTTTAGAAACAAATCAAATATGTAGGGATTCAACCAGAACAGTTTATCAGCATTGGCCTAGGAGGAATCATAGTTAGCATAACTGAATGTGGAAATGGCTCAGAAGGAAGTGAGGGGAAGAGGACTCTGAATTTTACCTGCCATTGCATCAGCACCAAGAAGATCTTGTGAATAACCAATGGCAACTTTCAATTACAACTGCCCACTGGCCATTATCATGGAAAAGCTACACTGAAAAACACCCACTTACCTCTCTCTGATCAGAAGCAGAAATAAGTGACAGTATTTGGATTCTCAAGAAATCAAACTCCCTGGGAGTATCAACGCTGGTCATATGGAATATTCAGATATGGCCAGACTCTGAAGCAGGTATGATGCATCAAACACAAGCAGAAGGAAGAGAAAGGCAGGTGAACACACTTCAGAGTCTACTTGAGTACCGTGGTTCAGCTGAGGCCTGTGTCCAACAGACCAGGAGTCAGGCTCTCTCACTTACAAGGCATGACCTTAGGCAGAGGGTTAGTTTACTCATCTTCAAAATAAGAATAATGATAGCTACCTCATAAATATCAAATGAAGGAACATATGTAGAATAGTTTGAATAGAGCCTGGGATGTAGTAAGTGTTATTAAATAGTATCCAATATTACATCATTGTAGTATTTCTATTACTAGGCTTCAAAGGAGGTTATCAGTTATTAAGATTAAACAGAAAAAGACTCACAGACATAGAAAACATTTATGGTTACTAAAGGGGAAAAAGGTAGGGAGGAGGGGTAAATGAGGTTTCAATTAACATACATATACTACTATATATAAAATAGATAAACAGCAAGGACCTACTGCCATATTTTATAATAACCATAAGGGGAAAGAATCTAAAGAAGAACATATAAAATCTAGAAAAGAATATAAAGAAGAATATATGTGTGTCTAACTGAATGCTGTGTTGTACACCTGAAACTAAAAATATATTATAAATCAACTATGCTTCATTAAAAAAATTAAATTAAAAAAAGTATGTTTATGTGGTTTTTATTCCTGAAAATTGTATTTATTCTGCAAATGATAGTGGTTATTACCTGAATAATATTGTGAAAGTTTTAAAATGATGATAAATTACCTTCTGGCATTAGGTAAGGGAATAATGTGGATGGACTATATTTATCATATCATAGCAAAGGTCAAAGAAACACAGTCAAATTTAAGCAGTGTTTCAGTGTGCCTGACAGCTTGTATCAAAGAAAGTAGTATATTTTGCAATTGGTTTATTCTTATAGGAGAATTTAGCCTGAATCCACTGGTTTTATTACCTTACATATACTTTAGCTGCTCAGCTGTCCAATGAATGCCACTAGTCTCATGGCTCATAGAAGCAGAGCTGGCTTAATGAACATGTGTATCTATGCATTCACTTGAAAGGGCCCCACATATTATGTTGCTGCTCCTGCATAAAGTGAATATCTACCCCACATATGAAATTAGGCCAATAAATCTTCATTGCCCTGACATCATTATGGGTTATCTTTACAAAGATAAAATAAAGAACTTTTAATTAATTATTAATTTTAGGTCTATAAAAATTCTACTTACAGTAAATAAAGAAACCAGAAGCAATTATATAAAGGCATCAGTAAAAAAAGAATCAATACTAAGTTAATTATTAGCCCATTAATATACTGGTATATAAATACTCAATGCAATTTTTATAAGCTCCTAGCATGTATTCTTTACAATGAAAGAATATGAAACTTTGTTAGTTTTTTAATTTTCTATTGAATTTTGAAGCTATTTAAATTTATTGTTGCTGTGTAGATACGGGTATTTTTTTGATTTAAGGGGGAAAAAGACATGGCTTACCTGGTGTATGATCACACATCCTATGGAGCTTAACAAACTCATTTGCAATGTCCACAGAGGAAAGACCAAGGATTAAAATAATATGGAGGAAGAACAACTCATTTTTCCTAAAATTATTTTTATGAGAACATCTTGTATTGAAACACTGCCTTTTCTTGGAAATATGTAAAGCCTAAATAATTGTTCTGTGATCCCATAGGGTAAGATTAGTTTTCCTGAGTCAGATTAATTTGAAAGGAGTCATACATAAATAAGTACAATAGTTTAAATAGTGAAGAGATATTTCAACTTTGTATTATTCTGTGATTTTTAATATTATCAGAACATTCAGAGATAAAACATGAAGGGTCATATTATTCTAGGATAATGATTACCCTTTTGTAATTAAAAAACAGTAAAATACAAAATTCATCCAAAAGAGTGTATAATTAAACAGCAGACTCGTATGAGAGGTACACTGCCATTTCTTTTAGGAAGAGTATTCTTTTCATTGTGAAAATATCATTTAATGTTACTCATATGCCAAACATCTCAGTAAAACACTTCTTTCATACAGAGAGACTATTAAGTAGTTTATATGCACTACAATAAGTTCCTCTTTCCTCTCAAATGTATGCTTCTCCTCTGGTGTTTATAATATTTGTCAATGGTACTTCTAGCTTCTCATTTCCCAAGTGTAAAACCACAGAATATTCTACTTTTCTCCCCTTCCCAAGTGCCATGCATTCAGGCTGTGAATGGCTCACATATTTTTATTTTTATTTTTTTTACAATGATCCAGTCTGCAACAGATACAGTCTGGGACTAGATATTTCTGCTAATAAGCTCAGCAAAATACCTATTGCAATTCCATCACATGAATGGAAGAATTGAGATGCAGAGAGGTGAACTTACTCAAGGCTACACAGACATACTGAAACAACTAGGACTGGAATCATGTGTTGTTGTTCCTTAGACCATTAATTTTCCCACTATGTTTTCGTTTCTGCAGAGAGGAGCTACCCCAAGTCCGATATTAAGAGGGGCGGCCAATAGGAGCTACCCCACGTCCGAGGTCAGGGGCTGCGGCCGAGAGTGCCAGGCTGCAACGACGCAGGAGCGGCAGAGAGGAGCTAAGCCCCACCCAAGGCCAGGGGTGGTGGCAGGGAGCTACACCACGTCCGAGGAGCGGTGGCTGCGCTTCGCAGGAGGGCTGAGAGGAGCCACTCCACGTTCAAGGTCAGGAGGGACGGTGGTGAGGACATACCCCTCATCCAAGATAAGGAGCAGCAGCAGCCTTGAAGAGATACCCCACGTCCAAGGTAAGAGAAACCCAAGTAAGATGGTAGGTGTTGAGAGAGGGCATCAGAGGGCAGACACACTGAAACCATAATCACAGAAAACTAGTCAATCTAATCACATGGACCACAGCCTGGTCTAACTCAATGAAACGAAGTCATGCCCTTTGGGGCCACGGAAGATGGGCGGGTCATGGTGGAGAGGTCTAACAGAATGTGGTCCATTGGAGAAGGGAATGGCAAACCACTTCAGTATTCTTGCCTTGAGAACCCCATGAACAGTATAAAAGGCAAAATGATAGGATACTGAAAGAGGAACTCCCCAGGTCAATAGGTGCCCAATATGCTACTGGAGATCAGTGGAGAAATAACTCCAGAAAGAATGAAGGGATGGAGCCAAAGCAAAAACAATACCCAGCTGTGGATGTGACTGGTGATAGAAGCAAGGTCCGATGCTGTAAAGAGTAATATTGCATAGGAATCTGGAATGTCAGGTCCATGAATCAAGGCAAATTGGAAGTGGTCAAACAGGAGATGGCAAGAGTGAACGTCAACATTTTAGGAATCAGCGAACTAAAATGGACTGGAATGGGTGAATTTAACTCACATGACCATTATATCTACTACTGTGAGCAGGAATTCCTTAGAAGAAATGGAGTAGCCATCATGGTCAACAAAAGAGTCCGAAATGCAGTACTTGGATGCAATCTCAAAAATGACAGAATGATCTCTGTTCGTTTCCAAGGCAAACTATTCAATATCACAGTAATCCAAGTCTATAACCCAACCAGTAATGCTGAAGAAGCTGAAGTTGAATGGCTCTATGAAGACCTAGAAAACCTTTTAGAACTAACACCCAAAAAAGATGTCCTTTTCATTATAGGGGACTGCAATGCAAAAGTAGTCAAGAAACACCTGGAGTAACAGGCAAATTTGGCCTTGGAATATGGAATGAAGTAGGGCAAAGGCTAATAGAATTTTGCCAAGAGAATGCACTGGTCATAGCAAACACCCTCTTCCAACAACACAAGAGGAGACTCTACACATGGACATCACCAGATGGTCAACACCAAAATCAGATTGATTATATTCTTTGCAGCCAAAGATGGGGAAGCTCTATACAGTCAACAAAAACAAGACCAGGAGCTGACTGTGGCTCAGATCATAAACTCCTTATTGGCAAATTCAGACTTAAATTGAAGAAAGTAGGGAAAACCACTAGACCATTCAGGTATGACCTAAATCAATTCCTTATGATTATACAGTGGAAGTGAGAAATAGATTTAAGGGACTAGATCTGATTGAAAGAGTGCCTGATGAACTATGGACAGAGGTTCGTGACATTCTACAGGAGACAGGGATCAAGACCATCCCCATGGAAAAGAAATGCAAAAGAGCAAAATGGCTGTCTGGGAAGGCCTTACAAATAGCTGTGAAAAGAAGAGAAGTGAAAAGCAAAGGAGAAAAGGAAAGATATAAGCATCTGAATGCAGAGTTCCAAAGAATAGCAAGAAGAGATAAGAAAGCCTTCCTCAGCAATCAATGCAAAGAAATAGAGGAAAACAACAGAATGGGAAAGACTAGACATCTCTTCAAGAAAATTAGAGATACCAAGGGAACATTTCATGCAAAGATGAGCTTGATAAAGGACAGAAATGGTATGGACCTAACAGAAGCAGAAGATATTAAGAAGAGATGGCAAGAATACACAAAACTACTGTACAAAAAAGATCTTCATGACCCAGATAATCACGATGGTGTGATCACTCACCTAGAGCCAGACATCCTGGAATGTGAAGTCAAGTGGGCCTTAGAAAGCATCACTACGAACAAAGCTAGTGGGGGTTATGGAATTCCAGTTGAGCTATTTCAAATCCTGAAAGATGATGCTGTGAAAGTGCTGCCCTCAATATGCCAGCAAATTTGGAAAACTCAGCAGTGGCCACAGGACTGGAAAAGGTCAGTTTTCATTTCAATCCCAAAGAAAGGCAATGCCAAAGAATGTTGAAACTACTGCACAACTGCACTCATCTTACACGCTAGTAAATAATGCTCAAAATTTTCCAAGCCAGGCTTCAGCAATACGTGAACCATGAACTTCCAGATGTTCAAGCTGATTTTAGAAAAGGCAGAGGAACCAGAGATCAAATTGCCAATATCCGCTGGATGATGGAAAAGCAAGAGAGTTCCAGAAAAACATCTATTTCTGCTTTATTGACTATGCCAAAGCCTTTGACTGTGTGGATCACAATAAACTGTGGAAAATTCTGAAAGAGATGGGAATACCAGACCACCTGATCTACCTCTTGAGAAACCTATATGCAGGTCAGGAAGCAACAGTTAGAACTGGACATGGAACAACAGACTGGTTCCAAATAGGAAAAGGAATATGTCAAGGCTGTATATTGTCACTCTGCTTATTTAACTTATATGCAGAGTACATCATGAGAAATGCTGGGCTGGAAGAAACACAAGCTGGAATCAAGATTGCTGAGAGAAATATCAATAACCTCAGATATGCAGATGACACCACCCTTATGGCAGAAAGTGAAGAGGAACTCAAAAGCCTCTAAAGGAAGTGAAAGACGAGAGTGAAAAAGTTGGCCTAAAGCTCAACATTCAGAAAACTAAGATCATGGCATCTTCCCATCACTTCATGGGAAATAGATGGGGAAACAGTGTCAGACTTTATTTTTCTGGGCTCCAAATCACTGCAGATGGTGATTGCAGCCATGAAATTAAAAGACGCTTACTCCTTGGAAGGAAAGTTATGACCAACCTAGATAGCATATTGAAAAGCAGAGACATTACTTTGCCAACAAAGGTCCGTCTAGTCAAGGCTATGGTTTTTCCTGTGGTCATGTATGGATGTGAGAGTTGGACTGTGAAGAAAACTGAGCGCAGAAGAATTGATGCTTTTGAACTGTGGTGTTGGAGAAGACTCTTGAAAGTCCCTTGGACTGCAAGGAGATCCAACCAGTCCATTCTAAAGGAGATCAGTCCTGGGTGTTCTTTGGAAGGAATGATGCTAAAGCTGAAACTGCAGTACTTTGGCCACCTCATGCGAAGAGTTAACTCATTGGAAAAGACTCTGATGCTGGGAGGGATTGGGGGCAGGAAGAGAAAGGGATGACAGAGGATGAGATGGCTGGATGGCATCACCGACTCGATGGACATGAGTTTGAGTGAACTCCAGGAGTTGGTGATGGACAGGGAGGCCTGGCATGCTGCGGTTCATGGGGTCACAAAGAGTCGGACACGACTGAGCAACTGAACTGAACTGAACTGAATATTACTTTTACATTATTCATATCCATCTCCTCTGATTCTGCTACCTCTTCCCAAGATCTGGTTCTTATGATTTTGCCAATAATGTCCTACTCTAATTTCATGCTACACACAATTGCTGGCTTCATGCTCCTGAGACAGAGTTCTCACCATACCCCAACCCTCTGCTCGAAATATCCAAAGACCACTCTTTACAAAATCATGTCTACCTGCCTGGAATGTGTCTCCCAAAATTTATAGGTTGAAATATAACCCCCACTGTTGATGATAGGAGGTGGGACCTTTGGAGGTGCTATGGAGATGAGGGTTGTGCCCTCATGAATGGGATTAGTGTTCTTATCAAAGAGATATCACAGGCTCCCTCACCCCTTCTCCCATGTGAGGATACAGCTAGTGATTACCAGAACCAAGTGAACAAGGAAAAGGGCCCTCACCAGATTGTTACTATGCTGGCACTTTAATTTTAGTTTCCCCAGCCTCTACAATGTTGAGAAGTAAATTTCTGTTGTTTATAATTTACCCAGTCTGTGGAATTTTGTTAAAGCAGCCCAAAGGGACTAAGATACTTAGCTTGTCATTCAAGGCCTTCTATCATCAGCCCAAACTGAATCCCTGCTCACTGTACATTCACTGGGCCAGTCATTCAACAGATATACACTGAGTTCCTATGACACACCAAACATTTCGCCACATAACACCAAAATGAACAGAACACAATCTAGTCTTATTCATCAAGGAGCTCATTGTCTAATAAATTCCTTTAATTACCTATGCAAGAAAATGTTCTACAAGGGCAAGCTTGATCTTTTTATTGGGGGCCTGTCAGAAAAAAAGACATATAGAACAAGTATTTACACTATAAGCATTTGTTTTGTATTGATAACTGCTTTACACAGGATGAAATAAGATTCAAATAATGTATCAGAGATCTTTGAATTACTTAACTATTTATCCAAGCTCAGTTAAGTGCCAAAGATTATGATCTTGCTAAACCATGCATATGTACTAAATAAACTTAAATAGGAAAATGATTAAAAGTTATTTTTTTGATAATAGCTTACCAGGAAGTAGAATGTTGTCTGTGTTTCTTTGGGCCCGGCCTATCTGGACAGTTGTCAGGTTCACTGTTGTTTTAAGAGTATTTGGTTTCTTCAGTGATGCTTTTATCTGCTTCTGTGACTTGACAATATTTGCAAGACTACTGGACAATGATTGATTTATATACCAAGTTAAATTAGATAGGGCAATTTGAGTTTTTATTTCAATTACTGATTCCACATATTCTGTCAGACTTGTCTGAAGAAGTTGTATATTTGGTAGGGAATCTTTTATCCTCTTGGGTATGGTAGCATTCAGTTCTGATATACTTCTAGAAGCATCATGACATGTTGTTACTACTTCATAGAGAGTCTTGTTAATTAAAGATAA
This sequence comes from Bos indicus, assembly GCF_029378745.1. Taxonomy (NCBI): domain Eukaryota; kingdom Metazoa; phylum Chordata; class Mammalia; order Artiodactyla; family Bovidae; genus Bos; species Bos indicus. Next base: position 35,467,325 of record NC_091765.1, read on the forward strand.
ATTAATAGAAAGATGGATGGATTTTGCTTCCAGTGCTTTAAATCTGGAATTTAATACCTGCAGTTGTAGAGCCTGGTTGCTCTCATTTGTAGCTGCACTGTCTTTTTTTAGTGAAACATAGTAAGGTGTGAGCATCTTGGTCACTTTAGACTCAATGCCTTGCAACCGAGTTTCAAAATTTTTGGAAATTTTTGTGGCTGAGAGTATTTTTTCCTCCAGATGACTTATATTTTGCTGGAATTTTATCACTTGGGAACTGGTTTCATTGAACATTTTGGAAATCTTTTGAAAGTTGGATGGCCTTAGTTTTTCATCTTTAGGAATATATGCAAGGGCCTTGGCAACTTGCAGAACAAAGTTATATCTCTGACTGTCATTGACCAAAATCTGAATAGAGTCATTCAAATGTTGGAATTGAGAAATAAATGTCAATATAGTGTCCATATTTTGGGTACATTTATGATGGATCTCAGGATTATACTTTATTATATTTAAAGTTTCTTTTAATACATAGTTGTCTTGAATGAAATCAATGGCATCATTTACAATGGTTATTGTCTTATTTAGACCATCTTCCATTTCTAAGGCATGTTCATCAATACGTCTCTCTAAGGCATCCCCACGACTCTGTACTTCATTTCTAAGTAAGTTGTATCTTCTTGTAAGTTCTTTGGTAAGTACGTTAAGACTGTTAACAGCACTAGTCAGACTTTCCACTTTTTTCTTTGTAGCTACTACTTCCTTTGGTTGTTCGTAAGTCATTGTCTCTCTCAAGGATGCTCCCTGCTCAAGCAAGGGTTGAAGAATCTCCATATCATAAGTCAAATCATTTAGTTGCTCATTCATTTTGTCCATTTTATTGTCCATTGGAAAGAGAAACTCAATCAATGTTTGGTTTAAAACTTGTAAATTCTCTTCTGTGTCCTTAATTTGAACTTTAAAACCATCTCTGTACTTGGATAACATGTCTTCACATTCCTCCCTGACAGATTCTTTCTCCATCTCCAAAGCAAGGGTAAGATTGTTTATCTTGCTGTCTTGGGCATGCAGATCATCAGATATCTGCAACAACATCAAACCTTGTTTCTTTATATTCTGATGTAGAGTAGATACGTATTCAGTGAAGTTATTGCTAACTGATACAGGAATTGGAACAGTCTTCTGATTTGATACTTGTTCAGTTGATAAAAGATGCTCTTGCACTTCCTTCATTTTAGAAAGGGTCTTGTTGAGGGATTCATAATACAGAATTCTACTGGAGCGCTCCTGTTCTAGAGCATCTTCTAAACGAGTCTGCTTTGCTTCTAGTTCTTTAACAGGCTTCTCACACATAAGGGTCATTTCTTGTCTTATATTTACAATGTGATCTTTCAGGTCCAGTATATCAATTGAAGTAGGCCTATTTTCTTGCATTAAAACAGACTTTTGCTGGACTGCTACTGAAATTACAGATTCATTAACTTGTTGAATTATTTGTCTGACATTTTCAAGTTCCTTGGAGACAGTTGATATAGTCTTGAAGAGCTGCGCTACGGTCTCTTCTATGTCATTTTGAAAAATTTTAAATTGTTCTCTTACTATTTCTTTTACCAGATCATTAATGCTTTTGGACTTTAGGCCTGGAGAAAGAAATAAGAAACAACAGTAAATGACATAGATTTTAACTGTGTAAACTTTTATATCTCTAAAAAGATAAAAGTTTGTGACTAAACATTAATGACATGAAATAAAAATATTTCTTGACTACATTTGCTTATGAAATTTTAAAAAATTACTGGCATTCCTACAAGATGATCACTTCTTAATTGGTAAGTCTGAGGGGGAAAAAATCAGTTGCAGGTAGTACACACTAGAACTGTAGAATTAAGTTTCTTTGGACAAAAAGACATGAAGGAAATACGATGGACTTCAGTGAACAGACCCTTGTATGCAATGATTCTAGCCTTAGTTTTATATGAAAATAAATGGTTTGGGGCTTTCTGCCTTAGTACCTGGTGTTAGCTCGTGACTTTCTAGTACAGTTGACCCTTGGACAAAGCAGGGATTGGGGCACCAGCCCTCTGCACAGCCAAAACTCCACATATTATCTGTAGTGGCCCTCCATTATATCCAAGATTCTTCTGAATCCATGATGGCTCAGTGGTAAAGGACCTGCCTGCCAAAGCAGGAAACATGGTTTGATCCCTAGGTCAGGAAGACCCCCTGGAAAAGGGAATGGCAATTCACTCCAGTATTCTTAGCTGGGAAATCCTGGTGTGCTACAGTCCATGGGGTCATAAAGGAGTTGGACATGACTGAGCAACTAAACAACAAATCTCCGAATCCACAGTTCCACATCCTTAGATTCAACCAACTGACTGTGGATTGTGAGGCACTGTAGTATGTACTACTGAAAAAAGTTTGCTTATGTTTATGTAAGTGGGCCCAGGAGATTCAAACCTATGTTGATAAAGGGTCAACTGTAATTAGGTTTCAGAGCTTGTATTTTGTGCTTCTAAAACTTAATATGTTGACTGCAGAAAGAAATTTCATGAGGTTCCCAAATGAGGAGTAGTAAGAAGTAATAATCACAAAATTCAACAATAGTTCATAATAACAATGAAATAAAAATAATGAGATGTTTGGGGAACCACAAAACTAAGTCAAATGAAGACAGAAATTTAAGATATACATGACCTATCATAACATGATGTTAATTCTTTTTTAGGTGATTTTATTTATTTAATTTTAGTTTGATAATTCTGTACTTAATTTTTTTATTGAAGTATAGTTAATTTATAATATCATTACATTAATGCTTAACAAAAAGGGGAGAGTTTATTAACTTGCCATTAATAAAGTACATGTTAATACTTCCCTTTTAGAAAGAACAGATTGATCACAAGCCAGAATTATGGACATTCAAAAAGCAGCATTAAAAAAAAGGGAAAAGAGGAAAAAACTCTTGAACTATTCAGAATCATTTAAAACAGGAAATAAATATTTTTAAAATGTAAAAACAGACAAACCAGTTACATACAAAAACAGAAAGTGGGAAAACTAAAACATATTTGAGGCATATTTATAGTATGTGGCAATGAAACAGATATAAATGGAAGATATGTCCATTCAAATCCAACAAGTAGCCAACATTTATAATGCAAAATACAGGCAACATATTACAAAGTATTTTAAATTGAAGGTCTGAACTATGGAGTATTGTGAAACAAGTTATGGCTACTATGAGGACTATTCAAGAAAAATAATTAGCAAATAAAAATATATAGTCTTTACATGTCTCTATTTTGTAAGCAAGTTTAAAAAAGTAAGTTGCTTGAGAGGCTTACATAAAACATATTGTGAAAGAACAATTATATCAAATGGAATGATGTATTGCTTGAGCATCTTGATACTTGGTAATTAATGTGGTACAAAGACAAAGCTGTGAATGGATAAATATTTCCTTAGAAATCCTAAACACTAAAGATGAATGTTGTTAATAGATCTTTTAGGCTTTAGGATTTCTAGAGCACAAAATTTACACTTCTAAACCCATTGGACACTGAAATAAACATAGTCTAAAAACTGTAAGTAAGTGAAAATCAACTTGTATGTAATAGAAAAAAAAAAGCATGTGAAGTATGAAATAGTAATCAGTGACACACAGCACCAAAATACTAAAGAAAAGCTAAGTTTATTAGAAAAGATTAAATAGCTGCAGTTAAGATAAATTATACTGACACAGTCTAGCTTTTGCATTTACTAAAATGAACAATTATACCAAGAAAGATTTTTAAGTATTTTTATTTTTTAAATTTTACTTAGCATTTGACACACCACTCATTTATACAACAAATCTTCATTGAGTATATTCTAGATGCTACATAGAAAATGAAATTTGGCCAATGAGATTTATGACATTTAAAACAGAATACGGTAGCTTCGCTGAGTGTAAGGCACCACTTAATAGAAATGATATTTTTATGGCACTTTATATAGAATCATTTAGTCATTTCCTGTTAGTTAAAATCATCTTTAATTTTCACGGCAACAACTAGATGAAACACAATAAAATAATTAAGGTTAGGAATCAGACTTCTCTGAAATTTATAATCTAACAATTTTGGCTTTAAAATGTTTTTCAAGATTGACAAGGTAGGGGCAGTGGTCCTAAGATGGTGGAGGAATAGGACGGGGAGACCACTTTCTCCCCCACAAATTCATTGAAAGAACATTTGAGCGCTGAACAAATTCCACAGAACAACTTCTGAATGCTGGCAGAGGACATCAGGCACCCAGAAAAGCAGCCCATTGTCTTCGGAAGGAGGTAGGACAAAATATAAAAGATAAAAAGAAAGCCAAAAGAGGTAGGGATGGAGATCCGTCCCAGGAAGGGAGGCTTTAAAAAGAGAAGTTTCCAAACGCCAGAAAACAATCTCTCCGGGGGGTCTGTGGCGAGCCTTGGACTCTCAGAGGGCAAAATAACCGGAAGGAAAAATAAATACTTAATTAAAACCCACAGATTATGTGCCTAACAGCAACTCCCACCGGTGCAACAGCCCATATGCTTGCATCCCCCACTAGCAAGCTGGGGAGGAACAGGGAGGAGTGGGCGGCATTGCTTAGGATAAGGACTGGTCCTGAATGCCCTGAGGGCAATCTGAGGAAACTAGCTTGAGATAGCAACCCAGACTGTGGGATAGCTATCCCGTGATCCAGCAAAAAGCCCTAACCACCGCCAGGCACGTTTGCAGAACAAAGGACTGAGCAGAGCTAGCAGGCTGGGAGCGGCCCATGCCCCGCCGGGGACAGGCAGGCGAGCGCAGCCAGAACCTGAAGGGGGCAATCGCGGCCCCAGAGAGGCATCCTATGCCAAACTGCAAACAAACTTCGTTGCTAACCAAGACTTCTTGGGATTCTGGACGGTCAACATCCGCCGGGAGCGTCACAGCCAGAGATCAGCTTCCCAGAAGAGATACATGGCACACCTGAGAAGGCGCGCCCGTTGTACACCCAGAAAACTGAGTGGCTAGGATGGGGGAGGGGATAAGTCACAGCCTTCAACTGGGGGCGACTACGCACCCCAAGAACCTGGTCACCTGAGCTGCTCAGACCTGGGATGGGCGCAAAATGCAGGCCCAACCAAGTCTGTGTCTTTGTGGAGTACCCGAGAACCTGAACCTGAGCGGCTTAGACCTGGGAAGTGCATGCAAACCAGGGCCCACATCAGATAGTTCCCAGCAGAGCAACCTAGAGCCTAAGCAGTGTAGACTGGGAAAGCACACACTCCGTGAGCGGGGGCAAACCCAGTGTGGCTGAATCACTGTGAACACATGCCAGTGATATTTGTTTGCAGTGTTCCTCCCTCCCCAAAGCACGACTGAACAAGCGAGCCTAAAAAAAGTGACCATCACCACGCCCCTTGTGTCAGGGTGGAAATTAGACACTGAAGAGACTAGCAAACAGAAGAAGCTAAAATAAACAGAGGGAACCGCTTTGGAAGTGACAGGTGCAATGGATTAAAACCCTATAGTTAGCACCGACTACATAGGTAGGGCCTATAAACCATGAGAAGTACAAGCCAGACCAAGGAACTATCTGAAAATGAACTGACCCCACACTGTCCACAACAGCTCCAGAGAAAGTCTTATATTATCATTTTTTAAATTAAAAAAATATATTTTATTTTATTTTTTTGTTATTTTTAAGTCCCCATTACTCCTTTAATTTTCATTTTTATAACCTACTATTACCTTGCAAAAAAAAAAAAGAAAGAAAGAAAGACAGACCCGATTTTTAAAGCAAACTTCAAAACCAAAAGCTGGTTCTTTGAGAGGATAAATAAAACTGACAAACCATTAGCCAGATTCATCAAGAAACAAAGGGAGAAAAATCAAATCAACAAAATTAGAAATGAAAATGGAGAGATCACAACAGACAACACAGAAATACGAAGGAACATAAGCGACTATTATTCGCAACTATATGCAAATAAAATGGACAACTTGGAAGAAATGGACAAATTCTTAGAAAAGTACAACTTTCCAAAATTGAACTAGGAATAAATAGAAAATCTTAACAGACCCATTACAAGCACAGAAATTGAAACTGTAATCAGAAATCTTCCAGCAAACAGAAGCCCAGGTCCAGGCGGCTTCACAGCTGAGTTCTACCAAAAATTTAGAGAAGAGCTAACATCTATTCTACTCAAACTCTTCCAGAAAATTGCAGAGGAAGGTAAACTTCCAAACTCATTCTATGAGGCCACCATCACCCTAATACCAAAACCTGACAAAGCTGCCACACAAAAAAAGAAAACTATAGGCCAATATCACTGATGAACATAGATGTAAAACTCCTTAACAAAAGTCTAGCAAACAGAATCCAACAACATATTAAAAAGATCATACATCATGACCAGGTGGGCTTTATCCCAGGGATGCAAGGATTCTTCAATATTCACAAATCAATCAACGTGATACACCACATTAAAAAATTGAAAGATAAAAACCATATTACTTTCTCAATAGATGCAGAGAAAGCCTTTGACAAAATTCAACATCCATTTATGATATAAACCCTCCAGAAAGCAGGCATAGGAGGAACATACCGCAACATAATAAAAACTATATATGATAAACCCACAGCAAACATTATCCTCAATAGTGAAAAATTGAAAGCATTTCCCCTAAAGTCAGGAACAAGACAAGGGTGCCAACTCTCACCACTACTATTCAACATAGTTTTGGAAGTTTTGGCCACAGCAATCAGAACAGAAAAAGAAATAAAAGGAATCAAGACTGGAAAAGAAGTAAAGCTCTCACTGTTTGCAAATGACATGATGCTCTACATAGAAAACCCTAAAGACTCCACCAGAAAATTACTAGAGCTAGTCAATGAATATAGTAAAGTTTCAGGATATAAAATCAACACAGAGAAATCCCTTGCATTCCTATACACTAACAATGAGAAACAGAGAAATTAAGGAAACAATTCCATTCACCATTGCAATGAAAAGAATAAAATACTTAGGAATATATCTACCTAAAGAAACAAAAGACCTATACATAGAAAACTATAAAACACTGGTGAAAGAAATCAAAGAGGACACTAATAGATGGAGAAATATACTGTGTTCATGGATTGGAAGAATCAATATAGTGAAAATGAGTATACTACCCAAAGCAATCTATAGATTCAACGCAATCCTTATCAAGCTACCAATGGTATTTTTCAGAGAACTAGAACAAATAATTTCACGGTTTGTATGGAAATACAAAAAAACCTCGAATAGCCAAAGCAATCTTGAGAAAGAAGAATGGAACTGGAAGAATCAACCTGCCTTACTTCAGTCTCTATTACAAAGCCCCAGTCATCAAGACAGTATGGTACTGGCACAAAGACAGAAATATTGATCAATGGAACAAAATAGAAAGCCCAGAGATAAATCCACACATCTATGGACACCTTATCTTTGACAAAGGCGGGAAGAATATACAATGGAGAAAAGACAATCTCTTTAACAAGTGGTGCTGGGAAAACTGGTCAACCACTTGTAAAAGAATGAAACTAGAACACTTTCTAACACCATACACAAAAATAAACTCAAAATGGATTAAAGATCTAAACGTAAGACCAGAAAATATTAAACTCCTAGAGGAAAACATAGGCAAAACACTCTCTGACATAAACCACAGCAGGACCCTCTATGACCCACCTCCCAGAATATTGGAAATAAAGGCAAAAATAAACAAATGGAACATAATTAAAATTAAAAGCTTCTGCACAACAAAGGAAACTATAAGCAAGGTGAAAAGACAGCCTTCAGAATGGGAGAAAACAATAGCAAATGAAGCAATGGACAAATAATTAATCTCAAAAATATACAAGCAACTCTGGTAGCTCAATTCCAGAAAAATAAAAGACCCAATCAAAAACTGGGCCAAAGAACTAAACAGACATTTCTCCAAAGAAGAGATACAGATGGCTAACAAACACATGAAAAGATGCTCAACATCACTCATTATCAGAGAAATGCAAATCAAAACCACAATGAGGTACCATTTCAGGCCAGTCAGAATGTCTGTTATCCAAAAGTCTACAAGCAATAAATGCTGGAGACGCTGTGGAGAAAAGGGAACCCCCTTACACTGTTGGTGGGAATGCAAACTAGTACAGCCACTATGGAGAACAGTGTGGAGATTCCTTAAAAAACTGGAAATAGAACTGCCATACGACCCAGCAATCCCACTACTGGGCGTACACACCAAGGAAACCAGAATCGAAAGAGACATGTGTACCCCAATGTTCATCGCAGCACTGTTTATAATAGCCAGGACATGGAACCAACCTAGATGTCCATCAGCAGATGAATGGATAAGAAAGCTGTGGTACATATACACAATGGAATATTACTCAGCCATTAAAAAGAATATATTTGAATCAGTTCTAATGAGATGGATGAAACTGGAGCCTATTATACAGAATGAAGTGAGCCAGAAAGGAAAACATCAATATGGTATACTAACACATATATATGGAATTTAGAAAGAAGGTAACAATAACCCTGTATGTGAGACAGCACAAGAGACACAGATGTATTGAAAAGTCTTTTGGATTCTGTGGGAGAGAGCAAGGGCAGGATGATATGGGAGAATGGCACAGAAACATGTAAAATATCATATGTGAAACGAATTGCCAGTCCAGGTTTGATGCATGATACAGGATGCTCTGGGCTGGTGCACTGGGATGACCCAGAGGGATGGTACAGGGAGGGAGGTGGGAGGGGGGTTCAGGATGGGGAACACATGTACACTCATGGTGGATTCAAGTCAATGTATGGCAAAACCAATAGAATATTGTAAAGTAAAATAAATTAATTAATTTAAAAAGAAAAAAAATATTGACAAGGTAAAATAAAACTTAAGTGTAACTGAATTTATTAATTGTGAATAATAGCAACAGTAACAACAGATTTTAAACAGGGAAAGCAGCATGATCTGAAAATCAGGAAAAGAATGAAAATAGGTGAAAACACTGTAAATAGGTATAAAATTCAGTACAGAATCCTGAACAAAGTAATTATGAAAAAAATAAACAATAAAAGTAACAATTCATGCTTTAAAATTTTAATGGAAAACTACATTGGGTAAAGGGTAAAAATTATAGCTAGTGTCTGAAAAGGAATCAAACAGATTATTAGCTTTAAAAACTTGTTTCAGGAAAACAAGCTTTTCAGATAATATTCATATAATTTGTTACTATAGAAACATCTGTGCAAGAATCTAACTTTTGCAAAAATATGTCAAAATGCCTTATGTCAATATTTGAGGGAGCACATCATTTTCAGTGTAGTTTGATTCTGTTTCATGTGACTCAATGTGCTACTACTTCCTAACAATTCGATATTGTATATGGTAACTTAAGAGATATATCTGATATCAGATATCTTGGCATGTCCCTCCTGTGGCTGTGAACACATGGTCTATTCATAACATTTAGATAACTCTAAAAGTGTTGGGGCATTTGATTTTAAACAGTTTCTCCAGCTCCTAGCAGATAAAGCAGTGCCTCTCGGTCTGATGTAGTGTAAGTGAGAGAAGGGTCATGGTTTTGCTGGGAAAGTGCAGTACCTTGGGGGTGAATTTAGCTCTTGTTCCCTGTATGAACATTCATTAACTGCAAGCCCTCTGGTTCTTTTAATTGATTGGGCTCAGCTCACAATTAATGCCTCCTATTGAAGAGGAACTGTTGTTGTTACTATGAATGCATATTTTTCCTGTGTCAGGGCCAGTTTTTTTGTTAGTAGGTTCACAAAAGGCTGTTGACAGGCCTAATTCTCTCAGGTTATGATAACTAAATTTTGTTAAACAAATTTTATTATGATGGTTATAGTTGATTGTGTACTGTTTCTATTTAACTTCTTTCTCATGCTATCACTTCAGGGAAAATATATTCCTTTCTTATGCTTGCTATGAGTTTTAGCCATAGGGGACATACCAGAAATGTAAGACAGAGTCTTTCTTTCAGTTGGTTAATAGCACTAATAATTTACATGACTGAAAAAATAATGATGGCTCTGTACTAGTAAATGATATGGAAATCTTCACCTTTTTATTTCTTTTATTTGTGAACCACATAAAATAGAAAAAAAAATAACATGAGTGGTAGAAATGGGATGAACAGTGCATATTTTTTATGTACAAAATAAAGTGAAAGGACAAGTAATCCTGAAACTTGGAAACATACAATAAACCCAGTGACTTGAGATGCTCCTAGTAACCAAAACACATGTCTAGAATATCCGTGGTCTACCTGAAATCTCTTTGCCAAATTAAGTCCTCCTGATCCATTACTTATCAGTTGACTTGGTTTTTCTTTGTAGAAGCCTTCCCTGATCCCCTTAGATTGGATTTATTGAAATTATCAAGGGGTCCTATTGTATTGCTACCGTACCAATTACTCACTATGCATAAAACTCTCTGGTAGGCAGAATAATGCTGCCCCTAAGATGTTCAGTCCCTAATCGCCTAAACCTGTGAATATGTTACCTTCCATAGCATCTTGACAGATATGATTAAGGTTAAGAACTTTGAAATGAGGAGATTATCCTGGATTATCCAGATGGGTCCAGTGTAATCATATGTGTCCTTAATGAGGAAGAAGGCAGAAGAGTGGGTCTGAGAGCTGCCATGAGGACTCAACAGCTGTTGAGTTGGCTTTTGCAAATGGAGGAAGAAGACCATGAGCCAAGAAATGCAGTAGCCTCTAGAAGCTGAGAACAAATTTAGTCATCAATAAAATGGACCCTCAATCCTACAATTGCAAAAAAATGAATTCTAACAACTCAAATGAACAGGAAATGGATTATCCTGCAGATCTCCAGAAAGAAACAGAGACTGCTAATTCAAGAGCACAAAATTCAGGCAAAACTGACTCAGATTTCTATGAATAATGACCTGATGGAATTTAGAATATATTTTATTGATTATATTCCATGAGCTAGTTTCTGGGGTAATAATATATTTTAGATTTATTCTCAATATCTTTATCAATATTAAGACATTCATGGATCTATGTGCCTTGATAAGCTTCCCTTGACTGCATCTTTATCTTGAACTGCATCTTTATCTTGAACTGGAAACCACAATGGAAGCAGATTAAGTATAGCTCATTTTAACTATAAAGGAATACAGATAGGGCTATAACTAGGTACACAATGTCAGTACGTCAGATGAAATAGTCAAAGATTTGTCTGTATTAGTAAAAATATATTTAGATGGTTCACATTATTTCAGAAATTAAGGGATTTTAAAGTATCTTATTCCCCCAAAAAATCTGTTTTAGAATTCTCTACCTCCCAATCTAAAGAAAAGATCTTAAAATGATGTGGGAAAAGATAAATGAGTCTTTTGCCTTCTGTCTCAACTAAATGAATAATTTACTTTTACCTTTTAGAAAAGATTTAAATTCCCCGGCTTTGTCTTCATTGATTTTCTCTTCTAGTGAGGAATATGTGCTCCTTACATCACTCACAGCCAAAGAAATATTGTCAATCTTCTTCTGCAGAAGGGCTAGTTTCACTGCCTGGTAGTTCATCTGGTCAGTCATTTTTTGTGTCACTGCTGATATATAAGATGAGAAAATAGGAAACATTTAAAAATTCATATTTAAAACCACTCAAATCTCATGATAGATTGTGTGGTAATTCAGATAAACCATGTTTGTGCTTCATATTTGAAAATATAGATTATATATACTTGGCAAATGGCATCCTAAATTTTATGCTATTTAGGGGAAGAAATTTGTAAAAAGCCACTCAAATCATGAGAGAGAAAGAGATTCAGAATTTGGTTAGAATCACTTTATCAAACAATGATACTTTCCATAACTTTACATGTGATTTCAATAATTCAAGGAGGGTTTCATTGTATTTTGTGAAAATACTGAAGTTTGACCCCTTAACAAAAATTGAGTACAGTTTATAAGCTATATTCACCTGAATTCTTAAAGAGATTCCCTTAAATCAGATTCCTCAATTTGAGTGCCTTGTTTTATATGACTAGATATATGCCAAACATAGATGTTTTTAGCAGTAACCAACTTTATGTTTCTAAGAGATGAAGCCTAAAAGGAATGGTGAAATATTTATTAGAAATATGAGAAAGTATGTGACATGCCAACTTTAGATCAACATGATATTCTTGTTGATTCTGAGCCACAGTTCTTTGCCCTAGTCTGTGATCAATACACCTTGGCAATCTCTTATCAAACAAGGGAAGAAAGGCTTCTCAGCTGCTTTAAAATGATCAAGTCCTTCCATCCATGCCAAAGTTCTTCCATAATTGTACTCTTTGGAGGACAATAATGTGATTTAAATTTGAAAACCTGTGAATTCCTTACAACCTAGTGTGATAGCATTTCTGTTCCCTTCTGTGTCTGTAAAGAGAGCTCCAATAATTACACATGTTCCTTTCATGCTGGGAACCAGCAATTCATTCAGTTTCACCTAATACACAGCAGCAGTAGAAAAGGGTCAAGAGGTACGTTAATGTGTCATCATCAAACATTTGACAGGCAAGTGATGTATTGTTTGTAAGTCTTCATAAATAGAGTTGACAATGATTGGGTTAGGGACAATAGTAATTACAATCTGTGACCTGGGTCACCACAGTCTTGGGGCTGCTGCTCCAATGTTCCTCTGCCAACAGCCGCGTGACTTTCAGCCTGTTTGCTGTGTATCAGCTGCTGTTGTTCCTGGGCTAGATAGAAGCAAAAAGAGAAGAGAGAGAGAGTTAAGCACTGGGTTTACCTCATTTTTTTCCAGTCCTGAGCAGCAATGTGGCTAACATGCATTTTCACATGTACTGAAGCATGATGGTCATGGTCCGATATGACTGCAGAGTGAGCGGCTCTGCCCCCATCCACATTGGTACCATATTATTGGTACTGGAAGTGCAAGATTCTAGTTCTCTTTGAAAAAAGTAAAATTATTCAGGTTTCCTTGTAATTGAAAATGGATGATAGTTTGGGGAAGCTGTGTAAACTTGGGGATATATACTGCTAGTATAATTGAGGGGACCTTAAACTCAGCTGTGTTAAAAGCTGTAGCAACTTTCTAAGTGGACTGTCTCAAAGATGGTCTGCTTAACAAAGCAATTTCCAACTGGTGGCCACTTGAAAGTAAGGGAGAGCTACAAGTGCTTTACTAAGAGAATATTTGCTTAATAGTGCCACTTAAATGGATTTTCCCCAGATTTTTAAGAAATACATAGGTTCAAAACAGAAACACTGTAAGTAAAAGCAAACCATTACAGGGCATGTCTAAAGGGTACCAAGCAGTAAAATCAGTGAAATTTCAGAAAAATAGAAATTCTTATAAAATAAATTTACTCTCTTAAAACATTGCTTCTTTTTTCCCACGAATCAAACAATATTTTAAATGGGAATATAATTTTTCACTGGGGAAAACAATTTAGAGGAAGATTTATTAAAAATATTGAACACATCAAGTAATATATGTCTGTAATTTTCAGACTTCTAATGAACAAATTTATTCATTGAGGTCTGAATGTCAGACACGAGAAAACAAGTGTTTGGTATCTGACTGTGTTTCTTCCCATGTGAAATTATGTACCAATGAAATTGCACTTCTGGCATATGTTAATTATTCTCCGTAAGGATATGTCGCTGTGACAATAATACTAAATCATCTCTACTTCATAGAAAGTATATATACTTGGTGCTAATTTCACTTAGTCTCTATTGTTGGATTAAATTTTGCATTGCTTTCTTTAGGGCACTGAGCTAAATTAATGAATCTCCATTCATGTCCGGAGTTTTTGTTTTGATTTTCTTCTCTCCACTGATTAATAAATAGCCTGGCATAATTTTTAACTTATTTGGTGGAAGAAGACAATATGTAGCTTGGGGAAAAGTGTATGCATTTGGGAGCCATGGTAGGTGGTGAAGAGTATTAACTTTATGCTAGATCCTAGCAGTAAAATTATTATAGCCCCAATTCAAATTAATTTATAGAAATATGTGTTAAATAATTATATAATTTTAAAAATCAAGATACCTTCTGATGTAATAAAGCATTTTCTTGGCAGCTAAAATCTATCTACTTAAGAGTGTTACTAAAGAGTAAAGCATTGGTTTTCAAACCAGGGTCCCTGAATCAGCAGTATCAGCATCACCTAGGAGTTTTAAAAATACAACTTCTGGGCACCCCCCACAGACCTGCTAATTTAAGAAACCCTGGAGTGAGGCAAAAATCTGTGCTTTAACAAGCTCTCCAGTTGATTCCAGTGCACACTGAAGTTTGTGAATCACTGGAATTAAATCCATCTATCAAGATAAATCATTCTTACAAACTTTCCACCTCACTACCTTACCCGTTCCTCTTAGCCGTGCAAGAGTGTTCTGGATATAGCCTTGTATTTATAGCAAAAGGGAAAGGTGGGTTTAGCAAAATGAACAAATGGTCTTTTCATTTTTTTACTGCTAACCTTTCTGAGCCAGATCATAGGAGAACAAAAAGAGCTGGTGCATTGGAATGCACGCCACAACCTGGTAGGTAGAGCATTTTGTTGGGAAGCAATGTGTGATTACGGTGAAAACAAAGACCACATATTTTGTGGCATACAAACACAGTTGCTCTTCAAACTTATTTTTCTATTATTAACTTTTAAAGCATATTATGTTCTTGCTTTTCTTCTTTTTTCCTAACATTTCTTTAGACTAGTAGTTTTTTGTTATGGATGGAAATCAGAAGTGATTGTTAACTTTGAAACCAAGTGTCAACATTCTGTCCATCACCCTTGCCCCGTCTGAAGATTATGAATCGTAGCGCTGTTCTGGGGAATTGAGAATGTGTATATATAGTTCTTTAAACTCTGCAGGTGATTTAAATGCATGACTGTGGTTAAGAACCATTAATTTAGAACAAATTTCAAAATTTTCTAATTCTAATAAATAAAGTCAATGTTATAAGGCAGAAAATACCAGATTTTTCTTTTTTCTTTTTTTTAAAGAAAACACCAGATGTTTTTAAGTTAAAAATTGCAATCCAGATTGCAATTGGATTAATCTTCAGAAATTTTTAAACAACTACTAGCTTTGTTGATAACAAGAGTACATGTTAAAGACTTGATTTAGTAAGTGAATTAAAACCTTTAGTCTCCTACCATTCCATAGACAAGCAGACCTTTATAAGGAGTAAGTGAAGTGAGGTGGATGTGGAGGGTGGTTTTCACAGTTCCCATTCCCTACTATAGATAATACTATTCTCAGTGTTAGGACACACAATCCCCGAAGAGAGGTTCCTAAGTGTGTGCATGTGAAGTCTTTGAGCCACCTACCCAGCAATCAAATCTAGAGCCCACTGACAATTTCAGTATGTCTCAGAAATAAAAGGGCCTTTCCACTCAAAGCCTAGGCTATAGCACCTCACTGTTATCTGGTAACATCCCACAAAGCCCTAACTCCAAACCTGTATTCAGTCAGTATACACCAATGTGACCTAGCAATTATTAAAATATTGAAATACAGCCATACATACTGGAAAATATATTATGACAAAGTGTAATAACTCATAAGCACTTCTCTAGTGCCTCAGTGGTAAAGAATTTGCCTGCCAATGCAGGAGACATGGTTTTGATCCCTAGGTCAGGAAGATCCCCTGGAGAAGGAAATGGCAACCCGCTCCAGTATTCTTGCTTGGGAAATCCCATGGATAGAGAGCCTGGTAAGCTACAATCCATGGGGTTGCAAAAGAGTTGGATACAACTTAAACAACAATAACTGATCAACTTAGTTTAAAAAAATTGCAATATTAAATTACTCCAAGTTAATTGTGTATGTGTGATAAAAGATATATCTTGTAGGATACATGATCAATGGAATTCCTTTTATAACGTCTGAACTGTTTTCACAACTAGTAATTTGTTGGGTCCGTTTTATGCACTACATAATAGTAATGGTAGTCGCTCAGTTGTGTCTGACTCTTTGGGACCCCACCAACTGTAGCCTGCCAGGCTCCTCTGTCCATGGGATTCTCCAGGCAAGAATGGAGTAGCCTGCCATTCTCTTCTCCAGAGGATCTTCCTGACCCAGGGGTCAAACCCAAGCCTTCTGCGTTACAGGCAGATTCATTAGTTTAAGGAGATTCCTTAATCGATGTACTATATCGGTTTTTTGACAGACATCAGTTTCTTATTTTGGAGAAGGAAATGGCAACCCACTCCAGATTTCTCCCCTGGAAAATCCCATGAAAAGAGGAGCCTGGTGGGTTACAGTCCATGGGGTTGCAAAGAATGGGATACAACTGAGCACTCACACACACAATTTCTTATTAGGTGTGATTTATGTAGTAGTTAGAATTTCTAAATTGTTTGGTGCTTACTTTAGTTTACTTTCTAGCACATACTAATTGTTCTCAATACATCAGCTCAGTTCAGTTCAGTTGCTCAGTCGTGTCTGACTCTTTGCGACTCCATGAATCGCAGGACATCAGGTCTCCCTGTCCATCACCAACTCCTAGAGTTCACTCAAACTCATGCCCATCGAGTCGGTGATGCCATCCAGCCATCTCATCCTCTGTCGTCCCCTTCTCCTCCTGCCCCCAATCCCCCCCCAGCATCAGAGTCTTTTCCAATGAGTCAACTCTTTGCACGAGGTGGCCAAAGTATTGGAGTTTCAGCTTTAGCATCAGTCCTTCCAATGAACATTCAGGATTGATCTCCTTTAGAATGGACCAGTTGGATCTCCTTGTAGTCCAAGGGACTCTCAAGAGTCTTCTCCAACACCACAGTTCAAAAGCATCAATTCTTCAGTGCTCAGCTTTCTTCACAGTCCAATTCTCACATCCATACATGACCACTGGAAAAACCATAGCCTTGACTAGATGGACCTTTGTTGGCAAAGTAATGTCTCTGCTTTTGAATATGCTATCTAGGTTGGTCATAACTTTCCTTCCAAGGAGTAAGCGTCTTTTAATTTCATGGCTGCAGTCACCATCTGCAGTGATTTTGGAGCCCCCCAAAATAAAATCTGACACTGTTTCCACTGTTTGCCCATCTATTTCCCATGAAGTGATGGGACCAGATGCCATGATCTTCATTTTCTGAATGTTGAGCTTTAAGCCAACTTTTTCACTCTCCTCTTTCACTTTAATCAAGAGGCTTTTGAGTTCCTCTTCACTTTCTGCCATAAGGGTGGTGTCATCTGCATATCTGAGAAATATTGATATTTCTCCCGGCAATCTTGATTCCAGCTTGTGCTTCTTTCAGCCCAGCGTATCTCATGATGTACTCTGCATATAAGTTAAATAAACAGGGTGACAATATACAGCCTTGACGTACTCCTTTTCCTATTTGGAATCAGTCTGTTGTTCCATGTCCAGTTCTACCTGTTGCTTCCTGACCTGCATATAGGTTTCTTAAGAGGCTGGTCAGGTGGTCTGGTGTTCCCATCTCTTTCAGAGTTTTCCACAGTACATAGATTTTACTAAATATTATTTATGAATTTATAATAAATTATTAAAAACACTGGAAAAGAGACAAAGGTTTAAATTTTCAAAGTATTTTAGATATCATGAGTGGGAATTTTTTGAACCTTAGAAAAAAATAGAAATGTTATCAATAATGAGCCAAGTCCTGGATTATCTAATGATACAGTGCAAATATCAGTCTGGAACATCTTTTGATATATAAGATATCAAAATCAAAAATAACAAATCAATATCAAAAATAAATTATATTTTAAAATATAATATGTATTTTTGAAATAAAATCCACTTGATTTTCAATACAAATTAGTGAACTGTTTTTTTTTTTTTAGTCCCTATGTTGTGTCCAACTCTGTTGTTGACTCCATGGACTGTAGCCCATCAGGGTCCTTTGTCCATGGAATTTTCCAGGCAAGAATACTGGAGTGGGTTGCCATTCCCTTCTCCAGGGGATCTTCCTGACCCTGGGATCACATCCTCCTTTCCTGCATTGGCAGGTGTGTTCTTTACCACTCAACAACCACAGAAGTCCATCAGTTTTTACTTAATATATAAATGTAGACTTCAAATAACGATCTAAATTTGTATCATTAAAAATTACTAGACTTTTTTTGTCTTCAATGACATTTAATTTCTGTTAAAATTAATTTGTGATCAAGAGAAAAATATTAAAGAACTTTATGAAATTGCATGTGTGCTAAGTCACTTCAGTCATGTCTGACTCTTTCAGACCCTATGGACTGTAGCCTGCCAGGCTCCTCTGTCCATGGATCCTCCAGGCAGGAATACTGGAGCGGGTTGCCACTTCCTTCTCCATGGGATCTTCCCAACCCAAGGATCAAACCCATATGTCTTATGTCTCCTTGGAAGGTGGGTTCTTTACCACTAGAACCCACCAATTAGTTTCATGAAATAAGCTTTTGTAATGATAAAAATTTTCAAGTAAAGTAAAGCCTTTGAAATAAAAAACTTCAAAAACACTATCAAATATGTTAGTAAAATTCAATAAAATAAGAATTTTAGAAAAAATTAGAACTTTTAACATCATCATGAAATTCAGATCAGTTTTATGTTTAACATTTGGAAAACAAGGTTTTTTTTTTTTTACAGAAAGGAAAAGGAGAATTGGTTTTCATAAATGATATTCTAAATCTTTTTTTAACTTTATAAGGAAAAAATTATTTCCCTTTTAAACTGAAAATAACATGAAAACTGATAAAAGATATTTTAGATATGAAAAATGTTTACAGATACTACTTAACACAAAAATTAATACAGGAGAAATTACATGAGAAAATACAGATTTTCTAATAACTTATGTGAAAATGAAATTTTTATGACAAGACTCAAAAGTATAATGTTTAAGCACCTTGATTTATGATGCCCTAAGTTTGATTAAATGTTTGCTGAGCTCTATGAATTGATTAAATAGGACATTCCTATAAGAATTTTTATGGTTTAGTTAATAATAAATATATTGAATATTTAAAAATACACACAGAAATAATGAAAAAACATAATGCAATCACTGTTAACTCAGTGGTGTCTAGTAGATAATTCAGTCACGTGGCAATACCATTGATATTAAAAGAAATTATAAACTTACTGAGATTTCATGTCACTCATGGCTCTAAATCTGATGAAGAAGTCTTTAAAACAGACAGAGGCAGTTACCTATATTAAATCATATCTCTGATGGGGAGATCATTTAGCTGGTGTCATCCATGCCAAAAAAAAAAGAGCACATCAAAATTTATAGAAATTAATAAATTGCTTAGAATTTATTTGAATGATACAATGACTGATTTGTGTTATGATTTATATTATTTGGTATATAGTTTTATAATATAAATAACATATACACTGGAGTGGGTTGCCATTTCCTCCTCCAGGAGTAACTTAAGAAAATAAAGTAATATTCTTAATTTTTGATTTTTATATTGATTTATATATTAATTGATACCAAATTAGTTGTCAATTTTTTTAATATAAACCCTGTCCCTTGCCACCACATCACCATAATCAAGAGGCAGATTGAGGCAATCATGATCCTGACTAAAGTGGAGTAACCGCAATAAAAATTGCAGTAGCATTTTACACAGTACATTCCCAAGGGTTTAAAATACGATGCTAAAAGTTTTCATTACAAATTATAAGGCATTATTTTATATTGCATTATATTTTAATGAAATTGGGTCTCTTCTCTTTACAAAGTATTAAATCTTGCATATTTAATGTGGAGATTGTAATATTCTATTTCATTGACTGTTCCTGATTTGGAAAGTACCAGCAAAAAGAGAGTCGTACACACACACACACACACACTCACACAAGAGGAAGTGAAGGGTATTCTATGTGTGTTGGGTCCTATTGGAGGCAGAGTACTTCATCCAATTATGGTTGTCTCTTTGCCACTCACTCCAGGCCAGATCCTGAATGTGCAAGAAGTGAAAACAAACCTAGGTAAGAGGTAAAGGGTCAAGAACAGAAAGGAGGTATACAAAAAGACTTTAAGTGTAATTTTCTATTCACCTTAGGGTCAAAAGAATTTCAAGTAAGTTTCATTCATGCAATCTGGAAAAATGCTATTGCATTGCCAATGAGAGAATAGTAAGTGACATACTAGAGCAAATCAGCAAATTAGAAATAAAAAGATAAGAAAAAATTTTAGAATAAGAAAATGGGAGAAGAGAATTAAATAAAGCTTTCAGAAAGTCTCAGGTGGTAAAGAATCTGCCTGCAATGTGGGAGACCCAGGTTTGATCCCTGGGTCTGGAAGATCCACTAGAGCAGGGACTGGCTACCCACTTTGGTATCTTTGCCTAGAGAATTCCATGTACAGAGGCTACAGTCCATGGGGTTCACAAGGTGTCAGACATGACTGAGTGACTAACACTTCAGGAAGAAAAAGAGAAATAAACCAAAAAGGATAAAGATTAACAGAGAAATATTGACTGAAGTCTTTAGTTTTCTTGCATACTCATCTTTGGTGCTTCATTCCTCAGCATGTAGAAATATTTTTATGAAATAACAGTTAATATTTCTCCATATATATATTTAATTTACTTTTTATTTAAGGGTAATTGCTTTACAGAAGTTTGTTGTTTTCTGTCAAAACTCAACATTATCCCCTCCCTTTTGAAATTCCCTCCTATCTCCCTCCCCATCCCACCCCTCTAGGTTGATACAGAGCCCTGTTTGAGTTTCCAGCCACTATGGAAGATGGTATGGAGATTCTTAAGAAATCTAGGAATATTTTTCTATATGTTTTAAAGTTTTAAAAAGACTGATTTGAAAGAAAATGTAAGTGGAAAGAAACCCTTTCAATATTGAATGGCAAAAACTAATGTGATTACATGTGTGTGTGTGCATAAAACTTCGCATTTGCTCTTAGCTATAGTTATTTTTAATTAATTGTTTTAGGAGGAAATGGATGAAGAATTTTACTCCTAAGTAAAAGAAACAACCATTAAGCACCACAAAAGATCCTTGAGATCCAATTGTTGTATGAACCTCTTTTCTGTGGAATTCATTGGATGGGGTCTCTGCCAAGGCTGTTAAAAACCTGAAATGCCTGTTTAACAAATTCAATAGTTTGTTATCTTTTCTTAGCTCTGTTTGTTGACTGGAGTTCAATACTTGCATTCATTCCAATTTATTTCTTGGGATTTAGATGGTAGAGAAGCACTGATATGATCTCTGAGAGTGGAGTCAGTTACTCTCCAGTGATAAAATTCCTGGTTGATCGATGCTCTTTTATTTTTTCATTTAGCAATCTTTCTGTCTTCCTTATGTATTCTCTACCACAGGACTGCCACGATTCTAGGTTTTCCAGGCAATCTTCTTATCTTGCGCTTAAGCAGAGACCTTTGTTTTTTTCCATAGGTACAAATTTCTTTTTTTCTTGATCCTTTCTAAGAGATTGGTGCTAAGACAGAAGAACATTTATTTAATTGAATAATTAATTCATTTTTTTCAATCAATAATTTTTTCAATCAATAATTAATAATTAATTCTAATAATAATTAGAATAATTCTACCCAGATCTTTATGTTCTTCTGATTTTTAAAAAGTTCAATGTATTTTAAAAATTGGATTTCTTTTTTCTCTTTTCCCAATATAATTACTCTTTTTTTTCCTTGCACTAGAATCTCTGATCTTGGTGGATCAGGGCTTAAGAGAAGCAAGGTCAGCAAGTGTCAAGAGCAACCATCCCTTTATTAGGTGATTTTCCTTTTTTTCTTTTAATTAGACAGGTGTTATTTTTGAGTTTTTCTTCCTTCCAGGCTTTTGAGGCATATAGAGGAAGTCATTAATGGCGTCTCAGTAATGAGGAAGCTTGCTGTCTCCACCTTAGAACCAGACACCTTCCTGTGTGGTTTGACAAGGCCAGTTTGCAGCTGATCCTTTGATATTAACTGAACACTGCATGATGATGTTGAGTACATATGTAAACATTTACTGAGATTTAGTAGCTAAATAGAAGAATACAGTTTGATGCAACAAAAGTACATTGTGTTTTTTGACTAAACGTATCATACTATCATTGAGCAGAGGAGGTAATGTTCTTTTTCAGGGGAAGGCATTAATCACCACCAAGAACTAGATATGCAAAAATATAAGAAATGTAGTTTTTTTCGTTTCAAATATCGTAACTTTTATGGTATATTAATTGAAGTAATTTTCAAAATAATCTTACTAGACAAGCCCCATATTTAAAATAGTACAATAGCTCTTACATAATTTATTGAGTTAGTGCACACTTATGAAAAGAAATATTTTTTATATATTCATAATATATGGCAGGGCCTGTTTATTCTAATAACCAACTAATTACATTTTAAACATTCATAATAACTATGATATATTTTAGAAAAGTTTTATAAAATACCTTTTTACTAGATAGAGGATCTGATTAAAGCTGACTGGATTTTTTTAAAAACAGATTTTTAGAGAAGTTTTTTTCCCCTCCTCGCTAACATTATTTGAACTTAAATTCCTGTCCTTTGTGTTATTAGAGCAAGCCAAAATTTCCTTTAACTACTTCAGAACATTTCAGAGACATCTACTGGAAAAGCACATTATTGCAAAGTTTATAAAATTGTCTTAGAAAGTATGTCATTACTGATATTTCAAAACATATCTTGGATACCATATCACAAATCTAGGTCACTTTGTGAAGACAAGCTTGCTGACCCTCAAGAAAGGTGTAACAAATGTAAAATATATAAAAATGTGACTTTGATATTGGACTTGGTGCTCCTTTTTCTTCCCAACAAAACTCTATTCACTTACGCTTTTTAAAACTTAGTTTCTTCTTAGGAGTGTGACTAATATTTTAATAGAACTTCTTACCAGAATTTTGATTCCCTGAGTTGCAGCAAAAAGAGAATGTGTGGAAAGTTAGTAATAATATAAATAGTATGTTAGAGAATAAGACCACAGAAAGAAATGCTCCATGGGTTTTGTTTTTTTTAATGCTTTACTTTATATTGGTGTATAGGTGATTAACAATGTTGTGCTGGTTTCAAGTGTACAGTAAAGTGATTCAGTTATACATAAACATGTACCTGTTTTCCTTTTCAAATTCTTTTGCCCCCATGGATTTTGGATCACACATCCTTTCCTAACAGGTTGGGGATTGGTCTATTGAAAGAGAGAGAGACAGAAAAAGAGAAGGGTAGAAAGTGAAGCAGGAGAAATAAATGAGAGTATAGTTGCCAGCAATTCCATTTTCTGATCTATTGATTATATATTTAAAAAGACCTCCCTAGTGCAATTTTAATTAAAATTGTTGCTTTTTCTATTATGAAGTTAATTTTGTTGTGGGAAGGAAAGTTGTGGGGAAACAAGGATTTATGAAATTCATGTAATACTTTACAAATTTTCTATGAATAAAATAATTCCCTCTTGTTGTAAAGGACTGACACGGAAGTAATTATAGCTACATAACCAGGTTCTTTCAAACCCTTGAGGGCTCTGAAGGGATTTAAAGAATGGATCAGCCACACTGATTGTTCTTGCCATATTTGGAGCTGCTTGTCATATGAGACAGCATGGAGAGTGCTGTCAAAGGAAACCTGACAATTTTCTCTCCCACATATGAATAAAAGACTGTTGGCACATATATAAGGCATGATGAAAAGCGGAGGAGTACCTTTATGTAATTGGGTAGGAATCAGAAGGAAAATGTGTGCACTCCCCCCACATCCCCCAACCCCTGCCCCAAGGATAGATGAGATAATGAAGAATGGTTCAAGGGACAAAGGGACACAGTATTTCTTGATACTACCAGTGCATCAACTGCACTAATGAAAAATTCAACAGCTTTTACGTACTGCAATAAAAGTGAAGACTGGGATGGTCAGGATACTGTAGGGAGCAACAGTAGGTTCCCTTGGAATCACACTTGTATTAGGTTGATTGTATGGCAAAATGACACAACGGGCACATCTGCCATCGGAAAATTATTCCTACTCTAGATTTCAATGGAAAGAAGACCTGCCATGGCAGCTTAACCAGCAGACACCTGCATAATTCTAGTTACACTATTGTGACGGAAAGTCAGAGTCAGAACTGTTGTGGAATGTGTTTGTTAATGGGGATTCAAGATAACGATTTGAGAATCTAGTATTAAAGGTATCCACAGGTTGCTTCCATTATACCAGAGGGTGTTGTTAAAAAAACAAAGCAAATCCCGTTTGGATTCAATTTAAATATTTCATATAATACTTTGAAAAAAGGGGAAAACACTACATAGTAGGTATTCAAAACTGTCAACTAGTCTTTTTTTTATTGTGTGTGTATATTTATAATGATGAAATTCTGTGTTTTTTCCTCCTGGGCATAAACAGTCCACCTTTAGTGATTAATAATCCATTAGCAGGTGTAAAAGGAAGAAGCATGAAGGAACATAGTCCTCATCAACTGGAGACCATGACATTCTTTGACACACAGGCTCCTCTTCCTGCTACATGTCTGCATTCAGTCCGTTAGGTACAATAGGACGTGCAATGACATTCAAAATTTCCAGAAGGGTATATTGTGAACCCTTCTGAACAAACGCTGGATATTTAAGAAATGATAACGCGACTGAGTGACTGAACTGAACTGAATGGAATTAATAATCCTAAGGATCTTTTTTCATAAGAGAAATATAAAAATGAACTGTAGACTTTAGAACAGAGTACTAAATATTCTCCAGAACTCTTAACCGTCTGACATACACAGTCTATAAACAAATATGTTTATATTTTATATATATATGTATATATATGTTTACACAGAGAGTATGTTTGTGTACCTGATGGAAATCAGAAATCCTTTGAAAGCTGGATCATATTTTGAGTTTTTTTAGAACACGCTAAATTACCTTGTTTGCAAATATTTTTGGTATAGATTACATTCTGCTTAAAACTTTGTTTTACCTGATGCTATACTCTGAAAATGTATTAAATAACATTTCTGAAATTCAGTCCAGATCCAGAATAAAATAGTAGTACAGAGAAATTTGCCTACAGATTCTCAATGAATGGGCTAGAAGAACCATATATAATATCCTTAACTAAACTGCAAGTTTCCTAGAGCTTTTATATTACAACTTTCTTTTTTTTTAAATGTGAATCATAATGGTTTCTCCACACTTATATTAATTTTTAATCACAGTCTCTTACACTGTTGATTGAATTCCCTGCTACTGCTAATGGCCTTTCTTGTAATATTCATTCATTTAAAATATGTATTCTGATGCAGTATTTTATTTTTCAAAGGAAACCTATTTAAAGCCCAAAGCAAAATAACAGTCACATGGATGTTAGACCATAGCAGGTTACCATGCATTTGATCAGGCTTGCCACCAGAAAATCCTTAAACTTTGTTTAAAAATGGCTCCATTAGGATCAGTTTTAAAAAGCAGAATTTCACTTATAGATGATATTATTTCAAATGATTGAACTGGAACAAAACTAGAAGGTGATTTTAATTTTACATAGGATCACTTCTAAAGACAGTTTACTTAAAAAATAAAGTTAGGATTTCTGATATTTTAATAAGGCATTGTTGATGCCACAGAGCTAAGGGAAATTAAAATATTTAGACATCTCCAATTATTCATCATATGAAACCAATACAAATATTAAAGAATTTAAAGGATAGCTTATGAAATTTTAGGGTGCTGGAATAGCTCCCACATTAGGAAGCTCTAAAATAGTAAGTCTTGGTAGTTTCACTTCATGTTAATTTGCTTGGGTTCAAAAGAGAAAACACAACTCCTTTGGAATCAGTTGCTTATTCTTTAGTAGTTTTATGCTTCTCATTGTGATTATGAAATTACTATTAGAATATACCCTTTTTAAAATTTTAATTAGAGGCTAATTGCTTTACAATATTGTGGTGGTTTTGCCATATATTCACATGAATCAGCCATGGGTGTACATGTATTCCCCATCCTGAACCTCCCTCCCACCTCCTTCCCCATCCCACCCCTCAGGGTCAACCCAGTGCACCAGACCTGAGCACCCTGTCTCATGCATTGAACCTGGATACCTTTTAGCTGGCATTTTGGTCCGCTGAATCCAGGACAGCACTTCCATTCTAATGAGGTAACAATCTTATGTTGCATCCTGTACACAGAATTTGGTATCTTCTGAGATCTAGAGGAGAGGAGCCCATTGGGGGAAAACAGTTTATTTGTCTCACATTAAATTATTAGTTGGAATAAAAGTGGAAAATGATGCCTGGAATATAATAAGCTTATGTTGAGTGTTATCTGTTATTCTTCTTATTACAATAATGTTCATCATCAATATTACTGTCAAACTTAGAGTTCTTTAAATACATTATAAAAAAATTAAGGTTTATACTCTTTGTTATTTAAAATTTATACCTATCATTATGTTTTCTAAAGATACTACAATTTTTCCCTTGATAATGCTTTTCACTAAACCAATGTTAAAATCTATTTTAATTCTAATGTTTAAATAGCTAATGGGAATAATTAGTTTTAGTTCTTACTATTCTTATATCATTAGGGTTAAAAGAATCTGTTTTCCTCCAGATAAATATTAAACAACTTGAAACAAGTTAGATATCAGTGATCTGATTAAAAATATGATAGCCACTATGATTTTAACCTGTACTTTCTTATCTCTCAAGTTTTTAAATTATACTACCTATATTTCTCTTATGTAGTATCTCTCTTAGAGGGAGAGAGAGAGGGAAGAAGGGAGGGAGGGGAAGAGGGGGAGAGAGAGAGAGAGAAAAGGATCTAACATGAGAAAATGTTTCTGAGAAGAAACCATGAAAGGGAAATGAAGAAACTATAGCATTTCAAGTTAATAATCAATATATTAATAAATAGCGAATGGTACTAAATTGCAAGCTTTAAATATGTAAGTGTAAATCATAAATACAACTTGGTCACACGATTCTTATCCCTATGACTTTAATATTTAGGTAATACTTCTTATTAAATGGGTCTGTGAAATTGGTTTGTATTATCTTGTTTAATCTCCATATTAGTTCTATGAGGACAGTATTATTACCCTGGCTTGCTGATGAGGAACTTATTATTATCTGAATTTGTCACATATGACTATGTGGAGACAACAGTAGCCAGTATCATGGATAAACCCTGATTATGTGGGGAAATGTATTATAACAGGCTGGGTCTTAGTTTCTGTGATAACTTGATGGGTGATTAATTATGTGTGAAATTATTTCTCAGTTTTAAAATGAGCTATAAGACTTCTTCCATCTCTGAAAGTAGGCTAATCATTTATCTGTATTTATTTCTGTAAATTATAATCAGCAAATAACTCTGTCCAGTGAAATAGCATCTCTAGTCCAGCAGCTAATGCTAAACAGGGAGTAAGGCAGTTTGGGCAAAGACTCTAGAGTTTGTCAGGGTGAAGTCAAGCAGTTAGCTGCATTACTGTTGGAGTCAACTGTTCCTGCTTTGACAAACTGTATCCCTGGTGCATGTGGCTCAGACAAAGAAAAACTGACAAATGGTGCTTTTGTACTGAAATAAAAAGTACATGGAGAGATTCACTCAAATGTAGAGAAAGATTAAAAAACGGGAACAAAGATATATATTTCTAGTTTGTTCAAAGAGAAAAAAAAAGCTCACCTTAAACTCAGAAGGGCAGTGTGATTGGGGTTACTGTAGTGATATTTTCACTACTAAAGAATTAACAGTCCTTTCTTTGTATTGCACGTTGACTAGGAAATTGTCATAAAGGGAGTAAATGCCGGAAGAAGAACTGGAGCTTAGGTCTCCCAAATCCCTAAGATGTGCTTAGCTCTTTGGACCTTGGACCTTAGCTATGCCCTTAGGCACTAAGAAACACCTTGGTTTTATGCATCCTTACTGCACACTGTTCCAGACTGATTCATTGCCTGAGTTATTTGTATGAAAATTTGCATAACATTAGCCATCATGGCCTGAATAACAATTTTAGTTTTTATTGCAGGCTTTCCTGAAATACCCCCAGCTGAGCTACTGTGACTGCATGAATTCAGAAAATTTATCACTCAGCCTCACATTTTAGGAAAATTACATAATTAAAAAAAACAACCCTAAATAACATAAGTCATTAAAATAGACACAAGAAGAAAGAACCCACTTAGCTGCTTTACCATACATAATTGCAATTAGTGGCTTGCCAAGTTATGGGCTTCTCTTTAGCCTAGTATGAAAGGGAAATTATTAATAAACCTTTAGAACCATATGAATTTCATGGAATTAAAGGATTGCTGGTCTAGTCATAGAATATAAGTAATAGTAATAATACAAATAGAAACAAACATAGAGTTAACATTTACTAAAAACCCACAAAGTACCAGGCACTAGGCTAAGCATATTACTTCATTTAACTCACATATGCTAAAAACACCCATAAGTGGCAGTTCAGTTCAGTTAGTTGCTCAGTTGTGTCTGACTCTTTGTGACCCCATGAACCACAGCACACCAGGCTTCCCTGTTCATCACCAACTCCCGGAGAATACCCAAACTCATGTCCATTGAGTTGGTCATGCCATCCAACCATCTCATCCTCTGTCGCCCCCTTCTCCTCCTGCCTTCAATCTTTCCCAGTTTCAGGGTCTTTTCAAATGAATGAGATCTTTGCATCAGGTGGCCAAAGTATTGGAGTTTCAGCTTTAGCATGAGTCCTTCCAATGAACACCCAGGACTGATCTCCTTTAGGAGGGACTGGTTGGATCTCTTTGCAGTCCAAGGGACTCTCAAGAATCTTCTCCAATTCCACAGTTCAAAAGCATCAATTCTTTCACTCAGCTTTCTTTATAGTCCAACTCTCACATCATACATGACTACTGGAAAAAACATAGCCTTAACTAGACAAACCTTTGTGGACAAAGTAATGTCTCTGCTTTTTAATATGCTGTCTAGGTTTGTCATAGCTTTCCTCCCAAGGAGTAAGCATCTTTTAATTTCATGGCTGCAGTCACCATCTGCAGTGATTTTGGAGCCCCCAAGAATAAAGTCAGCCACTGTTTCCACTATTTCCCCATCTATTTGCCATGAAGTGATGGGACCGGATGCAAGGATAATTAGTTTGTCCATTTTAACTAAAGATCACACATCTAGTTTAATGTGATGGCTCTACCCTGACCCTACTGTACATACATGTACTTGGTATGGTTAACTTTCTTTGCATAATCCAGGCCACACATGATTATGGTAAAAGCAATGGGTATTTTCAAGAAACACTACATACCTTTGAGGACAGGGTCCACTGGTCCAGCCACAGGGCCCCCTGCCACTTGGAACATAAGTGACTTGGTTGTCCAGTATCACTGTTGGAGACAATCTGGTATGTACATAAGCGCACCAGTTCCTAAGGAAGAGATCACTTATATTAGGAAAATATTATTGTCAGAAAGCATTCTTTTCATCAAGATTATTTTCATACACCTATGTCTACTGCCACTATTGTGTATTAGACACATTGAAAATTTGATATCTAACTTTAAAGTATCTAGAAATGAGAGAAAACATGCCTATTATTGCATGGCTGTATTTATGGATAATAAACATTGTAAGATCAAAATAAATTAGGAATAAATCAGAGCTAAAACCAGAATCTCTACTGTTCAGCTATAAGCTAAGTCAAAATCCAAGATTGCCCTTATGCAAATTATCAATATTAGACTGAGATAGTGACTCAGACCTAGATCTATTGAACAATATGCAGTAAGACAAATGTAAGCAAATGAATGGTGTAAGGTTCAAAAGAGAAGAAAAATTGTTATTAGCCACAAGTGATATGATTGTGAATGAAGAAAATACAGTCAATTTAAATGATTATAATAAATGAGTTTAGCAGTTCAGTGAAGATTAATATAAACATTTTTATAATTAATAAAAAGTTTAGACATATGGCTAAGATCAGTTATAGTTACGATAGCAAAAATAACATTAAGCTTATTAAATTTTAAACAGCAGGTAAAATATTGACCAGCTTTACCTAGTTTCGTATTCTTAAATGTATCGATTAATCAAATGGAAATAGCACCAGCTTAAAGGGGTCTTGCGTCCTTGAGTAGACTGTTGGTTAATGAAACCTTGAGTTATTTCACAGAGACAGCACTGGGCATGTGCAAGACAGGAACCCTTATCTCCAGAATAACTGCAGGATCAAGAATCTTTGGTTTGTGGAACTCAATAGGACAGAAATGTTGCTACTTGAGGCTTTCAAGAAATGAGTTCTTCAATCAGGAAAATCTGGCTTCCAGAAGCAGGGAGAGCTTATATGGACTAACCCAATCAGGTTCAAGACTAGCCAATAAGGTTCCGAGTTTAAAATTTCCCTAATCCCCCAAATTTCATCCTGAGCCCTGGATGCAAGAGACAGCCAGTCAACCTTGCAATACACTTCTATCTTCTCAAAAGCTGATACCTTGGTATTGGCTTCTGTGCGCAGTGGGCAGGGAGCCCTTGCTAGGTAAAGATTTTGGTGACACTAAGGGACAGAAATCTTGTGACTGTCTGCCAAAGACACCAGGGGCACTGTGGCCCCTGGCAGCACGTGGACCCTTGCCACTGACCCTAAGTGGCCATCCAGACCAAACTTGTCTAGGGGTCAGCAGTCATGTTCCCGTATCCTGCTGCTGCTCTCCAGGCTCCTTGGTGCTGCTTTCACTTTTGAGAGAAGAAACTGCTCCAGGATCACACGTCTTTCGGGTGAGTAACCTTGTTAAAAAGTGCCTGTGCTGAAATTGTACTGAAACCTTCTCAGGATTGTTAGATTCCCACCCTAAGCGAGGGTGGTATGGCTTCCCTGGTGGCTCAGACAGTAAAGAATCTGCCTGCCATTCAGGAGACCGTGGTTCAATCCATGGGTCGGGAAGATCCCCTGGAGAAGAGAATGAAAACCCACTCCAGTATTCTGGCCTGGATTAGAGGAGCCTAATGAGTTACAGTCCAC
The DNA here is from genome assembly GCF_029378745.1 of Bos indicus. NCBI lineage: Eukaryota > Metazoa > Chordata > Mammalia > Artiodactyla > Bovidae > Bos > Bos indicus. The sequence goes on from NC_091765.1 coordinate 35,498,261, forward strand.
AGAGCTGGACAGGATGGAGGGACAAACACTTCCACAAGGTAGGGTGGGAATAAAAGCTTACAGCTGCTGAGGTACTCAAAGGATTGGGTCCCAGGCTTTTGGATTTCTTTGTCCATGCTTGTCTGTGTCTATTTTGTTAGGCTTGGTTAATAGCCATTGGCTCTTGGAATGACTGCAGAAAAGTATTAAATTTGAAATATAAAAAATTTTTTTTTATTTATCTATTTAATTTTGGCTGTGTCCTGTCTCCCTTGCAGCTCACAGGCTTTAGAGTGCAGGCTCAATAATTCTGGCAAAAGGGCTTAGTTGCCAGAAGGCATGTGGAGTCTTCCCTGACCAGGGATCAAACCTGCATCCTCTGCATTGGAAGATAGTGTCTTACCCACTGGACCCGTAAGAAGTCCCTACACCTGACATTAATGAGGGTCCTCTGATTCAGGAGAAGACATCGCTCTCTGACTAGAGATTTTGCTTTCCGCTGGGGTTGGTCTTTCGCTCATGCCTATATGATTGCCTGGAGGTATAGATGTGTGCTCTTAATGGAACCAGCCCTGATTACTCTGTTGTGTGAGAAGAAATGAGGGAATGTAAATCAGGAAAACTGCCCACTCCAGAAGAACAAAGTCTGTGCCTGGGTTAGAGGAATTTTCCACCTAAGACACCTCCTTGGTATCATTTCCCTCTGGTCTTCCTGAGGTATAGGGGGGAAACTTCCAAAATGGGGTACCTCAACCATTTACTTGCAAATTTAATGGGAAAAGAAAAGAAGTATGTGATCATACCAATCAGCCTAAGGAGTAAGCATAGGAAAAATAAATGGGAAATACATGAAGTAAAATTAGTAAAATGGGAGCTAGAAGAAAAATCATCTATTTCCAAGTTGGTCAGCATGATATAAGACACCCATGTAACTTTAGAGTGAGTTAACGAAAGAGATTAAAACAGGTGAGACAGTTATTAGACAAATAGGAATTTAAGGAAGGTTGAGATAGTTAAAGTAGTAACAGGAAAAAATAATTTTATATAATTATTTGCAGTTTAAATAATAAATATGATAGTCAACTTGGCCTACATTTAGCCAGGTATAAAACAAAGCAAAAAAAAAAAAACCTTCCAAAACACAAATAAAACTTTAAGAGGATGCTTAGTAAGCTCATTGAAAATAGCAGTTAAGTAGTATTAAACACATCTAAGAGTGGCTGGTCTAGAAGGTTAAATTATCTCAAAGATGGAGATACTTTTTAATGGAGATATCTAAGGATCATTTGGTTACAGAACCCTATCAGTAAGTTTGTACCTGTCCTTTCTTATAACATGGCTCTTTCAATTATGTGCTTTTATTCTTTAAATGGTAACATGTTCTTGCAATTTCTATATAAAACTTCCTGCTATATTTATGGTATACTGAAGTTATGAAAAACAACAACAACAACAAATGGCTTTCTTTTGTTACACAGCATAGCTCTAATATCAGCTGGAGTTGGAGGAAAATGCCAGAGAATGGTCTTTGAATTATAACACTCTCTTGGGCACCCCACTCCAGTACTCTTGCCTGGAAAATCCCATAGATGGAGGAGCCTGGTAGGCTGCAGTCCGTGAGGTCGCTAGGAGTTGGACACGACTGAGTGTCTTCACTTTGACTTTCCACTTTCATGCATTGGAGAAGGAAATGGCAGCCCACTCCAGTATTCTTGCCTGGAGAATCCCAGGGATGGGGGATCCTGGTGGGCTGCCGTCTGTGGCGTCACACAGGGTCGGACACGACTGAAGCGACTTAGCAGCAGCAGCTTACAATTAGACTTCCTTTGTAAAAGAGGAAAAATGGGAGGAAATTTGCTTTATCCCTGTTTGTTGAAAGGGAAGAAGCCTTTATACAATTGAATACATTTTGCTTTTTCCTCACTGAGAATTTTAACCTTCTTTTGTATGAGCCAAGCTAGCAGGCATTAAACTGCTTTTAAGGGTGTGTGTGTATATGTATGCAGGGCTTCCCTGGTGGCTGAGCAGTAGAGAATCAGCCTGCCAATGCAGTAAACACAGATTCCATCTCTGGGTCAGGAAGATGCCCTGGAGAAGGAAATGGCTACGCACTACAGTATTCTTGCCTGAAAAATCCCATGGACAGAGGAGTCTGGAGGGCTATGGTCTTGGGAGTTGCAAAACATCAGACATACTTCAGTGACAAACAACAACATATGTGTGTAAGAAAGGAAACTGCCAGTAGGAACAAACATTGGTGGTGGTGCTCAATGCCACGGGCTAGAATGTGGAGGCAGCTTTGAGGTGAATGCTTTCTACCTGGAAATTGCCCAGATGTCTTGATTCGCTTGTCTGTGGTCTCTGCTGGGGAGGTAAAATGCTTTGATTTTCTACTAGGAAGATTAAACCCCAATATGCTCTGGAAGAAGTGAGCACTTGATTATTTCGAACTGTTTAGTTGTTCAGTTGTGTCCAACTCTTTGCAACCCCATGCACTGCAGCATCCCAGGCTTCCCTGGCCTTCACTGTCTCAACCTGTATCCTCTGTCAAATTCAGCTTTGAATCTCAGGCAGCCTCCTCACTTCACTTTCTTCAGGGTGATATGGTCACCTCTTCTACCCTCCTCATCAGGTAAGCTTTCAAGGTGGTGAGTGAGGCAGAGCCTGGGCTATACTTCTGACAACCATCTCTAATGGAAAGCTTTCCAGTGTTCCCTGAATGAGTCCTCCCATCTGAGCTGGTCATTTTTGAGATTGTCATTCTCTTCAGTGGTGTCTCGGGGACTTCATATAGCCAAGTCACTGCTACGTTGGCTTGTTTCTTTCCAGAAACCAAACAAAACTAGAAACTGGTTTCTAAATCCTAAGGTTCTTACTTTCTCTCTCATGCCTATTGAGGCTGTTTCATTTCCTTTTTCTTTTTGAGGGGAGTAACAATCCATTTGCAATCCATTTGCAATCCATTCCCAGCTCTTGGGTTTAAAACTTAGGATAATGACCGAGCTTTGATGTAGGGGTTGCGTGCCCACACAGGTGCTCTCTCTCTCTCTTTCTAAACCTTCATTCTTGGAGGGGTGGGCTAACCCTCAGAACCAGCATTAAGGTGAAGAGATGGTGAGGAGGGCAGGGCTCTACTGTGCTCAGGTACTTCCTATAAAGGAAAAAGTGTGCTTTGAACCCCAGATTGGTGCCTTCCTTCATCTCCTGTAAACTCAAGGGTACAGCCAACATTGCATCACCCAGACCTTGAGTTTCTGCTGGTTGACACGTGACCCACCCCATGAATGTGAGGAAAGGCCTTTCTAGGCTCTTGGTATTTTTGCTAGCTAACAAGCAAACTATTTTGAGCACTACTATGGAGGAAATCTTATCAGCGAACTGCAGAGCTCAGTTTCACTAAAGGGCTTATTTTTCCTCCAGTGATGGAGGACTCCTGGCTGTTATACCATCATCTCTGCCTTGCACTGTGGTTATCCACTTTCCTCAGATTAAGAATAGGCATGTGCAAGCAATGGGGTCACATATTTCACTTCAACTGGTTTTTCCAAGTTGTTAAATACATTTTTCAGCAGCAAAACCAAACTGGGTATTTATAGAAGAAGAAGGAAATGGCAACCCATTCCAGTATTCTTGCATGGAGAATCCCATGGACAGAGGACCCTGGCAGGTACAGTCTATGGGGTTGCAAAGAGTCGGACACGACTGAGGGACTTTCATTCACTTCACTTCACTTCACTTCAAGGATTTGCAAAAGAGATGTGAAATTCTGATTCAGAGGGAAAACCTTCAGAAAATGCCTGTCTTGCCTGAGTCAGAGCCTAATGATGGCCTTGACTCCTCCTGTGGAGTTTCCAGTAGCTCTCTCCCTATATGAAGGGAGGAATCTCTGCAAGTGCCCCTGAGGTTTTCACCAACCATCCTAGAGCTGCACGTCCAGCTCTGACCTTGTACCCTTCTTTCTGGATCATCAAAAGGGATTGGTCTCCCTTCCCTGTACTCACCAGAGTACATAATTTAGTCCAGGGGCTCCTCTGCCTCAGGCAGGGCAATATCCCTCGAGACAAGTTCCCACAGGTCTGGATGACCAAGGTCTACCCCAGGGGATTTGTATATGTCACTCACTGTTTTCTACTTTTGATCTATGATGGTAGTGGTTTAGTCCCTAAGTCGTGTCTGACTCTTGTGACCCTATGGGCTATAACCCACCAAGCTCCTCTGTCCATGAGATTTTCCAGGCAAGAATACTTGACTGGTTTGCCATTCCCTCCTCCAGGGGATCTTCCCGATCCAAGGACTGAACCCAGGACTCCTGCATTGCAGGCAGATTCTTTACCAACAGAGCTACCAGGGAAGCTCATATAATTTGATAAATAAAATGCTGTCCTACTGAGATGATCCTAAAAAGATGAAACTCTCCAAACTGTTCTAATAGGGAGAAAAACACCAACCTGAAAAATTTCAGGAAGGAAAGTCTAGATGTTTGGGATGACAGGAGGGCAGTAAGAACTAAGACGGCTGACCCAATAGTAGTAAAAATTCCTCCAGGTGCCAGGACTCCAAATTCAAAGAAATACCCTTTAAAAGAAGCATGTGGAGGAAAGTATAAAGCCTTTGATAGCCCCATTTCTTATATGCAAAGTAATCTGACTTTCTTAACCCCCACATAACCCTCCAATCCTGCTTGTACAAAAACTCAGAGAAGGATCCTTAGCGGGCTTCTGGTTAGGATTCCAGGCTTTCACTGCTATGATCTGTGAAAGAAAGTGAAAGTGAAAGTGAAAGTCGTTGAGTCATGTCCAACTCTTTGCGATCCATGGAATTCTCCAGGCTAGAATACTGGAGTGGATAGCCTTTCCCTTCTCCAGGGGATCTTCCCAACCCAGAGATAGAACCCAGGTCTCCTGCACTGCAAATGGATTCTTTACCAGCTGAGCTACAAGGGAAGCCCTGTTTTTCAGGTTCAATACCTGGTCAGGGAACTAAAAGCCTACAAGCCATGTGACATGGCCAATAAATAAATAACAAAAGCTAAGGATCAGAGATTATCATTTTTGTACATTTGAAAGCCATTAACCAAACTATAGAGGATATATATCCTGTGGTGCCAAATACATATGCTTTGTGAACAACTTTATCTAGAGCCTACTGCTGGTTTATAGTTCAGGATTTAAAAGATGCTTTTTACTACATATCCCTGAGTCCCAAGAATTGATTGCCTGTGAATGGGTTGATCCAGAGACTAATATAAAGCAATATTTTTTGGATGGTATTGCCACAAGGATTTTAGCATGCCCCTCCCTGCTGCCGCCTATTTTGGGGGAAGCCTTAGCCAAGGAATTCAGGGATCTCCAATTAATGGAGTTTTAATCCAATATGTGGATGATATACTAATTGCTAGTAAAATTAAGGAAGCTTCAGACCAAAATATAATCCTCACTTTAAACTTTTTGGTAGACCAGGAATATAAAAGCATACATTTTCAACCAATTTTAAGATACATACGATTTGAATTATCAAAAGGGCAAACAGATTTACTGCAAATAGAAGGAAAGTATTACCTAGAGTAGCTATTCTCACTACCAGATGGATATTGTGTGGATTCCGGGGAATAGCTGGGTTTTGTCATATTGGGATTCCCAAGTTTGGACTTACGGCTAAGCACTTATATGAGGCTCTTAAAGGAAATGACAGTGAGCCATTAAGATGGAACTTTTAACATTTTACTGGAGGTTTTATTCAGGGTAACTGGGGAAGAGTAAAAAAAAAATGGATCCATACTAAAAAGGAAGAAGTAAAACTTATATTTGCATATTTCTTGCATGTAGGAAATTCTGAGTCCACTAAAACACTACTAGAGCTAATATGCAAATATAGCAAGGTTGCAATATATGAGAAATAGTTTTGTTTCTATGCATTAGAAACTATTCAAAAAATAAAACTGAGAGCAATTCCATTCACATTAGTATCAAAATAATCATAACCTCATGAAACATTTAACAAAGGAATTACAAAAATTACAAAATATCATGGAAAGAACTTAAAGGTGACCTAAATAAATGAAGTGTTTACCAATTAGAAAACTTAACATTGTTAGATCAATTTGGTGAGTATTGCCATCCTGTCTCTTAAACACAATCTTGGTCAAAATCCCAGCTGGCTTTTTTGCAGAAATTTAAAGCTTAAAATTCATATGGGAAATGCAAGTAACTCAGGATAGCCAAAGCATACTGGGGGCGGGGGGTGGGGGGCGGAATAGAGCACTCTGTACTTACCCTATCCAATTTCAAAGCACACTACAAAACTACATTAACTAAGACTTGCATTTAGCTTAATTAATAGGATATAATTATAGGATCTCTATAATTATATACAATGGATCAAAGTTAGAGTCCAGAAATAAACCTTTATATTTATATTCTGTTGATTTTTGTCAAGAGTGCTGAGCACTTTAAAGGAGAAAAGAATACTCTTTTCAAGACCAGACAAATGGATAGCCACATGTCAACAAATGAAGTTGAACTGCTTTCTTAAACCAGATATGAAAATTAACCAAATAACAGGTTAAAGCTCTCAAAGGAAGAGCTAAAACTCTAAACCTCTTGAAAGCATAGACAAATATCTTCACTACTTGGGAACCTCTTCTAATATAATAAGATAAGAAAGAGAAAGACACATAGACTGAAAATAAGTAAATTATATTTACCTGCAGAAAACATGTTTTATGTGGAAGATTGTGATGTGTTTACAAAAAAATTCTGGAGGTAATGAGTGAATTTAGCCATCTTGTAACATATAAGGTTAAAGTACAAAAACAACCCTCTTGTTTTTCTTTGTACTAACTAAAATACTTAAATATATAAAAATTTAAAATTTCTACTCATGTGAAAGCACCAGAAGTAATCTAAAAAGAGAGACGGTGGATTAGAAGAAAATATTTGGCAAAGACAAAAAAAAAATAACATCCAAAAAATATAACAAATTCCTACCAATAAGTAATATAAAGACAAAAAATAGAACACTGAAAAATGGATAAACTACTTGAACAAACATTTTATACAAAGAAATACTAATGTCTATTATACATGTAAAAAGGTCAGTCTTGTCAACATCAAGAAAATGCAAATTAAGATCATAATGGAATAATGCTTTATACCTCCAAAAAGCAAACATTGAGGATTTGACAGTCTCATGTGTTCAGAGGAGATAGAGAATTGGACTCTCATACATACTACTGGTGGAATTATAAAGTGGCACAACCACTTTGAAAACCAATGTGTTAATATCATGTAAAAATGAACTTTGAATCCTCTGATCCAGTGGTTAGATATATACTTTAGAGAAACCATGGCACATATGTGCCAGGAATCATGTATCTGAGTATTTATAGCAGTATTATTCATAATTATCAAAGCTTAAAAGTAGTTTCAATGTCCATTTACCACAGAATGGTGAAATACATTCTGAAATATTTACACATAGATTTATTCATCAATACTTAAACTTGTGTGATGCAAGCAAATTACAGAAATAATACCATGTGATGCTCTTTTCTTACATAAAACTAAAAAATAAATCGATTTTTTATCAAATATCACACAATTTTAAGTATGCTTTAAGAATAACGTAAAAATAAATCCTGCCTTACAGAAAGATTCAGTTGAATTGCTGTGCTGACCCATGTCTTATCAATTAGACCATATTGTACCTATAACTTTTCTCAAGCCCATTTCTAAAAAACTTTGTTTCTATCCATGCATGTATGCTTACTCTCTTCAACATATAAGATAATAGAGGAATATGACTTGACCATTCTCCAAGGAGGCTGAGAAACTGTAACAACATTAAAGTAGGTCATTTGCCAAAAATGCAATGATCAGACAAAAATGGCCCTTATTAAAGTACCTATTTTTAGTTGACATTCTGGCAGAAGCCATCCAAAATGATATTTAAAGATATCCCACACCTCAAGGAATCTTAAATTGAAGATATATATTAATGTTACAAATTAAGTTGTAGGGGAATGGAGAGAGAGTTAAATGTTAACAGTTAAATGAGTATAGACACAAAAAAATTATTTGCAATTTTATAAAAATAATTTATTAAACAAATCATATGAGAAAGAAAATTATCTAATGTAAATGGATGAAACTTAGTTGCTATAGGCAGAAGTCTGGAAAATGTTTTTATGTGCTTGTAATATCTGAAAAATTATTTTTCTAATTTTTAACAGAATGAGACTGGAATATATAGATACCATTTGGGAAAACAAAAATCAGCCTCATTTCTGGTTGTAATACCAGTTATTTTATTATAAGAGAGATCCTATACTAAACTGTAAGAAAGTTCTTAATAACTATGCTATGCTAAGTCACTTTAGTTGTGTCCAACTCTGTGCGACCCCATAGACGGCAGCCCACCAGGCTCCCCCATCCCTGGGACTCTCCAGGCAAGAACACTGGAGTGGGTTGCCATTTCCTTCTCCAATGCATGAAAGTGAAAAATGAAAGTGAAGTCGCTCAGTCATGTCGTGGACTCTTCATGACCCCATGGACTGCAGCCTACCAGGCTCCTCCACCCATGGGATTTTCCAGGCAAGAGTACTGGAGTGGGGTGCCATTGCCTTCTCCACTTAATAACTATAGATTAATTGAATGATTGGATTATATGATTTTTTTCATTCTTAGGTTTCTATTTCTATCATTTTTCCCTATATATAAATATAATAAGATACATATTCCTGCTCACTTGTAACTGAGGCTATGTTTCTTGAAGGTAGAGGCAGAATGATTTACAAAGTATAGTAGCAAAGCTCATGACTGTAACGTCAAATGAAAAAAAGAGCCTCTTGATGAGGGTGAAAAAGGACAGTGAAAAATCTGGCTTAAAATCAACATTCAAAAAACTAAGATCATGGCATCTGCTCTCATCACTTCATGGCGAATAGATGGTGAAAAAGTGGAAACAGTGACAGACTTTATTTTCTTGAGCTTCAAAATCACTGTGGACAGTGACAGCAGCCACGAAATTAGGAGATGGTTGCTCCTGGAAGGAAAGCTATGACAAACCTAGACAGCATATTAAAAAGCAGAGACATCACTGTGCCAACAGAAGTCTGTAGAATCAAAGTTTTTCTGGTAGTCATGTACAGATATGAGATTTGGACCATAAAGAAGGCTGAGTGCCAAAGAATTGATGCTTCTGAGATGCTTGAGAGTTCTTTGGATTGAAGGAGATCAAACCGGTCAACCCCAAAGGAAATCAACCCTGAATATTCATTGGAAGGAATGATGCTGAAGCTCCAGTACTTTGGCCACCTGGTGCAAAGAGCCAACTCATTGGAAAAAACCCTGGTGCTGGGAAAGATTGAGAGCAGGAGGAGAAGGAGAGGACAAAAGATGAGACGGTTGGATGGCATCACTGACTCAACAGACGTGAGTTTGAGCAAACTCCAGGAGATAGTGAAGGACAGGGAAGCCTGGCGTGCTGCAGTCCATGGGGTTGCAAAGAGTTGGACACAACTGAGCAACTAAACAGCAACAAATGAGTTCAAATCAGTATGAGATGTATGTCACAAAATCACTAGAATATAAGAAATCTATGCTCCTTAAAATAATAATAATAATTATTATTATTAAAATAATACAACAATCAACCTAAACGTTAAAAACCAAAGAAGGAACACATTTTTCCCCAGAGTCACTAAATATCTGCTTTGAAATATTTAGGTCTTTTACAAATAAAGCTGACTCAGTCATTCATCTGTCTAAGGCAGAAAAATTGAGCATTATACAGCTTATTCTGCAAGGTTCTTTTGAATGAGAAGTTTGACAATTCAGTTCTGTAAAGACATAAAAAGACACGTTAGCAAATTTTGTTCAAGTGTGGTGATACTTGGAAAAATAATGTGAAACAAAGAACTGCCAAAAACAGGTAACAAAAATTTAAAAATTAAAGACTACAATAAAGGGATATTTTAAAAATAGATTTTTCATGCAAATCCACTGATTATCCTAATTACAGGGAATGATTAACTTCAGCTGAAGCCCAGTTAAACTGTCTGTCATGTAAGCATTGGCTGAATGATTATGGAGGGGACAGTATGAGGCAGGAAAAAAGTACCACTGTCACTATGTAACCTGGGTTTTGGGGAAAAAAAAGATGATAGAAAGATGGATATTAGATATTGTTCGTGAGAGTGAATCAGCATCACCTGCAAGTGATTGTTTAAAACTCTAAATAGTAAAACCATTTCATGACTAAAATAGTGTAGTAGGCAAAAAAGCAGATCAGTAGATTGCTCATGGCCCAGCAATCTTTGATCCAGTGTAAACTGGGAGAACTATCCACAGCCAAAGAGTCCCTGGTGTGTGACTCATAATTAGGTTTATGCTACCAATGAAATAAGCTCATTAAGGGATATTAAATATGTAAATATAATTTTAAAACCGAATAATTTGAAAATATAAGTTTTAAAATATAAAATTCAGCATGGTGAAATGGTGACAGGCAAGTTTAAAAGCAATGTAATGATCCCAGACAAGCATTTTGCTTAAATCTAGACCTCTTTTGTACCTTTCCAGACTGATTATGGCAAACAGAGAGCAGTTTCTTTGAAGTGTTGAGCTTTCCGTGGGGTCCTAACCCTCCAAACAGCAGACTGCATTTGGGATTCTCTTTAAGGGTAATAACACTTGCTTTTGTGTAGCAACATGTACTGAGAAGGGCTTGTATTGATCCTTCGGATTTTCCAAGTTAATAGGTAAAAGATTTGTTTGAGGGAAAAGCAGACATCTTTGGCTATTTAGAACTTAAAAAAGTAATGATAGAAGAAGATTCTATTTTTATTCAGAAAACTTGAAGTCTTGTGGTTAATGAACTCAGAAAAGCACTGTAAATAAACAATCGTTCTATTTTGAAACATTTTAGAAATCCAGTATTCCAAGGAGCCAGTGAAAACACTAAATTAAAAATTCCATGAGTTGGTCACTGCCGTTTGCTGTGCACACTGACCAAACCATGGCCCACACACATCCATTCTTATCCTGAATTGAGAGTGGACTGAAGCAACAAAGGATTTGTTTAAATAATGACCATGACAAGTATTTTTCTTAAGAAATAGAAAACACCGATCTAAAAAGATTAATGTAATGTATTTATACTAGTCCTTAAAATTCAGATTAATAAATTGCTTGTCATCCTGTTCATAGAAGACAATGTTTAAATGTTTATATTCATACCCTGTGATTTGAATTGACACAATACCATGAAAATACCAATTCCTGAGACTATACACTAGAAATCAAAGTCAATCAGCAAAATTCCCACCATAAACTAGCCAATGGTATGTAATTTTCTCTTGGAAGTTGGATAAGGTTTTGTACTTGGGGAGACTGTGTATTTACAATAAATTTAATAATGTTACCTACCTCACAAATTGTTGTGAGATTAAATGACTTAATATATTTAAAACAGTTGCTGCTGCTGCTAACGACTACATGATTCAGAGAGTTCAATAGGATATTTTTATGAAGGGAATAGATAGATACCTATATAGGTGGCTCAGAGGGTAAAGCATCTGCCCCACAATGTGGGAGACCCGGGTTCTATCCCTGGGTCAGGAAGATCCCCTGGAGAAGGACATGGCAACCCCACTCCAGTATTCCTGCCTGGAGAATCCCATGGACGGAGGAGCCTGGTGGGCTATATATATAGTCCATGGGGTCACAGAGAGTCGGACACGACTGAGTGACTTCTATATATATATATATATATAGCTGTATATATGTATGTATAAATCTCCCACTTTGTTTTCTGCCTCACACTAGTAGAGATCGCTCCTTTTTCTTCTCTAATGACCTGATAAATTCATCTTAACCGTAAATGCTTATGTATATCAGGTCAATACAGAAGATTATTATTGTTGCGGTTCAATGCATATGATGAAGTTTAGCTCTCAGAAGAAATATATTCCAGATGTCTCTATAGTCCCAAGAAGACATGAACCTAAATACTTCCCAAATGTTATGTAATCTTTATAGGAGTCTTTATTTTCATTGGGCTTTCCTTGTGGCTCAGCTGTTAAAGAATCTGTCTGCAATACAGGAGACCTGGGTTCCATCCCTGTGTTGGGAAGACCCTTGGAGAAAGTAAAGACTACCCACTCAAGTATTCTGACCTGGAGAATTTCATAGACTGTATAGGATTTATAGGTAGTGCACCAGTTACAAAAGAGAAAGTAGTCCAAAGGAAATATACAATGTGAAAGAAATATTAATAGAACTTGGAAGTAAGCATTTACATTTAGTGAAAAGATTCTTATTATGTAAATCACACACAAATAAAGCATTAGACATTTTATATTTAGTTTTGGCAGTTAGTCCAAAAGATAAGTCCATCTTGATAATAATCTCGTTAAGAAAATGACTGTTTTCAAATTTTAAAAATTGTGGTTCATTTTATTTTAGTGTAATACCTTTATATAGCCCATCCGTTTTCTAAAGTCTGTATAATATTTAAACTGGGATGGAAGTATTAGTTTTATAAAAGAATCATAGAAATATTTGAAACAGATCTTGAGAAGCAATCATGAAAATCTCAGATGATGGGAAATTTCTGATACTTGAATTTTCTGGTTAACTTAGGTTTTAAGAAAAAAAAAAACCTTTTATATACCATCCTTTGCAATGAAAGTCTTTTGTCAGGCACCACTGATTTGCCTTCCATGGTGGGCACAATGTAGTGAATATAATTGAGTTTTTAATGACATATGCTCAGAGTCACAAATTATTGTGTATATACAATAATAATAATAATAGTAATTTTCAGTGTAAAATTTTAGGAGAATGAGCTGAGGGTGCCCCCTTCCCAGGATGTGCATGGAGTTTGCCTTTTGGACCAAACCTATTTTTCAAGTTTTAAAGCCAATAATAGAACATTTTTAAGAGGTACATTGAATTAGATATGCATAACATACGCATTTTTATAAGCAGCAATCATTAAAGGTACCTTAAACTTTTTTTCATACATTTGTTTTATTTTCCTAATTTTATTTTATTGTTGTTTCTTTTCCCTATCCTGTGACTTGAGTGTTTTCAGGGATATTGTAAACTCTACTCCAGTAGGTGTCAGACTTTCCCACTGTGCAAACTGCAGAGCCTCAGGAAAGGAAGGCTAATAGATGCTGTGATGCTTAATGCTATACTTAAATCAGTTGTTCCTGTAAACTGACTCTTTTAGCATCCCCCCAAGTAACACATTTTTAAATTAATTTCATATTTAAGTAAACAAAGTATACAAACACTTCTCATCTCATCACCTACATTATATAAGCACTCCTTAAAATCTGGTATGTATCATACAATATGTACTTATATATTCAGCAGCAATTCAGTGAGTAAAAATATCAAAGAAATAAAAGGAAATGATTAACAAGAAAAAATTGAGATGCAGAGTATACTTTAGTATTTTCACTGGCAATAATGTAGTTGATACATTTATTTCTCAAGGATATAAATGGTGTGTTTCCTTTCAGATATTTATAGCAGGTGAGAATAATCCCCTTGGATGCCACTAGGCCTTTGATAAGAACTTTGCAAACAATACGTGTTATAGACTGAATGTTTGTGTCCCCCTCCAACTCCATCTGTTGACATCCAAATGCCCATCATGATAGTATTGAGAGATGGGGGCTTTGGGAGTTATTAGGTATAAGGTATTAGTGCCCTTATAACAGAGGCCCTAGAGAGATCCCTCATCCCTTCCACCACGTGGGGGTAAAATGAGAACTCAGGAACCTGAAAAAAAGCCCTCATTGACCATGCTAGCAACTGTTCCTGGGCTTCCAGCTTCCAGAACTGAGAAATAAATTTCTGTTGTTTATAAGCCACCCAGTCTTTTATTTTGTTATAACAGCCTGAATGGACTAAGATGTTATCTGAATTTAATTGACCAGATTTTTCACATCTAAAACCTCATAATTTACAGAATTAAGCAGAAAAATGCTTATTATGATAGGCAATAGAATTAATTAGATGGTTAGTTTTTGTGATTTTAAACCATCAAATTTTTATATTATATTTAAAATTTCTATTTACAAGTGGTCTAATTAATACAAGACTTGTAGTATTTATTATTTTAGACATACTGTGATATGCTTAGTAGCTCAGTTGTGTCTGACTCTTTGTGACCCCATGGGCCACAGTCTGCCCAGTCCATGGGGATTCTCCAGGCAAGAATACTGGTGTGGATTGCCATGCCCTCCTCCAAGGGATCTTCCCAACCCAGGGATCAAACCCAGGTCTCCCGCATTGCAGGCAGATTCTTTACTGACTGAGCCACCAGGAAAGCCCTTAAACATACTAGAAATCGTAATTTATTTAACTTGAGCCACCTGTTTGTACTTAAAGCAAGTTATATAGCTTATAGAAAGAATAAACAAATGAAATTCTAAAATAAATCAAGTTTCCAGTAAACTCAGCAAATAAAGTATTCATCTTGTTTCATATTCAACTTTTCCCTTCTGGCCTTTTCATTAATATTTTACAATATTTATGGCCATTCTCTATGCAAAATAAAATACAATGGCAACAAAAGAGTGGGAAACTCTCAGGGCCAGCTCTGACTTCTGCTTTCTCTCCCTTTCCTTTTTCATTAAAAAAAAAAGAGAGAGAGAGAAAACTCCTCAATTGATTATCCATATTTTTATAGTTCTCATATTTTCCAAACTTATGTCTCTAGCCTTGATCTCTGCTTCAAACTCCAAATCCACTCAATAAGCAGTCATTCCACAGAGTTTTGTTTGGCTTTTTCTATGTGCATGGCACTTATGTTAGCAGTTGAATAGAATAATAATTGAAAAGGGCAAGGTTCCTATTATCATAGGGTGTATTTTTGACATGAAAAAATATAAAATACACAAATGTATATATTAATAAACTCATAATTTCAAATAAATGCTTTAAAGAAAAAAGTAAAGGTGATAAGATGGTAATTTGACATTGGGTTGTCAGAGAAGGTCTGCTTGAGAGAGGGACATCAATGCTAGAGTTGCATGAAGCAAAGGAATCCATTATTCAAAATACTGAAGTTAGAGCATTCTATCAAGAGCAAACAGGAAATTTCCTTGAGATATATATTAACGTGATATGGTCAGTAACCAAAAGGAAACCCATTTGTGGAGAAAAGGAAGTGGAGTGAACTTGGAGCATGGTGGAAATTTAGATCATAAAGACAGGGGGTCATGAGCAAGACCCAGTGTGCATAGTGAGGATTTGGCATTTTATTCTATAGGTATGGAGAGCTACCAAGTGAATTTGAGCATGTGAGCAAAATACCAAGTTTCACTGATTTTTAAGACACATATCTCTGAAATCAGGAATATGTTTTGAAATCAATGGTATCTTTTAGTCACTATTGGTCAGACAGTAGGTATTGTTACTGCCTTAGAAATAGCTAAACCAGTTTTATTTATATTTTCATTTCAAGGATGCATAAGTGATATATAATAAAACTCTGAGAGATAAATCTAAAAACTTTAATGTCATATTTTCTTATTAATACATAAGATAATGCATCACAGTATATGAAATCTTACATTCAATGAAATTCATTAACCTGAGTTAAAGTTTAAATGCCTTTACCATCTGAGCCACCAGGGAAGCCCTTAAAGAGATAGATAAAGCTTCTGTCCATGGAATTCTCCAGGCCAGAATACTGGAGTGGGTAGCCTTTCCCTTCTCCAGGAGATCTTCCCAACCCAGGGATGGAACCCAGGTCTCCCGCATTGCAGGCAGATTCTTTACCAGCTGAGCTATCAGGGAAGCCAATCTTTCAAAACCTCAGGATATCTCCATTTTCACTTGCAATCCCTAGCCCCTTTCAGTGTTTTTCAGATGGGTACCACTGTTTCAGCATCAAATCCAAACTGAAAATATCCAGGCACAGCATTATCCAATAGAACTTTCTGCAGCAATGCAAATACTCTGTGTCTACACTGTCCCATATGGCAGCCACTAGCTCCAGGTGAACAGAGTGCTTGACCATGTAACTAGTAGTATAACTGAGGAACTGAATTTTTAATTTCACTTAATTTTAATTAATTTAATTTTAAATAGCCACCTGTGCTTAGTGGCTATCACAGTAGAGACTGCATGTCTAGAGGAAGAAGAGAAACCTTGAGTGTCAAGAGTAGGGAAGTTTTTCCTTGAGGTCCCCCCATAGTTCTTCCCAGGTGTCTCTTTGGTCAAAAGCTGGTCACATGGCTACTCCTAAGTCAAACATTGCCAAGGGAAACCATTTCCACAGCTAGCTTAAAATAATCAGGATTCAGTGTGGGTGCAGTGGCCCCGGCCCTGGCAGCACCTGGGTTGGAGCAGGTGGCCGGGCACAGAGGGACTCAGAGGAGCTGAGTTTTGTGTCAAACATACAATGGTCTATGTCAAATTTATTCAATAAAAAAGTTTGAAAGGTCTCACACGTGTGGAGGCAAGAGTGGAAATGCGGATAAGTTAAGAGATTGGTGGTGGGTAATGGTGGTAAGAATGGGATGGTATGGTAAAAGTGGAGAGAGGCTAGGGGTTTGAAGGATGTTGGAGAGGACACTGAGACTTCTTAATTGATTATATAAAGGCCAGGGGAAAAAATGTAAAAGATATACCAAAGGTTTCCAGTTATGGAACTAGCCATTCACTGAGATGAAGATTCAAGTACACATGTGCAGGCATTGGGATTGTGAGAGAAGTTATTAGGTAGGCAGTCGATGCCTCTCGATATCTCATCTTACCTACTATCCTCTCAGGGGAGGCTCACAGTGCTCAGGGTAGGCCACTCACCCTGTTACATATTCTTAAGAACTTCATTCAGAATGTTGATCACCATTTTGACTCCACATCAGTCTTTGTGATGCACTCTTTTCCCTCCCCATGCCCTCCTGGACTGCAGGTTCCAGGAGGCGGAACAGGTGGGAGTTTGTTTTCACTGTTTTACTCTCAACACAAGCACGATGCTGGGGACGTATTGAAAGTTGAAAGTGTTAGTTGCTCAGTCATGTCTGACTCTTTGAGACCCCATGAACTGTGTAGCCTATATTAGTCCTCAGCAAATATTGGCTCACTGCATAGATACACTAATTCTAATTTCTCCTTTTTATCCTGCCTGTTTCAAAGTGCTTGGTCACTGACCAACCTCCATTGTGCTAGACAGGAAACCACAACTCTGGTGGGGCCAGGAGTTCTGTGGTGCTAAGATGAGACAAAATACAAGATGAGACAAAAATATGCCAGAAAAATTCTATTGATGTAAGTATTCCTTTTAAGTAGAATCACTATAAAATTCTAAGAGTATTAGGGAAAAAACCCCAAAACCTAAAGATGAGTTTATCCCCAGTCAATCAGATTTTCTTATACAGAAATAATAATTCTTTAGGAAGGATTTGTTTATATATTCACATATAGATCCATAAACTTTATAGTCAGTTCATTAAATATTGTGTATGTATTATAAACCAAATATTTTACTAGCAATGAAAATATGTACCTAAATGCAAGGAGATCACATATATAATTATAATACACTACTGTAAGTGTGGCAAAAGAAGAATTCAGAGTTTAAGTACAGTCAGAGAGCCCACCTGACTGAGACTGAGAAGGCTTCCTGGAGATACTATTATTAGGTGTAAAAGAAGTAGGTGATAGGAAAATAAGACTGTGCTAGCCAGAAGTACAAACAGGGACCAGAGATGGGTTTAACAAACAATATACTGTGGACTAGAAAACTACAAATTTTAATGGCCAGAAAGTGACAGAAGATGAGGCTGGGGAGATAGGCAAGAGCCAGATCAAAGATGGCATTGTGTGACTGATTGGGTAACAAATCTGGACTCTGTTATGGAGCAAAGAATAGTCACTGAAGCCTCAGAAGTGGGGAAATATACTGGCCACTTGTTTTTTCCAGTTGGGATAGTAGACTGTGTTTGCTGAGGGAGTATAATGTAGGGATAGAATGCTTTGTCTCTGAAGACAGCCTGGGTTTGCATTTTTGCTGTGCAATTTACTAGCTAAGTGACCCTAGTTAAGTTTCTTAACCTCTCCATAATGAAATAGTAAAAGAATCTTCTTCATAGAATTATGGCGATGTTTAAAGGATTGAAAATTAAGTATTTTCATACACACACACACACACACACACACACACACCCTCAGTATAGTACTAGAGAAAATACCATAAAGTGTTTGCTACTATTTTTGTTTGTTAATCAAATAAAATATGAAAGATCTCTTTTGACCTTGTTAAGGTTTCTTTTCGTCAGCACTGTGTCCATAAGAGATGGGCCTAAGTTTTATCTCATATTATCAATTGCGTGGCTTAATGAGTAGAAGTCTGGGACCGAATGAAAAGTTTACCAAAAGAGAACTTCAGGACCTCCCTGGTGGTCAATGGTATATAACTTGGTGCTCCCAATGCAGAGAGTTTGATCTGGTCGGGGAACTGAGATCCTGCATGCTGCATGGTTCAGCCAAAAAAATGAAATAGAACCTCAGCTCTCCAGGACTTCAGGATGTAGACTCTTAAGTTGTTGTTGCTCAGTCCTCCACTGTCTCCTGGAGTTTCTTCAAGACCCTCTAAGTACATGTGTGCTAAGTCGCTTCAATCATGTCTGACTCTGTGCAACCCTATGGACTGTACTCTGCCAGGCTCCTCTTTCCATGGTTTCTCCAGGGAAGAATACTGGAGTGTGTTGCCTTTATCTTCTCCAGGGGATTCTCCCGACCCAGGGATCAAACATGCATCTCTTACATCTCCTGCACTGGCAGGAGTGTTCTTTACATCTAGAGCCACCTGGGAAGCCCCAGAAATAAGATTATTGTCATTGGAAAATCCAACGGATAGAGTTCTGCTCAGCAGGTTACAACTTTAATGTCTTGTTTCCTCCTAACATATAGTGAATTTTTAAAAATCTGAGACATGTTGGTGGTTACTTTTTATAGAAAATATTCCTTGGAAGCAGGAATTATTTTAAAAATTCTCTATTTCCCCAGAGACCAGTACAATGTTAGGCACATAATAGGCAATATATAAAAATCATCAGATGATTTGTAATATATAAAAATAAGTAGGTGTTCATAAGCTTTGACAGTGAGGTCTCTGGGTAAAACAATTAGCATGTATCTAGTATTCATCAAGTTATCAATTACTACTTCTAATTATGAAACAACTGTATGCCATTTCTATATGCCATGTAAAACTTTAAGCACTATTTTAATTAGAACTGTTCCCTTCTTCTTTTGGTTGTATTTACAATCTATTGAAAACTCTTGACACACATCTCTAAAAAGTTCAAGTCATTTTCTACGAGTGCCTAAGGTTTCTATACAACTTGTTTAAAAAAATTAAATCATAGAATATTACAAAATATTAATAGAGATGATTTTATAAGTGACTATGACTCTCAATAGTTTACATTTTACTATTATTTGATAGTCCATATTCTGTTGTTCATAAACATGAGAAAGCTTAATTTATATCTGTTAAAATGTCTCTTACAGACAAAGTATATCCATCCCAAGCTGAACATTTTGTAATCTGTAGTATTTATTTTATAGTACATTGGCATGTTCTACATTCCACGAAGTTAATGTTTTTAGTTAAAATCACATTTACTTCCATATTTAAAAAATTCTATAACCTTTGAAATACAGTGAAAATGGAATTAAATAAATACAAATCTATTGGTTTATATTCCCAGTGTGTCCTCATCTTTATATCAAGAACATCTTTATACCATTAACACAATGCCTTTCATATAGCAGGTGTAAGTTGCTATTATTAACTTAAATTAGTTTATGTAGTCAGGTATTTAACTCAAGCTTCCAAGGCATTATTTGGTGTCTTTAAATTTTTATTATAAGCAAAAGGTATTTGAAAGTTTAATTTCATAATACTAAACATCTAGTATTCTAAACATAGAAATAATTTTGAACATTAAATGAATAGAACACTGACTTGCGTTTCTCAGTGTTTTGTTCTTGTTTTTTTGGGCCTTTTAAAAGTTTTATTTAATGATACTGTTTTAAGCTTTGTTTTATTATTTTGTTTCAACAATTCAAATAGAATTTTCTCTAATTTTAAATCAAAATCAATTGGAAAAATTGGCCTTTCTAATCAACACATTAATGATAATAGCATAACTCAGTATAACAGTACTAGTAAAATATGATTTGTTGAGCACCCATTCTGTGAGAAGTATGTGTCTAAGCACATTTCATTAATTTAAATCTTGCATGATAACCCTGCAAAGTTGGAATTTTTATCTGTATTTCCTATCTGTATTTTACAAATGAAAAAACTTAGATTCAGGAACATCAATTGACTTGCTGAAGTCAAGGATCCAGACAGTACGGGAGCCAGGATTCCAACCCAGCTCTGCTTGGTTTGTTCTTGATAACTGTTTAATTTCCACAGCACCAGGCTGTTTCAATTTTTAAATCTGTTCACACGTTAACCGTATTGACATTTTTTTCTTTCACCTTGTGGATGTAATTCTGAGCACAAACAGCATATGCTTGATGTGAGTTAACTAACAAGTCACTGTAGGGTTACACTGTAGGGTTAGTGACCATCTCCAGTTAAAGTACCTCTATTTAGTAACTTGGACCACTTCAATTAAAACAAATTGCTGCATTTTATTTGTTCAGCTTTTCCTTTTAAGATAAGGTAATGCTCAATTCCCTCATCTAACTGACATATGATCTGGTTTCATCTTGAACACAAAACCCTGTCTGGAAATGAGACCATTTAACTGTTAGCTTGCAATCTTACAAACCGTATCATTAGAAAGGGGGAAAAAAAGAATTTTCTTACTTTCCTCTAGTTGTTTCAAAACTTGGTTTTTGTTTGCTGGTTCTTTGGCTTCCAGGGCTGTCACCTCTGCTGAGGTACGTTTCCCGTGGCGATCGATTTCCCACGCCTCCAACTGAGTTTGGAGAAATGCCTTGTTCATTCGTCTTTCTGGCAAAGCTCTGAAGAAATTTCAGGGTGGAGTTGGAAAGAATCACTGATTCTGCTTTAGGACTGAACTTGAGGGTAGGTTCCGTCTGGAGGGCAAGCGTTTGTAACTTCAGCATCCCTTCTTCTGTCTTCTCTGTGAGTGTGAGAGTTTGTTTTCTCACACCCTCTGGAGATGCACTTGTCTCTGAAGGCAGTGGTATTGATTTCAGAAGACTGTCTTCAGAAGTGCTGGAATCAGGAGCTGTGGCCACTTCAGTTGATGTGATCTTGGGGGTTGGCAGCACCTGGAGACTTTGTCCTTTGTTTGGAGGAACTGAAGCAGAGGTCGCATTCCTCTGGGAGTTCTCATCCTCAGTTGTAGTCCAAGTGTGCGTAGGGCCATTAAGCCCAAAGCCTCCACTCCATAAACTAGAAAGCAGGATAAATAGCCTTGCTCCTTTCATTTCAGTAGTTGGAAGCTAGAAAGCTCAAGTAAAATTGGGGGATAAAGTCCTTCTAGCCTTTCTGACAACTGCTTCCACACTGAATCTGCTAAGACAGAGGTTTGCCAATTTGAGATGTGAAGAGGAAACAGGTTTCTGTGTTTTGTAGTGGACTCAGGAAGTTTGATTTCCTGTTTCTGTAGGTTCTGTGTGATCTGTGACCTCTGGTAGGATGATCTATGGAAGCAGTAAAGCGTGTCTGACGAAGCTGAGGGTAAATGGAAAAACACAGGCAATGATTATCAGGAAAACCCATGAAAGAAATGTGAAGTAACTTTCCCAGGTCCACTTATATTTCATGTGTTGCTCAGTTTTGAAGAGAAATTTCATGGTGATGATGGAATTTTGTTTGGATGGGTTAAGTCAAATAGTTTACATTTTGTTCTACTATGCAAGGAAATTGAGAAAAAATAATGTGATACTTCCTTTCAACTGTGCCCCATCCAGAGAGCCATGTTTTGTTTAAGGACATATACACATGCACAAATAAAAACTCTGTCTGCAGTGTCTCCGCCCTTTCATGCATCACAGGCTAAATTGTGAAAAAATAAAAACATGTCCCTATTTTTCTATACACACTTTAGCTGTAGCATTATTTGAAATCAATCTCAATGATGATAATAAAAAAGAAAAGGATAAATTATTGAATTATGTGAGTATACAAGAAACTCACTTTAAATTTTGCTCTCGAAATTTCTATTGGAACCAGTTAATGGAATGAAGCATCAGAAATTTAATTCTCTATTTTCTAATGCTTATCTTCTCATGGTTGAGAGTGATTAGTATTTTACCATTAAAAAAGGATGAAGAAAGAGTGGACTCATATGAAAATAAATTAAAGTGGAATAATACATATTAGTTTTTGTATTTTTACTGTAGTGCCAAATGTATCAGCAGCAGAAAGTAGGGAATTGCATTGATCAAAGACTGTTCAATGGTGGTTTTCCCAGTAGAGATGCTTCATGGGATTTATGATTTCACTGTTCCAACAAATGTCTGATTCTCAGGCTTCCATTAAGCTCTCTGAGCTGTAAAAAATTTTCCATAGCATACCCTTCGGACATGTAAGTAACAAACTAGAGTAGTTCATCCATCCATATGTTTCTTCTTTCTTTCATTCATTCAGTAATAACCCAAATCGCCAGTCAGCTTTAGTGAGGTGCTCTCTTAGATGCTAAGATTATAAAGCAAGAATATTTTTGGGTCTCAATGTACTTGTGTTCTATTATATATTACCTGAAAGCTAGATCTCTGTGTAATTAATCTTTTTGTCAATTTCAGTGCCTGGTATTAAGTTCTTGTTAAATATTCAGTCTTGTAACGTTTTCTTCAGAACCAAAAAACTGGAAACCTCATGACTATTTGGTTATATATTATTATAGATATATACTCTTGTCTCTAATCCTTTATAAATGGGGTTGCAAAGAGTCCAGGGGGTTACAAAGAGTCAGACACAACTGAGCGACCAAACAACAACAGATATATATTCTTGTCTCTAATCCTGTATACAGGACACCAGGTTTCGAAACAAGACCTAAATTTCCTCTGAACTACTAACTTTTTGATCTTAATACATTTTCTCCCCTTCATCTCCATCATTCTCTTATATAAGCTATTGTTGACATTTAGACAAGATCGGGTGCATTCAGGGTGGTATGGCTGTAGACTGTTGTTGACATTTAGAGAGTATATAACATGAGGTTATTTAAACTATGACACACATTAGTCAGCAGCAACCCAACTGACTTTGATACGTGATACAAAACATCTGTTTCTCAGATATATCACAGAGCAACTAACTAACTTTGCATTTGTAAAAGAGCAAATAGGTCCAGCACAGACAATCCAGGCAGCAATTACTTACTAAAAAGAGTGATGAAATGCATAATTTTCACAACACAAGTATAGTTGTCAGTACTAAAAAAAGACATTACAGCTTCTTTATCTGGAAAAGACACAAGCAACTATCTTTGACTTAGAACAGAATAGTAATTAGAAAGCTCTAAGTGAAGTATTTCTATTTAGTGTACAATTTTAAATCATTTTGTTAGATTTAGTAAAAGTAGATGAAGAGACCATCCTGAAAGTTTAAGAAATAATCAGAATAACGACACACACACATTTTCTTATTTCTATGATTTGAAAAAAAAATCTTGATCCTATTTAGGACAAATGAACTTGAGTGGTAAGGGTCACTCATATAAGAGATAACAAATGGCTCTCAAATGGTAATAAAAACTGAGCTGAGGTGAAGCAATTCATTTCTCCTCCTGTAACACATTGACCAATAATGATTTTGGTTACCCCTATCCTAGCTTACAAGTGACCTTGTGATCAGAAGGCTAAAGGTTCTGTATCTCATTATCAATCCAATAAGCCATCTATTGCTGTAACTCCCTAGAGAAACACCATCTCATCTGAGGGATTTAGGTGTATGGATCAGTCCTTAATTGGAGACATAAAGTAAGTACCTATACTTAAGAAACTGTCAGAAGTCTAGCCTCAAATTCTGCTTTTGAGACTCTTAATATTCATCAACTAACAATTAAGAATAATAATATTCCTGGGATTATTGCCTAAAGAATATTCAGTCATTCTTCTAATTACTATAAAAACTATCCCTGGATTAAACTATATCATCAGAGTTTTTACACCTGGACCCAATCATTTTGCTACACCCCTGTGGTTGCTAAATCGTTTAAGTTAAACTGTTTTACTCTATTGCCATTTTTCTTCATTGAGCAATTTATAAGAAAGCAACTATAAAACTCATTATATTATGTACTATCATCGAGTTTGTATGTCATTTTTCATTGTACCTTAAGGATTGAATATATTTTGCAAAAGGGCTCCCTCTAGCTGATGAGATAATGGGGGTTATTTCCATTTTCTTTTTGTAATGTATTATTATTCATTGTTATTATTTTAGTCTTTTCTAATCATAAGAAAAAACAAAAAAATCATATTAAGTTGAAACAAAAATGTAATTAGGAGTTAAAAGAGAATCTTAGATTAAGGACTTCATGATTTGTAGATTGTTGTGCAGTCACTCAGTCATGTCCTACTCTTTGCAACCCCATGGACTACAGCACACCAGGCTTCCCTGTCCTTCACCATCTCCCAGAGCTTGCTCAAACTCATGTCCATTGAGTCGGTGATGCCATCCAACCATCTCTTCCTCTGTGGTCCCCTTCTCTTCCTGCTTTCTATCTTTCCCAGCATCAGAGTCTTTTCCAGTGAGTCAGTTCCTTGAATCAGGTGGCCAAAGTATTGGAGTTTCAGCTTCAGCATCAGTCCTTCCAGTGAACATTCAGGACTGATTTCCTTTAGGACTGATGGATTGATATCCTTGCAGTTAAAGGGACTCTCAAGAGTCTTCTCTAACACCAGAGTTCAAAAGAATCAATTCTTTGACACCCAACTTTCTTTATGATCCAACTCTCACATCCATACATGACTCCTGGAAAAACCATAGCTTTGACTATAGGGACCTTTGTCAGATTTGTAGATAGTGCTATGTATTATTTAAAAGCCATTTTATGGCTGCAAGAGTTATTGTCCTCTATAAAATATTGGAAGCAGGGAATAGTTTCAACTAGATTAACAGGGTTTCTTGGCAGCATCTTTCTTTCTCACAAAGAAATTCTCATCTTTAAAATAGTATAAAATTTTGAAAATAATACTTCACTATAGCCCTTCTCCATGCCAAGTAAGTCATGCCAAGTAAGTATCTGACTCTCATTTTACTGATAGAAAATCAAGCTTAAAGAATTTAAGTAACCTCCTAAAGTAGCACATTGTTTATTGATGCATAGTATGTCCAATTCTTTATTGTGCCCATTTTGCATGAAATGTTCCCTTGGTATCTCTAATTTTCTTGAAGAGATCTCTAGTCTTTCCCATTCTATTATTTTCCTCTATTTCTTTGCATTGATCACTGAGGAGGGCTTTCTCATCTCTCTTTGCTGTTCTTTGTAACTCTGCGTTCAAACGGGTATATCTTTCCTTTTCCTTTTTGCCTTTAGTTTTTCTTCTTTTTTCAGCTATTTGCAAGGCCTCATCAGACAACCATTTTGCCTTTTTGCATTTCTTTTTCTTGGAGATGGTCTTGATCACTGCCTCTTTTACAGTGTCATGAACTTCCGTTCATAGTTCTTCAGGCACTCTATCAGATCTAATCCCTTGAATCTATTTGCCACTTCCACTGTATAATTGTCAAGGGATTTGATTTATTAAGAAGAGATGGCAAGAATACACAGAAGAATTATACAAAAAAGATCTCCACGACCCAGATAACCATGATGGTATGATCACTCACCTAGAGCCAGACATCCTGGAATGCGAAGTCAACTGGTCCTTAGGAAAAATCACTACAAACAAAGCTAGTGGAGGTGATGGAATTCCATTTGAGATAAATCCTAAAAGATGATGCTTTGAAAGTGTTGCACTCAATATGCCAGCAAATTTGAAAAACTCAGCAGTGGCCACAGGACTGGAAAAGGCCAGTGTTCATTCCAATCCCAAAGAAAGGCAATGCCAAAGATGCTCAACTACAGCACAATTGCATTCGTCTCACATGCTAGCAAAGTAATGTTCAAAATTCTCCAAGCCAGGCTTCAGCAGTATGTGAATCATGAACTTCCAGATGTTCAAGGTGGATTTAGAAAAGGCATAGGATCCAGAGATCAAATTGCCAACATCCGTTGGATCATCAAAAAAGCAAGATATTTCCAGAAGCACATCTCAGTTCAGTTCAGTCACTCAGTCATGTCTGACTCCTTGCAACCCCATGGACTGCAGCACGCCAGGCATCCCTGTCCATCACCAACTCCCAGAGTTTACTCAAGACTCATGTCTATTGAGTAGGTAATGCCATCCACCATCTCATCCTCTGTGGTCCCCTTCTCCTCCCACCTTCAATCTTTCCCAGCATCAGGGTCTTTTCCAATGAGTCAGTTCTTTGCACAAGGTGGCCAAAGTATTGGAGTTTCAGCTTCAGCATCAGTTCTTCCAATGAATATTCAGGACTGATTTCATTTAGGATGTACTGGTTGGATCTCCTTGCTGTCCAAGGGACTCTTAAGAGTCTTATCCAACACCACGGTTCAAAAGCATTAATTCTTCAGTGCTCAGCTTTCTTTATATTCCAATTCTCAGATCCATACATGACTAAAAACATCTATTCGGCTTTCCTGACTACACCAAAGACTTTGACTGAGTGGATCACAACTGTGGAAAATTCTTAAAGAGATAAGAATACCAGGCTGCCTTACCTGCCTCCTGAGAAATCTGTATGCATGTCAAAAAGCAACAGTTAAAGCTAGACATGGAACAACAAAATGGTTCCAAATTGGGAAAGGAGTATGTCAAGGCTGCTTATGCACCCTACTTATTTAACTTATATGCAGAGGACATTATGCAAAATGGCAAGCTGGATGAAGCACAAGCTGGAATGAAGATTGCTAGGAGAAGTATCAGTAACCTCAGATATGCAAATAACCCCACCCTTATGGCTGAAAGTGAAAAAGAACTGAAGAGCCTCTTTTTGGAAGTGAAAGAGGAGAGTGAAAAAGTTGGCTTAAAACTCAACATTCAGAAAACTAAGATCATGGTATCTGGTCCCATCACTTCATGGCAAATAGATGGTGAAAAAATGGGAACAGTGACAGACTTTATTTTCTTGGGCTCCAAAATCATTGCAGATGGTGACTGCAGCCATTAAATTAAAAGACACTTGCTCCTTATAAGAAAAGCTATGACCAACCTAGACAGCATATTAAAAAGCAGAGATATTACTTTGCCAACAAAGGTCCATCTAGTCAAAACTATGGTTTTCCCAGTAGTCAGGTATGGATATAAGAGTTGGACTATAAGGAAATCTGAGCACTAAAGAATTGATGCTTTTGAACTGTGGTATTAGAGAAGACTCTAGAGAGTCCTTTGGACTGGGAGGAGATCCAACCAGTCCATCCTAAAGGAAGTCAGTTTTGAATATTCATTGAAAGGACTAATGCTGAAGCTGAAACTCCAATACTTTGGCCACCTGATGCAAAGAAGATTCTTTTCATTGGAAAAGACCCTGATGCTGGGAAAGATTGAACATGGGAGGAGAAGGGGATGACAGAGGAAGAGATGATTGGATGGCATCACCAATTCAATGGACATGAGTTTGAACAGGCTCTAGGAGTTGGTGATGGACAGGGAGGTCTGGTGTCTGCAGTCCATGGGATCACAAAGAGTTGGACCTGACTGAGCGAATGAACTGAGACTGATGTCCAATTCTTCTTTCCATCATCTAACAGTAAACTCCACTGCCCCCCAACCCCACGTCAAAAATAGAAAACTAGAAGACTAGTTTACAAAAATCTAGAGAAAATTTTCAAGTTGTCATCATTCATTTTGTCAGTTGTTTTTAACTGTATATTTTGCTTTTATGTCACAGCTAAAACATATAGTGAGATACTGCTGATAATATTGTGATTTATATTTGTTTAAATTTATGGAATTAGAGGGGAGATTTTTGTTTGTAAATTTGCTTTTAGTCTAATCTTTACAACTTTATTCTCTCGTTTGGGTGCCATTTTTAATTCCTATTCAGTATTATAAGTGATATCACTGATCATTTGCTAAGTCATGTCCAGCTCTTTGTGACCTCATGGTCTGTAGCCCACCAGGATCCTCTGTCCTCCACTAACTTTGAGAGTTTTCTCAAATTTGTGTCCATTGAGTCAGTGATACTATCTTTCCCAGCATCAGGGTCTTTTCCAATGAGTTGGCTCTTTGCATCAGGTGGCCAAAGGATTGGAGCTTCAGCTTCAGCAACAGTCCTTCTGATGAATATTCAGGGTTCATTTCCTTTAGGGTTGACTGATCTCCTTACTGTCCAAGGTACTCTCAAGAGTCTTCTCTAGGAACACATTTCAAAAGCATCAGTTCTTCAGCACTCAGCCTTCTTTATGGTCCAACTCTTATATGCATACATGACTCCTGGAAAAGCCATAGCTTTGACTAGATGGACATTTGTCAGTAGTGTTGTCTATGCTTTTTAATACACTGTCTAGGTTTGTCATAGCTTTCCTTCCAAGGAGAAAGTGTCTTTTAATTTCATTGCTGCAGTTACTGTCCACAGTGATTTTGGAGCCTAAGAAAATAAAATTCGTTACTGTTTCCGCTTTTTCCCCTTCCATTGGCTGGGAAGTTACGGGACTGGATGCAATTGCCTTATCCTTCACAAGCACAGAAAACATGCTCCTTCACTTGCTAGAGCGAAACCTCCAGGACAGTATGAGTGCTACATCCCCAGCATCTAGTATAGTGTTTGGTAGACATTCAATAAATGTTTACTAAAATGAATGAACGCATAAAATGATGAAGTACTTCTATACAGCTGTAGTAGCACCTGTCAGGGGTTAGAGGGGAGGATCCATTCCCCAGTTCATAGCTACACAAAAGAAAAAAAAAATGCAAGGTAAATAAATACAAGGTACTCCTTCTATGAATACAACTTCAAGAAGTCTCCTAGAATACCCTTTTAATAAGATTACCTCTTGAATGCAAATCCTTCCAAAATAAAACTCAGAAATACCACTGTTTTTACCTCATCTGTTTTCAAAATATGTTTGAGACAGTTTTTCTTGAAACCATCACAGGCACATGAGAACTACAAAGCAAAGTCTAAGAGCTGTATAATAAAGGGTAATAAAGAAATAGTTATGCTAGAAAAATCTCAGGTGTGCAAACAAACCAAAGTTAACTATAAAATTTAGGTCCAGTAGTCTGGTAGGAAAGGAGATATGGAAGTATAATGAGTCAAATAATTTTTAATATTAAATGAGACAAGCTTATTAATTTGTCAGGAAAGAACATATTCTGTCCTAATATAAAAAATTTATCTCTATAATTAGGAACATTAAGAGCAAACTGATAAAAGATGACCAAATAACCCTCTTAGGAAATGTTTATATTGTAGTTTGCAAAATCTCCTATTGCTTATTTTATATTTTCCATTTAAGTAGAACAATATACTTGAAAGTATTAAAAAGTCTTTAAGACTAATTCCTTTTGCACATTTTAGAAACAGCATTTTCTTTTCCTTCATGAAAGTTATGGCTAATCATTGATTGATTATCATTAATGACCTCTGCTTCTGGAAATATAGAAGCATATGTTTCCCTCTTCCTCCTACTAAGTACGTCTAAAACTCCTGGCCACTGTGTATAATATAAACATAAGAAGACTCTGGAAGGTGAGGAAGGCGGATGGGCTAGGAGACCTGAGGAACAACTGCATTGGGTTCTCTGGATTTTCTTTTTGCCTAATATCTCCCCAACCAAGTATGGGAGAATTTGACAAACTAGAAACACTGATGGCATAAACAATAAAACCCCAAGAAAATCCAAAGGACCAGAAGAAAATGGTCAACCTAGAAAGACAGAAATATTTTTAGACAGTAATTGTTCTACTCCCACCAAATACCACAGCAAGAACTGTGGTA
Source organism: Bos indicus (assembly GCF_029378745.1). NCBI lineage: Eukaryota > Metazoa > Chordata > Mammalia > Artiodactyla > Bovidae > Bos > Bos indicus. The sequence goes on from NC_091765.1 coordinate 35,528,219, forward strand.
CTGCCCTTGTCCCTGCCTGCAGAGGCTGAACGGAGAGCTTAGATTCTGCACTCACAGGATTGTTACAAGCAGCCTCGGCTTCCATCCCTTCCCTGGGGTAGTGACAAGAAAAGGCTAATAGAGGAGGAATTAGTTTTCACTAAGTCACTGCCATAACCTTCCAAAGGCTGGATAAAGGGCAAGAGGACTGAAAATACAAATGGTTTTGAGGTATGCTAGTCTTCACTGAGCACACTTCAGTGGTCTCCTAAAGGCAAAACAGAAGGCAAAAGGTGGGAGAAATATCTTCCATAGTGTACAAATCCAGGGGTGGTTCTGGAGAAGGAAGATAACTCACTAGAGATGAAAATAAAATAGATTTCTTACTGTAAAACAGGAGATCTCCCATAGCATTTTAATCACCTCCTCTTCACTGGTGAGGAATTCCCACCTTATGATGGTAGGGGTGGATGACACATGACACCTGACAATGGACAAATGGGACTGGTAGCAGTTTGTACGTACACTCACAGTCCTGGGAAGGAAGACACTACATGTCACACTAGTCTGCACCGAGGTTGTGCCTGAGAACAGAGTGAAATAGCCAGGGGCTGTAAGGGGCCAGCTGTATAATATCAAGAATGTAGGTTGCCCCCTGGCTCTCAATGGAGGGTGAAATCGGCTTGTTTGAATAATTCTACAAGCTGGCAGAGAACTGAATCCCACTACTCAGGGATGAAGAGGAACTGTGCTTGGTCCCCTTGATAAGGAGAATTATTCGGCCAGGGGACCTTATCCACTGGAGCAGAAAGGGGAAGGGAACTTGTGGTTAGGGCCATAAGAAACCCTCTAGGTTTCACATGTTGCGGCAGCATATAATTGGAAACCTAATTTTTAGGCCTGTAACACACAAAGTTCAGAGATATTTTTTCTGTATTGCAAAGAATAAAGAATTCTTTGGACCTTTGTTTGTGCTCTGATCGCAAGCTTAAGTGAAAGGAAAATCCTGATCATCTCAAAGTAGGATCAATTTTAAAACTGTGTTGAGTTAAAACAATAAAAGATGTAACAACTTTAGCTTAGATTAAACCTACCTCAACTACAAATTGGTGTGACTTAGACCCTATATTGGGGCTTCCCTGGTGGCTCAGTGGTAAAGAATCTGTCTGCAATGCAGGAGACCAGGGTTCTATCCCTGGTTGGGAAGATCCCCTGGAGGAGGACATGGCAACCCACTCCAGTAATCTTGCCTGGATTATTCCATGGACAGAGAAGTCCATAGAGTCGCACAGAGTCAGACGCAACTGAAGGGACTAATCAGCAGTGGACCCCATGTTTGAGGCCTGACAGGAGAAATATGCCCCTCTCTCTAAAATATTATTTGCTACAGTTCTTTTACACATAATACTCTCAAAAAAACATGAGACAAATGAAGAAACAAGAAAATGTGACCCATAGTCAAGAAACAAAACAGTAGTAGAAAAAGATCCAGGAAAAGCTCAGATATTATATGTATTGATATAATTTAACTTAAATATCCTAGAATGAGAGCAATATGTCTGAATACAGAGGGAATGTCAGCAGAGACAAAAACCTTAAAGAAAATAGAAATAATAGAAACAAAAATATGATATTAGAAATAATTTGATAAGCTTAATAGCACAGTGGAAATAGAAAGGGAAACAACGGGCTAATATGAAGACAGGCAGGTTAAATACAAATTGTCCAAACTGCAACACAAAAAAGATAAAGGTGTAGACAAAACAGTATCTGAGATCTGTGGAACATTTTCATACGCTATAACATAGAGGTAGGATTTAATAAAAGTAAAAGAAAAGGAGATTAGGACAAAAGATACAGTTTTAAAAGATAACAGATAAAAATTTTCCAAAATTGATGAAACACATTAACCCAAACACTAAAGAAGCTCAGAAAATCCTGAGAAGGAGATTGTGCCTGGACATATTGTAGGTAAAATCCTGAATAACCAAAGAATATTATTGAAAGCACTCAGTAATTTTTTAAAATAAGTTACATTATGCAAAGTGTACAGCTATTATGGCTGACTTTTAATTAAATACAACAAATGAGAGAAGACAATGGAATGACATCTTTAAAATACACAAAGAAAAAAAAAAGTTAAGTTAGAATTTTCTATCTACCTATCCAGCGTTTCTCATGATGTCCTTGTACTCTCATGATGTACTCTGGAAAAGTTCAGTTTTCATTCCAATCCCAAAGAAAGGCAATGCCAAAGATTGCTCAAACTACCGCACAATTGCACTCATCTCACACGCTAGTAAAGTAATGCTCAAAATTCTCCAAGCCAGGCTTCAGCAATATGTGAACCGTGAACTTCCTGATGTTCAAGCTGGTTTTAGAAAAGGCAGAGAGACCAGGATTCAATTTGCAAACATCCGCTGGATCATGGAAAAAGCAAGAGAGTTCCAGAAAAACATCTATTTCTGCTTTATTGACTATGCCAAGGACTTTGACTGTGTGGATCACAATAAACTGTGGAAAATTCTGAAAGAGATGGGAATACCAGACCACCTGATCTGCCTCTTGAGAAATTTGTATGCAGGTCAGGAAGCAACGGTTAGAATTGGACATGGAACAACAGACTGGTTCCAAATAGGAAAAGGAGTACGTCAAGGCTGTATATTGTCACCCTGCTTATTTAACTTATATGCAGAGTACATCATGAGAAACACTGGACTGGAAGAAACACAAGCTGGAATCAAGATTGCCGGGAGAAATATCAATCACCTCAGATAAGCAGATGACACCACCCTTATGGCAGAAAGTGAAGAGGAACTCAAAAGCCTCTTGATGAAGGTGAAAGCGGAGAGTGAAAAAGTTGGCTTAAAGCTCAACATTCAGAAAACGAAGATCATGGCATCTGGTCCCATCACTTCATGGGAAGTAGATGGGGAAACAGTGGAAACAGTGTCAGACTTTATTTTTCTGGGCTCCAAAATCACAGCAGATGGTGACTGCAGCCATGAAATTAAAAGACGCTTACTCCTTGGAAGGAAAGTTATGACCAACGTAGATAGCATATTGAAAAGCAGAGACATTCCTTTGCCAACAAAGGTTCGTCTACTCAAGGCTATGGTTTTTCCTGTGGTCATGCAGGGATGTGAGAGTTGGACTGTGAAGAAGGCTGAGTGCCGAAGAATTGATGCTTTTGAACTGTGGTGTTGGAGAAGACTCTTGAGAGTCCCTTGGACTGCAAGGAGATCCAACCAGTCCATTCTGAAGGAGATCAGCCCTGGGATTCCTTTGGAAGGAATGATGCTAAAGCCAAAACTCCAGTACTTTGGCCACCTCATGCAGAGTTGACTCATTGGAAAAGACTCTGATGCTGGGAGGGATTGGGGGCAGAAGGAGAAGGGGACACCAGAGGATGAGATGGCTGGATGGTATCACTGACTCGATGGACATGAGTCTGAGTGAACTGCAGGAGTTGGTGATGGACAAGGAGTCCTGGCGTGCTGCGATTCATGGGGTCGCAAAGAGTCGGACACAACTGAGCGACTGATCTGATCTGATCTGACTCTGCATATAAGTTAAATAAACAGGGTGACAATATACAGCCTTGATGTACTCCTTTTCCTATTTGGAACCAGTCTGTTGTTCCATGTCCAGTTCTAACTGTTGCTTCCTGACCTGCATATAGGTTTCTCAAGAGGCCGGTCAAGTGGTCTGGTATTCCCATCTCTTTCAGAATTTTCCACAGTTGATTGTGATCCACATAGTCAAAGGCTTTGGCATAGTCAATAAAGCAGAAATAGATGTTTTTCTGGAACTCTCTTGTTTTTTTGATGATCCAGCAAATGTTGACAATTTGATTTCTTGTTTCTCTGCCTTTTCTGAAACCAGCTTGAATATCTGGAAGTTCACAGTTCATGTACTGCTGAAGCCTGACTTGGAGAATTTTGAGCATTACTTTACTAGCATGTGAGATGAGTGCAATTGTGCAGTAGTTTGAGCATTCTTTGGCATTGCCTTTCTTTGGCATTGGAATGAAAACTGACCTTTTCCAGTCCTGTGGCCACTGCTGAGTTTTCCAAATTTGCTGACATATTGAGTGCAGCACTTTCACAGCATCATCTTTTAGGATTTGAAATAGCTCAACTGGAATTCCATCACCTCCACTAGCTTTGTTCATATTTAGAACTGCCTTATTCATAATAGTATCCCCAAACTGGAAGCAACCCAAATGTCCATCAATAGAAGGATATATTAATGAAGATTGAAATGTTCATACAGTGGAACAGTACTCTGCAACAAAAAGGAATGAAATACTTATGTGTGCAATAACATGAATGAATCTCAAAATCAATACATTGAGTGAAAGGTTTGAAACAAGAAAGATAGAAAAGAACACAGTTCTAGTTATAGGATATCTAAGAAAAGGAAGTACTAAATTATGGTGGTAGAAATCAGAAAATAGTTTTTCTGGGATTGGGAGGACTTATTGGAAAAGGACATGAAAGATCTTTCTGAGATGATGTAAATATTTTACATTTTGCTTTGGGTTGTGAGTACTGAGGATATACAGTTGTTAAATTACTGTGAATTTTAATGTATGTAATTTACACATTAATTTTTTATAAGTAGGAAAAGAATTTAATGAGTGTAAATCAAGAACATCTGCCCCTTCTTAGCAGTGAGTTGAACTTTCTTAATGTAAGTGTACAGTCTTTCTTTTATCAAATACAACAAATCTAGTACTCATATTCATATTATAGAGCAGAGATGATCTCCAGGATAGAAAGTCAACTTGAATTGATATTAACCAAAAATTTAGTATGTCTGAAGGAGGAAAGAAACAGGCCAAGCTGACTCCATCTTGAAAAAGAAGGAAACTCCATCTTGTACTTTCAGTGAACTTTGAACTATGTGCCTGATAGCCATGGAAATAACATACCTACGGCCGAACTAGCCTCCTGGACTGATAAACACCAGATTCCATACCAAGATTTCCCATCGCCAAAAAGAATGTAATAACCCCCTATGTAGTCAATCACCTTTGTAATCTTTATGGCACTCATTGGTGTAGGCTACAATGTATAAGCAGCTGACCCTTCTGATTATGAATCATGGCTTTAACCTGATTATACCTCCCTTTAACATTTTCCAGGCTAGGTTTAATGAATTTGGGGATGTGGGCTTGAGCAGTACACCTAAGGTATATAAGGTTTTCACAAAGTCAGTCAGGGTCCCTGGCTAAAGAGGAGACTCTCTCAGACCCGCTGGTGTAATAAACTGCACTCCACTATCCACGCTGTCCATCTGAATGAGTTTGTTTCCTGGAGCATTTGGCTATAACATGTCTAGAACACGAAATGAAAGAAAAAATACAGTAGGACACTCAGTGAATTCTGCTGTTAGAATCAGGACTAAAATCCAGATTTTGCAAAATGAAATCAATAGTCTTTTTATACCTAATTCTGTCTTCATACACATTCTCTTAAAAATACCTTAGTAAATTTTACAGAGCTTAGATGATTTTGTCTAATTTTAATACTGGGAAAAATGTTAAGTGCTCTTTCCAACTGACTAACCATGATACATATGCACGTGCGCGTGCACACACACACACACACACACACACAGACTTAATAATAAGTGATGATAAGTAGTAGACTAACAATCAAACAATTCATTTTTTTTTACCAGAACAAAATTTCCCTAAAATAGGAAAATAAGAAGCCAATAATTTTGTCACATCTTAGAGGAATTAATGAAATATGGTCATTCTGAAGAGACTTGATTGTAACACACAGAGACAAAATATGAAAGTAATTTTCCTAAGAAGTTTACTTTTCTTAAGCAGTAGGAAAATGGTTTAATATCCTAATTTAAATAAGCTTAGCTTAAATTTAGAGCGATCCCAGCTGCTAACAAACTCTCATTAGTAATAAATTTAGGAAATGACCAGATGTTGTAAACAGTGTTATAATCAGAACAAAAATAGCTCACAAAGGACTTTGCATTCATCTGAAGGATTCTTAGCAGTTGTGATGCATAACTTATTATACTCAACTCCTTCATTAGTAGTATCATTACTGTTATGTTCCCAAAAGCAAAACTGTAAGTTGAAAAGAAGACCTGCAGAAATGATTCAGTGTATTACTCACAAAAATACAATGGATTGAAGAAGGTATATAGTATTTGACTGGATAGAAATATAAATCAATGCTAGTAGAACCATTATCAGGGTAGTGATAACAGTACTGAGTAGAATAAGACATCTTACATTCACCATGGGCAGCTCTGAGAAACATAAAACAGCTTTAACATTTCTGTCTCAATCTTTCATTTTAAAAAGGCATATAACTCATTCATACACACATAAGCATTTACACAAAATGAAAATACTTTCATTTCATTTCTAACACTTTTATAGTTAAAAGAAATCATTTTAAGAAACAACTGTATCTAACAGTAATTCTCAAGTTTTGAAGATTTTCATATGTGATAACTAGAAAACAGCCACATTACCTTGGGTCCTTTAATATCTTAGAATAAACAATTCCTATATTTAAGAAGTATGTTGCAAATGCATTTGCTTCAACTTCACAAATGGAATTTTGAAGTATATATTTGCCAGATTGTAATTTAAACCTTAAATAGAGAAGGAAATGGCAACCCACTCCAGTGTTCTTGCCTGGAGAATCCCAGGGATGGCGGAGCCTGGTGGGCTGCCATCTATGGGGTCGCACAGAGTTGGACACGACTGAAGCGACTTAGCAGCAGCAGCATCAAATATTAGCCTACATGCCAGTAAAATTAAGAAATTGCCTCCATTGACATTTACAGTTCATTGCTTAGCATAGAGTATGCAGATCTGTGTATTGTTAGTTAAACTGAAGAAATAGAAAAGGGAATTATCCATTCAAAACCTCTCTGGATTTGCATTGAAGCAGCCAACAAATGGCTTTCCCTTAAATTTATCAGCACTTCTGCTGCTGAATCTCAGTAAATAAATCTTTTCCAAATACAGCTACCCCATAAAACACATAATTTTTCTCATATTATCACGAGCCCTTTCTCTCCAAATTCTTTACCTATTTCTTTTAGAACCATAGGCAGTGCAGTGTAGAAAGAAGGCAGCATGGCAAAAGGTCTCAGGTTTGAACCTGAGATTTTTCTCATCCATGCTCTGTCATGGACTGCTGGTATGATCTTAGACATGTCCCTCAATCCTGCCAACCTTCTGTTATCTCCTCTATAGTCTCCTTCTGATGATTACATGGGTCAGTATACATGAGACTTTTTATACAATGTAAAGTAGTATGTTGGTCAAAGTTGAGATGTTATTATATCAAGAAACCAGAGTTATACTTGATCAACCCAGTGCTTAATTTCCATTATATTTTCTGGTGGTGAAAGAAAAGTCCAGTGCTATAAAGAACAATATTGCATAAGAACCTGGCATGGTAGGTCCATGAAATAAGGTAAATCGGACATGGTCAAGCAGGACATGGCAAGAATGAACACTGACATTTTAGAAATCAGTGAAATAAAATAGACAGGAATGGGCGAATTTAATTCAGATGACCATTATATCTATTACTGTAGGCAGTAATCACTTAAAAGGAATGGAGTAGCCCTCATAGACAACAAAACAGTCCAAAATGCAGTATTTGAGTTCAATCCCAAAACAACAGAATGATCTTGGTTTGTTTCCAAGGCAAACCATACAACGTCATGGTAATCCAAGTCTGTGCCCCAACTGAAGAAGCTGAAGTTGAATAGCTGACCTGTTCTAGGAAGACCTACAAGACCTTCTAGAACTAACACCAAAAAATAGATGCCCTTTTCACCATAAGGGATTGGAATGCAAAAGTAGAAAATCAAGAGTCAACTGGAGTAACAGGCAAGGTTGGCCTTGGAGTACAAAATGAAGCAGGGCAAAGGCTAACAGAGTTTTGTTGAAAGAACACACTGGTCATAGAAAACATCCTTTTCCAACAAACCAAGAGTCTACTCTATACATGGACATGGCCAGATGGCCAATACCTAAATCAGGTTGATTATGTTCTAACAGGCAAAAATGGAGAAGCTCTATACAGTGAACAAAAACAAGACCTGGAGATGACTATGGCTCAGATTATGAGCTCCTTACTGAAAAATTCAGGCTTAAATTGAAGAAAGTAGGGAAAACCTCTATGCCATTCAGGTATGACCTAAATCAAATCCCTTATGATTATAGATTGGAGGAGGGGGAGACAAATAGATTCATGGATAAGATCCGGTAGACAGAGGGCCTGAAGAACTGTGGATGGAGGTTTGCAACATTGTGCAGAAGACTGTGACCAAAATCATCCCAAATAAAAGAAATGCACGAAGGCAAAGTAGTTGTCTGAGGAGGCCTTACAAATAGCTGACAGAAAAAGAGAAGTGAAAGGCAAAGGAGAAAAGGGAATGATATACTCAACTGAATGAAGAGTTCCAGAGAATAGCAAGGAGAGATAAGAAAGCCTTCTTAAGTGAACAAAGCAGAGAAATAGAGGGAAAAAATATTGGGGAACACAAGAGATCTCCTCAAGAAGACTGGAAACACCAAGGGAATGTATCACACAAAGATAAGCAAATAAAGGACAGAATGGCAATGACCCAACAAAAGTAGAAGAAGTGAAGAGATGCCAAGAATACACAGATGAACTATACAAAAAAAAAGTCTTAATGACTCAGATAACCATGATGGTGTGGTCACTCCCCTAGAGCCAGACGTCATGGAGTGTGAAGTCAAGTGGGTCTTAGGAAGCATTGCTACAAACAAAGCTAGTGGAGGAGATGGAATTCCAACTTGAGCTATTTCAAGTCCCAAAAGATGTTGCTGTTAAAGTACTTCACTCAACACAGCAGCAAATTTGGAGAACTCAGCAGTAGTGTCCACAGGACTGGAAAAAGGTCAGTTTTCATTTCAATCCCAAAGAAAGGCAATGCCAAAGAATGTTCAAATTACAGTACAACTGTGCTCATTTCACATGCTAGCAACGTAACGCTCAAACTCCTTCAAGCTAGGCTTCAGCAGTATGTGAACTGAGAACTTCCAGATGTACAACTTGGATTTAGAAAAGGCAGAGAAACCAGATATCAAGTTGTCAACATTCACTGGATCATGGAGAAAATAAGAGAATTGCAGAAGAACATCTACTTCTGCTTCTTTGACTACACTAAAGCCTTTGACTATTTGGATCAATAGTCAAACTGGAAAATTTGACTAGAACAAATTTTCCAGTCAAACAAAAATTGGAACCTGGAAAATTCTTAAAGAGATGGGAATAAACAGATCACTTTAACTGCCTCTTGAGAAATCTGTATGCAGGTCAAGAAGCAACAGCTAGAATCAGACATGGAGCAATAGACTGGTTCAAAATTGAGAAAGCAATATGTCAGGGCTGCATATTGTCACCCTGTTGATTTAAGTTATATGCAGAGTACATCATGTGAAATGCCAGGCTGGATGAAGCACAAGCTGGAATCAAGATTGCCAGGAGTAACACCGGAAACCTCAGACATGCAGATGACACCACCCTTGTGGCAGAATGTAAAGAGGAACTATAGAACCTCTTGATGAAGGTAAAAAAGGAGAGTGGAAAAGCTGGTTTAAAACTCAACATTCAAAAAACTAAGATCATGACATCTGGTCCCATCACTTCATGGCAAATAGATGGGGATAAAATGGAAACAGTGGCAGATTTTATTTTCTTGAACTTCAAAATCACTGTGGTCTGTGACTGCAGCCATGAAATCAAAAGATGCTTGCTCCTTGGAAAGAAAGTATGACAAACCTAGACAGCATATTAAAAAGCAGAGACATTATTTTGCTGACAAAGGTCCATATAGTCAAAGCTATGGTTTTTCCAGTAGTCATGCATGGATATGAGACCATAAAGAACGCTGAGCACCTAAGAATTGAAGCTTTAGAATTATGGTGCTGGAGAAGACTCTTGAGGGTGCCTTGGACTGCAAGATCAAACCAATCAATCCTAAAGGAAATCACCCTGAATATTCATTGAAAGGACTGATGCTGAACCTGAAGCTCCAATACTTTGGCCACCTGATTGAAGAGCTGATTCATTAAAATAGACCCTGATGCTGGGAAAGGAGAAGGAGGTAGCAGAGGATAAGATGGTTAGATAGTATCACTGACTCAATGGTCATGAACTTGAGCACATGCCAGGAGACAGTGGAGGATGGAGGACAGAGGAGCATGGCATGCAGCAGTCCATAGGGTTGCCAAGAGTTGGACAAGACTTAGGTACTGACCACCACCAACAATGCTTTACTTCCATTATATTCTATACTCTTGACAAAGTAAGACTTGGACCCATCTATTCTTGAATTTCTCTGATCTTCAAGGAAGGATTTTTCTTATTCAAAACACCAGAAATCCTTCTGTGTGGTTCATCTCTTTTTAAAATTTTTGTTGGACATATTTATACATTTTTCTGTTTCCCCTTATGGCCTTCAACAGTCAAACACATAACCTCTCCTGATAATTGTAGTAATACTTTAACTTTGAGGCTTTGCCCTCTTCCCAGGTTATCCTGATATCATGTATTATGCTAGATTCTTCATCTTTGTTGACACACAGAGGCCAGTTCCTGTTATATTAGAAAACTGGTTGAAATAATTAACATGGAGCTTGGTTTCAAAAGGAAAGAAAGCAGTCAAATTTGCAAATGGACAAAATGTCCTTCATGATTTCTGTGTCCAGAGCAATCGAAATATCTGTAAAATTAAGGTAGCAGCAATCTTTTTCCAAAATATTGACAGCTTCACAGTACAAAGTCTATTGATTTAGTTTATCAACTAAAGAAACAGTTAAATAATTGTGCCATAGGCAATAATAGCATGATAACAGTTTTCACCATAAATGCTTTCCTTCAGTCTGTATTGTTAAATTCTGCCAAAAGGATTTTTCAAGTTCCCGCTGAATTAAAAGTGCCACACATTTTAAAGTAAAATCAATGCCTTAAAAATAAATTTATTGTGTGTTCAACAAAATACTAATACTGTTAATACTCAAAATAAACCTGTAATCTCATTAGAGTCAACAATATCAAACTTCTGTTTAAAAAAATTTCCTTCGAGTAGATTACTAATTTAGAAAAACTCCTTGATAGCTCTTACCTTAAAATTCTTTGCCCAGGGATATTAACTAGATGGTAACGTGTGGAAATTTCTGTTGGTCTCTTTGTAGTCTGTTTCCAAATAGTCACTTATTTCGAAACCAGAGAAACAGGAGCTTAAGAGGGAAAGGGGGAAACCACCCTTAAACAATAGCCCTGCCTTTATTCTCTGTAAGTGCCTAGCAACAGAAGCCCAGAGAAAGAGAAACTAAGATGCCTGAGGGCACTGACCCCCAGTCTGCTCCTATCCTTTCAATGCCGATGTGATCCTAAGGCTGTTACTAAGAAGTGTTATCCAACCTGGAGATTTAGCCACTGTAATGGAAGTGTTCTGACTAATATAAGGCTAAGAGAGTTTTCTCAAAAAACTTGATGGCGTTATACTTTGGTAATTAATAACATTTAAGTCAGTATTGAAAACAGGCATAATATATCAATATATATAAATCTTATGTATTACGATTTAGACTTAATTCTATCAGATTTAGGAAACAAAACAAAAAAAGTGGTGAAAGCTAGGGTAACCTGCTCTAGCCTTTTGATGAACACAATTAACACAATTGCTGCAGGTCTGGGTTACATTACTAAGAGCATTTCATAATCAGCCACCCTTCGCTGATAAAATCTGCCCTAATTCTTTGCTAAAGTGTTCTCTATAGTTTCTTATACAGCTCTAGGGAGTGGATGGAAAATGAGTTTGTCTCTGACAGAATTTTTCTAGAGTCTAGAAAAGTTTCAGTCAGCTAAATCTCTACTCTTAGCTTCTGTCTCTGTTTCAGCATGTGTCACATTTCTCCTGTTGAGTAAAAAGATTTTCCTCCACAAGCTGGTGGGAAGGGCCATGTGCACTGTTGTCTTTTGAATCCCATAGGCTTAGTAGTGCCCATGATTAGTGATCAGTTCATGGTGTTCCTTTCTGTAGCTCAAAGGAGTAAAAGCTTTGACATCAGTTTGATGTGTATTTTGCTCCCTTAAAGATTTTTCTCTCCCTGATCAGCTCAGACTCCCCAACTAAATGCATGGCTTATGACTGAAAAACAGTCTCTAGGTTATAGTACATTCAGATCTCTGTCTAAAACACATTTGAAAGTTTAGAGGCATATGGATGGAAGTGTATCTAAATTCCAGTGAGTCTTCAATGTTCTGCTTTTCACACACATACACACACACACACACGCACACACACAAAGTCTATTTAAGAAAAAACAAACAAAAAATATAAACCCTGACTAGAACAATGTTCTTTTTAAAATTTAAAATCTGTTTATGCTTCAAATATTTGCATGCTTCATATACAAAAATTGTTTATAACCTTTGGAAAAAATGGTGTTCTTTTTTCTTTGATGATGTAAGCATTCCAATAGTTACCCTACTCTTATGAAATGGGTAGAATCATAGCAAAGTATCATAAATCTCTCACATGAAATAATCCAAAATTCTATCACAGGTTTTGTGAAAATACAACATATAAAAGAGCATTGCATTCAGTTCTATGTTCCACTAAGCTATCCTATTCAGAGTCAATGTAGAAAACGTCTAAATTGTTTTATAAATATCTGAATAGGACAAAGGAGTCCAGAATGGCGGTGGCCAAAAGACAAGGAAGAGAAAAGCCTGTAAAAATAGAACAAAGAAGGTCCGAGGACCTGAGTGAGGACCTCAGGTAGAACAAACAGCACTCCTGGCTAGCCCAATTTACATAGGGCAGGCCCAGGGGGAGGAAAAACATATAAAAAGAGGAGCCAAAAGGCCGGGGGTCTCTCTCTCCCTCGCTCAGGAGCATGGGCATTCTCTCTCTATCTTCTCTTCACGTCTTTTGGGTCAGCATGTTCCAAGTCCTAGCACCTTGAGGATGTATTTTCCTTTTATTTTCTAAATAAAACTGAGCTGTAACACAGAGCTGTAACACTGATGTGTTCTTGAGTTCTAACATGGTCTGTCTGAGAGCTGTGACACACCGAGGGCTTTAACATCCGTCGCTTTAAATTTTTGTTGTGATGAGACAGAACCGAGGAAATTATCCACTCCCCTGACATATCTATCACAAATAGAATGAGTTAAATAATAATTAGTTATAGGTAAACAAAAATATTTTTGCCTTGACACTAACTTTTGACTTATATTTAAAAATAAGAAATGTTTATTTAGGTATATTTTCACATAAAATAGGAAAATATGATATTTAAAATAATTATTTATTAAAATAAAAATATAAAATTATTTTTATAGAAACGTATGAACACAAGTTTGTGAATTCAACAGAGAATATCCTGTGGTATGTTATATAGTATTGGGCATGACAAAATTGAGATTACACTACAAACTATTAAAGTTACTACTTTTATTCAAATAGTTAACAAACATGAAAACTCTATGTATTAATGCATAATTTAGCATGAGCATATTATATATAACATCTATATAGTATTCTATACACATATATAATGCATATACTATATACACATAATATATACATGTGTATACATACATAACCGGGCTCATGCTCAGTTGCTCTCATGCCCATGTTCAGTCGCTCAATCATGTCCAACTCTTTGCAACCCCATAGACTGTGGCCTGCCAGCCTCCTCTGTCCATGGGATTTCCTAGGCAAGAATACTGGGGTGGGTTGCCATTTCTTACCCAGGGGATCTTCCCCAGCCAGCAGTCAAACCCACATCTCCTGCACCTCCTGCATTGTCAGGTAGATTCTTTACCACTGTGCCATCTGGAACCCACATACATCATATACACACATACATAATATACATGTAGAGCATATAGAATATATATATAAAATGCAGGATGCATATAGATAGTGTGTGTATGTATCACAAATAACTCTAATACAAGGTAAAAGAATGGTATTTTTAAAATGCAAAAATAAATATATGAAGAGCTATAAGAGTCATTCAGAGATGACTTTTCATATATTCAATTTTATAAATTTGTGTTTGTGCATAGAGAAGTGATAGGGATAGAAAGAAAATCTCGTCTAGTCAAGGCTATGGTTTTCCTGTGGTCATGTATGGATGTGAGAGTTGGACTGTGAAGAAGGCTGAGCACCAAAGAATTGATGCTTTTGAACTGTGGTGTTGGAGAAGAGTCTTGAGAGTCCCTTGGACTGCAAGGAGATCTAACCAGTCCATTCTGAAGGAGATCAGCCCTGGGATTTCTTTGGAGGGAATGATGCTGAAGCTGAAACTCCAGTACTTTGGCCATCTCATGCAAAGAGCTGACTCATTGGAAAAGACTCTGATGCTGGGAGGGATTGGGGGCAGGAGGAGAAGGGAACAACAGAGGATGAGATGGCTGGATGGCATCACTGACTCGATGGATGTGAGTCTGAGTGAACTCCGGGAGTTGGTGATGGACAGGGAAGCCTGGCGTGCTGCTATTCATGGAGTCGCAAAGAGTCGGACACGACTGAGCGACTGAACTGAACTGAAGCAAGATATTTTGTCTTTTTTATCATCACTGTATTTCTAGAGTGTGGAACACTTCTGTATTTATTAAATAATTGTTGAAAGCAGTTCTCAAAAATAATGTCAAGTTTTCTGAAGTCTTTTTAATCCCTAAGTATCAGTTTCTCAACTACACACAGAGATAGTTTATATACTGTATTACTCTGATCGTATGTGCTTTCACTGGTGTTAAATCCTTGTCTTCCATTGTGCCTAGAAAATAACCCAGATTCTCAGGCACTGAGTAATCTTACCACTCTAATAGCATCTCACACAACTCACTTTTTTGCTTACTGTGTCCCAGTCAAGCAGATGTTCTTCTAGTTCTCAAACTTGTCACTTTGTCATTGAATGGACCCCTTGCCTAGAAATCTGTGCTCCCATTCTTCCTGAGGCTGCTTCCTTCTCATCACTAATCCTCACTTATAGAGTTCCCTCTTTCCTATGAGCATCTCCTTCAAATACGTATTTCATAATTAGTCATTTGTTTACATTTTATTAATATTGTCTTTCTATCATATATCAAAATTAGCTATTATTTCACTTATTTACTTGTTTTCCATCATTCTTCCAAATGAGTCACTAAATGTCATGATGGCAAAGGAACACACCATCACATTCATTTGTTTTATCATGGTATCTAACATACAGTAAGTGCTTAATAAGATTGTAAATGAGTGGATAAACTGTACCCTCTGAAACCCACCCCTCTTTGTTTGCATTTTTCTTTAAATACTTAGTTTTTCCAATCTTGTGTTTGAGTTCTTTGGAATGTAACTTGAAGGCAAGGTCCTCATTTGGCAAATGAGGCAAATGTGTTTTCTATTTCCTACTTTATCCTCCACAGCAATCATACTTCTAGTAGTCATCAATGGTAGATATTACAAGGTCCCTTTACAGGAATGAAGATATTTTTCCCCAAGTGCTGGCAGAGAGCCCTCAATTGTCACTTGAGGAAATTTGTGACAATTTTTGGAAATTTTCTTTGGAAATTTTCTCAGCTGAAGAGAATTGTCATGCCCAACATATCTTTCAGCAACAGTCTGCAGCCTGCAGTAAATGACCAAAGTTGAAATATGAAGACTGACTGCCCCTGCCCACTTCCAACAATGGACAACTCTGAATGCGATTGGCTTAGATCTTTGTTGGGACTGTGGAGCAGTTCAACGTCTCCCACAGGCATTCTCTTCCCCAACCTTTCATCAGCTGTCGATCCCGAGAACACTCTCCAATAAACTTCCTTGGAAATAATCTCTATCTCAGTTTCTGCTTCCCAGGGAACTTGAAATGTAACATCTACAAATATTTATTTCTCTCTTTCCCATACCAATAGAACCCCTTATTTTTATCTGTATCACCCAGAATGAAGGCTACATGTCCTCATTTTCCCTGCAGTCAGTCATGGCCTTGTAGCTAAGTTCAGTGGTTGCAAGCAGAAATTCTGCACCTAACTGCCAGAAAGTATCACTAAAAGAAAGAAATACACTTGCATCTTTATTTGCCTCTTTCTCTTGCCTACTAAATGGAATCTTTAGAGCTCTGATAAATACTTGGTATCATGAAAATAACAAGAAATGAAAATCCATGCAGGGCAAAACATTAGGATGGACATGCCTATGTGCTGGACCTCGTCATTATCACCATTTGGATTAGCAACATCACATGGTTGGTGATCCAGCTTTATAGAAACACTATCTTCACTTGGAATATGGAGAATAAGACTGTCTTGTTTTTTTTATCTCATCTCATTGGGCAGTTTTTCTCAGTTTTTTTTTTTCTTACTCCTCCTACACTCCCAACATCTGAGGTTAGAATGTCCCCTAGCTTAGTACAATACATGGGCCTCTTGCATTCCCTATCTCTAATTAGTACTTGCTGCTGCTGCTGCTACTGCTAAGTCGCTTCAGTCATGTCTGACTCTATGCGACCCCATAGACGGCAGCCCACCAGGCTCCCCCTTCCCTGGGATTCTCCAGGCAAGAACATGGGAGTGGGTTGCCATTTCCTTCTCCAATGCATGTAAGTGAAAAGTGAAAATGAAGTCGCTCAGTCGTGTCCAACTCTTAGCCACCCCATGGACTGCAGCCTACTAGGCTCCTCCGTCCATGGGATTTTCCAGGCAAGAGTACTGGAGTGGGGTGCCATTGCCTTCTCCAATTTAGTACTTAGAGGTCATCTATTTAAAGATTTTTAACCTATGTCCAGTTGACTCTGACATTTAGAGACATTCATGTCTCTAATTCAATGTTTGCCCTCTAAACTCCCCACATCCATAGAAAATTGACTAACTTTTCTATAAATCCTCATTTATATGTATAATGGGTAATTTCAAAACTGAACTTTTGATTTCTCTATCCCCATATTAACAAAATAAAACTAAATATTTGTTCTCTAGCTGCTTCACTTATAGTAAATAATCATAATTCACCCAACTGCTTTCTCTCAAAATGTACATCTAATATAAAAACAAAAGTGATAGGTTCCATTTCAACATATATTTGGAATTAAACCTATTCCTATGGCCTCCACTATTTCCAACTTAGTGTAAGTCACTTCTTCTCTCTCCTAGAACTTTGTGTATCTCAATTCTACTCTGGTTTCTCTATTATAAATACTGCACAGCTGTCAGAGTGAATTTTTTAATTGTAGGTCATATAAAACTACTTCTTAAAACTACACAGTTACTTCCTATCACAGTCACTATAAAATCTGAATTTTTTTGTCATAATATTCAAGTCACTTCATGACTCTCTGCCTGATCTCATTGCCTATAATTCTCCATCTGGTTCACTTCTCTTAGCCATATTGGTGTTCTTCCTGCTACAAAAACACATCAAGCTAATCCTATTTCAGGACTTTTTATTTACTGTTTCTTCTGGTTTCATCTCTGTGGGCTTTTCTCCCTTAAATTTGTATGTTTTCTAACAAATGTCACCTTAAACATTTAAAAAAATTTTTATGTAAGTATGGTTGATTTACAATATTGTGTCAGTTTTAGATGTACAGCAAAGTGAATCAGTTATGCAGATAGATATATATATTCACTCTTTTTTAAGATTCTTTTTCCATATAGGCTGTTACAGAGTATTGAGCAGAGTTTCCTGTGCTAACAGTAGGTTCTTATTAGTTACCCATTTTATATATAGTTGTGTGTATATGTGAATCCTTGTCTCCCAATTTATCCCTCCCCCTCTTTACTCCCTGGTAACCATAAGTTTGTTTTCTACACCTGTGATTCTATTTTTGTTTTGTATATAGGTTCATTTATACCCCATCCCCTTTTTTTAGTTTCCACATATAGGTGATATCAAATGACATTTTTCTTTGTCTGACCTACTTCAATCAATATGACAATCTCTCTATCCATGTGTATCAGTCATAGTTCTTTGTTGCAGATAGTAGAATTCACTATAGGCAATTTAAGAAGAGATACATGTATTAAAAGATATTACATAACATATTACACCAGCACCAAAACTCATACCAATGATGCTGGGACCCCATTTACATCAATATTTTGGGGAAAATAAATACCAGAAATGGCCAGTACTGTTCTCCTGGACTGTGTATTACTACATCTATCAAGAAACTCAGTGTACTGAATGAAAAAAAAAATATCTTCAAGATGTTCAGTTCCATATTAAAATCTATGTTAGTGAATGTTATTTACAGAATCAAAGATACTGCCTGAATCCTAGATGAAGGATGGCTATGAAAGTAAGTTTTCTATTTTCCATTTTGGGAAAGGTCAAAACTCAATGTAGAAAACTCAAAATGTAATGCAAGTGCTCAAAAAGATTGGTCATCCTTAAATGACATATTCATTGTATATGTAAATGATATATATAAAGATATATACTGCTTTTATTAATCTTTTTTACTGCTCTATCACTTTCTGATGTTACAGTCTCTACTTATTTATTGCCAGGTTGTCTATCCATTGAGATATAAGCCCCACGCCCCCCAACCAGAGCAAAAACTGTGTATTCAACTCCCAGTATGACACTCTTTCATATTCTATGGTTCTGTTAGCACAGAGATATACATATATTTCAACTTGGGACTGAATATCATGAAGACTTTTTTCATTTAGGTCACTGAATTTCTTGAAAGATAAAGGTGTCTGGGTCTTCAGGAGCAGTATAAGTGAAGTATCTGCATCCAAGTTATGCTCACTTTGGCATCCTTAGTTGCCTCTTCTGTAAACTGGGAATCCCAGTGGTTCTTGCTTCCTAGTATTGTGAAAGTGAATTAAATTGAAGTCGCTCAGTCGTGTCCGACTCTTTGAGACCCCCTGGGCTGTAGCCTATTAGACTCCTCCATCCATGGGATTCTCCAGGCAGGAATACTGGAGTGGGTTGCCACTGCCTTCTCCAGGGGATCTTCCCAACTCAGGGATCGAACCCGGGTCTCCCTCATTCCAGGTAGACGCTTTAACCTC
The DNA here is from genome assembly GCF_029378745.1 of Bos indicus. Taxonomy (NCBI): domain Eukaryota; kingdom Metazoa; phylum Chordata; class Mammalia; order Artiodactyla; family Bovidae; genus Bos; species Bos indicus. The sequence goes on from NC_091765.1 coordinate 35,547,256, forward strand.
TGAGCCACCAGGGAAGCCCTAGTATTGTAGTGAAGTATAAATGAAATTACTTAGGACTTAGCAAAAGACTTTTCTTCTAGAAAATATTCAATATACATTAGTTATTAATAATATCTATTTTAGTTCTATCTTTGTATATTATTAAACAAAATCTCCAGCCTAATAGGACAATTAAACCATCCGTTTGAGAGATACATCCTTGAGTGAATACAATGACTCATTTTTAAATTGGACATGTTAGTTGAAAGAAAATATTTTTTTCTATTAAATAATCCACAGAAACTTGTATAGAAAAGAATCTAGGAGCTGCACTGCAAAGAAAAAAATGATCAAACAACCAAAAATTAATTCATATAGAACATACTTATAATTAAAGTTTATCTGTAAAATTGGAAAAGTGTACAATATTTTATAGTAAAGGTTGAAAAGCAATTCTAGCTGCCGGAAGTTAATGGCATAATATTCAATGTTAGTCAGAAATCAACTTATATTATGAAAACTTTGTATGGTGACTTGAACACCTTAGAATTTTCAAACCCCCATCCCTCAAACTTGAAAAACATGGATAACTTTATCATCAGTCAGCATATGATTATGAGAAAAGGAGGAGAAAATGATTAAGGTTGAGTATCTTTCGTCCAGTTCAAGTTCAGTAATGTGCAATGGAAAAAGACATGTCATATTTTTTTAATATTTAAAAAAATGGGGTCATCAGCATCCAATAATTTTGATCATTCTCTACACCAACTGATTTGGTTTTGAAGCGTGTCTAATACAGAATGTTAAAATGAAACATACATTAAGAGAGAGAGTTGCTATCATTAAGTTTAAGATAAAAAAGGAGAGAAACGTTTAATTTTATAAAGACACAGGTGTAACTTTTAGGGAAATATTTGAAGGAAAAATGAAAGGTTTTGTAAAAATCTTGACAGATTTTGTTGCTAAGTCTTCATGTAGCCAAAGTCAAATCCTACTTTGTAAATATGTCACAATAATATTGGAGCTAAGACCTAACATTTCTAATTGTAACATGTCGAAAGAATGCTTATTTGAAAGAACCCTGGGCTACATTTAAACCTTCTGATTGTTCTCATTTTCTATGCTGTTAACACTTGGCCTGCTTTTTCCATTTTCTTTTCTCTAGGCATTACATGTAATGTTTCAGATCAGATCAGTGGCTCAGTCGTGTCTGACTCTTTGCAACCCCATGAATCGCAGCACGCCAGGCCTCCTTGTCCATCACCAACTCCTGGAGTTCACTCAGACTCACATCCATCGAGTCATCGATGCCATCCAGCCATCTCATCCTCTGTCGTCCCCTTCTCCTCCTGCCCCCAATTCCTCCCAGCATGAGTCTTTTCCAATGAGTCAACTCTTCGCTTGAGGTGGCCAAACTACTGGAGTTTCAGCTTTAGCATCATTCCTTCCAAAGAAATTCCAGGGCTGATCTCCTTCAGAATGGACTGGTTGGATCTCCTTGCAGTCCAAGGGAGTCTCAAGAATCTTCTCCAACACCACAGTTCAAAAGCATCAATTCTTTGGCGCTCAGCCTTCTTCACAGTCCAACTCTCACATCCATACATGACCACTGGAAAAACCAAAGCCTTGACTAGATGGACCTTTGTTGGCAAAGTAATGTCTCTGCTTTTGAATATGCTATCTAGGTTGGTCATAACTTTCCTTCCAAGGAGTAAGCGTCTTTTAATTTCATGGCTGCAGTCACCATCTGCAGTGATTTTGGAGCCCAGAAAAATAAAGTCTGACACTGTTTCCACTGTTTCCTCATATATTTCCCATGAAGTGATGGAACCGGATGCCATGATCTTCGTTTTCTGAATGTTGAGCTTTAAGCCAACTTTTTCACTCTCCACTTTCACTTTCATCAAGAGGCTTTTGAGTTCTTCACTTTCTACTATAAGGGTGGTGTCATCTGCATATCTGAGGTTATTGATATTTCTTCTGGCAATCTTGATTCCAGTTTGTGTTTCTTCCAGTCCAGTGTTTCTCATGATGTACTCTGCATGTAAGTTAAATAAACAGGGTGACGATATACATCCTTGACGAACTAAACTTTATGTGTGTAAGCTAAGTCCTCTATGATTTAAAAAATAAAATAGCAGATATATGATTTAGGTGCTAGTATAACAAATTAGTTGCATTAGTAATAATAATCAGTTCAGTCACTCAGTTGTGTCTGACCCTTTGTGACCCCATGGACTGCAGCAGGCCAGGCTTCCCTGTCCATCACTAACTTCTGGAGCTTACTCAAACTCATGTCCATCGAGTTGGTGATGCCATCAAACCATCTCATCCTCTGTTGTCCCCTTTTCTTTCAGTCTTCAATCGTTTCCAGCATCCGGGTCTTTTTCAATGAGTCATTTCTTCGCATCAGGTGGCCAGAGTATTAGAGTTCCAGCTTCAGCATGAGTACTTCCAATAAATATTCAGGATTGATTTCCTTTAGGATGGACTGGTTGGATCTCTTTGCAGTCCAAGGGATTCTCAAGAGTCTTCTCCAACACCACAGTTCAAGCATCAATTCTTCAGCACTCAGCTTTATTTATGGTTCAACTCTCACATCTGTACATGACTACTGGAAAAACCATAGCTTTGACCAGATGGACCTTTGTCAGCAAAGTAATGTCTCTGCTTTTTAATATGGTGTCTAGGTTGGTCATAACTTTTCTTCCAAGGAGCAAGCTTCTTTTAATTTCATGGCTGTAGTCACCATCTATGGTGATTTTGGCACTCCCCCATCACCCCCCAAGAAAAATGTGTCACTGTTTCTACTGTTTCCCCATCTATGGGATCAGATGCCATGACCTTAGTTTTCTGAATGTTGAGTTTTAAGCCAACTTTTTCACTCTCCTCTTTCACTTTCATCAAGAGGCTCTTAGTTCTTCTTTGCTTTCTGAAATAAGGGTGATGTCATCTACATATCTGAGGTTATTGATATTTCTCCCAGCAATCTTGATTCCAGCTTATGTTTCATCCAATCTGGCATTTCACATGATATACTATGCATAGAAGTTAAATAAGCATGGTGACAGTATACAGCCTTGACATGCTTCTTTCCCAATTTGGAACCAGTCTGTTGTTCCCTGTCCAGTTTTAATGTTTGCTTCTTGGCCCGCATACAGATTTCTCAGGAGGCAGGTAAGGTGGTCTGGCATTCCCATCTCTTGAAGAATTTTCCATAGTTCGTTGTGATCCACACAGTCAAAGGCTTTGCTGTAGTCAATAAAGCAGAAGTAGATGTTTTTCTGGAATTCTCTTGATTTTTCTGTGATCCTACAGATGTTAACAATTTGATATTTGGAGAGGAGCTTTAGTTAAGGGCTAATTTTGCTTGACTACTGAGTCAACAGCATTCCTCGTACTCTGATGTCTTATGAAGTAATGTGGTTTTCCACTTTGTGTATTAGGAACATGCACTTATCCTGACCCTGTGTGAAATGTAGAGTTTGTTTCTTCTAACTGTCTGCATGGTTTTCCCCCGGCTTGAGATTGTTTCCTCAGATGAATATTCTCAACAGTACTCAACCACGCACTTAAGGATGGCCCTCTGGAGAACTCTTTCTGCCGGTCTTTCTCTCAGTTCTCTGCCCTGCAAGCTCTCACCACCTTTACTTCTCTAGTCTTCCAATTTGACTCATTGAACTTAAAGAGAACCTTCAACTCCCTGTGCCATGGCTGGACTCTTTCTCTAGTTTGTAATCTCAGGCAACCAAAAGCCTCACTGCCTTTGTTTCTCATGTATCAGTGATCACTATTGCCTGATATCCAAGAAAGCCATTATTTTATATATTTTTCTGATTTTTTTAGTTGTATAGAGCAAGGGAATAAAGCCAATCCCTGTTACTCCATGATAGATGTAATTAGAAGTTTGTTCATTTAAATTCTTTAGGGGCCTGTATCTGTTTAAGAGATGTAACACTGAGGACTTGTATAAACATTTGTGTAACATACACTGATCTGTAAGGTTATTTTCAAAATACTCAAAATCAATTCATCATTGTGAGATTATTATCACTGAATGTCATATACAGCTAAACACAGAGAAGAAAATAATCTTCTTGAAATCTTTCCTTATGTGAGCTATCAGTAGTGTCAAGAGATGAGTATAATACTTCTTTCTGGAAATAAATGGGATTTTTTTTTTTTTACTATTTCTATTTACACCCTTAGAATAACTATAGATAAGAGTGTAATTCTAAAAAGTAGTTTTATAATTCCACTTGTAAATGTAGTAACATTAGAAAAGACTTTGACTCAAGCAAATTTGAAATTACCTACTATGGAATGCTAAGCCAATTCTGTGAACAACAGTATAAAGTAACTTGAAATGTTGCTCAAACTAAGGATTGTTTTGTAACATCACAAACCTAAATTGTTTAGAAATTTCCTGGATATCCTTTTATCTGTTAGTATGTTGGGAGAAGGCAATGGCACTCCACTCCAGTACTGTTGTCTGGAAAATCCCATGGATGGAGGAGCCTGGTAGGCTGCAGTCCATGGGGTCGCACAGAGTTGGACACAACTGAAGCGACTTAGCAGCGTTAGTATGTTAACAAATTCATTACACCAACAAATCTTTTAGACAAACTGGGAAGAAGAAGATGACAGAGATGTAGTAGTAAATAATTTATATGCACAGAAGATTGTTGTTGTTTTTTGAAATCTCATGAACTGCAGCACACCAGGCTTCCCTGTCCTTCACTATCTCCCAGAGTTTGCTCAAACTCATGTCTATTGAGTTGGTCCGTCTAGTCGAAGCTATGGTCTTTCCAGTAGTCATGTATGGTTTTTCCAGTAGTCATGTATGGATGTGAGAGTTGGACCATAAAGAAAGCTGAGCACCAAAGAATTGATGCTTTTGAACTGTGGGTGTTGGAGAAGACTCTTGAGAGTCCTTTGGACTGCAAGGAGATCCAACCAGTCCATCTTAAAGGAAATCAGTCCTGAATATTCATTGGAAGGGCTGATGCTGAAGCTGAAGCGCCAATACTTTGGCTACCTGATGTGAAGAATGGGCTCACTGGAAAAGATCCTGATGCTGGGAAAGATTGAAGGCAGGAGGAGAAGGGGACGTCAGAGGATGAGAAGGTTGGATGGCATCACTGACTTGATGAACATGAGTTTGAGCACTCTCCAGGAGTTGGTGATGGACAGGGAAGTCTGGCATGCTGTAGTCCATGGGGTAGCAAACAGTTGAACGTGACTGAGCTGAGTTGGTGATGCCATCCAACCATCTCATCTTCTGTTACTTCCTTCTCCTCATGCCCTCAATCATTCCCAGTATCAGGGTCTTTTCTAATAAGTCAGCCCTTCACATCAGGTGGCCAAAGTATTGCAGCTTCAGCTGTAGCATCAGTCCTTCCAATGAATATTCAGGGTTGATTTCCTTTAGGATTGACTTGTTTGATTGCTTTGCTGTCCAAAAGACTCTCAAGAGTCTTCTCCAGCACCACAATTCGAAAGCATCAATTCTTCAGTCATCAGCCTTCTTTATGGTCCAGCTCTCACATCGCTACATGACTACTGGAAAAACCATAGCTTTGACTATATGCACCTTTATTGGCAGTGATGTCTCTGCTTTTTAATACAGAAGATTAGCTGATTATGAAGAAAAAAATAGAGTGTTTAAACATATTTCTTTGGAATTTTGCTTTTATTTAATCAAGATACAGAATCTATTATAGAATTGTTTGATTTTTCAGCATGCTGAAATACATTCCAGATTTTTTAGTAATAAATAATCACAGACAACAATCAAGTATAATTTTAATTTTCTCTTTTCCTCTGGAATACCAACATTTATTTAATATGTTGATTTTGTTATTATCAGTACTTAAGATATTCTGGCAAAATAAAAACTATAGTAATTAAATATATAATCACATAAAATATTTTTCTTCTATTATCAAAATAATTAAAATATATTTATAAAGATTATTTTATATAAGAATATAAAAATGAATATTTTGGTGAATGAATAAAGTCATTCTTTTACTTTTATCTGCTTCTATAATGTCAGTTACATAGAGTATTTGAAATTTTTTGATTTTTTTTAAACTAAGAGTAATTATATAATTTATGTTTCTAACCAAGCTAAATTTTCCAAGCCAGGCTTCAGCAATATGTGAACCATGAAATTCCAGATGTTCAAGCTGGTTTTAGAAAATGCAGAGGAACCAGAGATCAAATTGCAGAAAAAGCAAGAGAGTTCCAAAAAAAATCTACTTCTGCTTTATTGACTATACCAAAACCTTTAACTGCATGGATCACAATAAAGTGTGGAAAATTCTGAAAGAGATGGGAATACCAGACCACCTGACCTGCCTCTTGAGAAACATATATGCAGGTCAGGAAGCAACAGTTAGAACTGGACATGGAACAACAGACTGGTTCCAAATAGGAAAAGGAGTACATCAAGACTGTATATTGTCACCCTGCTTATTTAATTTATATGGAGAGTACATCATGAGAAACACTGGGCTGGAAGAAGCACAAGCTGGAGTCAAGATTGCCGGGAGAAAAATCAATAACCTCAGATATGCAGATGACACCACCCTTATGGCAGAAAGTGAAGAGGAACTCAAAAGCCTCTTGATGAAAGTGAAAGAGGAGAGTGAAAAAGTTGGCTTAAAGCTCAACATTCAGAAAACGAAGATCATGGCATCTGGTCCCATCACTTCATGGGAAATAGATGGGCAAACAGTGGAAACAGTGTCAGACTTTATTTTTTGGGGCTTGAAAATCACTGCAGATGGTGATTGCAGCCATGAAGTAAAAAGATGCTTACTCCTTGGAAGGAAAGTTATGACCAACCTAGATAGCATATTGAAAAGCAGAGACATTACTTTGCCAACAAAGGTCTGTCTAGTCAAGGCTATGGTTTTTCCAGTGGTCATGTATGGATGTGAGAGTTGGACTGTGAAGAAAGTGGAGCACCAAAGAATTGATGCTTTTGAACTGTGGTGTTGGAGAAGACTCTTGAGAGTCCCTTGGACTGCAAGGAGATCCAACCAGTCCATCCTAAAGGAGATCAGTCCTGGGTGTTCATTAGAAGGACTGATGCTAAAGTTGAAACTCCAATGGTGGCCACATCATGCGAAGAGTTGACTCATTATAAAAGATCATGATGCTGGGAGGGATTGGGGGCAGGAGGAGAAGGGGATGACAGAGGATGAGATAGCTAGATGGCATCACCAACTCGATGGACATGAGTTTGGGTGAACTGCAGGAGTTGGTGATGGACAGGGAGGTCTGGCATGCTGTAATTCATGGGGTTGCAAAGAGTTGGACACGACTGAGTGACTGAACTGAACTGAAACAAGCCAAATAATTTAAAACATAAATCTTATTCTTCCAAATCAAAAAATATAATTATGTATTGCCATAGTTGAAGAATCATTCAAAATTGATTATCTTCATTGTTCAGAACACAACGTCATTCTCTTTAACATTTGCAAAAAAAATTAGGGTTTATTATCTTTTAAAACTATCTTTATTATCTCCTATATCTGCTTTTTTGCTTTTCATTTTTAGTTCATTTTCATTGAAATAATTATCTTTTAAAATAGTTGTTAACTTTTAAATGCTTATATTTATATTTTTAGCAATTTCAAAGCTATAACACATGTTATACAATATATTAATAAAAGAAATGTCACATGCACTTGAATCCATATTCAGAAATACAGTGTGAATAAAGGACCATGTTTTTCTCTTTTTGGTGATTGATAAACTGGTCCTAAACTATTTTTTCTTGAAATTTAGCAAGAAAGAAATTGTAGGTTTAAGGCATGTGCTATTTTGTTTTTAAACAACAGATGGCAGCATCAAATTCACTATTCACTTTATAATTTTTTTCTATGTTTTCCTTTTTTAATCTTTTTTATTTTAAGCTCATGATGACTTTCTTAGCATTAGAAACACAATCAGTGTTAATTCAAGAAATACAGTTTTACTGACATTCAGTCTTGAAGAAAAATATTTGCAGAATCTTGAACAAAATACTGTTCTTTCAGAATTAATGACTGACAGTAGTTGAAGAGCTGATTGCTCAAATTTCAGAGACTTTAACATCAAAACAAATGAAGTCAAACTCATAGTCTAATTGATTACACTAGTAGGTCTGGAATGCTCCAATGTTAAACCAGGATAATCTCCTCTGAGGATCAGTAGCTTTTAGGAGGGTCCACCAGTCCATTCTGAAGGAGATCAGCCCTGGGATTTCTTTGGAAGGAATGATGCTAAAGCTGAAACTCCAGTACTTTGGCCACCTCATGCGAAGAGTTGACTCATTAGAAAAGACTCTGATGCTGGGAGGGATTAGGGGCAGGAGGAGAAGGGGACGACAGAGGATGAGATGGCTGGATGGCATCACCGACTCGATGGACATGAGTTTGGGTGAACTCTGGGAGTTGGTGATGGACAGGGAGGCCTGGCATGTGGTTCATGGGTCGCAAAGAGTCGGACACGACTGAGCAACTGAACTGAACTGATGAGGGAAAGTGCTGCACTGAAATAGAGTAACACTAAGTAGCCACTGGGAAGCCAAGACACAGAGATTTTAAAAGGTAAAATAAAATATTTGCTGTTTAATTGTGTCCAACTCTGTGTGACCCCAGAGACGGCAGCCCACCAGGCTCCCCCGTCCCTGGGATTCTCCAGGCAAGAACACTGGAGTGGGTTGCCATTTCCTTCTCCAATGCATGAAAGTGAAAAGTGAAAGCAAAGTCACTCAGTCATGTCTGACCCTTCGCAACCCCATGGACTGCAGCCTACCAGGCTCCCCTGCCAATGGGATTTTCCAGGCAAGAGTACCGGAGTGGGTTGCCATTGCCTTCTCCTAACAGTAACAGCAACAGTTGCTAAGTCGTATCCCCATGGACTGTAGCCTGTCAGGCTCCTCTGTCCATGGGATTTCCCAGGCAAGAATATTGAAGTGGGTTGCCATTTCCTTCTCCAGATGATCTTTCTGACCCAAAGTTCAAATCCAAGTGTCCTGCACTGGGAGGTGGACTATTTACCACTGAGCCACCAGCAAAGCCAAAATAAAATATAAAATTTTGCCAAATTGCCTTTTTGTTTTCCATTCAAGAACTATAGTCTAGGGTAGAGATGTGGGAAAAGAGATGAGGAGAAGGAAGAAAGATGGGGGAAAAAAAAAAAAAGTTTGTTCTCACAATACAGAGACAGTCCAGTCTGGTGTAGGAAGAACAGATTCATTTATAAAGAATTTTGCCACGAACATGAGTTATCAGCAGGAGAGTTTAGAGTCAGCAGCTCCAACCTGTTGGCTTTCCTCTTCTGGTCCATCCCGGGGCTGCCAGGTAGTGCCGGAGGTAGAGTTGCAATCTGAGGTGCGTATCTGTTTAAGTGTGCTGTTAGGTTCTACTTTCCATATCCTCAGTGACACACCATGCTGCTGTACCAGATGCTTTTCTTAGAACAACATTTTGGAAATTTAGCCTAAGCTATTCTCTTGAATGATTATAGTTATCCCATTTGCCTTGTTTATACCCTTTTCCATTAAAAACGTTTTTCCTATTTTCTTTACCACTCAAAAGTTGAGTTATCAAATGTCTCTGTTCTCGTGACTTAGCTAAGTATTAATAATTTATCCTTTTCCATGCTTCCTACCTCATTCTTTTCAAATCCTTACTATGCTTGACAAGATAGATTTTGAATATAACTAAACCATTTTAATACCCTTTAATGTATTTTTTTTTCTATTTTCTCTTTTCTGTATGAAAATATCACTGCATGGGTAGCTTAAAAGAGACCTCCACTGTAGTTTTTACATTCACTATTTTCACATCTCTACTGATTTATACAAATGGCTTTTTCAGTTATTTTGACTGTGCTATAAGCAATGTACATTTGCTCTACTGATTTAATCACATCAAGAGTAACATTTAACTGCTTTAATCTATTTTCCCAGAATTTAAAACAAAACAAAAAACCTCATTCCTCCGTTGTGCTGAATTCTAGGATATTATTATAGTGGAACGTTGTGATGTTCTTAAAAAGAAACAAGCAAATGAACCAAAACACCAAGACAAAACTCAATAGTATCTAAGATGTATTGGAATCTCTGAGGGGGACTCAGGTAAGGAGGGGGCAACAGCACCAACGTGGCTGCTGACATCTTGTTCACCACCCGGAGTCCACCCAGAGAATAAGAGCAGTAGCAGGGGGGAGCAAGCGGAGGTGCTCACGGGTGACAGATAAGCTCATACACGAATGAGGAAGATCAGTCTTTCTAGAAAAATGTAGCTATCCAGTGCCATCTTTCCGATTTCCATTCTTCATACAGACGTGGCACATTAGGATTCCCTTCAATTGCAAACAGTAGAAAAATGCAAAATAGCAGTGGCTTATATAAGATGGGAATAACTTCTCCCTTGTGGAGAAATTCACAGACAGTCAAGCGCTGGGATGGCAACTGTATTCCAGAAAGTTGACAAAGCTATATGTAATCCACAGCTCTGCCGTCTCTAGTATATGGCCAATGTCCTCAGAGTCCAAAACGTCAGTGAGCATCAAAACACAAAGCAAGGACTTCCCTGGTGGTACACTGGATAAGAATCTGCCTGCTAATTCAGGGAACCCCGGTTCAATCCCTGGTCTGGGAAGATCCCACACGCTGCGGAGGAACTAAGCCCTTGGGCCACAACCGCTGAGCCTGCAAGCTTCAGTCAGTGAAGCCTGTGTCTGGGAAGATCCCACACGCTGCGGAGGAACTAAGCCCTAGGGCCACAACCCTAGAGCCTGCGCTCCACAAGAGAAGCCACCATAATGAGAAACCAGTACATGGAGACCAAGAGTAGCCCCTGCTCGCTGCAGCTAGAGAAAGCTTGTATACAACAAAGACCCAGCACAGAAACACACACACACACACAGAGCAGTAAAAACCACAGTACCATATCTGTGTTTCAGGAATTACCATGAAGACATCTATGAAGAAGAAAAAGAGATCAAATGGTGTGCACCAGCTGTTTCCTTTTAAGGAAGGTCCTAGAAGCTATCATTGTAACACTCATGCTAACAATTAATAGGCCAAAACCTCATCTCATATCACACCAAACTGCAAGAGATTATAGAAAATGTATCTTTTCCCACTCTGCCTGGACATTATCCCAGAGTATTTCTCAACACAGAAAACTATGTAATCAATATGAAAAAGCCAGAGTGGAAGTACAACTGCTGTACAAATTTCCTCTTTCATTATTGGTTGTGGCAATCAAATCCAAATGAGTTTGATTGAAATTGAAAATAGGGAAGATGCAGTATACTCTGTTGTTATGGTAACTGAGATAGTTGAAATATGTGCATTATTTTCACAGCATAAAAGATATACTTCTAAGCATATATTTTAAAAATTTGCTGCAGTGTTTGCTTAATAACCAGAGTATAAAGGAGTATTTGTTTCTCAGTTGGCAAAAGTCACAGTTTTGACTGATTTGACAAAATTTTAGCAGCTCTGTAATTTATTTGATTTAATTTAATTTTCATCTTATCCTCACAATGACTAACTTGAAATGAAATTTAAAGGCCTAAACAGGAAAAATTTAAACCTGAATGTGTTGGTTGGTCAACATAATTTTGCAACTCAGTAACAGATAAACAAGTCATTTCACTGGATCTGAGCCATCTCAAAGAGAACATCATCAATTGTACAGTCACTGCTGCTGCTGCTGCAAAGTCGCTTCAGTCGTGTCCAACTCTGTGCGACCCCATAGACGGCAGCCACTAGAGATTTAAAATAACCTACAGGACTTCCTGGGCTTCCCAGGTGAAGTTAGTGGTAAAGAACCCACCTGCCAATGCAGGAGACGTAAGAAACGCAGGTTCAATCCCTGGGTTGGGAAGGTCCCCTGGAGGAGAGCATGGCAACCCACTCCAGTATTCTTGCCTAGAGAATCCCATGGAAGAGGAGTCTGGTGGGCTACAGTCCATAAAGTCTGTATGGGACAAAGAGTGGGACACCACTGAAGTGACTTAGCATGCACAGGACCTCCTTGGTTGCCTAGTGGTTAGGATTCTGAGCTTTCACTGTGTTGGCTTGGGTTCGATCCCTGGTTGGGGAGGGTCCTATAAGCTGTGAGGTGTGGTAAAGAGAAAAAATGTTAACAAATAATAATAATAAAGTAACCTACAGATTAAGGTTATGTTCTTATAGTCCACAAAATGTTATAGTCCACATATTCAGAAAAACATTTTCTTTATGATATGTGCATATATAAGATATATATATATATATATATATATATATATATATATATACACATACACATATATGGATAAATGGGTATAAAACTTGTGAAAGATAAGGCAAATTTTAAACTTTTGACCATGGTTGAAACTTTATGTTTTCAGATTAGTTGTTTGTCAGTTGCTTCATTTGCTATTATTTTCTCCCATTCTGAAGACTGCCTTTTCACCTTGCTAATAGTTTCCTTTGTTGTGCAGAAGCTTTTAAGTTTAATTAGGTCCCATTTGTTTATTTTTGCTTTTATTTCCAATATTCTGGGAGGTGGGTCATAGAGGATCCTGCTGTGATGTATGTCGGAGAGTGTTTTGCCTATGTTCTCCTCTAGGAGTTTTATAGTTTCTGGTCTTACATTTAGATCTTTAATCCATTTTGAGTTTATTTTTGTGTATGGTGTTAGAAAGTGTTCTAGTTTCATTCTTTTACAAGTGGTTGACCAGTTTTCCCAGCACCACTTGTTAAAGAGATTGTCTTTTCTCCATTGTATATTCTTGCCGCCTTTGTCAAAGATAAGGTGTCCATATGTGCGTGGATTTATCTCTAGACTTTCTATTTTGTTCCATTGATCTATATTTCTGTCTTTGTGCCAGTACCATACTGTCTTGATAACTGTGGCTTTGTAATAGAGTCTGAAGTCAGGTAGGTTGATTCCTCCAGTTCCATTCTTCTTTCTCAAGATAGCTTTGGCTATTCGAGGTTTTTTGTATTTCCATACAAATTGTGAAATTACTTGTTCTAGCTCTGTGAAGAATACTGTTGGTAGCTTGATAGGGATTGCGTTGAATCTATAAATTGCTTTGGGTAGTATACTCATTTTCACTATATTGATTCTTCCAATCCATGAACATGGTATATTTCTCCATCTATTAGTGTCCTCTTTGATTTCTTTCACCAGTGTTTTATAGTTTTCTATATATAGGTCTTTAGTTTCTTTAGGTAGATATATTCCTAAGTATTTTATTCTTTCATTGCAATGGTGAATGGAATTGTTTCCTTAATTTCTCTTTCTGTTTTCTCATTATTAGTGTATAGGAATGCAAGGGATTTCTGTGTGTTGATTTTATATCCTGCAACTTTACTATAATCATTGATTAGTTCTAGTAATTTTCTGGTGGAGTCTTTAGGGTTTTTCTATGTAGAGGATCATGTCATCTGCAAATAGTGAGAGTTTTGCTTCTTCTTTTCCAATTTGGATTCCTTTTATTTCTTTTTCTGCTCTGATTGCTGTGACCAAAACTTCCAAAACTATGTTGAATAGTAATGGTGAAAGTGGGCACCCTTGTCTTGTTCCTGACTTTAGAGGAAATGCTTTCAATTTTTCACCATTGAGGATAATATGGAGAATAGTGTGGAGATTCCTTAAAAAACTGGAAATAGAACTGCTTTATGATCCAGCAATCCCACTGCTGGGCATACACACTGAGGAAACCAGAACTGAAAGAGACGCGTGTACCCCAGTGTTCATCGCAGCACTGTTTATAATAGCCAGGACATGGAAGCAACCTAGATGCCCATCAGCAGACGAATGGATAAGAAAGCTGTGGTACATATACACAATGGAGTATTACTCAGCCATTAAAAAGAATACATTTGAATCAGTTCTAGTGAGATGGATGAAACTGGAACCTATTATATAAAGTGAAGTAAGCCAGAAAGAAAAACACCAATACAGTATACTAACGCATATATATGGAATTTATAAAGATGGTAACAATAACCCTGTGTACGAGACAGCAAAAGAGACACTGATGTATAGATCAGTCTTATGGACTCTGTGGGAGAGGGAGAGGGTGGGGAGATTTGGGAGAATGGCATTGAAACATGTATAATATCATGTATGAAACAAGTCGCCAGTCCAGGTTCGATGCACAATACTGGATGCTTGGGGCTGGTGCACTGGGACGACCCAGAGGGAGGGTATGGGGAGGGAGGAGGGAGGAGGGTTCAGGATGGGGAACACAGGTATACCTGTGGCGGATTCATTTCGATATTTGGCAAAACTAATACAATATTGTAAAGTTTAAAAATAAAATAAAATTAAAAAATAATAATAAATAAAATCAATTCTTGTAAACAAAAAAAAAGAAAGAAACTTTATGTTTTCAAAAACTAAAATTTAAAATATTTAGTATTTTTGATAAATGCATCATGGTTATATAAGATGGTAACATGAGGGGAGACTGAGTGAGAGATACACAGGGACTATCAGAGCTTTACAACTCTTTTGTAAATTTTATATTACTTAAAAATTTTTTAAATGGCAGGTCTTAAATACACTAGAAACACTTATTCAGAGTTTTATTGATGTTATGGCTAATATGTCAATAATGTTACATACAGAAAGACAAGGAAAACAGTCTGAATATGGCTATTAGGTCATTCACATTCAGCCTTACCAACTTTACCTCAGGTTGGAGTATAACATCTCCCTGACTTAGATACATGGTTATACTCAGAATTTAAATCAAATATCAGGAGCATTGAGATATCAATGATTCAGTATGTGTCAGGAAATGATAAAGTCCCTTAACCTTTTGTCACCAGCTCCAAGTGTCTTAGAGAAAGCACAGCTTACACTCACGAGCAGTGATCTATAGCTTCAAAAGGCAAGTGTGGAAGTATTTAATACAATGATTCATTAAAATGTTGAAATAAAGAAAAATTAATTCAACTTTCCTTTTAGCTCAATTATTTTCCTACCTTCTTATTCACAACTGAAGCTAAAACCATTCTCCCAGGTTCCCAAGAGAAAAACTAACTCAGAAATGTATGATTTTATAACAGAGATACAGCCTTGTTTACACTCAACCCTCTTCTCCATCGAGCCCTGCAGTTCAGCTTGATCTGAACTGTTCAGCGTCAGCTCCCGAGTAGTCTCTACCTTTTGTTGTTTGCTCACATGATTCATTCCATGCAGCACATTCAGTGTTTCCTAGTGCAAGTCAATATCTCTGGACCTTCCCTGAAGCATGCCGCCTCACCCCACATACATACAAACATATTTAAGGAGTTTTAACACCTAACACTGAACTCCAGTTCTACTCAGTTCAACAAATCAAAAACATTTCACTATAGGCTCTAAACTAAAGGAGGAGGCAATGGCAACCCACTCCAGTACTCTTGCCTGGAAAATCCCATGGTAGGCTGCAGTTCATGGGATCGCTAAGAGTTGGACACGACTGAGCGACTTCACTTTCACTTTTCACTTTCAAGCATTGGAGAAGGAAATGGCAACCCACTCCAGTGTTCTTGCCTGGAAAATCCCAGGGACAGGGGAGCCTGGTGGGCTGCCGTCTATGGGGTCGCACAGGGACAGACACCACTGAAGTGACAGCAGCAGCAGCTAAACTAAACACTTTTATTCACAGAAAATTAAGACCAAATGTCTGAACTTACAAAAACAGTGGGGCATTGGTAATCTAACATTATATATATATTTTTGTATTGTCCAAATTTGGTCTATTTTAATCTGAATGGACTGGGGATTTCCTAGATCTGCTCTCCACAGCTCTTTTCCCTTCACTTAAAATGTCTCCCCTTTCCCAATCATTTTCTTTACAATGATCCATGCAGATGGAACCAAAGGATCTCTGTTGTGAATTTTTCCCTAAACCATACAGCAACAAATGATCTCCCCATTTTCTTTTAAAGCAAACTTTTTTACACAATTAACTGCACACCTATGAAGTTTCAAGACACAAGAGACTTGCCATTACAGTTCCCTAATATAATTTATTTAATGCTCCTTAGAGAATAACTTGTGGTGTTGCCTGTGAATAATGGCTTCCAAAGACTCCAAGATTCTTTGTGCATTTTGTTGATGAGGATCACTCTTGCAAGTCTTTAAGTGTAGCAGAAGTGTCAACCACAGCTATTTCCTGCCTTCACAGTGAACAGTTACATTTACTGTTTGTAATTTTATGTTGTAGACTTAATCCATATTCCTGTTATGTCTTCTCTTTAACTCTTTAGGAAATAAGCACTAAGCTTTCAGAGTGTGATCTCCTTTGATGTTGTCCTCACCTGCCTCTTACACATCACTACCAACAGGAGGACTGGGGATGGGACATGGATAGAGCAAAAACAGCTGTCACATTTGTGCACAAGCGTCCATTCCACCCCCAGCTTGGCTGAAGATCTGTTCACAAGTAAACGACCTCATCACATGGAGGAGAAGAAAGAGAGGACATGTATCAGAAAGACCCATAGGTGATGTAGAGCAATGTCTTAGAAGCCCTCTGAACAGATAGGTGTGGCTACCCTGGCACCTGGAGATATATCTAATGGGTGGAATGGAGCCTGCAGAATGAGTGGCATAATGGCTGGAGGGCACACAGGACAGAAGATGCCTTCCAGCACTTTGGCCTATCCTAGTGCTATATTTTGGAGGATTCCCAGGTGGTGCTAGTGGTAAAGAACTCGCCTCTCAATGCAGGAGACATAAGAGACACGGGTTCAAACCCTGTGTTGGGAAGATCCCCTGGAGCAGAGCACGGCAACCCACTTCAGTGTTCTTGCCTGGATAATCCCATGGGTAGACGAGCCTGGTGGGCTACAGTACATAGGGTCACGAAGTGTCAGACATGACTGAGCAACTTAGCATGCACACATGCACGCATAGTGCTATATTTCAGAGGTGGCACCCTGAAGGAAATGTGAACAGGTAAGAGTCCTTGCAGGAGCTCAGACACAGAGCTCAAGCCCCCTCAGCCAGCTGTAGTAGCCTCCTAGCCCAGAGCCTTGAACTGGTACTGTGTTCAGCACGAGCAGGTCACGTAAATACAGTGTGTTGGCAAGATAGATTCTGACTGTCCCTTTGTGCATAGTCTCATTAAAGAAATATTTCTCCAGCCAGCAGGAAGTGATGCACGGTGTCCTCCTAAGCCTGTCCTCATCATAGAGTCCCCAAACAAAGCTAATAATATAAACATGAGCCCTGGGATTCTTAGGGGCATGTGGCCCACTCCATAAGGAACAGGACTGGGAAGTAGGGAGAAGGGATGCTAATGGGAATCCTTTTCCAGGTTCTGGATTGTCCCTTCTGGAAAGTTTTGCTGACTTGGCAGGTCCCAGCTCTAGAGGGAGAAGGACTTAGAGAGTTTTGAAGAAGGCATTCACTCCAAAAATCAGCAGGGTTAAATGTAGAGTTCCATCATGCAGAAAGTTTTAAAAAATCCCTTTCTCCCAAGTGGTAATAGGAAGAAGTTAAAAATGTATCTTTCCCAGTTTTGCCCAGTGTTTAAATTACCTTAATGCCCTAGAGCAGAGTAAGGTGTTAGGCAAAAAATTCAGGAGAATTTAGGGGACATCTCTCTTCATGGAAATTCAAGAAATGTGGGAAAACAGACCCTAATAATAGAAATGGCTACCTTTTCCTTCAGCCATCGAAATGAAATTTAGAAAGTTCATTTGCAAAAAAAAAAAAAAGTTCATTTGCTTGTCCTTGCACCTGCCTACTACACCTTGGTCCCAGTTATCCAAATTGACTCTCATAGCAGTATCTATGTGATGAAGAGTGTTTCTTTCATCCTCAGACTTTCCAATCCATGTTCTCTTCTGATAACCTTATGAATAATGCTTAAAGTTGGCTCACTTACATCATAATTTTTAACTCCTTTATTACCTATCTGAAGGTTCAAATACCTGAGTTCAGTTCAATTCAGTCACTCAGTCCTGTCTGACTCTTTGAGACACCATGGACTGCAGCACACCAGGCCTCCCAGTCCATCACCAACTTCCAGAGTTTGCTAAAACTCATGTCCATTGAGTCAGTGATGCCATCTAAACATTTCATCCTCTATCATCCCCTTCTCCTCCTGCCTTCAATCTTTCCCAGCATCAGGGTCTTTTCAAATGAATCAGTTATTTGCATCAGATGGGCAACAGGTATTGGAGCTTCAGCTTCAACATTAATCCTTCCAATGAATATTCAGGACTGATTTTCTTTAGGATGGACTGGTTGGATCTCCTTGCAGTCCAAGGGACTCTCAAGAGTCTTCTCCAACAACACAGTTCAAAAGCATCAATTCTTTGGCACTCAGCTTTCTTTATAGTCCAACACTCACATGCATACATAACTACCAGAAAAAGCATAGCTTTGTCTAGATAGACCTTTGTTGGCAAAGTAATGTCTCTGCTTTTTTATATGCTGTCTAGGTTGATCATAACTTTTCTTCCAATGAGCAAGTGTCTTTTAATTTCATGGCTGCAGTCACCATCTGCAGTGATTTTGGAGCCCTCCACAAAAAAGTCTGTCAAAGTTTCCACTGTTTCCCCATCTATTTGCCATGAAATGATGGGACCAGATGCCATGATCTTAGTTTTCTGAATGTTGAGCTTTAAGCCAAATTTTTCACTCTCCTCTTTCACTTTGTTAAGAGGCTCTTTAGTTCCTCTTTCCTTTCTGCCATTAGGATGATATCATCTGCATATCTGAGGTTATTGATATTTCTCCTGGCATCCTGATTCTAGGTTGTGCTTCATCCAGCCCAGCGTTTCTCATGATGTACTCTTCGTATAAGGTAGTAAGCAGGGTGACAATATACAGCCTTGATGTACTCCTTTCCCTATTTGGAACCAGTCTGTTGTTCCATGTCCAGTTCTAACTGTTGCTTCCTGACCTGCATACAAATTTCTCAAGAGGTAGGTCAGGTGGTCTGGTATTCCCATCTCTTTAAGAATTTTCCATAGTTTGTTGTGATCCACACAGTCAAAGGCTTTGGCATAGTCAATAAAGCAGAAGTAGATGTTTTTCTGGAACTCTCTTGCTTTTTCCATGATCCAGCAGATGTTGGCAATTTGATCTTTGGTTCCTTTGCCTTTTCTAAAGCCAGCTTGAACATTTGGAATTTCATGGTTCATGTATTGCTGAAGCCTGACTTGGAGAATTTTGAGCATTACTTTCCTAGCGTGTGAGATGAGTGCAATTGTGCTGTAGTTTGAGCATTCTTTGGCATTGCCTTTCTTTGGGATTGGAATGAGAACTGACCTTTTCCAGTCCTGTGTCCACTGCTGAGTTTTCCAAATTTGCTGGCATATTGAGGGCAGCACTTTCACAGCAATATCTTTTAGGATTAGAAGTAACTCAACTGGAATTCCATCACCTCCACTAGCCTTGTTCATAGTAATGCTTCCTAAGGCCCACTGGACTTCACATTCCAGGATGTCTGGCTCTAGGTGAGTGATCACATCATCGAGAATATCTGGGTCATGAAGATCTTTTTTGCATAGTTCTTCTGTGTATTCTTGCCATTTCTTCATAATATCTTCTGCTTCTATAAGGCCCATACCATTTCTGTCCTTTATTGAGTCCATCTTTGCATGAAATGTTCCCTTAGTATCTCTAATTTTCTTGAAGAGATCTCTAGTCTTTCCCATTCTATTGTTTTCCTCTATTTCTTTGCATTGATCACTGAGGAAGGCTTTCTTATCTCTCCTTGCTATTCTTTGGAACTCTGCATTCAAGTGGGTATATCTTTCCTTTTCTCCTTTGCCTTTCGCTTCTCTTCTTTTCATAGCTGTTTGTCAGGCTTCCTCAGACAGCCATTTTTCCCTTTTGCATTACTTTTCTTGGGGATGGTTTTGATCTCTGCCTCTGTAAAATGTCACCAACTTTATTTCATAGTTCATCAGGCACTCTGTCTATCAGATCTAATCCCTGGAATCTATTTCTCACTTTCACTGTATAATTGTAAGGGACTTGATTTAAGTCATATCTGAATGATCTAATGGTTTTCCCTACTTTCTTCAATTTAAGTCTGAATTTGGCAATAAGGAGTTCATTATCTGAGCCACAGTCAGCTCCCAGTCTTGTTTTTGCTGACTGTATAGAGCTTCTCCATCTTTGGGTGTAAAGAATTTAATAAATCTGGTTTTGGTATTGACCATCTGGTGATGTCCACGTGTAGAGTCTTCTCTTGTGTTGTTGGAAGAGGGTGTTTGCTATGACTCTGCATTCTCTGGTCATAGCAAAACTCTATTGGCAAAACTCTATTAGCCTTTGCCCTGCTTCATTCTGTACTCCAAGGCCAAGTTTGCCCATTACTCCAGGTATTTCTTGACTTCCTACTTTTGCATTCCAGTCCCCTATAATGAAAAAGACATCTTTTTTGTGTGTTAGTTCTAGAAGGTCTTACAGGTCTTCATAGAATTGTTCAGCTTCAGCTTCTTCAGCATTATTGGTTAGGGCATAGACTTGGATTTTTATAATATTGAATGGTTTGCCTTGGAAATAAACAGAAATCATTCTGTCATTTTGAGATTGCATCCAAGTACTACATTTCAGACTTTTCTGTTGACTATTATGGCTACTCCATTTCTTCTAAGAGATTCTTGCCCACAGTAGTAGATATAATGGTCATCTGACTTAAATCATCCATTCCAGTCCATTTTAGTTTGCTAATTCCTAATATGTCAATGTTCACTCTTGCCATCTCCTGTTTCACCACTTCCGACTTGCCTTGATTCATGAACCTAACATTCCAGGTTCCTATGCAATATTGCTCTTTACAGCATTGGACTTTGCTTCTATCACCAGGCACATCCACAACTGGGTGTTGCTTTTGCTTTGGCTCTGTCGCTTCATTCTTTCTGGAGTTATTTCTCCACTGATCTTCAGTAACATATTGGGCACCTACGGACCTGGGGAGTTCATCTTTCAGTGTCCTATCTTTTTGCCCTTTCATACTGTTCATGGGGTTCTCAAGGCAAGAACACTGAAGTGGTTTGCCATTCCCTTCTCCAGTGGACCATTTTTTGTCAGGACTCTCCACCATGACCCGTGCATCTTGTGTGGCCTTAATGACATGGCTCATATTTTCATTGAGTTAGATAAGGCTGTGGTCCACGTGATAAGACTGATTAGTTTTCTGTGATTGTGGTTTTCAGTCTGTCTGCCCTCTGATGGAGAAGGATAAGAGGCTTATGGAAGGTTCCTGATCGTAGAGACTAACTGAGGGGGAAACTGAATGTGTACAAATACCTCATTTGTACACATTCACTTCCTGTGTCATTTGAGAGTGCTGCATGTGAAAAGGTTCCTAATTAAAAACCACTCCGAAAAATCTCAATATTACTTCTTCTCTGCTTCAGATAACCTCTGTTTTATGATTGATTTCAGCCACAAAACTCCCCTGTCCCATGAGAGGATTTAGCCTTCAAACTGGTATTTGGAGCATTGTCATGCCTGCATTCCTGAAATACAGCTCCCCACTTCCCTATTTGGGATCCTTCCACAGACCCTATAAACATGCAATTACACGAGGCTCTATTATTGTCCACAGAACAAATTGTGGGCCAAAAAAGTAAAATACTCAGTGCTGTCTAAATGTATAAATATGCACAGCAGCTCAATGTGTTTTTTATTGGATTAACAACATGCTTTTACACTGTGATACTGCCAAAACCCCCTGATATTTCAAAGCTGGGGACATTCACACTGGAAAAAGAGGAAGAGTTGCTCCAGGTTATGTCAACGACCTCTTTGTAAAAATGTTGTCAGCTTCTTTGCCTAAAGCAGCAGAAAAGAGTGCATGCACAAGAACAAAACTCTGGATCCACCCACAGGGTCCATTGCACTAAACTATGCCTTTGTTACTCTGTTTCCTTATCTGCAAAGCAAATATTATTATTATTAATACCCAATACAGAGGACTGAATGAAGTTAATTTAAAGCACTTAGGTCACTGTCTAAGTCATATTGGTGTTAGCTATCTTTACTTTCATTTGAGTGAGGCAATCATAGTGATATGTTTATAACTTACTTATCCACAAGATGGGCTTTCCAGATAGCAGTGTTAAAGAATCTGTCAGCTAATACAGGAGATGCAGGAGACTCAGTTTTGATCCCTGGGTTGGGAAGATCCCCTGAAGAAGGAAATGGCAACCCACTCCTGTATTCTTTCCCGGGAAATCCCATGGACAGAGTAGCTTGGCAGGCTACCATGGGGTCGCAAACTGAACATGCATGTACACCCACAGAATTAATATAAAGAAAAATTCATTTTTGTAGTCTAAGTTGCTAAAAGAAATTGAACTTAAAATAGTAAAATTTTCAATAATTTGTGTTTCCTTGACTCAGCCCTTTGGACGTTTCAGCCAGCTTAGTTCTGTGATTCTCCATGTATCCTTCCTGGGCCAGCAGCATTAGCATCACCTGAGGAAGGAGCTAGAAACGCACATTCTTGGGCCTCGCTCTGGGGCTGACTGAAAACCACTGTTTTAGTGTGATTAGAGGAAAACCAACCAAAGCACTGTACTTAGCATCATGTAGGGGGAAAAGAGAAATCTGATATTGATACTTTCCTCATTTTCAGATGTTTCTGCTTATAGAAATCAGATCAAACTATATGTTTAAAAATAAAGTTGAACATTTTTTTCACAAGGTATTTCCTCTGTTGTGTTCTGTATTTAGGGAGGTGCTCATCCCTGAACTCTAATGTACACCCAGCATCAGCCTGTTTTCTCCCATCGGTCTCTCTTCTCACCCCTGTGTCCCCTGGACCCTAGTCTCCTTTCTGTCACAGAATTTTTTTCTCCACAGCCCTCAGCCTGCTCTGTTTTATATGTGCATCCAAATGTACTCACCAACGCAGGCCTCTTCTACTTCCCATTCAAACAGCTGGAGCCTCCAGCACTACCAGAGAACCCAGAGAAGCTCCAAGTGCCAAAGACAATGTCTGTGTAAGAGTCTCCGTCTCCGCGCTGTTCACACTATTCCTTCTGCCTAGAATGGTATTCATATTTTTACATCTTCACACTGTCTCTTCTGAAGATCTTTTTCTTAGATATCATTTCTTGGTAGTCTTTCTATGACCACTCATCAAAAATGGCCACTCGTCTCCCTCCAAGAACTCTCCAATCCATTCTTCTGCTTTATTTATTTTAAAATTAATTACTTCTACCCCTTATATTACATAATTCTTAATTGACTGCCTTTGACCTTAGATTCTAAACAGATCTTTGCTCCAAACCAGTATGTAGCAAATAATAGACACACAATGAAATGAGCATTCTAATTTAAAACTTTGAAATGCCTTTTTTCTACAAAAATTAGTATATACACAATACTTACTTCAAGACACAAATATTTATTGAGTGCCTAATGCCTTCTGGGTATTTGACAAAGCATTGGGTAGGAAGACTAACAGGCTAATATCCCTGCATTCTAAGAATGTGCACCCCAATGGTCATAGACATAGTAACAACAGTATGCACAGTGGCTTGTGAATACTAAGGCCAATTTCACAGATCAGGAAAGGTTTTTAAGAAGAAATTATAAAATTCACATTTATTTTGAAACTGATAAATATGTTTTCCAGAGGCAAACATTTATATTTTGTATAACTATTATAAATAGCGTGCTTTATTCAGATTAGTTCAAATCACACTTTCAGTAGCAAAATAGATTTGCCTCATTTAATCTTTCTTTTAAATAAAGAGTTCATTAACTTAAGAGCATATCAAATATATCTTGGAGACATCTTCTTATTGAAGTCTCTTAACATCCTTCTATCCTTTCGACACAGAAATCAGAAAGTCATTTGACTTCTCCCTCTCCTTCAGCTCTCACATCCAAGCTATCCTTAAGTCATATCCATGGGATCTCCTGAATTTCTTAAATCTATTTTCTCCCTATACATTCTCACTGTCAGTACCTTCTCTTTAACTCTCATAATTTCTTTCTAAACAATTACAACTTCCTAACTGATTTTTCTGAATGTTGTTTTCATCCCTTCTAAACATCTACAGGATAACATCAGAGTATGCTCTTTAAGCAAAATGAATCAGATTACACTGATTACATTTCTCCTTTGTTTGAACTCTTTATCATTATCTCTATCTGTAAAATAATTATGTATCCCAAAATGTTGATCCAAATGCAGTCCAGTTTTACAATCCATTGTCCTAGTGTGATTATTTGTAGTGTTCCTTTTGCTCTTATAAGTGTCTGGTTTGAATAACAAATTATCTAATTGCTCTTTTCATTGCCTTCATTATTTAGTTTGAATTCTGTATTTTGTATATGCAAAGACTTCACTCACAATATGAATCTTTCTATTAAGAGAAATAAGATTGACCTCATACTCTGATTTGTCTGTTGTAAAATCTGAGTGCATCAAAATCATGGACTGTGTCTTAAACATTTTTGCCCACCTAATTTTCAACACCATGTTTGGCAGTGAATAGGCATTTAATGATGATTATCAAATTTTGAATAGTTATATCTACAACTAAAGTTTTGTTATCAGTGATTGTTGTTCAGTCATTAAGTCGCATCTCACTCTTTGCAAGACATGGACTGCAGCACGCCAGGCTTCCCTGTCCTTCACTGTCTCCTGGAATTTGCTCAAATTTGTGATTGAATCAGTGATGCCATCCAACCATCTCATCCTCTGCTGCCCACTTCTTTTGCCCTCAATCTTTCCCAGCATTAAGATCTTTTCCAGTGAGGCAGCTCTTTGTATCAGGTGGCCGAAGTATTGGAGCTTCAGCTTCAATCCTTACAATGAGTATTCAGGATTGATTTGCTTTTGGATTGACTGGTTTAATCTCCTTTCAGTCCAAGGGACAGTCCAAGTGTATTATCCTCTGATTACTGGGTATAGCCATATGGTTTTTGATCTTCTTTTAAGTATGTTAATTTACTCTAACAACAAACTATTATTGGCCACCTACTCTGTATCAGTTGAGCAATGCCCTGGTAATACTTGGAGCCAGATAAACTGGAAAAAAAAAATGTAACAAAACAGCGGTGTAACCAAATAAGGGCACAAGTGTTACAAGAAGATGCTATAATTAGATTCGAGGTACAGTAAGGGCACAAAAGACAATGTGATCAAACATCAGGGTGCACAGAGAAAAGAATAGCTTCATGAAAGAAAGGACAATTTAACTGAATCCTGGAAGATGTGCCATTGTTTCTCTGAGGGACAATTTGGGGGAGACTATCTTGCCCATAAAGAATCTGCTTGCAATGTGGGAGACAAAGATCTGTCTAGTCGAAGCTTTGGTTTTTCCAGTAGTCATGTATGGATGTGAGAGTTGGGCTATAAAGAACGCTGAAAGCAGAATTAATGGTTTTGATCTGTGGTGTTGGAGAAGACTCTTGAGAGTCCTTTGGACTAAAAGGAGATCAAACCAATCAATCCTAAAGGAAATCAATCCTGAATGTTCATTGGAAGGACTGATACTTAAAGCTGAAGCTCCAATACTTTGGCCACATGATGTGAAGAATGGACTCATTGGAAAGGACCCGGACGCTGGGAAAGATTGAAGGCAGGAGGAAAAGGGGACGACAGAGGATAAGATGTTGGATGGCATCACTGATTCAGTGGACATGAATTTGAGTAAGTTCTGGGAGATGGTGAAGGACAGGGAAGCCTAGCATGCTGCAGTCCATGGGGTCACAGAGTTGTATGTAACTGAGTGACTAAACAACGGCAACTCCACATTTATTGGAGATAGTTCTTCTAAATTTTGAGTTGTAGGCAAGGAACTGTAAATACTGACCTGAATGGGCCACGCTCTGCTCAAGGAATCTTGGCTCCAGAGAGAAAAGCAAATTCAACCTCACCTTGATTGCATAGAAATGTGAAGCTTTACAGTATTCTTTATTGCCTTTAACCTTACTATGTTTATTTTCTCTTTTTGGTACCAGATCAGAACTTTCTGACGTATTTCAATTATTAAATTCAGTCTAGGATATATTAGGTACCTCAGATGGGGTAAAGCATCTGCCTGCAATGTGGGAGACCTGGGTTCAATCCCTGCATTGGGAAGATCCCCTGGAGAAGGAAAAGTCTACTCACTCCACTTTTCTGGCCTATCCACAGGGTCACAAAGAGCTGGACATGACTGAGTGACTTTCACTTCACTTCACTTTGCCAATATGTGGCTCTGTGCATGGTGTGTGGGCAGTATCACTTTCTCCTGGTCTCTTGTTCCTTATGGAGCAGAGGTGTCATCTCTCACATAGCCCTACTCCATGTGCTTCAGTACTGAGTCTCCCAGGAGCTCTACACCTCTCTCCTCCAAGCTCTGTCCTCCTTCACTGGAGGTATAGGAAGTACTGGGTGTGATCTCCTTGCTCCAGGGCTGCAGGGGACTGTAGTGGAGAGACACTTATCCAAGTCTTCTCAGGCACACACCATCTCTGTCCTTTCAAGGACTTTAGGTGCCATGTGGCTTCCATCATCAGAAATCTCTAAATCAGAAACTTGCCCTAGTCACTGTGTGTGGGTGATTCAGATGGTTAAGAGTCTGCTTGCGATGCACAAGGCTTGGCTTTGATCCCTGGGTCAGGAAGATATCCTGGAGAAGGAAATGACTACCCACTCCAGTATTCTTAGTTGGAGAATCCATGGACAGAGAAGCCTGGAGGGCTACAGTTCAGGGGTTGTAAAGAGTCAGACGCGACTGATTGATTAACACTAACAATGTCTACATCCCCCTTTTAACAAATGGATCCATGTCAATTTTGTGACCACACCAAAACTTTTATATATCCTGTAGCTCAGCAACCATCCAACCAAAGCAACAGACACAGTCTCTTGTGCTGGACACCTTAACTCTGTGAGTAATTTTCTTAGAACCAGATCCAACTTAGCTATCCAGACCTCTCTTTATCTTCATAGTATAGAATTAAATAGTTTTGTCTTTAAGTGAATTCCAAAGAAAAATATCTAACCCCAGTTGTTGGTGAATCTCTTCTAGAATGTGGATTCTTTACTGTTCATTCCTCAGTTTGGGGTCTTTGCCAAAATTTGGGAATAAGGGAAAGTCACAGACAACAACCTATTAAATAAATAATTATAAAATACCATGTTCTATGCAACAATGTATGAAAAGTATGAGCACATACAAACTATAGAGAATAATACAGAGGAGGCCATAATTAAAAACAGGGAAAACAATAGGAAGGAAAGTATGCAAATCAGAATAAGCTTCCCAACAAAAGTCAAGTTGGAGTTGGCTTTTCAAGAATGAGTAGGAATTCATTAAAGAGATTCTGGTGTTTCTGCTAAGAATATTATTTTAATAATCCATCTGGATACCCTCTATAAAGTAGAATTTAGATATGTAGGATAATTTTGTATAGCTTAATATGAGTCATAAGCAGGCCCATGAATTTGAGAAAGTCACTGGGAACTATGCTCTATCACTCATCCCCTCTCTAGGACCAAATGACTTTTTCTTTGGTTTTTCACTTCTCTCTCTGTAAATTGACTTCTTGGCTCATCCAACCTGCTTGGCCATGGCTAATCAGTTACCTCAACAGGAAAATGAGACTGACCTTCCAGTTCAGTTCCCCAAGGGCAGCTGTCTAACCAGTCGTCTCTAAAATTCCCTGAAGAAAAATGCTGAGAACCTGGACAGATGTCATGAATCCACTTCTAATCCAATTACATAAGGCCAAGGTGTGACTAGAAACAGGCATAAAGTGGTTCATGTGAGGAGGCTGTGGACAAAGAAAAGTTTGTACTAGGAGAAATGCATAGAAAGGAAATGGCCAGATATGTTTCCCAGTAACTTAGGAATCAAGTTACTGTCTTTTTAAATCTTTGTAACATTGATTGTTTGGATGGTGGACATGAAGTAAGAAAAAGGCATACAAGTGTTCCCCATCCTGAACCCTCCTCCCTCCTCCCTCCCCATACCATCCCTCTGGGTCGTCCCAGTGTACTAGCCCCAAGCATCCAGTATTGTGGCGGATTCATTTTGATATTTGGCAAAACTAATACAATTATGTAAAGTTTAAAAATAAAATAAAATTAAAAAAAACAAAAAAGAAAGAAAGAAAGTTAACCTAAAAAAAAAAAAGAAAAAGGCATGAGGTTCTGCTCTAAAGTTGTTTTTCATTTTTTAAATTATGCTTATTTTATTTATGATGTAATAAGAACTGAATCTATTAATAGGCAGAATGAGGAGCTATCTATAGAGTAAATTTGAGAATGCATTAATGGTGGCAGTTAGAGTTTAATTGCTAAATAAAACTTCAATTCAGTCTCTCAGTTGTGTTTGACTCTTTGTGACCCCATGGACTGCAGCAAACCAGGCCTCCCTGTCCATCACCAACTCCTGGAGTTTACTCAAACTCCTGTCCGTTGAGTCAGTGATGCCATGCAAACATCTCAGCTTCTGTCAGACCCTTCTCCTGCCTTCAATCTTTCCCAGCATTAGGGTCTTTTCCAATGAGTCCATTCTTCACATCAGGTGGCCAAAATATTGGAGTTTCAGCTTCAACATCAGTCCTTACAATGAAAATTAAGAACTGATTTGCTTTAGGATGGACTGACTGGACCTTCTTACCATCAAAGAGACTCTTAAGAGTCTTCTCCAACACCACATCAATTCTTCAGTGTTCAAAAGCATCAATTCTTCAGCGCTCAGCTTTCTTTATAGTCCAAATCTCACATTCATACATGACTGCTGGAAAAACCATAGCCTTGACTAAACGGACCTTTGTTGGCAAAGTAATGCCTCTGCTTCTTAATATGCTGTCTAGGTTGGCCATAGTTTTTCTTCCAAGAAGTATGTGTCTTTTCATTTCATGGCTACGGTCACCATCTGTGGTATTTTGGAGTCCTCCCCCCAAAAGTCTGTCACTATTTCCACAGTTTCCCTATCTGTTTGTCATGAAGTGATGGGGCCAGATGCCATGATCTTAGTTTTCTGAATGTTGAACTTTAAGCCAACCTTTTCACTCTCCTCTTTCACTTTCAATCAAAGGCTCTTTAGTTCTTCTTCGCTTTATGCCATAAGGGTGGTGTCATCTGCATATCTGAGGTGATTGATATTTCTCACGGCAATCTTGATTCCAGGTTGTGCTTCATCCAGCCCAGTGTTTATCATGATGTACTTACAATGCACATAAGTTAAATAAGCAGGGTGACAATATGCAGCCTTGATGCACTCCTTTCCCTGTTTGGAACCAGTCTGTTGTTCCATGTCCAGTTCTAACTGTTGCTTCCTGACCTGCATACAGATTTCTCAAGAGGCAGGTCAGATGGTCTGGTATTCCCATCTCTTTGAGAATTTTCCACAGTTTGTGATGATCCACACAAGTCAAAGGCTTTGGCATAGTCAATAAAACAGAAATAGATGTTTTCTGGAACTCTTTTGCTTTTTTGATAATCTAACAGATGTTGGCAATTTGATCTCTGGTTCCTCTGCCTTTTCTAAAACCAGCTTGAACATTTGGAATTTCATTGTTCACATACTGTTGAAGCCTGGCTTGGAGAATTTTGAGCATTACTTTACTAGCATGTGAGATGAGTGCAATTGTGCGATAGTTTGAGCATTCTTTGGCATTGCCTTTCTTTGAGATTGGAATAAAAACTGACTTTTTCCAGTCCTGCAGTCACTGGTGAGTTTTTCAAATTTGCAGGCATATTGAGGGCCACACTTTCACAGCATCATCTTTCAGTATTAGAAGTAGCTCAACTGGAATTCCATCACCTCCACTAGCTTTCTTCATAGTGATGCTTACTAAGGCCCACTAGACTTCGCACTTCAGGATGTCTGGCTCTAGGTGAGTGATCACATCATCGAGATTATCTGGATCATGAAGATCTTTTTTGTTCAGTTCTTCTGTGTATTCTTGCCACCTCTTCATAATATCTTCTTCTGTTAGGTCCATATCATTTCTGTCTTTTCTTGAGTCCATCTTTGCATGAAAAGTTCCCTTGGTATCTCTAATTTTCTTGAAGATATCTCTAGCCTTTTCCATTCTATTGTTTTCCTCTATTTCTTTGCACTGATCACTGAAGAAGGCTTTCTTATCTCCCCTTGCTATTCTTTGGGACTCTGCATTCAAATGGGTGTATCTTTCCTTTTCTCTTTTACCTTTCCCTTTTCTTCTATACACTGCTATTTGTAAGGCCTCCTCAGACAGGCATTTTGCCTTTTTTGTGTTTCTTTTTCTTGAAGATAGTCTTGATCCCTGTCTCCTGTACAATGTCATGAACCCCTGTCCATAGTTCATCAGGCACTTTGTCTGTCAGATCTAATCCCTTGAATCTATTTGTCACTTCTACTGTATAATCATAAGGGGTTTGATTTAGGTCATACCTGAATGGTCTAGTGGTTTTCCCTACTTTCTTCAATTTAAGTCTGAATTTGGCATAAGGAGTTATGATCTGAGCCACAGTCAGCTCCCAGTCTTGTTTTTGCTGACTGTATAGAGCTTCTCCATCTTTGGCTGTAAAGAATATAATCAGTCTGATTTTGGTATTGACCATCTGGTGATGTCTATGTGTAGAGTCTTCTCTTGTGTTGTTGGAAGATGTTGTTTACTATGACCAGTATATTCTGTTGGCAAAACTCTATTAGCCTTTGCCCAGTTTCAATCTGTACTCCAAGGCCAAATTTGCCTGTTGCCCCAGGTGTTTCTTGTCTTTCTACCTTTGCATTCTAGTCCCCTACAATGGAAAGAACATCTTTTTTGGGTGTTAGTTCTAGAAGGTCTTGTAGGTCTTCATAGAACCATTCAATTTCAGCTTCTTCAGCATTACTGGTCAGGGCATGGACTTGGATTACTGTGATATTGAATGGCTTGCCTTGGAATGAACAGAAATCATTCTGTCATTTTGGGATGCATCCAAGTACTGCATTTCAGACTCTTTTGTTGACTATGATGGCTATTCCATTTTTTCTAAGGGATTCTTGCCCACACTGGTAGATATAATGGTCATCTGAGTTAAATCACCCATTCCAGTCCATTTTAGTTCGCTGATTCCTAAAATGTCAATGTTCACTCTTGCCATCTTCCATTTGACCACTTCCAATTTGCCTTGATTCATGGACCTAACATTCCAGGTTCCTATGAACTATTGCTCTTTGTAGCATTGGGCTTTGCTTCTATCACCAGGCACATCCACAGCTGGGTGTTGTTTTTCTTTGGCTCTGTCCCTTCTTTCTGTCTGGAGTTATTCCTCCACTGATCTTCAGTAGTACATTGGGCACCTATGGACCTGGGGAGTTCATCTTTCAGTGTCCTATCTTTTTGCCTTTTCAGTCTGTTCATGGGGTTCTCAAGGTGAGAGTTGTCAGAACTCTCACCATGGCCCATCCATCCATCTTTGGTGGCCCTACATGGCATGGCTCACAGTTTCATTGAGTTAGACAAGGCTGTGGCCCATGTGATCAGATTGGTTAGCTTTTTGTGATTGCTGTTTTCAGTCTGTCTGCCCTTTGATGGGGAAGGATAAGAGGCTTATGGAAGGTTATTGGTGGGAGAGACTGACTAAGAGGAAAACTGGGTCTTGTTCTGTTGGGTGGGGCCATGCTCAGTGAATCTTTAATCCAGTTATCTGTTGATGGGTGGAGCTGTGTTCAGTTCAGTTCAGTTCAGTTGCTCAGTCGTATCCGACTCTTTGCGACCCCATGAATCGCAGCACACCAGGACTCCCTGTCCATCACCAACTCCCAGAGTTCACCCAGACTCACGTCCATCGAGTCAGTGATGCCATCCAGCCATCTCATCCTCTGTCATTCCCTTCTCCTCCTGCCCCCAATCCTTCCCAGCATCAGAGTCTTCTCCAATGAGTCAACTCTTCACATGAGGTGACCAAAGTATTGGAGTTTCAGCTTTAGCATCATTCTTTCCAAAGAAATCCCAGGCCTGATCTCCTTCAGAATGGACTGGATCTCCTTGCCGTCCAAGGGACTCTCAAGAGTCTTCTCCAACACCACAGTTCAAAAGCATCAATTCTTCAGTGCTCAGCCTTCTTTACAGTCCAACTCTCACATCCATACATGACCACTGGAAAAACCATAGCCTGGACTAGACGGACCTTTGTTGGCAAAGTAATGTCTCTGCTTTTCAATATGCTATCTAGGTTGATCATAACTTTCCTTCCAAGGAGTTAGCGTCTTTTAATTTCATGGCTGCAGTCACCATCTGCAGTGATTTTGGAGCCCAGAAAAATAAAGTCTGACACTGTTTCCACTGTTTCCCCATCTGTTTGTCATGAAGTGATAGGACGGGATGCCATGATCTTTGTTTTCTGAATGTTGAGCTTTAAGCCAACTTTTTCACTCTCCTCTTTCACTTTCATCAAGAGGCTTTTTAGTTCCTCTTCACTTTCTGCCATAAGGGTGGTGTCATCTGCATATCTGAGGTGATTGATATTTCTCCCGGTAATCTTGATTCCAGCTTGTGTTTCTTCCAGCCCAGCGTTTCTCATGATGTACTCTGCATATAAGTTAAATAAGCAGGGTACAATATACAGCCTTGACGTACTCCTTTTCCTATTTGGAACCAGTCTGTTGTTCCATGTCCAGTTCTAACTGTTGCTTCCTGACCTGCATACAAATTTCTCAAGAGGCAGATCAGGTGGCCTGGTATTCCCATCTCTTTCAGAATTTTCCACAGTTTATTGTGATCCACACAGTCAAAGGCTTTGGCATAGTCAATAAAGCAGAAATAGATGTTTTTCTGGAACTCTCTTGCTTTTTCGATGATCCAACAGATGTTGGCAATTTGATCTCTGGTTCCTCTGCCTTTTCTAAAACCAGCTTGAACATCAGGAAGTTCACGGTTCACATATTGCTGAAGCCTGGCTTGGAGAGTTTTGAGCATTATTTACTAGCGTGTGAGATGAGTGCAGTTGTGCGGTAGTTTGAGCATTCTTTGGCATTGCCTTTCTTTGGGGTTGGAATGAAAACTGACCTTTTCCAGTCCTGTGGCCACTGCTGAGTTTTCCAAATTTGTTGACATATTGAGTGCAGCACTTTCACAGCATCATCTTTCAGGATTTGAAATAGCTCAACTGGAATTCCATCACCTCCACTAGCTTTATTCATAGTGATGCTTTCTAAGGCCCACTTGGCTTCACATTCCAGGATGTCTGGCTCTAGGTGAGTGATCACACCATCGTGATTATCTGGGTCGTGAAGATCTTTTTTGCATAGTTCTGTGTATTCTTGCCATCTCTTCTTAATATTGTCTGCTTCTGTTAGGTCCATACTATTTCTGTCCTTTATCGAGCCAATTTTTGCATAAAATGTTCCCTTGGTATCTCTAATTTTCTTGAAGAGATCTCTAGTCTTTCCCATTCTGTTGTTTTCCTCTATTTCTTTGCATTGATCACTGAAGAAGGCTTTCTTATCTCTTCTTGGTATTCTTTGGAACTCTGCATTCAGATGCTTATATCTTTCCTTTTCTCCTTTGCTTTCTGCTTCTCTTCTTTTCACAGCTATTTGTAAGGCCTCCCCATACAGCCATTTTGCTTTTTTGCATTTCTTTTCCATGGGGATGGTCTTGATCCCTGTCTCCTGTACAATGTCACGAACCTCATTCCATAGTTCATCAGGCACTCTATCTATCAGATCTAGGCCCCTAAATCTATTTCTCACTTCCACTGTATAATCATAAGGAATTTGATTTAGGTCATACCTGAATGGTCTAGTGGTTTTCCCTACTTTCTTCAAGTGTGTTCAGTCCCTCTATTTACCTGGGACTAAAGTGGCTCAGATGGGAAAGAGTCTGCCTACAATGTGGGAGACCCAGGTTCAATCCCTGGGTCAGGAAGACCTCCTGGAGAAGGAAATGGTAACCCACTCCATTATTCTTGCCTGGAAAATCCCATGGACTGAGAAGACTGATAGGCTACAGGCAACGGGGTCACAAAGAGTTGGACACAGCTGAGCGACTTCACCTTGAAACTATGATGGAGGTAATGAAGATAAAGGTACCTCCTTCAAAAGATCCCATGCACACATCACTACAATCACTGCCCCCAGCCCTACAGCAGGCCACCCTGGACTCACGCCTCCACAGGAGAGTCCTGGACACTCCCAGCAAGTCTGGGTCAGTCTCTTGTGGGGTCACTGCTCCTTTCTCCTGGGTCTTGGTCCACACAAGTTTCTGTTTATACCCTCCAAGAGTCTATTTCCTAGTCCTGTGTAAGTTCTGGCAGCTTTATGGTGGGTTTAATGGCAATCTCCTCCAAGAGGGCTTATGCAATACCCAAGTCTGCTGCACCCAGAGCCCCTGTCCCAGTGGCAGTCCACTGCTCACCCAGACCTTCACAGGAGATGCTCAAACAGAGTTCTGTCTCAGTCTCTTTGGGCTTCCTGGGTCCTGGTGGGCACAAGGTTTGTTTGAGCCCCCTGAGTATCTTTGGTGGGAATGGGGTTTGATTCTAAACAGGAATTCAACCCTCCTACCATCTTGCTGGGGCTTCTCCTTTGCCCTTGGGCATGGGGTATCTCCTCACAGCTTGTCCAGTGCCGTCCAGCCACCACTCCAGTGCCTACCATCTTGCTGGGGTTTCTCTGACCTTGGATGTGGGATATCTGCTCATGGCCACTCCTGTGAAGCGCAGATGCTGCTCCTGACCTTGGACGTGGGGTATCTCTTCATGGCCACTCCAGCAGAGCCGCTGCTCCAGCGGCTACAGCCACTGCTCTAGCACCACTCCAGCACCACGCAGCCTCCATGCTTAAGAAGAAAACTTAGAGGACCAAAAGAATAATGTTTAAAAATTTATGTTTTATTTCAGGAAAGTGATACAATATGATGACAACATTAAAGTAAGTAAAGCATCAGAGCCAATTACTATCTCCTGACAAGGAGTCCAGAGAGGTCAGCTGTGGGCTCTTGTCCTTCTCCTTTTGAACCAGCGAGGGAGCACGTGAGTCACTAAGCCTCACTAATTTCTTTCTTTTTTTTTTTTAATTTTATTTTATTTTTAAACTTTACAATATTGTATTAGTTTTGCCCAACATCAAAATGAATCCGCCACAGGTATACCCGTGCTCCCCATCCTGAACCCTCCTCCCTCCTCCCTCCCCATACCCTCCCTCTGGGCTGTCCCAGTGCACTAGCCCCAAGCATCCAGTATCGTGCATCGAACCTAATTTCTTATAAAAACTTTGTCCCATAATAGCTGATTCCAATGGCCTTGGAACTGGCCTTAGTTGTTGAGCGAGAGTAAAAGATCTACCTCCCTGTCCCTGACACCTACGTAAGGCATGACATGTGGTGATAAGTAGCATTGTTCTATAATCCTGAGGATGAGATAAGTTTCCAGAGGGTTTGTATCAGCTTGTCAGTATTGTTTGTTAATAACTAGGAGTTCAGTGATTTCCACCTAGCCTCAGTGAGACCCTTAGAGAATTATGTCATTGGAGATAGTTGTTCAGTCGCTAAGTCATGTCCAACTCTTTGCGACCCCATGAACTGCAACATGCCAGGCTTCCCCGTCCTTCACGATCTCCCACAGTTTACACAAACTCATGTCCATTGTATTGGTGATGCCATCCAACCATTTTATCCTCTGTTGCCCCCTTCCCCTATTGCCTTCAATCTTCCCCAGAATCAGGGTCTTTTCCAATGAGTAGTTTCTTCACATCAGGTGGCCAAAGGATTGGAGCTTCAGCATCAATCCTTCCAATGAATATTCAGGGTTGATTTCCTTTTGGAATGACTGGTTTGATCTCCTTGCTGTCCAAGGGACTTGATGGTTACATAACAAGAATAAACCTACATGACCAGCAGAATATAAGAAACCTGGCCTACACTCCATATCACACTCCCTGGTTCAGAGGAATTCTGTGCCCAGGTATGTTGTTCCTAATTCAAGAGTGGCAGTAGACAGCCCTTACAGAGGGAATGATGATAGAAGCCCTCACTTGACCTCCCAGAACCCCTTATTGGAAGATAGTCTTTGTCTGATGAATATACTTATTTTAATTTTCTTGCTATATTGTATCACTTTCCTGCAATGAAACATAAGTTTGTAAATACTATCAATTTAGGTCCTTTAAGAATTTTCTGGCCATTACAGTTGGTAATAATATCTATTAAATTTTACCAGAGTGGCAACAGTTTAACAGTTCTAAACATGTGCATGTTTATATTTCTTAAAGCATATAGCTTTCCAACAGTGTGTGCATTTTTAAGGTTGGTTGATAAACTGGTCTGGACTGCTCCTAATTCTAGCAGCATAATCTACTGATGGTCAGTATCAACTGGATATGAGGCTTGGGGAAGAAGGTGTTTGTAGATAAGAGAAGAAATACTTGCTTATCCTGGTGATGACACCATTGTGAAAGGTCTTGAGCCATAGTCTTATATGGAGTTATTACTTTGGGGAAAACAAACCCCCTACTTTAACCACTTGAAATGTTATGCATTCTTGTGAACATTTCAGGTTTACTGAGAAAGTTGCTGAAAGTGGCCATTTGTCATTTTGATCACTTAAGGTCTAGCTTTAAGTCTGGCATTATGAATTCAATATTTTACTGCTGGTTCTTCTGAATTCAGCATACTCCCAGGATGAAAACTGTCTGGCACTGTCTGTCCTGTGGGAGTTGTTCATATTTGAAGTAAACATTGAGTGTTAATGCATTTCAAATCTCCTCTTGCCACTTTGAGATTTTTAACACCTGCTAGCTCTGAAAGTTAAAATGTTAAATCAGGTGAAAAACACTGCAATGTTTTTAAAATTTGAATCTCAAAGAATTGAAGACATAGTTCAAGAATGTTAAAAGCTCAAGTGTTTTATCTGTAAATAATAAAAAGTAATTTGTCATTTTAAAGAAGAACAATAATAAGCATGTGATACTACTGAAGCATTCGAGCAATGGATCTATTAAATTACTAAAATCAGTTTAAAGAAATATAAGACCTATATATTAACATGCTTGACTGTTTCTGAAAAGAATATGAATTAAAAATTTTCACAAGAATTGGTATTAGACAAAATTTTCAGACATAAATGAGGATTTAATTTTGCATTCTTAATGATAATCATGTACTTTAATTTAGACTGTATGCCAAAAGAAAGACAAATGGATCTACTGTGAGATTGGCCATTTTAGAAACTAATGTACCTGAGAAAGGGCTTCCCCAGTCTATGGAGTCTCAAAGAGTCAAAGAGTTTCCACAAGCACAACTAAGCATGCATGTGTGGCTGAGGAAATTATGGCAGTTATGAATTCCTACTGATCACCATAAATACATATATTTTTAGACATGCATGTATCTTTATATGTCCAAATATATAGATATATTTCAAAGCTATATGTTACAAGATTTAAAAAAAAATCATAACAATGCATTAGTAGGAAAGCAACTCTTAAGCTTTTCACAGATTCTAAATATAAACATTTGAGAAGTGAAAAGAGAGGAGAAGCAAGAAGGGAGAAGAAGAGGAAGTAGGAGGGCGATGGGAAGTGCCCCTGGGATAGTTTGATAACTCGGTGCATTCTGAAAACGTTATGTAATAGAGAAGTGACTCATACTGGCAACTAGAAATTGGACCCACTGTTTCGTGTAATGCACCAAGTAGGCTAGAAATGCATTAAATAGAAAAAGCACTGGGATTAGAGGCAGGAGATCTGGTTCAAATCCAGGACTGACTCTTAAAGCTCTCTAAGGACTTGGTTTCCTCAGTTTCCATGTTCCAACTAAAAGAAAGAAAGTGACTAATGATTAATACCTCAAAACTTAATGTGAGGATTAAATGCTATAATGAAGCAATGAGAATGTCCCTGCCGTGAGTGTTCAAGTAATATTATTCCTTCCCTTTCTCCTTATGAGAGGAGACAAGTCCTTAATCTGTACATTTTCTTATTTGTTTTATATCCAGGTAGGTAAAGGCAAGAAACTACTTTGAGTACTTCTTTTAAATCTGCGATTTGAAGAAAATATGTTTTCAGTCAAATTGTCCTTGTGCTATACTAGATTGTGGGGCTTCTCTGGTGTCTCAGACAATAAAGAATCTGCCTGCAATGCAGGAGACCTGGGTTCAATCCCTGGGTCTGGAAGGTCCCCTGGAGAAGGGAATGGCTACCCACTGCAGTGTTCTTGCTCAGAGAATTCTATGGACAGAGGAGCCTGGCGGACTACATATGGTCCAGGGGGTTGCAAAGAGTTGGACACGATTGAGTGACTAATACACACACACATATTAGATAGCGAGACTGCTAGGTTTTAGACTTTTGTTTAGGAATAGTAAAACAGAATTCTATACATTGATATGTTTACAGAATTGCCACTGTGAAATTCTAAAAGAATTAAACTTTTCATCCATATCCTAATTCAAATTTTTAAATTAGTTACTGAGACAGAGACTAAGGTTTACTTTTTCTTGCCTTACTGAAAGAACTACAAAAATGATATTAAAAATACTAAATTATTATTGTGTATTTGAATAATTAATACATTTAATATTAAGTATTTTGGGTATTAAATAAGAACAATAACCTAAAAAACTTGGTTTATTAAATCTATGTTCCAAGATAATCTTTTTGTGAACTATTCTAAAATTTTATTTTCACTAGATCAGAATAGTCTTAACTATGTTTTATTTACCTAAATCACTCAGTCAATAAGTTTTAGTGAAAACTGGAACAATAGTTGATTTTCAAAGGAGGAAATTTAATATAAGAACTGTTTAAATAGTATTGAGGGACTGAAAAGGACATAATAGGATAACACAAAGATTACTAAGTACAAAAGTGGATGTTGCTGCTGAGACTAGGGCAATGGAGGTCAAAGGTTGGGGTTATCATGGAAACCTAAAGTCTGGAAGCAGGCCTCCTGTAGAACTGGCTTTCATGCTCCTGAGGAAGGGTGCTTCCAGGCTTGTGCTGGCGTGGCAGGAGCTCAGAGCTGCAGTCAGACCCACAGGAAGGATCTGATGAGGAAATCAAATCCAGAGAAAGGAGCACTGCTTAGACAGCTGGTGCTGATAACTCACAAGTCCAGGAGAAGAGTCCCTAGTAGGACCTCAGATATCCAAGGAGAGGGTGCTGCCCTCCTGGTTTTGGAAACCCTGAGGGGAGTAATGAGATTGGTTCTAGAAAGCAAGAACGAAGCTAGTGATGAGGACCGATTGCTGCTGCTGGAATGGGAAGATGGCTGGAATTGGATGTCAGTGATCACAGTCATCAGGTAAGAAGGATTAAATCCCTTCCCCCTCTTTCTACTGTACCTCTAAGGTCCTCATTTGGCAGAATCCAAACAGTCAGCAAGCAAAGGAACATGATTTCTGGAGCCAAGCCCCAGTACCAGATAAAAAAGAAAGGAAAAATAAACTTGGACTTAACAGCAGTATCTTTGTAACTGGCAGAGTGACATTTCATAAGTTTAGATAAATCTTTCTCACTATCACTGTTGTTTAGCAAATACCCAGGTATTAATGTGTACTTTTCTCCACCAACAAAGAATTGAATATCTGTTGTTGCTGCTGCTGCTAAGTCGCTTCAGTCGTGTCCGAGTCTGTGCGACCCCATAGATGGCAGCCCACCAGGCTCCCCCGTCCTTGGGATTCTCCAGGCAAGGACACTGGAGTGGGTTGCCATTTCCTTCTCCAATGCATGAAAGTGAAAAGTGAAAGTGAAGTTGCTCAGTCGTGTCCGACTCTGTGCGACCCCATGGACTGCAGCCCACAAGGCTCCTCCGTCCATGGGATTTTCCAGGCAAGAGTACTGGAGTGGGATGCCATTGCCTTCTCCTAGTGGAAAGTAAATGCATATTGTCATATAATTTTCAATTCAATGTTAAATATCTTGATGTAAATACAATCTGAGAACTGTTGAAGTATCATCATTTGTTCAATTGATTACCCAAATATGAGGGTCTAGTGATAAAGTTAGCATTAATTCTGATAAATTGTTACTTTTTATCAAAACTCTAAATATTGATTAATAAGATATATCTCCTTTTATGACTCTGTAAAATGACAAAAATTATTATAAACTATTATTATTTATCTACTGCACATATACTCCACTTTAGTGATTTATTTATACAGCAGAATCCTATATGATGAATCTGCCCAATGTTAAAATCAAGCTCCTCTGTTTACTGTATCCAATAATGGAAAATATAATAGTGATTTTATTAGGCATATAAATATATAGTTTAGTATATAAAAACACTAGCCCTTCATGTTGCCATAATTTTCCCTGATTCCATAATCATCTCTGTTCCTGGTGCCTCTTTCAGCACCTATGAGGCTGCATTTCAAAGTTTCACTTGAATCACAGTTTTGTTGCTGAAAATACACAGCAGAACACAAAGCACAATCTACCATAGTTGGAAGGATGGAAATTTGAGGAATATAGTCTAAAATTAACACAATAAGCAGACTATTATAATTTTTCCCAAAGGTTCCATGAATCTACATGCTACTGCATGACAGCTCTCACGTTTTCATTTTCTTTTCAAAGTTTCCAATAATTCTGTCATTGAAAAGTGTTTTTGCTAGGATTGATGGATATAGAACTGAGTCTGGGAAATAATCCAACATCTAGGTAAAAAGAACAAACAAAGATATATGAGTTCTTTACAGTTGTTCTTTCCTATTCTGACAAGTTTCTTCATCCTACAAAAATAGATAATTTTATCATCTGAATAAATTTGTTTTATTAATAGGAGAATAAGAATAATAAAAACAAAAAAAATAGAAACCTGAATAAGGAAAGGGAAAGAATTTAAATGACTCAACAAATCTTATTCTAATAAAAATATTAAATAACCAAACTAGAATGATACAATATTTTTATTGAAGTATCACTCAGTTCAGTCGCTCAGTCATGTCCGACTCTTTACGACCCCATGAATCGCAGCACGCCAGGCCTCCCTGTCCATCACCAACTCCTGGAGTTCACTCAAACTCACGTCCATCGAGTCAGTGATGCCATCCAGCCATCTCATCCTCTGTCATCCCCTTCTCCTCCTGCCCCCAATCCCTCCCAGCATCAGGGTCTTTTCCAATGAGTCAACTCCTCGCATGAGGTGACCAAAGTATTGGAGTTTCAGCTTTAGCATCAGTCCTTCCAGAGAACACTCAGGACTGATCTCCTTTCGAATGGACTGGTTGGATCTCCTTGCAGTCCAAGGGACTCTCAAGAGTTGTCTCCAACACTGCAGTTCAAAAGCATCAACTCTTCGGCGCTCAGCTTTCTTCACTGTCCAACTTTCACATCCATACATGACTACTGGAAAAACCATAGCCTTGACTAGATGGACCTTTGTTGGCAAAGTAATGTCTCTGCTTTTGAATATGTTATCTAGGTTGGTCATAACTTTCCTTCCAAGGAGTAAGCATCTTTTAATTTCATGGCTGCAATTACCATCTGCAGTGATTTTGGAGCCCCCCAAAATAAAGTCTACGGAGAAGGCAATGGCACCCCACTCCAGTACTCTTGCCTGGAAAATCCCATGGTTGGAGGAGCCTGGTGGGCTGCAGTCCTTAGGGTCGCTAAGAGTCGGAGACGACTGAAGCAACTTAGCAGCAGCAGTAGCAAAATAAAGTCTGACCTTGTTTCCAATGTTTCCCCATCTATTTCCCATGAAGTGATGGGACCGGATGTCATGATCTTCGTTTTCTGAATGTTGAGCTTTAAGCCAACTTTTTCACTCTCCACTTTCACCTTCATCAAGAGGCTTTTGAGTTCCTCTTCACTTTCTGCCATAAGGGTGGTGTCATCTGCATATCTGAGGTGATTGATATTTCTCCCTGCCATCTTGATTCCAGCTTGTGCTTCTTCCAGCCCAGCATTTCTCATGATGTACTCTGCATATAAGTTAAATAAGCAGGGTGACAGTATACAGCCTTGACATACTCCTTTTCCTATTTGGAACCAGTCTGTTGTTCCATGTCCAGTTCTAACTGTTGCTTCCTGACCTGCATACAAATTTCTCAAGAGGCAGATCAGGTGGTCTGGTATTCCCAACTCTTGAAGAATTTTCCACAGTTGATTGTGATCCACACAGTCAAAGGCTTTGGCATAGTCAATAAAGCAGAAATAGATGTTTTTCTGGAACTCTCTTGCTTTTTCCATGATCCAACAGATGTTGGCAATTTGATCTCTGGTTCCTCTGCCTTTTCTAAAACCAGCTTGAATGTCTGGAAGTTCATGGTTCATGTATTGCTGAAGCCTGGCTTGGAGAATTTTGAGCATTACTTTACTAGCATGTGAGATGAGTGCAATTGTGTGGTAGTTTGAGCATTCTTTGGCATTGTCTTTCTTTGGGATTGGAATGAAAACCGACCTTTTCCAATCCTGTGGCCACTGTTGAGTTTTCCAAATTTGTTGGCATATTGAGTGCAGCACTTTCACAG
Source organism: Bos indicus (assembly GCF_029378745.1). Lineage (NCBI taxonomy): Eukaryota > Metazoa > Chordata > Mammalia > Artiodactyla > Bovidae > Bos > Bos indicus. The sequence goes on from NC_091765.1 coordinate 35,589,622, forward strand.
CATCATCTTCCAGGATTTGAAATAGCTCAACTGGAATTCCATCACCTCCACTGGCTCTATTTGTCTGTTGATGAGCATCTGAATTGTTTCCATAGCTTGACGTTTGCAAATAGTGCTGCTATGAACATTGAAAGTGAAAGTGATAGACGATCAGTCATGTCCCACTCTATGCAATCCCATGGGCTGGACCCCACCAGACATTCTGTTCACGTAATCCTCTAGGCAAGAATACTGGAGTGGGTAGCCATTCCCTTCTCCAGGGATCTTCCTGATCCAAGGATCATGCCCAGGTCTCCCACATTGCAGGCAGATTCTTTACTGTCTGAGCCTGCAGGGAAGCCCCATCTTGCGTGGAGGCATGATTATTTCAAATTAGTGTTTTTTGTTTTTCCAGATATATACCCTGGATTAGAACTGCTAACTCATATGGAAGTTCTATTTTTAATTTTTTCAGGAAACTCCGTCTTTTCCATAGTGGCTGTGATAATTGGCATTCCCACCAAGAGTGTACAAGGGTTCCCTTTTCTCCACATCCTCTTCAACATTTGAAGATATTTTGATTATAACCATTCTGACATGTGTGAAGTAATATCTCATTGTTGTTTTGATTTTCATTTTTGTAATAATTTTTGGAATAACATTTTGAATCAAAATCAAAATACCATTTATATCTTCTCATTAATGCAGCAGTCTGCCTTTCGGAAGATTTTGGAGCAAATTGCCAGGTTTTCAAATAAGTACTGTCAAAATTAAAGCAGAACCCTAGTCCTCAGAGGATCCCTTGGGTAAGTAAATAGTTTCCTGCAAAAGTAAACAATGGAATTCAAGGAGAGACTGAGTCCTGTAAACTAGAGATCAAGTGGTGAGGAAGTGCTTGGGAACCTCCTGGGTCCTTCCCCTGGACACATGCTAGGCACCAAATATAGAAAAAGAATGGCTCCCATTTGTTCAATAAATAGCAATTGTATGTACTGAATATTTAGTAACACATAGGTTCACATTCAGAATTTCAAGGCCAAGAAAGATACATCTAAAAGATGAATCCCTTAGAATATAAATGATGCTGTCTATCTTCTGTGCCCTATTTAGTAGTCAACATCTCCACCTTCTATTGAGTTGTCTGGGCAGTTTGGAAATGAAAATGCTATAGGGTAGGAAGTTTAAGAGTAAATGGATGCTTTTGATATTCCAGCTGGTTATAAGGGTGGTGAATTCAGACATTCCTTATAACCTGATTATAATTCAGGTCTTCAAATTCTCAGTTCCAAACTGTTTAATACATCAATAATTTTTAGGTTAACCTGTTTACCACACCTTTTTTAATAATCAGAGATGAGATAGGAAGTCATATGATATTGGTTAGAATGGATTTAGAGCCTTAAATTCAAGCTTCAGAATGTTACTTTTGGTTGTGCATATTTATTTAAAAATATTCACAGTGCCAACTTTTGTTCTCCACCCCCAGATTTTGTCCTCCACTATCTGAAGCCTATAAAGTACAAGACAAGCACTTACGAAGGAGGAGATGGGTTGGTGTTAATTGTACATATTTTATTCCCTGGCATATTTAATTATGAGAGAATAGACAAAGGGATTAGTATCTGCAGGAAAATTATAGCCTCCCCATCATCCACTGGAGTGATGCTGGTTGGTTAATCCCGAGCCAGTCATATAGCTTCTACAAATTTCAGATTTCCTCAGGAAAATATGATGACAAGGCTCATTGTGTAGCTACACAGTTTTATTTGAAACTATAACTAGCATTCTTGGAGAAGACAATGGCACCCCACTCCAGTACTCTTGCCTGGAAAATCCCATGGACAGAGGAGCCTGGTAGGCTGCAGTCCATGGGGTCGCTAAGAGTTGGACACTACTGAATGACTTCCCTTTACTTTTCACTTTCATGCATTGGAGAAGGAAATGGCAACCCACTCCAGCGTTCTTGCCTGGAGAATCCCAGGTATGGGGGAGCCTGGTGGGCTGCCGTCTATGGGGTCGCACAGAGTCGGACACGACTGAAGCGACTTAACCACAGCAGCATAACTAGCATTGTGAAGCATACGTTTTCTAAAACTACCGTAACAAAGTGTCACAGACTGGATGTCTTAAGTAACAAATTTATTTTTTGTTATTCTGGGGCTAGAAGCTTGAGATCAATGTGTCAGCAGGGTTGCTTCCATCGAAGGTCTCTCTCCTTCGTTGTAGCTGACTGTCTTCCCCTGGCATCATCACACTGTCTTCTCTGAGTGCGTATTTTTATCCTAAACTCCTCTTTTAATCAGGCCACCAGTTATACTGAATCAAGCCCAACTCAATGACTTCACTTAACTACTACTTTCAAGATGATCTTTCGAATGTCAGTCATATTCTGAAATCCTACAGGTTAGGACTTTAACATATGTGTTTGGAAGGGACATGATTCAGCCCGTAACACGTGAGATATTAATTCTACTAGCTGTTAGTTCCTTGGTAAAGGAAGACCAGTATTAGAGAAAGGCATGAGAAATCAAAAGACAAAACTAAAAGAGAGAAAGGTTAGGGTGAGAAGAGGGAAAGAAAAATCTTGACTAGATGATAGGCCCCCTAATTATGTAAGGCTTCTGCATCCTATCTTCTATGTAATCACAGAGTTTTCTGTATTTCTCTTTACCTTCATAAAAGGTCTCAATATGCTGATCAGAATACACAGTTCACATATGGGAAATTTCCTCATGATACTGTCTCTAAATCACAGAAAAAATAAATTTGCACATTTGGCAAGCATGCAGACACTCAACAACATTCCAACACTGAAGGATTTTAGATGAGACTTGTCATATTATTATTGTCTCTAATTAGCACTCTAAAAGGTATAACATTCTTTCTATGCAATTAAGCTCTACTCTGAAAGGTGTTAATTCATGCTTTTTTCCATGGGGAGAAGAAAAATGTGAAAGAAATTTTGAGAAGTAGAATTAAAGTGATCATGAGGCTATAAATCATCCAGGCCAAATGCTTTAATAAAGAAAAACCCAATGCTTTAATAGAGAAGAATATCTTGTAAAAAGAATTCCATGGATATTTCCAACTGGTTAGTAAAGCAGGAATCAATAGTACGTATGTTCTGCAGTGTCCTCTGGTTTGCATGGGAATTAGAGAGCCTGCGTCTCTCTCTGAAAGGGACAAGTAACTCTCTCTAGATGTTTTCCCTTGAGGAGCAGTCTCTGAGATGCTGACCCTCTTCACAGTGAAGAAAAGCACTTGCCTTGCTTCACTACTGCTCTCCTCTGCTACTCTGCCAGGTCCTGTTTCAGTTCAGCTCAGTTGCTCAGTCGTGTCCAACTCTTTGCGACCCCATGGACTGCAGCACGCCTGGCTTCCCTCTCCATCACTAACTCCCAGAGATTGCTCAAATTCATGTCTATTGAGTCAATGATGCCATCCAATCATCTCATCCTCTGTGGTCCCCTTCTCCTCCCACCTTCAATCTTTCTCAGCATTAGGGTCTTTTCAAATGAGTCAGTTCTTTGCATCAGATGCCCATCAGGTGTCAGAGCTTCAGCTTTGGCATCAGTCCTTCCAATGAATATTCAGGACTGATTTCTTTTAGGATGGACTGGTTGGATCTCCTTGCAGTCCAAGGGACTATCAAGAGTCTTCTCCAACACCACAGTTCAAAAGCATCAATTCTTCAGTGTTCAGCTTTCTTTATAGTCCAACTCTCACATCCATACATGACTACTGGAAAAACCATAGCTTTGAGTAGACGGACCTTTGTTGACAAAGTAATGTCTCTGCTTTTTAATATGCTGTCTAGATTGGTCATAACTTTTCTTCCAAAGAGCAAGCATCTTTTAATTTCATGGCTGCAGTCACCATCTGTTTAGCCATTATAATACTAGATGCTTGTGAACCTCTGCTCATCTCCAGATAACTCTCTGTGTCGCATTGCAAGATGCATCCCGAAACTTTGTAATAAAGATAGGGGACCCTCACCATTGGCACTATCCTTAGTCAAGGTTCTAAACTTCCTAAAGAAAAGCAGTGTACTATTTTAAATACACTTTTGCTAAACAACTCTTTTCATTACACACAGATATATATATATATATATATATATATATATATATATATATATATATATATGTGATTATCAGAGAAGGCAATGGCACCCCACTCCAGTACTCTTGCCTGGAAAATCCCATGGACAGAGGAGCCTGGTAGGCTGCAGTCCATGGGGTCGTGAAGAGTTGGATACGACTGAGCGACTTCACTTTCACTTTTCACTTTCCTGCATTGGAGAAGGAAATGGCAACCCACTCCAGTGTTCTTGCCTGGAGAATCCCAGGGATGGAGGAGCCTCATGGGCTGCTGTCCATGGGGTTGCACAGAGTCGAACACGACTGAAGCGACTTAGCAGCAGCAGCATGATTATTAACTAAATATTACATATATACAGCAATGTTGAAAGCTCTTCTGCTATTTCAAGTAATTATTATGTTTATAGACTATCATCAGTCTGTCCCATTATGATTGATTTTTAATATATCTTGGGAGAATCCCATGGACAGAGAAGCCTGGTAGGCTATACTCCATGGGGTCCCAAAGAGTCAGACACAATTGAATTGACTTAGAGTGGGAGTGATTTCAATTATTTCAATGTTCCCTATAGTTTAAGAAGGGCTGACCTACCTGGTGGCTCAGCAGTAAAAAATCCGCCACAAGCAGGAGATGTGGGTTTGATCCCCGAGTAAGAAGATCTCCAAGCCAGGCTTCAGCAAGATGTGAACCATGAACTTCCTGATGTTCAAGCTGGTTTTAGAAAAGGCAGAGGAACCAGAGATCAAATTGCCAACATCCGCTGTATCATGGAAAAAGCAAGAGAGTTCCAGAAAAGCATCTATTTCTGCTTTATTTGACTGTGTGGATCACAATCAACTGGGGAAAATTCTGAAAGAGATGGGAATACCAGACCACCTGATCTGCCTCTTGAGAAATTTGTATGCAGGTCAGGAAGCAACAGTTAGAACTGGACATGGAACAACAGACTGGTTCCAAATAGGAAAAGGAGTAAGTCAAGGCTGTATATTGTCACCCTGCTTATTTAACTTATATGCAGAGTACATCATGAGAAATGCTGGACTAGAAGAAACACAAGTTGGAATCAAGATTGCCGGGAGAAATATCAATCACCTCAGATATGCAGATGACACCACCCTTATGGCAGAAAGTGAAGAGGAACTCAAAAGCCTCTTGATGAAGGTGAAAGTGGAGAGTGAAAAAGTTGGCTTAAAGCTCAACATTCAGAAAACAAAGATCATGGCATCTGGTCCCATCACTTCATGGGAAGTAGATGGGGAAACAGTGGAAACAGTGTCAGACTTTATTTTTCTGGGCTCCAAAATCACTGCAGATGGTGACTGCAGCCATGAAATTAAAAGACGCTAACTCCTTGGAAGGAAAGTTATGACCAACCTAGATAGCATATTCAAAAGCAGAGACATTACTTTGCCAACAAAGGTTCGTCTAGTCAAGTCTATGGTTTTTCCAGTGGTCATGTATGGATGTGAGAGTTGGACTGTGAAGAAGGCTGAATGCTGAAGAATTGATGCTTTTGAACAGTGGTGTTGGAGAAGACTCTTGAGAGTCCCTAAGACTGCAAGGAGATCCAACCAGTCCATTCTGAAGATCAGCCCTGGGATTTCTTTGGAAGGAATGATGCTAAAGCTGAAACTCCAGTACTTTGGCCACCTCATGCAAAGAGTTGACTCATTGGAAAAGACTCTGATGCTGGGAGGGATTGGGGGCAGAAGGAGAAGGGGACACCAGAGGATGAGATGGCTGGATGGCATCACTGACTCAATGGACGTGAGTCTGAGTGAACTCCGGGAGTTGGTGATGGACAGGGAGGCCTGGCGTGCTGCGATTCATGGGGTCGCAAAGAGTCGGACACGACTGAGCGACTGATCTGATCTGAAGCAGAAAACGGAAACCCACTCCAGAAATCTTGCCTCAGAAATCCCATGGATGGAGGAAACTGATGGGCTACAGTCCGTGGGGTTACAAAAGAGTTGGACATGACTAAGAGACTAAACAACAAAATTATTTTGTCAACATGTTGATGATCTGGTAGGTATGCACTACTTCCTTATCTGAAAATGAGCTGCACACTCTTAAGTAATTACTATCAATTAGATTTTTATATGAATCAGTTTTTTTATTGATGGTTGCACTATGTGAAGATGTTGAATGCTATTTTTTCTCTCTTATACTTGTGATTTGAGTATGTAGTCATGTGACATGTGAAACATCTAGTCAGATATCCTGTGGAAATTGGAGATTTATATATTTAAGCAGGTTTATGCACTTTAACTTTTGGTAATTTAAAAATAAAAATACACAACTTTATTTTTTAACCATTTTCAAATTATCTGAGTTCTATTTAAAAATTCATTCTTTGTGGTACCCTGGAATTTACTACATGTTTCTTCTTAGCCTAACCTGAAAACAGAAACAAAAAACATTTAGTACAATATATTAAGGAGGAAAGTTAAGAGAAACTTAAATACAAATAGACTCAGAAAAGAATCTATGACTTACAGAACAATCATATTTTACTATAGAGAAGTTGATTTAAAAGAAACTCATTCATAATACTTTGTATATGAAAAATTATTAGACTGAATATATAGATAAGTTTTTATCCTACTTTTGTGAAGATACTAGAAAAATTGTCAAGTTATGCTTATAAAAATAAAAAATAAAAAGTTAAAAATAGACAACTGATTAAATACATGATACATTATAATAGTTCAGGCAAAACAATGTAACAAATCTGTATGTATTTATGTGAATATGTTTTGATGTGAATGTAACCATTAAGAAATAATTTATTCTCATTTTCTTATCTTACCCTCTTACAAATTCCCAATTTTAGGTGGGATAACAAGCTTTCAAAATATTAGTGATGTGTTTTTTATAGTGTTGAAGAAAATTTCTTAAATGCCATTTCATACTGTCAAATTGTCTTCAGAGGAAAATATATCAGATGCCCAGATAATTACAATATTATAAGAAATGTACTCATTTTTCTAATTTGTTATGATTTCTCTGCTTACAAGGGCATTATAACTTCAATTTAAAACACCACGCACACACACACACACACAAATTATAAATTCCCATGAAATGCTTTTTCATCCATTTATTTTCTGCCTTTCTGCACACAGATGCTGTTGAAAAGTATAAGTCAATCTGTCACTGTCTCATCAGACTGTCCATTCTTCACTCACCTGGAACATTAGAGGCTCAGTTTATCTCTGAACTGGATATTCATTCTGAAGTGTTTCAGAGGTGCTGTCACAATGAGTCTGTCAAACTTGGAACTCCATTTGTTGTTTCATTTTATTTTTCTCCCTTGGAAAATTAACATAATTCATATAGAACTCAGCCACCACCCCTTTAAAGAAACCAGATTCCAAGAATGTAATACTGTCAATAAAGAGAGCAAAATATTTCTATTACTGTATTTATTCAGTCTCTTGAAACAAATTGCCATGAGTGATGTTGTTATTGTAATCTATGCATTAACGAGAGACAAAAGATACTGGCAGATTTTCATCTAATGACCACTAACAATGTCTTTAATCCCTCCACAGCTTTTGTTCCAGGCTGGAAGTATTTTACCTGCCATAATAAATCAATATTATTGGTGGGGAGGCATCAGATACCTCAGCTGTTTTGTGGGGCAGGGGAAGTTGCAGAGGGCTGGAAATGATATTGAAAACTACTGCAATGAAAAAAAGTGTTTCCTAGGGCACTCGGAAACATAGTGGCCAGATAATAATAATGGCTACTTGTATAGAGAGATTTCACTGTGCTTGGTTCTTTGCTACGTGTATTATTTATTCCTTACAATAGTCATAAGATATAATCCCCATTTTACAGATAAACAAAAATTAGAAGTTAGAGAGTATGGACATTTGCTTTCAGTCAGGCTACAAAGTAGAAGAGCCTAGATTAGTCCCTGCATTTAACTTGTACCCAGTACCTCTACTTTCTGAAGTCTACCATGCTTATGCATGTTTTGAGTTCATAAATATATTTTCCCTTTTAGTACTAAAGCATTTTATTTTTAGTTTGTGTCATTTATAATTAAAACATTTTTTGACTATAATTGATTTACAGTGTTTCAAGTGTACAACAAAGTGATTCAGAATATATACATTCTTTTTTCTTTATAGATTATTACATGAAATTGAATATAGTTCTTTGTGCTATACAGTAGATACAGATATGTGTGTAAGTTTTTAAATTTATTTTTAATTGGAGGATAATTGCTTTACAATGTTGTGTTGGTTTCTGCCATACCTAAACATGAATCAGCCATAGGTATACATAAGTTCCCTCCCACTTGAAACTTCCTCCCACCTCTCTAGGTTGTCAAAGAGCAGATTTGAGCCCCCCTGTGTCATACAGCAAATTCCCACTGGCCATCTGTAATGTGAATGTTTGTGTAAAGTGTATGGTAATGTGTATGTTTCAGAGTTACTCTCTCAATTCGTCCCACCCTTTCCTTCCATGGTCTGTGTTCAAGTCTGTTCTCTATGTCTGTGTCTCTACTGTTCTCCTGCAAGCAGGTTCATCAGTACCTTTTTCTAAATTACATTTACATGCTTTAATGCATGATGTTTGTTTTTCTCTTTCTGACTTACTTCAATCTCTATAACAGGCTCTAGTTTCATCCACCTCACCAGAACTGACTCAAATTCATTCCTTTTTATGGCTGAGTAATATTCCATTGTATATATGTACCACAGCTTCTTTATCCATTCATCAGTCAATGGACATCTAGGTTGCTTCTATGTCCTGGCTATTGTGAATGGTGCTGCAGTGAACATTGGGGTACATGTGTTTTTCAGAATTGTGGATTTCTCAGGGTATATGCCCAGTAGTGGGATTGCTGGGTCATATGGGAGTTTTATTCCTAGTTTTTTTAAAAAGAAATCTCTATATTATTCTCCATAGTGGCTGTATTGATTTACATTCCCCCAACCCACTCCAGTGTTCTTGCCTGGAGAACTCCAGGGACAGGGGAGCCTGGTGGGCTGCTGTCTATGGGGTCGCACAGAGTTGGACATGACTGAAGCGACTTAGCAGCAGCAGCAACCATGCAAAGGGGCTCTTTTCTGTATTCTCTCCAGATTTTATTGTATGTAGAAATTTGATGATGGCCATTCTGACCAGTGTGAGGTAATACCTCATTGTAGTTTTGATTTGCATATCTCTAATTATAAGTGATGTTGAGCACCTTCTCATGTGTTTATTAGCCAACTGTGTCTTCTCTGGAGAAATGTCTATTTACGTCCTCTGCTCATTTTTTTTTTTTTAATTTTATTTTATTTTTAAACTTTACATAATTGTATTAGTTTTGCCAAATATCAAAATGAATCCGCCACCAGTATACATGTGTTCCCCATCCTGAACCCTCCTCCCTCCTCCCTCCCCATACCATCCCTCTGGGTCATCCCAGTGCTCTAGCCCCAGGCATCCAGTATCGTGCGTCGAACCTGGACTGGCATCTCGTTTCATACATGATATTTTACATGTTTCAATGCCATTCTCCCAAATCTTCCCACCCTCTCCCTCTCCCATAGAGTCCATAAGACTGATCTGTACATCAGTGTCTCTTTTGCTGTCTCGTACACAGGGTTATTGTTACCATCTTTCTAAATTCCGTATATATGCGTTAGTATACTGTATTGGTGTTTTTCCTTCTGGCTTACTTCACTCTGTATAATAGGCTCCAGTTTCATCCACCTCATTAGAACTGATTCAAATGTATTCTTTTTAATGTCTGAGTAATACTCCATTGTGTATATGTACCATAGCTTTCTTATCCATTCATCTGCTGATGGACATCTAGGTTGCTTCCATGTCCTGGCTATTATAAACAGTGCTGCGATGAACATTGGGGTACACGTGTCTCTTTCCCTTCTGGTTTCCTCAGTGTGTATGACCAGCAGTGGGATTGCTGCTCATTTTTTTTGACTGGGTTGTTTGTTTTTATGATACTGAGTTTGTATATTTTGCTGCTCGTGTGTTTTGGAGATTAATCCTTTCTCAATTGCTTAATTTGAAACTATTTTTTTCCCCATTCTTAGGGTTATCTTTTCATCTGGTTATGGTTTCCTTTGCTGTGCAAAAGCCTTTACATTTAATTAGGTCCCATTTCCTTATTTTTTATTTTTATTACCATTACTCTAGGAGGCCAGTCAAACAGGATCTTGATTTGATTTATGTCAAGGAGTGTTCTGCCTATGTTTTCCTCTAAGAGTTTTATAGTTTCTGGTCTTAGATTTAGGTCTTTAACCCATTTTATCTTTGTGTGTGGTGTTAGGAAGTGTTTCGTTCTTTTACAAGTAGCTGTCCAGTTTCCCCAGCACTACTTATTGAGAGACTATCTTATCTCCATTGTGTATTCTTGTCTCCTTTGTCAAAGATAAGGTGCCCATAGGTGTGTGGGTTTATCTATGGGGTTTCTGTCTTGTTCTATTGGCCTATATTTCTGTTTTGTGCCAGTACAGTACTGTCTTGATGACTGTAGCTTAGTAGTATGGTCTAAAGTCAGGAAGGTTGATTCTTCTGGTTCCATTTTTCTTTCCAAAGATTGCCTTGGCTATTTGGATCTTTTGTGTTTTCATATGAACTGTGGAAGTTTTTTGTTCTAGTTCTGTGAAAAATGCCTTTAGTAATTTGATGGGGAATGCATTGAATCCCAATTCAAATGAATTGAATTTGATAGGGAATGCATTTGATTGGGAATGCTTTGGGTAGGATAGTCATTTTCACAGTATTGATTCTTCCAATCCAAAAACATGGTATATCTCTCTGTCTGTTTATGTTCCCTTTGATTTCTTTTATCAATGTCTTATAGTTTTCTGTATACAGATCTTTTGTCTCCTTAGGTAGGTTTATTTCTAGGTAGTAGTGTGTATATGTTAATCTCAAATTCCCAATTTATCCCTCCCTCTATCTTCACCCTTTGATAATCATAAGTCTGTTTTCTATGTCTGTGAGTCTGTTTCTTTCATAAATAAGTTCATTTGTATCATTTTTAGATGCCACATATAAGTGATATCATATTTGTCTAATTTCACTTAATATAATTTCTAGATCCATCCATGTTGTTGCAAATGGCACTATTTCATTAATTTTTATGGCTGAGTAGTATCCCATTGCATATATATGTGGATGGGCACAGAGGTGTCTTAGCTATTGTAAATATTGCTGCTATGAACATTAAGATGCATGTATCTTTTCAAAGTAGTGTTTTCTTATCTTTTTGCTTTAGGAGTGAATTACTGGATCATATGGTAATTCTATATTTTAATGAAATCTCCATAGTGTTCTGCATAGTGGCTGCACCAAATTACATTCCCACCACCAGCATAGGAGAGTTCCCTTTTTGTACACCCTTCCCAGCATTTATTATTTATAGACTTTTTGATGATGGTCATTCTGACTGGTGAGAGATGATACCTCATTGTGGTTTTGATTTGTATTTCTCTAATAATTCATAATACTGAGCATCTTTTCATGCGTCTGCTGGCCATCCATTTGAACTTTTAGATTCCCAAATATTTAAACAATCTTTTATATCTAGTTTTGAAATTTTTAATCTTGGATCTTGCATGTCTTAATATTCTTAGCACCAAAATGACAAGGATATTTAAAATTATATCCAATTGAATTTTACATATTTCATATGACATTTTTTGTGGTTACAATTTATGGTCACTAAACATTAATGAGGATATACTACAATATTGACAAATGTGATAAATGACATTGTGCTAGAATAAATGTCCATTGTTTTTTGGGCTTCCCAGGTGGCACTGATGGTTAAGAACCTTCCTGCCAATGCAGAAGACATAAGAGATGCAGGTTCAGTCTCTGGGTCAGGAAAATCCTCCGGAGTAGGAAATGGAAATCCATGCCAGTATTCTTGCCTGGGAAACCCCATGGACAGAGGAGCCTGGTGGGATATAGTCCATGGGACCACAAAGAATTGGACACAACTGAGTGTGAGTGCATTTAGTTTTTTTAGTTTATTTTTTGCTGTATATGACATTGTAGAAACAACATTAAGTTTTACACAGGGTCAAATTAGATAATCTTCTTTGGACTTTATACACTTTTTTTATTCCTTTTTATATCTCTTTGGAGCAACCCTACTGCCTTGTCTCAAGTGCAACCCTTTCCAGTACCACACACAATGCCATCCCAACTGGATGCATTAGGCTTTCTCTTCTGTACCCACTGTGAAATAGAAGAGAAGCATACCAAGATCTCACTACCTCCTGTTTTTCATACATCTACAGAAGACAAGGGGAAGGTGCAAACAGAGAATAAGAAACAAGTGGCCCAAGAATCGACATTACATTGTTCCTTGTGTTTACAACAATATAGAATAAAATCATTCAGAGATAGTAAAGATTGCATTTCCCTTACTGACACACATTAAATCAATTCTTATACTTCCTTTGGTTTATAGTCCCTGAAGCTTCCTTATTTTTCACATCATTCCACTTTGTAGTTCAAGCTTACCACATGGCACACCTAAAAATTCACTTGTTTTATGCTAAAGCCAGAGAGTTTAGATTAACCATGCATTTCATAGAATGTTACTCTTAAGCTAAATTACTTAATTAAACTCAAACATTCCTATTAGAAAGAAGCAAAATATCTAGATTTCATTTATCAAAGAGTAAAACAAACATGAGTGTAGTCATTAACAAAACATACAGTCAGTAATGCCTCCCAATTGATTATCCTTCCATACTCCTTATGAGGTTCAAGTCATTCAATTAGTTAAATTTTTTTAGCTTAAGCTTTAAAGTTATATTCTAATAGTTAAAAATTATCTCAAGGCTATGTTGTAAATGAATGATGAAAGTGAAAAAAAAAAAAAACAACAACAACCCTTTATTAACTTCCAGTTCCCTTCTTTGTGCTTGAGTTGCTCTGCCTCCTTAGGAATACTGAGCTCAGAGAATACAGGTAGAACATAAGAAAAGTCACTACTGATATCACCAGTAACTAAAAGTTCATTGAATGCTTACTGTATTCAAGGCACTTTGAGGGATGAAAAGAGGAGTAAAACGTAAAGTTTTAAATGGCAAACAAATATTTTATAATTTTGATTTAATTATAATTTTATAATTTTCTTTCTTGTGGTTGATGAGCAATCAACTTCTCCTATAATTACTAATATAGAAATGGCAACATTTCAAATATGAAGGCAATGTTTTGGAACAGAAACTCTCCTTGATTTCCAAGGTCATATCCAAATTCAAAGGCTATTTCTAACAGAACTGGGTCTCACCTTTTACCTCCCACCCTATCCCATTCCCAGAGAGTAAGGTACCAGAGAGTACTACCAGTTCAGGAGATAACTGGCCTTTTGGAATAGTTCCTACTGGCTTATGTCAGCTCTGCCACTTTAAAGCTATGCAATTTCTGCCTTTTACCAAAATTCTTTGAGCCTTAGATTCCCTGACTATAAAAGTTACATAATAAAACTTAACTTATCCATTTGTTATGATTAAATGATCATACAATAGTCTTTTGCCAACCATAATATAACACATAAAGATGTGGAATCATATAATGCTGTAAGAAGTAGAAAAATGTAACAACTGCTCCAAAATAATTCTCTTATTGGTCTTCACAGGGCCTAAAAATAATCCTCATTGGTCTGTACAGAGTCTAAAATATCTGTTACTTTATTCATCCCTTTGACTACTCAAGAAGGTCTCTGTTAACTATGTATATATCATAATTGAATATTAATATGTACTAAATATATTAAGTAACTAGTTGTGATGCGTCACAGTGCAAAACACTATTATTGGCAGTAATAAAAAGAAACAATTGAAAGTAATAAATACCACTAGTTTATGCAAAAACATGAATGACCAAGTATTAGGCTGAGTGAAGAAGCCAGAGAGATTTTTTTTTAAAGTTCATATTGTATGGTTTTATTTTTATGAAATAAAATACATAGAAGCTGTACAACCGAAAAGGGCACAAGGGAAATTTCTAGGGGATGAAAGTGTCTTATTTCTTCAAAATGGTGTGGGGTACATTAATGCATGTACTTTTCAAAACGGATTTAAAGGAATACAGAGTGGAACATATCACTGCATGCAAACTTTACTTTTAAAGTTTTTTAAAAGACCAGCAAAACATCATTGTGTTTACTTTAAAATAGTTCTGATATCTTATGGATGTATGCTGAATTATTTACAAATGAAAAGATATACATAATTCTTGGGATTTAGTTAAAAATGGGGAATGGGAGTAGTGATTAAAAAACGGGGAGTGGATGAGAATATAGATGAAACATGATTAATCATGAACTGGAAAATAGTGGAAGTTGGGTGCTATTCCACCGTGAATCCTTTATTTTCTCCACTTTTGTATGTGTTTGAACATTTCCCATAGTAAAAAGTTGAAAAGAGAGGGATCAATGAACAGAAGGACATGACTTGTTGAAACTCTCAAAGTCATAAAGCAAACCAACTCCCAACTTCCTTCTCCGATCCCAAGGAAGCAAAATATGAGTGTTTTGGAAAGCCACTTTTCAAATGAGCCGACCAATAGTGCAAAGAGTTGCTTATGTAGCATATACTCGCTTCCCATCTCTTTTGGTTTCAAACGGTTGTTTTGTAGATTTAAATTGCTTTTTACTCACATTTCAGAGTGTGAGTGCAAGGATCAGAGAGAGGTGCAAGGTTCAGAGAAAGCCTTTTTTCCGTCCTACAAAAAATAAGCACAATACAAAGGAACAAAAAACATATAGCAAAGATGCGTTTTCCGTTACAGGTCTAAAAGCATCCTCCTTTCCAGGCAAAGAAAGCAGAGGGAGTCCGTTGGGGGGAGGAGTTTCGTTCTCCATTCCGGTGTGATCCAGGACCAGCTGTTTCCCCACCAGCTTTTAAAGGTGAAACTGTGTTAAACAGTGCAAAAATTGTCTCGAACCCCTTGCGTGTGTCTGTCTATGTGCCGGTGTGTGGAGATGGGGTTGGCGTGTCAGCACCGAGGACAACGCGAATTCGAAGTCAGGAAAGTGAGTGGTATGTGTTGATAGAATCGCCCTTTTCAGAAGGCTCTGAAAAAACTGGATATACTGGTTCAGGAGAATCAATCACGCTGGATATGTCTCTTCCATCTAGGCACCTGCATCTGGAAAGTAAATTCCATTCTGAGAATGAAAAATCGTCCAGCCGTTTGGTTTCGACGGCTGCGGAATGTTTATTCCTTGTTCCACTGATGCGAAAAGAAAACAGCGTCTGGCAGCCGCTGATTGGTGGAAAAGAAAATGGTGATAGTGGGGTGGAGAGAGGATTTGACTAGCCTCCTCCTGCCTCTTCAACCTGTAACTCTTCGTTACTAGTCTCCTCTCCGCCCGCGAGACCATATCGGGCTCACTAGAGGTTAAGAATAGGCCCCAATCTGGGGGATATTTAAACAAAAGCATCGTTAACATTGATTTGAGGGAAACGTGCTCTTGGCAGAGCTAATGTGAGCACGCTTCCTAGATTGCCCGTCTCTTTCAGCAGCTCCTCGAGAGACTGGCTCTGTCTTTGGTGGTCGACCTGTCACACTCCCCGCTTCCCGAGGCTGGATCTGACGTGGGGGTCCCCGCGAGGAACCAGAGGGAAAGGCGGAGACAAGGATGGGGGGTGATGGGAAAGAGGGAGAGACTTCAGCCCAAGCCTAACACTCGGGATCTCCACGAGAGCTCCCGTGACCCTGAACTCGAGGTGAGCCGAAGAGCACCCCATCTTCCAGTACCCTAGGTCCAGGCGGGAGGCGGGAGTTGGAGGTTCCGTCTTCCCCCGCCCCCATCCCCATCCGAGGAGAGAGTGAAGTGCACGCGGCTGGGAAAGCAGCAAGCGCCGGGAGAGGGGCGGGGAGAGGAGCTGACAAATCAGCCGCGGGGGCGGTGAGAGGAAGGGGAGGAGGACCACGGAGACTAGAAGGAGAGGGGGCGAGCGACCGAGCGCGGCGACGCCGGGTGAGGTGTGTGCTGGCTTTAGAGCGGACCCAGGGACCGAGCCGCGCCTTTAGCATCCTTGGCGCTCTTTCCCGCTCCCCCCCAACCCTTCCCTTTCGACCTTCTGCTGTTTTCTCTCGAATCCTCGCGTGCGGGGGACGAGGAGTGGCAATTCGACGGCAGGTTTGTGGGTTTGCCTCCCACGCCCCCCGCCTCCCAGCGCAGGCTTGTGCTGACAGGCGCCTCCTCTGGGGACCATCCCTCTTCTGGTGCCGCCTCCACTCTTCCTGTGCGCTCTTTATCCTCTCTCTTCCCACTTAAATAACATTTGGGAATTGTTTTTAAATTTTTTTAAGTGGGGGTGGGGGAGAAATTGGAGTTCCGAGGAGCCGAGGAAATCTGGTAAGTGCTTGCGGAACTAACTGGGCAGCTTTGGAAGTCATGGAGAACACCTGGTGGGAGAAGAGTCGTTGCGGACGCCCGGGGGCGCGCGCGGGGTGGGGGTGGGCGCGCTGCTGAGGACCAGCTGTAGTCGCGTCTCTCTCCGAGGTGAGTACTTATCCCTAGGGTGAGCTTGAGGAAAGAAAATTGACCTGTTTGCCTCCTGCTTCGATTACTTCCCTCTTCTCGTCCTCAGAGGCCGAGAGGTCTGGATTCTCAGGGATAAGCTTTTCCTTTGGGAAACGCGAGGATGCTCCAGGGAGTATGAGTATTCAACTTTTGTTTGTCGCTTTCCTTAACCGCCCCCCTTCCCTAGTCCGCCCTCTCTGTTCTCTCTGTGAAGTAAACAAGCTGTGTTTGGCAAATGGTTAAGTGGGAGCGCTGAGAGGGCGAGTCAACAGGTGATAAGGGGTTAACAGGTGCGGCGCAGGGTTGGGGGCGGGTTCCAGGAACTGAGAACGCCCCCACGGGTGGCTGGGGCGCCTCCTGAGGCTTCCGCGGTTGTGAACTCGCGCCCTCCTGCACATTCTGGGTTGATAGCCCAGGGTCGGGTGCGTGGTTGGGTGAATTAGAGAGAGGGCGGTGGGCTCGCAGTTGGCCTGAGGTTCAGCTACACCCAGAGTGAGTGGTTCCTTCCCTCCCCTATTCGTGGTTGATCTGTTAGCTGCCTTCTGGAATTTAAGCGTGTCCCTGACCCCCTGCCTTCAGGTCCCTTTCCTTTTCCTGTGATGTCTTCTAAACGCACTTCTAACTTACACTGTCACCATTTGGACCCTGGGAAGTTAAAAGAGGAGTCTATCTTTCCGTGCAATTCCACTTAGGAAACGCGTTAAGAACAGCTCATGTGATTCATCCTAATCCATGTTTAGGCGGCTAGACTTTATCCAGCCAAGATGGATGGGAGATGCTACATTCTTAATGCAAAAGCTAAGAAAAGCCTCCTTTGTCCAGTGGTTGAAATGGAGGTACACTTAAAAGAATCTCACTCTTATGAGGATTCTATTGATCTTTCAATAGTTTTTACTTTGAGTGGTTCTAATTTCGTATTTTACGCAGAAGTTCTCAAAGTGTATTTTGTGTTCTCCAGTGTGGTGTAAAGGAATTCGTTAGCCATGGATGTTTTCATGAAAGGACTTTCAAAGGCCAAGGAGGGAGTCGTGGCTGCTGCTGAAAAAACCAAGCAGGGTGTGGCAGAAGCAGCAGGAAGGACAAAAGAGGGTGTTCTCTATGTAGGTAGGTAAGCCCTAAATGTCACTTTGATATTTATTTGGGATTGATGGGTTAGGATGATTGTTGCTTTAAATGCTGGTATTTCTCACTTGATTCAGTTTTGCATCTCCACTCAAAGTGATGGGCTGAATCAGAGGTGTGTGTAAGTAGGTGAATGTGTGTGTTTGAGCTAATATACAAAGTGGGGCTATTTTGTTTTTACAGACTATTTAATTTTGCAGTAATATTTAGGACTTTGTTTCTTTTTTAAAATGAATGTTTTTATGTGTAAGTAACTATAGCTCTGAGGACAGTTTTAAAAACTCAGTCTTAGAAAATATTCAATAGTATCTTAAAATCAAACTCCTTCATGAGCTTTTGATTTATCTTCATGAATAATGTAGGCTAATTTCAGTGTATCCTAATTTAAAAGTAAGATGTTGATACAATCTTGAGATATGTAAAGAGAGACCTACTGTGACCCTAAAAAGGAAAGGACAGACAAGTCTTTGGAGTTGCTTCTTGTGACCACTTGGTAAGTTGGGGACTAAACTCAAGAAAGTGCTTGAAGGCTGCTAATATCTCTGAGACATTTATATAGTTCATTTATCAAATGATACAATAAATTAGATGCTTACTGTTTTTCCTTGTTTATAAATTCCCACATCAGAGTATTCTTGCAGTGAAGTGAAAGTTGCTTCATCCTGTCTGGCTCTTTGTGATCCCATGGACTGTCCATGGAGATACAGGAGTGGATAACCTTTTCCTTCTCCAGGGGATATTCCCAACCCAGGGATCAAACCCAGGTCTCCCACATTTCAACTGGATTCTTTACCCACTGAGCCACAAGGGAAGCCCAAAAATGCTGGAGTGGGTAGCCTATCCCTTTTCCAGAGGCTCTTCCTGACCCAGGAATCAAACCAGGGTCTCCTGCATTACAGGCAGGTTCTTTACCAACCGAGCTATCAGGGAAGCCCTACTCTTTTTTTTTATCTTAAACTGTGTTAGGTTAGGTGTTATTTCACAAGTCACTTGGAATTCTTTGGGTGAAGAAATAGGCATACACATAGACACACACTCATCTATTGGGATACAAACAGGCACATAAACATACATTCACCCACTGCCCATTCTGTCTCTTCTTTTCCTCCTCTGAGCTAGGTCACATTCTCTCATAGCAGGTGTAGCAACAGTAGCCAAAGGATGAGTAAGAAAGTGGAGGATGAGCATAATGGATTGTGTAGAATACTCTGTCTATGTCTATGGGGTGAAAGAAAGCTATATTGTCTCTTTGATATAGATGGGCTGGAGAAAAGTTATACTTGGAATGATTTTTATGAATATTTCTCATATTTTTCTCACTGTTCATAGACTCTTTATTTTGGTTTAATCTTACCACAAACCTCTAGTTAAATTACTCTTTATCTTAAAGTATATTTTCAGAAAGTCATTGAATTAAAAGATGTTACAAGAGGGAAAATTCAAAGAGTTAATCTCAGTTTTTTTCTTGTGAAATGTGGATTGTACCTTTTTAGGTGGAATTTGGAATACTGAATCAGTGACATTTAGATAATCAGTATTTTTATATTTGTCCTCAGTGTTCCAAGTTGTGCAAGTGCATGCTTTGTAACCATTCCTTGATTTCAGTTACTTTATAACTTAGTTACTTTTAAGATTTTTTTTAGTTGGATAATATTGATTTATTAGTTTTGAATGAGTCCAAGAACCACTGACTATTACATTAACATGTTGCTATTTTCCATGTAATAAGCAGGATTATCATCTGGAAAACATTGTACTTGTTTTCATTTTCAACCATGAGTTTGGGCAAATAAAATGACTTAATTTTTTAGAGATTAATTTTGTTATTTTCTCTGAGATTATTATATGAAATTTCGATTTATGTGCACATATTTTAAAAAATAATCTTCAGTGTTTATTATGGTATTTAGCAGAGTACATTCTATATACTATTTATCAGTTAATATTTTAAAGTCAATTAAAAGTTGAACACAAATACATAATTCAGGATGAAGTATGATCTTGTGAAGTTATAGTACTACCAGGTTTTGGCAAGCTTTTTCCGTAAAGGGGTACTGAATAATTTTAGGGTATGATATCTGTTTCAACTGATCAACTTTGCTCTCTTGAAGTGAAGGCAGCCATAAACAATAATTAGGGTGACTATGTTCCTATAAAACTTTACTTACCAAAACAGCTGGAGAGTTTATTTGGCTCATAGGCTATAGTTTACTGACTCCTGATAAAGTAGGAAAAAATGTAGATTTGATGTTAAACTTAAATTCCAAAAAAAAAATATTAAAATGAAAAAAAAAAAAAAAAATTCCAGTCCAGACTATACCACATTTTACCTCTAGGATAATGGGGAAGGTACTTAACATATCTAAGCATCACTTTACTCATTTGTAAAAATACAATTTGAATAAATGCGAGTATCTTGCAGAGTTCTTGTGAGAATATCATAATAAAGCAGAACCTATAAGTAAAAAGGCATCCCTTAAAAAAATTTAAGACTTAATTTTTATAACAGTTTTAAATTAACAGAAAAATTGATATATAGAGGTTTCCCATGTACCCCAACCCCCACACATGCATAACCTCTCGAATTACCAACATCCTTTGCCAGATGGTACATTTGTTACAACTGATGAACCTACATTGACACATCATAATCATCCAAACTCCATAGCTTCCATTAAGGATCACTCTTGCTGCAATACATTCTGTGAGTTCGGACAAATGTGGAAATGGCAATTTACTCCAGTATTTTTGCCTGGAGAATCCCATGGACAGAGGAGCCTGGTAGGCTACAGTCCATGGGGTCACAAAGAGTCGGACACGACTAAGTGACTAACATACACACACATTCATCATTATAATATATAGAGTATTTTCAGTGTCCTAAAAATCCTCTGTGCGCTACTTATTCATGGCCTTCTCCCAACCCCTGGCTATCACTGATCTTTTTCTCTCCATAGTTTTGCCTTTTCCAAAATGTCATATCAATGGAATCACATATTGTTTAGCCTGTTGAGATTGGCTTCTTTCAATTAATAATACGCATTTAAATTCTTTCATGTCTTTGAATGGCTCATTTCTTTTTAGTGCCAAATAATATTCTGTTGTCTCAGGTTTATCATTCACCTCCTACATCTTGGTACTTGGAGGACATCTTACTTGCTTCAGAGAGTTGGCAGTTATGAATAAAGCTGCTATAAACATCTGTGTGCAGGTTTTTGTGTGTATATAAGATTTCAGCTCCTTTGGGTAAATATCAAAGAGCACAACAATTGCTGGGTCATATGATAAAATATGTTTAGTTTTAAAAGAAACCATCAAACTATCTTCCACAGGGACTACACCATTTTGCATTCCCACCAGCAATTAATGACAGTTTTTGTTACTCTACTTCCTTGACAAAATTTGGTGCTGTCAGTGTTCTGGACTTTGGTCATACTAATACATATATAGTGGCATTGCACTGTTATTTTAATTTGTATTTTAAAACTGGTGACATAGGATGTGGAGCATCTTCTCAAATGCTTATCTGCCATCTCCACATCTTCTTTGATGAAGTATCTATTAAGATCTTTGGCCTATTTTTTAATCAGGTTATTTGTTTTCTTAGTTTTGATTTTTAAGAGTTCTCTGTCTTCTTTTCAGATATTTCATAAATATTTTCCTGTCTGTAGATTGTTTTCTTATTCTTTTGAAATTGTCTTTCATAGAAGTTTTTAATTTAAATGAATTCTCACTTATTAATGATTTAATGGGATGTGTCTTTGGTAGTATAGCTTAACAGTCATTGCCATACTTGAGATTATGTAGATGTTCTTCAATGTGATCTCCTAGAAGTTTTATAGTTTCACATTTTACACTTAAGGCTATGATTCATTTTGGATTATTTGCTTGCGAAGGGTATAAAGTTGAAATTATTTTTTTTCATGTAGATGTCCAGTTGTTCTAACACCATTTGTTTAGACTATCTTTGTTCCGTTTTATTGCCTTTTTTCTTTGTCAAAAATCAGTTGATTACATTTATGTTTGTGTATTTCTGGGCTCTCTTTTCTAGTCCCTTGATCTATTTGTTTATTCTTTCACCAATATCACATTGTGTTGATTATGACAGCTCTGTAAGAAGTCTTGAAATTTGCTTCTTCAATACCATTTTGGCTACTTTTGATCTTTGCCTCTCCACATAAACTTTAGAATCAGTTTGTTAACATCCACAAAATAACTGGGGTTTTGCTTGAGATTGTTGTTGCTCAGTCGCTAAGTCGTGTCCAACTCTGTGACTCTATAGACCGTGGCACAACAGGCTCCTCTGTCCTCCACTATCTCCCGAAATTTGCTCAAATTCATGTCCATTGAGTTGGTGGTTCTCTCTCTCTCTCTCTCTCTCTCTCTATATATATATATGTGTGTGTGTGTGCGTGTGTGTGTGTGTGTGTGTGTGTATACATACATGAACATGGAATTGTAAAATCAAGTTGGGAAGAGCCTACATGGCAATGGCACCCCACTCCAGTACTCTTGCCTGGAAAATCCCATGGACAGAGGAGCCTGGTAGGCTGCAGTCTACGGGGTCGCGAAGAGTTGGACACGACTGAGCGACTTCACTTTCTCTTTTCACTTTCATGCATTGGAGAAGGAAATGGCGACCCACTCCGTGTTCTTGCCTGGAGAATCCCAGGGATGGGGGAGCCTGGTGAGCTGCTGTCTGTGGGGTCGCACAGAGTCGGACACGACTGAAGCGACTTAGCAGCAGCAGCAGCAACATGTTGTTAATATTCTGTCTTCTATCCATGAATGTGGAATCTCTCTCCATTTATGTAGTTCTTTGATTTTGTTATCAAAGCTTCATAATTTTTCCCATATAGATCTTGTATATTGCATTAAATTTATGCCTAGGTATTTTATTTATTTTTTATGCTAATGTAAATGATACTGTGTTTTTAATTTCAAATTCTGCTCCATTCATTACTGGTATATAGGAAGGTGATTGACTTTTTAACCTTGCATCCTGCAATCTTTCTATAATAACTTATTAGCACCAGAATATTTTTTATTCATTCTTGACAGTTTTGTTTCATCTTTCCCAGATATCTTTTATTTCCTCGTCTTATTGCAATAGCTAGGGCTTCCTGTAAGATGTTGAAGGAATGGTGAAAGGGGATATTATTGCCTTGTTCCTGGTAATAAAGTTACTAGTGTCTCACAATGAAATATGTTGTTAGCTGTAGACTTTTTGGTAGATATTTTCTATCAGGTTGAGAAACTTCTCTATTTCTAGTTTACTGGGAGGGTTTTTTATCACAAGTGAGAATCCCAGGGATAGGGGAGCCTGGTTGGCTGCCGTCTATGGGGTCGCACAGAGTCGGACACGACTGAAGCGACTTAGCAGCTGCAGCAGGTGTTCGGTTTTGCAAATGCTCTTTCTGCATCTATTAATATGATCATGACATTTGTCTTTTTGGTCCTGCTGATGTGAAGAATTACTTAATTGACTTTCAAACATTGAACCAGCCTTACATACCTATGATAAATGCCACCTGATTGTGATGTATAATTCTCTTCATGCATTGTTGTGTTTGATTCATTAACATTTCATTGAGAATTTTTGTTAGTGTACTTTTATATGTAGGAGCCATGGTTATTATTGTCAAATAAACGCTGCTTGGTGGCTCCAATGGTAAAGAACCTGTGCCACGCAGGAGGCCTGGGTTTGATCCCTGGGTCGGAAAGATCCCCTGGAGAAGGGAATGGCAACCCACTCCAGTATTCTTGCCTGGAGAATCCCATGGACAGAGTAGCTTGGTGGGCTACCGTCCACGGGGTTGCAAAGAGTCTGACAGGACTGAACGATTAACTCATGCACACAAACTCTGCAACAGAATAATTTCTTTGTCCATGTATTTTCTTTCTATAATTTTATCCTTCATTATAAGAACTATTATCAATAACTAGCTTGAAAGATTAGAAGTAACTAGGGAAAATTTTCCTGTTTCACTTATGGCTGAACAAGTTTAGCACATGGTTTTCTTAAGCCTCATGAGAGAGTAGCTTTTAATGCTAATTGATGAACCACCATAAGGATCAGTATTATTTTTATGTTTTTTTCTCCTTTTGTGATATCTTTGTATACAAATTTTCAATCAACCTACTTCAATTTAATGGACCAAAAATTTCTCAATCAAATGGTTTAGAAATTATAAGTTGAGAGTGAAATTCAAAAGCAAAAAAAAAAAATGTAGTTCTATGCTAAGTATTGTAACAGTAAAGGAAAGAAAATGACCTTCAAAACTCTTCCAGTGAAATTCTGCTCAATAAGTAGCAGTGGTCTGGACTGTAGATTGATATCAAACTCCCAAGTCACAATTTGCTTCACCTCCAACATACTGAGATAGTCAACATGACATGCACAACAGCATAATTGAGTCCTTGGCAGTGCCCAGGCATTATTTCTGATCTCTACTCTGCAGCTTTGTGAAGTCATAACAGAGAAGAAGGGAATGGATGTGGGCTACATCAGCTTAGGGATGCCATCAGATCTAGGGTCCCTTCACCTGTTATCTGTTATGAGATCTAATTATCTATAAGGTCTATCTGTCTATCACATTACTGGTGACATACCACTTGGCACGTATTTTGTAGCTTTATCTTTTCATTACAGATTACTTATCAATTAAAAGTTAATCATCAGTAACATATACTACTAAACAATTATGACAGCCAAAAAAAGGTGATTGGTTTGATACAAAGCAACCTCATTAAGTCTTTCTTGTATATTTGGTTCAGGATACATCCCATGATTTAGCCAAAGATTAAATTATCAGGTATAACTGAGGCAGAGAGAATAGACTATAGGCCAACTGTTAAAATATATTTTTACTAGTTGTTTTTAAAAATAAGGGGTTGAAGGAGTGGCAGGTAGTGTATGATAAATATTCATTTCCCAGTTTTTTGGTCCTAATTTCCTTACATTCTTCTCTGATAGAATTACTTTATTTAGCTTACAGGGTAGTTTTCAAATGAATTTTCTTTTTGTTGTTATTTTCTCCAAGATCATTAAAAAGCTGTATGAATTACACTAAAAATCCAATATTAGAGAGCTGATGAATAAAATTATTCACAAACTTAATTTTAGCAATACATATTCATAAACTCTTTGTGTAAAGGTTTGGTAATGGTCAAGATTTGGGGAAAATTCCTATCTTGCCCCTTCTTGAAGCTAGTCATACTTCAGTGATCAAATACTGTATTCCTTCTGAAGGCTTGCCTGGTTTCATAGAAACAATATGGGCTTAGGGTCACAGAGCCCTTAATTTGAACATGCTTATAGCTGGTGACTTCAGACAAATCATTTAACTTTAATTTGTAATTGCTTCATGTGGAATAAAATGGGCATGATTTGAAATGGGGGGTTATCACAAACATTAAATGAGATGAAAAATGCCTTTTTCATAATAGATGTTCAACAACTATGAATTCCTTCTCTCCTTCCCCCATCCATTTGTGTTCCATGGGTTAAGGAATCTTTCTCTGTATTGCATTTTAGTAGAGCTTCTGCAGTTCTGAATCCAAAATCACCTTCCCAGCCAGACCCTGTGTTTTCTCACCTTTTCTTTTTAACTTTCTGTAAGTTGATATGTGAAGTGGGACACAAGGGGTTGAAAAGCTGTTACTGTGTGCTAAAATCTTAATTGGGGCGTATCCTGTTAGCTTTGCTTTGTTGTATTTGTTGTAATGGTTACTGACTTTTTTTGTTTAAAATTTTTTGCTCCCTGAGGATATCTTTACATATGGGTTTTTGAAGAGTGAGATACTGTTTTTCCACTAGATGTATTTAAAAGTAGCTCATTAGCAGTAAAGGTGACTTTGAAGCTTATGGTTTGAATTTGTTTGTTTTTGTAGGATCCAAAACCAAGGAAGGGGTAGTTCATGGTGTGACAACAGGTAAGCTTTGTGGAACTTATATTCAAGGATGATATTGAAAATATCTAGTAAGCAGGATAGCCCAGCACATATCGTTCAGAATGTAAATATAAATAACCACTCTGCCCATAGAGGAGCATTCTAGAAAACATCAGCTTTGTTTAATCTTGATTCTTTATTAAATATTAAATATTTTAAGTATGTTAAGTATTTGTTATAAATAAGTAAAAGTGTTTGTAATTGTCAAGAATGATGACTGAATTGACTAGTTTCATTGTTTAACTTATAGTAGTATAACATTTAAGTATTCTGGTCAACTTAATGTTCTGGCAAATGATAGTGGAATATCATAAAAGGACTGCCATTTTTAAAGAGTTGAATGAAAATTTTCTATAGAGTACAATGAAATATTCTGACACTAAAATATACAAATTATAATACTTCCTTGATTCAGAAGACATTTTAGGAAATACCCTTGGGATGATCAGTGAATTATTTATTGTATTTATCTCTGTTTGGCCTAATTTCACCCAAATTTTGAAATTAGGTCTGTAACAAGATTACAATAAGTGAATAGCAAAAATGATGAAAATTATGGTGGTGATGATGAGGAAGAGCAGGAGGATAATGATAGAAATAGAAAAATCACAATTTAG
Organism: Bos indicus; assembly: GCF_029378745.1. NCBI lineage: Eukaryota > Metazoa > Chordata > Mammalia > Artiodactyla > Bovidae > Bos > Bos indicus. The sequence goes on from NC_091765.1 coordinate 35,615,926, forward strand.
CAACTTTAATATATGGACTTGCTGTGATTGAGTTTTATGTTTTATGTACTCCAAGCTCTGACAGGCATGATAAGATATAATCATACGATCAGATATAAAATATAACTCATATGATGAGAAAACAGTAAATATGGCAGGGCCTCAGCAAAATAACATGCTTCTATTGCTAAGTTATAAAATAGATTTTGAGAAAATCAAATGGGAATATTAATACAATGTTTTGGTTAAGGCCACAAACACTGAAGCCCGAAGTCTTTAGTCCAAATTTCTGCTTACCCCTTACTAGCTGTGTGACTATTCTGCAAGATTCATTACCTCTCTGTGATTCAGTTTCCTCATCTATAAAAGAATTCAGTGAATGAGAATATATATAAATACCTAGAATACTAAAGGCAAATGGTATGTATTACCTAGGTTTTACTATCATTTTGTAGTGAAATCTACCTTGAGCTACATTTTGGTAGCTAGTGGAGAAAGATATTTATATGACTTTTATATATACCTTTATACATACTATATAGTCCATGGAATTCTCCAGGCCAGAATACTGGAGTGGGTGGCTTTTCCCTTCTCTGGGGATCTTCCCAACCTAGGGATCAAAGCCAGGTCTCCCGCACTGCAGGCCGATTCTTTACCAGCTGAGCCACAAGGGAAATCCAAGAATACTGGAGTGGGTAGCCTATCCCTTCTCCAGCAGATCTTCCTGCCCCAGGAATCAAACCAGAGTATTCTACATTGCAGGCAGATTCTTTACCAACTGAGCTCTCAGGGAAGCCCTTTTATACATACTTTTGACTAAAAAAGTTAGAGTATAAAATCAAAACAGGGAGTTCTGTGGTGGCCTTGTGGTGAGGATTATGGGTTTTCACTGCCGTGTCCTGGGTTCAACCCCTGTTCAGGGAACTAAGATCCCGTAAGCCACATAGTGCAGCTGAAAGTAAATAAATAAAAAACAACCCTTTGAAACTAATTCTTCTAGAAGCTAAGTTAAAGTGCGCAACATACATTTGCTCTGTTGGATTCAGTATATATAAACTGCCATGTAGGGACCTTCTATAAATGGCATGTTATAAAGTATGACTTTTGTAAAAACTAGTTATCAGACAGTTGTAGACTATGCTATATGAAGGTAATCTACTTGGATTAACAGCTTTTCATTGTAATAACTGAAGGAGAATCCATATGGATGAAAAAGAGGATAAGCATATTGCAAAGTTTAGAGCCTGTGGTAAAAATTAGAGAATAAACTAATACTACCATCCAATGGAGGCTATGCAGATGGGCTGCAAGGATAACTATTGACAAAGTCAGAATTTTTGAGTTTTTTTTAGAATGATAGAATGTAAACATGAGTTTTTGAGGTGTTTGTGCGCATGCATGCGTACACACTTGGCCTGGTACAAGTGACTGAAGTTTTGTACTATAAGACAATATTTTGCAAATTGTTTCTGAAAAACAGTAGCCTGCCAGCTAATGTTTCCATGGTTTTAAAGTGTTTGGAAACTTTGCATATCCTGTCTTCCTTTTAGCATATTAAAGAAACTGAGCTGTTCTATAGTAAATAAATTTACATAATTTAGTTTAACCCAGGATTTCCAAAACTCATTTGACTTTCTTTCAATAGTTGAAAAAAGTGAAAGTCATTCAGTAGTGTCCCACTCTTGTGATCCCCATGGACTACACAGCCCATGGAATTCTCCAGGGCTGAATACTGGAGTGGGTAGCTGTTTCCTTCTCCAGGGGCTCTTCCCAACCCAGGGATCAAACCCAGGTCTCCCGCATTGCAGGCGGATTCTTTACCAGCTGAGCCACAAGGGAAGCCTTTTCGATAGTTACTAGAGTTCAATTCAGTGAGTGTTCCCCAGAACACTATGGAAAATCCTTCTAAGCAGGGAGACCATGATGATTTTGGTATGGGCAGTATTTACACCATTGCACCAGTGACGTAAAATGTATTTACATCATTGCACCAAAGACTTCCCTGGTGGCTCAGATGATAAAGAATCTGCCTGCAATATGGGAGACCTGGGTTCGATCCCTGGGTTGGAAAGCTCCCCTGGAAGAGGGCATGGCAACCCACTCCAGTATTCTTGCCTGGAGAATCCCCATGGACAGAAAAGCCTGTCCCTGCAGGTTGCAAAGAGGCAGACATGACTGAAGTGACTTAGCACAGCACCAATCACCCTGGCAGTAGTAAAATACCAAAAATGTAGTTATAAGTAATCTGGCCATGAAAATTGCAGTAGGATAAACCAGTTGCAATAAGGGCCATTCCTCTCTCATATCAGATAAATTAATTTGTTGAGTAAAGTTATTTCATGTAAAATTCTAAATTCATATTATAAGGGAAAATAAATGTTTAAGGTAATAACCTCAGTAGTTAATCAGAGAGAGAATTGGTTGCTTTTTATATATGACCTAAAATGTTTATCATGGTACATAATAAATACTAAATAATTATTATTAATTTTGTTATTACTTTTAAAGCAGGGAATTGAGAAACTGTTATAAAGTGCATAACATTATCAGCTAATGTTAAAAGAAAAATTTCCACAAGATTCATTTCATTAACTATTTTGTAGAAATACAGACTTCAGTAAACTTAGGCTGGGCGTTTTCTACCTACAACATCCAGGGAAAATTAATCCTCCCAGTTAGATAATCTGAAGATAAAATCCAGAAAACTCTACGTTAATCCCTGGCTTTTTGATCTCAGGACATTATTATTTCAGTTGTCAGTACATCACATTATAGGAAAATATGAGAGTGCACTTAATCTGGGCTTATTGAATGACATGCCTTTGAAGGTATTAAAAAAATGATTTGATATAAGCTGACTCATTCTCATTTTTTCCCTCATTAAAGTATGATATAAAGAAATTCCTATTGTTGGAGATCTTCTGCAGGCTTTGATTCTTACACACAGAAATTTGTTATACAATAATGAACACAGTTAATTTTCAACATGTTACATTTTAAATTTCCCTGTTAAACTGCTTTAAAATATACATTTCTTGTCCTCATATCTGTAATTTGTATACTAATTCAAAACTAGATCTTAATTTTTTAATTTTTTTTAATGTTATAGGTTAGATTTACTGTTCTAAAAGTTGGTGCCACATTTCCTTTGTGGAATTTTATTGTTAATTAGAGTCAACAATTGTTGAAATTAATGTATAAATTAGACATATACACAAAATTTCTTTTAATGTACTCAAAATTATTTAATGAGTATTACAATGAAATAATATAAAGATAATATGATCTCTGATTTTGATCAACTCAAAATATACTAGTGGAGGTGGATAGACATACTGGGAAATCAGTAATTATGGTGCAAATAAAAAGTTCAGTAGTAAAGATATACTTAAAATTTTATGAGCACACAGGAGGAGGAAGAAGGACAGTTGTTGGGAAAAGAGGTTATTAACATGGAATTTAACTTTTGAGGTGGGTTTTAACAAAGGGGTTTAAGGTCAGTAAATTATCTGCTGGGTAAATCAGTTCCTACAGAAATCTTAAAATGTGTCTATCAGGGACTTCCCTTGTGGTACAGTGGTCAAAATTAAATGCTTCCAATGCAGGGACCTGCCTGGGTTCGACCCCTGGTTGGGAAAGATCCCACATGCTGCATGGCACAGCCAAAAAATAAAAATAAATTAAGAAAGTAAAAGGTTAACCACTGCTACATGTAAATTCTGCCATTTTGTAATGTAAATAATTTACTTATTCTTACAGTGGTAAAATCTAATAAATTATAATAAACTACAAAGTGCATTTTACTGTGCAGTTTATGTGCATTAAAAAAGTATGTATATAAATCTAGAATTATAAAAATAAACTTTCATGGCTGGCAGAAGAAAAATTATGAATCTCTAAAAAGATCAAAATTTATTTTTGTCTTTGAGATTTTATAACAAGAAATGTTCGTTTTCAAGTAAAATTTTCTACTTGTGTTCTTAGAAAAGAAAAAAAAGAGAACTTGAAGCCCATAATTCACTATTTTTAAAGCATCAACATTCTGGAAATGTTTAAAAACATGAGATTTCCAGTACAGTTTTTCACTGGCATTTAAATTGAACTTTGCATTGAGTATAGCCATGACTAGTTGGTAAGCATCCACCACATCCCCAGAAGTAGCAAAAGGCAAATAGCAAGCAATACCTGCTGTGAACTCTTGGTGCTTTTAGACTCTTGGGGCCACTTTCATTTCCCCCTATTGTCTACACTGAGGAGTGAGACTCGTTTTCCTTTTTTCCTTATGTACCTCCTCAACTTCCATGACCCTACATACCCAATTGTGTTCAAAACCCAATTGTTCTGACCACACTATTACTGTTTAGTCGTGTCCGAGTCTGCAGTGCTTTGAATAGCAGCCCATCAGGCTCCACTGTCCATGGGATTCTCCAAGCAAGAATACTGGAATGGGTTGTCATTTCCTTCTCCAGGGGAATCTTCCTGACCCAGGGACTGGCCCCTCCCAACTGGTGAAATGAAATCTGTACAATAATCAGGTGACTAGCATATAACACTTAACAGCTCACATAGTACAACTCATTGAATTCCTCAGAAAAGAAGACAAACATTACATATAGATAAGAATGCAAGACCCAGGCTTTATGAGTGTAAGTGTTATAAGGTTTTAGTTCAGTTTAGTTGCTCAGCTGTGTCTGATTGTTTGCGACCCCATAGACTGCAGTATGCCAGGCTTCCCTGTGCATCACCAACTCCCGGAGCTTGCTCAAACTCATGTCAATTGAGTTGGTGATGCCATCCAACCATTCTCATCCTCTGTCATCCCCTTCTCCTGCCTTTGATCTTTCCCCAGCATCAGGGTCTTTTCCAATGAGTCAGTTCTTTGCATCAGATGGCCAAATTATTGGAGCTTCAGCATCAGTCCTTCCAATGAATATTCATGACTGATTTCCTTCAGGATTGACTGGTTTGATCTCCTTGCTGTCCAAGGGACTCTCAAGAGTCTTCTCCAATACCATAGTTCAAAAACATGAATTCTTTATAGTCCACCTCTCACATCCATACATGACTACTGGAAAAAGGTTTGGGTGGAGAGTTGTCTTGTTTCCCTTGACCTTGAAATTGTTAAAAGTGTAGAACCTCATCTTTTACTCCTTTTTCATAAAACTCTTGATTAATTGAAACAAACTTTCATTTTATTGAAGCTTTGTTTATTTGATATTTGTATGGAGTTAATATAGAAAGATTAATTCAACAGTTATATATAGTCTTGGATAATTTTTTATATGAGATCAAATCTCTTTCTAAATCTAATCCCAAACTATTTATACCATCATCTTAAAATTTAACTTATTTTTAAAATCCTACTGAATCTCCATATTTTATTTTTAATGAAAAGAAATTAAGTGTGCTCAACAAACCATTTCATTTCATACTTTAAGTCTAGCTCTTTTGTTCCCATTAAAATGATTGAAAATAAATCTTAACACTAAAACTCATTCTGTTTCAACTATCTGTTGTTTCATAAAAGGATCAGCATAGTCATCCCTCACTCTATTGTTTTATTTCTGATGGTACCATGTGACAGCATGTATGTGTTCTGTGACTCAGAAGGTGTGATGAAAAAAACATGCTGAGTGAGATCAAAGACTTGGCATTGAAATTGCAATAAAGAAATATTTCATGCTGAGTTTGATACAACTACACCTGCAAGCCTTGCTTTCTGTAAACTTTCTTTCATAAAATGTAAATCAGAGCGAAATTGCTTATAGCCCTAAATTTGTGATCATTAGGCTTGAAACACCTTTAAATATCTGCATGATTGCATAGACTATCTTGGCAAAGAATCTGTTGTTTGGCTAAGCCACGCTCACTTAGCAATCTCAGTAACTTTTTCTTCTCCTGACTCACCAGTTATCTGTGTGTGTGAATATAGGTCTTTGGAAGTTGATAGTTAGTGGAAGTGAAATTATTCCTAGTGGCTGCTGGCCCACCATCCCTTAATCTGTCATTGTTTTTGATTCATCCCAGTGGCTGAGAAGACCAAAGAGCAAGTGACAAACGTTGGCGAGGCAGTGGTGACAGGGGTGACTGCAGTAGCACAGAAGACAGTAGAAGGAGCAGGGAGCATTGCAGCTGCCACTGGCTTTGGCAAAAAGGATCATATGGGCAAGGTAGGACTGTGTACATCTTGTTACATTTCTAAGCTTGTGGATCACCATGCATTTTCAGCAAGGCACAGAGGCAAGAATAAGATGCTTACTTGCGGGAGAGCTGACTGAGCTTCTCTTGTTAAAAAAAAAGTACTACCTTTATATGTATTCTTTTTGGAGATATTCACCCAGATAAATGCTGTGGAAATTGCACAATAATTGTGATTTTTTTTTTCTGGAAAAAAAAAAGTTAATGAAATGAACAGTGTAACAAATGTCTAAAAGAGCTGTGACATTTCAGAAAGAATGGGTGCTTTTATGTTGGCTGTGAATCTTGGAATTTTTCTTTGTTGGAGTATAGCAAATGCTTTGTGCCCAATCTCTAAATGTTCAAAATGAAAATCTTTTACTTAATGTCTTTATAGTGACATCATCTCTTATTAAATGGCATATTTGCTTATTATATAACAATTCATTTCCAAATATATGTTTGTGGAAACTGAGGGGCTTAAACTATGATCATGGTTTTGGGGTGATTTTAAAATTCTCAGAATTTTCACTTTTACTTTCTTGACAAATATGAGATTCTAGGAAAATTGTTCAAGAGTTAGGACTTTGATTTTAAACAAATAAGCAACAGAAAATGAGGTATCAACTGGAAGATGAACATTTTACAAAATTCATGACCATAAGCAGATGCTTTTTTTTTTTAATTGAAGTATAGTTGATTTATAATGTTGTGCCAATCTCTGCCGTACAACAAAGTGACTCAGTTATGGTCATATACATATTCTTTTTTATATATTTTTCCATTATGGTTTATTCCAGGTGATTGGATATAGTTCCCTGTACCACAGTAGGTGGTTATTGTTATCCATTCTAAATGTAATGGCTTGCATCTACCAACTTCCAACTCCCAGTCCATCTTTCTCTCTCCTCTCCTCCATCTTGGCCACCACAAGTCTGATCCTATGTCTGAGAGTCTATTTCTGTTTTGCAGATAGGTTCATTCGCATCATACTTTAGATTTCACATATAAATGGTATCATGTGTTTATTTTGCTCTTTCTGACTTCACTTAGTATGATAATCTCTGGTTGCGTCCATGTTGCTTCAAATGCCATTATTTTGTTCTTTCTTATGGCTGAGTAGTACTCCATTGTACATATGTCACATCTTTATCTGTTCATCTGTCAATGGACATTTAGGTTATTTTCAAGTTTTGGCTATTGTGAAAAGTGCTGTTACGAACATAGGGGTAATGGATTCTTTTGAATTATAGTTTTGTCTGGGTATATGCCCAGAACTGGGATTGCTGGATCATATGATGATTCTATTTTTAGTTATCTGAGGAACCATCATCCTGTTTTCCATAGTGGCTTCCCAACTTATATTGCCACCAATAGTGTAGGAGAGTTCCCTTTTCTCCACACCCTCTCCAGCATTTATTGTTTATAGACATTTTAACAATGACCATTCTGACAGATGTGAGGTGGTACCTCATTGTAGTTTTGATTTGCATTTCTCTAATAATTAGCTATGCTGAACATCTTTTCATGTGCCTCCTAGCCATCTGTATGTCTTCTTTGGAGAAATGTCTATTATGGTATTCTCATTTTTTTGATTGAGTTGTTTGCTTTCTTGTTGTTGTTGAGTTGTATGAGCTGTTTGTATATTTTAGATATTAAGCTCTTGCCGGTCACATCATTAGCAGCAGAATGATTTTTGGTTTTTCCCTGCCGCAAAGGCTTCATGGCTATTCTTTGAATCCATAAAGTGTATCCTTGCCTTGACTCTTCCCACTGTCTAGAAAGCTCTTCTCCAGTGTATAAGTAACCCTGACTCACTCCCTTATCTCCTCAGGTCTTTGCTAAATAACACCTTCTCAGTGAAGCCTACCCTGATATATTTAAAATTGGAACCATTCTCCTTACCTCTGGTTCCTAATTTTTCTACTCTTTTTAAATTTTTGGCCAAAGCATTTATCACCTTTAAAAATAATAACTGGCTTAATTATTTTTATGAATATTGTTTATTTTATTTCTTCCCTTCTGAAATGTAAGCACTATGCGGACAGAAGATATTAGTTTGTTCACTGATATTTCACAGGTGTCTAGAAAACTAAGCAATATTTATTACATTAAGACATAGAACAAGGAAATAAGTGATATGCAGAGTGACTTTTATTTCTGTCTTTAATAAATATGTGTGTACTACAGCAACCATGGATATTCAACCATCCAAAAGTTATCATCAAAATGTTTTGGAATAGATATCCTGAAATGTGTAAGAAAGTATTTATTTGCTGACAAACTTCCCTGAATTGCTTCCACTCCTTGTAATCCTATATAGCAGGCCTACGTGAATTGGTCATTAAAACAGTGATAAAAAGGAAGGACTGAAAATATGTGACATATTGAGATTTTGTTATATGTAGTTATTACCTTGGTCTGCGACAATTGATTCTACTCATGGAAAATCTGAACTGGCCTTCCAGTGAAGTTCTTCATCTAATACTTAAATATGTGGTTGATGATAGTATTCCTTTGTGCAGAATCTACTCTTCAAATAATCTTATTGCTCACGCTAATAATTATACTATTTCTGATTTCCATCTAAAATTATAATTCTATGTGTTGCTTTGTTCCATTTTCAAAACTAGGAAGGACAGAGGCAACTAACATGTTTTGTTTCCCAGATCCTTGCCAACAAAATAGAAACTGTGGATCCTCTTCCCAGAAAAATGTACATACACACCCCAAAGGGCTTAATGGGATCATGGAAACCCATCAACAGATAGAGCTCGTGATTTAGACCAATTTCCTGACTGTACAGATGAGGAAGTTTACAGAGGGGAAGTACTCAGTCCAAGGTCACATAGCCAATTGTAATAGACTGGATTCCAGCAGTGCTTTTCCATCTGCTGTTGTCACATCCCCAACCCCTTCCTCAAAATTTACCTTCCTTTTGAGTTTTCATAAATAGAATTATGGACAAGTAGACTTTAACTGGAAAAATTATTTGCCTCAGAATATTAAGAAACCAGGAAAGCTTGTACTGTCCTCTTCTCACCCCCATTTAATGTGTACAATGTAAATTGCAAATAAGGCATGAAAATGTTTAATTTCTTACAAAATTAGGCTTCGTACACTTCTAAAAATATTGCTCTTTATTTTAATGTTTTAAAGCAGAAGTCTAAATAATGTGACAAAGTTAACCATTTGGAGATATTTCTCTTATGGGTACTTGTTGTGTCTTACAAATGTCCAAAAATGAAAATGAAGTCATAAACCTAAAAGTTACAGCATAGTTGTAGCAAAAAAAAAAAAAAAAAATTGGGATTTTAAATGGCTGATTTTCATCCCTATGCTGTCACCAACAGGCTGAATGACATTTTGAAGATCTCCTAAGACTCTTATATAATGAGGGATCTATAATAGAAAATTTTAAAATGCCAATTTAGCAGTAGAATTCTGTTTCTGTAATAACTAATGAAAGATGCTAATGAACTTTCATTTTGGCCACATCTATGGGATGCTAAAAATTCTAGAGTTTAAACAAAATCATTGAATTTGTTCATTATGAAATGTGAAGTAATTTCACCCTTCAGACTCTGATCAGAGTGATTCTGGTGAATGGAAATAAAGCAATTTGTTGTAGCTTTAACCACTTGTTAATGACCTCATTTTGACACACATTATTCGTTGAAGAAATAATACTTGTTCACTGTGTGCCATAAATTTTGCTAGATATTGAGGTTAAAACTATGAGAAAACCATACACTGTTTTTTCTTCATTGTGCTTATAGTCTAGTGACAAAGATCAGTAATAATCACCTAATTACCCATAATAAGTGTATAGTTATAAACTGTGATAAATGCAATGGTGTGCCTAATGCCAAGAATATCTAACTGAATGCTTGACCCAGTTACTGTGGGTTAGGGGTAAGGCCAGATGCGCCCTTGGGGAAGTGATGTCTGAACTGAGATCCAAAAAATGACTAGCAGTTATCAGAAGTGAGAGTTAAAGGAAAAGCATTCCAGGCTAAAGCATCAGCATGAGAAAGTCTAATGTGGTAGGAGGGGACCATGGCAAATCAAAGGACAGCTGGAGCCGGGGAAGATAAGGATGTAGCCCACATCTCAGCTAGCCATGGTAAAAATATTGGTCTTTATTCTAAAAATAAAGGGACCTATTCAAGTATTGGAAGCACTTAATCTGGATTTCAGGTTATAGGTTTGCATGTTGAAAAGATATCTCTGCCTGTAGAGTGGGAAACAGGTTAAAGAAGGGAAATAGTGAAAATCAGAACCAGTTAGTGGACTACTGTGGAAAGAGGAGATGGAAAGAGGAGATGATTGTGAATACCAAGGTGTTGGTGAGGGAAAAAGAAAGAAATGGTTTAATTCAAAGACTACACAGGAAGTAATATCAAAGCGATTCAGAGATATATTTCACAAGGCTTGGTGGAAGAGGAATGTGACCAGCAGAGCTACTGGGCGTTGCTTGTTGAAGTGGGTTAACAGCTGCGCCATTGTCTTGGTGGTTGATGCCTCCCTTGAATGTCATGATTACTGCAAAGTGACTGGCTGCACTAGCGCTCAGTCCTCATGCACTTTGAGGGTACTTGGCCCATCATTCCCTGACTGATGAAGGGACAAATCTTCCTCCCTCCCTCCCTCCTTTCTCCTTTCTTTCTTATTTCCATTTTGTTTGTTTTTCTAAACCAACAGTTCTAGTAGCTCATTTTTGTTTTTCTCTATTTTCTAAATTTATGCCTTTGAGAATATTTATTCTGGTGTACTCATCTCCTTTTGATGTTAACAGAGATGTATGATTACAGATACCTAAGTGTTTTTTATGAATTTGACAATATGAATGAAGCCACCCTTGGTAATGATTTCTATGATACTAGATTAAAGGACAAATCAGCTATCATGGATTTTAAGAATTTTTAAAATCAGATATTATTAGCTTCTTTAATACATCAGCATAATCCATTTACTGATCTATATTTTTACCTGTGTACAACCAAGAGGTTGCGAGCCATACAATTCATTACTTGAGGCTCATTCACTTGATTGGCATAGTAATAATAGTCTAAATATGCATTGGCAGAAGTGTTCAAGTTTTAAGTTCAAACAGCGATGTTATACAAGTAAAATTTGTAAGTTCTATTGAGAACAGATGATCCTCTTGTACCAAGAATATTATAAAAGAAAGGCACTTGAATGTTATTATGTAGTGCATGTAGGTTTACAATATACAGCCATTCACTGCAGTGTTTGCTCCATTCCATTCGCTCAATAGTGCTCTGCATGTGTTTTTTCTCAAGTAAATCCTTGATGAACAAATAAACATCTCTTTAATATTATCTGGAATGCCCTAAAAGAGTTGGATCCTCAGTGTCCTTGAAGTTTATATTTTTGTAATTTTCTGCCCATGTAGAAATTGAAAATTCTGAATAAACTAATTAAGGCCACTGCTTGACAAGTAGTACAGCTTGTTGTTCAGTCGCTTAGTCATGTCCAACTCTTTGTGATCCCATGGACTGCAGCACACCAGGCTTCCCTGTCCTTCACTATCTTCTGGAGTTTGCTCAGACTTACGTCCATTGAGTCAATGATGCCATCCAACCATCTCATCCTCTGTTGTCCCCTTCTCCTTCTGCCCTCAATCTCTCCCAGCATCAAGGCCTTTTCCAACGAGTTGGTTCTTCTCATTTGGTGGCCAAAGTATTGGAGCTTCAGCTTCAGGATCAGTCCTTCCAATGAATATTTAGGGTTAGTTTCCTTTAGGATTGACTGGTTTAATCTCCTTGCAGTCCAGGGGATTCTCAAGAGTCTTCCCCAGCACCACAATTTGGAAGTGTCAGTTCTTTGGTGCTCAGCCTTCTTTATGGCCAGGTCTCACATCCATACATCATTACTGGAAAAACCATAGCTTTGATGATATGGATATTTGTTGGCAACGTGATGTCTCTGCTTTTTAATATGTGGTCTAGGTTTGTCATAGCTTTTCTTCCAAAGAGCAAGCATTAATTTCATGGCTGCAGTCATTGTCTGCAGTGATTTTGGAGCCCAGAAAATTAAGTCTGTCACTGTTTCCATTTTTTCCTCATCTATTTACCATGAAATGATGGGACCAGATGCCATGATCTTCTTTTTTTGAATGTTGAGTCTTAAGCCAGCTTTTCTACTCTCCTCTTTCACCTTCATTAAGAGGCTCTTTAGTTCCTCTTGGCTTTCTGCCATTAGTACAGTAGTCAACTTCATTATCACATCCCATTTAGGCACTGACCTATGTACATGGAGATGAATAGATTTTGTGCAAGAAATAAACTTGAAATATTTATAATCTCAGATACTTGAAACATTCAGGTTTCATCTGTTTTTTTCCTTCAGAGCCAGAATAAAGTTCCTAAACAGTGCCATCTTGAAAAATTAGCTGAGATTATAAATAAACAGTATCCCAGAAAATGTTGATGTCAAATATGTAGAAGCACGTATACTCTGTGATCCTGCCTTAATTTGTAGGAGGATAGCTCACCAAGTATGTATGAGGTGAATAAGACAAAGCTGAAATGAAAAATGTCAGATTGACATTATGATTTATAACATTTAAGTGTCCTTATTTTCCTTGATTTACCAGAGCTGTCATGTTTAGCTTGATACACATTTGTATGGAAACACTGGAGTACCACAGACCTTTTAATTAAATGATTAATCAGATGATGAATGTTGCCATCAGCTAATTCATTTAAGGCTGATTTCACAAATAAGCCAAAGGTCAAAGGTGACCTTTCAGATTTCTTTGAAGTATACACATACCATATACACAATTTTATTATTGTTTATAAGGTGGTAATAGATGTCAAGATTAGTGAAATATTTTAATTTACAGTAAACATTTTTCTTTAATGTTTTTTAATAATTGAAATAATATATTTTCTCAAATAATTAGTTTGAGTCCTGCCTTGTGCTTGAGCATAACCAACATAATTGTTCATTGTATTTAAACCTAAACTAAAAGCTTTGATGAACAATGCACTGCCTGATTTGTGTTTGTGGTGGAAACAAGTGTATGCTATTAATATCATTGTAATCTTTGATTAAAACATAATGTGGTAAATAGGGGAGAAACCTAATTTACCCAATTGCTTTGTTTCAAAATGACTATAATCAATAATATTTTGCAATGTAGTATGTAAAAGTCAATATTCTATACTTTTATGAAAGCCTACTAATGCTGTGTAAACTGTCTCCATTTAGAAACTCATCTCTTATGATGGGATTTCTCTTATCTAATATTTCATCAGATTCTTGATGGATGAATCATGATTCCTATGCTTAGTTGTTCAGTTGTGTCAGATTCTTTGTGACCCCGTGGACTGTAAACCACCAGGCTCCTCTGTCCATGGGATTTTTCAGGCAAGAATACTGGAGTGGGTGGCCATTTCCTTCTCCATGGGATCTTCATGATCCAGGGATTGAACCTGTGTCTCTTGTATTGCAGGTGGATTCTTTACCCGCTGAGCCATGTTTCCTAATGACTCTTAATCTTATAAAATTGTAAGCAGGAAAGCACCTTCTAATTACATACAAGATTATAAGGGACATAGAATTAGGATTACATTTTCATTACAATTCAATAGCATTCAGTCATTTAATAGGTATTTGTATGTGCTGGTTGCTCAGCTGGGCACTATGGGGAATGCAAAGTTGAATACCACGTGAATGGCTCTGGTCCCAAGGAATGTAAAATCCAGGCAGGTGACTGATTTGTTAACCCCTGGGAAAAAGGAGCGTCTTTGGTCTTTGAGAACTTGTTTTTGTAACACGTATATATCCATCATAGGAAAAACACTTTGTTTGAAATGAGAGAGACTTATCCTCTCAATAAATACTATCCTTTGTTTTTGACAGCATACTATGGAATCACCTCATGCACATGGAGATAAGAGCCACAATATTCTAGTTGTTGAGACACAGGAACATAAAAAGACTTGCACCTGAGTTCTGGCACCAGTGGTTAATAATTTGTAAGCATCACAACCCTGCAAAATATACATGACTGCAGATCCAATTGTAGTCTGCAGAGAACTGATCGTGATGATAGTTTTGTTTGTTAGAGAAATACAGGAAGAGTGTGATAGAACTGCTCCAAGGCACACCATCGAACAGCTTCAGATCATATTTGTACATTTGGTTTATTCCTTCATAAATGCTTGAAAGTGAAAGTGAAGTCGCTCAGTCATGTCTGACTCTTTGCAACCCTGTGTACTGTAGCCCACCAGACTCCTCCGTCCATAGGATTCTCCAGGCAAGAATACTGGAGTGGGTTGCCATTTCCACATGGATTAAAATTCTGCCGAATGCTGTGTGAGAGCAATGTTCATACTTCTATGAATTAATTTTCATTGTGCCTGTGGTTAACATCTACTGCTACCAGTCCTTCACATGCAAAATTCACAATATTCTTGATAGTGGCAACCCACCCCAGTTTTCTTGCTTGGAAAATTCCATGGACAGTGGAGCCTGGCAGGCCACAGTCCATGGGGTTGCAAAAAGTTGGACACGACTGAGCCCACACACATGCATTAACCAGATACTATTATATGTCAGATTATTTTAAATTTAGGTTTTTTTTTTAACTTGTATTACCATCTGAGCCATATTTTCACCTTGTAATTTAATCAAAAGCCTGGAAAATAACATTAATAATTTTAAGTGGCAGGAATAAAATGAGTAAGATGTGTTTATTGATTATGGCATACAGTAATCTTATTCCATACTTCAGTGATAATCAACTTGCATGTTCCTAAAAAGTAAGAATAATTTGATTTTTTGTCCCGTCAGATAAAGGCTTTTAGTTTTCTAATTTTCGGGAAGTGTTTGGTGATTTTTACTTTGTCAAGGTACAATATAAAAAGAGATCCTAGGTTCTCAAAACATTCAAAATACAAATCTAGAACAAAATTTGTTTATTTGAATTCAGAGGAATAAAAACAAATGAGATGCCAATTGTGTTTTGCATGCAAATACACAATTATGAGAACTAGAGTTAGGTGATTCATCAATCTAATTGTTCTTCTCTGAGGGGAAAATTAGTAATTTATCAACTCAAATATGAGATAATTCTTTTATTTAAAAAAATTTATTAAAACTTTACCAAACATTTGTATATGTAAGTTGCAATTTAAATATTCTTCTTTACCTGGTAGTTCTAGTATCACTTAAGAGATGTTTTAAAAATTCCAAAAGTATTATTTAATTCCTATTAAGGTTGTAGTGTACATTAATACAAAGAACACTGAGACACTGTTTGGATAAATAAATAATTGAATAAATACAAACATAAAAAGGGATATATATATTTTATCTTCCTGATTAAAGATGGAAACTATTTTATTTCTCTTTTGTGTTCTTCACACCTACACAATATGGTGAATGTATTTGGATCTCAGTTCATAAGAATGAATTCAGTTGCAGCTTTGGGGACTGAGAATAATGTGAATTTATAATTTAAGAAAATCACATAGAATTTTAACTGTTTGTGCTCACAAGGGCATGATGTAAGTCCGAGAAGCCCTATTAGCATATCCTCTCCAATTCACATGTATATGCATTTTATAAAAAAGCAGAAAATTGCCCTTTCATCATACACTGTATTATTTCATGCCATATGTGTTTCCTGAATGAGCACACACAGATTTGCCTTAAGGCCTCAGTTATTATGCAGTGGGTTATATATTATTTACTATCTGTAGCAAAATTGGGAAAAGCATGTACTTCCTGTGTGTGTCACTGAGTTTAGGGCTTAATATAATCATCACACAAAACATATAATGTTACTAAAAAGACTTCATCTTTAATTTCTAACATTGCAATATATGTAAAATAAGCACTTTAAAAAATAATCTCCATTAAATATTAATAACTGCTTATAATAACAATCCTTATTCTATAGTATTCTTCCTGAAAAAGGAAACTAATATTGGTGTTTGAATCAAGGGCAGATCACAAGTCTTCTGACTAAAACTGCTTTCTATGATAGCTAACTGGTCTCTGTATTTGTACTGCTGCTGCTGCTGCTAAGTTGCTTCAGTCGTGCCCGACTCTGTGCGACCCCAGAGACAGCAGCCCACCAGACTCCCCTGTCCCTGGGATTCTCCAGGCAAGAACACTGGAGTGGGTTGCTATTTCCTTCTCCAATGCATTGAAGTGAAAAGTGAAAGTGAAGTCGCTCAGTCATGTCCGACTCTTAGCGATTCCATGGACTGCAACCCACCAGGCTCCCCCGTCCATGGGATTTTCCAGGCAAGAGTACTGGAGTGGGTTGCCATTGCCTTCTCCGGTCTTCGTACTGAGCACCTGGCTTATCCACACTATTGGATTTGGTCACATTTAGGAGAAGCATGGCTGAGTGCAGAGTGCATACACTTTTAAGTCAGGGAACATGGAGTTGCTCCTGTCTCTCTGGATGATGTCATTTCATCCCTCTGAGCATGGATTTTCTCATCTGTGAAATAAACGTGTTGGACTAAATGAGTTCAGAATATTTTGAGTCTGTTTAATGGCTTGACTTTTAGGCCAGTTTGTTCAATTATGCATTTCCAGACCTCTGGCAACTCATTTAACCTTTCTGAACCAAACCTACTTGTCTGTAACTGCACAAAGTGAGAGTATAAATGAGATGAGATATTGCGGACAAGAAATAGACAACCAACTGTAATGCATTGTAGTTAAAACGTTTTGTGAAGAAGGAGCCTACATTTTCCCTGAGTTGTGTTAGATTAGTGATTGTAGAAGGTCTCTTCTATATTTGTTTATATTTTGATGATGTTTAACAAGTGAATTTCAAACACAAAAAAAGAAAGAAAGTGAAGTCGCTGAGTGGTGTCTGACTCTTTGCAACCCCATGGACTGAAGCCTACCAGGCTCCTCCATCCATGGGATTTTCCAGGCAAGAGTACTGGAGTGGATTGCTATTTCCTTCTCCAGGGGATCTTCCCAACCCAGGGACTGAACCTGGATCTCTTCCGTATTGTAGGCAGATGCTTTACCGTTTGAGCCACCAAGGAAGTCTGAATAATCTATTTATATAAATAAAATAAAGTCATACTGCTATTATTTTGCATTCGATTTCCCCAGTGCAGTTCCAATGATTATTACATGTTAAATTTGGAACCCTTATGGCAGAAAGTGAAGAAGAACTAAAGAGCTTCTTTATGGAAATGGAAGAGGAGAGTGAAAAAGTTGGCTTAAAGCTCAACATTCAGAAAATGAATATCATGGGATTCGGTCCCATCACTTCATGGCAGATAGATGGAGAAACAGTGGAAGCAGTGTCAGACTTTATTTTTGGAGGCTCCAAAATCACTGCAGATGGTGATTGCAGCCATGAAATAAAAAGATGCTTATCCTTGGAAGAAAAGTTATGACCAACCTAGACAGCATATTAAAAAACAGAGACATTACCTTGGCAACAAAGGTCCATCTAGTCAAGGCTATGGTTTTTCCAGTAATCATATATGGATGTGAGAGTTGGACTATAAAGAAAACTGAGTGTTGAAGAATTGATGCTTTTGAATTGTGGTGTTGGAGAAGACTCTTGAGAGTCCCTTGGACTGCAAGGAGATCCAACCAGTCCATCCTAAAGGAAATCAGTCCTGAATGTTCATTGGAAAGACTGATGTTGAAGCTGAAACTCCAGTACTTGTTCACCTGATGTAAAGAACTGACTGATTTGAAAGGACCTTGATGCTGGGAAAGATTGAGGGCAGGAGGAGAAGGGGACGACAGAGGGTGAGATGGTTGGATAGCATCACTGACTCAATGGACATGAGTTTGAGTAAACTCCGAGAGTTGGTGATGGATGAGAGGCCTGGTGTGCTGCAGTCCACACAGTTACAGAGTCGGACATGACTGAGTGCCTGAACTGAACTGAAAATTGGAAAGAAATAATTTTGGGAAACGCTAGAGAAAACAAAGTTAGCAATCTTTCTTTTAAACTGAGGAGACTCTAGAGCCCTAATATATTGTGTTAGTGGCATAGTTGCTGTCTTTCCTTGTGGTTTTTTGATGTAAAACCCATGGAGAGTAGTACTGGGTATTCTGTGGAACACAGATTTGAGGTGCCCCAGGCTAACTGAAACTTTTGCCACTCACTCAGTGCCTCATCTTTTTACGACTTGCTTTTTTGCTTCTGGATTAGAGGTGTTTAGAGAGATTATGAGGACTCAGCATCCCATATCCAAATCCTCTTTTATACTCATTTTCTAGAAGATCCTTTGTTGTTGTTCAGTGACTAAGTTGTATCTGACTCTTTTGAGACCACGTCTTTCAGGCTCCTCTGTCCATGGAATTTCCTAGGCAAGTATACCAGAGTGGGTTGCCATTTCCTACTCCAGGGGATCTTCCCGACTGAGGTATTGAACAGGCATCTTCTGCATTGGCAGACAGATTCTTTACCAGTTGCTCCACCTGGGAAGCCCATTTTCCCTGGGGCAAGGCTAAGAAAAGGACTCTGTTCTTATGAAGCTTTGGTACCCAGTTCCGATAGAGCTTCCAGATGGGGGCAAGTCTAAGTAGTTTGCAATTGTGAAAATTGGCTTAGGCATCTTCTTGGCCCTTTTCCATTTTACTCAAAGGCAAGGAAGTCCATCAAAAGGAAAGGGACCAGAGAGGGCTTCCTCAAGCTAACTTTCCATGCCAACAATTTCTAGAATGAGAGCATTTCCAGAGGAGGAACAACCTCAAGCTCATCTGACTTTAACAACTTCATGATAAGCACTAAGGCTTAGTTTCATCTTTAAGGCCTTGTATTTAAACTTATTTTAGTTATTTCCAATGTAAAACAGACTCATTTTATAAACATTCAATCAAATCAAGATTTATTTTTTGCTAGAGCTTACCAGGAGCTCAAATTTCCCTTTCCCCCAAGTTCAGCTGAAATGGGAAGGTAGGTCTGTAGAGGGGGAAGGGATGATAGATGTGGGTAGGAATATCTTTGCTCTTGAGGGGGTGTGGGTCTCATTTCACACAGCCACTGATATCCTGGTGACTCTCCAACGTGGCCTAAATTGGCTGGACTGGTCACTGCCTCATCTCAGGGGTCTGGGACAGGCATGCTGCCCTGTCATTGTCTTCACATCTTTGCTAGCCGACCCCTTGCCAACACTTCTTTTCAAGGCCTTATCTGGACCCATGGGAAACCTAGGAGCCTTCCCACATCAGCCTTAACTCTTAGGAGTCAGGGCACGTGCGGGCGATGGAAACTGAACTTTCCAATGCAGTATGTCAGTCCCCAGGTCCGAGAGGTTGTGGGCTCATACTCTGTTGGCACCAGGAAAGCTCAGCAGGCCCTGCTTCTCAGGCTGCATCCTGTCAGGGAATAAGACGCCAGTCTCTCTGCTGACAGACATCTGCAACCTCATGAGGTACCACCTGCCTCCACAGAGGAGGGTTCATGAGAAAAGACTAACCCTAGTGTTCTACTTCATATCTGTTCCCCTGAAAATCCCTTCTTCTTCTTTCTTTTTGTATTTTATTGATGGAAGAATAATGAAAGAGTCTGGTACTTGAACTTTCATGATTTAGTTTGATTGTCTCAACAATGAGTCCCGGTACCTACTTGGATGTGGGATAGAAAAGGGACCAGCTATTATTTTGGATCACAGTGCCTTCAGCTGGTGCTACATTTTCAGCCACTCTATGTTGGAGATGTTCTTTCAACAGAAGGATTGGAGAAAAATTGATTCAAATCATTCTTGAGGTCATATTGGAAATCTATATTAAAAACATTGATATTATGCATATTTTTCAAATCAGCAGTTTCACTTCAGAGAACTTAAATGATCATAAAAATTGTATAAGGATGATCACTTCAGCATTGATTATCATATGAAGTTTTTAAAATATGCTAGAAGTTTGACAGTAGGGACTTAGTTTAAGGCATTCTGGTTGATCCTTAGAGCGGTTACGCTGAACAGTCGTCAAAATGTTGGTGTGGAAGAATAACTGATGGAGAGGAAGGATACTCTTGCTGCAGTAAGTGAAAAGAGCAGATTATAAAACAATATGGACAGTTTGTATAGTATAATCCACCTTTATTAAAAAAACAACTGTGTGTGTGATGCATGTGTACAAAGACATGAAGTGAATGTGCCAGACTCTCAATTGTTCTCAATGCAGCACTCTGCATTTCCAACTGGGCAGTTCTTTGCTTTGGGGACTCTCTCATTCACTGTGGGATGTTTCTCAGCCTTGGGCCTTCTTGTTAAATGCCAGTGGTGCTCCCCAGGCATCGTACCAATCAGAAAAACCCCTTGAGGAAACACTGCGACTGAGTGATTATTTCCAGGTCACAGATTACAGTCATTTTATTGTCTTCCTTTGTTTACTTACACTTTCTTCAATTTCCTTTAATAAGTATGTATTGCATTCATAACAAAAGAATAATAAATGGGATTTGTAATATCATACACTATTCAACATTTATTTGACTAAGCATTCTTCTGCTTTAACTGTAATTAGAACTTAAAGAGACTAATTTCCTTCTTAGTGCCCTAGTTCCCGCTTATATTTGTTCAACTGATTGAAAAACAAAAGTCATCTTAGCTTTATAGGTACTGAAGAATACAAGTATAGTATTTACTGTTCAGCCACTCACCTATCTATTCATCCATTTCTTTGATCCATATTTGTTAAAATCATGCCATGTGTAAAATACTGTGCCAGGCATCATCAGAAATATGGGGATATAGGAGACCAATTTCTTCTGCTTTAGGCATTGACATCTAGCTGTTAATCACGGTGAGAGTATGTAGGAGTCTGTCTACTCATAGTGTTGCCTGTGTTTGAAGATTGCATCTCCAGCTGCTTCTCTTTCCTTCAGATTTGAAGTAAGGCTGTCTCTGAGTGAGATGTCATACCACTCATAGTCTCGTATTATTTCTCAAAAAATTCTGGTTATGGTACACTTTTTCCATTTACTCCTCTTGATCACAGTTATCAAACAAAATTAAAAAACTATTTCAGCAAGTCTATTTTGCTATCTAATAATAAAGTCTATTTTGCTATCTAATAATATTTGTTTCCAAATATTTGGAATATTGGTAATCCAAATTTCAAGATAAATTTTAACAAAGGTTTTTGAAGAGTAATGGAGTGTTCTTCCCAATTGAATTAAATTATTTATTCTCTCTTTTTTGGCAAGTATATCTACTCATTTAGGGCCTTACTCACAATTTGACTTTGCCAAATCTTTTTACAAAATGTGATTATAAATATTTTGGGTTCTGAGAAAGAGGTCATCTTCTTATACTCACGTATCCTCAAAACTTTGCCTTTCTCATTTCAGTATATGGACACATGCTTAGTTACTTAATTATGTCTGACTCTTTGTGATCCCGTGAACTGTAGCCCACTGGGCTCCTTTGTCGATTCTCCTGGCAAGAATACTTGAGTGGGTTGCCATTCCCTTCTCCAGGGGATCTTCCCAACCCAGGGATTGAACCCAGGTCTCCTGCATTGCAAGTGAATTCTTTACCATCTGAGCCACCAGTGAAGTACCAGCATGCCCACAGCATGACCAAATCCCCAGAATTACTAATAACCTCTCAATGTTTTTGTTAACCTCTCTTATAATACACAGGAAGTTGCAAAAGTGTCACTTTTTGATAGACTTTTTACTATAGTCAGTTTATTTCTATTGGAAGAAGATAGCTCCATCTTCAGTGTTCAGTTTATTTTATAAAGAAACAAAAGCTTTGTCCCTGGACTAGGAGGACCTTACATTCTTTAGCCTCTCTATAATCTGAATATCATCTCATTAATAGGTACTGCCTTTGGTTAATAGCAACTAACAAATCTGATCATCCCAAATTGCTAGGGTCAAATTTCAATATAAATTACATTTTTGGACCTAAAAGTTTATTGAAATATAACAAGAATTGAACCAATATTGTATATTTTTGAAAGTAGAATTTAGTTACATTTGCAAATAAAAATTAGTTTTTCACACTTAAAAATATAGGCAACTATGATTAAAACAAAAAGGCTTTAAGAGGGGAAAAAATTCCCAAAGTGCCTCTTTTTAGATATTGTTTTCATTCTTTATAGAAAGAATGAAATTTCTTCCCTCCACATATTTCTTGTTCTTATTTGAAACTAATTGATGCCTTTATAAAAAGAAACTGTAAAGACTTACTGGAGGGAAGTGCTTATGTTATCATTGATGGTTTTATATGAATGTGCAGTGTGTGTGTGCAAAATGCAATTTATGGTTGCATTTTCTTTAGAACTCTATTTACTCTTTTCAGAATTCAAAATTTTTATAAATGCATCTCCATAAATTTCTGTCATTGGCATACATGAAATGACTTTGACAGTACTTCCTTTAGTATTCTGGAAATTTGAACATTAACCATGTCCACTACCCATAGAATCAAACCCCAAGACCTAATCCTGTTATTCAAGATCCTTCCTTCCTATTCAACCATATGTTCCACAGTTACTCAAGAAAATTGCAGTTGAGACAGACAAGTGTCTTCAAAAGACCTTCCAGTTACTTAAAACAGTATGTAAGTTCGTTCATTCTACCATAACTTTGAGAAGGCTTTATGACTCCTATATGAATTTTATCCAGGCTGAAAAGCCCAGCTCAAGCCTTCAGAACTCCAAAAACTTTCCCTTACTGCTGAAATGCATAATAATTTCACCTCACTTAGATCTCTTAGCATTTGCAGATATGTCCTATGGTACATATTTGGGGCTTCCCTGTGGCTCAGCGGTAAAAAATCCATCTGGAGTGCAGGGGATGCAGGAGCCACAGATTCTATCCCTGGGTCGGGAAGATCCCCTGGAGAAGGAAATAGCAACCTGCTCCAGAATTCGTGCCTGGAGAGTCCCATGAATAGACTGGCCTGATGGACTACAGTCCATGGGGTCGCCAAGAGTTGGATATTACTGAGTAACCAAGCACACACCCATACACATATGTATTTTGTTGCTAAGGATAAAACCATCTTTTCCTTTCACATCCTCCGTCCAGTCCTTTAGCTAATTAGTTTACCTGTATTTTAAAATATATGTCTGATCTTACCACGTCTCCCTTCTCCACTGCCAGAACCCTAGGCCAGGCCTTCATCATTTCTCACCTGCATTCCTTCCCCTGCCTCTTAAATGATCTCCCTGTTTCCACTCATGCAACCTAGATAGTCTGTTCTCCACTAGTAGGAGAAATTCTTCTGAAGCAGGTCAAATCATCCCTCTCTTGTTTTCCATCATCCAGTGCCTCCTATCACACAGAGAATGAATCCAGGCCCTTTCTCAAGGGTTGGGGTTAAGGCCTCACGTCATCTGCTTTTCATTGTTTCATTTCCTGCCCCCAGTTTCCCCTGGTGCACTGTCCTCCAGCTGCACTGGACTCTTTGCTGTCCTTCAGACCTGCCGAGCACATTTCCAGTAGTCAAGAAATACATATAAGATGAGTTTTATGCATTTAAATGTGGACTGTTTCCTTCTTTTGAAGGCAAGTGCAAATGGTATAGTCTTTAAAAAAACAAAACCTGACTACTCAGAATTTCCGATATTAAAAAAAAAAAAAAACAAACACAAGAATGTATAAAATGGCAAAGATAGTCTCTCCTTCAGATTTCCCTGTGATCTTGATGCCTGTTAGTAATTTGGTATATTATGAAATATGAGCCTGTTCTAATGAGATTACATTTATCCTTCATTCCTTTCACATAAGTTCTTGCTTTTGCACACGTTTATCACAACTCTGGTTGATGGTACATGGATACAAGAAATTAACTTTCTCCTTAAGAACAAAGCAACCATGTCATTCATAAGATAAATATTGGCGATTTTCAAAACTTCTCATCACTATACATAATTCATATGGCAATAAACATTTTCTTAGTAAACCACATAAGTTAGAATGACTGTTGGACAGATGGGCCGAACTGCAGGCATCCAATATTAAGCAGTTGGTGAGCAGAAGATGCCAGAAAGAAGATTGAGACTAGCAAGGCAGAAAGCTTCCGATTGCTCTTGAAAAGGGATGAGCCCTTGCTCCTGACTTGCTGCTGTGTGTCTTCCTTTGAAAGTAATGCCTTCCAAAACAACTTACTGTGTTTTATATCCAAACACAAACTTAAGACTTTCACATGGTAATTGATATATAAATAATAAAATGAAATGTTTAAGCAGATTGAAAAAGGAACTCCCCCCGCTGCTTCTGCGTTTTGTGCAAGGATGACAGCTCTGAAATGTGTTTCCTCTGCAAGGAATGTGACAGTGTTCAGTTGCAAGAAGATGAGAGGGAGGGAAAGGCTGCCCGCTGAGGAACAGTGTGTCGTTTCTCACCACCTGGACTCATCAGCCATGTGCAACTCTGAGTGGTACTGGCTGAGACAACAGGCTTCTTCACTTATTTCTTCTGGAATACTTCAGCAATACAGATGTCATTAGGAGCAGAGAAAAACATTAAGAGCTAGATAATTTTTGTGATATGCAGTAGTCATCTCTGAATTTTGATCAAGTGAAACTTGATAACTTATTCATAGGTTGTACTGGTTTATCTAGAATATTCTAACTGCAAGGTGTATCTTTGAGTGTGATAGATTTTCTTTACAGTAAACAATTCATTAAAAACAAGGGATAAATTCTGCCTAATGTAATGTCTGATCTGGTTGAAACCATTTTAGTTTAACATATCCTCCTTTGTAGAAGGGAATTAATTGATACCCTACCTATAGGAAAACTATGTGTTAAGGGCCACTAGCTTCACAATCAAGGCAAATTTAGCATATATTTTCTTTCTTGATCCAAAATATATTTCTCAGATTGAGATGCCTGGGTCAGTGGTGTGAGCAGGATAACTTGAGGGCCACAGTCCTTTTCACTTTCTGTGTTAGGACCCCTTTTAATTGATAGAGTAAAATTTGAGGGGCCCGAGAGCAGATGGTTGTATCCCTCTCCACACTTGACTCCCAAAGCCAACCACAGTGATGGTGATCATCTGTACTTTTTTATGCCTACACAAAAAAAAGTCTTGGATATTTGCTTGGAATTCATGCTCTCTACTGAATTAAAATTTTTGGGAAAATTGGTTATATGAATCAGGGTGCCAAATTTTGTTTTGTTTATTGTTTGTAACATTTTGTGGAATTATTTCAGTCTAAAATGTTCACTTAGTGGTTGCCTACCCAAACTTTGAACTCAAATCAGCCACATAGAAAGAGATGGATTTTACTTCCCCCAAGGTTAATTCTTTTAAAATTTATTTCTTAAATTTGGTAAAATAGACTTTTAAAAGTGTTTATCTGTGTAATATTTTTGTGAATTTTCTTCTTTTTTTACTTTGGTTATATGTCTAATATTATTTTTCAGATTGATTCACAACTTGCTTTTAATGGCAGTACCTATGAGCGTCTCTCTCAATTCTAAATATTTCTTTCTTAATTTGTTTTTTGTACGTTCTTGTTAGGATTATTGATAGACGATTTATTAGTGTTTTTAGAGTTCATTTTGCTACTTTAGGAATCTGTTTTAAAATATTTGAAGTGTAGTTCTCAGTTAATATAACATTGGAGTTTTTCCTGTTGGAGATACATTGTTTCTCTAAATCTCACTGGGAGAAAAGTTGGGTGGTGTGTTATAATGTACTTGGCTGATATTAACTTTTCTAAGGTGCATTGTTTCTGAGAACACCATTGTTGGGTTTCATTCAGGCACATTTCACACTATTTGATAGAGTCAGTTCTTTTCAGAACCAATTATGTCTGGATATTAAAACTTGTCATCTTTTATCTGCTCATTTCAGATCCTTTAGGTGATCTATGTTAGACACAGTTTGCATTCTTCGTTTTCATTCTTTTTTTTTTAATATAAATTTATTTTAATTGGAGGCTAATTACTTTACAATATTGTATTGGTTTTGCCATATGTCAACATGGATCTACCACAGGTGTACACGTGTTCTTTTTAAACACTGTATTTTCAGTGAAGGTTGAAGGGGATTCCTTAGAGAGCAACCAGTAATGACTCTAATAGCAAAACTGTTTAAAGAGCAACCTCATAGACAAATAGAGACCATAAATAGCTCCCACAAATTATATGAGGTCCTATTTACATTCCTACCTCTTTTCACATCTGATATTCAATTAATATTTAATGAATTTATGTCCAGTGCTATATGCACTGATAACTTTTAGGATACAAGAATGAATAAAAATGTTCTTTGATCTTAGGAAAGTAAAGAATATCCAACCCAACTCTGTGTAACAGCTATTTCAACAAATTTCAGTAAAGCTAAAGGAATAGTTTTCCCAGATCTATTTTAGACTCTAGGCGCTTAGTTCAATATCTTTTTCTCCTTATCAAGCTGGAATCATTCCAAGCCTCTTAACTTCTGGGCAACCATGAAAATGAGATAGAGAGGATACTACATCTGCCACAAATTTATCTTGATATACTATTCACTCTTGATTGGTACTGAAGGTCACAAATAAAGTGTAGCTGTTTTGTGTGGATTTTTTTTCCCTTTCTTTTTTTTCTTTCTTGGTTGATAAGAGGAAAAATAAAATAGCAATATGAGCCCAGAGCCAATATCTAAAACTAATTAAAAAATTTTTGTCTTATGTTGGAGTTAATTAACAATGTTGTGTTAGTTTCAAGTACACAGCAAAGTGATTCATTTATGCATATACATGTACATATGTCTATTTCAAATTCTTTTCCCATTTAAGTTATTACAGAGTACTGAAGAGTTCCCTGTGCTTGTTGGTTATTTGTTTTAATATAGTAGTGTGTACATGTCAATCTCAAACTCCTGGTCTGTCTCTCCCCTCATGCTTCCCCACCCCCTGGTAACTGTAAATTCATTCTCCAAGTCTGAGAGTCTGTTTCTGTTTTGTAAGTAAGTTCATTGTTGTCATCTTTAAGACTCTATATAAGCAACATCACATAAGCAATATCATATGATATTGGTCTTTCTCGGTCTTATTTCACTTAATATGACAATCTCCAGATCCACCTATGTTGCTGAAATGGCATTATTTTATTGTTTTTAATGGCTAAGTAATATTCCATTGTATACATGTGCCATATCTTCTTTATGCATTCATCATCTGTGAGTGGACATTTAGACTGATTCCATATCTTAGTTATTGTAAGCATTTCTGTAGTGAACATTGGGATGTATGTATCCTTTTAAAGCATGTTTTTCTCTGGATATATGCCCAGGAGTAGGATTGCTGGATCATATAGCACTTCTGTGTTTAGTTTCTTAAGGAACTTCCATATTGTTGTCCACAGTGTTTGTACCAATTTACATTCCCACCAGTAGTGTAGGAGGGTTTCCTTTTCTCCACACCCTTTCCAACATTATTGTTTGTAGCCTTTTTGATGATCTCCATTCTGACTGGTATGAGGTGATACCTCTCTGTAGTTTCTATTTGCATTTCTGTAATGATTAGTGAAGTTGAGTATATTTTCACGTGCTTACTAGCCATCTGAGTATCTTCTATGGAGAAATATCTACTTAGGTTTTCTGTCCATTTTTGATTGGGGTCTTTTTTCTTTTTGATATTGTACTGCATGAGCTGTTTGTAAATTTTGGAGACTAATCCCTTGTTCTCATTGTTTGCAAATATTTTTATCCCATTCTGCCAGTTTTTTAGTTTTATGGTTTCCTTGGCTATGCAAATCTTTTGTTTTCGATTAGGTCCCATAAGGACCTCATCTGCATAAGGGTGCAGATGACACCACCCTTATGGCAGAAAGTGAAGAGGAACTAAAAAGCCTCTTGATGAAAGTGAAAGTGGAGAGTGAAAAAGTTGGCTTAAAGCTCAACATTCAGAAAACGAAGATCATGGCATCTGGTCCCATCACTTCATGGGAAATAGATGGGGAAACAGTGTCAGACTTTATTTTTTGGGGCTCCAAAATCACTGCAGATGGTGACTGCAGCCATGAAATTAAAAGACGCTTACTCCTTGGAAGGAAAGTTATGACCAAACTAGATAGCGTATTGAAAAGCAGAGATATTACTTTGCCAACAAAGGTCTTTCTAGTCAAGGCTATGGTTTTTCCAGTGGTCATGTATGGATGTGAGAATTGGACTGTGAAGAAAGCTGAGCACCGAAGAATTGATGCTTTTGAACTATGGTGTTGGAGAAGACTCTTGAGAGTCCCTTGGACTGCAAGGAGATCCAACCAGTCCATTCTGAAGGAGATCAGCCCTGGAATTTCTTTGGAGGGAATGATGCTGAAGCTGAAACTCCAATACTTTGGCTACCTCATTCGAAGAGTTGACTCATTGGAAAAGACTCTGATGCTGGGAGGGATTGGGAGCAGGAAGAGAAGGGGACAACAGAGGATGAAATGGCTGGATGGCATCACTGACTCGATGGACATGAGTCTGAGTGAACTCCGGGAGTTGGTGATGGACAGGGAGGCCTGGCATGCTGCGATTCATGGGGTCACAAAGAGTTGGACAACACTGAGCAACTGAACTGAACTGAACTGACGTCCCATCTGTTTGTTTTTATTCCCATTATACTAGGAGATGGATCAAGAAAGATGTTTCTGTGATTGATGTCAAAGAGTGTTCTGCCTGTGTTTTTCTCTAAGAGTTTTATAGTATCCAGTCTTATATTTAGGTCTTTACTCCATTCTGGGGCTTCCCATGTGGTTGCTGCTGCTGCTGCTGCTGCTGCTGCTAAGTCGCGTCAGTCGTGTCCGACTCTGCGTGACCCCATAGATGGCAGCCCACAAGGCTCTCCCATCCCTGGGATTCTCCAGGCAAGAACACATGTGGCACTGGTGGTAAAGTACCCGCCTGCCAATGCAGGAGACATAAGAGACATGGGTTCAATCCCTGAGTTGGGAAAATCCCATGGAGGAGGGCATGGCAACCCACTCCAGGCAGTAGTCTTGCCTGGAAAATCTCATGGACAGAGGAGGCTGGCAGACTGTAGTCCATAGGGTCACAAAGAGTTGAACATGACTGAAGTGACTTTGCACACAGCCGTTACAATCCATTTTGAGTTTATTTTTGTGTATAGTGTTAAAAAATTTTCTAATTTCATTTTTTCTACACGTAGCTGCTCAGTTTTCCCAGTATCATTTATTAAAGAAACCAAATAAAATAATTATTGAATAAATAGGAAGCTTGCCTTTAAGGATCCCATGTAAAGTGTTCCCACATTTTCCTGCTGTTAACAAGAATAATCTACTATATGTAGTATCGATTGAATTCTAGAAATGGCCACTGTAGTTAAGGGTATATGATGTAGCCTTCTCGAATTCTCCATGAAAAGTGGAATTAAACTAAATTCA
The DNA here is from genome assembly GCF_029378745.1 of Bos indicus. Taxonomy (NCBI): domain Eukaryota; kingdom Metazoa; phylum Chordata; class Mammalia; order Artiodactyla; family Bovidae; genus Bos; species Bos indicus. The sequence continues at coordinate 35,645,404 of NC_091765.1, forward strand.
TTAGCTATGTATCCATGAACAAGTTGCTTCATTATTCAGTCACATGATCTGTATAAAGTAAGAATACTAAAATTCATATCTCAGAAGTGTGGTAACCACCTGAGACAAGAGTGGGCCCAGAGCCTGGCACAAGAGAGTTTCATAGTTATATAGTTCTCTCCCATCCTGCTTTAGTGTTCCAGAGGACACGTGTAGTAGTGTGTCTGCAGCACAGATCATTTTGTTCTATGTTTAGTTGTGAGCTTTCCTGACACACAGTGAACTCTTTGGGGTAAAGACCATCATGGGTACCACCTTATAGGTAGTGCTTTATCTTTCTCAAATTGTTCGCATGGTATCAGACACACAGATAGTTATTATTAAGTGCTTGTTTTTATCACAACAGCTTCACAATAAGATGGCTAGAGAAAAGGAATGTATTTTCCATTTCACAAAATCAGTTTTGAAATTTTTAGAAATCAAGTGAACCAACTTTACACAATTATTGAGTGGCTCAGATGGAACAAACTGAAGCTCAGTGATGCCAGGCTAAGTGCTTGCCCCACATTATAGAGATCACTGCATGTCCCAGGAGAGTCTCGCATCTTGAGTCACATGATTCTCATTTGTGAATTTGTATGTATCAGAAAAAGTGTCCGCTACTCAAACTTGCTAGCGATTAATAGGTATAGACAGTCAGTAGTGTTCAAATCTTTACCAAATGGAACACTGATATCAGTGCAAGAATAGACAGGGAAAGGTTTATTTCCTATGTGTGTCGTTAAGTCAACCTTCTTCACTCCTTAGTTGAACAGTTTGGCTGTTAGAAAATTCTTTTATTTAGCAACCAGCCTTTTTATAATTTCAATACATTTCCTCATCACTATAATAGAAATCAAGTACCTTATGATTATACAGTGGAAGAGACAAGAAGATTCAAGGGATTAGATTTGATAGAGTGCCTGAAGAACTAGGGACAGAATAACTTTGTACAGGAGGCAGTGAACAAAATCATCCCCAAGAAAAAGAAATGGAAAAAGGCAAAATGCTTGTTTGAGGAGCCCTTGAAAATAGCTGAGAAAAGAAGAGAAGTAAAAGGCAAAGGAGTAAAAGAAAGATATATCCATCTGAATGCAGAGTACCAAAGAATAGTAGGGAGACATAAGAAACACTTCCTAAGTCAACAATGCAAAGGAATAGAGGAAAACAATAGAATGGGAAAGATTAGAGATCTGTTTAAGAAAATTAGAGATACCAAGGGAACATTTCATGCAAAGATGGGCACAATAAAGGACAGAAATTGTATGGACCTTACAGAAGCAGAAGATATTAAAAACTGGCAAGAATACACAGAAGAACTATACAAAAAGCATCTTCATGACCCAGATAATCACGATGATGTGATCACTCACCTAGAGCCAGACATCCTGGAATGAGAAGTCAAGTGGGCCTTAGGAAGCATCACTATGAACAAAGCTAATGGAGTTGATGGGATTCCAGGTGAGCTATTTCAAATCCTAAAAGATGATTCTGTTAAAGTGCTGCATTCAGTACACCAGCAAATTTGGGAAAACTCAGCAGTGGCCACAGGACTGGAAAAGGTCAGTTTTTATTCCAATTTCAAAAATGGCAGTGCCAAAGAACGTTCAAACTACCACACAGTTGCACTCATTTCACATGCTAGCAAGGTAATGCTCAAAATCCTCCAACCTAGGCTTCAGCAATATGTGAACCGAGAGCTTGCAAATATACAAACTGGATTCTGAAAAGGCAGACGAACCAGAGATCAAATTGCCAATAACTGTCAGATCATAGAAAAATCAAGAGAATTCCAGAAAAACATCTATTGCTTCATTGATTACTTTAAAGTCTTTGACTGTGTGGATCACAACAAACTGTGGAAAATTCTTAGAAATGGGAATACCAGACCACCTTACCTGACTCCTAAGAAACCTGTATGCAGGTCAAGAAGCAATAAAGTGAAAGTGAAGTCGCTCAGTTGTGTCCGACTCTTTGTGACCCCATGGACAGTAGCCTGTACCAGGCTCCTCCATCCATAGGATTTTCTAGGCAAGAGTACTGGAGTGGGTTGCCGTTTCCTTCTCCAGGGAATCTTCCCGACCAGAGATCAAACCCAGGTCCTCCACATTGTAGACAGACGCTTTACCATCTGAGCCACCAGGGAAGTCCAAGAAGCAATAGTTAGTACCAGACATGGAACAGTGAACTGGTTCAAATTGGGAAAGGAGTACGTCAAGGATGTATATTGTCATCCTGTTTATTTAACTTACATGCAGTGTACTTCATGTGAATTGCCAGGCTGGATGATGCACAAGCTGGAATCAAGATTGCCGGGAGAACTTTCAACAACTTCATATATGCAGATTATACCACTCTAATGGCAGAAAGCAAAGAGGAGCTAAAGAGTCTCTTAATGAAGGTGAAAGAGGAGAGTGAAAAGACTGGCTTAAAACTCAGCATTCAAAAGACAAAGATCATGGCATCCGGTCCCATCACTTCATGGTAAATAGATGGAGAAACACTGAAAACAGTGACAGACTTTATTTTCTTTGGCTCCAAAATCACTGCAGACAATGACTGCAGCCATAAAAGTAAAAGATGCTTGCTCCTTGGAAGAAAACCTATGACATAAATAGACAGCATATTAAAAGGCGTAGATATCACTTTGCCAACAAAGTTCTGTATAGTCAAAGCTATGGTTTTTCCATCAGTCATGTACGAATGTGAGAGTGGAACCATAAAGAAGACTGAGTGTCAAATAATTGATGCTTTTGAACTGTGGTATTGGAGAAGACTCTTGAGAGTCCTTTGGACTGCAGGGAGAGCAAACCAGTCAGTCCCAAAGGAAATCAACCCTGAATATTCATTGGAAGGATGCTGAAGGTGAAGCCCCAGTAGTTTGGCCACCTGATGTGAAGAGCCAACCCATTGGAAAAGACCCTGATGCTGGGAAAGATTGAAGGCAGGAGGAGAAGGGGTGACAGAGGGTAAGGTGATTGGATGGCATCACTGATTCAATGGACCTGCCTTGGAGCTAGTTCTAGGAAATGGTGAAGGACAGGGAAGCCTGGCATGCTGTCGTCCAAGGGGTCACAGAGTCAGACATGACTGAGTGACTGAATCACAACAGGAATAGAAAAGCAGAACCTTTGGTCCTCTGTTATTGCCTTAGACATTTACCAACACACAAAATAGCTATCAAACTATGAAGCCTACTACACACCTATTAGAATGGCTGAAATCCAAAGCATTCATAGCACCTAATGCTGGTAAATATGTGAAGCAGTAACAACCACCAGTTGTTACTGGTGTGAATCCAATGTGATGCAGCCACTTGGGAAGAAAGTTCGGCTCTTTCTTTCAAAGTTAAATATATGTGTCTCATATGTTCCAGCAATCTTATCCTCAACAATTACCCAGTTGAAAATATATTCTCTGGGGAATCCTCAGCATAGATGTTTCTAGAAGTTTTATAGACAAGTGCCAAAATGTGGGAAAAACTAAAACATCGTTCAATAGGTAAGTGGATAAATAAACTCTGGTACATTCAGACAATGAAAGATTATGTGGTGAGAAAAAGAAATGAGCTAGCAGGCTACAAAACACATGGCAGATCCTTAAATGCATATTTCAAAGTGAAATGGGCCAGTCTGAAAAGCCTACATCCTATGTAGTTCAAACTACATGGCATTCTGGAAAAGACAGTTAAGGAAACACTAAAAAGATTGGTGGTTGTCAGAGGTTGGTGTAAGGACAGAGGGATGAGTGAATAGATAGAGAAGAGAGGATGTTCAGGCCAGTAGAACTATTCTTAATGATACTGTAGTGATGGATCAGTTCAGTTCAGTTCAGTCGCTCAGTCGTGTCCAACTCTTTGCGACCCCATGAATCGCAGCACGCCAGGCCTCCCTCCATCACCAACTTGGTCCATCACCAACTCCTGGAGTTCACTGAGACTCGCATCCATCGAGTCAGTGATGCCATCCAGCCATGTCATCCTCTGTCGTCCCCTTCTCCTCTTGCCCCCAACCCCTCCCAGCATCAGAGTTTTTTCCAATGAGTCAACTCTTTGCATGAGGTGGCCAAAGTACTGGAGTTTCAGCTTTAACATCATTCCTTCCATAGAACACCCAGGGCTGATCTCCTTTAGAATGGACTGGTTGGATCTCCTTGCAGTCCAAGGGACTCTCAAGAGTCTTCTCCAATACCACAGTTCAAAAGCATCAGTTCTTCAGTGCTCAGCTTTCTTCACAGTTCAAATCTCACATCCATACATGACCACTGGAAAAACCATAGCCTTGACTAGATGGACCTTTGTTGGCAAAGTAATGTCTCTGCTTTTGAATATGCTATCTAGGTTGGTCATAACTTTTCTTCCAAGGAGTAAGTGTGTTTTAATTTCCTGGCTGCAGTCACTATCTGCAGTGATTTTGGAGCCCAAGTAATGGATACATGGCATTATATATTTATTAGAATTCACAGAACTGTACAAAACAAAGAGTAAGCCCTAAGGTAAACTCTGGACTTTAGTTATAATAATGTATCACATTATTATCACAAAACAAGAGTAGGGTAGAGAGAGTCTCTGAAAGGTAAAAGAAAGAAACCAGTATATCCACAAAAGAAATCAGTAAAAATAGAAGGCATGGGAAGAAATAACAGTGAAAATATAAAGGTCTCAAAAATATGTTTGGTAACATTTTATGGAATTTATTAAAATTAAACCTGGAGTGTGGTTTGGCAGGCCATGTTTGTCTTTAGATTTATACAAGGATTTATTAATAAAGAGAACACACAATACTAAGATTACATGCAGTGATGTTATGCAAGACAGGGACAAGGGTATAATAGAAAAAGGATTTTGTGACTACACAGGCAATCCTCTCTTGCTTACATTTCTGTACTGTTAAAGGTTATCGTGTACATAGAAATACTGTCATATAAGATAGTAAACTTGACATTTATGCAGCTGTATGTTTGCACATACCAATACATATGGCCTTTCTACCTAGCTGATATTTGAGTCTTTTATTCTTCTTTAGTTTATTCTCTAGAGCATTCTCTACAAAAACTTTCTCACATTTTCACAATGTAGGCCTTTATTTTAATCTGCCTTGTAGATTTCTGACTTACTCTCCCTAACTCTTGTTCTTTTTCCCTCAGCAGTGTCACATAGTCTCATGACTATTGCTTTGCATGTTTCTAGCAGAATCTCTTTCCTTATAAGCACTCTCATGTCTTTGTCCACTGCAAATATTTAGTTAGATATCACAGTCACTTTGATTTCATTAAGTCTATAGTTGCACTTAGTCTTTCCTACAAACAAGGAATGAATCCCTCCATTCATTTATCACCATTGATACCAGTGTTTCCTCTTTGATCCACAGTGTAAACCTTTGGTGTATCCTTCCCACATTTAGTCATAAAATGATTCTAGGATCCTTATCTTTTCCATTATTTCTCCCATCGCTTCCATTTTGGTTTGGATAAGACTCTCATCAACTTAGGTCTTCATCAATACACTAGGCTCTCAGCTTATCAACCTGTGGCTTTTCTTTTCCTCCCAATAAAGTTTTAGCTGCCATATATACATTTGACACATCATATCCCATTCAAACATTCAGACATTTAACTAGCACCTCATTTATTAGAAAAGAATGTTTATGTCATTAGACTGTTATTTTAGTGTTTACGTTTTTTTGTTCCAATGTTATATCTCTCTTCCTTTGCTTATTCATATGCTTAAGACCTGGCTAATCTTTGAACACTCTTCAAATTCAATTTCTAGTTTATGAAGTCTGTAATGCTGGCTCATCTATTGTCACTGGAATGTATCAAGCTTTTTCTACCTCTCTATATATGTATATATTTTATACCTAAATCCTCTTCCTAAATCTCACATACTTAAGACACATACTTTTGCTCAATATCTCAGAAATCCCTGACATAAATTCTTACAAAACTTGCTCTACAAACCTGCTCTTACAAACACTACTGAACTTCTCAGAGATGGCTGCATGCTGTCAATTGTCTTCTCAGTAGAAAATCTTTTTTCACAAATTCATTGTAATTACCTTAGAGGTGCACTGTGATTTTTTTCCTGTTGGTTTACTTAGTAGGTAATACAATTTTTATGTATGATAGGTACTTAATAAATGTTTCAGGTTGGTTTCTACACCTGCATCATCCATTATGGTAGACCCTAAACTCATGCTGCTATTAAGCACTTGAAATGTAGCCAGCCTAAATTGAGATGCAAGTGTAAAATGCACACTTGATGTCAAAGACTTATTATGGAAAAAATTAATAAAACTTCTCGAGTGTTTATGTAAATTACATGTTAAAGCTGTAATATTTTGAATGATATCTTAAATAAAATATAAAACTCATTTGTTTCCTTTTAGATTTTAATGTGGCAATTAGATTTTAAATTACATATGTGACTCACAAAAAAATTCGTTTTGGACAGTACTGCCAAAAATTTGTTTTGGAAGTATTCATACTCATTAATGAGTATTTAATGTGTGTGCAAGCAATATGATTAGATAAAATATTAATATTGCTTGATGCTGCATTATTTTTAAAGTTTTCCTTTATGTGTAGGTGTTTAAGTGCAGGTTAATTACAGGTTTTCATCTTTAGACTAACTTGTAAGGCTACAGGGAAGGACCCAAGTTACCTGAATACTTAACTCAAGAATTGCCTTTTCATGACACTGAGATTTCTGGGAACATGTGGGTTGTATGTTGCATGTTGACAGTTTGATTGCACGTGTCAAGTGCTCATTATTCTTCTAATTGTTCAAATCCCTGGGGTGTTTGAGTTTGTGTCCCAGTTTTTACTGTTTTTAGCCTAAATGATAACATGAAACATTATGAAATCTCTAAATGGCTCAATAAAAATAGGTGCCTTCCATAAGGAGCGATTCAGCGCCGAGTTTGGATCTAGAGCCAGAAAGCCTGTGTCGCCTGCTGGTGCAGTGTTACATACATGCAGTGCTTCTGGTTCTTCATCTGAAAAGTGATAATAATGATAAATTCCACAGTGTTGCTCTGAGGATTCAATGAGATTAAGGATGTAGAATATAAATAGTACATAGTAAAAATGCTGTGGTATTACATCAAAACATGTTAGGTACTGCTCTTGGTATCCTGGTCCTTTAAAAATCTTAAACTTCTTTTCTATCAATAAAGCTAAAGTTAATATTTTGGATAAAGCTTTCAGATAAACAATAGAAAATTACCGAGTATGTCATGGTAAAATACTTGTATGCAGAATATTTAAATGACTCTCCAACTCAATAAAAAAAAATAATGGGCAAAATAAGATATATAACACTCAGCTTCATTGGTCAATAGGGAGATGTAAAATAAAGCCACAGTGAGATATCAGTACATATCCATTGTAATACATGGAATGAAAAAAACATTATTATTAATAGCAAGGTGGTATAAGATGTGGAACAACTAGAATTTTTATATACTTTCAATGAGATTTTAAAATGCTATAGTAACTTTAGAAAAGCAGTTTCCTATAAAATTGAAAACATACCTAATTCATGACCAGTAGTTTCACTGCTACATATTTAAGATCAATGAAAAGATATGTCCATACAGAGAATTACACAGAGCCATTCATGGCAGCTTCACTATTACTAGCTCCAACTGGTAACAACTCAGTTGCCAGTCAACAGTTCTGATAGAATACTGCTTAGCAATAAAAATGCAATTAGCTCCTGACAACTTCAGCAAAATCAATAAGTCCTCAAATTGTCATGCTGAGTGAAAGAAGCCATGCACAAATGAATACATACTATAATCATAGAAAACACAAGTCTTATCTCCGCTGACAAAAAGTAGATCAGCTGTTGTTGGAAGCAGAGTATCAATTCAGGAAGCATCAGGGAGTCATCCAGGAAGCAGATACCAAATGGAGTAAGAATTACAAGAAATTTATTGAGGGTAATAACCTGTGAAGGGAGAATGGGAGCAAAAGGAGGCTCAGAAAGCTTTGAGACCACCATGCAGGTTTGTGATCCATTTAAGAAGAGGTTGAAGGGAGAATTGGGCAGGAAGAGCCTCAGGCTGCAGTGCAGCTCAGGGGATGTCTGAGCTTCCAACAGAGAGCTCTGGTACAAAGATTGCTGGTTGAGGAGTCATACTCTGGGCAGAAATGTCCAGGTCCTAGTTTCTGCTGTTCTCAGTCATTGGCTGGAGCCTGACCTTAGTTCTTACACTGCAGTGGATCTTGTGGCTGCTGCAGTGGGAGACTGATAACACATCTTTCCCTAAATTAACTTTTGAATAGAGACTGACCTTCATGGTTACCACACTGGACGGTCAGGGAGAGGGAATTAGCTAGAAAAAGACATAGCAAAATTTGGGGAGGTAATAGAAATATATGATTTCTTGATTGTGGTGGTTGTTATATGAGATCATTAATACATTGAAACTCTAGAAATGTACATTTAAATATGTGTATATTATTTTAGGCAAATTATGTTGTTCAGTCGTGTCCGACTCTTTGGGACCCCATGGACTGCAGCATGCCAGGCTTCCCTGTCCTTCACTATCTCCCCAGAGTTTGCTCAAACCCATGTCCATTGAGTCTATTATGCCATCCAACCATCTCATCCTCTGTCATCCCCTTCTCCTCCTGCCTTCAATCTTTCCCAGCATCAGGGTCCTTTCCAGTGAGTCAGCTCTTCGCATCAGGTAGCCAAAATATTAGTGCTTTAGCTTCAGCATCAGTCCTTTCAAGGAATATTCAAGGTTGATTTCCTTTAGGATTGACTGGTTTGATCTCCAAATTATACCTCAATATAGTTGAATTCTAAAGTTACAGACTCTGGTTTATAGTAAGAACAATTTGAGACCACCCTCCTCCCCCCAAATTAGGTGCCTTGTGATCAGCATAGTAGTAGTTAACTTGAAGATGATTGAAACATAAGACATTTAGCAAGGGAGGGGATGATGTACCTTGTTCTAAATTAACAAACTTAAAAATGTTCTACTAATAACATACATTTTGAAAGAGTTACAGTATTTTCCCAGTATAAAATATTGGATCTATGAAGGGGTTAGTTGATTTGTCCAGAGGTAAAATAGAGCAGGTCTCTTTGCTGGATGAGGTATTGAACTTTCAGAACGTTCACATGGAATGGAATTGATGCAGGGGTCATTTTCTGTCACTGGCCCTATGAGGACCTGACCTTCCTCCCCCAACTGTCCCCTGTCTTCCTCCCAGACAGAGTCAGTTGTTCCAGTCATCCTCCGCTCTTCCTCTCCCTCACTCACTTGCCTCATTGTTGTCAGTCATAGAGTTCTATGATTTTGCTTTCTAGATACCATATTTCTAGAATTCACCTCAAGACTTCAAAATCTCTTAGGTGGGCAATTGCAGTATCTCCAAATTATCTCTTTTTTTTTTTCTTTTCCTGCCTCCAAATCTATGCTTCACAATTGTCAAAGTTGTCACCTACTCAACCCCCATTGGCGGGTTAACACCCGCCACGTTCAGTATGCTCTCCCAGGCATTGACCTGCCTCTGCAAGCCCCTCTGCTTCCAGTTTAGGCTTTCCACATCATCTCTTGCTTCTGTTGCCCCATGTTTTCACTTCTGGATGCTTGGGGCTCTCTGGGTGTGATCTGAATATCTTTTAATAAATATTATGGCTTTTGATGAACAGTGACTTTGTTAAATAATTTATTTCCAATATTTGGCAAGGAACTTCCGGAGGGCAAGAGTTGTACCTTTCTCATTTTTAAAAAATTCACAGCTTTCTATCAAGTCTTAAACAGAGAGGTTCCCCAAATGAAATAAATCAATCGTTATTTAGTGAGTTATTTCTCTTTTGCTTTGTATATTTTTTAATAAAAATTGTCATGATCTTTTTATTTTGTAAAGTAAATAATACTGAGATTGACATAAATTTTAGGGAACCTGGAGATACTACTTTCTAAAAGTATTCTTTCTATGTTATTGTTGTTTGCTTAGTCACTAAGTCGTTCCCGACTCTTTGTGACCCATGGACTGTAGCCTTCCAGGCTCCTCTGTCCATGGGATTTTCCAAGCAAGAATACTGGAGTGGGTTGCCATTTCCTTCTTCAGCTTCTTTCTCTAATCATCCTAGTTTTCCATAAGAGAAAAAATAGTTTTCCATAAGAGAAAAAAAAAATAAGCGTTTCAGTATCTTTGTGAGTGATATTTTGACAAATAAGACTCAGGAGTGTTTTGAATTCACCACCTTTAATAGAGGCAGATATCAAGCTAGATTTTTCTATTGTAGTATAAATTAGTTTCATTGAAGTCTTCCAAATTGGACTCCTTTTTTTTTTTTTTTTTGTCTGTGGTGAGGAGTTATTTCTTCTTGGAATATTAAAGAAGAGAAATTAAAAAAAATTTTTTTACAGTCTATTCTGGCCAGTATATATTAGAGCCAATTTTAAGTGTCAATCCCCCATCAAGATTGGGCAGGATTTACTTATCCTGACTTGTAAGCAGTAGTGGTCACTTCATGTGACATGAAACAGCTGCTTTTTAATATCTGATGATCAAGTAGCTCAGGGTCCTTCCTGACACCCTGAGAGTAGAAGTAGGAATATTATGTTCGTTGCATGACTTGGTACTATTTCTAGTTATAACACTGTATTGTGGTGACAATTGAAGCAGTTCTGTGAGAGTGTGTTTTAATGTGTTTTAATGTGTTTTAATGGTTGTGAAGTCCTCTCTTTATAGGCCAAAGAATCCCCCAAGAATAATCATCTGGTGGATGAGGTCTGGATTGTAATGTGATGAGAGCTAAAACACCTTTAAGTTTATTATGTGGGAAGTAAATAGAGGAAAAGTTCATTAAAGTGCTTCTGAACTTTTATTTCTTTCTTCACAAGTTCTTCACATAGCCAATATAGCTATTTTTAAGTAAAAAACATACAAAGTACAGGTCTACCAAGGATGGCGATATTAGAGTCAGGGATGACTTCTTCTCCAACACTTTCCAAAACACTCAGATAATAGACTTGGCTTTGCTTAAGTGTGTTTTCTCCAGCTCCACCACAACAGTGTTAATTCACATCTTCAAAATAGTACCTCACCTGGCCTATAATAATAACTTGGTGCCTGCTTTCTGTCGCCATAGCCTATTCCTGCTATATTAACATACTGTGTCGTATTTAATCATATACCATAACCTCTAGGTAGATTTTAAGGTTCTTTATTTGAGGCTTGTGAACAGGTTTGATCAAATGGTCTTTAGGACCTAAAATACTGTGCTGTGGTAGGGATGTGAAATTTGAGGGGAGTGTTCTTGGCTTTCATCAGATTCTAATAGAGTTAAATAACACATAAAATGTAAAGAACTTTTACAATAAGGAGAATTCAAAGCTTCTCCCCTCCTCGTTACTCAGACACTACTCTGCATCCCACTTTGAGTTTTGAAACTGAATCCATAAAAACACACAACAAAGTCATCGTAATAGTGGGCACAGCTTTAAGTGGTATATTCAGTTCAGTTCAGTCACTCGGTTTTGTCCAACTCTTTGTGACCCCATGGACTGCAGCATGCCAGGGCCCCTGTCCATCACCATCTCCCGGGGTTTACCCAAACTCATGTCCATTGAGTTGGTGATGCCATCCAACCATCTCATCCTCTGCCATCCCCTTCTCCTCCCACCTTCAATCTTTCCCAGCATCAGGGTCTTCTCAAGTGAGTCAGCTCTTCGCATCAGGTGGTCAAAGTATCAGAGTTTCAGCTTCAACATTAGTCCTTCCAATGAACACTCAGGACTGATCTCCTTTAGGATGGACTGATTGGATTTCCTTGTAGTCCAAGGGACTCTCAAGAATCTTCTCCAACACCATAGTTCAAAAGCATCAATTTTTCGGCACTCAGCTTTTTTAAAAAATTAATTTATTTATTTTAATTGGAGGCTAATTACTTTATAGTCCAACTCTCATATCCATACATGAATACTGGAAAAGCCATAACCTTGACTAGATGGACTTTTGTTGGCAAAGTAATGTCTCTGCTTTTTAATATGCTGTCTAGGTTGGTCATAACTTTCCTTCCAAGGAATAAGCGTCTTTTAATATCATGGCTGCAGTCACCATCTTTAGTGATTTTGGAGCCCCAAAGAATAAAGTGTGACACTGTTTCCACTGTTTCCCCATCTATTTGCCTGAAGTGATGGGACCAGATGCCATGATCTTCGTTTTCTGAATGTTGAGCTTTAAGCCAACTTTTTCACTCTCCTCTTTCACTTTCCTCAAGAGGCTTTTTAGTTCCTCTTCACTTTCTGCCATAAGGGTGGTGTCATCTGCATATCTGAGGTGATTGATATTTCTCCCGGCAATCTTGATTCCAGCTTGTGTTTCTTCCATCCCAGCGTTTCTCATGATGTACTCTGCATATAAGTTAAATAAACAGGGTGACAATATACAGCCTTGATGTACTCCTTTTCCTATTTGGAACCAGTCTGTTGTTCCATGTGGTAGAATAAAAGGCCCCTAAAGTTCTTACCTGTACAAGTAGCGTTAATTCAGCAAACATTCTTCAGTTCCTACTTTGTACCAGTTCCTAGGCTGGGTACTAGAGATACAGAGGCAAAGTATATAAGATTTTAATTTCATGGGACAATTAATATATGAGTAAAGAAATAGGGTAATTTGGATAGGTTCTGTGAAGAAAATAGAACAGAGTTCTATTTTAATTAATAATAATACTATTTGTTCATACCACATGCCAGGTCTTGTGCTCTGGTATTCCCAGATATAACCTCAATGTCTCCTTAAAAACAATCTCTTGGTATTAATAATGCCAGTTTACGTATGAAAAAATTAGGCTTTAAAAGTCTATCCTTTCCCAAATAGCATGTTATTAAGTGGCAGAGCAAAATTTTGACTCATTCATTCGTAACTGGACTGAGTGCCCATGATGTATCAGGCATTGTTCTAAGACACTAGCACATAACTACAAAAAATAGAAAATGAAAAGTCTTGCCATCAGGGCAATTACGTTTTCACAGTGGTTAAGCAAACACACACACACACAAGTATGATATACAGGATACTGGATCATGATAAGAGCTAAGAATGAATTAAGAGCTAATTAAGCAGGTAGAAAAGCCAAAGAAGAAGATTCTCCCCTAAGACCCCCAGAACAAACCCTATCACCACTTAAATTTTAACTCAATGAGACCCCTGTCAGGTTTGTACAAGATACTAAGCTAATAAGTGTGTGGTTTTAAGCCTCTGAATGTATGATAATTCATTGCAGCCACAGTAGAATAATTTAAAAATAAAATAAAATTAAAAAAAAAACTGTATCAAAACACTTAAATCATGGAACAATAAAATGTGAATGTGACAAATTATAGCTGTGGAATTATTGTAAATGCTAAAGAAATAAATGGATTTAAAGCACTGAGAACAGAATCTGACATAAGTAATAGGTGCTTTAATATTATCATGATTATCAAAATTTAGGCACTAAGACAAATGACATGCACATAAAGAGGTATAAAAAAGATACCCTTGCTGAGGTAGAGGTTGGAATAGAGGATATAAGGATAGATAACAGCTATCAAATTAGGGAAAACTGTATGTTTTGTCAGGTTAAATCTAATTTACAAGGCAATGCAAGCTCCATGGTAGGCTTTTAAGAGGAAAAATGCAAGCTAAAGGATAGAGTAGACTCTGATTAGTCTGTGTTTAAGAATAATGAGATGATGAAAATGTCAAGAGAATAAGTTGACATACTTTATATACTGGTGACAGTCTTTACCAGGAAATTAGCAATGGGAATGAATAAATAATGGTGTTAATATTGAATGGTGTCCACAGAATGATTCTCTGGCCAGATGTTGGGCTGTTGTGAAGGAATTTGGTATGACCTGCATCGCTGTGTTTCCCTAGGGAGAAATTGAGCACAATAGGCCTAATAAGCCAGTTCCACCACTAACTTATGGCTTAGGCAGGTCTCTCAGACACACATACCCTGTTTCATTTGTAAGTGTGAGGATATGTGTTGTAGGATCTCTAAGATTCTTTCTAGCTATAAAATTGTTTAACTCTTCCTTGTTTCCACAGTGGAAATTTGCTGTTATATTAAAATACTCTAAATGGATGGGATCAGAAGTACTCATTTAAAAAACATTTTTTAAAAAAAGCATTCTATAAGTAAAACATAATGATTAGATTCTGTTTCTTTATTTCTCTTCAAAATGTGTCAACAATACAATACAAACCATCCAAAGATGAAAAATTTTTGTGATATTAGTACAAGTTGAAAGATTTGATTTCCTTAAGTTGGAAAGCCCTTTTCTATTTTGAGCTCTTTTTAATTCTCTAAAACAATTTGGAGGGATCATTATTTATATCTGAGGATAGGTCAAAATTTGGGCTCCCAGGTGGTGCTAGTGGTAAAGAACCCACCTGCCAATACAGGAGATGTAAGAGACACAGATTTGATCCCTGGGTCGGTCGGGAAGATCTCCTGGAAGAGGGCATGGCAACCCACTCTGATATTCTTGCCTGGAGAATTCCATGGAGAGAGGAGCCTGGCGGATGACAGTCCTCAGGGTTGCAAAGAGTCGGTTACGATCAAAGAGCACTTAGCATGCAGGTCAAAATTACTTGTTTGCAAGACACTTTTATCTGTAGGAATCATTGCCATATAACAAAAAAGCCAGCAGTTCAGTAGTAGGTATGTTTACACAAAGCTTGAAAATTTTAGTCAGCATGACTTTGAGGCAGCAATATGTCATTACCTTTGCAAATTGTTGGGTTATAAAAAACCCTTCACCTGGCTGAGTGATGATGATGGGGGAGGGTGATCAAAGGATAAGATTTGTACTTTGGTTTCTTTGTGGAAAGGGAAACACATTCTTCATTTTTGTCATACTACTAAATCACAGCTGTGCAGAATTTATGAATATATTCTTCTGAGACAAGAAAATGGCCACCAGAGGAAATCAGCAACTTGTTCTTCTCACACACGGAGAACAGAACGAGAAACCTATCCATCAATGACTTTAGTGTTGACCTGTGGAGTAACTCCTGTTAGGAAGACAAATTAATTCAATGACTATCCTGCTTAATCTTTGACCTTTATTTTCTAAGAGATTTTTCCATATGACTTACTGAGCTGTCTCAATTATGTCTGTATGTCCCCTGAGAAAGGTGAGACAAGACCACAAATATTTCTTAGCACAAAGTCTTTAATTGGGGTTATATACCAACACATCAATTAAATATGTAGAATGTAAGTCATTCTCACTAATAGCAGAGAGCATGGCAGAAAATGCTGAATTAGGGCAGTTAAAAATATTGAATAGTAACTAGTATTTTGAACTAGCTTGCAGGGTTCCATTTAGGATATTAAATTGATACCTGCTGATTGTGTATTTATATGTGTGTGTGTGTTCATGTATTCATGAATGGGGTGATTTTCCTGAGGTGGGGATTCAGTTACCCACAGAGGCTACTGCTGGCATTATCCTTCCACCTTTTCAGTGACCTTATTCATTGCCTGTGCTTCTTCTCACTTTTCTTTGACCATCACTTGTTACCAAAAATGTGGGCCTGCCTCTCTCTGCTAGTTGCTGCTGAAGACCTAGGGCACAGAGATTTAGGCAGCAAAGAACTAGATCACAGGTACTGATAATGGTTGCTCATGCAGACTCAGTCCCTTTCTGCAGCATCTCTTCTTTTACCCTCTGCTGCTTAGACTCCACTACTGCCTGGAATGTTGGGATTTCTCTTACTTTTGAAAACTAGAAAAACTTACTACTGAGAACTAGAACAACTGGAGCTAACAGAGAAACATGGGCCTTGAAAATAAACTTTTGGTTTTCTTGGTTACATAGTAGTACCAATAATACTGTTTTATAGTCTCATGACATCATGAATAAGAGACACTGTTTTGGATTTGCCTTGGGAACTAAAACACCCTTCAT
Source organism: Bos indicus (assembly GCF_029378745.1). Classification (NCBI taxonomy): domain Eukaryota; kingdom Metazoa; phylum Chordata; class Mammalia; order Artiodactyla; family Bovidae; genus Bos; species Bos indicus. The sequence continues at coordinate 35,661,357 of NC_091765.1, forward strand.
GTGATTCCGGTGTTGGAAATAAGGTCTTTGCTCCAGAAAATAATTTGCAAACACATTTTTGGAAGAAACACATTCATAATTGAGGAGATAGTGCCCTGGGTAACAGTGTTCTTTTCCTGTTGAAATCGTTAAGTCATAATTTGTTTTATGACTTATTTATCCTTACATACATGGATTCTTTTAAGCCCAGTTTGGCAATAATATTACAGATACTGAAGACAACTTTTGCTTTTTTGTTACTGTGTCAAAGTACTTGATAAAATTCTAAATGTAGCATATTAGGAGATTTTTACAGGATTATTCAGTATAACGAATACATATGAAATTATTATATAGAATCGAAATTATTGTTGCATCTTGAATAAGATACTGCCCTGTCACCTCTGTCTTTTTTCATTTGTGGGAATTTTTTTGCATCTATTGTGAATAATCAAGGAAGGGAGTGTATTTTTAGCATGAATCTTATACATCCTACACAGAAATGAAGCATTTACTAAAACATCTATGAGGCAAAATGTTTCTGAATGTGAACTATACACCTCCTATAAACCTCTTTTGTTCTGTAGCTAGATTTCAGAAAAGAGTTTTGTTTTGACTAAAAAAATCATGCTGGCTTACACATAGATTTTAAAGGTAAATAGCATTCTGATTTGTAATAAAGACAATGAAAAGGTAAAAAAAATTGGGCCCATGTAATTAGGGTCTCGTTGGTCATCCGAGTTATGCTACTGGACCATTGAATAGAATGTTCAGTGTTCTCATGCTGCTTTTAAACTGTCTCATGCCCAGAAAGATATTTCACAATTAAGGAAACAAGAGAAGAAAGATTGAGATTTCAAGCTGAGTGAAACGTTCATCTTTGTTTGCCAAACCCTGTTATTTAGAGAGGCAGCAAAAAGATGCTGTTCATTAAAGAGAATTATAAGTCCAGGCAGCCAACTCTGATTTCTCAGCCCTTTCAACTCTTCCTTTCAATTCAGATAGAGTTTCAAGAGAAATATAAATGTCCACATTAAGCAGTCCCCAGAAATTTTTGCTACTGACTTTCAAAAATGTCATTTGCTAACATTTCCTTTCAGGTAGCTTTAATTAGACATTTTTTTCTTGCTCTTCTCATTTGTCTTTTCTTTCCTCAATTCCCTTCCCTTTTGGCATGGAGACATGCTAACTTTGGTGCCAGATGTCTGAGCAAGTCTGTGGGAAGGGGTTGCCCAACAGAGGTTAAATGCAATGTGCCCACAAAGAAAGTGGGAGAGGAACAGACAGGTCCTAAGATGGTGGGTGAAACACGTAGCCAGAATGATTATATTTCTCATACTGAACAAATGATTGAATGGACAATAAATATATAATAAATTCATGTATTTTGCTTTGGTTGTTAGTGTCATATCACAGTTAACTTCCTGATTCTGAATTGTATTGTGTCAGTATAGGAGAATCATTTTGTTTTGGGGAGGTACACATTGGAGTATTGTTAAGGTTAATGTACCGCCAGGCCAGGGAAAAAATTACACACACTCAAACATGTGGGCAGAGAGAGCAACTGAGGGCAAAATGCTAGTAATTAGGGGTTCTGGATAATAGGGGTATTGGGATTTCTAGTACAGTTATTAACACTTTTCTGTAGGTTTCAGTCAGTTCAGTCACTCAGTCCTGTACAACTCTTTGCAACCCCATGGACTGCAGCACGCCAGGCTTCCAAGTCCTTCACCATCTCCTGGAGCTTGCTCAAACTCATCTCCATTGAATCATTGATGACATCAAACCATCTCATCTTGTATTGTCCCCTTCTCCTCCTGCCCTCAATCTTTGTCAGGGTCTTTTCTAATGAGTCAGCTCTTTGCGTCAGGTGGCCAACATATTGGAGCTTCAGCATCAGTCCTTCCAATGAATATTTAGGGTTGATTTCCTTTAGAATTGACAAATTTGATCTTGCTGTCCAAGGGACTCTCAAGAGTCTTCTCCAACACCACAGTTTGAAGGCATCTATTCTTTGGAGATCAACCTTTTTTATTGTCCAGCTCACACATCCATATAGGACTACTGGAAAAACCATAGCTTTGACAATATGGACCTTTGTCAGCAAAATAATGTCTCTGCATTTTTAATATGCTATCTAGGTTTGTCATTGCTTTTCTTCGAAGGAGCAAGCATGTTTTAATTTCATGGCTGCAGTCACCATCCACTGATTTTGGACACTGTCCACCAGAAAATAAACTCTGTCACTGTTTCCATTGTTTCCCCATCTATATGCCATGAAGTGATGGAACTGGATGCCATGAAATGATGAAACCAGACGCCATGATATTTGTTTTTTGAATGTTGAGTTTTAAGTGAGCTCTTTCACTCTCCTCTAATGAAAGTGAACCTTCATCAAGAGAATTGTTAGTTCCTCTTCATTTTCTTCCACAAGGGTGGTGTCATCTGTATATCTGAGGTTATTGTATTTCTCCTGGCAATCTTGATTCCAGCTTGTGCTTCATCCAGCCTGGCATTTCACATGATGTACTCTGCATATAAGATAAATAAGCAGGGTGACAATATACAGTCTTGACATATTCCTTTCCCAGTTTGGAACCAGTCTGTTGTTCCATGACTAGGTCTACCTGTTGCTTCTTGACCTGTATATACATTTCATAGGAGGAAGGTAAGGTGGTCTGGTATTCCCATCTCTTTAACTGTGATCTATACAGTCAAAGACTTTATCATACTCAGTGAAGCAGAGGTAGATTTTTTTTTGGAATTCTCCTGTTTTTTCCATGATCCAGTAGTTTATGACAATTTGATCTCTGGTTCGTCTGCCTTTTCTGAATCCAGCTTGTCTATCTGAAAGTTCTGGGCTCACATACTGTTGAAGCCCAGCTTGGAGGATTTTGAGCATTGCTTTGCTAGCATGTGAAATGAGTGCAATTGTGTGGTAGTTTGAACATTCTTTAGTATTGCCATTCTTCATGATTGGAATGAAAGTGACCTTTTCCAATCCTATGGCCGCTGCTGTGTTTTCTAATCTTGGTGGCATATTGAGTACAACACTTTAACAGCATCATCTTTTAGAATTTGAAGTAGCTCAGCTGGAATTCCATCACCTCCACTAATTTTGTTCATAGTGATGCTTCCTAATGCCCACTGGACTTAACTTCTGGATGTCTGGCTCTAGGTGAGCAATCACACCATCGTGGTTATCTGGGTTGTGAAGATCTTTTCTGTATACTTCTGTGTATTCTTGGAGCTTCCCACATAGCTCAGTTGGTGAAGCATCTGCCTGCAATGTGGGAGACCTGGGTTCAATTCCTGGGTTGGACAGTTCCCCTGGAGAAGTAATGTCTTCTGCTAGGTCCATACCATTTCTGTCCTTTATTGTGCCCATCTTTGCAATCCCTTGGTATCTGTAATTTTCTTGAAGAGATCTCTAGTCTTTCTCATTCTATTGTTTTCCTCTATTTCTTTGCATTGCTCAGTTAGGAAGGGTTTCTTACCTCTCCTGCTATTCTCTGGAACTCTGCATTCAGATGGATATATCTTTCCTTTTGTCGTTTACCTTTTCCTTCTCTTCTTTTCTCAGCTATTTGTAAGGCCTCCTCAGATAACCATTTTGCCTTTTTCCATTTCTTTTTCTTGGGGATGGTTTTGATCACTGCCTCCTGTACAATGTTATGAACCTCCGTCCATAGTTTTTTAGGTACTCTATCAGATCTAGTCCCTTGAATCTATTTCTCACTTCCACTGTATAATTGTAAGGGATTTGATTTAAGTCATACCTGAATGGTGTAGTGGTTTTCCCTACTTTCTTCAGTTTAAGTCTGAATTTGGTAATAAGTTCATGATCTGAGCCACAGTCAGCTCCCAGTGTTGTTTTTGCTGACTGTATAGAGTTTCTCCATCTTCAGCTGCAAAGAATATAATCAGTCTGATTTCAGTATTGATCATCTGGTGATGTCCATGTGTAGAGTCTTCTCTTGTGTTATTGGAAGAGGGTGTTTGCCATGACGAGTGCTTTCTTCATTTTGTACTACAAGGCCAAATTTGCTTGTTACTCCAGTTATCTGTTGACTTCCTACTTTTGCATTCCAGTCCCCTATGATGAAAAGGACATCTTTTTTGGGTGTTAGTTCTAGAAGGTCTTGTAGGTCTTCAAAGAACGGTTCAACTTCAGCTTCTTTGGCATTAGTGGTTGGGACACAGACTTGGATTGATTTGTTTGAGTGTATTTTGAGTTGTTTTTAAAAAATCAAACTGCAAAAATGAATTAATTTATTCAGTAAATATCAACTAAACATATATGTATTTAATACCACAGACTGCATTTCTATAAAATTACTCAAAGATAATAAATGGCTATTTGTCTTTCACATGGATATTTTGGGCTGCTAAATGAGTTTCCTCCAAAGAGTGATTAAGGGATTCAGACTCCTCCCATTTTGCAGTCTCATCATTGTCTAAGGGACATATCCATTCCCAGTTTGAATTAGCATGCATTATTTCCCCTCTCCCTTAACTGGATGCTGACCACTACTAATTCAAGGTAGACTGGAAAATGTATCAATGGAATATAGTCCACCTGTGCTGACAACGAGAGAAAACAGATTTTGGTGGATAGCTAGAAAACTCTGATATAACCTATTTTTAAGCATTGTTTGTAGATACATGCTAACTAGAAGGAGATTTCTTTTCACTTCAACAAACATATATTGTACACCTTCTCTTTGGTTGAAACTGATCTAAGTAATGAAGATTTATAAATTTTTTGAAGGGACATAATCATTTGTGTCAACGAGCTCACAAAGGATGAATATGTGCAATATCATACATAGGGCTTGTGTCACTTAATAAAAATTAATATTCATGAGTACCATTTTAATAATTAATTTCTATTGGATGGTTAAAAGTCATCCTGAATATTATGTCAAGAAGAGGCAGATGATGTTTTGGATTTGGGAGTTAATAATTATAGTAAATATCAGTTCTTAATTTTTTTAGTCTCAAAATTCTATATTTAAACATGTTTATACATGCTACCATTCAGGGAGTAGAGACTGTTTTTTATAGCCATGACCAGAATAGAACATGTTAGTAACACGAGTTCTACATTTTATGCAATCAACTAATCATGTTGACCATTTTGAACTGTAATGACTATTAAGATTAATCCAGCTAGGAGTGCAGATGTGGGCAAAATGCCATGAACCCATCTGTGTTGTAGATATGCTTCAGTTCAGTTCAGTCTAGTCTCTCTATTGTGTCCGACTCTTTGCAACTCCACGGACTGCAGCACACCAGGCTTCCCTGTCCCTCCCAAACTCCCAGAGCTTGCTCAAACTCATGCCGATCGAGTTGGTGATCCTATCCAACCATCTTATCCTCTGTTGTCCCCTTCTCCTCCTGCCTTCAATCTTTGCCAGCTTCAGGATCTTTTCCAATGAGTCAGTCCTTTTCCACTCTCAGATAGCCTTATACACTCTTATTATAATGCTCCTTATATTTTTATTACTGGATGTATTTTGGAGGTCAGACACCCTTTCAGCTAGGTCATCACCTTTTATAACAAATACATATGCTATTCTCACTCTGGCTAGGATTTCTATACTGTGTTGAATAGAAGTGATGAGAATGAGCATACATGTCTTTCTCCCAACCTTAGTGGAAAAGCCTCAGCTTTTCACCACTGAGTATGATGTTAGCTGTAGGCTTGTCGTATATAAGCTTGATTGTGTTACGTATTTTTTTTTTCTACCTTGACAATATATTTAATATGAAGTGTATTATCTAGCATTTGATACATGTGGCAGCATAATAACTTACTAGCTATAATCTATTTTTCCTCCCCTTTCTTTTAAAAGACTAATAATTTTAATAACAATTATACATAAATCCATACCCATATCCAACAAACAACTAGGAAAACCATAGATTCTGCAGTATAATGTCCTGTTAGAGTTCTGTATCAAGAGATAGTTAACATGCAGCTGAGTCCCAAATTGGTCCCTAACTACGTCTATGTCTCTGGGCAAATCACATGTCTCAACTTATTTGTGAATAAAATAACACAATTTAGTTTAATTTTATGTATTATAAATAATGTTATGATGAATATCCTTAAGTTTAAACTTTTGTTTATATTGTCACCAATTCCTTAGGAAGGATTGGAGAAGTAAATGTTGAAGATGCATATGTGCTGCTAAAACTATTGAAAATCTCTGATGTACAATAATTGTGTTATATTTAATAAACATTTTTATTTTTAATGTATTCATGTTGGTTTTGCAGTGATTTCCTGAACAAACGCATATGAAATCACTAAAGAATTAGAACTTTACATAGTTATATAACTGAATATATCTTTCGATATCAATTGAAGTAGCTGATCCTCTAGAAATAATTCAGGAATGATAATCATCACATAGTTTGAGAGCTCTCTGACTTAATTTGTGTCATTTATCATCCCTAAATTTTATGTTTTATAGGAGGATAATATTACTTGTCTATAACAGTAGTTGTGAGAATAAATGAAAACATATGTGTTTATGCTTATGTATTTAACAAGTGGTAAAATGCTATATATTTTTATTATCATTCACTTTTGATAAATAAAATGGTCAACTTCATTGAGTGATCTTTAATATCAATTTTAGGTTATATTTTTTCTCTAACATTTCTTATGATTAATAAGACATTTAATTAATATATTAACCTCTATCTTTCAATAAATATAATATTCTATAGTAATGTCAGAGCATGGTGAAATTTTGAAGCTCTTTTTAGAGTACAGATTTATACACAAGATTAAAAATAATAAAATGAACAAATTGAATTATATGAAGCATCTTCAAAAACATTTAACTCTAAAAGGGGCCAATTTCATAAAACCTGACTTGTTTTTCATGGAGATTTCAAAATAAATCTAGCTCATGTGATACAGTTTTAAAGAGGGGAAAAAAATCAGAATCCCTGAAATATTGCCAAAAATATAATTTGGCATTTTATCCCACCTTCTGGATAAAATTGATTGGCAGAAGTTATGTGATGCCAGAGGCATAGTGGGACTGGAAGGAGAAAACCAGAAAATTCAATGTTCTTGCTCCTAAAGAACAGCTTGTTTCTGTAATAATAAAATTGTGCCACCCTGTCTTCCAAATCTGTATTACATAATATGTGCGATCAATCTCTTTCATGTTGCTAGACCTTCACATTCTCTTCCCACACTCTTAGAAGAGTAAACATTGCTTGATAAATATTGGTTAATTCTGTATTTCTTAAAAAAAGAGTTACTTTAAGGTGAATTTATGCATGTAGATGAAAATGATTTAATACTTCAGATATTTAAAGTAAAATATTTTGTTATTTTAAAAGGAAAATTGTTGGATTCTTAAATTTAGTAGTCAGGTAGAATGATCAACAATTCTAAATGAGTTTCTAAGATTTTTTCAGATTCCATTACCTTGGGAGCAGTTAGTTGTATAGTTGTGTCTGACTCTGCGACCCTGAAGACTGTAGCCTGCCAAGCTCCTCTGTCCATGGGATTCTCCAGGCAAGAATACTGGAGTGGGTTGCATTCCCTTCTCCAGGGGATCTTCCTGACCCAGGGATCAAACTGTGTCTCCTTTTTAGTCAGGTGGATTCTTTACTACTGAGCCACCGGGGCAGCCCACTACCTTGGGAAGGAACCACGTAAGAGAAATTTTAATGAAAACATCTCTTTACACATGTGGTAGTGTTATGTTTAAAAACTACTACCATGAATATTTTATAAACATATACTAAATTTGATAGCCTTGGGAAGCTTCTGAAATGCCAGGGAAATTTTGAGATGTAACTGTGGACTCAGGATCACCAGATTTAGCATTGGAATGGACCATTATAGGCCCTCATCTTCAGATTCATTTTTAGACCCAGTCTAATCAAGTGACTTGGCCAAGGTCATAAAAATGGAAGGTAGTAGAATGGGCACTAAATTACTATTGCTTTCCCTAGTGCTATAGTTTTATTACTAAGGCTTCTTTGTTTCAAAAGTTACGAAGACCCTTCTTGCTGTTGATGTCCTTTCCTTGATGTTTCATGTTTTCAAGCAGTGGAGATACAATTCCTCTGTTCCCCATTTCCAACACATCTTAGAAAGAACTTTAAAAAAATTATCATCATCCTCTCTCCTTTTATGGGCTTCCTTGGTGGCTCAGACAGTAAAGAATCTGCCTGCAGTCTAGGAGACCTGGGTTTGATCCCTGGGTTGGAAAGATTTCCTGGAGAAGGGAATGGCTACCCATTCCAGTATTCTTACCTGGAGAATTCCATGGATAGAGGAGCCTTGCAGGCTACATTCCATGGGTTTGCAAAGAGTCAGACATGACTGAGCAACTTCACTTTCACTTTTTCTCTCCTTTTACTGAAAGATGATTGATAGTGACAACATCCAATGTAAATGTTTCTCTCCAAGGCAGGACTTCTATGTTGATTGTTAGAAATGTTACACATTGTCAAGTGTACAAAATTTTTCATCAACAAGAACTTTCAAGCCTTTCCCTCCCCTTATTATAGCAATCTAAGTTTTCCATCCTGTGTTCTCCTAATGCCTATGATTGAGTCCATTTATTCACAGGTGGAAGAAGTATATCACATGGAATTTGTCTAACAGGTTTGGACTACTCATGCAAGATGGCCAAGGGTCACCAGACATCCATCCATCTCTCACCTATTCATTTGTTATTTCAGCTTATAATTACTGACTACTATTAAGTTGCCCTTAGATTTAGTTTTATCATTGAGTCATGAAGGAATTTAGAGTGAAGCCATCACATATTCTTTTCTTTTTCTTCCTTTTTCAGTATATTTTCCTCTATCTTATCTAGCCTTGACCCTGGTCTCTTTGTTGCACTTCAAATTGCTTATGGTTTAAAGTTATTTCTCTACCACAAATTATTCTCTTGGGAATTTTGTTTCTTCACTTATGAAAGTAACTCTGACCTGAAAGATTATAAAAGAACATAGACCATAAACTATAGTACTGTCTATGTCAAATTTACAAAGTGTTTCAAACACAAACATTGAAAAATACAAACCTCATATAAATTAGTTTTTATTATCCCAACCTCATACTGAAAGTTAACATTAAAAAAAAAGGGGGGAAAGCTATGTTAAGACATTTATCCTGGAAAAAAGCCTATCATTATAAATAAAGATCTCTTCATATAGTTTATAAACCCACAGTTAAAAGTATGTTTCCTAAACTTCCATTTACTTATTAGACTTTTAAATTTGAATGCAAATATATAATTCGTCTTCAAAACAAATATTTTAAAATTTTTGTAAAGGTAGATATTAAAGCTAGAGATAACAAAATGTTTAAACCTTATTTTTGTACCATATGTGAATGAAAAATAATAAGCTTTTCTCATAATGTAACTTTAACTATGCTTAAATGTAGACTCAAGAAGATATCTTTTATTCCATTCAGAAGCCATACTTATAGATCCTAAAACTGGATATGAAACAGATTTTTTTGGTTCTATTGCCAGTGGCCCATTCACTTGATCATAAGAACAATAGCTGCAGGTAGTGATATGAGATTGCATATCTCAAGTAAAAGTGTTTGATACACTGAAAGTATGTACATAAAGATCAGGAGGAAATGTATATTTTCTCAAGGCATCATGGAAAAAATATATATATAAGTAGGAGAGTAGACACTTTTCACTTCATGCATTGGAGAAGGAAATGGCAACCCACTCCAGTGTTCTTGCCTGGAGAATCCCAGGGACGGGGGAGCCTGGTGCGCTGGCATCTATGGGGTCGCACAGAGTCGGACACGACTGAAGCGACTTAGCAGCAGCAGCAGCAGACCTTTAAATTACATTGTAGATACAGTCTTTTTTTCTTTCCTGTTCCCTCGTGAAATTTATCAAATAACTGAAACCTGGAACTACTATTTTTATTCTTAAAAATCTTTCTTATCGTTCTGTTGACAACTGGAATAAGCTTAATTTTTTGTCTTACCTGAGTCTTCCAATATCATATGAATGGACCTTAATGTGGCCTTTGGTTAGCAGATAAATAATAATTTAACCATTGCTGGAGGGACCAGTTCGTCCAAGGGTGATTGGAATTAGGCTTGGAGTTCTAAGAAATGAAATAATTCTAGAAAACTTTGTACTTAAGATGTTAGTATGTCAGAACATGTCTTCCTAGCATGCAGAAACCACTATGGCCATATGCATGCACCTTGTATTCACAAAGGACCAGCCACACAGAATCCTGCTCTTGTTCCAGAGAGGCCAGCAGCGAGGGTACTTTTTAAAGATTTAAAGAAATGTTTTAAACAGGCTTCTGTTGGTTCAGCTAAAACAGATTCAACTAAAGCAGAATATTTTCAATTGGTAGTGGCTTTTAAAAATTAAAACAAGTTCAGCATATAGGTCATTCACCTTGGAGATGTTTTTTGCTGTCATGATTATTAACCATCTAGTCTCAAATCTAAAGACTTTTTTTTCTAGATTGTACTCATTCTCACATTACTTAAATAATTTCACCATATTTAAAGAAAACTGTAAAGGTAATACCTTCCACATCATTATTTTTTAATGACAAATTTCAAATTAAATACTCCCTCTGAGATTGAGAAAGGAACCAAATAACATTTTTACTACTCAAGTTGACTAGTTCTCAGTGTTTGTAAAAGACGTGTATCTGAAAGAAAGCTAGCAAAAGTTAGGTATTTGGCTATCTCGCCTTTGAGAATTAAGTTTATAAAATAAATGTTAGGAATTTTTTTTCCCTTTTATGGGCTTGTTTAGCAACAAAGTATGAAGGATTTAAAAAAAAAAATCTAAGGCCAGTGTATAATTGTAAAAGAAAGTGGGATGCTAACAGCATTAGGTAAAATGCTGCACCATCTTCTTACTATTTTGTTGTTTAGTCACTAATTCATGTCTAACTCTGGAATCCCATAGACTGTGAGCCTATCAGGCATCTCTGTTCGTGGAATTTCCCAGGCAAGAATACTGGAGTAGGTTGCCCCTTCCTTCTCCAGGGGATCTTCCTGACCCAGGGGTCAAACCCAGTCTCAGCATTGGCAGGTGGGTTCTCTTTAACACTGAGTCACCAGAGAAGCCCCTATTATCTTACTGTAGAGCCATTTAACTAAGAGTAAAAGAAGCTGGCCTCTTGTTTAACATTAAATGTGAGCTATAAAGAGGATTCTGCACTCACTGGGACACAACTTGCTTTTTAATGAATGATGCTGAATGGTACTGAGATGTCTGCCTCTCTTGTGACTACAGTTTGTGTGGCAATGCAGCCAGTCGGGCTTAGAGATGCTCTCCCCTTGTGTCAAAGAGCGATACCTGGTATGAAGCTATGAGTCTAAACAGGCTTTGACTTTATGAGGAGAGTATAAACTAGGGAACTTCATGACTTTCAGTTGCCTTTTTTCAAGTTAGTGAAACATATTTCACACTTTTTCTTACAATATATTGTTCACGCAGGTCTTGTTACAAATTTTAGCCAGTTGAGGCAATCAACTGATTTGCTATTGATTTTGTTTGACATATAAGTGCATAAAAGAGGCCCTCTATGTGAGGCTCTATATAAAGAAATATAATTGAATTCTGCAGTCATTTGGGCCTCTACTCAACAGCCCTTCAGTTTATAGACTAATTGATAAGGAGAGGTAAATGAATGAATTTTTAAAATCACTTACTATGACTAATAGTAAAACTATTATGTAAAAATATTATGAGTAAAACTCATAAATAAAGAGTTGTATGAGTATTATAAACAATTATTCTGGAGAAGAAGAAATAGTTACAGCTAGGAGTTGATTGTCTGGGATCTACATACAATAGGGAAATTTAATCAGATCCTTGAAATTTTTTAAATAATGTATTTATTTATTTTTGGCTGCACTGGGTCTTGGTTGCTGCACACAGACTTTCTCTAGTTGGCGTGTGGGAGGGCTGCTGTTCATTGTGGTGCACAGGCTTCTCACTGCAGTGGTTTCTCTTGTTTTAGGACAAAGGCTTTAGGCATGTGGGCTCAGTAGTCGTGACACATAGGCTTCATTGCTCTGCAGCATGTGGAATCTTCCCAGACCTGGGATCTAACCCATGTTCCCTGCATTGGCAGGGGGTTTCTTATCCACTGTACCACCAGGGAAGTCCTTGAAAACTTTTGATGAAAGAAATAACATGATAAAATTGAAGCTTTCAAATAATAAAACTCATGGCAAGGCACAGAATGTACTGAAGGGAGAAGTTACAGGTAGGAATGATAATTTGAAAGCCCTAATAGAGTCATCTGGAATCTCAAGATTTTGGAGTGCTTATTTATATTTCTAACTGGCCGTCAAATGCTTAAAAGATAGTTTCTTTAAGATAAAAAGATTGCTAACAATGGCCCATTATAATAATTTTTGAAAATTATTTTTCCTATTTTCTAATATGGATGTAGACTTCTGAAAAATGATTTGCATGTCACTTATTGATAGACTTTTATAAAATGATAAGCTGATGTAGTGTTTCTTAAGGTCCTCATTATAAATATAAGTGAAATTTTTGCTTATGGGTTGAGGTCATGACCATATATATTCTGTACATCACATGTTTTCTAAAAACTCTTTAGAGTTTGTGTCATATTTAACCTTTGTGATCTTTGAATCTTCCTGCAATGCAGGAGACTCCAGTTCAATTCTTGGGTCAGGAAAATCCCTTGGAGAAGGGAACAGCTACCCACTCCAGCATTCTTGCCTGAAGAATTCCACTGGTAGAGGAGGCTGGCAGGCTACAGTCCATAGGGTAGCAGAGTCAGACACGACTGAGCGACTTTCACTCCTTATTCACTATCTTTGTATTCAGATATGGGCTAAGGATATACATCTCTTAACAGGCAGGAAAAAGAAATCTAAGATGTGTAGCACTGGTGAAAAAGCTCAGTGGCACCAGAGGTCTACACTGGGGTTTTACCAAAAGGCAGGTAACCAGGTAGATGAGATCCATGAGAGATTTTCCTCAGGAACCCAGTGGAAACCACCACCACCTCCACCACACACAGGGAGTGTGTGGGTGAGCCAGGGAGAGAGGGCCATGATAGTACTGACAGGCATCCTGGGTGACCATTAAGGAGTGGGTTTCTGTTTCCACAGGAACATGATAGGGCCCAACCTAATGAGCGGGCACAGGTACTTGGCACCAAGAAGCAGAATTCAAGGCAGGATCCTAGGTATACAAGTTGAGGCACCTCAGGCAGGGAAACTGCATCTCTGGAATATAGGCTTGAAAGCACCCTCTTGGGACAGAGCCATATATGTCATGCAGGGGGTTATCGGTTTATATGTGTACTTTGGAGCACATAAGACAGGGAGATGATTCTCTGAGCCAGATGGATACCATCAGCTCGTTAACAGACAAATCTTATGGGAGACTTAGATCAAAAGGTAGATACCTAGTGATAGTTCCCAAGCACTTCCATGATGAGCCTCACAGGAAGGTGACGTGGTGTCTAATGTTTTTCAGGTCTGACTCCAAAGAGAAGGGAATTAAGGACACGTTATGGACATGGAAATAGGTCAGAAGTCCATTATAGAGATGTAGATAGGCATTTGAAGTTGCTTAAGTGTCTAGAGCTTTAAGTCAGGCTGGCTCTGGAAACTGAGACATAGATGAACCTCCTGGGAAATCAGTGGGTTCAGAAATTACAGCAGTTTCAAAAAAATAGGGAAGGGTCATCTGTTTTTTTATTATAACCAATCTCACAATAGTTTGAGACCCCAAATATTAAGTTCTTGGGTATATGTTTCTTGAATTTAGTCTTTTTTAGGCTCTAATTTCTAAAATTTTCAAGATTTAACATAATATTCAAAAGGGATAATTTATGAGCATGAGTCCCTTCTTAACAACAGGGACTTTTTCTCCCAGTTTCTCTGCAAGTCCACAATAGGAGATTTTATATTTCCAGCCCCACCAAACCACCCAGTCTTATGCAGCCTCTATATGCACAGAAAACTTGTGTGGGTCACACTGTGGGTTTGAGAGACAAAGACAAACAATGGTCATGGCACGTCAGTCGAAGTATTAGAAAGAATGTGATAGACACAGCAATGGATGTTAGTATAAAGTGAAGTGAAAACACTGGGAGTCAAGGATTGAACTCTGAATGAGAAGATAGTGAAAAGCTTCAGAGAAGGGTTATTCGAACATCAGCAGCACCAAACTGTGTGTAACCAGGTTTTTCCTGCCTTGGTGCCGTTGTGCTGCTCCTGTGTCTTTTTCTCCCCTTACCTAGTCTTCTCTTTGCTTCACTATTTCACACAGGCACTGCCTCCTCCAGGAAGTCCTCCTGAACCCTCTCCTCCTCCCATTCTGGCTTATTAGATATCCTTTCTCTCTGCTCCCATGTGTACATTCCTGGCCTTGCCCTAGCCAGGCTGTTTTTATAGTGATCTGATTGTCCATCTCCCCAATCAGACTGTGAGAGCAATGGCTATTGCAGTCACTTTTGTGTCTTTAGCACCTTGCTGAGAAACCAGCAAGGGATAGATACTAAGAAGTGAAGCTGGGAAGTGGCATGCACCATGTGGTGGATGACTCTTTGTATGATGTGAATTTGAACTCTGCTTGGTAGCAATATGGACATATTGACCATTTTTCAACAGAGGTGTGGTGAAATCACATTTGATTTTAGTAAGAAAACTCTCATGACACATATGGAAATAGATTAGAGATGGGAATTCCAATTAAGAAATTTAAGCACAAGTGTAGGTGAGAGATCACTGAAGGCCTGAACCAGATTGCAAATGTAATAATAGAGAAAAAAGTTAACAATTTCGGTGTGAGAAGGTTGAGAGAAAGAGGGTGTGTGTGTGAAGAATGACTAAGTGTGGAACCGTTTCTTAGGAGTGAATGGAAATTTGAGTATTTGAGCTAATAAGGGCTAATACTTGCTTTTCGATGAAAAAATGTTAGCGATTTATCATTTCAGCCAAGGACTTTAAGAAATATAAATCTTCACAACCTTTTTCGTAGACCCAGTTTGACAAAAGAGTCTAGCCTTTTCCCTTGCCTCTAAACTCCATTGAAAACCTAGGGCAGGAAATCAAGAGAGTTCTACTTACTCCCAGAATTCTAGATGAAATGTTTATTGTCCTTTTTCTCTAGTCATGTGTATTAAGTGTGGGTAGAGCTTTTGCTTTGTATCTTAATAATTTTTATCATAACCATTTATCTTCATAAATATTTAAGGTAAATAAATTATTTCCCTAACCTGAAAAATTTGTTTTTCAGTCACTCACTCGTGTCTGATTCTTTGTGACCCCGTGGACTGTAGCCCTCCAGGCTCCTCTGTCCATGAGAGTTCCCAGGCAAGAATACTAGAGTGGGTTGCCATTTCCTTTTCCAGGGGGACGCCACAGACCAGGGGTCCAACCCACATCTCATGCATGGGCAGGTGGATTCTTGACCACTGAGCCATCAGGGAAGCCCCCTGACAAATTTACAACTGGATAAATTATTTTTCCCTAAAAAAAAGAAATGCTACAATAAATATTTTGGGAATTAACTAATTAAATAATTTTGAAATATTATACACAATATTTCAGGTCATTTGAAGTATAACATGATTATAAAAATACTTCAACTTTGTCTTCTATGTTTGTAATGATGCTGTTCACATAATTTCACATTTTTATACAATTACTAGTAATATTTTCTCCAAACCTTGATAAGGTATACTTCTGTGCACACTAACCACGATACTGGAATCAACATTTACATCTGAAAAGCAATATTAGCTTAAAGATATTGCTGACATAACTGTAAGAATATGCATGAGTTTTACCTTCAAATAAAAAGTTTTCTTGTGTTTTATATGTAATCACACAAACAGAATTCACTTTCAGACCTTCAGAATGCCAGTAGAGGGATGGTCAGGAGACTCTGGGCTGATTATTGCAAATCTCATAACCTTTCATTGGTGGATTGGTGAATATTGTACAAGGAGACCATGAGTGACCATCACACTAGCTGTCGCAGTCAGAGGGTCAAAGGAAATGCATGACCCAGCAAAACATCAGTATCTGTGCTCTCCTGTAATGTTTTCTTAAAACTTTAAAAGAGAAGAAAACTTGGGAAGCACCATTTATTTATAGCTATGGATCTTGATTGAGGACAGGAGAAGGGGATGTCAGAGGATGAGATGGTTGGATGGCATCACCGACTCAATGGACATGGGTTTGGGTAGACTCCTGCAGTTGGTGATGGACAGGGAGGCCTGGCGTGCTGCGGTTCATGGCGTCGCAAAGAGTCGGACACAAACGAGCGACTGACCTGAACTGATGGATCTTGAAAAATAAAGGTGTCAGTGGTTAGAGTGCTAGTGATATGTCCAGGCAGGGCTGTCTTGAGCCTGCTTCGCAGCAAGGCTGACTCTGTCTGAGGGAGGTGAAAGTCACACTTGCTTCCCTTTTTTCTTCAGACTACACATTTTTCCTCTCCCTAGGTTAATATCTGTAGATGTGAATGCTGAGAAAATTTACCTGTCTTGTTTTTCTTTCTCTCTCACAACTTATCAGAAGTTACACTGGGGCAGTATATCTAATTTCCAGACTTTGGCCAATGTCTCTTCTTTTGGTGAATCAGCTTCCTTCATTTTATTTCATTCCACACACATTTTTGAGCTGACATTCAGTACTAGGTTCTATAACACTTATAGGTGTGTTTTACAGGTCTGTTTCCTAAAATTTGCAGTTTAACAAAAAGTCCATAAATGAGAACTATTTATTTATTTAAACATCATTGACTGAACATCTGTAGTTTGTCAGGGACTGTATTAAACTAGAGTTTCAGGATAAATAAAGAAAACCTCACACTACGATACTGGATGCTTGGGGCTGGTGCACTTGGACAACCCAGAGGGATGGTATGAGGAGGGAGGAGGGAGGAGGGTTCAGGATGGGGAACACATGTAAACCTGTGGCAGATCCATTTCGATATATGGCAAAACCAATACAATATTGTAAAGTTAAAAAATAAAATTAAATTAAAAAAAAAGAAATTTCTGCGCTAAGTTCTGTAATAGAAGTAGGTTCAGGGACCTGGGAGCACAGAAACAGGTTGTGTTGTGGGCCTCGTCTTAGCTTTGTCAGAGTCGTCCAAAGCAGAGTCTGATACACAGTGGAGAATGCAAGTAGTTGACTTTGATGGTAATCCCAAGGAACAAGAAAGAGTGTGGCAGGTATGGAGAAAAAGCCAATACAAAGGCATGCTTTTGGATGCAACGGAGCCTTTAAGTCTCTGCAGCCTCTTGAGAACCATGTAGACAGCTTCCCTGAATTATCTGCCTGAAGGACAAGAAGAAGAAACATTTACCCATTAGCTCCTGTGCTCCATTGTTTGACAGCTGCCACCAGAATATTAGCTCTGCAATTCTGCCAGGGTTCCATCTTATCTCTGGCACTGGAGAAAATGCTAGGCAGAAAGCAAGAAGGCACAGCATACTTAAGGCAATCATGGCACAAAATCAAAGCCCATAAGAAATTGTGCAACCAGCAGCGGCTGACATCAGAAGATTGGGAAGGGACTATGAGGGGTGGCATTTTTGATGTTCCTTTTATTCTGAACCACAGTTCCCCCTGTATACAGGTTAGTAAAGGCATACTGGACCAATGGATTAACATGCAAAAACATAGGCAGCAAAGAGCACAAATTAAATTCAGGAAAAGGCAAGACATATTGTGTCTTTACTGACTGTGAGTCAGTCGGAACAGGGAGGCATGTGGAAGAGAGGCAGGAGTTGAGATAAGAAAGTTAGGTGGGGCTAGATCTCTTGCTAGAGAGAGTTGACTTTATTCCACAGATGGTGAGAAGCTCCTGGAGGACCTTAAGATTAGTGTTTTAGAATGACTTCTCACCAATGTTGAGGTCTGACTTGAAGGCAGCAAAACTAAAATCAGAAGGGCCATTTTGATGAGTAATGATTTTGTTGTTGCTCAGTCACTAAATCGTGTCCAATTCTTTGTGACTCAAAGGACTATAAGATGCCAAGCTTCCTTGGCCACTATCTCCCAGAGTTTGCTGAAAGTCACGTCCATTGAGTCAGTGATGCCATCCAACCATCTCATCCTCTGTCACCCCCTTCTCCTCCTGCCTGCAATCTTTCCCAGCATTAGGGTCCTTTCCAATGCGTTGGCTCTTTGCATCAGGTGGCCAAACTACTGGGGCTTCAGCTTTAGCATCAGTCTTTGCAATGAATATTCAGGATTGATCTCCTTTAGGATTGATTGGTTTGATCTCTTTGCAGTCCAAGGGATTCTCAAGAGTCTTTTCCAACACCACAGTTCAAAGCATCAGTTCTTTGGCACTCAGCCTTCTTTATGGTCCAACTCTCACATCCATACATGACTGCTGGAAAAATCAGAGCTTTAACTATGTGGACCTTTGTCAGCAAAGTGATGTCTCTGTTTTTTAATATGCTGTCTAGGTTTGTCAAAGCTTTTCTTCCAAGGAGCAAGGGTCTTTTAACTTTATGACTGTAGTCGGAGTCTACAGTAATTTTGGAACCCAGGAAAATAATTGTTGTTGTTCAATTGCTCAGTCATGTCCGAATATTTGGACCCATGGACTGCAGCATGCCAGGCTTCCCTGTCCTTACCATCTCCTGGAGCTTTCTCAAACTCATGTCCATTGAGTTGTTGATGCCATACAACCATCTCATCCTCTGTTGTCCCCTTCTCCTCCTGCCTTCAATCTTTCCCAGCATCAGGGTCTTTTCTAATGAGTCAGCTCTTTGCTTCAGGGGGCCAAGAAAATAACATCTGACACTTTTTGCACTTTCCCCGTCTATTTGCCATGATGTAGTTGTGATAAAAATGTCATCTTCAACCAATGTATGATGTTTATGATGAGTAATCAAGAGAATGTAACAGGTTTGATATGAAGTGAGAGGGAGAAAAAAATAAGTCATTTATTGTTTATTCTTTTTTTTTTTTTTACTCAGCCCCTCCGAGTGTGGATGAACTTTTTATTTTTTATTTATTTATTTTTTTAATCATAATAAAAACCCTTGGTCTCCAAACCACAAGCAAGACACTCCTGCTTTAGTTCAGCAAGCTTCAGCTTATGAAGCTCCACCGTCTCAGTCGCCATCTTGTTACCCCTCCACTCCGCCAGGCCCCCACCCGGATGAACTTTTTAAACACTTAAATCAAAAAATTCTGTGTGCTCCCCAAACTTGTCTCTTAGATGAAACAAATAAACTTTTATATATTTGAAAGTATATAAACAAGTGTAAATATTGGGAGTAAACATTTTTTAAAAGTATTAAGCAAATTTCTTTGGGAGGGAAAGACTTGATTCAATTCTTTGCTGGCAGTGTTCTTTGTGAATTTTGTCCATGATCTCTATATCTAGACTCAAATGCTGCTTGTTGGAAATGGTTTCTCTTTCAAATTAGTGTTACTGTTGTTGCATGCTTTACTATTTACTTTTCTGCAATCAGAAATCAGTGATTGATCCAATAATTCTCTGTGACAATTAAAAAAAAAAAAAAACGTTTGAAACATGCTGTCTTCAGTCCCAGTGTGTAGTGGCACAAAGAAGAAAATGTGATCAAATTTATGGAAATAATCTCTGATTTATCCACCTATAAATGCAGTGGTAGCTCAGGAGAAGCACAACTGTTGATGTGTCTTGGAATCAAAGTTCCCTAAATGAATACAGAGGAAGAGTTCTAGCTGAAGTGTAGTTGAAGCTGCAGTCAGCTCTTCAACACGAAGGCCATCCTAGTAAAAATTTCTCAGTTTTCATTGCCTCAGTCTAAAAATTGGTCTTTTCTGTAATGGATGAAAGCAAAGTAACTGAAAAGGATCTGTTCCAGTTTTCAAATATCTTGAAAATATATTGAAGTGAAGCCACTTTCCCTTAAATAGGGGACAGTTTGCTGGTCGTTTGCTCTAGGAAGATGAGAGTTATGCCCTTTCTCTCCTTAGTCTCAGCACCTCATCTGTTGCCATGTATCAGAAAGGCAGGGCATCCTAAATGGAGGTACTTCTGATGGAGGGAACTTGAGGAGGGACTGGCAGGCAAATGAGATCCGCGTGGATACAGTGATTTAGGATTGGGAGCTGATGTGGAACCAAAGAAATAATCATTAGTGGAACCTTGTGTGTGGATGTGTGTGTGTTTGTCGTAGCAGAATGTAAGAGAGAGGAAACACAGACAGACTTCTGTCTCCAGTGATTAGTCTTTGATGAAATCTTGGAACACTTATAATTTGGAGGATAAATAAATCCCTAACCACTTTATGTAGAATACTGGTCACTTGGAGATATGAAAAAAAAATAAATGTATACTATATATTAATTAAAAACAAAAAGTAATTGCCTAAAGGATTCTAAAAGAAGGTGGCCCAGTGATTTTTTTAGTTAGTATAATAGTTCTAATCATGGAGCCCGTTGAAGAGAAAGGAATACAGAGAAATGCTGAGATGATAGCCTTTTAATTTGTGTCACAGTAGAGTCTTTTCTATACTTATGGGAAAGACCTGGAATTAAGGAAATATAACCAGATATAAATCATCTTCTGATAGGTAAGAACTATAGTAAATTAGTGTCAGATGCAACACAAGTACCATTATTGAGTATTATTGAAATACTAGGATTAGTTTATATGTCTTATTGGTAGTACTGGTACATTTTAGTATTTAATTCATATTTATACATCTTATTTCTAACTAAATTCCTGAATGAAAGGAAGGCATAATACTGAGGAAAAATATTATTTACAAAACAAACTTTGTCTTCCCTTTAAGAATGATAGGTTAATGTTCAGTTCAGTTTGGTCGCTCAGTTGTGTCCGACTCTTTGCGACCCCATGGACTGCAGCACACCCTCCATCACCAACTCCCGGAGCCTACTCAGACTCATGTCCGTTGTGTCAGTGATGCCATCCAACCATCTTATCCTCTGTTAATGTTTGTGTTGTGGGCAGACTAATGTTTCCTCCTCCAACTTCTAAAGTTGTCCATGTCCTAATCCTTAGAGCCTGTAAAAGTATTATGTCCAGAAAAAGGGAAATAAGGTTGCAGATGGAATTACCTTTGCTAGTCAGCTAACCTGGCGATGGGGAGGGTACCAGGTTTATCCAATGGGGCCAGTTTAATGACATGCATGTGTGCTGTCATGTCTGATTCTCTCTGACCCTGCCAGGCTCCTCTGTCATGAAAGTCTCTAGGCAAGATTACTGGAGTGGTTGCCATTTCCTCCTCCAAGGGATCGTCCCCACCCAGTGATTGAACCCGAGTCTCCTGTGTCTCCTGCATTGGCTGGTGGGTTCTCTACCACTGAGCCACACAGTTTAATCATTGGGATTCTTGAAAACGAGAGAGGGATACAGAAGAGTCAGTGTTAGAGAGATCATGCTTGAGAAAGGCTTGAACAACTGTTTCTGGTTTTCCAAGAAAAGCCATATGCCAAAAGAAGTACATGCCAAGGGGAATGGGGACACTCAGGAAGCTGAAACACACATGAAATGGTTTCTGCTCTAAAACCTCTACAAGCACAGTCCTATTGACACCTCCACATTAACCCAGGGAGAGCCATTTCAGACTTCTGACATCTAGAACTGTAAGATATACCTTTATATTGTCTTCGCCACTACATATTTGGTATTTTGTTGTAGCAGCAATGAAAAACTATAATTAACTAAAGATCATGAAGGAAAATTAAGTGGGCATAATGCCAAAAGAATTTAGAAATGATCATAAGAGTTTTGTTACCAAAATAGGAATTTAATATCTGTTATTACTTCTAAAATGTAGTCCTTTGAATGATGTAAAGATCCCTTTTCATTTTGTAGATAGACTATTATTTGATGAATTGTGAAAAGCAGAATGAATTATAACAATTTTAAAATCTAAGTTAATGCCATTGAGAAAGAAACAGAAAGAGCATACACTACACTGAAAGTCTTTGTAATGGACCTTATGTTATCTATCTATTCTTATATTCATGAATTCAGAGGTGGGTTATGAGATATGATTAAAAAGCAAAAACATTAAGGAAAAAATATGTTTTATTCAATGGAAACAATACAAATGTTATCAGCCAGCAAATGTGACATGTTTGGAACATCAAGCCATATTTATTATATTTAAAATTTTAGGAGAGATAAAAGTTGGTGCTAGATCTTGACTTCTAACTTAAGACATAGCTATGATGTGTAACAATTATTTCATATTTGAAGGGAAAAAAAGCTTAAATTCAGCTTCACAGTTATACCAGGAGGTGAAAGATACCTTGTAATTCTAAATTTTATCAATTATATCAGTATGTTAAAAGAAAATGCTTCATTGTATTGTCATTTGGAAAGAAAAAGCAGAAATTTTATATAGTGTTAAAAGAATTGAATATCGAAGTATGAAACAGGTAAAGTGTTTTTATTCATTTCTGCACCTTTCAGAAATCAAATTCATATTTTACTTTTTGTAAAAATAAACTGAAGACTCAGTCTAAGGAAAGTCTAAGACTTAGATATTAAATGACTCATTATTCTGGAAGTGTAATATTTTGTTTAAAAAGTCTATACTTTGTCTTCTACCAAATCTAGATTTAGAAAACCAAGAAACCACAAAAATTTACCCACTTGGACTTTAAGGTGGAGGAAACCAATTAAGTGGATGAGTAATATCACACTTTCTTTCCTCAATATCTTTTTATTTTTCATGCAGAAACAAGAATTGGATGGCTTTAGTCTTGGGATCTCACAAGTGTTAGTATTTCACTCTCTTCTTATCTTGACAGCAACTTGAAATAGAATCTCAGTAGTTGAAGCAAAATTGGGCCCTGAGATTTGGTTAAAAATTATTTGGCTGAGAGCCTGTTGCTGAGGGAAGATGAAACAAACTGAGCATATTTTTGGAGCCAAATGCCAAATTGTCTGAGCTTAGTATCACGGCTCAAGGCTTCCCCTTCAAAATGATTCTAGAGCAAACGCCATAACTGTTCTGGTTCTGGCTACAGAGTTCTATTAATATTCACCAGTGATAGAAAGTACGAAGCAGTATCGTGATTCTCCATGGCCCCTCCTGTTTTTCAGATTAAGGATCCTTTGCTTTTTTTGGTCATATACCATTCTATTTTTTTCATTTTTTTTTTACATGTCTTAGTTTCAAGGAGATTACTTTACTGAAACATTTTGCCATTCTTGTGACCTTTAAGTTTTGTTGTTCAGCCATTCAGTTGTGGCTGACTCTTTATGACCCCATGGACTGCAGCATGCCAGGCTTCCCTGACCTTCACTATCTCCTGGAGTTTGCCCAGACTCACATCCATTGAGTCCATGATACCATCCAACCATCTCATCTTGTGTTTCCCCCTTCTCCTCCTGCCCTCAATCTTTCCCAGCATCAGGGTCTTTTCCAGTGAGTCAGCTCTTCACATCAGGCGGCCAAAGTTTTGGAGCTTCAGCACCAGTCCTTCCAATGAATAGTCAGGGTAGATTTCTTTTAAGATTGACTGGTTTGATCTCCTTGCTGTCCAAGGGACTGTCAAGAGTCTTCTCTAACACCACAGTTTGAAATCATCAATTCTTTGGCACTCAGCCTTCTTTATGGTCCAGCTCTCACATCATACATGGTTATTGGAAAAACCATACCTTTGGGTATAGGGACCTTTGTTGGCAAAGTAATGTCTCTGCTTTTCAATATGCTGCATACATTTTTCATAGCTTTCCTTCCAAGGAGCAAGCATCTTTTAATTTCTTGGCTGCAGTTACTGTCCACAGTGATTTTGGAGCCCAAGAAAATAAGTCTGTTGCTATTCCCATTGTTTCCCTGTCTATTTGCCATGAAGTGAGGGACTGGATGCCATTATCTTCATTTTTTGAATGTTGAGTTTCAAGCCAGCTTTTTCACTCTCCTCTTTCACCTTCATCAAGAGGCTCTTTAGTTCTCTTTGCTTTCTGCCATTAGGGTGGTGTCATCTGCATATCTGAGATTATTGATATTTCTCTTGATTCCAGCTTGTGCTTCATCCAGAACTTCAAGTTGCAAACTTTCAAAATTTCAAACGTGCCCAGAGAAAGAAGGAATAGAGACCAGAGGAGGAAAAAGTAACTGAAGAGCCTAAGAGATTCATATTGCAGAAAATGGCAAGGGGATTTTCTTTATTTGAGGAAGCACTATTAGTTTTTGAGGCATAAGACCCAAACATAGAATGGTGCAGAAAGGTTGCATCAGCTGTTCAGAATGCAATCCAGTGCTACCGTGTCATCTTTGACAGGAAAAAAAAGAGCTACCACCCCGACATTGGGGCTTCCCTGGAGGCTTAGTGGTAAAGGAGTCTGCCCGCCAGTGCAGGAAACCTGGGTTTGATTTCTTGGTCAGGAAAGTCCCTGGAGAAGGAAATGGTAACTCACTCCAGGATTCTTGCCTGGGAAATCCCACGGGAAGGGAGCTTGGCCGGCTGCAGTCTATAGGGTCACAAAGCGTCAGACACAACTTAGTATTAATTGAGCATGCATGCACCTGGACATTACTGGATCATTTTCTCAAAAGGGTAGATATAATTGAATCCAACAAGGGACCAGAACATGGACCATCAGTGTCACATGTGGGTGAAATTGCAGCTTGTCCTCCATCTCCTATTGAGGATGATCCTTCAACTCTACAATCCCCCACCTCCTCTCCCTCCTTCAGTCAGCGTCTCTTCTTGCTTGTTCACATGATGCCAGCCCCTGTATACCAGCTATTGTACTGTGCTATTGTACTTTTCAAGATACTGTACTGTAATATTAAAAACATTTCCTTTATTTTTTGTGTATGTTTTTTATGGATTATTTGTGTGAAAACTTTATAAACCTATTATAATATAGTACTATATAGCTGACTGTGTTAGTTGGGTGCCTAGGCTATTTACAGACAAGTTGAACTTACGAACATGCTTGTTCATATGTAGAGGACTTAATGTAAGTATATATTTTAAACATTACAATTTTCTTTTTTTTTCGTAATGTCAAATGGATGTAAGGAAAAGGGACCTTAAATCATTCTTTGCCTACACTGCCCTACTTTGGCATCTTCATTTAAAAAATTTTTCATTGTTGACTCTCTATATGATGAAAGTAGCTTTACCTAGGGAGAAGGAAATGGCAACCCACTCCAGTACTCTTGCCTGGAGAATCCTTGGACAGAGGAGCCTGGAGGGCTGCTGTCCATAGGGTCGCACAAAGTCGGACACAGCTGAAGTGACTTTGCATGCATGCATGCATTGGAGAAGGAAATGGCAAGCCACTCCAGTATTCTTGCCTGGAGAATCCCAGGGACAGAGGAGCCTGGTGGGCTGCCGTCTATCGGGTCATACAGAGTCGGACACGATTGAAGCGACTTAGCAGCAGCAGCTTTACCTAAGGCAACTCTGTTACTCTACCCAGATAAACATAAATTTTGAATCTGAAAGATATGCTGATTTTAGGGTATATTCTTGTGAATGGAAGCAATCATTTTACTTAATGGTCATTCTTTACCCCACTGATTGCTGTGACAGCTCTGATATAGATCAAGTTCCCACTATGCATGGCTCTTTTTTCTGAGCTTTCCATTTAACTCCATCACTTTTGGTTTACTTATCTCTATGTCTATTCCATAGTGTTTTAATAATTATAGATTTTTCTTAAGGCCTTCATTTTTAGTATGGTCAATTCCTCCACCTTTTCTTTTTAGAAATATGTTCACCTTTGCTTTTTTTTAAATTATTAGGCTTTCTTTTTGAGCACTTTTAGAGAATGGACAGAGGGTTCTTATCCACTGAACTAGTTAAGACGTCCAGTGGAATATTGAATTGTACAGTGGTGAGAGCAGGCATCCTGATTTGAAAGAAAATCCTTTCATTGTCAACCTCGTAAATATGATGTGCTTAAATGTTTTTATGTATTCCTTTTATCTGGTGAATGTTTGGCCCATTTCCTAATTTGCTAGGGGGCTTAATATGAATATAAATGTTGAATTTTAATGAATTGTTTTGTAGCTGAAGAAGATAATCCTTTTGGTTTTGTTGCCTACAGACCTCATGCAACTCAAGAATAAACCTCAAGTCTGAAAAATAAAAAGATACGTTTCTATGCCTCTGAGTATAGATTCATGATGTTTATAATTGATTAAGCAAGAGCAGATTTGAAAACAGAAGCATATAATATATGCATAATACCTATATATAGAACAAGATAAGGGTTGTAATGGTGGTGGTTGTTGTTCAGTCACTCAGTTGTGTCCGACTCTTTGCGACCCCATGGACTGCAGCACACCAGGCTTCCCTGTACTTCACTGTCTGCTGGAGCTTGCTCAAACTCATGTCCATTGAGTCAGTGATGCCATCCAACCATCTCATCCTCTGTCGTCCCCTTCTCCTCCTGCCTTCAATCTTTCCCAGCATCAGGGTCTTTTCTAATGAACCAGCTCTTCGCATCAGGTGGTCAAAGTATTGGAGCTTCAGCATCAGTCCTTCCAATGAATATTCAGGACTGATTTTCTTTAGGATTGAGTGGTTTGATGTCCTTGCAGTCCAAGGGACTCTCAAGAGTCTTCTCCAATACCACAGTTCAAAAGGATCAACTCTTTGGTGCTCAACCTTCTTTATGGTCCAACTGTCACATCTTTACATGACTACTGGAAAAACCATAGCTTTGACTATGTGGACCTTTGTCAGCAAAGTAATGTCTCTGCTTTTTAATATTCTGTCTAGGTTTGTCATAGCTTTTCTTCCAAGGAACAGACATCTTTTAATTTTATGGCTGCAGTCACTATCTGCAGTGATTTTGGAGCCCAAGAAAATGAAGTCTATCACTGTTTCCATTGTTTCTCCATCTATTTGCCACAAAGTGATGGAACCAGATGCCATGATTTTCATTTTCTGAATGTTGAGTTTTAAGGCAGCATTTTTACTCTTCCCCTTCACTTTCGTCAAGAGGCTCCTTAGTTCCTTTTTGCTTTCTGCCATTAGGGTGGTGTCATCTGCATATCTGAGGTTATTTATATTTCTCTCAGAAATTTTGATTCTGGTTTGTGCTTCATCCAGCCCAGCATTTTGCATGATGTACTCTGCATATAAGTTAAACAAGCAGGGTGACAATTTACAGCCTTGATGTACTCTTTTCCCAATTTGGAACCAGTCCATTTTTCCATGTCCAGTTCTAACTGTTGCTTCTTGACCTTCATACAGGTTTCTTATGAGGCCAGTAAGGTAGTCTGGTATTCCAGTCTTTTTAAGAATTTCCCATAGTTTGTTGTGATCCACACAGTCAAAGGCTTTAGTGTAATCAATGAAGCAAAAGTAGATGATTTTCTGGAATTCTCTTGCTTTTTTTCTATGATCCATCAGATGTTGACAATTTGATCTCTGGTTCCTCTGCCTTTTCTGAATGCAGCTTGAACATCTGGAAGTTCTTGATTAAGGTATGGTTGAAGTCTTGCTTGGAGGATTTTGAGCATTACTTTGCTAGTGTGTGAGATGATTGCAATTGTGCAGTAGTTTGAACATTGTGTGACATTGCCTTTCTTTGGGATTGGAATGAAAATTTACCTTTTCCAGTCCTGTGGCCATTGCTGAGTTTTCCAAATTTGCTAGCATATTGATTTTAGCCACAGTATCTTTTAGGATTTGAAATAGCTCTGCTGGATTTCCATCACCTCAACTAACTTTGTTTGTTGTGATGCTTCCTAAGGTCCATTTATGTATAATATATACATAATACCTATATAGAACAAGATAAGCATTAAGCATAGCTAAACTTGTTTTTGTTTTTTTTTTTAACCAATTTATAGCTATACATTTATGGGCTTCCCAGGTGACTCACTGGGTAAAGAATCCACATGCAATGCAGGAGACATAGGTTTGATCCCTGGGTTGGAAAGATCCCCTGGAGGACAGTATGGCAACCCACTCCAGAATTCTTGCCTGGAGAATCCCATGGACAGGGAGCCTGGCAGGACATGACTAAAGTGATTGTGCATGCATAGATATACATTCATATTCTAAATTTAGATAACTTTATAAAGCAATTGCTTCTCTATTTAAATATTAGGTATATTTTCAGTAGATTTAGAAACTTATAAGGTCTTTTTTGTAGTCAGCTATTTACTTTGTTTCTCAATTTCACTGCCCAATATTTTTGTTTAAATGTTTTAGCAAACATTAAAATGCTTGTGAAATCAAATGAGAAAAATGTGGTTTCAGCCTAAGCTGAAAGAAAAAGATGCCAGTTGTTCATGGAGGAGAAGAATGTAATTCTGAAATGAAAACTACTTCTTTTGTTCTGTATTTTCAAATCTGCTCTTGCTTAATCAGTTGTAAGCCTATGGATAATTAATAGCCTTGGATAAAGAACCCTATGGATAATTAATACAGAAGCAATGATGACTTAAAAGAGGATAGTTACAAAGAATTAAATGAATTGCAGTGAATTCTCATCACTTTTAAACATAACTCCCTGGTAGCTCAGATGGTAAAGCGTCTGCCTGCAATTTGGGAAACCCTGGTTCGATCCCTGGGTCAGGAAGATCCTCTGGAGAAGGAAATGGCAACCCACTCCAATTCTCTTGCCTGGAAAACTCTATGGATGGAGGCGCCTGGTAGGCTACAGTCCATGGGGTCGCAAGGAGTCGGACACGACTGAGAGATTTCACTTTCCACACTCATTGTTCTATTCCCCAGATTTTGTGGGAGGAATATGCAGCAAGAAATTTAGTTCTGTGAACATTTCAAACATCAAGATTTCACCTCTTGGTCTATGCTCACCTATCTGACACTGAAGGTATTCTTAGTTCAGCAGGTCCTTCCCTCCACATGCTCATCTGAGGCTCAAAGAGATTCTGCTGCTGCTAAGTCACTTCAGTCGTGTCCGACTCTGTGCGACCCCATAGACAGCAGCCCACCAGGCTCCCCCGTCCCTGGGATTCTCCAAGCAAGAATACTGGAGTGGGTTGCCATTTCCTTCTCCAATGCATGAAAGTGAAAAGTCAAAGTGAAGTCGCTCAGTCGTGTCTGACTCTTAGTGACCTCATGGACTTCAGCCTTCCAGGGTCCTCCGTCCATGGGATTTTCCAGGCAAGAGTACTGGAGTGGGGTGCCATTGCCTTCTCTACAAAGAGATTCTAGGAGGCAGGAAATTTCTGATTGGGAGCAGTGTTCCTTTCATATAAGGATTAACTATATCACCACATTTCAATGAGAAAAACCCTCAATATCTTTTAAGACTAAGGGGATCACAGGACTTCCAAAATCATAAATTTGTCATCTACCAATGGGTAGGCACTTTTTACTCAAACATGTAGTGAGAATTCCTAATGAAACCCCTTACTTCTCCAAATAATTTTATCCTTTGGATATCCATCTATTGCTGCAGACAGGGACTTTGTTGTAAGACTGTCTTGTGCATGTGTTTCCTCTACTGACTTTGAGATCCTGAAGGCCAGGGGTAGCATCTTATTCTTCCTGGAATTTCCAACCCCTTTGCTGTGTTGGTAACAGAGCAGATGCTTGCTAAAGAGTTGAGTGAAAATATGTACAAGGAACAGAATTAGCTTTCTTGGGAGCAATTTAACAGAATATCAGTATATAGTATCTTTGAAGAGTAAATCTTCAGAGTGACCAAGAATATCTCTTTTTGTCTTGGTTAATTGCTCTTAGACTTATGCCGTTGAACCAAACATACAGCATAATACTAATTCTATATGTTCTTGAGTCTAATAACATATGCTATGAACTTAATAATACTGTAAGAGTTTAAGGAGACAGACAGGGGACTATAACATTAATTTTAAAAATGTATCCCAATATCAGTAACCAAAAGAAAAAAATATAGATAACTATGTCATTGAACCAGAGGAACACCATATTTTAAGCTGCTCAGTTTGGTATGACTTGGTGGCAAATCATTATTATCATTGACTTATTGAGCATTTAATATATACCAGCCACTGAATTATGGCCTTTACATGTATTCTTTCATTTAATCTTCACAGTAGCCTAGGATGTAGGCATTTTGAGAAGTTAAAAACACTTGTATTTGCTCAGACCCAGTGTTTAGAATTCACAGACATGTCCAGCTCAAAGCCCATGATTTTGACTGTTATACTTCCTCCATTAGCTCCCAAATTTACTTACAATCCACACATTAAAAAGGAAAGTCATAAGCTTAGTGTTACCCATATATCTACTTACTAAGCTTTATTTTCAAATAGTGGTTTTATCTTATAGATTAACGAGTATGGTGGTCTTTCATATTTTTATGTTATATAACAAAATCTTATTTATAGATGTAGATGGGCATGATCACAGATAGGTGTATTTCCTGTGCTTTTTCACAGTGGTGAAATGCAATGAGAAAAATAAATGAATCAATTTGCAGATACCCATAGGCCTGTGGTGTCTAAGTAGAAATAAATTCTCCTAAAACAGAGGGAGAAAGCATGTGAAGTATCCCTGTGAACAAAGGCCACTCAGTCAAAGATTACAAAAAACAACCAAAACATAAATTTTTCACGCAAAGTTCATAAAAGACCACTTTGTTTAAACAAACTATGTTTTTTATACTTAAAATATTTCTGTTGAATATAAGATTTTTTCTTAGATTTTTTTCTGCCTAAGTTAATAGGATACGGCATACTTTTAATTTGCCCTGACTTCTTAGGAGGCTTACAGTAGAAATGTTGACGGTGGTCTCTGAGTTGCATTACTGGCGTTAAGAGTTCTGCTTTCCCATTTAAAGACCCTGCCATCCGGGGCAAGTCAGTTTGCTTCTCTCCCAAATCTCCCAAGGACAGAACAATAGGAATATTCCATATAAACAAGCTATAACATGAAGTGTTTAGAAAAGCACCTGGCAGGTAGTGAGCACTCATTAAGGCTGGATTTTTCTCAACTCTCTGGAGATAAAAGAGTTGAATTATCAGCATTATATCCCTAAAACTCTCATAAGTGACAGAAATGGAAAACTTCCCAATCTGGTTAAGAGAGCATTTCTGGTCTTGGCAGATGCTTTCAGGACAGGACAGTTTCACTCCAGCTTCAAATGAGAGAGCATCTCTGAGTTTTTTGATTTCTGGGTTCAGGCTTCTTGCCTCCATCTTGAGATAAAGAAACATGATGGAAAAGAGGTAGAGTCTTTGGCTGCAAAGAGTTTCTTGAAGGATGTATTTATAGACACCCTCTAGCCCCAGCTTTTAGAGTCAGTGGATCCAGCCCTAGCTAAGTGAAAGCCATTTTCCCCTCTAAGCAGTCTAAATTCTTATCACTTGGAGAGAATTAAGTCCAAGGAATCCAATGTGCAGTAGGTTTTTATTACTCAGACCTGCACCTCTTGGGAATATTCAAAGTCAGCACCATAGTGAAAGCCACTGCTTAGATGCAGCATCTTGCCAAATGAACTTATATGTCAATTGCATTAAAGTCCTAATTGCTGCCACCATGACTGTCACTCTCCAGCTATTCATGAAGCACCTATTCTGTGCTCATCCCTGCCTTGATGTGCTTTTTCTTATATTGTCATCATCTGCTCTCCATACTCCCTAAACTATGAACTTATGAAGTGAGCCATTTTTTAATACAGCTATGCTACTGCTAAGTCACTTCAGTCGTGTCCGACTCTGTGCAACCCCATAGACAGCAGCCCACCAGGCTCCCCCGTCCCTGGGATTCTCCAAGCAAGAACACTGGAGTGGGTGCCATTTCCTTCCCCAATGCTTGAAAGTGAAAAGTGAAAGTGAAGTCGCTCAGTCGTGTCCAACCCTCAGGGACCCCATGGACTGCAGCCTTCCAGGCTCCTCCATCCATGGGATTTTCCAGGCAAGAGTACTGGAGTGGGGTGCCATCAGCTATATTTTCACTCACAATACATACATTATTCTAATAAAACTACTACCATAAATTTGGGGTGTACCATTTTAGAGATTTTTCTGTGTGTGCACATGGACAAATATATTTATGTATATAGACTTATGCTGAGTCTTCATTGCAGCATGCAGGCTCTTTCCAGTGGCAGCACAAGGCTTAGTTGCCCCACGCATGTGAGATCGTACTTCCCCCACCAGTAATCAGACTTGCTTCGCTTGTGCTGGAAGGCAGATTCTTAACCACTGGACTGCCAGGGAAGCCCCTTATTTTATCTCTTGATACTTTCTTGAGCTAGTTAAGCATTACCTTACGTGACTTTGGACTCCTAAGCTGTGCTGACCTATCTGGTATGAAGCATGGCTCTTTCACAAGTAGAGCTAAGAAAAATTCATTTTAAGGTCAGCTTTTCTGCTGAAGTAGTAGAGGTAGAGAAGTATGACACCTGTTTTACTTTTGCAACTGGGCAAGTGTCTTGCAAGTCACATGACTTTAATTATATAATATTTGTGTGTGTATAATTTATGGATCCCCTTAAGTTATAGAAGCATGACTATGAGAATTAGTTATCTAAATTTGGTCAGCATCCATGGTGTTCTGAATACTGCTTTGGTGCAAAGAGGAGTTTTACCTCCAGATATAAGGAACCACTTAAATCCTGTTTTTGACTAGATTTTTGTTGTTTAAGAAAAACAAAAAAAACATTATTCAAAACAAGTCTGTCAGAGACTAAGATATATAAGCAAATACAGAGCCAAACTACCTGATCACTCACAGCCCAGCTGCCTCAGGCTTTATCGTGATCTTTCCTGTTTCTATGATCCAGATCCATTGGGTCTGGGAAATTTGATTGCATGGGGAAGCAGCCACGGGGTGGGGTGGGAGGGGGTTGCTCAGTCTAGGCTGAGAGTGGTACTGAGAGCAGGGCAGAAAACATACCACTTTTTTAATGCTGTGGTCACGATAGTCCTCAGTGTTTGAGATGTAGCAGCCAACCTCCCTCTAACCCTTCATCCAGCCATTCACAGGGGCCTGGAAATGTCACTTTTCAAGTATTTTCTGATTCTCTCCCTCCTCCCAAATTTATCAATATTAACATAGTTTAGAGCCTTCTCTCCTCTCCCATTGTGACCTCAGTTAGAGCTCTTCACAGTGCGATTCTGCACATCCCCAGTAGAATCCCTCAGTGACATTCTACCCCATGCAAAATAAAGTTCAGACTTTTTGTTAACACAGTCACGTACTCTAGGCCTACCTTTATTTTCTCAGCAGACTAACTTTTTTTTGCAATTGACTTCCAATGTCAGTGAAAACCTAGTGTGATGAGTGTGTGATGAATATATTTAAAACTGAAGATCCTAAATGTAAAGACCATGCAATGAAAGGTTTATAGTGATACATAGGAAGTTTTACAATACAATGATTGAAAGCTGCATTTTTATAGTCAGACCATTTTCCAGCTATGAGATTTTGGGCAAGATGCCTTAATCTTTATGTGCGACAGTTTCTTTACATGTGAGGTAAGGATAAAAATACCTCTACTTCATAGGACTTAAGTGTTTGACACAGTATACTTGCTGAGTCCCAGATAAGTTTGTAGGATAGCAGTTGCAAAGTGAGTGGTGGTTATTACTCTAAAGGGAAGTGTATTTATATCCATGTTTAAAAGCGTTCTGATAGAGAGGTATCGCTATAAAATAGAGGTTAGAGAATGGCCTGGAAAGAATTGGCTATAGGATGATTAAAGGCAGTGATGAAAGAATAAAAGATGATGGTAAAGAGAAGCCCTAGGTTTTGCAGGATCTGGGAGAAGGGAAAGACAGATAAAAAAGACTATTCATAGGGTTTTGGCCTCTTTGCCAAAATGCAAATTAGAAATTTGGGATTTAAAAGTTAGGGCAGTCACAGAATTTGGTTTCCACAGAATTCTTACCCCTAAAAAGAATCTGTTTTTGTTTAGTTGCTAAGTTGTGTCTGACTCTTTTGCGACCTCATGAACTGTAGCCCACCATGCTCCTCTGTCTATGGGATTTTTCAGGCAAGAACACTGGAGCGGGTTCCCATTTCCTTCTCCAGGGGATATTACCAACCTGGAGATCAAACTTACATCTCCTGTGCTGGCAGGCAGATTCTTTACCACTGCGACTCCAGGGAAGCAAAAGGAAGTGTAAGAATCCCAGAAGATATGCGATGGGGAGCATTAAATTTCAAAGTCATCTCTTAATTATTAAAGTTATATTTTAATTTTCTAATATAAATTGCAAATTAAAAGAAATGGGTTCCAAATTTGTGACAGATAACATAAGGATAAAGCCTATTAAAATATGAATTCCATCTTTTTAGAAATCAAGCACATGATTTATCAATATCCAAACAAACCTTCAACTAGTTGTACTAATTTCAGAATGTTACTTATTGATGCCAATTAGCAGTACAATATCTCTGAATACCACATAGTCCTAAAATTATTTGTGCAATTTGATTGTCAGTAAAATTGGTCTACAAGAAATATTCATGCTCTAATTTATAGGGGCTTCCCACGTGGCTCAGTGGTAAGAAATCCGCCTGCCAATGCAGGAGACTCAGGAGACACAATTTCGGCCCCTGGGTCTGGAAGATCCCTGGAGGAAGAAGTGGCAACCCACTCCAGAATTCTTTCCTGGAGACACACTACAGAGGAACCTGGTGGTCTACAGTCCATGGGGTCGCAGAGTCAGACATGACTTAGTCACACACACACACACACACACACACACACGTAAATTTGTAATGAAATGGAGTATCAGTGAAATTATATCTGTTGGGATTAGAAAATGAGAACTTTCATATCTCCTCATTTCCTTTTTCTTCAAGAGTATGATCTTGCTTAAGATAGCTCTGCATAGCAAGGTCATATAAATATTCTTTAAGGTTAAAAAAAGATAACTTGTTGGTTCCAGTATAGATATTAAAAGAAATTAGTTTGTAGATGACAGCAATTATATCACTAATTATAGCTTTAATCCTTTTGTCATTTCCCATTTTATTTTCCAAGGTAGAATTTTTAAAGTTGAATATCCTTTGGTACCTATAAGCTTTATTGAAAAATGTGTTCATTTGTTTGGGTCTGCTGATTTTTATGGTCATAATTTCACTCTTCAGACTTCTTGCAATAGTACATATAATTTGTAAATTTTCTGTTGTTCATATTAATAGTCTTTTCCTTATGGAAAGCAAACAGTGATCTGAAGTTAATTAAAAGACTTAAGTTCTGACTTTATATTTTTCTTTAAATGTTCTGAATTTATATTTTAACAGTTACATATTAGGAAAACTCATGTCCTCTGGATATATTAGAATCTGTAGATAATCCATCCATCTTTCCTTAATGAATAAAGTGAAATTTAGTGGTGAAAAATTAGTGACTTAACACTATGTAATTTAGCTAATTTAGACATTAACTTGTATTCTTGCCTGGAAAATCCCATGGATGGAGGAGCCTGGTGGGCTGCATTCCATGGGGTCACAAAGAGTAGGACACGACTTCACTTTCACTTTCACTTTTCACTTTCATGCATTGGAGAAGGAAATGGCAACCCACTCCAGTGTTCTTTCCTGGAGAATCCCAGGGACGGGGGAGCCTGTGGGCTGCCGTCTATGGGGTCGCACAGAGTTGGACACGACTGAAGTGACTTAGCAGCAGCAGACATTAACTCTACACCTATTTTAAAGTCGGTTTACAATTTACAGTAATTTCCTGTTCAGACTTCACTTATTCATTTATTGAAAAAGTATTTGAGTTCTTAAATTGCCAACATCCGCTGGATCATGGAAAAAGCAAGAGAGTTCCAGAAAAGCATCTATTTCTGCTTTATTGACTATGCCAAAGCCTTTGACTGTGTGGATCACAATAAACTGTGGAAAATTCTGAAAGAGATGGGAATACCAGACCACCTGATCTACCTCTTGAGAAATTTGTATGCAGGTCAGGAAGCAACAGTTAGACCTGGACATGGAACAACAGACTGGTTCCAAATAGGAAAAGGAGTACATCAAGGCTGTATATTGTCACCCTGTTTATTTAACTTATATGCAGAGTACATCATGAGAAGCGCTGGACTGGAAGAAATACAAGCTGGAATCAAGATTGCCGGGAGAAATATCAATAACCTCAGATATGCAGATGACACCACCCTTATGGCAGAAAGTGAAGAGGAACTAAAAAGCCTCTTGATGAAAGTGAAAGTGGAGAGTGAAAAAGTTGGCTTAAAGCTCAACATTCAGAAAACGAAGATCATGGCATCTGGTCCCATCACTTCATCGGAAGTAGATGGGGAAACAGAGGAAACAGTGTCAGACTTTATTTTTCTGGGCTCCAAAATTACTAAAGATGGTGACTGCAGCCATGAAATTAAAAGACGCTTACTCCTTGGAAGGAAAGTTATGACCAACCTAGATAGCATATTGAAAAGCAGAGACATTACTTTGCCAACAAAGGTTCATCTAGTCAAGGCTATGGTTTTTCCTGTGGTCATGTATGGATGTGAGAGTTGGACTGTGAAGAAGGCTGAGTGCCGAAGAATTGATGCTTTTGAACTGTGGTGTTAGAGAAGACTCTTGAGAGTCCCTTGGACTGCAAGGAGATCCAGCCAGTCCATTCTAAAGGAGATCAGCCCTGGTATTTCTTTGGAAGGAATGATGCTAAAGCTGAAACTCTAGTACTTTGGCCACCTCATGCGAAGAGTTGACTCATTGGAAAAGACTCTGATGCTGGGAGGGATTGGGGGCAAGAGGAGAAGGGGACAACAGAGGATGAGATGGCTGGATGGCATTACTGACTCGATGGACGTGAGTCTCAGTGAACTCCGGGAGTTGGTGATGGACAGGGAGGCCTGGCGTGCTGCGATTCATGGGGTCACAAATAGTCGGACATGAATGAGCGACTGATCTGATCTGATCTGAATGTATAAGATTTTGTACCTAATCTAGAGTTTATACTGTTACATAGGCTTGTCCTTGAAGTATTATCAAAGATCTGAAGACGAAGAGAAAGGATCTGAGAAAAGACAAAGGGTTAATTCATTAAAAAAAAACAGTTTGAGGACTTTTCTTTCTTGTTTGTTTGCTTGTTTTGCAAGGCATAAAGTTACCATCTTTATTAAAATGAGATATTTCAGATTTAGGACGTGAGACTTGAGTTCCAATAAAGCTGATTGAACAGCTGTTCCACTGGTGACACTGTTAAATGAACTCTGAGCAGTATTGCATAGTAGCTGCGTGCTCAGCTTTCATGATGGTTAATTCCTTCCATTCTCATTACCGATTTTCTGAGCTTTGGGATTTCCTGTAGTACCTAGGGTATAAAGGCCTATTTGTCTAAATGAAAAACAAAGAATTAGATGGAACAAATGTGCATAAAATATAAATGGCTTCATCCATTTATTGTTGCAGAAAATGGATGTGGGAGACATAAAGCTGATGCTAGAACATATGACTGCTTTTTTAGCTAGAAAATATCTCATGCCTAGTTTTATGTACATTGGGGTTGAGAAAGAAATGAAATTTATATTTTATGCATTGTCCTCTGTTTTCTTGGAAGAGCTCTCTGATGAATGAGTGCTGCGTAGATAGAGTAGATATGTAATTATAGGCCTTCTCGACCCAGTTTCTAAATAGTAGATGCCATTTTAGGAACGTCCTTTGGCTCCAAGCCATATCTAGATACATATCCAGTCCACTGTCATTTCTATCCACTGTGGCCATACTTGCTATTCAGATAACACTTCTAGTTCTCTGTTCATATGACACGTACCAGCTAGACTTTAGAGTAGTGATGGCTGTGCCTACCCAGATTAATGCTGTTTGTCTATCATTATGATTTTATGGGGCTTCAGCTCAGTGGTAAAGAATCTGCCTGCCAATGTAGGAAATGCAAGAGATGGGGGTTTGATCCCTGGATTGGGAACATCCCTTGGAGAAGGAAATGACAATGACTCTGGTATTCTAGCCTGGAAATTCCGTGGACAGAGGTACTTGGCGAGCTACGGTCCATGAGGTCACAAAAGAGCAGATATGACTGAGTGACTGAGCACACACATGGTTTTATGAGGAAAGGCAAGAATTCTTGGTAAAGTACCATAGGAAAGATTACTATAATAATAGCCCACCAGGCGTTTGACTGACCCATTCATTTGCCCTCTCTGCACTTCACACAGCCCTCTCCTGAGGCTGCAGCTGGCACAGATCAATGCTAAGTTTAAAAAGCTTGTTTCTTGGAAAACTACTATCTTTCTTGACATAAAAGAGTTTGGAGTTGCTAAATAGTTCCTGACTAATGCTGGTACATTACATTTATATGTTTTATTAAATATAATATATCAAAGCATCAGCAAATAAATACGATTAAAGGGTTAAATTAAATGGATGATATAACTATAAATAAGAGAATGACAATGGTGTACTTGTATAAAAATATCCAGTTATAGAAGAGAAGGTCTGTATTATAAATGAAAATATTTTTAAAATGAGTTCAGTCACAGGCCTGAAACATGAATAAATGTGTCTGTGAGTTAGACTGTTCCATCTGTGTGGATATAACCTTTATTTTTCCTCTCATGAAAGAATGCCAAGGAAAACAACATAATTTTTTTCTATAAGCATTTCTGTATGAATGTCTCAATAGAAGGATTACTGGTTACATTTTCTTATTCCACAAGTATATGAAAAGTGTCTCAGTTAATTCAGCACCATTTATTCCCAAAGGCCTTATATGGGGAAGCATTCCCAATATAAATAACTCCCAAATTCACAAAATCAGTGTGGCAGTGTAGGCAGAGATGATGATGTAGTCCAGCAAGGGGTTTACCCACTTGTCTGTGATTATACAAGCACAGTTAGAGAAGTGGTAATGTGCATCTAGAATTCTGTAATAAGGACTTTTTCCCATACACAATATTATGAAAAGATTAAGTGTCCAAAAATTAGATAATGAAAGTGTTTGTGTGAGAACCTTAGACCATGCACTTGACCATCACTGTTTTAAACCACAAGTCTGTTTAATGCATTGCTCACTTATACTGAATCCAGTTGGATTTTGGTGGCTAGATAATAATATCCTTTCTCTGGAATAAATTTTTGTCCTCTCATAATAATATTCCAAGTGGTGCACAGACCAGCATTGAATGATGGCTATTTTTTTTTAGCTTCCAATAAATCTATAATTATCTTTAATGTTAAAGACCATTCTGAAAAATAATACTCATGGGATGTTCTATGTGGGACTTGCGTAGAGAATTTTAAAGGGGTTTTAATTTGAGATCATTTTATTGTCCTCAGATAATGTTAATCATATTGAAATCAAACCTGTCACTGAGTAGAGCTCAAAGCACCAGAGACATTTGCCTAATGTGGTATTTTAAATTAGGAGTGCTTGCAGTTGAGTGTTCTGTCATACTTCAGAGATTCTGGCCCTTGAAGATTTATATGAGTGCTCAACTCTTATCGAACTGTCTCGTCATGGATGACTTAATAAATGTTGGTTTCAGCATCAGATAATGGCTTACCATTTAATCTCCTCCTGCACCCATTATACACATTACTCTCTCTCCCCCCTACCCCACCCCCAAACAGCTTATAAAGTAAAACAGAAAAACTTTAATTTCTGACTCTAATTGATCATACCACACAGCCACCTGCTCATCATCTGTTCATCACACTGGCAGAGTTTACAGTTTCAAAGACACTGAAAACTGTGCATATATTAGGAAAATAGCAGTTTTCTGAAATAAGTTTTGTTGTAGTCTTTTTATTACCTAACTCTGTTAGCCTTTGCCCTACTTAATTATGTACTCCAAGGCCAAACTTGCCTGTTACTCCAGGTATCTCTTAACTTCCTACTTTTGCATTCCAATCCCCTGTGATGAAAAGGACATCTGTTTTTGGTGTTGGTTCTCAAAGATCTTGTAGGCCTTCACAGAACTGTTCAACTTCAGCTTCTTTGGCATTAGTGGTTGGGGTATAAACTTGGATTACAGTGATGTTGTGCCAAAGAATTAATGCTTTCGAGCTGTGGTGCTGAAGAAGACTCTTGAGAGTCCCTTGGACAGCAAGGAGATCAAACCAGTCAAACTTAAAGGATATCAACTCTGAATATTCATTGGAAGGACTAATGCTAAAGCTGATGCGGCAATAAGTTGGCCACCTGATGCAAAAAGCCAACTCATTGGAAAAAACCCTGATGCTGGGAAAGATTGAAGGCAAGAAGAGAATAAATGAATACCTGACTTCCTTTATTGTATACGAAGAATTTTTGTTTCTGGCCATCTTTGTAGTTAGAGCCTAAAAAGAATTTGGAGAATAAAAAGTATTTGGAGACTAGAATAACAGCAAATTTCTATACAAAGGACCTCTTTATTAGGGTGTAATTCACTATGTTGAGTTGCTAGTAGCCTCTAAGGATGACAGCTACAATTAGTTGGATAAACCATTATGTTTATTATTAGGACATTAGATAATTTATAGGCCCAAATAATGCATAAAATTCTTCACATTACTGCTATCAGATATTGATTTACTTTCTGGTTCTTTCCAGTTATTCCACTGAATTTTTTGCTTGTCCATTTGCTGAATGTTAAAAATCCTAGGCCAAAGGAGGGAGAGTATAGAAAATTTTAGTCAATTACATTTAAAATAAAGCATTATTTGTAAATATATTGTATATATAATACTTTAAAAGTATATATTTGAGTACTTTAAAAGTATATAGTGTTGCTTAAAATTTGCCTTTGAAAATACTAAAATAAAAATAGGGTAGCTAACTGCATTCCTCATTTATGTCCAAACAATGAACTTTAACAATTTTGTAGGCTCTCTAGAAAACTATCTACCATTTACTGTTTAAAAATGTAAGGAATAGGTGAAACAGGCCAGGCCATTTTTCGACTTTGCCTGAACTCTTTCAACTTTCTCTGAAATCTTTGCTGCTTTCTGTTGCGTTTTGTCAAGAGTTCTGAGGGACTGTGCTTTATCTTAAGTATCACAAAGCATTTAGGAGAATATTTCTGCTTAAATTCTTTTAGAGCTGTTACTTTCAGGACAAATTAACATTGTGTGTTTTGAAATCACATATGTATTTAAGATTTCAAGTCATTGGTGAAATAATTCTTTCTGTTAAATATATTTAATAATTTATTTTTTTAAATTTAAATTTATTTTAATTAGAGGTTAATTACTTTACAATATTTATTGGTTTTGCCATATATCAACATGAATCCGCCATGGGTGTACACGTGTTCCCAATCCTGAACCCCCCTCCCACCTCCCTCCCCATACCATCCCTCTGGGTCATCCCAGAACACCTTTGTGAAAGGTATCTAGCTGTTTACACCTTTCTTATGCTAATAATCATAAAAAGTTTTACTTTGTGGTTTATGGTCATATAGAGTATACTGAGTGTGAGATTTTTTTTTTTTTTTTGTATACAGACAAGTCATATATCTGAACCAATGAAATGAAAATAGTATATTAACAAACATATGCTGAGTTGTTGTTGTTCAGTCACTCAGTTGTGTCCAGCTCTTTGTGACCCCATGGACTACAGCATGCCAGGCTTCTCTGTCCTTCACCATCACCTGGAGCTTGCTTAAACTCATGTCCATGAAATCAGTAATACCATCCAACCGTCTCATCCTCTGTCATCCCCTTCTCCTCCTGCCTTCAATCTTTCCGAGCATCAGGGTCTTTTTTAATGAGTCAGCTCTTCGCATCAGGTGGCCTAAGTATTGGAGCTTCAGCTTCAGCATCAGTCCTTACAATGAATATTCAGGGTTGATTTCCTTTAGGATTGACTGGTTTGATCTCCTTGCAGTCCGAGGACTCTCAAGAGTCTTCTCCAACACCACAGTTCAAAAGCATCCACTCTGGCGCTCAGCCTTCTTTATGGTCCAACTCTCACATCCCTACATGACTACTGGAAAAACCATAGCTTTGACTAGCCAGACCTTTGTTGACAAAGTAATGTCTCTGCTTTTTAATATGCTGTCTAGGTTTGCCACAGTTTTCCTTCCAAGGAGCAAGCGTCTTTTAATTTCATGGATACAGTCACCATCTGCAAATTTTGTGATAATTCTATTTAAAACAAACCTTTTAAATCTTCCAGTTTCTCTTGCTGCATTTGTGCATTTTTATCTTCAAAATAGGTAATTTTTTCTTTCCACTGAATAATTTTTAACATAGGTCTACAAATAGTGCATCATTTTGTGGAACTTTATCATTATAACCACAAATTACAGTTGCCTGAGCTCCAATTGGAGACTAAATGAATGGCTGAACCTTCTTACACTAAACCCCCCACTGCTGTGCAATATGGCCATACAGGCAAGCACACAACCGTCTGACTCATGCTCAGTACTATAAATGTTTTAATAGTTTTCTTGGAATCTGGAAATGGAGTTGTCCACAGATGATCCCTCTTCATTTGAATCTTGTCTTCTTTACAAATCAATTAATAAAAACTTAGGTGTTAAATTAGCGCTTGATGAGATTTTACATAGCCTTGCTATTATGATTCTGTGGATGAATAAAAATCCTTGGAGAAATTAAAATCTTGATAAAGGTGCAGGAATAACCACACATATCAAATATATTTTTAAATTATTTTTTATTGAAGGATAATTGCTTTACAGAATTTTGCTGTTCTCTGTCAAACCTCAACAAAAATCAGCCATAAGTATACATATATACCCTCCCTTTGAAACTCCCTTCCATCTCCCTCCGCATCCCACCCCTCTAGTTTGATACACAGCCCCTGTTTGAGTTTCCTGAGCCATACAGCAAATTCCCCTTGGCTATCTATTTTACATATGGTAATGTAAGTTTCCATGTTACTCTTTCCATACATCTCACCCTCTCCTCCCCTCTCCCCATGTCCGTAAGTCTATTCTCTATGTCTATTTCTCCATTGTTGCCCTGTAAGTAAATACTTCAGTATCACTTTTCTACATTCCGTATATATGTGTTAGAATACGGTATTTATCTTTCTCTTTCTGACTCACTTCACTCTGTATAATAGATTCTAGGTTCATCCATCTCATGAGACCTGACTCAAATGTGTTCCTTTTTATGACTGAGTACTATTCCATTCTGTATATATACCCCAACTTCTATGTCCTTTCCTCTGTAGATGGACATCTAGGTTGCTTCCATGTTCTAGCTATTGTAAATAGTGCTGCAATGAACAATGGGATACATGTGTCTCTTTCAATTTTGGTTTCCTCAGAGTATATGCTGAGGAGTGGGATTGCTGGGTCATGTGGTGGTTTTATTCCTAGTTTTTTATGGAATCTCCATACTGTCTTCCATAGTGGCTGTATCAATTTACATTTCCACCAGCAGTGCAAGAGTGTAACCTTTTCTCCACGCCCTCTCCAGCATTTATTGTTTGTAGACTTTTTGATGAGGGCCATTCTGACCTGT
Source organism: Bos indicus (assembly GCF_029378745.1). Classification (NCBI taxonomy): domain Eukaryota; kingdom Metazoa; phylum Chordata; class Mammalia; order Artiodactyla; family Bovidae; genus Bos; species Bos indicus. Next base: position 35,704,663 of record NC_091765.1, read on the forward strand.
GTGAGGTGATATTTCATTGTGGTTTTGATTTGCATTGCTCTAATAATGAGCAGTGTTTAGCATCTTTTCATGTGTTTGTTAGCCATCTGTATGTCTTCTTTGGAGAAATGTCTCTTTAGGTCTTTTTCCCACTTTTTGATTGGGTTGTTTGTTTTTCTAGCATTGAGTTGTATGAGCTGCTTGTATATTTTGGAAATTAATCCTTTGTCAGTTGTTTCATTTGTTATTATTTTCTCCCATTCTGAGGGTTGTCTTTTTACCTGCTTATAGTTTCCTTTGATGTGCAAAAGCTTTTAAGTTTGGTCAGGTCCCACTTGTTTACTTTTGTTTTTATTTCTGTTACTCTAGGAGCTGGGTCATAGAGGATCTTGCTTTGATTTATGTCATTGGGTGTTCTGCCTATGTTTTCCTCTGAGAGTTTTATAGTTTCTGGTCTTACATTCAGGTCTTTAATCCTTTTTTATTTTATCTTTGTGTATGGTGTCAGGAAGTGTTCTAATTTCATTCTTTTACATGAAGCTGTCCACTTTTCCCAGCACCATTTATTGAAGAGGCTGTCTTTGCCCCATTGTATATTCTTGCCTCCTTTGTCAAAAATAAGATACCTATAGGTGCATGGTTTTATTTCAGGGCTTTCTATCTTGTTGCACTGATCTGTATTTCTGTTTTTGTGCCAGTACCATATTGTCTTAATGACTTTAGCTTTGTATAATCTGAAGTCAGGAAGGTTGATTCCTCCAGCTGCATTCATCTTTCTCAAGACTGTTTTGGCTATTTGGGGTCTTTTGTGTTTCCATATGAATTGTGAAATTTTTTGTTCTAGTTCTGTGAATAATGCCTTTGGTAATTTGATAGGGATCACATTGAATCTGTAGATTGCATTTGGTAGTATAGTCATTTTCACAATATTGATTCTTCCTACCCAGGAACATAGAATATCTCTCCATCTGTTTATGTCATCTTTGATTTGTTTCATTAGTGTCTTATAATTTTCTGTATGTGAGTTTATTCCTAGATACTTAATTCTTTTTGTTGCCATGGTTAATGGGATTGATTCCTTAATTGCTCTGATTTTTCATTCTTAGTATATAGAAATGCAAATTATTTCTGTGTATTGATTTTGTATCCTGAAACTTTTGTGAAATTCACTGATGAGCTCTAGTAATTTTCTGATACTATCTTTAGGGTTTTCTGTGTATAGTATCGTGTCATCTGCAAACACTGAGAGCTTTAATTCTTCTTTTCTGATTTGGATTCCTTTTATTTCCTTTTCTTCTCTAATTGCTGTAGCTAGGACTTCCAAAACTATGTGAATAATAGTGGCAAAAGTGGAAACTCTTGTCTTGTTCCTGATCTTAGGGGGAATGCTTTCAGTTTTTTACCATTGAGAATAATGTTTGCTGTAGGTTTGTCATATATGGCCTTTACTATGTTGTGGTAGGTTCCTGCTATGCCCATGAAGAGTTTTAATTATAAATGGGTGCTGGATTTTATCAAAGGCTTTTTCTGCATCTATTGAGATGATCATATGGTTTTTAATCTTTAAATTTGTTAATATGGTGTATCACATTGATTGATTTCCATATATTGAAGAATCCTTGCATCCCTGGAATAAACCCAACTTGCTCACAGTGTAAGAGCTTTTCGATGTGTCGCTGAATGCTGTTTGCTAAAATTTTGTTGAGGATTTTACATCTATGCTTATCAGTGATATTGGCCTGTAGTTTTCTTTTTTTGTGTTGTCTTTGTCTGGTTTTGGTACCAGGGTGATGGTGGCCTTGTAGAATGAATTTGGAAGTCTTCCTTCCTCTGCAATTTTTTGAAAGAGTTTTAAAAGGACAGGCATTAGCTCCTTTCTAAATGTTTGATAAAATTCTCCTGTGAAGCCATCAGCTTTTGTTTTTTGGGAGATTTTTGATCACAGCTCCAATATCAGTGCTTGTTATTGGGTTCTTCATAATTTCTATTTCTTTCTGGTTCAGTCTTGGAAGATTGAACTTTTCTAAGAATCTATCCATTTCTTCCAGGTTACCTATTTTATTGCCATATAGTTGTTCGTAATAGTCTCTTTTAATCCTTTGCATTTCTGCATTGTCTGTTGTAACCTCTCCTTTTTCATTTCTAATTATGTTGATTTGATTCTTCTCTCTTTTTTTCTTGATGAGGCTAGCTAAGGGTTTGCCTATTTTGTTTATCTTCTCAAAGAACCAGCTTTTAGTTTTATTAAACCTTACTATTGTTTCTTTCATTTCTTTTTCATTTATTTCTGCTGAGATATTTATGATTTCTTTCCTTCTAATTTTTTGGGGGTTTTGTTCTTCTTTTTCCAGTTGCTTTAGGTGTAAATTATGTTGTCTATTTGATGTTTTTCTTGTTTCTTGAGGTAGGATTGCATTGCAGTAAACTTCCCTCTTAGAACTGCTTTTGCTACCTCCCATAGGTTTTGAGTTATTTTGTTTTCATTGTCATTTGTTTCTAGAAATTTTTTTTATTTCTCTTTTGATTTCTCCAGTACCCTGTTGGTTTTTTAGAAATGTGTTGTTTAATCTCCATGTGTTTGTGTTTCTTTCAGTTTTTTTTCTTGTAATTGATATCTAGTCTGATAGCATTGTGGTTGGGGAAGATACATGATATGACTTCAGTTTTCTTAAATTTACTGAAGTTTGATTTGTGGCCCAAGATGTGGTCTATCCTGGAGAATATTCCATGTGCTGCTACTACTAAGTCACGTCAGTCATGTCCGACTCTGTGTGACCCCATAGATGGCAGCCCACCAGGCTTCCCCGTCCCTGGGATTCTCCAGGCAAGAACACTGGAGTGGGTTGCCATTTCCTTCTCCAATGCATGAAAGTGAAAAGTGAAAGTGAAGGCGCTCAGTCGTATCCAACTCTTTGTGACCCCGTGGACTATAGCCTACCAAGCTCCTGCGTCCATGGGATTTCCCAGGCAAGAGTACTGGAGTGGGGTGCCATTGCCTTCTCCATATTCCATGTGCACTTGAAGGCGTATTCTTCTGCATTTGGATGGAATGTTCTGAAGATACCAATGAGATCCATCTCATCTAATGTATCATTTGACTTGTGTTTCCTTATTAATATTCTGTTTTGATGATCTGTCCATTGGTGTGATTGGGCTGTTAAAGTCTCCTACTATCATTGTGTTATTGTTAGTTTCTCCTTTTATGTCTATTAGTGTTTGTCTTATGTATTGAGGTGCTTCTATGTTCAAATACATTTTTAAAATTTAAAAACAATTACTGTCAATTTTAAAACATGTTAAATGTGATTTAGATATAAAATACTATTTGCTTTAACTCGTTTTCAGATTAAAAAGTAAATGCTTATCTATTTTAAATGGTGACCCCAGTGATTAAAACAGCAATTTTTCCTGCCATATCTCAGTTAAAAATAATCTTTACTATCAGTTATAGAAGACAGAGTTTCTTCATTGACCGGAATGATATTTAAAGTAGGTAAATTTATTTTTTTTTCCTAATTTTATTTTATTTTTAAACTTTACATAATTGTATTAGTCTTGCCAAATATCAAAATGAATCTGCCTCAGGTAAATTTATTAAAAAATAATAAAAAGTTATTTCCATGCTTTGTTGAGTTTCTGTACAAGTTGACTTATTTCATATTGGGAGAAAAATCTAACCATTGGCCACAAGTTCTATGATGTTCCCTTGCCCCTAAAATGCATCATCATATTAGGCCAGAGGGAACTAGGAGAGATAGAAGATGTTTCATAATATCCATCAATATCACAAGGAAAAAAACTGAAAGCATATGTTGAACTGGCAGTATCATATGCATGCAAGTGAGAGCACATTTCTACTGTCAAATCAGTTGCAATTTTTCACGGTTGAGAGTCAAATGAAATGCTTAAATGTATTGAGTCATTGAAGTTAGAGATTAATTACAGCTAGATTTATGGCTGTACTAAAATAAAGCTAGTCAGAAAACAGCTCAATTCCCTGACCATACCAAGTCTGACTGATGACTCACCTTATATATTTAGAGAGCATCATTTGTTCTCACTTCTGTGTTTATTTGACAGCTTGCCAGTATCCATTAGGTGGCAAGGAGGAAAAGGGAAAACACTATGTGAGTGCATGACAAGGCACTGGGATTGATTTGTGGCTTTTGATAATTTCAGGATGGTGTTATCTGGTTTCGTACAGAGACAGATCTGTAACTGCAGATAATCACTGACTGTTATCATCCCAGGGGTCATTTACTTGACCCAAGTATCTTTGGACCTGACAGCCTGAGGATAAACATTATTCCCCTACAATCCCCTCCATCTGCAGGGCTTCAGCCACCCCTCGCAGTCTCCCAGTGATTTATTGCCATCCCCAAGGGTATCTCACATGTGCTCAAGAACAAATCTGCTTGCTTTCATCTGCCTTCCTTTCCTTTTTGGAATCTACTGTCTTCGAGTTACTAAGGGAGGAATCATGCCGCTGCCACCCTTAGTGATGACCTTGCTTCTGGTGCCCTGAGTACTTCAATTACGTCAATCAGAACAGGCACCTTCAGGGTTTGCTGTAGTGTTTTTTTTCTCTCTCTCTCTTCCCCTCCTTAAGATCCCTAGAGCCATTCAGGGAACAGATACTGTTTCCCCTTTTACACCTCTGCATCAGTACTTCTGCTCTCCTGAGACCATTTCCCTCTCATTTTTTCTCCCCACAAACAAACCATTATAAAATAGATGCACAGAGGGATGAGAATGGAAACCCATTTGGATTCAGCCAGTTCAGTTTATGAAAAGTTCATACAGGAAGGTCACATTTAGATTGAGATCAGAAAGGTGAGAAGGGGCCAGCCGTGTGATCAGAGAATGCTTAGGGTGGGGTAATTAGAATGTGGGTCAGAAAAATCCAAGGCAGAATGAGCTGACCTGTGAAGGCCCTGTGGATGGGAGAATCTGGGGGTTTTTAAGTCATGAAATGACCTGCATAGATAGAACATAGGGGATATGAGAGAAGAAGGAAGATACAGAGGCTGTAGCTATTTCAGATTTTTCAATGAAAAAGTTTGGATTTATGCATAGATTATGGGAAGGCATTGAAGTTTTATTCCTCTCTCATTACCCTATTTATGTAGTCTCTGATTTATGAGCTAAAAATATGCAAGAAATAAACCAAAAGAAGAAATAACAGCAATGGAACTGTGGTAATGCTTTTGGTCACAAAATGCTATATATCCATTTCCAAAATGTAAAAATCTTCTAATATAAATTTGGATATGCTTGTAAATATTAAGCATTATTGTGTAAACATGGGATTTATTGCATTAAATTAAACAGCTGAGAAACACCTCAGTATCACCTCACCTCAGAGTTAATGCATGCACATTTTTTATCCTCCTGAAATGCTATGAAAAGAAATTGTTAGGTAGTATACATAAAACACTTAAGTTTCTTTGAAGAAAGTAACTCTTATAAATAGAAAAATTATGACTGGTTGGTTCTGACAGCTTCCAAAGTCATCACTCAAAAGTGAATTTGGAATTTAATTATTGAAATGACTCAGATGTAGCCAAGTTCTCAAAAGCATTTAGTTCCATAGTTTCCTTCAAAAAACAAGGACTCTTGAATTTTAATGATGAAGTGTCCATTTCAGAGTAGAGATATTTAAAAACTGACTGCCTTTGTTTTGGAAAAACAATCTGTATTTATATTATATAAACTGATTTATACCTAAAAGGGATAGCATTCTACTTGTGCTTTTATAATTATGTATCCACCTGTAGGATCACAACCATCCATTTGTTGAAGGTTGTCAGATCTTCAGAACATGCTATAATAATAGATCTTTTAGGTCCAATGGCTCATTTTATGTAAGCCTCTTAAAGCGACAGACTGTTGTCACAAAAGCATCAGATACTTGGTGCAGAATTTCAGTGTTGTGTTTTTCAAAAAATCTGTTTTTTCAGGAAAAAAAGTATGTTTTGTTCATACCTTTACCACAAATACCAATTTTTTAAAACAATAAAATCCAGTGCTTGTTTCCTCTCTCAAAATATCTCCCTCTCCATCGGTAAGTTTTATGCTTATTCACTAAGGACTATATCAGTATCGGATGCTATTGTCTGTGTTTCTTCCTGGAACAAGTGTTAATTAATCTCCTTGGGTGTATATGTAAACTGAGGAACATGGAGGGAAGGAGGAGTCATTGTCTAGGGAGTTACCCTCATCTCTGTAGGAGAGCAGATAGATGCTCTATATGAAAACCTTTCAAAGAGGAAATGGAGCGGCCACTTCGCTGGGGCTTTCTCAATAGTCAGACCCCTTCATGGCTTTAGATCATCTGGGTTTTGTCCTGCCAAGGCCACTTGATGAGTTGAGTAGCCATTGTTCTTGTTCAGATTTTGTCATACATATACTCTCCAGAAAAGATGCTTGGAAGGAGACACATGCTTTCTCTGAAACCATGAGAGTATGTTATACATTCCAAATAAAAAGGGAAATGAATGAGACAATATAACTTATAAAAATAATTTACAGAAACACGCATAGGATGTATGTTTTTTAAAAATCCACTTTCTTGCTTAGATCCTAATTAAGGAGTCAGTATGTTGAGTATGGCCTTGAGATTTGGAACATAGTTTTTTGTGTTTTTTTTACCTTTAAAGAATGAAAGGTTCTAAGGAAGTTTACTTATGTCATTTAGATAGTAGATTATACTACTTAGGAAGACTATAAATATTATCACAAAACATTTTGTGAGTTTTTAAATAACATGGAATTATACAGAATGTTAACACTTAAAGAGGAAAAATTGTTTAGCAATGCCCCAGGTAAATATCTGCAGAAGGGCATGGCAACCCACTCCAATATTCTTGCCTGGAGAATCCCTATGGACACAGGAGCCTGATGGGCTACAGTCCACAGGGTCGCAAAGAGTTGGACATGACTGAGTGACTAAGCATAGGTAAATATACCATTTTGTCTTTATACAGTGTGATAAGCTATAGTTTTCAAAAAGTAAAAAAAAAATATGAAAATAAAAAAATATGTTTCACCAAAATAAATATATGTTGAAGGTTTTATTATTATTATTAATAATATCATAAAAATGAGAATCACTAAGCTGGTAAGACTGGTTCAAAGGAGAATTTGAGGGATAAAGATTTATAGAAACAGTCACAGGACTGTTAGAAGTCTCAGGACTTCTGAATATATAGAAGTCATAGGACTAATGAAATGAATTGGCTAATAGACACAAAACCAGTTAATATTTTACTAGTCAAGAAACTGTAACCTTTGGAATTATGTTTTCTTTGTTGTTCAGTGGCTAAGTTGTGTCCGACTCTTTGTGACCCCATGGACTGCAACATGCCAGGCTTCTCTGTCCCTTACTATCTTGGAGTTTGCTCAGACTCATGTCCATTGAGTTGGAGATGTCATCCAACCATCTTATCCTCTGTTGCCCGCTTCGCCTCCTGCCCTCAGTCTTTCCCAGCATCAGGATCTTTTCAAATGAGTTGAATCTGTGCATCAGGTAGCCAAAGTATTGGAGCTTCAGCATCAGTCCTTCCAATGAATATTCAGGGGTGATTTCCTTTAGGATTGACTGGTTGACCTCCTTGCTGTCAAAGGGACTCTCAAGAGTCTTCTCCAGCACCACAGTTCAAAAGCATCAATTTGGCTCTCGGCCTTCTCTCTGTCCAGCTCTCACATCTGAACATGACTGCTGGACTATATGACCATGACTATATGGTCCTTTGACAGAAAAGTGATGTCTTCTGCTTTTTAATACGTTGTCTAGGTTTGTCATAGCTTTTCTTCCAAGGAGCAAGCATCTTTTAATTTCATGACTGCAGTTGCAATCCACAGTGATTTTAGAACCCAAGAAAATAAAGTGTCACTGTTTCCATTTTTTCCCCATTCATTTGCTATAAACTAATGGGGCCAGATGTCTTGATCTTAGTTTTTTGAATGTTGAGCTTTAAGCCAGCTTTTTCACTCTCCTCTGTCAGCTTCATTAAGAGGCTCTTTAGTTACTCTTTGCTTTCTGCCATTAGGGTGGTATCATATGCATATCTTAGGTTGATATTTCTCCTAGCAATCTTGATTCCAGTTTGTGATTCATCCAACCTGGCATTTCACATTATGTATAAGCAGGGTGACAATATACAACCTTGACGTACTGCTTTCCCAGTTTTGAACCAGTTCATTGTTCCATGTCCGCTTCTAACTGTTGATTCTTGACCTGCATATAGGTTTCTCAGCAGGCACGTAAGGTAGTCCGGTATTCCTATCTCTTGAAGAATTTTCCACAGTTTGTTGTGATCCACCTAGTTGAACGCTTTAGCATAGTCACTGAAGCAGAAGTAGATATTTTTCTGGAATTCTCTTGCTTTTTCTATGATCCAATGGATGTCGGCAATTTGATCTCTGGTTCCTCTGGTTTTCTAAATACAGCTTGTACATCTGGAAGTTCTCAGTTCATGTACTGTTGAAGTCTAGCTTGAAGGATTTTGAGCATTACCTTGCTAGCATGTGAAATGAGTGCAATTGTATGGTAGTTTGAACATTCTTTGACATTGCCTTTCTTTTAGATTATGTTTTCTACAGTACAAAAATCTACATTTTACAACTCAAGTTATTTGAGCTTGAATCAAATAGTTCATCCCAATCTAATACAGATATTTTCTTTTAGATATTTTAGTAATCATTGGTGAGCTTGTTAAAAATAACATTTAAAGGACACATAGTAATAATCCTTTCTTTATTCCTGTTTTTAATTTTCTCATGTGTGCAAGTACTATTAAAACTTAACAATTGACATCATTTAGGTCAAGAAATGCTCTAAGAAAGGGTTCTATTTATAAAATTTATGGAAAAAAAAAGCATTCTAGTCTACGATATGTATACATGCTTGCTTGTGTGTGTGTGTGTTTACACATGTATTTGTGTAATGGCACCCCACTCCAGTACTCTTGCCTGGAGAATCCCATGGGCAGAGGAGCCTGGTGGACTGCAGTCCATGGGGTCGCTAGGAGTCAGTCGTGACTGAGCGACTTCACTTTCATGCACTGGAGAAGGAAATGGCAACCCACTCCAGTGTTCCTGCCTGGAGAATCCCAGGGACGGGGGAGCCTGGTGGGCTGCCATCTATGGGGTCGCACAGAGTCAGACACGACTAAAGTGACTTAGCTTAGCTTATATTAACAAAACTAAACATGATAAGAAACTGTAATTAATTTTATAGCAGGTGGTATGCTCTTGTCGGTTTGTTCAGGTGCTCAGTCATGTCTGACTCTTTGCAATCCCATGGGCTGCAGCACACAAGGCTTCCCTGTCCTTCACCATATCCTGGAGCTGGCTCAAAGTCATGTCCATTGAATCAGTGATACCATCTAACCATCTTGTCCTCTGTCATCCCCTTCACCTCCTGCCATCAATCTTTCCAACCATCAGGGTCTTTTCTAATAAGTCAGCCCTTTGCATCAGGTGGCCTAAGTATTGGAACTTCAGCATCAGTTCTTCCAGTGAATATTCAGGATTGATTTCCTTTAGGATTGACTGGCTTGATCTTCTGGCAGTCCAAGGGCCTCTCAACATTGTTTCTCCATATATTTGCCATGAAGTGATGGGACTAGATGCCATGATCTTTGTTTATCAAATTTTGAATTTTAAGCCAACTTTTTCACTCTCCTCTTTCATTTTCATCAAGAGGCTCTTAATTCCTCTTTGTTTTCTGTCATAAGTGTGGTGTCATCTGCAATATCTGAGGTTATTGATATTTCTCCAGCAGTCTTGATTCCAGCTTGTGCTTCATCCAGCTTGGCATTTTGCATGATGTCCTCTGCATATACATTAAATAAGCAGGGTGACAATATACAGCCTCGAAGTACTCTTTTCCCAGTTTGGAACCAGTCCTTTGTTCTATGTCTGTTTCTAACTTTTGCTTCTTGGTCTGCTTACAGGTTTCTCATGTGGCAGGTAAGGTGGTCTGGTATTCCCATCTCTTTCAGAATTTTCCACAGTTTGTTGTGATCCACACAGTCAAGGGCTTTAGCATAGTCAATGAAGCAGAAATAGATGTTTTTTTCTAGAATTCTCTTGCTTTTCTATGATCCAATGAACACTGGCAATTTGATCTCTGGTTCTGCTGCCTTTTCTAAATCTAGCTTGAACATTTGGAAGTTCTCAGTTCATGTACTGTTGTAGCCTAGCTTGAAGAATTTTGAGCGTTATTTTGCTAGTGTGTGAGATGAATGCAATTGTGTGGTAATTTGAATATTCTTTGACATTGCCTTTATTTGGGATTGGAATGAAAATTGACCTTTTCCAGTCCTGTGGCCACTGCTGAGTTTTCCAAATTTGCTGGCATATTGAGTGAAGCATTTTCACAGGATTATCTTTTAGGATTTGAAATAGCTCAGCTGGAATTCCATCACCTCCACTAGCTTTGTTCGTAGTGATGCTTCCTAAGGCCCATTTGACTTCACATTCCAGGATGTCTGGCTCTAGGTGAGTGATCACACCATATGGTTTTCAGGGTCATTAAGATCTTTTTTGTATGATTCTTCTGTGTGTTCTTGTCACTGCTTCTTGATATGGTATGCTTTAAAAGGAGTTAATAGGAGAAGTAAACACTATGCTTTGTGTTCAGTGTTTTTTCTTTTTGCAAACACCTTTGTAGAAGTCTGTTAGAAGATATTAGTTTCTGAGAAATGTGGCAGGATTTAAAGTTAAATCCAGAGGGAAGGAGAGACTTAGGAGTAGCCAGTAATAGAGAGGTTTGTTTTTTGTTTTTTTTTTCCCTTCAACATTTCTTGAACTTGTATTTGAATTATAGTTCTGTAAGTTCCTACCCAACTGTTCTGTCTTCAATGTTCTGCTGAGATACACAGGGATAAAACTGTTTATGAATTCTGCTAAAGTTTTAATGGTTTAGAAGGTACAAATATTTTTCCATTTGCTTGAATTCCAACCATGAAAGTAAGCACTGGCTGAGAGTTTTAACACAAATAACTCCCTAGTATGCAGTATGCTTAAATGTGCATCCGCACACTTCCAGGCTTGCTTTGCGGGGCAGTGTGGCCTGTTACTTCAGAGCACAGTTTCTGGAGCTAAGCTTCCTGGTTCCACACTCTACACATTGAGAGAATTGGGATACGTTTGTTACGTCTGTAGAGTGGACTTCATCCTAGCACCTACCTCGTATAGTAAAGTCCCTAATAAGTATTAGCAAGTGGTTAACCAGTCATGCTGCAGTCCATGTGGTTGCAAAGAGTCAGACACGACTGAATGGCTGAACAACAACAAATCTTTAGAAATATATATTAGCTACTATTAATACCTAGTCTACAATTTCATTCTATTGTCAAGACACTCTTGGTTTAAACTTTGTTTATACTCCTTTATGTTTTGTAATTCTGAAAGGCCACTGTATTATTATGTACTTTAAGATGGGTAGGTAGTTTCTTTCTTTATCCAGAACACTAAACTGCTGTGAGAGTCCCATAGATAACACCAGGAATATAAAATGCACCATCTGTAATGAGATTTGGGAGCTTCTTCAGCAAGGAGTAAGGCTAAGGAGTGAGGTGGTTCTCACTGCCTTGGGATATGGAGTACCAAGGATTAAGGCTTTTCTAGAAGTGTATGCTTTGGGAAAATCCTTTTTCCTTCTCCCGAGGAAAAAATTCCTTTCTCAAAGGAGTCTTACCAGACAATGCATAGGTAAAATTTTGCAACAATGGATTAAGAAAATGTTAGTCTTAATCTCTGCATATTACCTGAAGAGCTTATTTTTTAAATTCAAATTTCTGTTGGTTCTTCCTCAAAAATTCTGATTCAGTAGTTAAAGGACAAAGCCTGGGGCTCTGTATTTATAATAAGGACTTCAAATGTTGCCCATTTGTAGTGATGTTAATGTTCTATATCTAGCTGTACATAAAAGGTAAATAAAAATGTGTAAAACCATAATGTCACACAGTATGTATTTAACATATAACAAATTATGTTATCTTTTTGGGGTGGTTGTATCTCTTCTTACTTGGATCTGAATCCTAATTTCTGTTACAAATCCCCGAGGGATTCCTATTTTAAAACAATTAAATTGAGTTAATTTTTCAGTAACTCAGATTTTCTGTTTCCTCTGCTGGTGTTTTATACACATTAATTTATTCTTTATTTTAAAACTGACTTGGCATTATTTGCTGGGCACTGGGCAAAGAACTAACTGTATAAGGTGCATGCGTGTGTGCTGAGTCACTTCAGTTGTGTCCGACTCTTTGTGACCCCATGGACGGTAGCCCGCCAGGCTCCTCTGTCCATGGAATTCTCCAGGCAAGAATAGTGGAGTGGGTTGCCATGCCCTCCTCCCAGGGATCTTCCCGACCTAGGATCAAACCCTGGTCTCCTGCATCTCCTGCATTGGCAGGTGGGTTCTTTACCTTTATCGCCACCTGGCAACTGTAGAAGGTAACGTTGAGTATAATGTTATGCCTCCTCTCGGAAACCTACAGCCCAACAGAGGACATCAGCCTATACCAATAATTTTGAAACAGGCAGTCTCTACTGAGCTACCTCTGTGGGGAAAATGTTTAGGGGTACACACAGGAGAGAGATTAGCTCTGAGAGAGGATATCATGGAAGAATTCATATAAGAGGTATGATTGCTCATTCGATGAATACTTACAAAGCAAGTACTGGGTGCCTAGACTGTTCCGGGATGTATAAGGAATACTTATAGGTTACTTCTCTCAGATCCCTTCTCTTCTGGTGGGCATGTGACCTGGCCTTTGAAAAAATTAAGAAAATTGGTGAGGAAAGTGAAGCAGTTTTTAACACTCAATTTGCATGCTTTTGCTTGTGTTTTTATTTTAATGCAGCACAATGTAATAAGACATTCTCCAAAGTGTAGGAATGGTTATGCTCTGCTTTGCATCCCTATAGCCAGCAGCCAGGATCTTGCATCACTGCACTAAGTGAGGAAAGCCCCTCTAGGTAGATTTGAATCCCTTGGTGACTGATCAGTTATCAGTTTGCATCTTGTCTCCCTAAGCTTTCACACCTTAGAGAGTGATACAGTGTAAATATAACTTTAACATTTTGATTGCAACAAGCAACTGATTCCTATTTCTTTACTAGCTCAGCTGAAATCAGAAAAGTGCATTACCGGTTATGAAATAGGTGTAAAATTCATAATGACCTCTTATAAAAAAGTGCAGAAATAAGATTAAGCCCATTCTGGAGACCTTTTTGAGTATATCTGTATATCGGAAAATTTGGCTGAGAAGTAACGTGTTTCTCAATACATTTTTTTTTCTCTTTTGATAATGAAGAACTCAAAATACTTAAAGGTACCGAACAGCAATGTGTCTCCAGTGATACTCTCTTAATTAATGTGGGGATCTATGTAGAGAAAAGGGACAATCACAAGAGTCCCTTAATAATTATCTAGCCAAGAACTTCAGGTAATTACAGCAGGGAGATTTTAAAGACACAAAACATTCTGTAAAAATTTGACCTCTCATTTTGATTCATACATTTTATTTAAAAATAATATTTTCTTTTATGCTGATGTCTAAGCTTCACAAAGTCAGCCTAATGTCAGATGGATCCTAGGAAATCAAAATGTTGCTGACTTCACAGTTGGAGGATTTCGATATAGTAAACCAGCCTTTTAAAAATCCTATAGTGAGAGTAAGAGGACTGAATGAAAAAAAATCAAGACATTTTTAAGTAGAAATAAACAGAGAAATATGGAGTAGCATAATAAAATATATTCAAAATAAGAAGTATTAACTCCTGGCAAAGAAAAAAATAGTCTCAGACAATGATATGTTCCATTTGTAAAGATGATCGTTAATTAGTGGTCTTGCTGGAGGAAACACTGGAGAAAATGCTGAACCATCACATTCATGAATATTAAAACAACCCATTAGCCACACTTCCCTTTTGCTTAATTTCACAACTGATAGTCCAAATAATACTCAGTTTTCCTCCATTGTAATTAAAAAAAAAAAAAAAAAACTTAAGCCATCAGTTGAGTTTCTGGACTTTATAATTTCAGTCAGCCAGGAAATGCATAAAATTATTTCTTGTTAAAAGCCAGTTTGCCTTCATGATCTTTCTAAATCTTAAAAAAAATCTCTCATCAGTCCTCTCTCTAACTTGAATAATGACAGTGTTTTCTGAAAATGATAAACTCTCTCTCCTTGGTTTGCCTCAAGATAGAGTGTATAAACTGTCCTTAGAGATTGAGCTCTCAATTCTAAATTGTCCTTTGTGATACCAGCCAAGGACACTGCTTTGTATTAAGTGGCCACAGTATGAAGCACAGGCAGGCAGCACTGAATTTTCTAACACCTTCTGTTCTTTTTAAAATGACTGAGATATAAATTAGATTATAAGTAGAAAAGTGCATAGATGCTATATTTCCAACATGTCTTTGTTCCCTGAATTATTTCCCTGTTGTGAGATCCTTTTTTTTCCAGATGCCTTGCACTCCATGGTGTTGTGTGTTCACAGGCACCAAGGCGGTTGTCTCACCTGCCAGAAATAGCTGTGAAATTAAAAAGAGGCCCAGAGGAGAGAGGTGTACTTAACACCTGAGGTTGAATAGCTGAGAGTAAAAGTGGGATGTTAGTTATGGAGCGATTTAGGGGTAATGCATATACAGGTTCATCGTTAAATAATTTATGGAAATAATTTCTGTTCTGAACGTCATTCAAAGTAACCCACGTCACTCTGGACTGATAATTAATCCATTCAGTACGTATTGTGCTTGGCCATGAAGAACGTAAAATTGAAGGACTAAGCTTTCACGTTTAGATACTTGGTAAAAACTTGTTTTATATCACTTCTGTGTAACTAGTGGGTATGTGGGTTTTGGAGGTCTTATTTTACAGGTGTGCAGGTGAAATACAGATTAGATAATCTGTCAAAATACCTTATCAGCTGTACATTGAAAATGGCTTCGAGAAGTTTCTTAACTAGTGACAATTGTATTATATCAGTCTGTATTTTCCCTGAAGTAAAATGCTTGTATCTATCTTTTGTGAGAAACATTGATGTGTCAATAGTTGATCCTTCTGGTTTTCACACCTGCTTCAAGGATTTCTGTCAATTCCTTTGATGTGCCTATGTCCCCTGTCCCAAGGGCAGTGGGAATGGTGGGCAGGAGCCACTTTTATCTGTTTACGCAGAGACCTTTTTAAAGTTTTTTTTTTTTTTTATAAAAATAGTTATTTTATACTTTATAGTAATTACTATATGATGATGATAAAAAGGTTTAAAATGATTAGATTGTCAGTTCTGGGCAGGAATTTTTCTGCTGTGATAACCATTAGTCTCAGAGGAGCTCCAACCTGCTGTTTTCTGAGCATAAGCACATGACAACACCAATACAGGTCTACTTTTGTTTTATTTGGAACATCCAATGGCTTTCAAATATTCCTTTTGCCTAGGAAAAAATTCAAAAGAGGCAGATATTCTTTTCCAGGGAAGATTTGCTGAGTCTGTTAGGAAAGTAAACTGTGGGCACTGGCTCTTCTGCTGCAGTGGACTTTCCGATAAAACCATCTTTGTACTGCCTGTCTTGGTTTCCACAGGGATGGGATGCATGGTACTCTACACCAGATTAGGTTTGAGATGTGAAAAAAAGGGATAGAAGAGTCACATCAAAAAAGACTCCCAGCACTTTAAAAGGTTAGAGTGAAAGAGAAATAGTTCCCTAGACTTATAATTCAGAGCTATCAAATTAATCAAAGTCTACAGGAATCTAGGATGAGGGTAAGCAAAACAATAAAAGTTTGTTTAGAAGAAAATGATGTTTCTCTGGCTACTGCTTTTATTATGAGGAATGAAGTCATTTGTCTCTGACTCAGGACTCTTGTGTCTTTGGCCAGCATTCATAGAGCTATGGCAGGATAACTTGTTGGCTTGCAGGTAGGATAAAATGAGTTATCACAGTTAGTAAATAACAATTGCTAAATTATGTCCAATCAACTTCTACAGTAGCTCACAACAGCAATCCCTTTGCTCTGTTTTCACTCCCTTCTGCTAGTCATATCATCCCCTCCTCTGGATTATTGCTGTGAGTGCTCCCCTACAAATGATCCATCCATTTCTGGTCCCCTTCCTTCCAAACTGTTCTGTGCATCATTGCCAGTACATTTCTCCTCAAACAAAATGCATACCATACAACTTTTCTAGGTGATACACAGAACAGTTCTTCGGGCTTTTTCTATGTTTGTTTTTAGTAGATATTCATTTATTTATTTATTTGCTGTCCTGGGTCTTTGTTGCTGCTTGTGAGCTTTCTCTGGTTCCCACAAGTCGGGGCTACTGTTCATTGTGGTCAGCAGGCTTCTCACTGTGGTGGCTTCTCTTGTGGAGCACAGGCTTTAGGGTGCAGGTAGCTGGGTGGTGGGCTCAATAGTTGTGTTGCTCGGGCTTAGTTGTCCCACAGCATGTGGAATCTCCCTGGACCAGGGATTGAACCCATGTTGCCTGCATTGGCAGGCAGATTCTTTACCACTGGAGCACCAGGAAAGTCCACACAGAAGTATTCTTCTCTGTTTAAAC
Source organism: Bos indicus (assembly GCF_029378745.1). NCBI lineage: Eukaryota > Metazoa > Chordata > Mammalia > Artiodactyla > Bovidae > Bos > Bos indicus. The sequence continues at coordinate 35,721,217 of NC_091765.1, forward strand.
CCCATGAGTAACCATCATAGTACTCCTCCACCTCCATACCCGTGCTCCAGGCAGCCAAAACCACTTCTCTGTCACTGTGTTTTTTCCGTGATGTGTCCTCTTCCTGAAGTTGCTAGTCTGACAAAAACATTCAGATCCAGTTCTAATGATGTTTCATTTAACCAGAAGTCATCACAACTCATTCTGAACATTTCATTGTTACCTTTCTTCTGCCCTTTTATCACATTTACTACCTTGTGTTTTACCAGCTTTTATGTATCTTTTAGTTATTTATCTAGACTTGAGGTTGCTTGAGGTAAACCATTGTACATTCTATGATTCCTGATATATGTACTATGCAAAATTATGTTTATTAGATTTATACTGCTAATTATTTCCTTTTGATTAATTGAATAGGTTAATATTGGCAATATGATTGCATGTTTGATATTTGGTAATATAACACAAAACATAGAACTTCTATCTGAATTAAGCTGTAGAGAAACATTTTCTGTATCATAGTTTTTATCAAATTTGGAGGTGCTCATTGATAAATAATAAGATAAAAATCATCATTATTAGGTCAGATCTCAATACAGAACAAGTTTAATTCTAAACTTGCCTTCCAAAATGTTAGACATTTTAAAAATGTATGGCACATTTTTGGAAGCAAGTCACACTGTTCCCAAGTCATTGTGATTATACAGGGACTGTCATAAATACAGTCCCTGACTTGTGAGGATTCAGCTTAGGATTGTTTTGACTCTCTGATGGTGTGACAGTGATACTCATTCAGTAAAAACCATACTTTGAATTTTAATGTTTTCTAAGACTAACAATATGTGGTACAATACACCCTCATGATACTGGGCAGTGACAGTTGTCAGTCAGCCATGCAGTCAGGAGGGTGAACAAACAATCCACCACCACTCTATAGCCATACACCCATTCAGCTTCTTACTTTCATGAGAACATCAATAAATTACATGAGATATTCTATACTTTATTATAAAATAGGCTTTGTGTTAGATGATTTTGCCATAGGCTATAGGCTGATTTAGCTATAGGCTAAAGTAATTGGTCTGAGCACATATAAGCATCTGAATGCAGAGTTCCAAAGAATAGCAAGGAAAGATAAGAAAGCCTTCCTCAGCAATCAATGCAAAGAAATAGAGGAAAACAACAGAATGGGAAAGACTAGAGATCTCTTCAAGAAAATTAGAGATACCAAGGGAACATTTCATGCAAAGATGGGCTTGATAAAGGAAAGAAATGGTATGGATCTAACAGAAGCAGAAGATATTAAGAAGAGCTGGCTAGAATACACAGAAGAACTGTACAGAAAAGATCTTCACAACCAAGATAATCACAATGGTATGATCACTTACCTAGAGCCAGACATCCTGGAATGTGAAGTCAAGTGGGCCTTAGAAAGCATCACTACGAACAAGGCTAGTGGAGGTGATAGAATTCCAGTTGAGCTATTTCAAATCCTGAAAGATGATGCTGTTAAAGTGCTGCACTCAATATGCCAGCAAATTTGGAAAACTCAGCAGTGGCCACAGGACTGGAAAAGGTCAGTTTTCATTCCAATCCCAAAGAAAGGCAATGCCAAAGAATGCTCAAACTACCGCACAGTTGCACTCATCTCACACACTAGTAAAGTAATGCTCAAAAATCTCCAAGCCAGGCTTCAGCAATACATGAACCGTGAACTTCCAGATGTTCAAGCTGGTTTTAGAAAAGGCAGAGGAACCAGAGATCAAATTGCCAACGTCCGGTGGATCATCAAAAAAGCAGGAGAGTTCCAGAAAAACATCTATTTCTGCTTTCTTGACTATGCCAAAGCCTTTGACTGTGTGGATCACAATAAACTGTGGACAATTCTGAAAGAGATGGGAATACCAGACCACCTGACCTGCCTCTTGAGAAACCTATATGCAGGTCAGGAAGCAAGAGTTAGAACTGGACATGGAACAACAGACTGGTTCCAAATTGGAAAAGGAGTACGTCAAGGCTGTATATTGTCACCCTGCTGATTTAACTTACATGCAGAGTACATCATGAGAAACGCTGGTCTGGAAGAAGCACAGGCTGGAATCAAGATTGCCAGGCGAAATATCAATAACCTCAAATATGCAGATGACACCACCCTTATGGCAGAAAGTGAAGAGGAACTAAAAAGCCTCTTGTTGAAAGTGAAAGAGAAGAGTGAAAAAGTTGGCTTAAACTCAACATTCAGAAAATGAAGATCATGACATCGGGTCCCATCACTTCATGGGAAATAGATGGGGAAACAGTGGAAACAGTGTCAGACTTTATTGTTTTGGGCTCCAAAATCACTGCAGATAGTGATTGCAGCCATGAAATTAAAAGACGCTTACTCCTTAGAAGGAAAGTTATGACCAACCTAGATGGCATATTGAAAAGCAGAGACATTACTTTGCCAACAAAGGTCTGTCTAGTCAAGTCTATGGTTTTTCCAGTGGTCATGTATGGATGTGAGACTTGGACTGTGAAGAAAGCTGAGCGCCGAAGAATTGATGCTTTTGAACTGTGGTGTTGGAGAAGACTCTTGAGAGTCCCTTGGACTGCAAGGAGATCCAACCAGTCCATTCTGAAGGAGATCAGCCCTGGGATTTCTTTGGAAGGAATGATGCTAAAGCTGAAACTCCAGTACTTTGGCCACCTCATGTGAAGAGTTGACTCATTGTAACAGACTCTGATGCTGGGAGGGATTGGGGGCAGGAGGAGAAGGGGTCGACAGAGGATGAGATGGCTGGATGGCATCACTGACTTGATGGATGTTAGTTTGAGTGAATTCTGGGAGTTGGTGATGGACAGGGAGGCCTGTCATGCTGCAATTCATATAATCGCAAAGAATCGGACATGACTGAGCGACTGAACTGAACTGAACTGACGCTAAGTTATGATGTTAGGTAGGTTACTTGTATTAAATGCATTTTAAACTTAGGTTTTCAACTTACATAGGGTATTGGGATGTAAATACATTTTAAGTCAAGGAAGATCTGTAGTCATGTTACACTATTGGTATTTTCCATTTCTAAGATCTCAGTGCTGTGTATTTCCTCCTGTGTTGTGTTCTTATGATGAGGTTATAATTGACTGATCTAGCACTTTAGAGTTTCACAAGTACAGTACTGCCCCTTTTGTGAGGTTGACCCAAGAGTCTGCAAAGGAAAAGTCAGGGCTTTTAAAATATAATGTGTTCTGCTTCAATTATGAAAAGCTAATTATTGCAACGATAAGAGGTGCTTCTTTAACAACGTTATAAATATCAAGAAAAGTATATTTATCTTCAAGTACAAGTTCTGTGAATTTCTCATCCTTGATATTGTCTAAATATAACACTGCTTCTGCTTAAAAGTCTTCAGTTAAAAACAATTAGAACATTGTATTTGTAGCATCTACACTGATAGCTCTGTAGTTTTGCTTCTCATCTAAGTTCTAAGATGTACCCATGATGTAACAGGTCTATCTATCATTTAGTACAAAAGCTTTCAGCTGTATCATAGGCAGCCAAAAGGAAAACAAAGAGGAGACCCTGTGCACCAGTTTGAGCAAATAAAACACTGCAGTTCATTGGAGAGTCAAAGCCAACTAGTCAGTAAGATAAGGCAAAAGCTGTCATTTTTTTTAATTGGAGGATAATTGCTTTAGAGTGTTTTGTTCTGCCATACATCAATATGAATCAGCCATAGGTATACGCATGTCCCCTCTCTTGTGAACCTCCCACCCCATCCCACCCCTCTAGGTGGTCCCAGAGCACCAGTTTGAGCTTCCTGCGTCATACAGCAAATTTCTTCTGGCCATCTATTTCACATATGGTAATATATAAGTTTCCATGTTACTCTGTCAATTCTTCCCATCGTCTCCTTCCCCCACTGTGTCCACAAGTTTGTGCTCTATAACTGCATATCCATTGCAGCCCTGCAGATAGGTTCATCAATACTATCTTGGATTCCATACATATGTGTTAATATATGATATTTGTTTTTCTCTTTCAGACTTACTTCAGTCTGTATAATAGGTTCTAGGTTCATCTACATCATTAGAACTGACTCAGATACATTCCTTTTTATGGATAAGATAATTCCTTTGTATATATGTACCACATATTCTTTATCCATTCATCTGTCAATGGACATCTAGGTTGCTTCCATGTTCTAGCTATTGTAAATAGTGCTGCAATGAACAATGGGATACATGCATCTTTTTCAGTTTTGTTTCCTCAGGGTCTGTGGATAGGAGTGGGATTGCTGGGTCATATGGTGGTTTTATTCCCAGTTTTTTATGGAATCTCCACTGTCTGCCATAGTGGCTGTATCAATTTACATTCCCACCAGCAGTGCAAGAGTGTAACCTTTTCTCCACACCCTCTCCAGCATTTATTGTTTGTAGACTTTTTGATGAGGGCCATTCTAACCTGTGTGAGGTGATATTTCATTGTGGTTTTGATTTGCATTGCTCTAATAATGAGCAGTGTTTAGCATCTTTTCATGTGTTTGTTAGCCATCTGTATGTCTTCTTTGGAGAAATGTCTCTTTAGGTCTTTTTCCCACTTTTTGATTGGGTTGTTTGTTTTTCTAGCATTGAGTTGTTTGAGCTGCTTGTATATTTTGGAAATTAATCCTTTGTCAGTTGTTTCATTTGTTATTATTTTCTCCCATTCTGAGGGTTGTCTTTTCACCTTGCTTATAGTTTCCTTTGCTGTGCAAAAGCTTTTAAGTTTAATCAGGTTCTACTTGTTTACTTTTATTTTTATTTCTGTTACTCTAGGAGCTGGGTCATAGAGGATCTTGCTTTGATTTATGTCATTGGGTGTTCTGCCTATGTTTTCCTCTAAGAGTTTTATAGTTTCTGGTCTTACATTTAGATCTTTAATCCATTTTGAGTTTATCTTTGTGTATGGTGTTAGGAAGTGTTCTAATTTCATTCTTTTACATGAAGCTCTCCATGTAAAAGAGGATATATTTATTAAAGAGGCTGTCTTTGCCCCATTGTATATTCTTGCCTCCTTTGTCAAAAATAAGATACCCGTAGGTGCATGGGTTTATTTCTGGGCTTTCTGTCTTGTTGCATTGCTCTATATTTCTGTTTTTGTGCCAGTACCATACTGTCTTGATGACAGTAGCTTTGTAGTATAATCTGAAGTCAGGAAGGTTGATTCCTCCAGCTCCATTCATCTTTCTCAAGACTGTTTTGGTTATTTAGGGTCTTTTGTGTTTCCATATGAATTGTGAAATTTTTTGTTCTAGTTCTGTGGAAAATGCCACTGGTAATTTGATAGGGATTGCATTGAGTCTGTAGATTGCATTTGGTAGTATAGTCATTTTCACAATATTGATTCTTCCTACCCAGGAACATGGAATATCTCTCCATCTGTTTGTTTTATCTTTGATTTCTTTCATCAGTGTCTTATAATTTTCTGTGTACAGTTCTTTCATCTCCTTAGGTAAGTTTATTCCTAGATATTTAATTCTTTTTGTTGCCATGGTGAATGGGATTGATTCCTTTATTTCCCTTTCTGATTTTTCATTGTTAGTATATAGAAATGCAAGTGACTTCTGTGTACTGATTTTGTATCCTGAAACTTTGTGAAATTCACTGATTAGCTCTAGTAATTTTCTGATACTATCTTTAGGGTTTTCTGTGTATAGTATTATGTCATCTGCAGATAGTGAGAGCTTTACTTCTTTTCTGATCTGGATTCCTTTTATTCCTTTTCTTCTCTGATTGCTGTAGTTAGGACTTCCAGAACTATGTTGGATAATAGTAGGGAAAGTGGACACCCTTGTCTTGTTCCTGATCTTAGGGGGAATGCTTTCAGTTATTCACCATTGAAAATAATGTTTACTGTAGGCTTATCATATATGGCCTTTACTATGTTGAGGTAGGTTCTTTCTATGCCCATTTTTTGAAGAGTTTTAATCATAAATGGGTGCTGAATTTTGTCAAAGGCTTTTTCTGCATCTATTGAGATTATCATGTGCTTTTTATCTTTCAATCAGTGAGATCCATCTCATCCAACATATCATTTAAGACTTGTGTTTCCTTATTTTCTGTTTTGATGATCTGTCCATTGGTGTGAGTGGGGTGTTAAAGTCTCCTATTATTATTGTGTTACTGTCAATTTCTTCTTTTAAGTCTGTTAGTGTTTGTCTTTTGTATTGAGGTGCTCCTATGTTGGATGAATAGGTATTTACAATTGTTATGTCTTCCTCTTGGATTGATCCCTTGATCATTATGTAGTGTCCTTCCTACCTCTTGTAATCTTTAAGGTCTATTTCGTCTGATATGAGGATTGCTACTCCAGCTTTCTTTTGCTTCCCATTTGCATGGAATATATTTTTCCATCCTCTCACTTTGTCTATATGTGTCTTGAGGTCTGAATTGGGTTTCTTGAAAACAGCATATATATATATATGGGTTTTGTTTTCACACCCATTCAGCCAGTCTGTGTCTTTTGGCTATAGCATTTAATCCATTTACATTTAAAGTAATTATTGATATATATGTTCCTATTGCCATTTTCTTATGTTTGGGGTTGATTTTGTAGATCTTTTTTCTTCTTTTGTATTTCTTCAAAATATAAGAAGGCTGTTTAACATTTGTTGTAAGGCTGATTTGGTGGTTCTGGTTTCTCTTAACTTTTGCTTGTCTGAAAAGCTTTTTATTTCTCCATCAATTTTGAATGAGATCCTTGCCAGATACAGTAATCTTGGTTGCAGATTTTTCTCTTTCAGTACTTTAAATATATCCTGCCATTCCCTTCTGGCCTGCAGAGTTTCTGCTGAAAGATCAGCTGTTAAGCGTATGAGGTTTCCCAATATGTTACTTGTTGCTTCTCCCTTGCTGTTTTTAATATTCTTGATTTGTGTTTAGTCTTTGTTAGTTTGATCAGTATGTGTCTTGGTGTGTTTCTCCTTGGGTTTATTCTGTATGGGACTCTTTGTGCCTCTTGGACTTGATTATTTCTTTTTCCATGTTGGGGAAATTTTCAACTATAATCTCTTCAAAAATTTTCTCATACCCTTTCTTTTTCTCTTTTTTTTCTGGGACCCCTATAATTCAAATGTCAATGTGTTTGATATTGTCCCAGAAGTCTTTAAGACTATCCTCAGTTCTTTTCATTCTTTTTACTTTATTCTGCTCTTCAGAAGTTATTTCCACCTCACTGATTCATTCTTCTGCTTCAGATATTCTGCTATTGATTCCTTCTAGAATATTTTTAATTTCAGTAATTGTGCTGTTTTTCTCTGCATGTTTATTCTTTAATTCTTCTAGGTCTTTGTTAATTGATTCTTGCATTTTCTCCACTTTGTTTTCAAGGTTTTTTATCATCTTTACTGTCATTATTCTGAATTCTTTTTCAAGTAGTTTGCCTATTTCCTCTTCATTTATTTGGACTTCTGTGTTTCTAGTTTGTTCCTTCATTTGTGTAGTATTTCTCTGCCTTTTCTTTTCTTTCTTTTTTTTTTTTTTTTAAACTGTATTTGAGGTCTCCTTTTCCCAGGCTTCAAGGAATTCTTTCTTCCTTTTGGTTTCCATCCTCTTAAGTTTGGTCCACTGGTTCGTGTAAGCTTTTTATAGGGTGAGATTTGTGCTGAGTTTTTGTTTGTTTGTTTTTTCTCTTATTGGCAAGGCCTAGTGAGGTGGTAATCCTGTCTGCTGATGATTGGGTTTCTATTTTTGTTTTGTTTATTGTTTAGACGAGGCGTCCTGCACAGGGTGCTACTGGTGGTTGGGTGATACTGGGTCTTGTAATCCAGTGGTTTCCTTTGTGTGAGTTCTCACTATTCGATACCCACTAGGGTTAGTTCTCTGGTAGTCTAGGGTCTTGGAGTCAGTGCTCCCACTACAAAGGCTCAGGGCTTCATCTCGAGTTTTGCATGGGTCTATATATTCTTTTCTCCTGTCCACTCTCAGCTGATGTTCTGCCTGTACTTCTGTGTCTGAGGTGTATTCCTGATGTATCCGTGGAGAGAGACGTACTCCACATCCACCTACTCCTCCACCATCTTGTCCTCTGAGAGAAAGTTGTTATGTTACCATCTTCTAGTTGAGACATCTACATTGCTCAAAATCTCACAGATAGAATTTGCCACTAGGTCAGTCTGCCACCACATCCGGTGCTCTTTAACGCATATTTTCTTTCTTGTGCTTCCACATTACAAATAGTATATACAGTTTCTGTTTCTCAGCAATTAATTAGAATTAGGAATCATCCTCAGTAGATAGTCTTTGCAACACTCACACACATGCTTCTACCCACCCCACCTACTCCTTAAGGCCATCGAAACAGTTGCAGTACCTTAAATACAGAATATTCTGCATGTTCTTTGTTTTTTCCTCCCTCTGATATATACTAATCGTGAGTTTCTACTAAAAAAAAAAAAAAAAAACCCAAAACAAAAGGGAGATATAAATGAACCAAATTGAGCAAGAATGTTTGAAAAAAAATATAGAACTCTATTGAGTTACTGAGAGTTCAGTAATGTTATCCAGAAATAAAAGATGCTTTAAAAGTAATTAAAAGAACACAAATAAGCATTTAGTGCTTAATTAAAGGTAGAAAAAAGATAATATTAGACAAAATAAAGGTTATTCATTGGCTGTGATGAATAAATCTTAATTTTCTCAATTCTCTTTGGAATAATACAGAATCAATCAATCAATTAACATCATGACTAAGTGTAACATCTGCCCAGGGACTTATTGGATCATTACTTTTTATTATGAGAATGATAAATTATGTTGCTGCTATTGGTAGAGATGACCATTTCCAGTGCAGAACTAAGGAGGAGAAGCTCTGTGACCCAGGCAAAAGCTTTATTGTTGGTCAAAGGAGTGAAGAAAGAAACTCAGGTGATGTTTCAAACCATTTTGAAAACTGTAATTTCTGTGCCACATATTTAGGGGAAAAAATGAACAGTTTTTTTCTGATGATATAGTCTATAAGAACCAGTGTAATGAAAAGGACTAAACTTGAAAAATGTTATGTATTGAATTCATAATAAGCTATTTTACCCTGTAACAGAAAGTTAATCAACTTAGTGTTTGCAGATTTAACAACCCTGTGATTAAAATGCTGTTCTGATTTTTGTCTGTGTAAATATACCACTCAGATATATATCAACAGTTCTTTGAGCCTCTAAACTTTTTTTCCTAATAGTGACAAATGTTTAAGCAATAGAGATAGCTCAGATATTTGTTCATAGCATATTTTACACTGCATCTTGAGAGTATTAATTTTTTTAAACTGAATTTTATCTTCTGTTTAACTTATCTTTTGTTTAACATTCTGCCTAACTTAATGTTTTAGTAAGATGCTTTTGTCAAGAAATTGCCTTGTAGCTGAGCTTGGGGCTTGGAGCTACATTACGAGTCTCTGTTCATTCACTGAAAAAATAAATAATTGTAGTAACCACCTGGAGTTGGTTTTTAAAATGAAATAATGCATGTGAAACACTTGAAACACAACTAATATAGAGTAAACACTAAATACACCTTAGCTGTTATTTCATGTAAGAGTACAATGGATAATTAAGCATTTAAGGATACTTCATTTGAATGACCTTCAAAACATCTATTTCTGCTTTATTGACTATGCCAAAGCCTTTGACTGTGTGGATCACAATCAACTGTGGAAAATTCTGAAAGAGATGGGAATACCAGACCACCGGACCTGCCTCTTGAGAAACCTATATGCAGGTCAGGAAGCAACAGTGAGAACTGGACATGGAACAACAGACTGGTTCCAAATAGGAAAAGGAGTACATCAAGGCTGTACATTGTCACCCTGCTTATTTAACTTATATGCAGAGTACATCATGAGAAACGCTGGGCTGGAAGAAGCACAAGCTAGAATCAAGATTGCCAGGAGAAATATCAATAACGTCAGATATGCAGATGACACCACCTTTATGGCAAAAAGTGAAGAGGAACTAAAAAGCCTCCTGATGAAAGTGAAAGAGGAGAGTGAAAAAGTTGGCTTAAAGCTCAACATTCAGAAAACTAAGATCATGGCATCCGGTCCCATCACTTCATGGGAAATAGATGGGGAAACAGTGGAAACAGTGTCAGACTTTATTTTTCTGGGCTCCAAAATCACAGCAGATGGTGACTGCAGCCATGAAATTAAAAGACGCTTACTCCTTGGAAGGAAAGTTATGACCAACCTAGCTAACATATTTAAAAGCAGAGACATTACTTTGCCAACAAAGGTCTGTCTAGTCAAGGCTATGGTTTTTCCTGTGGTCATGTATGGATGTGAGACTTAGACTGTGAAGAAAGCTGAGCATTGAAGAATTGATGCTTTTGAACTGTGGTGTTAGAGAAGACTCTTGAGAGTCCCTTGGACTGCAAGGAGATCTACCCAGTCCATCCTAAAGGAGATCAGTCCTGGGTGTTCATTGGAAGGACTGATGCAGAAGCTGAAACTCAAATACTTTGGCCACCTGATGCGAAGAGCTGACTCATTAGAAAAGACTCTGATGCAGGACGAGAAGGGGATGACAGAGGATGAGATGGCTGGATGGCATCACCAACTCGATGGACATTAGTTTGGGTAAACTCCCGGAGTTGGTGATGGACAGGGTGGCCTGGCGTGCTGGGATTCACGGGGTTGCAAAGAGTCAGACATGACTGAGCAACTGAACTGAGGATGTACACAACCCATTATCTTTATTGATAATCTTCCAAGTCTTCTAAGTCTTGATAATCTTCTGTTTTATCTCATATTTGTTGAGACATGGATAGAGGAAGGTTTTTCTCAGTATCCAAAAGAAACAACCACACCTGATATGACAAATCTTAACAAGGGTAGAATTTACACAGTAGAGTAACTTCAGTACCTACTGCAATTGACCACTGTGTTTTGTGGGATTTGTTCCCTCCACATCCCCTGTCTTATATGCTAGACAAAAATATTCCAACTTGAAAGCTGAGGTTCTCTTGAAGAATTTTCCTTCCAGATCTTGAAAACCCTTCACATCTGACAGCGATCTCTTCCCAGCATCATGGAGAATCGTGAAACCTCAGGCTGTCACCTGCACATGGCTGTATTGCATTCCTGCTCAGCCATTTATTTTACATCTTTTCCTAGTGTCTTCTCTCTTAGATGAAGAAGACAGATGTTTACTCATTCTTTAAGATTCTCTTCCTGGGTTTCACATGCCCTGATCTTGAAGATCTTGGCTTTTCTTTCTGCCTCAGAGCCTTAGAGGTCCTATGCACCCTTATGTGTCTGAGCAGTTTGTTTTGCCTGAAGTATTTTCTCCCCTTCAGGTATTAAGACGAGTTTTCCACTTGTTTTTGAAAGCAAACACTTGAGCCTTGGTTTTTGATAGAAATTCCCTCTTTCTGAGGGGCCTTTCAGCATTCCCTAGGATCCCTAAGATACAAAAGCACACTCCGAATCTCAGTTCAGTTCAGTTCAGTCACTCAGTCATGTCTGACTCTTTGCGACCCCATGGACTGCAGTATGCCAGGCTTCCCTGTCCATCACCAACTCCCGAAGCTTGCTCAAACTCATGTGCATTGAGTTGGTGATGCCATCCAACTATCTCATTCTCTGTCATCCCCCTCTACTCCTGCTTTCAATCTTTTCAAACATCAGGGTCATTTCCAAAGAGTCAGTTCTTTGCATCAGGTGGCCAAAGAGCTGGAGCTTCAGCTTTAGCATCAGTCCCTCATAGCTCAGTTGGTGAAGAATCCACCTGCAAGGCAGGAGACCCCTGTTCGATTCCTGGGTTGGGAAGATCCTCTGGAGAAGGGAAAGGCTACCCACTCCAGTATTCTGGCCTGGAGAATTCCATGGACTAAATCCATGGGGTTGCAAACAGTCGGACATGACTGAGTAACTTTCACTTTCACTTTCCAATGAATATTCAGGACTAATTTCGTTTAGGATGGACTGGTTTGATCTCATTGCAGACCAAGGGACTCTCAAGAGTCTTCTCCAACACCATAGTTCAAAAGCATCAATTCTTCGGTGCTCAGCTTTCTTTTTGGTCCAACTCTCACATCCATACATGACTACTGGAAAGACCATAGCTTTGACTATATGGCTGTTTGTCGGTAAAGTAATGTTTCTGATTTTTAATATGCTTTCTAGTTTGGTCATAGCTTTTCTTCCAAGGAACAAGCATATATTAATTTCTTGGCTGCACTCATCATCTGCAGTGATTTTGGAGCCCAAGAAAGTAAAGTCTGTCTTTGTCTCCATTGTTTCCTCATCTATTTGCCATGAAGTGATGGGGCCAGATGCAATGATCTTAATTTTTTGAACGTTGAGTTTTCAGCCAGCTTTTTCAATATCCTCTTTCACTTTCATCAAGAGCCTCTTTAGTTCCTCTTTGCTTTCTACCATAAGGATGCTGTCATCTGCATATCTGAGGTTATTGATATTTCTCCCGGCAATCTTGATTCCAGCTTGTACTTCATCCAGGTCCAGCATTTCACATGATGTACTTTGCATGTAAGATAAATAAGCAGGGTGACAATATACAGCCTTGACATACTCCTTTCCCAATTTGGAACCACTCTGTTGTTCCATGTCCAGTTCTAACTGTTGCTTCTTGACCTGCATGGAGAGGTTTCTCAAGAGTGGTAAGGTGGTCTGATATTTCCATCACTTGAAGAATTTTCCACAGTTTGCTGTGATCCACACAGCCAAAGGCATTGGCATAGTCAGTAAAGCAGTAGATGTTTTTCTGGAATTCTCTTGCTTTTTTCTATGATCCAATGGATGTTGGCCATTTGATCTCTGGTTCCTTTGCCTTTTCTAAATCCAGCTCGATCATCTGGAAGCTCTCAGATGAAGTACTATTGAAGCCTATCTTGAAGAATTTTGAGCATGACTTTGCTAGCACGTGAGATGAGTGCAATCGTGCGGCTGTTTAAACATTTGGCATTGCCTTTCTTTGGGATTGGAATGAAAACTGACCTTTTCCAGTCCTGTGGCCACTGCTGAGTTTTCCAAATTTGCTGGCATATTTAGTGCAGCACTTTCACAGCATCATCTTTTAGGATTTGAAATAGCTCAGCTGGAATTCCATCACCTCCACTAGCTTTGTTTGTAGTGAGGCTTCTTAAGGCCAAAATCTACCCTCTCCACTGATTCCTCTTCTAGTTTCTAGTTTTAAGTGCATGAATATATGCTGCTCAGTCGTGTCCAACTCTTTGCGACCCTATGGACTGTAGCCCACCAGGCTTCTCTTTCCATGTAATTTTCTAGGCAAGAAGACTGGAGTGTGTTGCTGTTTCCTTCTCCAGGGGATCTTCCCACTAGTTTTAAGACTTGCTGCCAAATATCAATGCATTTTCAAAGGTGAAAGGACTGGTTCTTTCTTAGCTAAGTAGAGGAGTTGATCTTCCTAAGGCTGACCCACTTTCATGTTGATGTCTTATTCAAGCACTTCCCAAGTGGAAGCTCTTCAAGAACTCTATCCATGCAGATTTAAGTAATAAGCAAATATAAATATATATTTAGACATAAAATATTTTATTAATGGAAGACGAGGATTAATCTTTGGACCTGAAAACTGAAACTACATTATTCCCAGACTCTCTATTGTGTATTAGTATTTGCAGCTAGCTCTATATCCACATAACATGAGAAAAGCTGGCAATTGTTGCTCTGCTGTGAAGTCGTATTAGGTGAGTCAGCTAATTACATGCCACTTTCATAAATATGGCAGTTTTACTAAGCTACTTGTTATGCTTACCAAGGATGAAGATTTAAGATAGAATACTACCTCTTTGCTATAGAAAGAAAATTTCTTCTCAAAAATGGTTTCACACTGATTCCTGATTTATAGACCAATTAACAGACTAATTATTTTATAGTTTATGGCTGAATATATTTAAAGCTGGATTCAGGATTACTGATAAAGAACACCCAAAGAATAGCACTAAAATAGATTTAATATGTTAGCTTTACTCTCTCCTCTCTCCCAAACCTTTTAAAAACAAACTAGTTTTCATTTCATCTGTTCCCTTTCTCTTTCTTTGTGAAAGGAGTGCCAAGACTAAAGAAAGAATTAGAAAAGCAAAAGACAAGAAAATGAGTAATATGATAATATATAATCCAAAATAGAGCATGACCAATTTTTAAGTACTTATTTCAAAATCAGATTGGTTTCTCTAAAACTATTATTTATAATAGATTTGCATTTTTCATTTTATTTTTCAATTGAAGTATTACTGATTTACTATGTTGTGTTAATTTCTTCTGTACAGCAAAGTGATTCAGTTACATACATATATACTTTTTAAAATTTTATTTTCCATTATGGTTTATCCTAGAATACTGAATATAGTTTTCTGTGCTATACAATAGGACCTTGTTGTTTATCTATTCTATACATAACAGTTTGCATCCACCAACCCCCAAATCACGGTCCATCCCTCCCCACCTTCCCTTGGCACCCACAAGTCCTTTCTCTATGTCTGTGAGTCTGTTTCTGTTTCATCAATAGCTTCATTTGGGCCATGTTTCAGATTCCATATATAAGTGATATCATGTGGCATTTGTATTTCTCCTTCTGCCTTAATTCAGTTGATATGATAATCTCTAGTTGCATCCATGTTGCTGCAAATGGCATTATTTCATTCTTTTTATAGCTCAGTAGTATTCCATTATGTACATGAACCACATCTTCTTTATCCATTCATCTGTTGATGGACATTTAGGCTGTTTCCGTGTGTTAGCTGTTGTGAATAGTTCTCTATGAACATAGGGGCACATATATCTTTTTGAATTATATTTGTGTCTGGATATATGCCCTGGAGTGGGATTGCTGGATCATATATTCTGTTTTTAATTTTCTGAGGAACCTCCTTACTGTTTTCCATAGTGGCTACACCAACTTCCATTCTCACCAATAATGCTGAGAGGGTTCCCTTTCCTCTGCATCCTCTGTAGGATTTGTTATTTGGAGACTTTTTAATGATGGCCATTCTGACCGGTGTGAGGCACCTTGTTGTAGTTTTGATTTGCATTTCTCTAATAATTAGCTGTGTTGAGCATCTTTTCATGTTCCTGTTGGTAAGCTGTACTAGTTCTTTGGAGAAATGTCTATTTAGGACTTCTGCCCATTTTTTTAATTGGGTTTTTGTTGTTGTTGAGTTGTATGAGCTGTTTGTGTGTTTTGGAAATTAAGCCCTGTTTGTCACATCATTTGCAAATATTTTCTCCCATTCTGCAGGTTGCCTTTTCATTTTTTTATGATTTCCTCTGCTACGCAAAAACTTTAAGTCTGATCAGGTCCCATTTGTTTTTGTTATTATTTCTGTTTTCTTGGGAGATTGACCCAAGAAAATATTGGTTCAGTTTATGTTAGAGAATGTTTTGCCTGTGATCTCTTCTAGGAGTTTTATCGTGTCTTGTCTCATATTTAAGTCTAAGTCACTTTGAGTTTATTTCTGTGCATGTGTGACAGTGGGTACTAACTTCACTGATTTACATACAGCTGTCTAACTTAGCCAGCACCACTTGAAGAGAATGTCTTTTTCCCATTTTATATTCTTGCCTCTTTTATCTAATTTTAATTGACTGTGGGAGTGTAGGTTTATTTCTGGGCTCTCTATTCTGTTCCATTGATCCATATGTCTGTTTCTGTGCCAATAGCATGCTGCTTTGATTATTGTATCTCTGTAGTATTGTCTGAAGTCTGAGAGAGTTATACCTCCTGCTTTTCCTTTTTTCCTCAGGATTTCTTAGATTCTGGGTCTTTTATGGTTCCATATGAGTTTTAGGATTATTCTAGGTCTGTGAAAAATGCCATGGATAATTTGATAGGATTTGCACTAAATCTATAGATTGCTTTGGGTAATATTACTATTTTAACAATATTAATTCTTCCTATTGAAGAGCATGGGATATCTTCCCATTTCTTTGAATAATCTTTGATTTCCTTTGTTCCTTCAGTTCCTTGGTCAGGTTTATTCTAAGTATTTTTTTTTTTTTTGAGGGGGGTGCAGTTTTTATAGGTTTTTTTTTTACATTTCCTTTCTGCTATTTCATTGTTAGGGTAAAGAAATGTAACCAATTTCTGTATGTTAATCTTGTATGTGGCTACCTTGCCAAATTCATTTATCAGTTCTAGTAGTTTTTCTGTGGAGAGTTAGAATTACATTTTTAATCTGAAAACATTTCTTTGTAGGTGTGAATTTTCTTTGTAGGTGTATATAATATATTGTGCTTACTACATGATTTAATGGTGGTCATCAGTTTGACTAACCCCAAGCAATGCAGTAATTTGTAAATTTGCTGAGACAATCTTCAATAGGTATCTAACACAGCTAATGAGGGGTGTAGGTCATTTTGCTAATAAGAAAGCCTAACAGATGACCAGAAGCCTCATCTTCACTCAGCCTGTTGCTAATTTTGCTTGTTGGTAACATGTGCAATTTGTGATGAAAATGATGTGCTGCAGCTACACTTTTTAATTAGGAGATTTAAGATGGTCTCAGGAGATAACCCCAGAGATAATCAGTGATCTAGAGTTGTGCGTGCGTGTGTGTGTGTGTGTGTGTGCTTTCTTTTATCTTAGACCATATCTTATACGAATTAGTAGTAAATGCTCATGGAAAGATTATGGACTAGGAGATCTAAAGCATAACATGGCAGTATGTTATAAAAACTTGAAATAGTTTTCTTCTCGAAAAGTTCAACAAAATCTAAAATACTGGAACCTATTATACAGAGTGAAGTAAGCCAGAAAGAAAAACACCAATACAGTATACTAACGCATATATATGGAATTTAGAAAGATGGTAACAATAACCCTGTGTACGAGACAGCAAAAGAGACACTGATGTATAGATCAGTCTTACGGACTCTGTGGGAGAGGGAGAGGGTGGGGAGATTTGGGAGAATGGCATTGAAACATGTATAATATCATGTATGAAACGAGTCACCAGTCCTAGTTCGATGCACTATACTGGATGCTTGGGGCTGGTGCACTGGGACGACCCAGAGGGAGGGTATGGGGAGGGAGGAGGGAGGAGGGTTCAGGATGGGGAACACAGGTATACCTGTGGCGGATTCATTTCCATATTTGGCAAAACTAATACAATATTGTAAAGTTTAAAAATAAAATAAAATTTTAAAAAAAGAAAAAAAATACTGCTCTATTGAAATAACAGGGCAAAAACATTCAAAATGCTGTAATTGTAGCTTTGTCTTTATGACTATACCAGGTCTATCACTCTTTAATTCTTGTCAATGCCTTGCCCTTCCACTTACTCATTCTCTCTTACATCTAACTCACTGCACAAATAATGCAGTTCTTAGCCCTCTCTGTATGTAACTGAGTTGAAAGGAATAGACTAGTTGAATGGTCTGAGTGATCTGCTGTGTCTTGTTTCTCTAAGCTGATATGCTTTCTGTCTTCCTTGGCTGGTTTCCTATAAAGTATTATGAGTTAAGTCTCATTTTATGACTTGTTTTATAGAGAATTCAGCTAGACAGATATCAGTTGGTAATTGGTTATATATCAGCTATTTGACAGAAGAGCTCCATTTTAAAAATAACATGAGTTTGTGTCCTATAGTGGGAAAGGTCAGTCACAACCATTTCTGCTCCATGCAGCTTCTCGTAAGTCTGTGTCTTTGCTCATTAGCAATGGAGGGCTGTACCACTGTAATATTGTTGATAACCATTTTTATTTCCAGGGTTTGTGGGCAGAGGTGAGATACTACATGTACAATATGTTGGCATCCTTAAAGCAATCCCATTTTTAAAAGGAGGCCAGAGATATTCTGGAAATGGTATTATTAGAGAGAATAAAGGTATTATTTTACCACATCTATATATACTACCCTATAGAACCTATAGAACACAGATTCTCTTCCTAAACATGCAGGCATATATCATAATCCATATATTTTTATCCTGTATTTTATTACCCTAACATGTTCTGAGTTTATACATCATTAATGTAAAAATGGGAACAGAATGTTTTTTCAAAGATGTTCAACATTTGTTATATTGTTATTTTTTTTCTTTTGTGGTAAAAATGAATAGAAGCTGCATTTCACATCATCAAATATGATTGTTTTAAAAACAAGTCTTTAATATCCATAAAATACAAAATTTCAAGGTTCCTTTTATAGCATTCAATGCATACTTAGGTACAGTTCTAAATGAGTTGAACTATGTTGAGATCTTTCTAAATAACACTCAGTTTTTTAGAGGTAGGTTTATACAACAGTAAATATACAGGTATCTGGGTAAAGTTATAACTAGTGACTCTCTGAAATGTTTCTTGTTATATTTTCTTGGAATAGTTACCAAATATTTCACTATGTTTAAATATATATTAATACTATGGAGTTGAGAAATTTAGAATAATCATATTCAGAAAACATAAAAGCTATTGAAATGAACACATACTTTTAAAAACTTACAAAAATTAAAGATGGAAAATGGGCAGAAAAATTTTTCCTTCTTCCCCTCTAGATTCTTTGGCTGGTCTAATAAATAAATTGACATAAAACATATTGCCAGGAGAAAGACATTTAATTTTGTACATGTGGGATCTCCACAAAGATACAGGATTCAAAGGCAGCCAGGAAATTGAAATTCATACACCATCCTAAGCTAAAGAATAGGGACTATAGCTTCAAAGGGGAGGAAGAGATTCACTGAAAGAGGCAAAGAGCAGATGTTTGATAATCAGATGTTTGCTTTGCCTCTCAGATAAAATAAAATTTATCTGAAAGTTACCTCTGGTTAAAGCTGTCTTTCTGGTACAAGGCCCTATCTAAATCCTTTTTCCCCGCCCCCCACTGTTTCTTCATTTATTTGCCATGAAGTGATGGGACCAGATGCCATGATCTTCGTTTTCTAAATGTTGAGTTTTAAGCCAACTTTTCACTCTCCTCTTTCAGTTTTATTAAGAGGCTCTTTAGTTCTTCAGTTTCTGCCATAAGGGTGGTGTCATCTGCATAGCTGAGGTTATTGATATTTCTCCTGGCAATCTTGATTCCAGGTTGGGCTTCCTCCAGCCCAGCATTTCTCATGATGTACTCTGCATATAAGTTAAATAAGCAGGGTGACAATATACAGCCTTGATGTACTTCTTTCCCTATTGGGAACCAGTCTGTTGTTCCATGTCCAGTTTTATACTGCAGTATAGTAGATTTACAATATTGTGTTAGTTTCAGGTATACTGCAAACTTGTTTAGTTATACATGTATCTATTCTTTTTCAGATGCTTTTCCCATATAGGTTATTACAGAATATTGAGTATAATTCCCTGGGCTATACAGTAGGTCTTTGTTGATTATTTTATCGATAGTGATATGTACATGGTAATCCAAACTCCCAGTTTATCCCTTCCCTCCCACCTTTTCCCATTGGTACCATAGTTTATTTTCGAAGTCTTGTGTCTGTTGCATGGTATGATTGGAAAGTATCAGAGATCAGTACTTGTTATATTTCTTTCCAGGAGTCCTCTTAAAGGTGAAGCACTTTTGCAGGTACACTTTTCCCAAAGCACTAGAGTAAAACACAAGGTGTTTGTTAATCACAAAAGAGAAAAAAGTCATAGTTAAAGATTTGATGCGAATTCATTAGAATGCAGTTGATAAGGAAATTTGATTATTTTTTGTGACATTTTTAGGTAATAACTGGAATTATGACTGAAAATGTTACATATAATGTTTTTAGGAATTGTACACAATTTCTGTAGTACACATTAATAACATATATCTAGAGAAATATAACTTAAAGATTTAGTATTACTTCCTGCCTGACAATGCTTACCATGTAATTTAACATCAAATAAACAATGTTTTACATCCTTTATATATATATATATGAGAGAATAAATCTTTAGAGCTGTTTCAGGGACACTCTTGAAAATGCCAATTATTTCAAGGGCAAAAATATTTCATTTAGAGTATGATATGGGGAATTCAAATAGGATCATAGGTCATTGTGATATATTTAGTTAGCCACATAACCAAAGTGACAACAAAATACTTTGCAGGCAGACACAGAAAGTTATATAGTTGTTAAAAAAAATAGCTCTTTTAATATATAAGACTCAGTTTTCTTAAGTAATCAAATACTTGTAAATATAACATGAAGCACAAGAAATGATTTTGATAAAATATGGAATCTTTGTTCTAGTTGGATTACTTCAAAGGGTGATGAGATCCTTTCACAGTCTTACAGAGGGCACACCAGGAGGCTAAGGAAATCTTGTTGTTTTAACAGATGAAAGAAAATTTTATACAAATATGAATATACTAACTATTATTAAAGCTTATTCTTGAAAAGATTTATAAATTTATTCAATTTTACCCAACTTAACTACACAAGGCAATATTCTCTTTTCTTCTTCCATCCCCATTTTCCTCCTCAACTTTGTACATCCATTTAGTTTCAAAATGAAAAAGCAGAAAATAAGAGAAATAATTGTTACTTTAGGACAAAATTAGTCTTTTTCCCTTAATAAATCATATCTCTATACTTTATACCTTTTCTCAAACACATCTTACCTTCTTGCAGAGTTTTAATTACATACATTAATTATAATTCTTAAGTCTTGGAAATCTTAATATCTAATGAAAACTAAGTAAGAAATTGTGAACTGTCAGACTAATATTCCATAGATTAGCGGTTTTAGGAGTATATTGCATAATTTCTAGAAGCGTACACTTTCTCATAGTACAATTTTTTTTTTAATATGGCACAAGACATGTTACTTACAGGTGCAGATATCTTCAATTTCTCTATAAGAAGAAGTGAAAACCAATAATTGATCTTTCTGTCTTTTATCTTATTTGGAAATGACCTCAATGAATTTCCATCATTTAACTCAATATAGCAAAACTCTAAATTACCAAAGAGATTTAGGACATACAGTAAAACATAATTATTTTTGAAAAGTTCACTTAAAATTTGTATCTCTGTTACAATTATTTATTTCACTTGTTTTTAATAACCATGTTTAGAATACTCATAAAATGAGACATTAAAGCAGCAAGCCATCATCTTAGGTTATTTTTCCTTCTGACAAATTCTGTAACAGAGATAATATGAGCTTATTTGACTTTTAGTAAACCTAGGTAGAAAGCTCTGAAGATATTTTAATTAAACTAACAAATTTAAACTAGTTTTTTTTTAACTAGTTTTATTTATCAAAGATTACCACAGACCACATGAACTTGGAAAGCATTTGGATTAGTGTCTTATTTCTGAGGGTTTAAAAATATATAAATTAATAAGTGCATATTTTTCTTTAAGCCAGTTAAAGTCAGTTTTGTTTTGTTTTTTAACAAAGTAATTGTGGCTATACCTTCCAGAGGTAGAAAAATATCACATATGCATAACATACATCTATGCTGCTGCTGCTGCTGCTAAGTCGCTTCAGTCGTGTCCGACCCTGTGCGACCCCATGGACTGCAGCCTACCAGGCTTCTCCGTCCATGGGATTCTCCAGGCAAGACCACTGGAGTGGGTTGCCATTTCCTTCTCCAATGCATGAAAGTGGAAAGTGAAAGTGAAGTCACTCAGTCCTGTCTGACTCTTAGCAACCCCATGGACTGCAGCCTACCAGGCTCTTCCACCCATGGGATTT
The DNA here is from genome assembly GCF_029378745.1 of Bos indicus. Classification (NCBI taxonomy): domain Eukaryota; kingdom Metazoa; phylum Chordata; class Mammalia; order Artiodactyla; family Bovidae; genus Bos; species Bos indicus. The sequence goes on from NC_091765.1 coordinate 35,742,816, forward strand.
TCCGGGAACAGTACTGGAGTGGGGTGCCATCGCCTTCTCCCAACATACATCTATAGATGTATATAAATACACAGCCAGAGATCCTATATGTCAGCTTCTAAAAAATGTACAATCTGAGCTGCGAGTTAAGTTTTATTTGGGGGCAGAATGAGTCCTGCAAGTCTGAGAGACAGCACCTCAGATAGCTTTGAGAAACTGCTGTAAAGAAGCAGGGGAATGGTCAGTATATATGTGATTTTGGTAAAGGGAGAGAGACATACAATCAGACACATATTTTTCAGAAGCTTTCTGCTAGTCACAAGGAACAGTCATCACCATGAAATATTTTAGTGCTTTTTCTAGGCATAAGGAGATACAAGAATTGGGCTTAATAAAAATCGGCTCCTGAAAATATCTAAAGACCTGTCCTGCGAGTTTTCCCAGAGCACAGATGCCTCATCTCAGCTCTCCACCCTGAACTCCTTTCAGGGTGTGTTGAAAATCAGCAGCTGCTGCAGCATGTGATTTAATCCTTGTAGAGGTAGATGGCAAGTGCCAATTTGTAGTCAACATATAGCTTCCGTCCCAAAATTGTAGCCAAGAATCAGATACAACAGAACAGAGCTCACTAGTTCATAAGTAACAGCTGAATCCAAATTGTGTGTCTGGAAGGTGGAACAAGTGAAGTTCACCTACTCAAATGGCTAAAGCATTTTACTAATTTTTGTGGAGAAGACTTTAATCTTATGGGAGCTGTGGATTAAATTTTGAGGGAGGGAAAACTTATAGCAGTTTGTATTTTCAAAAACCTTTTCTCCATGCCCCCTTGTTTACTTCTGTCTCAGATGATTGTGGGCTGTGTATTAGTTACCTCCCTGGGGTGTTTACATTTGAAAGATATGGAAGATTTACTTTTTCAAGGGACAAAGAATGCATGATGTCTCCAAGGAGTTTTGGAGTGTGTTTATTATCCAAGGTCTAGAATAATTACTACTTTCCTTCTTTTTAGAACACTTGTCTCAACGTCTTGATCTTTTACAGTGTGTGCAAGCACTTTGAGATCAAAAGGGGAAGTTTGGAGGTTGGTAAAAGATAGGTGTATTTTGCATTGTTTTCTAGAGGTGCATTTCTGGTTTTGTGAAGGTTTATTAGACAAGGACTGTTGATTTTAATTCCTCAAAGAGTTGGGTTGCAGTCTGAGTGATATCAAATGGCTGGTTCACCCATTCAAATACATTATCTTAATTTGCCCCCTTATATCAAGGAGATTTCCAAAGAAGATGGACATCAAAAGATTTCTATGTTCTGGAGTTCAGGGTTTAACGCTATATGTGTTTTAAACTTCTGGATAAAGTTTTTAATGTTTTTCTTTTTTTTTCCCCTGACTGTACAATTCAATCTTCAACCAACTCACCTCAGGAGGAAAAACCTACTATTGCTTCTCTTAGCCCCTGGATACTGGCCTCAACCTGATCCTTTCCCTGATTATTTAGGAGGGCCTGGGCCATCTGTTTCTTCTTTAAGAATGCCCCTTCTCCCCACAGGGAACTTTCTGTTTTCTCTGTTAACTACATTATATCCAAAATAATGTTTATGGTCGGGAGAATACACCTTAGCAGCAAATCAGAGTCCCTGTAAGTGGGACTGAGAGTGTGCAACTAATCTTTTTAATGCCTCTCTAAATCTGTGAAAGTGGAGGTAAAAGGACTTGGTAATTTACTCGAACTACCAGAGTATGGTCCCCCTTTACCTTGGGGGACCAGAATATATTTGCATTGCATAGGAAAGCCTGAAGCCAGCAGAACCCAACCCAATTACAGGCCCCTGGAAAAAGTAGGAGTTGTTGTAAGGAGCAGTGAAGCCAGCCCAAGTGATTGTGCTAAATTCACTTCTTGACTTTCAAGATTTATACAAGTATTCTTTGTACTCTGGGCCTAGTGATCTGGACAGAGTTATTCTCTGCAAATCTTAATAGGAAAGGGAAATTGAAACAGGCAGATGTGGCTGAGCAAGACAAAAAGAATACTTCATTTGTTGTTGTTTTTTAATATAGGGGAAACACAGCAAAACTTGTCTAAAGAGACACCAGCCTGGTGAGAACAATGAATTCACCAGTCTGTGAGACCAGTTTAAACAACAAGCTTATGAAATCTGTGCCTATATTCAACCCTATTATTTTCCTGTTTATGGCAAACCACACAAAAGACAAAAGAAAATAAGAATATTCATAACAAATCTTTACCAGAGTCACTATACCAAAGACAGTGGTTCACACAAATATTTTCTCCTGCTAATCTAAATGTAGAAAAAGAAAGAACTCTCCCTACTCTTGTTTCCACCACATCCTGCAGGCAGAGACCCAGGAAACTGATGTGGTAAGAACTCTTACCTTCTACCAGAGCTTCCAGGATCTCTCAGCTATAGCAGCCATGGAACAAAATATGTCCGGCCAAAGGAGAGCCCCACATTGGGTGCCAGACTATTGGGGAGGACAAATTTTCCTTTCATTCATTATAGGTTCTTTGGTTGGTCTCGTAACTAAATTTTGACATAAGACAGATTAACAGGAGAAATACAAATTTGATTTTATACATATGGAGCCCCACAAAGACATGAAACTCAAAGGCAGTCAGGCAATTGAGGCTTATATACTACCCTGAGCTAAAGAATAGGATAGGGGCCTGAGTTTCAAAGGGGAGGAGGGCAATTCACAGGAAGATGAGAAGAACAGATGTCTGGTAATCAGATGTTTGCCCTGCCATGCAGATGAAGCTTTCAGATTAAAAAAATAATAATAAAGTTATCTCTGGTAAGAGCTCTTTCTGGTACAGGCCTCTAATCCATGCTCTTTTTGGCAGTTATGGAGGAGGTAAAAAGCTACTCCAGAGTCTGCTGGGCCTTGATTGCCTTCACTTCAAGTAATCCACCTGCCAAAGTGTCACATTTTAGTGTATATATCCTGCTTCCCTTCAAATGCAGCCAATCACCACCACATAGACTCCTGTGTCTCATACAGCCTACTCATTTCTGTCCATCCACACCACATAATTTCCAAGCAAATACCCAGATATCTTCTTTGATCTAAAAACTTTTGATTATTTTTTTAATTTAAGGAATTTCTTTAAGTAAAACCCCAATATTACATTTTAAAAATAAACAGTAACTCCTTAATTAAATATCCAAAGCAATGTTGAAATTCTCCCCTCATGGTTGTTTCTCATTTTCTTAAACTAGGATTCCAAATAAGACTGAAATAAGATTCTTAAATTGTAATTTTCTAATGCTCTCTCAAGTCCAGTTTATAGGTTTCCCAAAACTTGTTTTTCTTGCAAAATTTACTTAATTATTTGTCCTGTATCGTTTCCCACAGTCCAAAATTTGCTGATTGCATCCAATGATGTGAACTTGTTTTTCAGTCTCTTATATTTGCTGTAAACTGTCAGTTCTAGTGATATTTAGGTTTCAGTGAAATTCTAATGTTTGGCAAAGATATTTTTATAGGTGTTGATATGTCTGCCATCAGGGCACATGTATGCGGTTCTCTCTCTTCATGTCACATTGGCAAGCCGTTAATGATCCTTTCATAGAAGAAAAGACTGTATCTGTATAAAGAAAACCTGTGGCCAACTATTTGTTTACCCTGGGGTACAGTTTTTACCGGAAAGGCAAGATACATGTTTGATGATTTTCCTGTGACACATTTTTCCTGGTCAATGCTGATTCCAATTCCTTGCTTCCAATTCTGCAGTCCATCTCCTACCTCTGCTGTGCTTTCCTCATACTGCCCCATCCTATTCTGACCCCTGGGTAGCACTTTAATGAATATTTAGAGCCAATAGGCTATGTGTGAAGGATATGGTAGGATGGTGAAAGTATACTGCAGCACAAGACTGGACAGAAAATAGGCAATTGAGCATCATAACCCCTATTTTTAAAGAATTTTGAGTAATTATCTTTTATACTGCCACTTCATCCCCACTATTTCCTTAACCCTCACTAGTTTCTCTCTCTTTTTTTTTTTTTAACACACTAGAGAATTTATCAGTGTTTTGATAAAGGCAATTCTCAGTTGTGTTTTGACTAATACTTTTTGTTCTTTTTTTCCTTCTGGGTAAACTTTTATAGTATGAAGGGTACAACAGGCCCAGAGAACATATAATGCTTGTGAATAAACTTCTTTGATGGATTTCAGCAATCAAGTTATAAGACAATTTTGTTTACAAGAAATACACTGTTAACTGGGTCCTAAATAAACAGTCAAGGCATAGTCAGGGATATGACAGAATTTCCTATTGGTGTTTCTACAATCTGTAGATAAAACATTTTGAATCCCAAAATTCTTTTGGGGAAGTAGTTCAGGATAGTTGTTAAGGGCACAGAGTCTAGAGTCACCTGTGCTAGTTTGAACAAATTACTAAACCTCTTTAAATCCAAATTTTCTTGGGAAGATGTGGTTAAGGATATTCTGCCTCATGGGAGGTCTATGAGCTATTTCTACTTCATGTAATATAATACAGGTAAATATCTTAATGATAGCTTATTAATATTAATGTGTTTTTATTTTAATGAAATCAATAGTCTTATTCTCTAAAGAACAACATTTAAAGTCAGCAGTCAGACTTGTGAAATCAACATATATTCCTTTAGAGAATAACGATCATCTGAAAATATAGGCCTCTTATGCCATGTTAATACTTACTGACCATCATGGTATTTGTTTCACTTGTTTCCACTTTTCCCCATTTATCTAAGTATCTTCATTTCTGCCTCATCACTTGGCCTCTTTAATAGTATATCTATGGTTTCTCAAGCCCTGACCCACAGGTGACATATTTTACTTCAAAAACTGGATATTTGAAGTGTAATTTTAAGGATTAGGTAAATACATGGTCAGAAAAGCATGTACTTTTAAAAATAAGCGATTATTAAATACTTGCAACCTAAGTAAATCATTAAAATTAATAGAGGTAGTTTTTGCTTGAACCCAATACATGATCAGTCTAGCCAAAGAATTCATTACTTGGATGAACTTTGAAAGGTGCAAAAGACACACCCAAGTACACATAGACACACATATCCAATAACATTCACCAGTCTTAGTTGTACAGTTAACACCTTATTTGTGATAGAAAGCAAGTCAGTTCTGCATATTGACTTGTCCAGTCTGTATCAGAATCTTTAAACAAATTAGGTTAGAGAAATAAAGCTCTAAGAGCTTAAAATGACAGTAACAGGAAATTTACCTTACTATTTTCATACTTGACTATCACTAAAAGTTAATCTAAATACTTCTGAGAGGGCTAATGATGTCACTGGCTCTTCCCAATGAAAAAATGGAATTGTTGCCCCATTTTATCACCAAGGCTATTTGGTGCTTAGAGAAAGCTTAAGAAACATGCCCAATATCACGAAAGGTCTGGAATCTTTAGCAGCTAGGATTTGAACTCAAGTGTGATATTACAGTCCTTATATCTAACCACCAATCAGCAGAACTTGTATTCTTGACATTACCTAAGGCAAAACACTGAAAACACCACTTTTACTCCATGTTTAGAAGTATTTTAGGGAAGGTTTATATTACCTTATTTCATTTGTAAACAACTAGGACTTTGTAGATCAATTAAACAGGAGTTGGGCAGAGGAGGATGACCTATAAAATTCTCTGCCCAGCTAATTTAAGAATGGGCTTTAATTTGACCTTTTCTTGCAGTCAGACATTTCCTTATCCCTCTCCCTACCTATCAGTCATTCACATGATGAAGACATGGGGAGATGTTATTTACATCAGACGTGTGCATGCAAAACTGCTTCAGTCATGTCTGACCCTGTGTGACCCTATGGACTGTAGCCTGCCAGGCTCCTCTGTTCATGGGATTCTCTAGGCAAGAATACTCAATTGGATTGCCATGACCTCCTCCAGAGGATCTTCTTGACCTAGGGATCGAACCTGCATCTCTTATGCTCCTGCATTGGCAGGCAGGTTCTTTAGTACCACCTGGGAAGCGCCCCACATCAAGCATAGTTTTAAATAGAAGCCACATTGACTGAAGGACTATTTGATATGTTTGAGTAATTCTATATAGGCTCATGTTGCTTCCTTGATTTTTCAATTTCAATGACTCCTTTATATAATTCCTTTTCTGGAATAAATGCAAAGCAACAAAAGGTACTTAATGAAGAACAATAATAAAACCATGGCCATTTCAGGTTGAATTTGTGATATCCCTTTTCTGACCAAATATTTGATTTTTGTTCCTCCAAATATGTACAGTTTCAATCTTGGAATTTCAGTTTTTTTGTTTCTTTGCCATATTTAGACATAAAGTATAAAATATATAACCATTTATAATATAAAAGTATACATAAGTTAAAAGCTTACAAAAATATATGCATAACTGCCCAACAAATAGTACCCTTAATATTTTGTTGTGCCTTCCTCCAGTCTGTTTCACCTTTGTATCTGAATTCTACCTATTATATCTATAATATATACAATACTTTACATACTGCTAAACATCATAAAAGAGGTTATTTTCATATAACTGATGTCATAGTATAGATGCTTTCATAATTATCTATTGAATGGCTGAATGATAATTTTTCTATCTTTTCATCATCTATTAGAATATTTAGGTTAATAATTTTTTATTCTGTCACTGATCCTATTAAGAACACCTTTGTTTTCTAGCTTTGGACTGTTTTCTGAATGGTAAATTACTTGGCAAAAAAAAAAAATTCATACATTTTTAGGGTAAATAACACATGTAGCCTCAATGTTTTACCAAAGGCACTGTATAATTTAGAATATTAACAGTAATATTAAAGAGTGTCATTTTTTACCACATCCCTGCCATACTGTGTATAAGATTTTTTTCAAAATATGATTGTGATTTTTAGAAGTAAATAACAGTACCTCTTCATAATCTTTGTTTGCTTTTCATTTAAATATTAGGGTGAAGAAGGAGCCTCCCAGGAAGGAATTCTGGAAGATATGCCTGTGGATCCTGACAATGAGGCTTATGAAATGCCTTCTGAGGTAAGAATTTATACACATAAAACTCCAAACAGAAAGCTTAGAAGTTCAAATTGGGTCTAATAATCAGTACCCCAAGTACCTTCAGATCTCCCTTACCTTTGTTCTTAAAGAGAATGACTTACTCTCTAGATGCACAAGTTGGCCAGATCCAGGACGTCTAGCGTGTGGACAACTTGCAAGCTGTGAATCGTTTTTACATTTGTAAAGAGTTATTTTTAAAAAAGGCAGAAGCAGTGACAGAGACCATATGTGCACCACATAGCCTAAAATATTTTCAGCCTGGCCCTTTACAGAAAGAGTTTGCTGATCCCTACATTAAAGAATTATTTTACTAGAAACGTTACCTTCTAAAACAAATCCCAAAATGGGAAGTTAGAGAAATCAACTAAATACCAAGAGAACGTAATTATTATTGACCATACATTTCCAGCTGGATGTGTGCATAATAAAAGTAAATCAAAATTATAGAGTAGAAATATGATAAATGCATGGTTTTTAATAATGGATATATTTCAGTCTATCATTCTAAACAGCATAAAGTTTCTTCAATAGAAAATGTTTCAGAAGGGAAATTAGAAAATACCTTTAGATGAATGACTGACTCAGGAATAAATAGAAAATCTGAATAGATTTCTAACAAAAATATTGAATGATTAAAAAAATAAAAACCTAGCCATGAAGAGAATTCCAGGACTAGATAGATGGCTTCACTGGTAAATTTTGCCAAACATTTAAAAAAATATCAACTAATTACAATTAATGTCAATTAACTTATCAAAAAAGTAGAAGAGGCAGCACTAATTCTGTGAGAACAATATTACCTTGATATCAAAATGAGACATCACCATTAAAACCTGAGTTAAAGTGTGTTATAGTAGGGTTGTTCTTCTTCATGGCATTTTTTAAAGTATATTGATAATCTCTCACCTGTAGAAACAGACTAAATTGTTTATTTTCCTAATTTTACCAATATTCTGGGTTTTTTTTAATACTGGATTGGCCAAAAAGTTCATTTGGGATTTTTCTGTATGATCTTATGGAAAATCCCAAACAAACTTTTTGGGCTCCCAATGCATGGCACAGTGCTAAACACTATAGAGAATAAGAGAGTATTTGCTAGTATAAGAACACAAGGAGTTTACACTTTAGTATGTTTGATAAAAAAAAAAAAAATACAAATGTATCCCTTCATTTATTTATCATGGTACCCTTGACAAACATTACTGCCTTTTATGCACGAGGTATCACAGGGGCAAAAATATACACCATGCACAAAGTTAGTATTTTACAAGATTTTTTTTTAGCTCAATCAGGGTAAGTTTTATAGAAGAGGTGGGTGGGAAGGGGTGGGGGATGTGACAGGTCAAAATGAAGGAAGGACATTCTAGCACAGGAAAATCTCCAAGGCACACATGCCTGGGAATCCAGGTGGAATCCAGGTGGATATGTCTGAGGCAAAGTGAGTAATTAAATGTGATTCAAGCTCTGAGAATAGTGACAGATGAAGGCTGCAGAGATTGGTCCAAGATGACTTGGGAACTACTAGAAGAACCTAGCCACTTAAGTTTGTACTTTATTCAGAAAGCAGCTTGAGTATTGAAAACATGTTTGTTTTTAAGCAGGATTCTGATATTATTAGAGTTGTTCTTTAGGAGGACTAATTTGGCCTCTTTGGTTAAGACCACTAGTATTTTTATTGTACATGTTATTCAAATATTGGAGGGGAAAGGAGGAGCTTTGAAATAGGAATAATTAAAGCTGCAGATGAAGATGAAATTTTCAATTGGGAAAGTAAAAGGAGGGAAAATGTGACTTGTCTTTAAGTGTCTTAATTTCTTTCTGAAAAATTACCTGATTTGGTTCTCACACTTTAATTGAAGAAAATGAGAGTCAGATTAAGACAGACTAGCTACTTTGTCCTACAGGAGCAGGTCACAGATTGTTAAACAGCACATCTGGAAGTAGAATTCGGATATCTGACTACCACCCTAATTAATTCACTTTTTTATTTGACAGGCAGATGAAACTATTAAAAAGAAAATTGTACTGGATGTAGGAGAATAGTTCTAGAACTGTAGGACTATATCCTTTTTTCAAAATGGCAAGCCATGTCCTGTCCCATTTTCCCTGAAGCCCTTGGTTACTGGTCACTTATACTCAACTTCATGTTGCCTTTCTGATTTTCCTTATACTAGGAAGGGTATCAGGACTACGAACCCGAAGCCTAAGAGAAATCTTTGCTCCCAATTTCCTGAGACCTGCTGACAGATGTTCCACCCTGTATAAGTGCTCGGTTCCAACATGCCCAGTCATGACATTTTTCTCAAAGTTTTCACAGTGTGTTTTGAAGTCTTCCATCAGCAGTGATTGGATTATCTGTACCTGCCCCACCAACTCAGCATTTCAGTGCTTCCCTCTCACTGAATAAATGGTAGCAGGGTCTTTGTGTGCTGTGGATATTGTGGCTTCAAATATAAAATGTTAAAACAAATTAAAAACACCTAAGTGACTACCACTTATTTCTAAATCTTCACTATTTTTTTGTTGCTGTTGAAAAATTGTGAGTGATTTACTATCATAGATTATAAGATTCTATGGTGTCTTTTAATGATTCTAAAGAATAATGATGTATTGTGAAATTTGTTAATATATATAATAAATATGTGAGCATGAAACTATGCACCTATAAATATTAACTATAAAATTTTACTGTTTTGTGGTATGTTTTATTAACTTGTGTTTGTATATAAATGGTGAAAATTAAAATAAAATGTATCTCATTACAAAAATTTCATCCCCTCTCACTTTAATGATAAAACCATGCTTATAAACAACATGAAACGAGAAGTAACGCAACTAAAAGTTCTTAACAGTCATGTGAAGGAGGAGGAATTTTAGAGGTGTTTAAAAAAGAAGAGGTGAAATATTAACCCTTTACTGAGGAAATTTCCTGAAGCAACACTGTCCAAAGTTTGTTTTGATATGCACTAGTACCTTAAGAGGCTATACTAAAAAAGTGGGTTCCCCTCCTACACTGTTGGTGGGGATGTAAGCTGGTGCAGCCACTATGGAAAACAGTATGGAGATTCTTCAGAAAAACAAAAATAGAATTATCATATAAGCCAGCAATTGCACTCCTGGACATATATCCAGACCAAACTATAATTCTAAAAGATACATACACCCCTATATTCATAGCAACCGTTCACAATAGCCAAAACATGGAAACAGCCTAAATGTTCATTGACGAGAGATGAGGATGTGGCACATATGCATAATGAAATACTACTCAGCCAAAAAAAGAATGAAATAATGCCATTTGCAACAACATAGATGGACCTAGAGATTATCATACTAAGTGAAGTAAGTCAGAGAAAGACAAATGCGGTATGATATCAGCCATATGTGGAATCTAAAATATGACACAAAGGAAACTACTGTTATCTATGCAACAGACTAACGTGTTCATATGTAGAGAACAGTCTTATGGTTGCCAGGGGGAGGGTAGGATCGGGAGTCTGGGGTTATCAGATACAAGCTAGTATTTATAGAATGGATAAACAATATCCTACTGTATAGCACAGGGAACTATATTCAGTGTCCCAGGATAAACCATAATGGAAAAGAATACACACACACACACCTGAATCACTTTGCTGTACAGCAGAAACCAACATATTGTAAATCAACTATATACTTCAATAAATAAATAAAAACAAAAACTGAGTTCTATAGAATAGTGAAGTATAAGATAATTTTGATGATGTCTTCTTTGGATACTCATAAGGCATATTAGCACATTAAAGGCTCTGAGAGAACTTAACTTTAACCTAGCATTTTCTTTAAAAAAAAAAAAAAATGCTTTTCCTTTTAGGAAATACCTTTTAAACATCTCTGGGAACTACCAAAGAATTGCCTTAAGATCTCTAGATTTATGAAAATTTCCTGCATGCCTTTGAATTCTGCTAAACATATGAATTCCAGGATATATCTCTAAAAAAGTTTATTTCCTTATTTTTTTTTAATTAGGGAAGATCTGTTAACTCCACATGAGTACTGACAATAAATTTGCATGTCAAAAGACCTATACAAATCAATCTTTTGATTTATCTTTTTAATTATTCAGGAGAAAAATAGCATAGTCCTTTTAAAAAGTCACCAGTAGAAAATAGAATTTTAAGGAACAATTCTAGAAGTGCTAGGCAGCTTATATGCAATCATGAGTAATTTGATGTATATTAGGCATTGGCAAGGAAGCAAGTTAGGATGAATATAATGATTATAAGCCTGATCACCACAGAAACTTTCCTTTTTGCATAACTGGAAACAGACTAGAGAGAATGTTAAACTGCTGTAACTGGAAAAAAGTGGTAACTCTTGTTTTATTAGATACATTAATGAAGAAACCACATGGAAAATGAGATCTTTTTGTACAAGAAGCCTTCTATTCTAGCACTAATATGTGCCTAGAAAATACCATGGGAAGACATACACCAGAAGTGGTTATTTTGAACAAAGCACTTAAAAAGTAGTGCAAGGCACATAAGCCTTGTCAGGAATCTTGTCTCATAGCCACTCCTGAGACAACTGCCTGACAAGTGGCCTGATGGTTAGCTTGCTTTCAGGTTTATTTTGCAGAACTCATGCCCCCAAATTTGAGTTATTTAGCCTCATATGCTCCATGCACTTTAGCAAAACAGGTTAGGATGGGCTTTGGCCACAATTGGCAGTACAACAATCGAATATGTGGTTTGAACATTCCAAGTCAGATCTTTTTCAAAAGCTCCCCACCAGCATGAGATATTAATATTCCCTATCCTGGCTCATCCAGTGGGTAACTATTGGATCAGCACTCATGGCATGCATACACAGACACATACACACACTTCAAGGACAATCATAGTGCTTCCCACATCCATATTGAGGAAGAAAAATTCGAACTGAAAACTTGACAGACTCCTTGTCTACTGCATGTCTTTTTATCTGGCATGAATTCATCCTACTGTGTTCTGTCTTGGGAAAGAGTACAACCAGGCTGGTACCTCCCTGTTTGCTCTGTCCCTGGAATTTGAATTGGAGATACTTGTTTAATTACCATATATCAAATATAGATGTGATTGATCAATAGTAACTTGATTTATTCTCAAAACAGCTCTAAGTTCCATTCCTGTCCTCACTATATATGAGCAAACAGGAGTACCTGCAGGCTAAGTAACGTTCTCATAGCCACAGAGCTGGGAAATGGCCAAAGCAGAAGTCCAATCAATATGGGGCCAGTGCCACACCGTTTCTCAGAGTGAGGACACACAAGTATGTCAGTATCTCACTGAAGTCCAGAGAATGGGGTAGTAGCCTTGCTTTTCTACATATAATTATTACTATATTGCTAGTCTTCTTCAGGTGTCTATGTCTAAAATAAGTGATACTCATACATATGGAGATTTATTTCTAATTCTAGGAAAATTAGCTCCTAATACCCTGATCAATCTTTCCTTATAACTAAATTATGCAGATCATGTCATTAAAACTAAGTTATTTATTTTCAGTAGAAGAGAAAAATATTAACATAGTAACAGTAGATTATAGTAAGGCAGGTTTTTTCATCTTCCTATTGCATCATGGGTACTTAGCTTCTATCAAATGGCTAAAGTACATATATAAAGTATAAATAAAATGTTTTCAATTATACATATTTATTAATGGATGAATTTATAAATGAACAAATGAAAGTACGTGAATTAATAACATATTTTCAAATTATATAAGCCTTGATTTTCTAAGTGTATTTTGTGATATAGTAATGCTATATTTTATTCTTTGAGTAAGATAACTTTCAAAAATCAAAATGCAATAGAATAGCTATAATACCAAAACTATTTCTAAATTTTATTTTAGCTTCAGTGTCTCCCATTTAATTATCTAAGATTTTCTTTTATGTTTCTTTTCTACTGCCTTTGATTATTTTAAAGCCAGTGGCACAGATGGCATATTGGAAGCAGTTAAAAAACATTCCTTCAAAAAGTCTAGTTTGAGCCTCTAGTAGGTTTTGCTGATAGAATATACTTCTAAAATCAGATAGGATTGCATAGGGATTTTGAAAGTTGATCCTGCAAATACAGTTAATATTCTTGAGTAGCTCTTTTTATGAACCTTATGAAAATGTATCCTCAGATTCCCTTAAAGGTCAGTGACCAAAAATCCCCACTGTTTCTATGGCAACACAGCAAGATATGGTGCCTTGGAAATGTGCTGCATTTTAATTAGGTTCCTCTAGGGTTTCCTAACTGCCTTTTGCAGGTGAACTAAATACCAGGTTGCTTTATGTCTTGCAGTGAGATGAAAGCTAGACCATCTGTAAATGTCAAAGCAAAGCTGGGCTCCAGTAAAGTCAAACCTAAACAAATATAGTGGCAAGTCTGTGTGTTTAATTTAGAAAAGAATACAATATTCTTTACCGAAAATAATCAGGAGTGCTTGCTTAATTAGCTTGGGAGCAGTAGTGGTGAGGATGCTGGATTCGAAAACTAGACTATGCAGGTTTAACTCCCAGGTATGTTATTTACTACCTGTGTTACTTTGCACAAGTTACGTAGCTCTTGATGTTTCTGTTTTATTGTCTGTAAAAATGCAGAAGACAGTAATAGTACCTCAAAGCAGTGTTGTGTGGATTACATGAGTTGATATAAGTAGAATGCTGAGGACCATGACTTACCTATGATAAGTGATCAACGAATCAGTGATGCTACTCGTAGTAGTAGTACAAGTGGTGGTGGTGGAGTGGTGGTGGTAGTAGTAGGGGACACTATTTTTAAAGGTAAATAAGAAATAAATATTTTTAAATGTTTAGCTATATTCCTAATATATATCCTAATATAAAAGTTATAATAGCCAACACAATCTTGAAAAAGAACTTGAAATAACTTGAAAATAAGCTGGAGGCACCATACTCCTTGACTGTAATGGTCAGAACAATATGGTACTGGTATAAAAACAGATAGCTCAATGAAATAGAATAGAGATCCCTAAAATAAATCTCTGCATATAAGGTCAGTTAATCTACAACAAAGAAGCCAGGAATGTACAATGGTGAAAGGACAGTCTCTTCAATTAATGATGTTGGAAAAACTGGACAGACACATGGAGAAGAATGAAACTGGACTACAATCTTACACTGTAAACCAAAACTAACTCAAAATGGTTGAAAGACTTGAATGTGAGACCTGAAACCATAAAATTCCTAGAATAAAAAGCATGAGCAGTAAGGTCTTGACATCAGTCTTGGCAATTATATTTTGGATTTGAAAGAAAATAATAAAAGTAATAAAAGCAAGGAAAAAAAAAGTGGGACCATATCAAAATAAAAAGCTGCAAGCAAAGGAAATCATCAACTAAATGAAAAAGCAACCTACTGAACTGGAGAAAACATTTGCAAATCATATATCTGTTAAGAGGTTAATATGGTCCAAAATATACAAAGACACACAGAGCTCAATAGCAAATAATTCAAATAAAAAATCGGCAGGAAATCCGAACAGGCATTTTTCCAAAGAAGACATAAAGATGGCCAACATGGTTATGAAAAGGTGAATCATCACTAATAATCAGGGAAATGTACATCAAAATCACCAGGATATCACCTCACACTTGGAATGGCTATTGTCAAAAAGACAAGAGGTTGAGACTTCCCTGGTGGTCCAGTGGTTCGAAATTCACCTTGCAATACAGAGGACACAGGTTTGATCCCTGGTCAGGGAATTAAGATCCTAAATGCTGCAAAGCAACCAAGCCCGTGTGCCATAACTAAAGAGTCTATGCACTGCAGTGAAGATCCTGTATGTTGCAACTAAGACCCAACACAACCAAATAAAATAAGGAGTATTAAAACATAAGTTCTCATCACAACAAAAAATATGGTGGTAATGGATGTTAAGACTTATTATGATCATTTCAAAACATACACAAATATTTATCCTTATATTGTACACCTGAAAATAATGTAATGCTATGTGTCAATTATATCTCAATAAATAAAACAGTGATCAAGATTAGGATGATGGTAGAGTCATGGCTGGACACAGAGCCATCTGGAGACTTGAGCAGAGACTATTTACTAAGAGTTACAGGAGGATTTTAATGGTTGAATAACCAGTATGGATATTTGTAGAATATCACTTAGCATCAAAGAAAGTTGAGAAATCATAACTTACTAAGACATAAATATGTACCAAATCCAAACATTGCATTCATGGAACACATCAGTCTTTAGACACAGCTATACTCATCAAGTCATACATCTTCAAATTCAAGTGATATGTTTTTTATATGTATATGTATAATCATATATTCAGTAATTTTGGTTCTGGTCACAGGAAAAAAAAGACAAGTATATGTATGTATGTGTGTGTGTGTGTGTGTGTGTGTATATATAGAGAGAGAGAGTTCCATATATATATATATAGGGTTCCCTGATATCTCAGTTGGTAAAGAACCACCTGAAATGTAGGAGACCCCAGTTCAATTCCTGGGTAGAAAAGATCCACTGGAGAAGTGATAGCCTACCCACTCCAGTATTCTTGGGCTTCCCTTATAGCTCAGCTGGTAAAGAATCTGCCTGCAATGTAGGAGACCTGGGTTTGATCCCTGGGTGGGAAGATCCCCTGGAGAAGGCAAAAGCTACCTACTCCAGTATTCTGGCCTGGAGAATTCCATGGACTGTATAGTCCGTGGGTTCACAAAGAGTTGGACACAACTGAGCAAGTTTCACTTCACTTCTTTATGTATAAATATATATATATATATATATATATATATATATATATATATATGGTCTAAAATAGATTTTGTACTAACCACAAAGTGAAAGGAGAAAAACAGGCACTTGAATTTCCATTCATTTCACAAATCTCATTCATTTCCCATTATCTTTCCCAATACTACTCTCATTTTTTACCCCAAAGGAGGCAACATTTTACACAAAACTGTTTGCATTACACAAAATGCAACAGAAATGCCAGTAGTCACAAAGGAAAATATTGTTTCCTCTTTAGTGAGTCCCTAGGATCACTGCCAAAAAAGCAAGTGAGCTGGTAAGATGCTTGCCAGGATCCTGTGCTACATGAACTATCTGAAACAGATTATTCTGGGAACTAAGTTAGAGTGGCAGAAAATTATCATCCAATACTACAGTTTTTGACAGTGATCAATTCTTGGGGTAAAAATAACCAAAGACTAAATCCAGATAGATGAACATCTAGCACATATTATTTGTCATATAAGGCCTCACCCAGATCTTTATAGCAATGATCAAGGCAAGTCTTGAGAAGCTGCTAAGCAATTGGAGTTCTGCAGGACACACTCCTGCTGTTGAAAATGGACTGCCATGTTGAATGATGAGAAATCTGGCATGCCTTCTTGACATGCTTCCCCAGCAATCAGCTGTGAGCTCGCCTAGCAACCTGTACTACGCTTTTAGTTAGGCCATCTGCCAGAGAATGGTGAGCAAAAGGGTAAAACTAAGACAAAAACCTTTTTCACAATTTTCTTCATGTCCTCTAAACCAAAAATAAAAGCATGTTTTAAAACATTTGTATATTATATATGGTTAATAACCGATACTGAGTTCTGAATATGAGAGCAATGTTTGGAGATGAAATATTGTTGAACATTGATGTCATTCTGAAAAAGATTCTAGTCCAACTCAAAGCTATGTCAGTCATGTTTAAGAACAGCTCTGCAAATCAATATCGAGGAGTTTTGCTCTCACTGTTTTGTCACTGTCCTATGTAGTTCCAGGCCATTAGACACAGCTTTTAGTCATTGTTTTCATGCCAAAAATTCCTGGATGCACTAGGAACAGGTTGCTCAAAGTAATTCTTTTTGGAGTAACAATAATTTCCACTAATAGTCACCTTCCTATAGATGATAATTCATATTGACAGTCTGTAATTGACTTGAATTCTTAGAGCAATTTCTTTACAGATAAACCTATCCATCCCTATTGCCACACACACCCATCACTAGCTTAAAATAAACCAATCTTGTAATCTTGCATATTTAACTATGGAATGCATTCAGCATGAAGTTGTTCACATTTTAATCTTTACCACTTAATATCTGTATAATGTTTCTGATTTCTGAATGCATTTTTTGTTCTTATCCAATCTACATAAGAAATATTCAGACCTGATTTACAGTAATAATGAACAAGCCAAAAAACCACTCTGCACTGTAAAATAAATCTGAAATGTTTTAAAATGTGAGACCTCATTTATAGAGAGTGGAGAAAAATGTCTTCAGAATATGGTGTGGAACAATACATTTAAACCCTAGAAATCTAAGTTTCTTAATAACCAAAATCTGAACGGGAAACACAGACTGTATAATTTTCAATGTCTTCAGGAAGAAGATACTTTGTTATTGCTGTTGTTTCTGGTTATTTTCATTGTTATAATTTTGCAGAGAGGCAGAAGAACCATTTTTCTTCTATTTTTATGTCTAGTAGAAACGTATGACCAAACAGCTCTTTTAAAAACATAACACAGTCAAATGGAATCCTTCTAAATCATAACTCCCCATAGTCAAGGCCATTCATAATCAGGTTCTTTCTTAAGAAAGAAAGAAGTCCCAGACCATCCTAAGGATGGGTGGCTGGGCAAATTGCACTGACTTCCTCCTTATTGCAGGCCCACATTATGTCCAGAATAGATGGAGATGGATGTTCTGACTTGCCGCTTCTTCTAGGTGTCTAGAAGCTCTAACCAGAAGTCCCAGTTGCTGTCCACCGAGCAATAGAATTAAAAGCATTTCTTTTCCTTAAGGAAAAGACACGATGGAGTGATTGGCACAAATTGTGAAGGTACCTCACAACATTTAGTTAGGGAGGCTTGGATGCTTTGTAGTACAGAACATATTGGGATAAAAAATACTCTGAAATTTACTCATCTGTGGGAAGAAGGAAATACTGGGGTAAACTTTAGATATACAGGTAATAGGGGAAAAAATCCCCGAAATGATAACCCACTAACAGTCCAGAAAGAAATGGCCAGGGGCATGTGGGTGAGATGTGGCTCTAGGGACAGAGGAACCAGTACTCTTCATCCAGGCAGCATCAGGGAATCCTGACAGCACAGCAACGTGGTTTCCATCAAAGCCAGGGGTTACCATTGAGATTCTGGAGTCCCCTGTGAGTTGGCAAGACCAAGGTCAGGCTCCAGACCAAAAAGGTGAGTACTGAAGAGAATAAAAATAAACCACTTAAAATGCCTTATCACTATATCCATTGGGTAGCCCAAAATGTCTACTTTAACTCATGGCATTTGGCAAAATAATCAAGCTTTTATTGTAATCTTGACACTTCAAGAAATTTAGAATTTTAAAGAAAGATTATGCTGAGAATTTTGTTCTAAACCAAGTGATTTCATACATATCTTGGGCAGAGGTGAAACAAAAATATAAAAAAGGTGTATTTTCATGTATTTGGGCCTCACAATCTCTGAGATACAATATTCACCTTGTAGAAGTTCACTGTTTTATTTCAGGGAAAAAAAAGCCTCCTAACATATGAATTCCAAGAATCTGATTGATTGACATCATGCTTTAGGAAAATCCTCAAAGCACACATTTGTAAAAGGCCAAATTTCCTAGGTGTATTCTTGACTGAATTTATGTTGCCTGTGGTTATCTAGTTAAGTTTTCTTTTTGGTGGATGCTTTCATTCTGTTAAGTTCAGACAGAAGCTGAGAGTGGGATTGCTATAGTGAATTTCCCCCCCAAGTAAAGCAATAATAATTCAAGACAGTCTAGATTGCGAAAAGGTAGGAAAAAAAAAAATAGGAGTGAGGCAAAGTCAAGATTTAGGATCTGATGCAAATGTAGGAAGACTAAACAACCTTAGCAGTTCTGTATATCAGAGTCTAGAAAACAAATTCGTGGCCACAGCTCTTACAAAAGAGTGATCCTGGGGAGTGATCCTCCCCAGTCAACCCTTCCCAGGGGTAAACTAACAGAAAAAAGCTGCCTGATAGCCTAGAACTTTCTGAGCATTAGACCATCACTTTATAATTGTCCAATGCCTTCATTTTATAAATAAGCAAACACCTAAGATTGTATGATCTTGTCATCTTGGCTAGATTAAAATAGACTTTCAACCAATAACACTTAATTGCTGCAAAAACTATTCCAAGCAAATTCACCTGAACTCATGGCAATATTCTAGTATATGTCTCTAGAAGGGATAAAAGTTATTAACAGTAAAATCCAACATAGCCTGGAAGCATAATCATGCTTCCAATCCTTGAAAGTTCTCATATACAACAGACTTAGGATTCATTATCTTTCTCCAAACCACTATATCCACTCTTAACCTAATAACTTCTTTATTGCTTGTTGGCAAATGAATATATAATTCTTAAGTAATTAATTTAAGTATAATAAATTTACATACAAGTGTCCAAGAAAATAAAACACAAAATTAAATGTCTAAATTTTAAGCACAAAAAATAGGAACTTAGTATTTAAGAATGACCCATATACCCACACAAATATAATTTAATAAAGTTCCTTACTGAACACGTTCTTGAACTTTCATAGTACAGTTTCAGGTAGAAACTTGCTCAGAGTAAATATTTGAATGAATAACTCAATCTATTAGATGTCATTTCTAAATATCAAATATCTTTCACTGGATGTATTAAGAGTAAGATGGAAAGAAACTCATTTGTACAATTGCTAAAAATAAACTCATGACTAGAACTTGTTATACAATTCAGGTGTATGTGTGCGTGCTCAGTTGCTTCAGTCATGTCTGACTCTTTGCAAACCTATGGACCATAACCCACCAGGCTCCTCATTCCATGGAATTCTCCAGGCAAGAATACTGGAGTGGGTTGCCATTTCCTCCTCCAGGGGGTCTTCCTGACCCAGGGATCAAACCTGCATCCCCTGCCACTCCTGCACTGCAGGTTGATTCTTAACCACTGAGCCACCAGGGAATCCCTTCAGGTGTATAACTAATATAAGTATAGCATAGATAACATCTTTTAAGTGCCTACCATCAAGTAAGTGACATTTATTTTTGAAATGATAATTCTGTGTTCTTTAAACCACAATCAAGTTGACTTCATCCTTTAAATAAACTCTAAACCACTGAAAACAAAGGAGGGAGTGCTAATCTTTAGGGAATATGCTACTGGATATGCCCAATATGCTACTGGAGAAGAGTGGAGAAATAGCTCTAGAAAGAATGAAGAGGCTGAGCCAAAGTGAAAACAATGCCCAAGTGTGTATGTGACTGGTGATGGAAGTAAAGTCTGATGCTGTAAAGAACAACATTACAATATTGCACATGAACCTGGAATGTTAGGTCTATGATCAAGGTAAATTGGAAGAGGTCAAACAGGAGATGGCAAGAGTGAACATCAACATTTTATGAATGAGTGAACTAAAATGGACCGGAATGGGAGAATTTAATTCAGATGACCATTATGTCTACTACTGTGGGCAAGAATCCCTTAGAAGAATTAGCCCTCATCATCAACAAAAGAGTCCAAAATGCAGTACTTGGGTGCAGTCTCAAAAAACGACAGAAACATCTCTGTTCATTTCCAAGGCAAACCATTCAATATCACAGTAATCCAAGTCTATGCCCCAAACACTAATGCCAAAGAAGCTGAAGTTCAATGGCTCTATGAAGACCTACAAGACCTTTCAGAACTAACACCAAAAAAAAAAAAAAAAAAAGATGTCCTTTTCATCATAGCGGACTGAGATGCAAAAGTAGGAAGTCAAGAGATACCTGGAGTAACAGGCAAGTTTGGCCTTGGAGTACAAAACGAAATAGGTCAAAGGCTAACAGAGTTTTGCTGAGAGAATGCACTGGTCATAGCAAACACCTCTTCCAAACACAAGAGACTACTCTACACATGGATACCACCAGATGGCCAATACCAAAATCATATTGATTATATTCTTTGCAGCCGAAGATACAGAAGCTCTATACAGCCAGCAAAAAGATCAGGAACTGACTGTGGCTCAGATCATAAACTCTTCATTGCCAAATTCAGACTTAAGGTGAAGAAAGTAGGGAAAATCACTAGACCATTAAGATATGATCTCAATCAAATCCCTTAAGATTACACAGTGAAAGTGACAAACAGATTCAAGGGATTAGATTTGATCGACAGAGTGCTTGCAGAACTATGGACGGAGGTTCATAGCACTGTACAAGAGACAATGATCAAAACCATCCCCAAGAAGAAGTGATGCAAAAAGTTAGAATGTTTGTCTAATGAGGCATTACAAACAGCTGACAAAAGAAGAGAAGTGAAAGGCAAAAGAGAAAAGGAAAGATAAATCCATCTGAATGCAGGGTTCCAAAGACAAGCAAGGAGAGATAAGAAAGCCTTCCTAAGTGATCAATGCAAAGAAATAGAGGAAAGCAATAGAATGAGAAAGATTAGGGATCTCTTCAAGAAAATTAGAGATACCAAGGGAACATTTGTTGCAAAGATGGGCACAATAAAGGACATAAATGGTATGGACCTAACAGAAGCAGAAGTTATTAAGAAGAAGTGGTAAGAATACAGAAGAACTATACAAAAAAGATCTTAATAACCTAGATAACCACGATTGTGTGATCACTCCATAGAGCCAGACATCCTGGAGTGTGAAGTCAAGTGGGCCTTAGGAAGCATCACTAGGGATAAAGGTAGTGGAGGTGATGGAATTCCAGCCAAACCATTTCAGATCCTAAAAGATGCTGCTGTGAAAGTGCTGCACTCAATATGCCAGCAAATTTGGAAAACTCAGCAGTGGCATCACGACTGGAAAAGGTCAGTTTTCATTCCATACCAAAGAAAGGCAATGCCAAAGAATGCTCAAACTACCGCACAATTACACTAATCTCACACACTAGCAAAGCAATGCTCAAAATTCTCCAAGCTAGGCTTCAACAGTACATGAACCAAGAACTTCCAGATGTATAAGCTGGATTTAGCAAAGGCAGAGGAACCAGAGATCAAATTGTCAACATCCATTGGATCATAGAAAAAGCAAGAGAATTCCAGAAAAAATCTAGTCTGCTTCACTGACTACGCTAAAGCTTTGACTATGTGAGTGATGGGTGAAAGTTGCTCAGTCGTGTCCAACTGTTTGCGACCCCATGTACTATACAGTCCATGAAATTCTCCAGGCCAGAATACTGGAGTGGGTAGCCTTTTCCCTCTCCAGGGGATCTTCTCAACCCAGGGATCAAACCCAGGTCTCCCACATTGCAGGCAGATTCTTTACCAGCTGAGCCACAAGTGAAGCCCCTTTGACTGTGCAGATCACAACAAACTGTGGAAAATTCTTAAAGAGATGGGAATACCAGACCATCTTACCTGCCTCCTGAGAAACATCTCTATGTAGGTCAGGAAGCAACAGTTAGAATTAGACATGGAACAATGGACTGGTTCCAAGTTGGGAAAAGAGTACTTCAAGGCTATATATTGTTACCCTGTTTATTTAACTTATATGCAGAGCACATCATGTTAAATGCTGGACTGGATGTAGCGCAATTTGGAATCAAGTTTGCCAGGAGAAATATCAATAACCTCGGATATGCAGATGACACCACCCTTATGGCAGAAAGTGAAGAGGAACTAAAAAGAGCCTCTTGATGAACGTGGAAGAGGAAGAGTGGAAAAGCTGTTAAAACGCAACATTCAAAAAATGAAGATCATGGAATCTGATCCCATAACTTCATGGCAAATAGATGAGGAAACAATGGAAACAATGACAGACTTTATTTTCTTGGGCTCCAAAATCACTGCAGATGGTGACTGCAGCCATGAAATTAAAAGACACTTGCTCCTTGGAAAAAAAGCTATGACCAACCTAGATAGCATATTAAAACGCAGAGATGTTACTTTGCTGACAAAGGTCCATATAATCAAAGCTATGGTTTTTCCAGTAGTCATGCAGGGATGTGAGAGTTGGACCATAAAGAAAGCTGAGCACTGAAGAATTGATGCTTCTGAACTGTGGTGTTGAAGAAGAGTCAAGCGTCTCTTGGACAACAAGGAGATCAAGCCAGTTCATCCTAAAGGAAATCAATCCTGAATATTCATTGCAAGGACTGATGCTGAAGCTCCAATACTTTAGCCACCTGATGTGAAGAACTGACTCATTGGAAAAGATCCTGATAAAGACTGAGGGCAGGAGGAGAAGGGGACAACAGAGGATGAGATGGTTGGACAGCATCACCAACTTGATGGACATGAGTGTGAGCCAGTTCTGGGAGTTGGTGACGGACAGGAAGCCTGGCATGTTGCAGTCCATAGTGTTGCAAAGAGTTGGACATGACTGAGCAACTGAACTGAACTGAATCTTTAGGGAAAGAAAAACCTCAGTCATCTAAGGACACAATCAGCTTTAAAAAAAGACAGTGCTTTTTTGGGAGTATGTTTGACATTTTCCACATATTTCAAGAAGGTCCTATACAGATCTAAATTTGTAGCAGATGGAGAAGCAGCAGGTGTGAACTCAGCAAATACACCAGAGACAAGATTCCAAACTAGGCCAGCTACTTAAGGCCTTTCACATTCGGGGTTAGGGAATGGATATACTTCAGAAAAAATACAAAATTGTGTGTGTATGTGTAATGCATTAAAAATTATGAGTGTTTTTCTATATGACATGCCATAGATATAAATCCTAAAACAGGGAAAAAAACAAGGGAAAACAAAGGTAAGAGACACAAAAACATAAAGAAGAAAGGTATCTCTGTCTATTGTACAACTAACGCAATATTTATTGTGCTTTTAGCCATAGCAATATGCTTCTCTAAAGGCAAATTCTTTTTTATTTCAACAACCTCAACCCAAAAACTTGTTTTGCCAGTTTCTTTGAAATTATTTTTATTTTTTTTAATGGTCAAAGATTCCATCAGTTTATGTTTTTTAAATTTATTTATTTATTATTATTATTATTATTTTTTTTTTTTTTACTTTACAATATTGTATTGGTTTTGCCATACATCAACATGCATCCGCCACGGGTATACACGTGTTCCCAATCCTGAATAAAAACATACTGACTTTTGAAATCAGAATCTGTCAGTTTAAAGTTTCAGGTCAACCACTTTCTAGCTATGTGACCCTAGGAAATAGCTTTGTATCTCTGAAAATTAGATGTAAATTAGAAATAATGGTATTTAGTATACTTCATTAAAAAGATCAAATGAACTCTAACTAAATCACTCTTTATTACATATAGTATTTCTTCATTTCTTCTCTTCAATGTTGTAAGAAAAAGTCAAGTTTTTAGGAGTAAGGTGTAATAGAATTAAAACAATATAAAATATTATTTGAATAAATATACAATCCAATAAATATACATTTGGGATTAAATGTAGTAATTCCTTATTCTACTATGAGGAATACTATAAAAAGAGGAGGAAAAAAAAAAGCAAACAAGCAAACAAAACCTTGACCCATAAAAACTTAGGACAAAATAAACCAAAGGAAAAACATCTGAAATAAAGTTTTCGAGTTTATTAATAAAGAAATAACTTTTCCTGTTTATGTTTGACAGAAAACAACAAACTTCTGTAAAGCAATTATTCTTCAATTAAAAAATAAATATATTTTTAAAAAAATAACTTCTTGTATTTTGGAGATCTGAAAATTCCAAAAAGGCTTCTGATTTAATAAAAATATACATAAGCAAAGAAACTTAAATTGCAAATGAAAATCTACTTATTTACCTACACAATCCTAACTTGCATAGAAAAAAAAAGAAAATAATAGAAAAAATTATTAAAAATATATCTGGCATAGACTTCACACTAACCAAATACATTATGCATTGTGTACTCGGACTATAATAAAGCTCAGAATGTTTTACAGACTTGAACTTCTGAATATTATGCTTCTGAATATGCATAATACAAATGGAGTAAGGAAATTGTATCTCTGAACTTAATCCACTAAAGGAAAGCATTTACAATTTTATATTGTAAATGCTGTATTTCAGAATATATAAAAAGGGGACAAAAATATCAACCTTGACTTCCTTGCTCCAGGTTCTCTGATAATGTCTATATCTTTCCTCTTGAAGGTGATTTAAGAGGGTCATGACAAGGACAAAAGGCACATATCGCACTGAGTAAATGTCAGTAGTAAAAGTTTTGAACACATACCATGAAGAATGCTTCATGGTGCATGTGTGAGCGCAAAGTCTTTTCAGTCGTGTTCAGCTCCTTGTGACTCTATGGACCGTAGTCCACCAGGCTCCTCTGTCCGTGAGATTCTCCAGGCAGGAACACTGGAGTGGGTTGCCATGCCCTCTTCATGGTAGCAGTACCCAAAGAGGAGCTTAATTTGTGAGTGAAGCAGAAGGTTCACATTTCCTTAACATGGTCCCAGTGGTGACTTTTAGCAATCACCCTTAAATAATATGCAAAATTTTGAACATTATGTAAAATTTAATGTCCATATGTCTATATATCTTTCTTTGGCTAAAAACATTTATAGCCTTCATCCATTTCTAAACTGAGTATGACTCAGAAGAGGTTAAATAAACTAAAGAATAATACTCTATAATTACTAGACATCTCAAACTCACAAAAATCTTATTTCCATCAAATGTATTCCAGGAAAGACTAGTTTCTAGTAAGTTAAATAGATATAAAAAAATGTGATAGATAAACTTCTCTACAGCAGTACTTTTCAGAGTCATTAAAATTTTAGCATTTTATCTAATATTTTCAATTTATCAATATTATTTTTTTTTTTCATTTCTATGAGTGTAACATTATAGGCAGTGTTTCCAAAACTCAGTGAAACTTCTAGTGGAAGCATTTCCAGCTCCACTGTTTTAAGGAAAACACTTGGGGGAATGATGATTTAAGAGCTCACTTCCTGACCAAATATTCAGTGATAGATACCCAAGTGAGGATGTTAGAATTTAATTCAAATCAACTAATTTTAGTCAGTTACATGGGCTTCACTACTCTCTAGTGAATAATAACAAGAGTTATGCACAACTGGGTAAGTTTACTGGTAGGTCTCAACTGGATGAATAATTCTTTGCATATTCTTCAATCATGTGGGCAAATTATCTTCAAAAAATGTAATGCCGGGCTCTGCTGCCCCAGGATCCTTACTACTTCCTCTCTAGCTAGTCAGCAGGTATATTGAAAAAACAAACAAAAACATAAGAACCATAAAAGACAGGGAAGAAAAGAAAAAAAGAGAAAATGTCTTAGCTAAAGCTCATGGAATTATAGTCACTGGTGAAATTCTGTAAAATGTATAAAGTAAAGCGAAGAACAATATTTTATTTGTATGATTACCAGGATTTGAAATAGAATTCATTATAAATCTATGTCAAAACAAACTAATAAAAACCAAAAAGAAAGAATCAAACATTCCCACAATTAAACGAGTATAGGAGAATCCCATGGGCGGAGGAGCCTGGTAGGCTGCAGTCCATGGGGTCTCTAAGAGTCGGACACGACTGAGCAACTTCACTTTCACTTTCACTTTTCACTTTCATTGCATTGGAGAAGGAAATGGCAACCCACTCCAGTGTTCTTGCCTGGAGAATCCCAGGGACGGGGGAGCCTGGTGGGCTGTCGTCTATAGGGTCGCACAGAGTCAGACATGACTGAAGTGACTTAGCAGCAACAGCAGCAGTGAATCTAGTTGTCATACTTCCTAAGCCTCATTCTTTGTATCTGCTTCTCCTGTTGCAGAGACCATATGGATTGATGTTCCTTATGAGTGAATCAGAAACACATTTTATTTGCACCAGAATCACAGCTGTGGCCTAAAGAAAGAAAATAATGCTGTGGGTCATCCTCTCCCTTCCTATCTACTATATCAGCTGTTCAATTATCTCCACTGTCTCCATTTAAGCTGACAACTGGTATTTTTCTTTCATTCCCTCTGTTCGCACTACTGTTTCATAGCTTCTGGGTTCTCCTCTAGGTGCACCATCTTGGCTTTCCCTGCCTCTGTTCTTCATTAGCTTCCCAGAGAGGTATATCTTCACTCAATAATATTGATGGAGCATCCATGATGAGCATGAGACCGAATATATGCATTTGGGAAGACGTGTTTCACAATTGAGAGACGCTGATAATCACACAAGGGAACAAAGGACAAAAATAGTTGCTACTTTATCTGCCAAGAATAAGCTGAATTTTTGATAAGTGGCTTTTGTGTGTGTGTGTAGTAAATGAGATAGGGGATCACTTATTTGATTCCTCATTAGGGAATGACATTCTGATATTACAAAAAGGTTGCTTTGGATGCTGATATTACTTATTTGTAAAATGGCAAGAAGTGCACATTTTAAAAAGAATTACAAATATTTTTAGAGAATCTGTGTTACTAAAAAATGCTCTGTTAGACCTGTAACATTATTTAAAATGCTAAGATAATTTTTATTACACTGTGTCCTTTAAAACTACCCTTTACACTGCTATCATTAGAATACTGAATTATCAAAAAATTAAGGCAATGTACTGAGCACTAGAAATATGCTCTCTAGGAACATAGTTATCCAAAAATACAATAACTGAATTTTTAAAAATTAATCAATTTTGACTGATTACCTTCTGCATATTTAGATTAAGGACTTTTTTCAACAATATTCAGAGAACTACAATATTAAAGATAGATTTTCTAATATATATCCTTGAAATTTTGTTTCATTATGGTTAATGCAAATGTTCTAACTTGAGTACAGATTTTCAGAGAAAAATGTTTATCATACATTTGTTAATAGGCAGGAGAAATGTAAAATGGGATTAATACTTACAATGTGAAAACAAATATATATGTGTGATAAGGACAATATATGGTTGAATTGCATCTGGTTGCAAGTAACAGATGACAAGTGGATCTAAACAGGTAAACACAGTCTTTGGAAGATACTGGCACATCTCACAGAAGCTCAGCTAGAGCTGAATAACTGGATCTCAGGTAAATATCAGAGCAGGTACCAGCCGCTGGGGTTCACAGGGCTCTGGGGAACTGCCACTAATAAAACTCAACTACCAGAAGCTCCCAACCTCTGTGTCTCTCAGTTTACCTTTCTAAATTCCTGGGATCATGTAATGGCCACTGGTGAGGTGTCCACCTCTGACCCAGTCAGCCACAGCAGATGAAGCAGGTCACACAGCACAGCCAGAACTGGTGGAGACCCATCCCTTCTGTATCAGGGACAGTTTCCAAAGGAGGAGAATGGTTGCCAGCTAGATACTAACCAAAAAGCTATTTCCTACAGCCAAAGAGAAAAAGAGAGTGATCACTGACCTAGTTAAATTTTAATGATTATCAAAGTTGATGATTGTACATTTAAAAATATTTGTTCACCAGTTATGAGCAGGTTATTTCCCATTTAGGTGATACAACTAAAACATGTGCTCAGCCTTCCTTTGTAAAACAGAGAGAAGCGTGACAAAATACATCCAAATTATTTAATATAAGTAAATACTTAAATAGGGCTTCCCAGGTGGTGCTCATGGTAAAGAAGCCGCCTGCCAATGCAGGAGATGTAAGGGACATGGGTTCAATCCCTGGGTCTGGAAGATCCCCTGGAAAAGGAAATGGCAACACACTCCAGTATTCTGCCTGGAAGATCCCATGGACAGAGGAGCCTGGCAGTCTACAGTCCATGGGGTCACAAGGTTGGCCACAACTTAGCACACACGGCTTCCTTGGTGATGCTAGTGGTAAAGAACCTGCCAGCCGATGCAAGATACATAAGAGATGTGGATTTGATCCCTGGGTCAGGAAGATCCCCAGGAGGAGGGCATGGCAACACACTCCAGTATTCTTGCCTATAGAATCCCACAGACAGAGGAGCCTGACGGGCTACAGTTCATGGGGTCACAAAGAGTCGGACGTGATCGAAGCAACTTGACATGCACACAGGCATACTTGAATAACCAAAAGACTCAGCTCAATAGACCTTAATGTTCATTTTTTTCTCTTTGCTTTTTGAATGTGAAGTGCAATCATTCAACTCTATTAAATTTTATAGAAATTGGAAAACAGTGGTATGATAAAAGAATAACAACTTTTTTATATAATAATGTATATATCAAAATTAAATGGATTATTTCTTTTTAGAAATAAGCTAGCAGTTCTTTTTGTAAATACCTTACAAGATATTAGAGACTCTGACTTTTAAAGAGTTTTACTCTGTTTACTGACTGCTTTTGGAGTCAGTAAAGAAGGTTTTTTATTTGCTCTTCAGGAAAATTAATAATCATGTATCAGTCTTACTTGCTTTACATTCAGAACTTATCAATAAATACAGCGATGATACAAGAGGCACATAAATAAGCAAAGAACAAAAGAAAATGATGAGTTCTTTAAATAATTGCATAGTTTGTACTTGTTTTTTAGCAACACAAATCAGTTACTTTTCTGCCTATTCTATATTGGCATAAGCAGTGATCGGTAGAAACTGTTGCTGATTCTTTATGATTATTGTAAGTGAGGAAAGAGCTGACTTCAGTGGCTGTTGTGAAAGACCTCTGTGGGCAAAAATAGCTCAATCTGTTTTCCCTCCTCTGATAATAACCAAGCACTTAACTCCTTTAATGAATTCCTTTTGTTGGATCATAGGAGTGGAGAATGGGAAGCAGGAAATTGCAAGATGAAGAGACAGGCTCTCATTGTCTGAGCAGCTGACTGCCTAGCTGGAGCAACATCAGTGGGGCTCAAGCAAGAACAGAAATTACAAAAAAAAAAAAAAAACAGATCCCTTTGTACATTCAGTGGTGTGTTAGATTCAGGGCCAGATACCAGCAGTGCACAGGTGGCAAGAGCCAAGCATGGATGTCTGTGAGGAGATGAAAGCCTTGCTGTTTCGCACACTGGCAAATGACATCCAGGCAAACACCAGGAATTTTCCACAAAGCTCCATCCTTCTCATCCTCTCTCTCTTTGGGAGAGGGAAATCAGTTACACTTGAATATCTTGACCTTCACCCTCAGTTCAGTTCAGTCACTCAGTCATGTCTCTTTGCAACCCCATGGACTGCAGCAAGCCAGGCTTCCCTGTCCATCACCAATTGCAGGAGCTTGCTCAAACTCATGTCCACCGAGTCAGTGATGCCAACCAACCGTCTCATCCTCTGTCATCCCCTTCTCCTGCTCCTCTTGGACCCTCTCCACCCTCAAGGACAAAAACTAGCCAAAATGGCACCCCCTCTATGAGAGCATGCTATTCTCCCTTGAACTAGGAAGGAAAGGCAGAGGTTTCTGTGAGTATAGACAAACGAGGCTATGAAAACTGATCCATTATGTTCCACAGGTTAAGGCAACATTACCAGAATTTTGTTGGTATCCATAGTGAGTTATAATTCAGTTTTAAAATTTTATATAGGAAATGTGTATATATGTATATAAAGGTGATGACTTCTCCATGTAAGTAATATGGTTGATGCAACTAATGTTGACACAATTGGTTCTAATTTTAATCTAGAACCATAACTGAAGCTTATTTCACTACATGCAGAGAGGCTTCTGTCAAGAATAATAATGTCTGCTTCCAAAAAGCTTGAGCAAAAGCTATGGCCTGGAGCCATCTGATCAGACCCTAACACATCACACTGGCCTGATCAGGCAGATTTTTGATCAGTGATAACCACTGCAATCTGTTTCCAATAGAAAGAATCCAATTCCAGTATGTAAGCTATGAAAATTAGATGGTTCTAGTTGTACTATATTAAAAAGGAATAAATTATTGGAATTAGTGAAAATCATCACACAGTCCCTAAAAGAAATCTAATATTTACATACTTAATAAACAATTATGTTGTGCCCAACACTGAAGTAGGGGCTTGCAACTCAGTTTGAATTTTTAATGGAAAAGAAAGGTATCAAGCAAAATAGAATGAAGTTTGATGCAACTGATCATTATTACATTTTCCCCAGATGAAATGGATGAAACACCAAAAAAGGGAACTGCACGGGCTGGCTCAACACATCAGGCTTTTGGAAGGTTCAGTAGAAGCACTAATTATAAGGACAATGGAATCTGATTGCTCTTGCTAAGTGTAACTGATATATGGAGAAAGACACTGAAAAGTCAAGGGTACTTTCACAAATTAAAAGCAAAATGTGAAAGTTAGAGGTCCTCCTAGGCCACATATAAAGTAACTCTTTAGCATGTTTTCTACAGTCTAAGACAGATAAAGCAAAGGGTCTGGGCCAGTAGCTCATATCTAAAGAATACTGAAGTCTTAGTTCAGTTTATTCGCTCAGTCATGTCTGACTTTTTAACAAAAAGTCTACGTGGACTGCAGCATGCCAGGCCTCCCTATTCATCACCAACTCCTGGAGTTTACTCAAACTCATGTCCATTGAGTTCGTGATGCCATCAAGCCAAAGCTCCAGCTAAAAAGTAGTGAGACTCTGAGACATGAGGTGAGGCCATGTTGATAGAGAATAATTAAGCTTCAGATCCCCTTGAGCCCTCTGGATCTACAGGAAGTTTCCACACCTCCCTGTTACAGGGGGAATCAGAAGGTCCCAGTTTTCTCTTGCTTGAAGATAAGGCAGCAGCCTCTAGATCATACTCCTACCCAATCATAAGAACCTAGCCCTGCATTCTTTCCTAGCCCCCAGACCAAAAAGTAGCATCAAGCTGCAACAAAGCATGGCCAGTGAAGGGCTGTAACTGAAAGAAAGGAAATGGACTATATCCTGAAAAACTGCATGATTTAGCCAACATGTCCCAGCAGGAGCCTGGACATGATATAAGGAACTGGATGCTGAGAGTGCTATCCTGTGAAGTTGGACAAGGAGCATGTAGATGAACAGAAGGCTGGATATTGGAAAGTCTATTAACATAAGTGTATTCTTCCATAATACAAAATCTAATAATCTGCAAGGACGCCAGAAGATGGTGCTAATATGCTAATCAGATAGTTCTAATTTGGATGACATTTAGAAGTTTGGAGAGACCATTGGCCCAGAGTAAATGAGACAGAAATGGAATAACTGCAGGTAGTAGAAGTAGGCATCTAGATGGACATCAACATAAAGTTAGAAAATCTACCAGTTGACCATGTTCTATGCATCGAGTTAGAGGATACTTTTATCTATGAAATTAATAAATTATACTCCAGTGAGAGTGCCACTAGCATCATTAAGACACCTAATGACTTCTCATCTGTAAGCAAGGGAGAACAGAAGGAGATTCTATTACAAGTGGGTTCAAAAAACAGAATTAGGAATGTCAGAATTTCAAAATAATACAAGCTAGGAAATGGCACTTAACCATCAGAAGTTGCAATGAAGTCAATGAGCTGCAAGCTTGGAGTGGCAGATGGGGACTTGAAGCAAGGGGCACCATGGAAATGATTAGTAAAATACAGCTGCCCTGCACACACCGAGGTGGTAACCAACAAGGGCACCACTCAATCCATAAAATCAAAAGAATTTAATAAAGAAGGCTGAGGGCCTCTGCCGACAAAATATTTCCAATTCTTGCCCAGTTTCTTGACCTGAGCCTTTTGCGGATCTGAAACATATTGACTAAAGTCTTCAGGAGGAAAGACCCCACAAAACCATGCAAGTGGCCAAGCATGTAGAAAAATGATTCCCAGTCTTTCCTCAAAGAGATTTACAGCCATTCACTCAAGTAACCACATACTCACAGGATGGGGGTATGAAATATTTCCAAGAAAGTTAGACACTGATCCTGAGCTAACTTGATGTTCAAGAATGTGAAACTTATAAGTACAATATTGTTGCAGGTTGGGTCACGGGGAGTTTCCTGGGTCCCCAGAAGCACTCAATGGGCATTTCTCCAGTACCTGGTCCTAAATAGTACCATTGGTATAGATATTCTTGGTTGTCTTTAGAATTCTGTCATGTACAGATGTGAGAGTTGGACCATTAAGAAGGCTTAGCAGTGAAGAATTGATGCTTTTGAACCGTGCTTCTGGAGAAGACTCTTGAGAGTGCCTTGGACTGCAAGGAGATCCAACCAGTCAATCCAAAAGGAAGTCAACCTTGAATATTCATTGGAAGGACTAATACTGAAGCTGAATACTTTGGCCACTTGATGCAAAGAAGCAACTCAATGGAAAAGACCCTGATGCTGGGAAAGATTGAGGGCAGGAGGAGGGGACGACAGAGGATGAGATGGTTGGATGGCATCACTGACTCAATGGACATGGATTTGAACAAAACCTGGGAGATAGTGAAGGACAGGGAAGCCCAGCGTGCTGGCATTCATGGGGTCACAAGGAGTTGGACACGATTAAGAGACAACAACAACAAAATAAGTTTTGTGGGTGAAAAATGTTTCTTGCCATATCAGTAAACAAAGGATGTTGCAGTCATCAAGCCAGCAGCCACTCCCAACTATGCACCCTAAGGGGATCCAAGAGAATAAAAACAGGAAAGTTGACCCTAGACACTTATGGTGTATATCAAAGAAGTGATTTCAGTGAGCCCAGACTATTGCATCTTCCCCTACACAGAAAAGCACTAAATGCATTAACTTTAGATTCTTGGCTTTCTTTAACAGTAATCTTTTGATAGTCTGACTACCTGGTTTATGTTTCATAAGCTCCTATGAATCCTCATTCCTCTCTTACCTCTTTGGAGTAGTCCCTCAGACAATTTGAAGCTGTCTTCTAGGCTTAAGTCCTCAGAAAATCCACCAAATAAAATATATTTCTCAACTTTTAGGTTGCCCATTTTTTTTTTTCAGTTGGCACAGTTTCTTTTCCTGATTGATAGACAGTATAATCTATCTAAAGAAACTGTGCCAACTGAAAAAAAAAATGGGCAACCTAAAAGTTGAGAAATATATTTTATTTGGTGGATTTTCTGAGGACTTAAGCCTAGAAGACAGCTTCAAATTGTCTGAGGGACTACTCCAAAGAGGTAAGAGAGGAATGAGGATTCATAGGAGCTTATGAAACATAAACCAGGTAGTCAGACTATCAAAAGATTACTGTTAAAGAAAGCCAAGAATCTAAAGTTAATGCATTTAGTGCTTTTCTGTGTAGGGGAAGATGCAATAATAGATTATACTGTAGTGGCAAAGGCCACTTGGAAACATCTGAACTGTCATCATCCCATCCTACTCCCACTGGCCAAGTTAGCAAATCAAAAACAGTAATGTATCTTAGAGAGAATGGCAGAAATTAAATTCTCAGAGAATGCAAATTATTTGGATTATTACTATATCCCAAATTAGTTTCTAATCAAACATATAAATTCTGTTTGCTGTGTAGGATGTGGATATGGGCTCAGATACATGGTGCATGGCCACTGATCAAACAAATGTTTTCATTTCTGTTCCTATTACGAAGGAAGGTTTAAGAAAATGTTGTGGTTATTTGGAACAGACAGCAGTATACTTTTATGGTCTTACTTTAGGGCTACATTAGCTCTCCTGCCATCTTTCGTAACATACTTAGAAGACTTGTGGGCCATCTGAACATTTACAGAATACCACATTAGTATGCTCTATGGATAACATCACATTGATAGAACCAGCTGAGCAAAAAGTTGCAAATATGTTAGAGGTTTTGGTTAAATGCATGAACTCTGGAAACTAGGAGATAAACCCTATGAAGAATTAATCAGGACCAACTATATTGGTAAAGTTTTGAGGAGCCCAATGGCCTAGGCCATGACGGTATGTCCCCTACAAATAAATGCACATTACACCTAAAAGGACTTTAGTATGTAGAAAGCTAAGAAAGAAGTATCTTTGGGTCCACAGCAGAACACTGCATTGGTAAGAATAGTACTCTGACTTGCAGTGGATGCCATGGAAGACTGCCATGTGTGAGTGGGATCCAGGGCAGGAAAGGGACCTGCAGTGGGTCTGGGCTGCTGTGAAAGCAGTTTGACCACTTGGCCCAGAGTCCTGTGAAACTACTATTGTCTTCATGTTCCTGGATGGTCCTGGCTTTTCGAAAAAAAAAAAAAAAAAGGATGGCTGAACAGCAACCCCAAATATAGATCTCCCCTGAGGCCATGTGTTTATATACCAAAGTGCTGCATAAAAGCTAGAAATGCTTTCTTCTCCTCCCTGGAGAAAATTTGTTTATATTTTGGAGCAAAAGTCTCTCTCTGGAGAGGAGGCAGGCAGATGTGCCAGCTGCCCTATAAATTCTAGTTATCCTAATTTCAGGGTTCCTATTCTACAGTGCAACCTCTGCATGCAGAACTGATACCTGGCCCTCACTGTGCTCGCCCAAGAGGAGTTAGGGCACTGCTGAAATGCTCTGTAGGTAAGCCATCTGTTTTCTCATACATTAGTTTGCGGTCTCTGTTAGTAGATAAATAGATGGTTGGTGACCTGCCTCTTGAGAAACCTATATGCAGGTCAGGAAGCAACAGTTAGAACTGGACATGGAACAACAGACTGCTTCCAAATAAGAAAAGGAGTACGTCAAGGCTGTATATTGTCACCCTGTTTATTTAACTTATATGCAGAGTACATTATGAGAAATGCTGGGCTGGAGAAAGCACAAGCTGGAATCAAGATTGCTGGGAGAAACATCAATAACCTCAGATATGCAGATGACAGCATCCTAATGGCAGAAATTGAAGAGGAACTAAAGAGCCTCTTTATCAAAGTGAAAGACGAGAGTGAAAAAGTTGGCTTAAAGCTCAACAGTCAGAAAACAAAGATCATGGCATCTGGTCCCATCACTTCATGGGAAATAGATGGGGAAACAGTGGAAACAGTGAGAGACTTTATTTTGGGGGGGGCTCCAAAATCACTGCAGATGGTGATTGCAGCTATGAAATTAAAAGACATCTACTCCTTGGAAGGAAAGTTATGACCAACCTAGATAGCATATTCAAAAGCAGAGACATTACTTTGCCAACAAAGGTCCGTCTATTCAAGGCTATGGTTTTTCCAGTGGTCATGTATGGATGTGAGAGTTGGACTGTGAAGAAAGCTGAGCGCTAAGGAATTGATGCTTTTGAACTATGGTGTTAGAGAAGACTCTTGAGAGTCCCTTGGACTGCAAGGAGATCCATCCAGTCCATCCTAAAGGAGATCAGTCCTGGGTGTTCATTGGAAGGACTGATGCTGAAGCTGAAACTCCAGTACTTTGGCCACCTCATGAGAAGAGTTGACTCATTGGAAAAGACTCTGATGCTGGGAGGGATTCGGGGCAGGAGAAGAAGGGGACGACAGAGGATGAGACAGCTGGATGGCATCACTGACTTGATGGACACGAGTTTGAGTGAACTCCAGGAGTTGGTAATGGACAGGGAAGCCTAGCATGCTGTGATTCATGGGGTCGCAAAGAGTCGGACACGACTGAGTGACTGAACTGAACTGAACTGAGGTAGGTAGGTAGATAGAAGAAGAAAGGCCAGCTAATTCATTAACTTGTAGGTGGAATAATGTCTCGTGTCTTTTACACTTTCAAACTTAAAAATGTGAACTATCACTTGAGGTGGAAAAAAAACCCATGTTGTATGGACATTTGAAAGCCCTAGTAGGAATTTCACAGCATAAAAACCAAGGATTTTGCAGGTAGATGGTGTCATCTACAGCAGAGAATTAAACACCATTAAAAAAAAAAAAAAAACAGCTTATGGGTTGCTCTTTAGACCTAAGAGAGATGGAGGTCGTATGGGTGATTGGCATGAACCATGAAAGAGCATGCAGTTTTTTTAAGAAGGCCAAGGAGTGTGTGTGTGCTCAGTGACAGTGGTGTGCAAAGATGCTCAGATGCTGTTCCTGTGCTCTGAGAGACAAGAGAGAGGATATGCAGATTTGCTGGGAAGAAGAAAAGGTTAGTCAAGGTCTTCTAGGAAAAACGAGATTCCATCTAACACCAAGGGCAAAATATTTAGTGAAGAGTTTTAGTATACTGTATTGGTGTTTTTCCTTCTGGCTTACTTCACTCTGTATAATAGGCTCCAGTTTCATCCACCTCATTAGAACTGATTCAAATGTATTCTTTTTAATGGCTGAGTAATACTCCATTGTGTATATGTACCACTGCTTTCTTATCCATTCATCTGCTGATGGACATCTAGGTTGCTTCCATGTCCTGGCTATTATAAACAGTGCTGCGATGAACATTGGGGTACACGTGTCTCTTTCCCTTCTGGTTTCTTCAGTGTGTATGCCCAGCAGTGGGATTGCTGGATCATAAGGCAGTTCTATTTCCAGTTTTTTAAGGAATCTCCACACTGTTCTCCATAGTGGCTGTACTAGTTTGCATTCCCACCAACAGTGTAAGAGGGTTCCCTTTCCTCCACACCCTATCCAACATTTATTATTTGTAGACTTTTGGATCGCAGCCATTCTGACTGGTGTGAAATGGTACCTCACAGTGGTCTTGATTTGCATTTCTCTGATAATGAGTGATGTTGAGCATCTTTTCATGTGTTTGTTAGCCATCTGTATGTCTTCTTTGGAGAAATGTCTATTTAGTTCTTTGGCCCATTTTTTGATTGGGTCATTTATTTTTCTGGAGTTGAGCTGTAGGAGTTGCTTGTATATTTTTGAGATTAGTTGTTTGTCAGTTGCTTCATTTGCTATTATTTTCTCCCATTCTGAAGGCTGTCTTTTCACCTTGCTGATAGTTTCCTTTGATGTGCAGAAGCTTTTAAGGTTAATTAGGTCCCATTTGTTTATTTTTGCTTTTATTTCCGATATTCTGGGAGGTGGGTCATAGAAGATCCTGCTGTTATGTATGTCAGAGAGTGTTTTGCCTATGTTCTCCTCTAGGAGTTTTATAGTTTCTGGTCTTACGTTTAGATCTTTAATCCATTTTGAGTTTATTTTTGTGTATGGTGTTAGAAAGTGTTCTAGTTTCATAAGTGACGCTGATGTATGGAACAGTCTTATGGACTCTGTGGGAGAGGGAGAGGGTGGGAAGATTTGGGAGAATGGCATTGAAACATGTAAAATATCATGTATGAAACGAGATGCCAGTCCAGGTTCGATGCACGATATTGGATGCTTGGGGCTGGTGCACTGGGACGACCTGGAGGGATGGTATGGGGAGGGAGGAGGGAGGAGGGTTCAGGATGGGGAGCACATGTATACCTGTGATGGATTCATTTTGATGTTTGGCAAAACTAATACAATTATGTAAAGTTTAAAAATAAAAAAAAAAAAAAAAAGAGTTTTAGGATCTCTGAAGTTTATTAACAATGGAGTAGTAGACCTAGGAAAGTAGTTTAGGGAGAACCGAGGAGAGGATGGGGTCAGGAAACAGAAACATAAAGTTGTACTGACACGAGAGTAAGTCAAAGCACTACTTAATCCCAGGAGTCTGTGTTTGGGTAACAGGTGAAAAAAATAAGGACATGGAACAGGTTGACCTTGGGTCCTAATGATAAGACCATGAAGGTGAATGACAGCCAATTGGTCAACATGATGGGT
Organism: Bos indicus; assembly: GCF_029378745.1. NCBI lineage: Eukaryota > Metazoa > Chordata > Mammalia > Artiodactyla > Bovidae > Bos > Bos indicus. Next base: position 35,781,225 of record NC_091765.1, read on the forward strand.
GGTTTTGTGTCCTCTTGACTGACCTAAGAATGCCCAAACACTAGGAAAACATTACTCCTGGTTGTGACAGAGTCTTTCCAGAAGAGATTAGCATTTAAATCAATAGACTGAGTAAAGAAGATCCACTCTCACAAAAGTGAGCCGGCATCATTCAATCTTTTGAGGGCCCAAATGGAAAAAAAAAAAAAGGCAACGGAAAGGTGAATTCTTGCTTTCTCTTTTTCACCTAGGATGTCTATCTTTTCCTGCCCCAGACACTGGAGCTTCTGGTTCTTGGGCCTTCAGAATCTGGGACTCTTTATACCAGTGCCCCCTGGCTCTCAGGCCTCTGGCCTGGGAATTACACCATTGGTCTCCTGATTCTCAGGTCTTTGGGTTCAGACTGAATTATACCACTGGCTTTTCTGGTCCTCCAGCTTACAGATGACAGACTATGGGATTTCCACCCTCCATAAACAAATGAGCCAAGTTTCTATAATATATCTCCTCTTTTATTATCTCTATATATCCTATTGCTTCTGTTTCTTTGCAAAGCCCTGAGTAACACAGTCAACTTGGGACTTAACTGTCATCAGGATGGAAAGCTAAGTAACTGCCACTACACAAGAGAGTGGGGGCAACTTTAAACGGCCCGTAATGACAGCAACATCATGCGACAACATGATATGCAACATGACAAAAGCATCAGAGAGAGGAATTCCTCATCTATCTGGGATGGATAGGAACTCCGCTGTGTGTTTGTTTTTTTTTTTTTGTCCAAGCATGCCTATTTTCAGAGAGAATTTATCAAACTCTAGAATCTGCCTGGCCCATATTTCCCTTTTAAGCACAAATAAACCTGTTGTGAGCCCCAGTGAGAGAAGCAAACAAACCTCACCTGATTTGACCTACAGAGCTAAAGAAACTATGTCTAGGTGAAAATGCAAGAGCCATTGTGGATGATAATGGAGCTAACATACTCAGATTGCTGAGGATGCATGAGAGGTCCAGATACACAGAGAAGCCAGTGTTACTTGCACTCATGCTAGCTCGCGGTGATACTAAGCTACTCTCCTGGGTCTCCCTGCAGTCTACTGGACTGCAAGACTAGACCCTGGAGGGTATGCCATGGTAGACACTCACATCACCCTAATTCTCCATGTGCTCATCCTCACTGGTGCCATTCTTCTTATTAATAAAAAAAAATTATGGCCTAAGAGTTCACATTTCCTGAGGACTTAAAATATGCTAAGTACTGAGCTGTGCTTCATAAACTTTATATTGCTTTATACTTAAACAACTTGATTGCTACTATTTTTTAAATATTTATTTTTAATTGATTGATGATTGGTTTACAAGAGTGGTTTGATTTCTGTCATACATCAACATGAATTTACCATAGGTGTACATATGTCCCGTTCTTCTTGAATCTCCCTCCCACCACCTGCCCTTTCCCACCCCTCTAGGTTATTACAGAGCCCCCATTTGGGTTCCCTGAGTCACACAGCAAATTCCCATTGGGCACCTATTTACGTATGTTAGTGTATATGCATCCGTGCTACTCTCTCCATTCATCTCACCCGCTCCCTCTTCTCCCCGTATGTTAGTGTATATGCATCCGTGCTACTCTCTCCATTCATCTCACCCGCTCCCTCTTCTCCCCGTATGTTAGTGTATATGCATCCGTGCTACTCTCTCCATTCACCTCACCCGCTCCCTCTTCTCCCCGTATGTTAGTGTATATGCACCCGTGCTACTCTCTCCATTCATCTCACCCGCTCCCTCTTCTCCCCGTATGTTAGTGTATATGCATCCGTGCTACTCTCTCCATTCACCTCACCCGCTCCCTCTTCTCCCCGTATGTTAGTGTATATGCACCCGTGCTACTCTCTCCATTCATCTCACCCGCTCCCTCTTCTCCCTACCCTTATCCGTAAGTCTGTTCTCTATGTCTGTGTCTCCACTGCTGCTCTGCAAATAGATTTTTCAGTACCATCCTTCTAGATTCCATATATATGTGTTATTATACGGTATTTGCTTTTCTCTTTCTGACTTACTTCACTCGGTATAATAGGCTCTAGGTTCATCCACCTCATTAGAACTGACTCAAATACATTCCTTTTTACGGCTGAGTAGGATTCCCTTGTGTATATGTACCACAGCTCTTTATCCATTCATCTGTTGATGGACATCTAGGTTGCTCCCATGTCTTGCCTATTGTAAATAGTGCTGCAATGAACATAGGGGTACGTGTGTCTTTTTCAGTTTTGGTTTCTTCAGGGAATATGCCTACAAGTGGTATGGCTGGGTCAGATGGTGGTTTTATTCCTAATTTTTTAAGGAATCTCCATATTGTCCTCCATGGTGGCTGTATCAATTTACATTCCCACCAGCAGAGTAGGAGGGTTCCCTTTTCTTCAAACCTCCTCCAGCAGTTGTTATTTTTGGATTTTTTTTTTTTTACTATGGCCATTCTCTCTGGTACTATTTCTAAGAGCTCCACTGATGGCTCATGGGGGGAAGAATCCACCGACAATGCAGGAGACACAGGAGGCACAGGTTTGATACCTGGCTTGGGAAGATCCCCTAGAGTAGGAAATGGCAACGCATTCCAGTATTCTTGCCTGAAAAAAATCCCATGGACAGAGGAGTCTGGCAGGCTACAGTCCAAAGGATTGCAAAGATCAGACACTACTGACCAACTAAACATGCACTATATTTTAAACCTTATGTCATAGAAAGAAAACCATTGTACAAAGACGTTAAGTAAACAAGTCACACAAATGGTAAACTGTGGAATTTCAAACTCAGAATTGAAAGCCTGTGCACTTAAGCACTAACAACACTGGTCTGTGTTTCTCCTTTCTCTCTGCTTAGTCCCATTTTTCCCTTGAGAATCTCTCTGTTAGCACACACAGCTGCAGCTATTTGTTGAAGTCAGAACATTAGGTTTGCTCACCCAGGAATAAATAAAATGGCAGGATAGAGGTAGCTAAAGAGAAAGAAGTGGACATGGGTTAATGTGATTGGAGGAAATTCACTTAGAAAGCAAGTAATTTTTTGTTCAAAGGAGCAGACAGTGGAGGAATATTAACTATTATGGTTCAAACCTACAATATACAGTATGGTTTAGCTGCCACCTTAACCCTTTTAGCCAACCTGTAAAAAGTTGCAAGTCTATTTTGGTACCATAGATATAAATTTTAATTTCAGACTTTTTCTTTAGTAAAAAATTGAATATTTATCACACATTTAATTTTAGATGTATTAATGTCTATTTGATCATTTAACTGTGTATCAACTATCAATCATAAATATCTCTCAGAATTACCTAAATAAGGGATACATTTACTAAAAATTTTATCATGCTTTAGCTCCCTCTCCCTCTTCTTCCTGATCCTTGAAATTCAGCCACCATGTTGTGAAGAAGCTTAGGGCACAAGGAGAGGCCATATGTAAGTGTTGCCACTGATAATTCCAATTAGGACTCAGTGGACAGCAGAATTGACTGGTAAATGAATAGGCAAGCACTTAGACAAAACTAGTTCCTGGGCCACAAGACTTCTTTCTGAGCAAAAAGAACCTATCTTTTCAACATTGTATCCTCATATTAAATGTTACTTCCTTAAAGAGTTTTCTCTGAGCTCTCACATTTGATGAAATTGCTCTTTTATGCATCATCATAATGCCAGCAAATCTGGAAAACTCAGCAGTGGCCAAAGGACTGGAAAAGGTCAGTTTTCATTCCAATCCCAAAGAAAGGCAATGCCAAAGAATGCTCAAACTACTGCACAATTGCACTCATCTCACATGCTAGTAAAGTGATACTTAAAATTCTCCAAGCCAGGCTTCAGCAATATGTGAACCGTGAACTTTCAGATGTTTAAGCTGGTTTTAGAAAAGGCAGAGGAACCAGAGATCAAATTGCCAACATCTGTTGGATCATTGAAAAAGCAAGAGAGTTCCAGAAAAACATCTATTTCTGCTTTATTGACTATGCCAAAGCCTTTGACTGTGTGGATCACAATCAACTGTGGAAAATTCTGAAAAAGATGGGAATACCAGACCACCTGACCTGCCTCTTGAGAAACCTATATGCAGGTCAGGAAGTAAGTTAGAACTGGACATGGAACAACAGACTGGTTCCAAATAGGAAAAGGAATATGTCAAGGCTGTAAATTGTCACCCCGCTTATTTAACTTATATGCAGAGTACATCATGAAAAACACTGGGCTGGAAGAAGCACAAGCTGGAATCATTGCTGGGAGAAACATCAATAACCTCAGATATGCAGATGACACCACCCTTATGGCAGAAAGCAAAGAGGAACTAAAGAGCCTCTTGATGAAAGTGAAAGAGGAGAGTGAAAAAGTTGGCTTAAGGCTCAACATTCAGAAAACTAGAATCATGGCATCTGGTTTCCCATGAAGTGATGGGAAATAGATGGGAAACAGTGTCAGACCTTATTTTTGGGGGCTCCAAAATCACTGCAGATGGTGATTGCAGCCAGGAAATTAAAAGATGCTTACTCCTTGGAAGGAAAGTTATGACCAACCTAGATAGCATATTCATAAGCAGAGACACTGCTTTGCCAACAAAGGTCCATCTAGTCAAGGCTATGGTTTTTCAAGTGTTCATGTATGGATGCGAGAGTTGGACTATGAAGAAAGCTGAGCACTGAAGAATTGATGCTTTTGAACTGTGGTGTTGGAGAAGACTCTTGAGAGTCCCTTGGACTGCAAGGAGATCCAATCAGTCCATCCTAAAGGAGACCAATCCTGGGTGTTCATTGGAAGGACTGATGTTGAAGCTGAAATTCCAGTACTTTGGCCACCTGATGCGAAGAGCTGACTCACTGGAAAAGACCCTAATGCTGGGAGGGATTGGGGGCAGGAGGAGAAGGGGAGGAGAAAGGATAAGATGGTTGGATGGCATCACTGACTCAATGGACATGGGTTTGGGTGAACTCCGGGAGTTGGTAATGGACAGGGAGGCCTGGCGAGCTGCGGTTCATGGGGTCGCAAAGAGTCGGACATGACTGAGCGACTGAACTGAACTGAAAGCCTTATTGATTCCCTCCACAAAGCATATGAAATGTATCCACCTGTTTCATATTCATTAAAATTCTGTGCCCCCCCTTTAGAAAGGTATTAGGGGCTTTTGTCCCCAGTATTCTAAGTCTGACATTTAGTAGATATTCAATGCATATTTGCTCTATAAATTAATTGTTACTGCAGCCTTGTACTGGTAAGGGTCTGAGTTCCTAGAGGCTCAGAAAGACGTTGGTTTTTGACACCCCAAAAGACTGGAAGCGTGATGGTAGAAGACTGTTGAAATAACCTAGTTTTCAGTTTTGCATTTATTATTTTGTAATAAACTGCATGTGTTTTAACATAAATAACTCATCTGCACAGATTTTACTATAAAAATACTTTTCTTCCTTTGGAACATACAAATGACTCCTTCGATAACGTCCTTGCTTCTTTCTCTGCATTGCTCTAACATTGATCATTCAGCGGATGAGACTGTGATACAAAAGGTGAAACAGAAAGGAGGACATCCAGAAGACAAACACTGCAAATTTAATCCTGACTCAACAATTGATGGGCTGGGTGACCTGGACATGTTTTAAATCTTCCTATATCTGAGGCTCCACAAAGCTGCATAAGCAAAGTTTTCCTAATGGAAACAGATGCCCATATATTCCCAGTTATATGTGCAATGCAACTTGATGGCATACAAAGCAGAGACACACTGCGGAGATTTTTTTTCAGGGGCAGCATGCTATATCAGAAAGAATGACTGCTGTAATGTCAGCTAGACCTTGAACCTTACTCTTCTACTTTCAACTGGCCTCATCAAAAGTGGCCTATACTTAGGGAAAGTCACTCAGTTGTGTCTGAATCTGTGACCCCATGGGCTGTACATTTCCTGGAATTCTCCAGGCCAGAATACTGCAGTGGGTAGCCTTTCCCTTCTCCAGGGGGATCTTCCCATCCCAGGGATCAAACCCAGATCTTCTGCACTGCAGGCAGATTCCTTACAAGCTGAGCCATAGGGCAGCCCTATGCTTAGAATTAATAAAAGAAAGAATATAAAACACACTGCATAGTAAACTCTCACTAATTTTAATCCATTTACTCAATAAATATTAAGGAATCAAAGTTATGATGAGCTGTTCTATATTTTACTTGAATCAATGTAAGGATTCTGGTGGTAGTATTGTACTATATGTTTACAAGATGTTACTTTTAAAGCCCAATGCTGTAAGGAGCAATATTGCCTAAGAACCTGGAATTTTGTCCATGAATCAAGGCAAATTGGATGCAGTCAAGCAGGAGATGGCAAGAGTGAATATTGACTTCTTAGGAATCAGTGAAGAGAGTAGGTAAAGCTACTAGGCCACTCAGGTATGACCTAAATCAAATCCCTTATGATTATACAGTGGAAATGATGAATAGATTCAAGGGATTAGATCTGATAGACAGAGTGCCTGAAGAACTATGGACGGAGATCCCTAACAATGTACAGGAGGTGGTAACCAAAATCATCCCCAAGAAAAAGAAATTTAAGAATGCAAAGTGGTTGTGTGAGGAGGCCTTACAAATAGCTGAGAAATGAAGAGAAGTGAAAGGCAAAGGAGAAAAGGAAAGATATACTGAACTGAATGCAGAGTTCCAAAGAATAGCAAGAAGAAATAAGAAGGCTTTCTTCAATGAACAATGCAGATAAATAGAGGAAAACAATAAAATGACAAAGACTAAAGATCCCTTCAGCAAAATTGGAGATTCCAAGGGAACATTTCATGCAAAGATGGGCTCAATAAAGGACAGAATCGGCAAGGACCTAAAAGAATCAGAAGGTATTAAGAAGAGATGGCAAGCTCTATGGAGAACAGTGTGGAGATTCCTTAAAAAACTGGAAATAGAACTGCCCTACGACCCAGCAATCCCACTGCTGGGCATACACACTGAGGAAACCAGAATTGAAAGAGACACGTGTACCCCAACGTTCATTGCAGCACTGTTCATAATAGCCAGGGCACGGAAGCAACCTAGATGTCCATCAGCAGACGAATGGATAAGAAAGCTGTAGTACATTTACAAAATGGAATATTACTCAGCTATTAAAAAGAATGCATTTGAATCAGTTCTAATGAGGTGGATGAAACTGGAGCCTATTATACAGAGTGAAGTAAGTCAGAAAAAAAAAACATGAATACAGTATATTAACATATATATGAAATTTAGAAAGATGGTAATGATGACCCTATATGCAAGACAGCAAAAGAGACACAGATGTAAAGAACAGACTTTTGGACTCTGTGGGAGACAGCAAGGGTGGGATGATTTGAGAGAATAGCATTGAATCATGTATATTATCATATATGAAATAGACCGCCAGTCCAGGTTTGATGCATGAGACAGGGTGCTCGGGGCTGGTTCACTGGGATGACCCTGAGGGGTGGGATAGGGAGGGAGGTGAGAGGAGGGATCAGGATGGGGAACACATGTACACCCATGGCTGATTCATGTCAATGTATGGCAAAAAACACTACAATATTATAAAGTTATTAGCCTCTGATTAAAATAAATGAATTAATTAAAAAAAAAAGAAGAGGTGGCAAGAATACACAGGTGAACTGTACAAAAAAGGTCATAATGACCAGATAACCATGATGGTGTGATCACTCACCTAGAGCCAGACATTCTAGAGAGTGAGGTCAGGTGGGCCTTAGGAACCGTTTCTATGTGGGCATTAGAAAGCTCCACAAAGCTAGTGGAGGTAATAGAATTCCAGGTGAGCTATTGCAGATCCTAAAAGAATATGCTGTTGAAGTGCTGCACTCAACATGCCAGCAAATTTGGAAAACTCAGCAGTTCCAGTCACAGGACTGGAAAAGGTCAGTTTTCATTCCAGTCCCAAAAAATGCTCTAACTACTGCACAACTGCACTCATTTCACATGCTATCAAGGTCATGATCAAAATCTTTTGAGCTAGGCTTCATTAGTAGGTGACCTAAGAACTTCCAGACATTCAAGATGGATTTAGAAAAGGCAGAGGAACAAGAGATCAAATTATCAACATCCACTGGATCAGAGAAAGCAAGGAAAATCTCCCCCAAATCTATATCTGCTTCATTGACTACACTAACGCCTTTGACGGTGTGGATCACAACAAACTGTGGAAAATTCTTAAAGAGATGGGAGTTACATATCACCTTACTTGCCTCCCAGAGAAGGCAATGGCACCCCACTCCAGTACTCTTGCCTGGAAAATCCCATGGACGGAGAAGCCTGGTAGGCTGCAGTCCATGGGGTCACTGGGAGTCAGACACGACTGAGCGACTTCCCTTTCACTTTTCACTTTCATGCATTGGAGAAGGAAATGGCAACCCACTCCAGTGTTCTTGCCTGTAGAATCCCAGGGACAGGGGAGCCTGGTGGGCTGCCGTCTCTGGGGTCACACAGAGTCAGACACAACTGAAGCGACTTAGCAGCAGCAGTTACCTGCCTCCTGAGAAACCTGTATGCAAGTCAAGAAGCAACAGTTAGAACCAGACATGGAACAATGGACTGGTTCCAAACTGGGAAAGGAGTACGTCAAGGCTGTACATTGTCATCCTGCTTATTTAACTTATATGTAGAGTACATAATGAAAATGCAGGGCTGGATGAAGCACAAGATGGAATCAAGATTGCTGGGAGAAATATCAACAACCTCAGATACGCACATGATAGCATCCTAATGGCAGAAATTGAAGAGGAACTAAATAGCTTCTTGATGATGGTGAAAGAGGAGAGTGAAAAAAACTGGCTTAAAAAACATTCAAAAAACTAAGAGCATGGCATTCGGTCCCATCACTTCATGGCAAATAGATGGTAACAAAGTGTCAAGAGTGATCAATTTTATTTTCTTGGGCTCCAAAATCACTGCAGATGGTGACTGGAGCCATGAAATTAAAAGACGCTTGCTCCTTGAAAGAAAAGCTATGACAAACCTAGACAGTGTACTAAAAAATCAGAGACATCACTTTGTCGACAAAGGTCTATACAGTCGAAGCTATGTTTTTTTGAGTAGTCACGTACAGATGTGAAAGACCATAAAGTAGGACCATTAAGAAGGCTGAGTGCTGAAGAACTGATGCTTTTGAATTGTGGTGCTGGAGAAGACTCTTGAGAGTCCCTTAGACAGCAAGGTGATCCAACCATTCAATCCTAAAGGAAATCAACCCTGGATATTCATTGGAAATGCTGAAGTTGAAGCTCCAGTATTTAGTCACCTGATGTGAAAAGCCAATTCACTGGAAAAGACACTGAAGCTGGGAGAGACTGAGGGCAGAAGGAGAAGAGGGCATCAGAGGATGAGATGGCTGGACGGCGTCACCAATGCGATGGACATGAACCTGGGCAAACTCCAGGAGATGGTGAGGGACAGGGAGGCCTGGTGCTGCAGTCCAAGGGGTCACAAAGAGTCAGACATAACTTGGAAACAACAAAAACGATGCTGTGGCTAGGAATATCCATCCCTTCTTCTGTTGGAATATGATAAATGAGAAACATTTAACATTTACAAATAAAACAAATTGGATGCATTAACTTTAATACTTTATTGAAACATCATTCAGGGCCAACAAGGGCTTTTGTGTAATATGTCTTAGAGAACACCAGAGATCCCCCTCTCAAAGGCCTCTATATCTGTTACTGCTTCTCTATCTGTAACTCTGCTGCTGCTGCTGCTAAGTCGCTTCAGTCGTGTCCAACTCTGCGACCACAGAGACGGCAGCCCACCAGGCTCCCCTGTCCCTGGGATTCTCCAGGCACGAACACTGGAGTGGGTTGCCATTTCCTTCTCCAATGCATGAAAGTGAAAAGTGAAAGTGAAGTTGCTCAGTCGTGTCTGACTCCCAGAGACCCCATGGACTGCAGCCTACCAGGTCCCTCCATCCATGGATTTTCCAGGCAAGAGTACTGGAGTGGGTTGCAATTGCTTTCTCTTTTCTTATTGGTTACATCTTAGATAGCAGCATCTCAGAAATGTTGCATCTCAGTTGTTGTTAGTACCAATGTTTTACATTCCTTTCCAACAGAAAACCTGCTGAAACTAACATCTTGGGGATATAAGACATAAGATAATTAAATTTTATTGGAAGAAACATTAAACCCTAATAAGGAAGGGCTGGTCTTCATGGGCTGAGGTGATGGGAACCTTAATGCAGCAGCATATCTGAGTGAAGGGTATGTACGTGGGGGAAGCAGTTCATCAAAATTGGGAGAGAAATACTAAAAGGGTTTAAGAGAAGGATGATTTAGAAATACATTCTACTATTTGATTGTTTTATTCAAGGTAAGTATTTATCACTAACATAATAGTATTAAAAATATGCACACAGTATTTTCCTAAAGAGTATCAAAGGGAATTTAATTAAGAAATGTAAAAGCACACACTACCATATACAGAATAGATAACTGGTAAGAACCTACTATATAGCACAGGGAACTCTACTCAGTCCTCTGTAATGGCCTATATGGGAAAAGAATCTATAAAAAGTGGATATATGTATCGGTATAACAGATTCACTTTGCTATACATCTGAAATGCAACACTGTAATTCAACTGTACCCCAATAAAAATTATTTTAAAAGTATCATGCATATAAGAAAATAAATGTCTTGACAAATGTTAAGTATGACTCCTCAAAAACATACTAAAATTTTTAAAATTAACATGCAAATGATGAGGAGGTATAAGATATAAACGTTTTCCCACCAGAAATCATTTGCATATAGTAAAGGAGAACTGGACATATTTACAATGCCTTAACTGTAAGTTCTGATGTTAAAGTAAAACCTCTTCTTCCACTAGTAGACTAAAAGATCCCGCTAGAATAATTTATGTATATTCGTCACTTCTACAAAAACAATTATTCAAATTTCTCTTCCATTCTTTCAGTTGTGTACAAGGATAGCTTTGCATAAGTGGATATGTCACCCTGAGCCCTCAAGAAATGAATGAGGCTTGACGCTAACAGCATGACACAGCAGTTAGAGATGAACTGCATAGCAGTTCATTCTGTGGCTATTTTGGTATAGCTACAATCAAGCCACTGATTGAATTCTATTCAAATTCACTGTGCTTAGAACTGCATTAGAAAATATGAAAGCGTTCTTTGATGCTTTTTCTCACGTATGTGCAATTCTTTATTACTGAGAATTCCACACCTAAATACAATAATGTTTTTGGACAATGGATACATGACACTCATAATTTCTTAGCATACATGGCAACGTTTACCAAACACTGTTCTCCTGATATGAATGAAATTTCTACAATAGTGGAAAAAATACTTGGGACATTGTTTCCACCACTACCTTGCTTCTTTACACCATCTTTTCTTTAAATCATAAAAGAAAGAAAAAAAACACTTCAGAAAAACAGCCAAATGCGATAATCTCTTTGAAACTTTAACTTGATTTCAGGCTGACTATTGCATGCTTTCTAAGTTGCTTCAGTCATGTCAGACTGTCTGTGACCCTATGGACATAGCCTGCCGGGCTTCTCTGTCCATGGGATTCTCTAGGCAAGAGTACTGGAGTTGGTTGCCATGCCCTTCTCCAGGGGATCTTCCTGACTCAGGGATCGAACCTGCATCTCTTATGTCTCCTGCATTGGCAGGTGGGTTCTTTACTACTAGTACCACCTGGGAAGCTCATTGTATCATTATAAAAGTTCACTCTGTATCCTCAAAAGCCAATTTCTATCCAGTTACAAATACCTAGAGATCTTTTACAGACAGGAACATAGAAGCACACACACTGTATTATATCATGTATTTTTTTATGACTTGTTTTCTACACCTAATGTGTTATATAAATTAAGTTTTTATCAGTGATATTTCAGGTATTTCTAATTATTTGATATTATAAACATAATGGTAAAATAATGTACTTAATGCATTTTTTATTTTGATAAGTATTGACACATCTCTATCCCAAAAGACTAGACACATTCATACTCTCCCCAGCAGTAAAGCATGACCCCTTTCCCACCACCTCATTTTACATTTCACATTCTAGTTCTTCCCAGTAGAATTTTCTGCAATTGCTGAAATATCTCCATGCTATCTAACACTTAAAATCTAGCTAGCACAATTAAGGCATCAAATCTTAAATTTTAATTTAAATTATTTTAAATTTAAGTAGCTATACATGACTGGGGAGAAGGCAATGGCAACCTACTCCAGTACTCTTGCCTGGAAAATCCATGGATGGAGGGACCTGGTAGGCTGCAGTCCATGGGGTCTCGAAGAGTCGGACACGACTGAGCAACTTCACTTTCACTTTTCACTTTCATGCATTGGAGAAGGAAATAGTAACCCACTCCAGTGTTCTTGCCTGGAGAATCCCAGGGACGGGGAGCCTGGTGGGCTGCCGTCTCTGGGGTCGCACAGAGTCGGATACGACTGAAGCGACTTAGCAGCAGCATCAACGTGACTGGTGTCTACCATATTGAATAGCACAGTGATACACAGAATAGGATCTGGTTTAATTTGTCTTTTCCTGTTTATTCACAAAGTTGATCCTTTTTTATGCTTCTAGTTTGTCATTTTAGCTGCTAAATTTTGTTTGCAAGCTTTGCCATTTTTCTATTGTATTATATGTCTTCATCTTATTGATTTATAAGTAATATTTCTCTCATATGTTTATTTCTATAGGATGTTTATTAACAACTACTACATCATATAGACTGCAAATATTTTGTTCCAGGCTCTTATTTATTCATAGATATTTTACCCACTAGGTACTATCATGAAGTATACATTTTATAACTCTCTTAACCTTCAATTCCTGTTGTGGACACTGTGGAGATTCAGTCCTTTTCACGTGCTTCCTAGGCATGCATTTGGTAGACATGCTCACACTTGTGGCCTTTTAGATAACTAGGAACACAAGGAGCTTTAAAAAGTCCTCTAAAGTCCTCTTGTTCTCGTTTTCCTTTTAAATTTCTTTACCAGCTTTTTATTAACCCCAAGTGGTATTTTCACCTCAGGCGGCTATGATTTTAAACAACTGTCCATGATTGTTTTAGACACATATCCTGGGGATATGATTATTCTCATAGCGCAAATTCTAAATCAGGCCAAATAAAGATAAGCCCCAGGTGCAAAATATTTTAGACAGAATGGATAAACAACAAGGTCCTACTGTATAGCACAGAGAACTATATATAATATCCTGAGATAAACCATAATGGAAAAGAATATAAAAATGAATGTATGTGTAACTGAATAATTTTGCTTTACAGCAGTAATTAACACTACTTTGCAAATCAACTATGCTTCAATTAAAAAAATAAAAAGTAACAAAAGGAAAGAGAGAAGATATAGAAAAGAAACAATGTCCAAGACTGCATAAGATTCTTAATCAAGTAAAGGATACATGATAAAAACAGAGTTCTAGGAGGACTCTCACTAAGAGAAGCAGTAAGGCTTACTGACTTAACTGGAGATTAGAGATGTAGCATTTAATTAAAAAAAAAATTAGTCCTGAGAGTTAGCTTTTCAGATAACTTCCATAAAGATCAAATGATGACAACAAAATGGGATGAGATTTGGGGGAAGTTCCAAGCCTTCTCTTCCTGATCTGCCGGCTTGTATGCTGGTGGTTTTCACAGCTACGATGACTGTAGTTGTGAATCTGTTGCTTTGCAAGGCTACCACAGAGCTTGTTAGATGAAAATAAATGGGAATGAGGCATCTGAAACACCATAAAGCTCACAGTTCTTGCCAAGATTCAGTGATTTTTCTAAAATAAATTTTTTTCTGATTGTTGTTAGCACAGGGTCGGACACTACTGAGGTGACTTAGCAGCAGCAGCACAGTTGTTTCCAGAGTTCTAAAAAGGCCGATTTTGACAGTTTTGCTAGTGTCTCCTCTTAACTCCACTATTCTGTAGGTGCTTCTCTCTCTTTCTTTCATTTTAAAATAATTATAGATGATTACGAAAATATATCTAGCAATATACAATAAGAGACCTTCAGAAAAACATCTACTTCTGCTTTATTGATTACACCAAAGCCTTTGACTGTGTGGATCACAGCAAACTGTGGAAAATTATTAAAGAGATGGGAATACAGGACCACCTAACCTGCCTCCTGAGAAATGTATATGCAGGTCAAGAGCAATAGTTAGAACTGGACATGGAAAAACAAACTGATTCCAAATCGGGAAAGGAGTACGTCAAGGCTATATATTGTCATCCTGCTTATTTAACTTATATGCAGAGGACATCATGATAAATGCTAGGCTGGCTGAAGCACAAGCTGGAAATCAAGACTGCCAGGAGAAATATTAATAACCTCAGATATGCAGATGACATCACCTTTATGGCAGAAAGTGAAAAAGAACTAAAGAGCCTCTTGGTGAAAGTGAAAGAGGAGAGTGAAAAAGTTGGCTTAGAACTCAACAATCAGAAAACAAAGATCATGGCATCTGGTCCCACCACTTCATGGCAATAGATGGGGAAACAATGGAAACAGTGAGAGACTTTATGTTTTGGGGCTCCAAAATCACTGCAAATGGTGACTGCAGCCATGAAATTAAAAGACACTTGATCCTTGAGAGAAAAGCTATGACCAACCTAGACAGCATATTAAAAAGCAGAGACATTACTTTGGCAACAAAGGCCCATCTAGTCAAAGCTACGGTTTTTCCAGTAGTCATGTATGTATGTGAGAGTTGGACTGTGAAGAAAGCTGAACACTGAAGAATTGATGTTTTTGAATTGTGGTGTTGGAGAAGACTCTTGAGAGTCTCTTGGACTGCAAGGAGGTTCAACCAGTCCATCCTAAAGGAAATCCGTTCTGTTCCGTTCGGTTGCTCAGTCATGTCCAACTCTTTGCGACCCCATGAATCGCAGCACACAAGGCCTCCCTGTACAACACCAACTCCTGGAGTTCACTCAAACTCATGTCCATCAAGTCGGTGATGCCATCCAGCCATCTCATCCTCTGTCATCCCCTTCTTCTCCTGCCCCCAATCCCTCCCAGCATCAGAGTCTTTTTCAATGAGTCAACTCTTCGCACAAGGTGGCCAAAGTATTGGAGTTTCAGTTTCAGCATCATTCCTTCCAAAGAACACCCAGGGCTGATCTCCTTTAGAATGGACTGGTTGGCTCTCCTTGAAGTCCAAGGGACTCTCAAGAGTCTTCTCCAACACTACAGTTCAAAAACATAAATTCTTCAGTGCTCAGCTTTCTTCACAGTCCAACTCTCACACCCATACATGACCACTGGAAAAACCATAGCCTTGACTAGATGGACCTTTGTTGGCAAAGTAGTATTTCTGCTTTTGAATATGCTATCTAGGTTGGTCATAACTTTCCTTCCAAAGAGTAAGCATCTTTTAATTTCATGGCTGCAATCACCATCTGCAGTGATTTTTGAGGCCCCCCAAAATAAAGTCTGAGACTGTTTCCACTGTTTCCCCATCTATTTCCCATGAAGTGATGGGACCAGATGCCATGATCTTAGTTTTGTGAATGTTGAGCTTTAAGCCAACTCTTTCACTCTCATCTTTCACTTTCATCAAGAGGCTTTTTAGGTCCTCTTCACCCTCTGCCATAAGGGTGGTGTCATCTGCATATCTGAGGTTATTGATATTTCTCCCAGCAATCTTGATTCCAGCTTGTGCTTCTTCCAGCCCAGCATTTCTCATGATGTACTCTGCACAGAAGTTAAATAAGCAGAGTGACAATATACAGGCTTGATGTACTCCTTTTCCTATTTGGAAGCAGTATGTTGTTCCATGTTCAGGTCTAACTGTTGCTTCCTGACCTGCATATAGGTTTCTCAAGAGGCAGGTCAGGTGGTCTGGTATTCCCATCTCTTTCAGAATTTTCCACAGTTTATTGTGATCCACACAGTCAAAGGCTTTGTTTGTACAGTCAAAGGAAATCAGTCCTGAATATTCACTGGAAGGACTGATGGTGAAGCTGAAACTCCAATACTCTGGCCACCTGATATGAAGATCTGACTCATTGGAAAAGACCCTGATGCTGGCAAAGATTGAAGGTGGAGGAGAAGGGGACAACAGAGGATGAGATGGTTGGATGGTATCACCAACTCTATGTACCTGAGTTTGAGCAAATTCCAAGAGTTGGTGATGGACAGGGAAGCCTGGGGTGCTGAAGTCCATGGGGTTGCAGAGTTGGACACAACTGAGTGACTGAACTGGACCAAAGAATGTATAATTGACATCCTTTATATTAAAAAAATAAAATGCCAAGGGAAAACATTAATGGCAACAGCTGGGCATCTACATAAAAATAAATCTAGACACAGACCTCACATGCTTTATAAAAATTAACTTAAAAGGGATCATGGACCTAAATGTAAAATACAAAACTCTAACATTTCTAAAAGATAATATAGGAGAAAATCTTGATGATTTGGGGTATGGTAATGGCATTTAGATGTAACATCGAAGCATTGATCCTTGATAGAAATCATTGATAAAACTAGAATTGATTAAAATTTAAAATTTTTGCTCTGTGAAAGATAATGTCAAAAGAATGAGAAGATAAGCCACAGACTGAAAAAGTATTTGAAAAAGACATCTGAAAAAGGACTTAAATCCACAATATACAAAGAATACTTAAAACTCAACAATAAAGAAACAGAAATCTGATTTAAAAATAGGCCAAAAACCTTAACAGACACTTCATCAAAGATGATATACAGATGGCAAATAAGCACATGAAAAGATGTTCCACATTATATATCATAAAGGAAATGCAAATTAAGACAAGATACCACTATATACCTATTAGAATGGCCAAAATCTGCATATGGAACATGGACAACATCAAATGCTGAAAAGATGTGAAGCAACAGGAATTCTCATTCACTTCTGGCAGGCATGCAAAATAATACAGCCACTTTGGAAGATAGTTTGGCCATTTCTTACAAAACTAAACATACTTGTACTATGCAATCCAGCAATCCTGCTCTTTGGTATTTACTCAAAGAGTTGAAAATTTATTTTCTCACAAGAACCTGCCACTTTATTCACAACTGCCAAAACCTGGAAGCAACCAAAATGTCCTTTAGGAGGCAAATGGATAAACTATGTTACATCCAGACAATGGAATGCCATTTGGTACTAAAAAGAAATGAGCTATTGAGCCACAAAAGGACATCTGAAATGCATATTTCTAAGTGAAAGAGGCCAATCTGAAAAGGCTACAGATTTTGGACTCTTAACTACATGACATTCTAGAAAAGACAAGACTGTGGAGGCAAGAGGATCATCAGGGTTGCCAGAGGCTGCGGAAAAGAAGGGATGAACAGGAGGAACACAAAGGATTTTTAGGGAAGTAAAAATACTCTATAAGATACTACAGTGATATATATGTCATTATACAGTTGTTCAAACCCATAGAAAGTACAACACGAAGAATGAACAATGATGGTAAACCATGGCCTTAGGATGACTATGATGTGTCAATGTAGGTTCATCAATTGTAATAGACGTACCTATTTGGTGGGGATGCTGATAAGAAGAAGCTAGACATGGTCCTGATAATAAGCAGAGTGTAAAATATGGCCTGATTTTGGCTTGTCAAAGGAACATGAGAATCAAAAATTCATTTGAGCTTGATGTTTTTAGAGTCACAGGGATTATGGCATCAGACCTATTGAGAAGGAAAGGTAAATTCTAGTATACTACTTGACTCAGGAGTGAACAAAGACATAATAATGAAATCACAGCTTGTTGAATTTGGATGTTTTGCTGAAATTTTGACTAAGTGCAGATATATTAACTGTAATGTTATTGTCCTTTGAAATTAAAATAATGAAGGTGTCTACATGAGAGCTTGAGATGAGAAGAAAATTAAATGGTAGGTTCAATAATGTCTTCTTGTAACATGGAAAGTAGTTCAGATCCTTGTCTAAAGTTATTGTCATAAGAAAGATCAGCAAAGGAATATTATTTAAAGTAACTAAGGCAACCACAGAGAGTTAAAAATATCAAGCGTAAAAATGACAAAGGCAAGAAGAGACAGGAGTGTGAGCAAATTCTGATCTTTCAAAGGTAGGAAGTGATAATGTCTAAAATTGTTAATCCTACTGATTTTGTGCAAATGCCTGACAGTCATTTTTTCTCTTCATTAGAAAGGGGAAACTGGGCCTCCCTGGTGACTCCGTAGTAGACAGTCTGCCTGCCAATGCGATAGACATGGGTTCAATCCCTGGTCTGGGAAGATGGGACACTCCTGCATGCCGAGGAGCAACTAAGCCCTAGCACCACAACTGCTAAGCCTGTGCTCTAGAACCCAGGGGTCACAACTACTGAGCCCATGCGTTGCAACTACTGAAGTCCACGAGCCTAAGCCTGTGCTCTGTAACAAGAAGCCACCATGAAGAGGGGGACACCAGGCCTGGCTAGTTGGGCCACCATCAGAGGTCAAATAGGAGCCCTGGGATGGAAGGGATCTGGAGAGAGGAGCTGGGGTCAGTCTACAGGAGAGGACACGGATCAGCAGATGGCGTATTGTACATAAGGGACCTTGCACTGCAACTAGAGAAAAAGCCTGTGCAGGAAAGAAGACCCAGCACAACCAAAAATCAATCAATAAAATTAAATTAAAAAAAAAAAAAGGGAAAGGGAAAACTAATTTGATTAATATTGGCACTGGCACAGGGTTCTATTATCTTTATGTATATTTGTTTCTCAAAGTATTTTCTGTCTTGAAAGAAAAAAAAGCAATATCTGGGTTCATAGAAAGGCATATCAATTTTTAAGCTTTGTTTTAGAAGACTCATGGGCAGGTAGCAGCTAGGAACACTGTCCCCCACCTCAAAAATATTGATTTGTTTATTTTGCTTTTGCCATCTTGCTGCTACTGCTGCTGCTAAGTCGCTTCAGTCGTGTCCAACTCTGTGCGACCCCATAGACGGCAGCCCACCAGGCCCTGCCGTCCCTGGGATTCTCCAGGCAAGAATACTGGAGTGGGTTGCCATTTCCTTCTCCAATGCATGAAAGTGAAAAGTGAAAGTGAAGTTTCTCAGTCGTGTCTGACTCTGTGTGACCCCATAGACGGCAGCCCACCAGGCTCCCCTGTCCCTGGGATTCTCCAGGCAAGAACACTGGAGTGGGTTGCCATTTCCTTCTCCAATGCATGAAAGTGAAAAGTGAAAGTGTAGTCGCTCAGTCGTATCTGACTCTAGCAACTCTATGGACTGCAGCCTACCAGGCTCCTCTGTCCATGGGATTTTCCAGGCAAGAGTACTGGAGTGGGGTGCCATTGCCTTCAGGGAACTACTAATTGGTGATTTAAATTAAACCTGTATTTGGGCTGTTAAGAGTCCCAAAGGCGTTGTGAATTCAAACCTGTACTGGGAAGAATGTCTCCCACATCTGTTGAAATCTCCATCTATTGCCTGGCTTCTAACTCCTCCACCTAGTTTTTATCAATGTGTGTCCTTTAAATGTGGCTCTTAAAAACAACTATGTTCTTTGTCTTTAATGAGGAATTTATCTAATTAATATGTTTAAACTTTTTGTTGCCATCTTGTGTTATATTTTCCATGTATGTTTTTACTGTCATTTAAAAATTATTATTATTATTATTTGTATTTAATCTAACTATGCTACTTCTTTCTCCTTGACTGAGTGAAAGTCCCTCAGTCGTGTCTGACTCTTTGTGACCCCCTGGACTGTACAGTCCTTGGAATTCTCCAGGCCAGAATACTAGAGTGGTTAGCTGTTCCCTTCACCAGGGGATCTTCCCAACCCAGGGATCAAACCCAGGTCTCCCACATTGCAGATGGATTCTTTACCAGCTGAGCCACCAGGGAAGTCCAAGAATACTGGAGTGGCACCTTATCCCTTCTCCAGTGGGTATCCCTGACCCAGTTCTTCTTAATGAATTACAAATGCTATGTCTTATTTCTATTATTCTATTCGGCTTCCCAGGTGGTGCTAGTGGCAAAGAATTTGCCTGCCAATGCAGCAGACAGAAACAGGTTCGATCCCTGGATCATGAAGATCCCCTGGAAGAGGGCATGGCGACCCACTCCAGTATTTTTGCTTTGAAAATTTCATGGACAGAGAAGCCTGGGAGACTATAGTCCATAGGGTCACAAAGGGTTATTCTATGCAGTTCAGTTCAGTCGCAAAAGTCCAACTCTTTGCGACCCCATGAAATGCAGCACACCAGGCCTCCCTGTCCATCACCAACTCCCGGAGTTCACTCAGACTTACATCCATCGAGTCAGCGATACCATCCAGCCATCTCATCCTCTGTCGTCCCCTTCTCCTCCTGCCCCAATTCCCTCCCAGCATCAGAGTCTTTTCCAATGAGTCAACTCTTCGCATGAGGTGGCCAAAGTACTGGAGTTTCAGCTTTAGCATCATTCCTTCCAAAGAAATCCCAGGGCTGATCTCCTTCAGAATGGACTGGTTGGATCTCCTTGCAGTCCAAGGGACTCTCAAGAGTCTTCTCCAACACCACAGTTCAAAAGCATCAATTCTTCGGCGCTCAGCCTTCTTCACAGTCCAACACTTACATCCATACATGACCATAGGAAAAACCATAGCCTTGACTAGACGGACCTTTGTTGGCAAAGTAATATCTCTGCTTTTTAATATGCTGTCTCGGTTGGTCATAACTTTCCTTCCAAGGAGTAAGCGTCTTTTAATTTCATGGCTGCAGTCACCGTCTGCAGTGATTTTGGACCCGCCAAAAATAAAGTCTGACACTGTTTCCCCATCTATTTCCCATGAAGTGATGGGACTGGATGCTATGATCTTCATTTTCTGAATGTTGAGCTTTAAGCCAGCTTTTTCACTCTCCACTTTCACTTTCATCAAGAGGCTTTTTAGTTCCTCTTCACTTTCTGCCATAAGGGTGGTGTCATCTGCATATCTGAGGTTATTGATATTTCTCGCGGCAATCTTGAATCCAGCTTGTGTTTCTTCCAGTCTAGCGTTTCTCATGATGTACTCTGCACATAAGTTAAATAAGCAGGGTGACAATTTACAGCCTTGATGTACTCCTTTTCCTATTTGGAACCAGTCTGTTGTTCCACGTCCAGTTCTAACTGTGGCTTCCTGACCTGCATACAGATTTCTCAAGAGACAGGTCAGGTGGTCTGGTATTCCCATCTCTTTCAGAATTTTCTACAGTTTATTGTGATCCACACAATCAAAGGCTTTGGCATAGTCAATAAAGCAGAAATAGATGTTTTCCTGGAACTCTCTTCATTTTTCCATGATCCAGCGGATGTTGGCAACTTGATCTCTGGTTCCTCTGCCTTTTCTAAAACCAGCTTGAACATCAGGGCGTTCACGGTTCACGTATTGCTGAAGCCTGGCTTGGAGAATTTTGAGCATTACTTTACTAGCATGTGAGATGAGTGCAATTGTGCAGTAGTTTGAGCATTCTTTGGTTATTCTATTAGTTATCCTTAAATGTGGAGCAAAATATTTCAATCCATTTTTCCATCAATGTCAAGAATTAACCCTTTGAATTTTGATAAATTATTATAATTATTTATTTGAGAAATTGTTTAGGTAAGTTTTGTGAATCCTCATTTAAGAATTATATTAAAATTTGGAGTGGAAGCCTCAATAATTATTAGGTAAATGAACATTTTTCTGGCACCTTTGTTCATCACTGCTTCTTGAATCCAAAACTTTCCTCTTCATTGGTTTATAGTTATTTTTCTGATACTGTTTCCTCAAGTCAAGTGTAAGGGTGCCATCACTAAACAAGGGTTGTAGAAATATGCACAGCCATGCTAAAGTCTTATTTAAAATTAATGACTATGAACCATATGTGGCTCTCAATTCTCATCTGTGATCACAATACATTTCCCTATTCTAGTCACTCTCTGAGTCCTCTTGATCTGTGCTATCCAAAAAGACAGCTACTAACCATATTTAGGTCTTTAAATTTTAATTTAAAAATATCTTGTTCTCAGAAGCACTAGTCTTACTTCAAGTGCCTAATCACCATAAAAATAGTGGTCACACTGCTAGGATGAATACTCGCCCCCAAAGCTATGTCCACATCCTAATCCCCAGAATCTGTGAATATGTTACCTTACAAGGTGAATGGGGCTTTGCAGATGTAATTAAGGTTAAAGACATTGAGATAGGGATATTAGCCTGAAATATCTAGGTAGGCTTATTGTAGTCACAAGGGTCCTTAAAAGTATAAGCAGGAGGCAGAAGAAAAGATTATAGTAGTATGATATGAGAAGTATTCAGCAAGCCATACTGCCTTTAAAGTTGCAAGGAGGAACTGAGTCCAGGGATGCAGGTGCTTCATTGAAGCCAAAACAGGTAGATTCTCCATTAGAGCCTCCAGAAAGGAATGTAACTCTGCCAACACTTCGATTTTTGACCACTGACACCATTTTGGACTATTGACCTATGAAACTGCAGGATGTTTTATAGTGTTTAAAACACCAAGTGTAGGATAACTTGTTATGCTAGAAATATATAACTAATACGGCTACTATATCAGATATCAGTGCAGATGTACAGTATTTCTAACATCATTGTAGGAAATTATACTGGGAAGTACTAATATGTAAGACCATCTGGTGATGTCCATGTGTAGAGTCGTTTCTTGTATTGTTGGAAGAGGATATTTTCTATGACCAGTGCACTCTCTTGACAAAACTCCATTAGCCTTTGCCCTGCTTCATTTTGTATTCCAAGACCAAACTTGCCTGTTAATCCAGGTATCTCGTGACTTCCTACTTTTGTGTTCCAGTCTCCTATGATGAAAAGGACATCTTTTTTTGGTGTTAGTTCTAGAAGGTCTTGTAGATCTTCATAGAACAGTTCAGCTTCAGCTTCTTTGGCATTGGTGGTTGGGGCATAGACTTGGATTACTGTGATATCGAATGGTTTGCCTTGGAAATGAACAGAGATCATTCTGTCATTTTTGATATTTTACTGAAGTATTACATTTTGGACTCTTTTGTTGACTGTGAGGGCTACTCCATTTCTTCTAAGGGATTCTTGCCCACAGTAGTAGATGTAATGGTCATCTGAATTAAATTCACCCATTCTAGTCCATTTTAGTTCACTGATTTCTAAAATGTTGATGTTGACTCTTGCCATTTCCTGTTTGACCACTTCCAATTTAC
The DNA here is from genome assembly GCF_029378745.1 of Bos indicus. Classification (NCBI taxonomy): domain Eukaryota; kingdom Metazoa; phylum Chordata; class Mammalia; order Artiodactyla; family Bovidae; genus Bos; species Bos indicus. Next base: position 35,804,369 of record NC_091765.1, read on the forward strand.
CTTAATTCATGGACCCAACATTCCAGGTTCCTGTCCAATATTGTTTTTTGTTTTTTTTTTTTTTAATTTTATTTTACTTTTAAACTTTACAATATTGTATTAGTTTTGCCAAACATTGAAATGAATCCGCCACAGGTATACCTGTGTTCCCCATCCTGAACCCTCCTCCCTCCTCCCTCCCCATACCCTCCCTCTGGGTCGTCCCAGTGCACCAGCCCCAAGCATCCAGTATAGTGCATCAAACTAGGACTGGTGACTCATTTCATACATGATATTATACATGTTTCAATGCCATTCTCCCAAATCTCCCCACCCTCTCCCTCTCCCACAGAGTCCATAAGACTGATCTATACATCAGTGTCTCTTTTGCTGTCTCGTACACAGGGTTATTGTTACCATCTTTCTAAATTCCATATATATGTGTTAGTATACTGTATTGGTGTTTTTCTTTCTGGCTTACTTCACTCTGTATAATAGGCTCCAGTTTCATCCATCTCATTAGAACTAATTCCAATGTATTTTTTTTAATGGCAGAGTAATACTCCATTGTGTATATGTACCACAGCTTTCTTATCCATTCGTCTGCTGATGGGCATCTAGGTTGCTTCCATGTCCTGGCTATTATAAACAGTGCTGCGATGAACATTAGGGTACACGTGTCTCTTTCCCTTCTGGTTTCCTCAGTGTGTATGCCCAGCAGTGGGATTGCTGGATCATAAGGCAGTTCTATTTCCAGTTTTTTAAGGAATCTCCACACTGTTCTCCATAGTGGCTGTACTAGTTTGCATTCCCACCAACAGTGTAAGAGGCTTCCCTTTTCTCCACACCCTCTCCAGCATTTATGGCTTGTAGACTTTTGGATCGCAGCCATTCTGACTGGCGTGAAATGGTACCTCATAGTGGTTTTGATTTGCATTTCTCTGATAATGAGTGATGTTGAGCATCTTTTCATGTGTTTGTTAGCCATCTGTATATCTTCTTTGGAGAAATGACTATTTAGTTCTTTGGCCCATTTTTTGATTGGGTCATTTGTTTTTCTGGAGTTGAGCTGTAGGAGTTGCTTGTATATTTTTGAGATTAGTTGTTTGTCAGTTGCTTCATTTGCTATTATTTTCTCCCATTCTGAAGGCTGCCTTTTCACCTTGCTAATAGTTTCCTTTGTTGTGCAGAAGCTTTTAAGTTTAATTAGGTCCCATTTGTTTATTTTTGCTTTTATTTCCAATATTCTGGGAGGTGGGTCATAGAGGATCCTGCTGTGATGTATGTCGGAGAGTGTTTTGCCTATGTTCTCCTCTAGGAGTTTTATAGTTTCTGGTCTTACGTTTAGATCTTTAATCCATTTTGAGTTTATTTTTGTGTATGGTGTTAGAAAGTGTTCTAGTTTCATTCTTTTACAAGCGGTTGACCAGTTTTCCCAGCACCACGTGTTAAAGAGATTGTCTTTAATCCATTGTATATTCTTGCCTCCTTTGTCAAAGATAAGGTGTCCATATGTGCGTGGATTTATCTCTGGGCTTTCTATTTTGTTCCATTGATCAATATTTCTGTCTTTGTGCCAGTACCATACTGTCTTGATAACTGTGGCTTTGTAATAGAGCCTGAAATCAGGTAGGTTGATTCCTCCAGTTCCATTCTTCTTTCTCAAGATAGCTTTGGCTATTCGGGGTTTTTTGTATTTCCATACAAATTGTGAAATTATTTGTTCTAGCTCTGTGAAGAATACCGTTGGTAGCTTGATGGGGATTGCATTGAATCTATAAATTGCTTTGGGTAGTATACTCATTTTCACTATATAGATTCTTCCAGTCCATGAACATGGTATATTTCTCCATTAGTGTCCTCTTTGATTTCTTTCACCAGTGTTTTATAGTTTTCTATATATAGGTCTTTAGTTTCTTTAGGTAGATATATTCCTAAATATTTTATTACCAGCCACATCCACAACCGGGCACTGTTTTCACTTTGGCTCCATCTCTTCATTCTTTCTGGAGTTATTTCTCCACTCTTCTCCAGTAGCATACTGGGCACCTACTGACCTGGGGAGTTCATCTTTCAGTGTCTTTTTGCCTTTTCACACTGTTTATGGGGTTCCCAAGGCAAGAATACAGAAGCAGCTTGCCACTCTCTTCTTCAGTGGACCATCTTTTGTCAGAGTCAGACATGACTGTGTGACTGAACTGAATATATAAGATTTTAAAATAATTGAAGGTGTGGTAAATGTAGCTCTCATTCACTTTTCACAGTCTTCTTTTCTTTATATATGCTCATTTTTGGATGATCTCTTCTAATCTCATAATTTTGCATATGTAATTATAAAAGCTGTTGATTTTTAAATTTATATCTCCAGTTTGGTCCCCTCTTTTGAACACCAGAAGCATATACATATACACATATATGTATGTGTATGTGTGTCCAACTGAAAATTTGACATTGCCTATGAGGTGTGTAATAGACATCTCAAACATAGCCTGTCCAAAACTAAATTCCTGATTTCCCCCATTTTACTCTTACTTTTTATTTCTCATCTCAGTTAATAGAAATGCTATTTTTATTTTTTTATTTTTTTTTATTTTTATTTTTTTAGAAAGTTAATGGCATTTACTGCTTTAAAAGATTAAAGAAGAAAAACCACATAATCACCTTAAGGGATGCAGAAAAAAAAAGCCAGTTAATAAAATTCACTACACATTGATGATGTTGACAAAGAATAAATCAATTGACCTGAGAAAGAAATGAAAAACTTTATTCAAGTCAATTTGAGGATTATAGCCCAGGAAGAGCATCTCAGAAAACTCTGAGAACTGTTAGAAGTCAAGAAAGAGTTATATAAATTTTTTGAGACAGAGGGATGTTCATCAAGGACATATTATTGACAATTTACATGGTAACCAGATCTAAGTGTCATCATGGCAGGTCATGTGGCCCTATACAAGATCAAGAAAGAATGTTATCTTTTAAGGAGTTATCTTGTTGGTGCTGGGAGAATGCTGCTGTTTATGGTTGAAGTGGTATTCCATGAAGGGGAAGGCTGGTCCGTGTATAACACAGATACACAATGCACAGTATGTGGGAAGAGGGGGCCAAAGGGCAGACAAGAATTTTTCATGTTTAAATTTTTCTTGTCTTGTCATAAAATATTAATTTTATTTCACAATGGTATTAGGAAATCAGGAATAGAAGAAAACATCTCTAACCTGTTTTTAAAAAGAAAAATTAGTCGCTCAATCGTGTCCAACTCTTTGTGACCCCATGGACTCTAGCCTGCCACGCTCCTCTGTCCATGGGATTCTCCAGGCAAGAATACTGGAGTGGGTAGCCATTGCCTTCCCCAGGGGATCTTCCCAACCTAGGGATTGAACCTGTGCCTCCTGCATTGCAGGCAGATTCTTTACCCTCTGAGCCACCAGAGAAGCCCAAACCTGTTAAAGGGTATCTAAAAAAAAAAAAATTTTTTTTGAATTTTCTCAGAATATAATCATAGCATCTGAACAAAGACCATTTTCTTTCTTCTCCTTTTGAAAGGTTGTTGTTGAATCACGCGAATACACCGGGATTCTTGGCCCCCGGAGGAGAAGAATTCAATCCGGGGCCAGAGACGAGGCTTGATCGCTCAGAGCTTTTGTGTAATAAAGTTTTATTAAAGTATAAAGGAGATAGAGAAAGCTTCTGACATAGGCATCAGAAGGGGGCAGAAAGAGTACCCGCTTGCGAGTGTTAACAATGAGGATATATAATCCAAAGAATGTCTGGAGGTTGTAAAGACCTCATTAGACCTACTCCCTTAATTTACATTTTAAGATAACAGAAGGTTGAATCCAAAGTCTGTCCTTAGGCAGGATACATTATTGTTATATAATCCTAAGGAATGTGGAGAAAGAAAAAAAGTTTGTCCTTTCTTCCTCCTTGAGAATTCCAGACCCCTCTCTCCTTGGGGACCCCTAGACTCCCTATCAATCTGCCTAGGAACTGACTCTCTCATTCCCCCCTTTTCTTTTAGGGGAATTATGTTGCCTAGGGAAAAGGGGCGTCGTTCTCATTCCATAACTGCTTCTGAGCTGACAAGGGGCATTGTCCCTAAATTGGTGAGGCAACATATTCCCCTAATCCTCATATTGAGGATATCTGATCCAGGGGCCCCAAATAGTTGTTGGAGGAAGCTACAGCAGTAGCAGGAGTTTGAGCAACCATTTGTAACTTAAAAGCTTTCTGCGGCTAGAAACAAATCCAGTTATACAATTACAGATGCAGGCAACATAGTCATTAAAACAAGTTAAAATCGAAATTAAAAGTCACATTATGTCCATAGTTAAAGTACAAAGTGTTGCACCAGTCCATTTTAGGGTTGGTAGATATCATCAGATGAAGAAGAGGCATCGCATGTGATTGTTGTCGAAGGTATTCACAGACTTGGAGAAAGTATTTTCCTTGAAGTGGGGATGTCCACCATGGGAAGCCTTCCACTGATGAAGAGGGGAGAGCTCCGCAGACCCAGCAGTTAGACCGATTGTGGAATGTAGCATAGGAGTGAGCCCAGGACAGGAAGACATTGTCTTGAGGATCCAACGGCAGACTCAGGATTTTTGGAGTCAGCAGAAGTAGACTCACATAGATTATCAGGCCCATCCGCTGCCCTTTGCTTAACTCTAGAGCTCGGGTCAGAGCCACAAGCTCCACTAACTGAGCACTGGTTCCCTGGGGGAGAGATTTTGCTTCCAAAACCTGTTCAGCAGTCACCACAGCATAACCTGCCCCACTGCCTAAGAGTAATTGGGGCAGCGGCTTTATTAGCACCTGAAGCTTTAGAAATAATTAATGGAAGAAACCTTACTGTACTGACTTCTCATGATGTGAGTGGAATCTTAAATTCTAAGGTTAATATTTGGATGACAGACAGTAGGCTTCTTAAGTATCAGTCATTGTTGTTAGAAGGACCAGTAACTAAGCTTAAAGTTTGTGGAAATTTAAATCCTGCCACTTTCCTTCCTGAGAAGGAAAATGAAACACCTGATCACGATTGTTCTCAATTCCTAACTTTGAACTATGCAGCTCGGGAGGATCTAAAGGATACCCCATTAGACAATCCTGACATGGAAATATTTACAGATGGCAGTTCTTTTGTTCGGGATGGAAAGCGTAAAGCAGAAATGCTATTTTTAATGTCTTAGACAAACCCACTAGAGTTATTTTTAATTCTTCATTTCTCCTATAAAACTCATAGAACCTATCAGAAATCTTGCTGAATCAACCTACAAAATATATATTTGCTCTAATGCCTTCTCATCATTTCCACTGCCAATTTCTGAGCCACCATTATCTTCAGCCTATTATAATAGCCCACTCTATTAGTCAAGATCCAACGGAATAACAGAAACTACTTTGGGGAATTAATAGAAATCAGGTAATTATTTTTAAAAGTTAGAATATCTGAAGAAACAAGCAGAAGAGTTAAAACAATCTGGCCATTACTTACTACAAGCAGTTGCTACCCTAACCTTCGAGGTAGTGTTACTAGAACCCAAGAGCTAAGATCACCCAACCCAAGTAGCAACCAGAGTGGTCTGTCCAGCATGGACTAACCACAGAACATGTGGGGCAGCCACTCGAAACTCAAAGCAAACAGAAAGAGGGAGGTTGGTTCTCCCTTCTTCCTGCCTTTAAATTCATGACAGTGTTTATTTTTGATCAAATTCAGCTTGAAACCTTTTAGCAAAGAAGGCTTGGAATTGTACTTTGCAAAGATTATACCTCTAATATATTGATCTGATGAGAAGAAGGAAACAGAATGGATTTAAGAGAAGAGAACATACTTCTTGATGTGTCCCCAGCTTCTATTATATAACTGTCTATCCACTACCAGTCCTCAACACACACATGTTCTATTCTGACAGAGTAGGCAAAGTGATCATTTTATAAATAAAGACATACAGAATGGATAAACAACAAGATCCAAGATCCTACAGCACAGGGGATACTCAATATTAAGTGATAAATTATCATGAAAAAGAATATATGTATATGTGTAACAGAATCACTCTATTTAGCAGAAATTAATATATTATAAATCAACTATACTTCAATAAAAATAAACTGGGAAAAAAAACAACAAATCACTCCAGGATTCTGCTCAAAATCCTACTGTCTTCCCATATCTCAGAGTAAAAGTCAAACTCATTAAACTTACATGATTTGCCCCCACTTTGCCTCTTTGATCTAATATCCTCTCTTTTTTTCCCAGCTCAATTTTCTCCAGCTATAGTGATCAGCTTGTTGTTCCTAGAGAACACAAAGAACTTGCCTAATTCTATCTTTCCAGCTGCTGGAAATTTCTTCCCCTGGTATTCTCTTGGCCAAATCCTTTACCCACTTCAGACATGCTCAAATGTTTTGGGGCTAAAGAATAACTCTTGGGCATCATAACAATGTGAGGAGAACAGTTAACAAATATTGCATTGTGAAAGAATGGAACTGGGAGATCTGTGTTTAGTGCTGAATAACTTTACTGATGCTGATGATTCCTTTATTATATTAAACTATGCCAATTTAACTCAGCTTTGTTGTCTTCTCTATGAGTTAATATCTAATGAAAAACATTATATTCTTATCAAAGCTATAACTCTAAAAAGAAGTGAACAAACAGAAATGAAAATTCAGATGACATCCAGGACAATTTTGCTGTTGATGTTCAATACAATTCATTTCATGGTTCAGTTCAACACAGTCTCCTGCTTGAACAAAATAATATACAGAGGAGAATACAGTAGGCTAAGGCAACAATTTCATTATTATACCAAAAACAAGTGTTATCTGAACAAATCATAGACTTGACAGATTTTCAACACGAAGAAGCTAATGTAGTAAAACAATCTTGATTGTCTATGAATCTCTCTCTTGTTTTTTACCTTGTTTCAAGGAAATTCTTTTACTGAATTAAACTGATTGAACCATAGAGTTGCATGTGCCACATTTTAAAGGTATTTCTTAGTTTCTCTTAATAAAAGAGTAACAACAAAATAACATGACTTAAAGTAAAGTCCATTGACAAAGCAGAAATCAATATGTAGGCACTTCTCTGCCTCTGTGCTTACACCCCACACCATGTAAGCAATCTCTTACTTGAATGTGATGTCAGCTAAGTTGCTGCCTTCAACTAAGATCAATTTTTTCAGTATTGATCTGAAAACCATCTTCTTGGCCAATGGCAAGTTGGGTAGTTTGCAAAAGTGACATAAAATCCCCACTACTTTCTGTATCCATGTCCTTTTCAATATAATTTTTAGCTCCTCTCAACAAAAGGTGGAGGCTTTTTCCTCATCTCTAAATCTGGGATGGCCTGGTGAAGAGAATTTGATGGAATGACAGTGTCCCATTTTTAAGCCTAGATCTCAAGAGGTCCTGCATGTAACCCTGTCTTTCAGACTCCTGCCACTATGTGGACAAGGATAGGCTGGTCTTCTGGAGATATGAGAAATGAGAGAATCTCAGATGAAGAGAGGGGCTATCTCAGCTCCGGCAACCCTGGATCAACCAGCCCACAACCAACCCAGTAGCAGATCACTCACACAGGATAAGCCCAGAAAAGCCACTCAGCTGAGCACAGACCAAATCACTAATTTGGAGATAGATGAGTTAAATAAAGAGTTGTGGTTTGAATGAACAAATGAAAAAAAAAAAAAAAAAAGCAGCAAATGAAAAAAAAATTTAATTAAAAAAAAAAAAAAGAAGTTCCTGATCTCATCTTAAATTACAGGTTGGATACTCACCGGAAGAAGCAGCAGTTCTCTTTCAGTATTTACAGATTAGAGAAAAGAAATGACTTGCTTGCTTCCGCCAGCATCTCCTCACAGACTGTAACTCTAGATGCAGGTGGCTGGCATGGAAGGACCAAGTGGCAGCACAGGGAGTCATTCCCCTTAGTGTACAGTTGCTGTTAGAGCAGAACTGGCTCTGTCAAAGGTATTCCAGTGGGAAAACTCCAAATTTAATCATTGTCACACAAATGTCTAACTTTCACTTAATTGAATAACCTCTTTTGTGAATAAGGAGGCTAAATTTCTCCAGATGACCATGCAAACTGAAGAAAGAACTCATAAATCAAACACTGGAGCTAGGACTCAGCTATTTTGGCAATATTGAATAAGGAGATACATTTATTCAACAGAGTCTCAGACTAGAATATAATTGTTACTGTGGTTACAACTTTGGGAAGGGTAGGATATTCTTTTGATACATTCTGAAAACAACTGAACTATGCAAATTCCAACCACAGTAGGAAAAGACAGTATAAATCACAGAAAAATTAATAATGGAGTAAGATTTAAAAAAAAAAAGACTTAAAAAAAGACTTTTATCTTTCAGATAAAAAAAAAAATTCTTTATCTGAAAGAATTTCTGAGTGAAGAACATTTTTGCCATAAACTTCCTCAAGCCTGATGGATTATCCTCTGCCTTAGTATGTACCATTACTTGATATTCCACCCCTACCCCAACCCGGTCTCTTTCATTCTTCTTTCCAATTTGCTGTTAGATTTTTTATTTAAAATGCTGATTTTTTTCTTAAGAAGAGCCTCTGGCCTTTGGTAATGAATTTCTGATGGTAAAATTATTTCTCTGATAACTATTTCATTTGAACAAACCAGTTAAATCATATCCCTTTAAAAAGCTTCCTGAAAGCCCCATCCACTGACTTCCACTTGTGTATCATTGGTCAGAGCTGTGTCACCTGACTACTCTTAGCTTAAAAGACAATTGAAATTCTTTACCAAAGTGGTAGAAACCCATTTTGTACTATGAAGACAGCAAAATTGATCATTAAACTACAGAAAAATAAAATAAATGAGCAAATAAATACAAATATGTGTGTATAGCTCTTCTCCATCAAATTTGGGCACCCTGTAGTCTCTCTGTGATCAAAAAATATCAAACTGACAGGAATTGACTAGAAATATGATTGGTTTCTTGAAAAAAATTTTTCTAGGAGAGGAAAGTAATTACATTCATGAACATGGTATGTCATATTTAAAATAGTATAATTTTAAAACAATCTCTTAATCAGCTGTACAAACCTAACCACCACAAATGTGGCCTATTCATCTCTCCATTGCTTTAGAGCTGCCCAGATGCCCTCTTCCTACCTAACATTCTCTATTTTTAGGGTAAAAATTATCCATCCTCTAAGTTCTCAGTGTTTAGTATCCTTTATGCTGATCAACAGTTACCAAACAAACTAAAAAAGGCCTTGAGCTTAATAAGAAAGACACAGAACATTTCCCTTGCCTCAATGGTCAAAAATGTGCTGAGTAGAATTAAAGCAATAAAAATTTGGAGGCTAGCTCTTTCACGCTGTCTTAAAGTATTTTTATTCAAAAATTATGTTCAATTTCCAGAAATAGACTTATCCTTGGCTTTGTAATGTATCATTCTGTACATCACATTTACTTTTTTAAAAACATGGTTAAAAGAAAATAATCCAAATTTAGAGAAAATTTATTGCAAAGCCAATTGTCAAGAAAGAGATGCACTTTTGCAAAGTATAATTATAGATTCACTCAATTGGATCACTTTAATCTCAAGCTCTACTAGTTCTTCTAAGATGACAATCACCTCAGCTTAGATTTCATCATCAGTTGTCAACCTTAGGCACTTAGAGACCACTTTTACACTAATGTGAAAAAGGGAAAAACTTTCCATATAAACCCATAATATCATCTCACATATGTCTTTCTCATTTTGTAATATGCTAAATTGGACACTTGCCTTTCAAATAATGTAGCTCAAAATAAGAATTAGAATCAAAGAATGAAGCCTAGGATCTTAGAAGTATTGAATGTATAGAATGAAGCCTAGGATCCAATATGTATTGGCTTGAGGTCTGAGATCAGCACGGTTGAGCATGATGGATTCCTTTTCGTGGGTTGCAACCTGTTGACCTGCTTTTTCTTCCTCACAGGGCAGAAACCGGAGAACTCGAGCAAGCTCTTGAGTCTCATTTATAAGGGCACTAATCTTATTCATGAGGACTCTACCCTCATGACCCAATTACCTCCTGAGGCCCCAGTCTCCTAGCATCATCACATTGAGGGCTTAGGATTTCAAGAAATGAATTTGGGAGAGAGGAGTACACAGATATTTTGTCTATAATAAAATCCATGACATTTCACTTAAGGCTTCTATTATTGTTCACTGTCTCTTATGAGTTTTCATCCTCAACCTTGCTTTAAAGGCTATAATCATTTTTCACAGCTTCTTTGCTTAGAATCCAAAATGGTTTCACTAATATTATAAATCATGTCTTCTGCAAGAATCTGTAAGATTGGCAGGATGACTTACTAGGTTTCAAGAAGAGTAAAATCACAGACTTTTTATAGTTCTTAACACAGAAATCTTAAAGTGGTTGCTTTGGGAAGAAAAACATTTGACTGGAAAGAACACAAGAGAACTTTCTGTGGGAAATAAATGTTCTATTTCTTGTTTTGGGTGGTGTGCACATTGTTAAAGGTGAACAACTTAAAAATTACACATCTATTATAAATTTTAATCCATTATAAGGAATAAAAATAGAACAAATAATTTTAAATATTTATAAACTATAGATTAATTTTAAAATAAATAAATGTAAAACAAAATATAATCATTTTTAAAGTCTCTAAAAATGTTTACTGAATGGTATTAGGCCAATTCTTTTTAGTAATAATTTTGAAATATACTTGGAATATTAGTACCATTGGCATATACAATGTTAAATGACAAATATTAAATAAATATTTGTGAATAGTAACAAAGCAGCAGTCACCAAATGAATTATATTAATGTCAAATCAGAGGAAGAGAAATATCTATGTGATCTGAGAGACTTAAGTTATGAATAACTCTTGATAAGCGTAAATGTTTATTGTTTGGGTTTTATGAAATGTCCAAAACTAAAACAGAAGCAGGGAAGCTTTAGTGAGGATTCCCAACATGTGGCTATTGATAGAAGCCTGGAAAAGATGTCAGCAGAATTTTGTAAAACAGAAAAATAGGGCTAACTGCAAAAAATCTCCAAATGCATCCAAAGATATTTGAGTATCCAAAAGTATTCAAATGACAAATTGAAACCAAATATTTAAATTTTGAAAAGCTTAGCAAAAAATTAACATTGGAAGGAACAGAAAAACACATTTCAAAGGCAATTGTAGAGCTCCAATTTCCAGTCCAACAGGTAAGAAGCTTGGATGGCACCACTCCTTCCTAACAACACTCCTTAATTTTTAACCTAGTAAGGATAAAAGCCGAATAAACTGAAAAGTCAACAACTTAGAACTGTAACAGAACTGAGAACACAGGTAAAACAACTGCCAAATTGGAGAGACTGACAGGCAAATACAAAGAATTAGAACTTGCTGGAACAGAAACCCATGAGCAGCATCCTCCTTGGGAACCAGTACCAAGACTAGACAGGAAATTCTGAACTGTAATTATGAACTGTTGGAGTCTCAGTGTGAATAAGTCTGAGAAATAAAACCTCCAAGGAGACCAAGTCATTGGTGGATGGGAGAAATGTGTCCACACTTTCATGAGTTTTTACCTCTTAGAGCTCTACTAGGTTCTCATAGTAAATATCAAAGAAAAAAAAATTATCCTCATGCTTCCAGAAGTAAGAGAAACAAGGATTTAACCTGAAATATACCAGAGCATTCTGATCTCCTTAACATGGTCTACCCTCAGGAGACACTGTTTAAACAGAGCTTAAACTGCTGGGGTTTTATCAGGGCCTAACTTGTGACCAAATTTGCCTGTCACTCCAGGTGTTTCTTGACTTCCTACTTTTGCATTCCAGTCCCCTGTAATGAAAAGGACATCTTTTTTGGGTGTTAGTTCTAAAACGTCTTGGAGGTCTTCATAGAACTGTTCAACTTCAGCTTCTTCAGCATTACTGATTGGGGCATAGACTTGGATTACTGTGATTTTGAATGGTTTGCCTTGGAAATGAACAGAGATCATTCTGTCGTTTTTGAGATTGCATCCAAGTACTGCATTTCAGACTCTTTTGTTGACCATGATGGCTACTCCATTTCTTCTAAGGGATTCCTTCCTGCAGTAGTAGATATAATGGTCATCTCAGTTAAATTCACCCATTCCAGTCCATTTTAGTTCTCTGATTCCTAGAATGTCGACATTTACTCTTGCCATCTCCTGTTTGATTACTTCCAATTTGCCTTGATTCATGGACCTGACATTCCAGGTTCCTATGCAATATTGCTCTTTACAGCATCAGACTTTGCTTCTATCACCAGTCACATCCACAATTGGGTATTGTTTTTGCTTTGGCTCCATCCCTTCATTCTTTCTGGAGTTATTTCTCCACTGATCTCCAGTAGCATATTGGGGACCTACTGACCTGGGGAGTTCCTCTTTCAGTATCCTATCATTTTGCCTTTTCATACTCTTCATGGGGTTCTCAAGGCAAGAATACTGAAGTGGTTTGCCATTCCCTTCTCCAGTGGACCACATTCTGTCAGACCTCTCCACCATGACCCGCCCGTCTTGGGTGGCCCCACAGGCATGGCTTAGTTTCATTGAGTTAGACAAGGCTGTGGTCCTAGTGTGATTAGATTGACTGGTTTTCTGTGATTATGATTTCAGTGTGTCTTCCCTCTGATGCCGTCTTGCAACACCTACCATCTTACTTGGGTTTCTCTTACCTTGGACGTGGGTTATCTCTTCATGGCTGCTCCAGCAAAGCACAGCCACTGCTCCTTACCTTGGATGAGGGGTAGCTCCTCACCGCCTCCCCTCCTGACCTTGAACATGGAATAGCTCCTCTAGGCCCAAAGACTAACAGAGTTTTGCTGAGAAAATACACTGGTCATAGCAAACACCCTCTTCCAACAACACAAGAGAAGACTCTACACACGGACATCACTGGATGGTCAACACTGAAATCAGATTGATTATATTCTTTGCAGCCAAAGATGGAGAAGCTCTATACAGTAAGCAAAAACAAGACCAGGAGCTGACTGTGGCTCAGATCATGAACTCCTTATTGCCAAATTCAGACTGAAATTGAAGAAAGTAGGGAAAACCACTAGACCATTCAGGTATGACCTAAATCAAATCCCTTATGATTACACAGTGGAAGTGAGAAATAGATTTAAGGGAAATAGATTTAAGGGCCTAGATCTGATAGATAGAGTGCCTGATGAACTATGGACAGAGGTTTGTGACATTGTATAGGAGACAGGGATCAAGACCATCCCCATGGAAAAGAAATGCAAAAAAGCAAAATGGCTGTCTGAGGAGGCCTTATAAATAGCTGTGAAAAGAAGAGAGGTGAAAAGGAAAGGAGAAAAGGAAAGATATAACCATCTGAATGCAGAGTTCCAAAGAATAGCAAGGAGAGATAAGAAAGCCTTCCTCAGCGATCAATGCAAAGAAATAGAGGAAAACAACAGAATAGGAAAGACTAGAGATCTCTTCAAGAAAATTAGAGATACCAAGGGAACATTTCATGCAAAGATGGGTTCGACAAAGGACAGAAATGGTATGGACCTAACAGAAGCAGAAGACATTAAGAAGTGGTGGCAAGAATACACAGAAGAACTGTACAGAAAAGATCTTCACAACCAAGATAATCATGATTGTGTGATCATTCACCTAGAGCCAGACATCCTGAAATGTGAAGTCAAGTGGGCCTTAGAAAGCATCACTATGAACAAAGCTAGTGGAGGTGATGGAATTCCAGTTGAGCTATTTCAAATCCTGAAAAATGATGCTGTGAAAGTGCTGCACTCAATATGCCAGCAAATTTGGACAACCCAGCAGTGGCCACAGGAGTGGAAAATGTCAGTTTTCATTCCAATCCCAAAGAAAGGCAATGCCAAAGAATGCTCAAACTACCACACAATTGCACTCATCTCACACACTAGTAAAGTAATGCTCAAAATTCTGCAAGCCAGGCTTTAGCAATACGTGAACCATGAACTTCCAAATGTTCAAGCTGGTTTTAGCAAAGGCAGAGGAACCAGAGATCAAATTGCCAATATCCACTGGATCATGGAAAAAGCAAGAGAGTTCCAGAAAAACATCTATTTCTGCTTTCTTGACTATGCCAAAGCCTTTGACTGTGTGGATCACAATAAACTGCGGAAAATTCTGAAAGAGATGGGAATACCAGACCACCTGACCTGCCTCTTGAGAAATTTGTATGCAGGTCAGGAAGCAACAGTTCAAACTGGACATGGAACAACAGACTGGTTCCAAATAGGAAAAGGAGTACGTCAAGGCTGTATATTGTCACCCTGCTTATTTAACTTATATGCAGAGTACATCATGAGAAACACTGGGCTGCAAGAAGCACAAGCTGGAATCAAGACTCCCAGGAGAAATATCAATAACCTCAGATATGGCAGACGGTGAAGAGGACCTAAAAAGCCTCTTGATGAAAGTGAAAGAGGAGAGTGAAAAAGTTGGCTCTAAGCTCAACATTCAGAAGACGAAGATCATGGCATCTGGTCCCATCACTTCATGGGAAATAGATGGGGAAACAGTGGAAACAGTGTCAGACTTTATTTCTGGGGGCTCCAAAATCACTGCAGATGGTGACTGCAGCCATGAAATTAAAAGACGCTTACTCCTTGGAAGAAAAGTTATGACCAATCTAGATAGCATACTGAAAAGCAGAGACATTACTTTGCCAACAAAGGTCTGTCTAGTCAAGGCTATAGTTTTTCCAGTGGTCATGTATGGATGTGAGAGTTGGACTGTGAAGAAAGCTGAGTGCTGAAGAATTGATGCTTTTGAACTGTGGTGTTGGAGAAGACTCTTGAGAGTCCCTTGGACTGCAAGGAGATCCAACCAGTCCATTCTGAAGGAGATCAGCCCTGGGATTTCTTCATAAGGAATGATGCTAAAGCTGAAACTCCAGTACTTTGGCCACCTCATGTGAAGAGTTGACTCATTGGAACAGACTCTGATGCTGGGAGGGATTGGGGGCAGGAGGAGAAGGGGACGACAGAGGAAGAGATGGCTGGATGGCATCACTGACTCAATGGACTTGAGTCTGAGTGAACTGCAGGACTTGGTGATGGATAGGGATGCCTGGCGTGCTGTGATTCATGTGGTTGCAAAGAGTCGGACACGACTGAGTGACTGAACTGACCTGAACCTGTGACCATCCATGTGTGCAACCTAAGTTGAGAGGCACACTCATTCCAGCCTCTCCTGCTCCATGTCATACTTCCACACTAGGGTGACAGCTGCAGCAACTGAGGAGACTACACAGTACATATGGATGGAGCCAGCTCAGACTCAAAACAGAATCTGAACTCAGCAAGGGCAGCCATTGCTGGCTGTTCTGGAGGCAACACACTGGGAGAGGCTTGGAACACTGACTGGGACCAAGTCCAACTCAGTCCATGCGCTGACCCACGCTGAGTATCCATTCAATTCTTCTTGCTCTAACTGTACTCCTCTATGAGTTAAATGTGGCAGGGATGAGACAGAGGAGAGCACACAGTTGGAGGGAATGGAGCCAGCTAGGTCCCAAACATCAGGGCTTCTGCTCTGGAAATGTGGGATCAGATCCCAAATCAATAAGGAAGTGTTGGCCAGTGAGCAGAGCAAAAGCCCCAGCTCTCCAAGGCTCTGGCTCTAACTCTCCTCCTCCAGCCCCACCTCCTACCATGATGATAGCTCCCATCACACACACGGGGAAGACATGGCTCATGCTCACTTCAATCCAACTCTTCCACAGAAGATACTGGGCACACATGAAATGCAGAGATGCTCCCCATAAGGTCAGCCTTTCAAGACCAGAATAGGTAACTGTTTCATGTAATCTCATAGAGAAAGAGAAAGTTAAGCAAAATAAGAAGCAAAAAGAAAAACAAATATTAGAAATGAGAACAGTTAAAGGGATGTCTGAAATAGTATCAGGTGTACCATCATTCACATTATAGGGATCCCAGAAAGAAAAGAGAGGGGAAAAGCTGTGAAAAATGCATCCAATTAAATTAAAGCTGAAAAATTTCCAAACCTTAAGAAGGAAACAGATATCCACGTATAGGGAGAACAGAGATATTAAAATGGCAAAAGTTACAGAGAAGATTCTAAAGAGAGCAAGAGAAAATAAAGTGTTCATTAGGAGGGAACACCCATGGGTCTAACAGCTGATTTTTCTGCAAAAACTAAGAGTGGAATTTTTCCTTTCCTATAAAACAAATACGAAGTTGTTATTCTATCTGTATTCAGACTATACTATAAAGCTACAATAATAAGAAGAACATGGTTCTGGTGGATCATGTAGAACATGTAGATCAATGGAACATAACAGAGAGCCCAGAGAAACCCATGAACTTCCGGTCGATTAATTTACAATAAGGGCTTCCCTAGTAGCCCAAGTGGTAAAGAATCTGCCTGCAATGTAGGAGACCCTAGTTAGATTCCTGGGCCAGGAAGATCCACTGGAGAAGGAATAGGCTACCCAATCCAGTATTCTTGGGCTTCCCTGGTGGCTCAGCTGGTAAAGAATCCACCTGCAGTGCAGGAGACCTGGGTTTGATCCCTGGGTTGGGAAAATACCCTGGAGAAGGGAATGGCTATCCACTCCAGTATTCAGGCCTGGAGAATTCCATGGACTGTATAGTCCATAGGGTCACAAAGAGTCAGATACAACTAAATGACTTTCACTTCAATCTACAATAAAGAAGACAAGAATATACAATGGACAAAGATAGTCTGTTCAATAAGTGATACTGGGAACACTAGCAGCTACATGCAAAAGAATGAAGGTAGAACATTTTTCACACTACATACAAAAATAAACCATGCTAAGACTTATTAACAAGTTGTCAGGGATAAAAAGAGGCCAATTCTCAAGAAAACATTACAATTCTTAATATGTACACATTCAACAATAGAGCTTCAAAACACATGAGGCAAAACCTGATATAACTGCAAGGAGAAATACATAAATCAACTATTATAGTTGACAAGTGCAGCATTCCCCTATTAGAAATGGACAGGTGCAGAAGGCAGAAAAGCATTCTATGTGATAAAACAAGGTTAGTGTTAGTCCCTCGGTTGTCTCCAATGCTTTGTGACCCCATGGACTGTAGTCTGCCAGGCTCCTCTGTCCATGGAATTCTCTGGGCAAGAATACTGGAATGGGTTGCCATTCCCTCCTCCAAAAACAATGTTAACAAATGTAAATTATAGAAGTCATAAAAAGTCTTTTCTCAAATCACAATGGAATTCAACTACAAAATATTAACAGAAATATAGCTGGGAAATCACCAAATACCTACATATTAAGAACACACTTCTAAATAACACATGAGGCAAAGAGAACTTTGAAGAGAAATTAAAAATTGTCTTAAACTAAATGAAAATAACATAACATCAAATTTTGTGGGATGAAGCAAAAGTAGTCACAGAAAGAAAGTGTACACAGAAAGAAAATATTCATAGCATTGAATGAAAATGTTAAGGAAAAAAAAAAAAAGACCTAAAATCAACCATAAGCTTCTACCTTAGGAGAAAATAACAAATTTAATCCAAAGTAAACATCAAAAAGGAAATAATAAAAATTAGAGCAGAAATCAACAAAATTGAAAATAGGAAATCAAGGAGAAATTTAATTAAATCAAACGCGGGTTCTTAGAAAAGATCAATAATACTAATAAACTTCTAACTGAGCTAATTAGGAAAAAAGAGAGAAAGAATACGAATTACTAATATCAGAAATGAAAAAGGGGACTTCACTACAGATCCCATGGACATTAAAAGTTAAAAAATATAACGAACAATTCTATACACAACATTTGATAACCTAGAGGAAATGGACCAGTTTCTTGAAAGACACAATCTGACCAGCTTACACACACAAGACAAGACAATATGAATAGACCTATATCTATTAAAGAAATTAAATCAACCATAAATGATGAAACAGAAAGCACCAGGCCCAGAATTCACTGGTGAATACTACCAAACATTTAAGGAATAAATCTAATCAATTCTCTACAATCTCTTTCAGAAAATAGAAGCGAATAAAACGGAGTACTTTTTAACTCATTCTATGAAACCAGTATTACCCTAATACCAAAAACAGACAGAGAGATTACAAGAAAAGGAAAACTACAGACTAATACAAGCAAAAGTCCTCAACAAAATATTAGCAGATTGGGTCCAACAATATAGACAAAAATGTATACATCATGACCAAGTGGAATTTATTTCAGGTATATACGTCTGGTTCAACATTTGAAAGTGATCCCCCAAATCTACAAATCATACATACTGGAGATGATGTGGAGTAAAGGGAACCCTCATGTACTGTTGGTGGGAGTGCAAATTGAAAGAGCCACTATGGAAAACACTATGGAGGTTCCTTAAAAAAATAAACATGGAACTACCATATGACACAGCAATGCCACTCCTGGGCATATATCCAGACCAAACCATAATTCAGAAAGAAACATTCACCCCTATATTCACAGCAACTGTTTACAATAGCCAAAACATGGAAATAACCTAAATGTACCCAAAGAAAACCATAATTCAAAAAGGTACCTGTACTCCAACGTTCACTGTAGCACTATTTACAATAGCCAGGACATGGAAGCCACCTAAATGTCCATCAACAGAGGAATCCGTAAAGAAGATGGTGTGTGTGTTGGAAAATTACTCAGCCGTGTATAAGTGGAAAATAGAGAAACAGTACAGATGATCTTATTTGCAAGGCAGAACTAGAGACACAGACGTCAAATATATGGACACAAAGGGGAATTGGGGGTAGGAGGAGTTGGGGGACTGACACTTATACACTACTGATAATATGCATAATATAGATAACTAAAGAGAACACGGGGCCTTTCCAGGGGCTAAGTGGTAAAGAATCCACCAGCCAATGCAAAAGAGGCAAGAGACATAGGTTTGATCCCTGGTTCAGGAAGATCCCCTGGAGTGGGAAATGGCAACCCATTCTGATATTCTTGCCTGGAAAATTTCATGTACAGAAGAGCCTGGCAGGCTATAGTCCATGGGGTAGCAAGAAGTCAGGACACAACCAAACACATGCACGAGAGCATACTCTATAGCATACTCCATAGCACCGGGAACTCTACATAATGAACTGTGCTGACTTGAATGGGAAGGAAGTCCAAAAGGGAGGGGATACATGTATATACATATGGCTGTTTTATTTTGCTGTACAGTAGAAACAAACACAACATTGGAACTTTACTCTAAGAAAAAGTAATTTAAAAATCAACTAATATAATTCATTATATTAATGGATTTTAAATAGCTCAGCTGAGATTCAATCACCTCCACTAGCTTTGCTCATAATGATGCTTCGTAAGTGAAAGTCATTCAGTCCTGTCCAACTCTTAGTGACCCCATGGACTATACAGTCCATGGAATTCTCCAGGCCAGAATACTGGAGTAGGTAGCCGTTCCCTTCTCCAGAGGATCTTCCCAACCCAGGGATCAAACCCAGGTCTCTCACATTGCAGGCAGATTCTTTACCAGCTGAGCCACGAGGAAAGCCTGATGCTTCCTAAGGCCCACTTGATTTCATACTCCAGGATGTCTGGGTCTAGGTGAGTGATCACAGCATCGTGGTTATCTGGCTCATTAAGATCTTTTTTTTTTTTTTTTTTTTGGTATAGTTCTTCTATGTATTCTTGCCACCTCTTCTTAATATCTCCTGCTTCTGTTAGGTCCATACCATTTCTGTCCTTTATTGTGCACATCCTTGCATGAAATGTCCCCTTGATATATCTAATTTTCTTCAAGAGATCTCTAATTTTTCCTATTCTACTGTTTTCCTCTATTTCTTTGCTTTGTTCACTTAAGAAGGCCCTCTTATATCTCCTTACTATTCTCTGGAACTCTGCATTGAGTAGGGTACATCTTTACCTTTCTCCCTTGTCTTTCACTTCTCTTCTCAGCTATTTGTAAAGCTTCCTCAGACAAATTCCTCAGGTCAGTTTTCATTTCAATGCCAAAGAATGTTCAAATTACTGTATAATTGTGCTCATTTCACATGCTAGCAAGGTAACACTCAAAATCCTTCAAGGCAGCCTTCAGCAGTATTTGAACTGAGAACTTTCAGATGTACAAGCTGCATTAAAAAAGGCAGAAGAACCAGAGATCAGATTGCCAAAATCCATTGGATCATAGAGAAAGCAAGGGAATTCCAGAAAAACATCTACTTCTGCCTAATTGGCTATGTGACCTTTGAATGTGTGGATCACAACAAACTGGCAAATTCTTAAAGAGATGGGAATGCCAGGCCACCTTACCTGTCTCCTGAGAAACCTGTATACCAATCAAGAAGCAACAGTTAAAATGGGATATGGAACAATGAATTGGTTCAAAGTTGCGACAGGAATATGAAAAGGCTGTATGCTGTCACCCTGCTTATTTAACTTATAAGGAGTACATCAAGATGCCAAGCTGAATGACTCACAAACTGGAATCAAGATTGCCAGGAGAAATATCAAGAATCTCAGATATGCAGACAACACTACTCTAATAGCAGAAAGCAATGAGGAACTAAAAAGCCTCTTGATGCAGGTGAAAGAGGAGAGTAAAAAAGCTGGCTTGAAACAATATTCAAAAAAACTAAGATCATGGCATCTGGTCCCATCACTTCATGACAAATAGAAGGGGAAATAAGTGGAAGTAGTGAGAGATTTTATTTTCTTGGGCTCCAGAATCACTGTGGACAGTGACTGCAGCTACGAAATTAAAAGACAGTTGCTCCTTGGAAGAAAAGCTATGACAAATCTAGACAGCATATTAAAAGGCAGCTATATTACTTTGCTGACAAAGGTACATATAGTTAAAGCTATGGTTTTTCCAGTAGGCATGTACAGATGTGAGAGTGGACCATAAAGAAGACTGAGTGCTGAAGAATTGATGCTTTTGAATTGTGGTGCTGGAAAAGACTGTACAAAGTCCCTTGGACAGCAAGGAGATCCAACCGGTCCATCCTAAAGAAGATCAACTCTCAGTATTTATTGGAAGGACTGATGCTAAAGCCAAAACTCCAATACTTTGGCCAGCTGATGCAAAGAGCCCACTTATTGGAAAAGACCCTGCAAAGATTTGAGGCAAAAGGAGAAGGGGGATACAGAGGATAAGATGGTTAGATAGCATCACCGACTCAATGGACATGAGTTTGAGCAAACTCCGGGAGAGAGTGAAGGACAGGGAAGCCTAGCGTGCTGTAGTCCATGGGGTTGCAAAGAACTGGACATGCCTTAGCAACTGAACAAATTATATCAATGAGCCAAAAAGAAAAACCAAATTATCGTATCAACTGTTGTTGTTTTTCAGTGGCTAAGTACAGTCTGATTCTTTTGGGATCCCATCGACTATAGCCTGCCAGGCTCCTCTGTCCATGGGATTTCTCAGGCAAAAAGATTAGAGTTGTAGTTTCCTTCTCCAGAGGATTTATAGATGTGGAAAAATATTTGACAATATCAACACCCATTCATGATTTTAAGAAACCTCAATAAAAGAACAGAAGAAAGCATCCTCAATTTGAAAAGGAGTATCTATCAAAAACCCCAATAGCTAACATTACACTTAATGGTGAAAAATTTGAGACCCACTCTAGTATTCTTACATGGGAAATCTCATGGACAGAGAAGCCTGGTGGGCTACAGCCCATGGGGTTTCCAAAGAGTGAGTTTGGATTTCCCAGTTGGCACAGTGGTAAAGAATCAGTCTGTCAATGCTGGAGAAGCAGGTTTGATCCCTGGGTCTGGAAGATCCCTTGGAGTAGGAAATGGCAACCTGCTCTAGTATTCTTGCCTGCAAAAATCCCATGAACAAAGGACCCTGGAGGGCTACAGTCCATGGGACTGTAAAGAGTCAGACACAACTGAGCACATGCACACACTTAATGGTGAAAAATTTGAAGCTTTCCCACAAAGACCGGGGATAAAGCTGAAATGTCCCCTCTTACCACTGCTTTCTAACATGTTACTGAATATACTGGTTAAGGCAATATGACAAGGAAAGGGGAGGGGAGGTGTGGGGTTGGTTGGGGAGAGGAGGACAGAAAAAAAGAAAAGA
This sequence comes from Bos indicus, assembly GCF_029378745.1. Taxonomy (NCBI): domain Eukaryota; kingdom Metazoa; phylum Chordata; class Mammalia; order Artiodactyla; family Bovidae; genus Bos; species Bos indicus. Next base: position 35,826,436 of record NC_091765.1, read on the forward strand.
TATTCAAATTAGGAAAGAAGAAATTAAACTTTCAGAAACATCCCTCTCCTACAGCCTAAGGGAGAGAACACTGCTTTTCTAGCCTCCAAAGACTCAATCTCACTGCTCACTCTGTGATGCTGGGAAGTTAATACACAATCTGAGCCTAGGGTTGTTATCATGGGATGAGGAGATTGAGAGAGGGCATCCCAGAGACTCAGTGACAGTATTGTTCAGTCCTGGCTTTTCTTTGATGTCCAGAGCACCTCATACCCAACAATGAAACCATTCTTCCAGCCATAAACTCCTACTTCCAGCCCCAGGATCTAAATCTCCATGAAGTCCCTTTTTCTTCTCTGTGCTTCTAGAAAAGCCGGGTACACCACATTTTCTGTCACAGAATTACCGGCAGTTGGGATACCCTCGTCCTCTTGCCTGCGTTTCCGATGTCTTTTGGATTGCCAGGCATTCTCTTTGTTCTGTAGTCTCACCCCTGGCTTTCTGTACCTGGGTCTCTCTATGCCTGCAGGTAGCATGTGTTGTTGTGTCTTTTCTCAGTCTTCAAATTATATAGATTTGAAGCTGACCTTGAATCCATTACTTCAAAACTATATATCTCTAGAACTGGGAAGCTGGCTACATTTCTCTGAATTTTAAGCAAAGTCATTAATTTTTAAGTTCTGAAGCCATAGTAGACACTCAGGAATGATTAGAGTCTTTTCTATTTTGTCATCCAAATGTGAACACATGGTAGAAGCTCAATAACCAGTTGACTGGGCCAAATTTTTGTTACAAGAAAAAGAATTCCCCAATTAATAATTGAGCTTAGGCTAGATACCATCTGTCATTGAGAAATTACCATTTTGGTAGGGAGAATGTCAATCAGGGAATTACTTTAAATTGCTAGCAATCATGAAGTCATCAAAGGTTAGTCTGAAAATGGGAAAAGGAGGCAGTTGGATAGAAATGTGTCATGGTTTATAAAAAGCCCAATAAGAATGTATGTGCTTATATATATAAAAAGAATGGAATCCACTGTGCTTTGAAGAATGACAGAAAGGAGTTATTCCAAGAAGAATGACAATTACTAAAAATACCAATCCTAACCATGCTTGTCATGTTTCTACCTGATCCTTTGAAAACTGTTTTTTTTTTTTTTTTTTAAACAGATGGCTATTTTTTCAGGTGAGCTGTCACAGCTATCACCTTTCTGGACTCCCTCCCAAAATAAAGAAAAGCTATTCCAATGTAACGCAGGAAAGCTATGCATTCTGTTGAATCGTATTCTCATGTGTCTCCTGAAAACTGTAATGGCAGTTCATGTGGCTTCTTTGACCTGTAGATAAAAAGGTAGTAAACTTAGCTGTTGGCACTATTTGCATCATGTATCTGATAGCAGTAGCTAGAGCTTGCTTTATGTAAGGTGAGGTGTGCAGCTTTGTCCTGCTCCTTTGCATTAGAATTAGGGGTGTATCTAGAGGGAATGCATTGTGGATCATGCAGATCAAAAGTGTTAGTTCCCACAGGAACTATAAAGAAATTTTGGTCTATTTCTCTCAGTTTTTGTAGATTAAAAAAAATCACACACACACACAAAATCAACTTTACAAATCTCCTTGCCATAGCCTACCTGGGTACCTGAAATTCCCTTATTAAATATTTATTGGCACATCACAAGGATCTCAGGCATTTAGGTATCTTTAGTTAAAAACACAAGCATCCCTTCTAGATAGCATACATTCACCTTTATCATCTTCCAGCACAGGTTAGGGTTTCTTCCAGTGGGATTCGTAAGAGAATGAACAAAGGACAAGCAATTGTGATGGCAGGAGGCAAAGCAAACTTGGGAGTGACAGCATGAGTGTTCTATGCACCTGGAGGAATGGGGCTGAGAAAGAAAGTTACATGAATTGAGGAAGAGGAGCCCAAACCAAAGTTTTCCCATCTCACCACTGTAGCTGGCTTTTGTCTGAAAGAAGAAAACTATCTAAAAATTAGGTTACATAACAGAGATATAAGGATCTCAGGAGAAACGGATTTATTAGTATTTCAAATCTGATCTCAGAGCAGACATACTTTTAGATGAAGACTCCAGTTTTACTAGAGGCAAGAATCCCTCTTTTGCATATAGGCCTTCCGCTTAAATTCAGTGATGTTCCAAGCAACTTTTATTTCTGACCAAGTGATCTGCTGATGTACCAAGGTACATAGGGAGAGGGAAACCCCACAGACCTGTCCTGCCAGCACTTCTCATTCTGTCCCCTGCTTCCTCTACAGGGGTCTCCCCTTCTCTGCCCTATAGGAAGTCCCTCTTTAGATCACCCTGACCATCCCATAATACTTAATATACTGTTCTCAAGCAGTGGCCTTTATAATCAAGTCTTTATTTATTTATTTATTTTATAATCAAGTCTTTAAAATACTGCCTTTATAATCAAGTCTTATTCAAGGCAGAGTTGCTTACACTCACAGCTGAACATGACAAAGTTTCTTTAAATACAGCATTGCTTCATCTCCACCCAGGTGACCACAAGCAACACAAACCTTAGGCAAAGTATTGTTGTCTGTTTCATTGATTGGGTGTTTGTTGGTTTAGAAGTTTAAAAATTGACTTTTTATTCTTCTTGTGACCATCTTAATTCTATGTTTAATTCTACATGTGTACAGTTAATATTGATTCTCCAAATATATCAAAAGCATTATCCCATTTGCACTCTCCTTTACTACTCTCCCAAAGTATCACCTGAAATCTTCTTGGATTTAAATTTTTAAATGTTACTAATTTGTTCATAATTCCACCAACATTTGTATATATTTAACTATAAATTTAATAATTCTTTTGATCATCACTGTTTTCCTCTTGCATCATATTCCCTCTTAGACTCTTTTTCTTTTGCTAGATTAAATTTTCAAATAATTATTTCAAAGGATCTAATGGTAATGTATTAATTGGGAATGCCCTGTCTGCAAGTAAAACACCCATATAATAGTAGTTTAGACAAATAGAGAGTTATTTGTGTCTTGTAACTACAAGATGTTGGTTCAGATATACATAATATTAGGTCAACATTTCTGCAATTTTTCCTTTCTTCATAGTTACAGATAGCTACTGATACAGGTCTCATGCAAGCCTTATAGTAGGAAAGATGAGGAAAACAAGAGAGTAGAATCTGTATTAAGGAAAAAAAAACTTTCCCAGGTACTCCATGAAACGATTTTACTTATTATTGGTCAGAAATATATAATGTGGGCAACCTTGGCTGTGACAAGGCTATGGGAAATGAGGATGGGAATGGTAGTTGGGTCCAATAAACAGCAATTTGCCAAGGGGCTAAATTTTAGAAGGCTTACATGACTGAAAAACTCTTTATTTTGTCCTCAACTTGGAAGATATTTCTTGGGGATATAGTATTCTAAGTACAAACTATATATCTTCAGTATTTTGAAGATATTACTTCATTTTATTCTCCCATGCAGTATAGTTGATGATGTAGATCATTGTAAATTTTATTTTTATTCCTGTATAAGTAACCTCTCTTTTTCTTGGTGATAATGATAATTCTGGAGGATTTTCTTTCTTTTAAAAAATTATTTTGATGTGTTATGGGTTGAATTGTGTTCCCCCAAAAGATGTATTCAGTTCTTAACCCCTGGTATTTGTGAATGTGACCATCTTTGGAAATAGGGTCTCTGCATATCTTACCAAGTTAAAATAAGGTCATACTAGTCTAGGGTGAGTATTAGTTTGATGACTGATTTATTTATAAGAAGAAATTTAAGCAAAACACACATATGAAGAATGCCATATGGTAATAGGGGCAGAGATTGGAGTGATGTATCTACAACTAAGGAACACCAAGCATTGACAGCAACCAAGCAACCAGCAGAAATAAGGAAAAATTCTCTTCTAGAGCCTTCAAACAGAACATGGCCTGGTCAAACTTATTTAAGACTTCCAGCCTTCAAATCTGTGAGAGAATAGACTTGTTACTATAACCAAGAGTGGACACTGTGGGATCGCTTAGAGGTACAGGGTTTGCAGCCTAACGGCGAGGAGATGACCCTCAAACAGTCCTTGACTACTTCAAGATAGAGCATAAGCTCCAGAGCACTAAGCTGTCCCAGGGCGTGTCTATGCTCTTCTCTGTCTTCATGCCAGTCACCAGCCTCCAGGAATGATTGGATCAGCTGATGACCCAGATTGTAAGCTGTGTGTGGAAACGAAAGCTTGGCCGCCATGTGTACCACAGCACTGGTACTTGAGCTGTGCCATAAGGATGAGAGCAGTGAGGATGTTGAGGTTCCCTATGTACAATACACCATCTGCTGATCCGTGGCCTCTCCTGTAGACTGACCCCAGCCCCCTTCTCCAGATCCATTCCATCCCAGGGCTCCTATTTGACCCCTGGCAGTGGTCCAACTAGCCAGGCCTGCTGTCCCCCTCTTCGTCCCCCTACCTGGACTCCTCTTGCTGCTGTTTTCTACCTTGTTCGGAACCTGACTCCTAATAAAGAATTGTTAATCTAGAAAAAAAAAAGACACACTGCTTTAAGACTCACTGTTCTTTGTTATGAAAGCCTTAGGAAGCTGATACATCATGGTTCTAAAATTTCTCTGCTGCTGCTGCTGCTAAGTCGCTTCAGTCATGTCCGATTCTGTGTGACCCCATAGATGGCAGCCCACCAGGCTCCCCTGTCCCTGGGATTCTCCAGGCAAGAACACTGGAGTGGGTTGCCATTTCCTTCTCCAATGCATCAAAGTGAAAAGTGAAAGTAAAGTCGCTCAGTAGTGTCCAACTCTTAGCAACCCCATGGACTGCAGCCTACCAGGCTCCTCCACCCATGGGATTTTCCAGGCAAGAGTACTGGAGTGGAGTGCCATTGCCTTCTCTGTAAATTTCTCTATGTTATGTATATTTATGACTTCTTTTATTGATCCTATTTAACACTAGGTAGATCCTATAAATAGCTGAGAAAAGAAGAGAAGTGAAAGGCAGCAGAGAAAAGGAAAGATATACCCATCTGAATGTACATCTAAAGAGATCTTTTCTTCTGAAAATGTTGATCTTCAATGTCTTCCCTCCACTCTCTATGTTCTCTCCTTCTGGAACACACTGTCTCATGAAGGGAAACTATCCTGACTGCACTGACTGTTAGTCACGCCACATTCATAAGCAGAAAAAAGGCCTGCTTGCAGAATCTGTTTGAACACAGCCTTTACTGAATGATTCTGACTACTGTTCTAGAGGTCCTTTGTTTTGTGTTTGTGTTTACTTTGAACATGGAATTTCTCTGAGCCTGTGGGATAAACTGCGTTTTCCCATCCAAAACTACATATTTGCATATGTTATGGTCATCATTTTCTCTGTCCTTGTTCTAACAGCTGATTCCACTGGTTTCCTGTCTTCTAAGTTTCTTTCACAACTTATGGCCTAGTATCAAAATCCATTCTTGTTTTACAGGTTTACATTTCATAAGTTTATTTCCTTTTTGTTGCATGAATAGATTTGTCAGTAGGATGGGGAGTAAGTGTGCTCAGTCTATCATTTTGAGTCAAGTCATTGACAGTTTTTAATCTATTTATTTACCCAGATATGTATTTTCCCATCAGGCCTTCAAACCATATTGGTATTCCAAGCTTTTCTGTAGTTTTCTTTTTACTTTTTTACTTTGTCTAGGATCCAAGCATAATTTGTGACTGCCTCCAAAAATATTTTTCCCTCTATAAGAAAATAATTAATTTGTTTTACACAAGCTGAAATTTTAATAATCTCATTTATATTAGAAATAGAGGTTGTATGGTATTGGATAATACCCCCTACCAAGAATAATCCTTAAATAACCTTTAGTATGCCCAGGTTTAAATGTATTTATGTTCCAAACTAGTCATATGTATCCATGTAAGCCCCTAAATTTGGGAGAAGGCTTATAATAAAACTGCCGATTTAGATGTTTTCAAAATGCCACAGTAGTCAAGATTTTCTGGTTCATAGGAAAACACACAAATACGCACACACATACATACACACACACACACACACACACAATGCACAGTTATAATACTTGCAGTATTATTTCCTAAGGCAAATTTAGTGCTTAGAAAAAGATTATTAATTTGCACTTATGCAGGCAGATAATTTTATGTGTGACACAAAGTGTCCCAATGATGATCTGCTTAATTAGCAGAAATCAATTAAAACAAATGCAAAATGAACAGAAGACTAAGGATTTCAAAACTGAAAAGAAGCAGACAGTATACTACATAAACTGAGCAGATTTTGTCTTTCATTTTTATTTCTTTTTCTTGATTTCTTTCCGGAAACTTATTTTCCAGGGATCTCTAATATATTAGCATTAGGAAAATTCTTCATTTCTCAATCTTCAGTAGCTGGGTCTGAGAAGGGGAAGAATTAATGAATTTATGGTGTAATGAAACATTTCCTTCTTTCTATTTTCCCTTGGTATTTTACATTTTGCAATATTTCTGTCATTCAGAAAAGTACAGAGAATAATATAAAGAATACTGTACCTAGGTACCTACCACCCACATTTAATAAATATTAATATTCTAGCATATTTAATTCATATATTTTGTCTTTTAATGTGTAAAAGGTTAAGATATAACTTGAAGCCCTTTGTTCACTTCCTGTGTTCTGGTTTTTCTTTATTTCCTGACTGTAAGTATTTTTCCTTTGATATACAAAATTATTTCTTATCTTCCTCCTAAATCAAACAAGGATCTCGGCTTTACCTTCTGTCTCCCACCCAACCAATCTGTTATTATTGACAAGTATTTTAGTTTCATCTTTTTTTTAGCTCTTAGATTGGCTATTCTTCTGTTTCATGATTAACAGTTGAATTTGCTAATGTATTTTACCAATTTTCAGGATTGCTGTTGTTTTCAAACATCCTATTCTTTTTCTTTGAATTTAATCTTCTTGCTACAGTATACATTTGAGTAATTCCTTCTAGAAAAATATGGATAGTAAATTTTACATTCTGTCTGTGTGAAAATACATTTATTCTCCATTCAATATATCCTAGGTGGACAATTAGCTTTTCTCAGTACTTTAAAGGTCAATTATCATTGTCTTCTGGCATCTTTGTTGCTCTTATGAAGTATAACTGTTCTTCTTTCATGGGGATCTGTCTTCTTTGGTAGATTTCAAGGTTTTTTCCCTTATTTTTGACATTCTGATATTTCTCTAGGCTGTGTTTCCCTGTGGATATACTTTTAGTTATCCTGATTAGCCCTCAAAGTTAATTGCCAAGATTAAGGCTCATTTTATTAAAATTTGGAAACAATTATAAAATTTTGATCCCTACTTTTCTTCCAAAACTAAAATAGAATGTTTCATTATTTTACATTGTTGAGTGTGTTGGCTTTCTTTCACAATTTCTCCTGACATCATCAAGAACACTGATTTTCAGGCTAATGTTGACTAAAGTTTCCATTTTAACCACAACCTTCCAGCCTGGAGGTATTAAAATTACCTCTACCTGGCAACCAGTACAATATTGGTGATTCTGAACTCATGTGCACAGTGATGTTGACAATATCTTAGACCAATCACTCAGCCCGTAGACAGGTGGCCTCAGATATTGACTAAGCGGCTTTTTCCTTCTTATTCCTCAGACCATAGCTGCAGGGGCAAGTCACAGCTTGCTTTTTTTTTTTTTTTTTTTTGAGCTCTTTTCCACTTGAATAGGAGTCTTCGGTTTCAGGAAGAGAACAGGGTTCTGTGCTTATCCCACAAGAGGTACATTTGGTTTCCATTAACCAAAAGGATCAAAGCTTCCTGGCAGTGTCAGCTTGTTTCAGGCCCCAAAGCCTGGCAGGGCTGTAGGTTCTACCTCATTTATCATTTTGTGTTTCGGTTCCATTTATGGTCCACAATGAACACTGTCTTGTTTCTAAATGTAGCTAAATCTTTATAACTTTTACTTTTTATGTTAAATCTACTGCTATGTTGGGAGAAGAGATCTTCAGAATGTACACTTACTGTGTTTGATCAAAGCATTGAGGAAACAATTTTCACATTGTATCATATGACTGAATTATATTTTAAATTTTATAAATTTATATGTCTATATATATATATATGCATTTTACATTTTAAAGGCTGATAGCAAAGTCCTCAAATTAATATTTTTAAATTTATCATGTCTTTCCTTATATCATTATTTGAAAAACACAAATTCCCAGAAACAAGTATCTCTCCATCCTTAAACAAGGAAATCTGTGTTGATTTTCATCTTTTCATGGTATTTGAATACAAATAAACTGAAGGGGAGACTCACAATAAAATGTGGAGGATTCCACTCATTTTCCCTTTTAGCAGTTAATTGCTTATTTCTGCAGCAAATGTCTCACTGAAATAAATAGTGCCATCTGCTGGTTGAATCTTTGTTATAAAGAGACAGAATTGAGTAAAAAGACTTGGTGGGAAAACTCACTTTACATCTAAACTGATTCTCTACTCTGAACCATATATAATGGCTCAGTGAAGAGCTAGAAGTAGAACCTTGATCTAAAACATACAGCTGTTTCAATTTAATAACGGTACCATCTTTGTGAGCGACCAAGAACACAGGGTCTTAGAACCAGCCATATTCAAGTTGATAAAAAAGAATTTATTCATAGCACATTAGCATTTTCTAATTTTTTAAAAAATTATTTCCTTCACCGGAAAAATTTTATATTGCAACGTAATAAATTGATGGCACTGAGTAGTTTTCAGAATCACTGTAACATAAGAAGAAATATTTTAGCCTCTGGAATAAGGCAGCAGGAGAATGACCCGCATGTTTAGGACATCCACCAATAATGACCTGCCTCTTCCAGAAGTCTGGCATTGCAGCTTCCTGGCATCTTTGTCACTTGAGGCTCAGTATTGAGAAGAAGGCAGCAGGTAGCATGGCTCAAACCATGAACTGATACATACTAATGCAAAAACAACACTAAATTTTATGGCAATGACATATCCCAAATAAAAGTTCAGTTTATAAGTAAATGTATTAGAGCTTTAGAATACTATTTTTCCTATAAAACTCAAGTCAGTAAGTATCTATCCACAAGACAGGATCTTTATGTCTCTGGATTTGATTTCAGTCAGCTGCCCCAAATCTCACCCCTTAATAATTGCCTTCCTTGGGACCACAGGCCCTAAAGGCACTTTCATTGTTCACTGAACCATCAGATTATAGGAGACCTTAATATTTCAGTTCATCAATAATATGATTCCTAGGCAATATATCCCTCATCACAAGCTGCAGATATAATTAACTACGGCTACCTAGAACCATAACTGTAAGACTGATTAACAATAATCAAACACATCTAAGATTAAGGAATCTTGAAGATGAATGTGACTTTTAAGGGAGATGTTTTAAATATCAACTTTCTTTTAATGCAAATCCTAACTTTATTTTTTAAATTATTTAAGGCAACAAAATTATGTATTAATTTTAAATATGAACTCAAAAGCTCTTCCCTTAATCCATAATAATTAGGGCTGAGAATCATATATCTATGTGGTAAATAAAACAGTAAAAATGTCAGCTGCATTCGGAGCTGAACCTTTGATGATTCTGATCACTTAACATCCATTAAATGCATAGACTTATATTTAAGAAGAAAATTATTTCATAATTTTGGATTTAAGATGATGATAAAGCCCAGTTTGCTGTATTGTTAAAGTTGAGTAAAATATGAGGCAAACAAGAATAAACAACAGGAGAAATACTTTAAGAATAACTACATCTAATTATAAAATTAAAGAGTACTAATAACTATATCTTCATTAAATATTAAAGAAAAATGTTATTAGTTGCCTGGAGGAATAGAAACTGAGGGTCAGAACCATTAGATTCATTTTTTTCATCCGAGGAGTAGAGACTGAGCCAGGCTGTCAACACTGAGTATCACAAGGGGACCCATTTGGCTGAAGTTCACAATTCATGCACAGATATTTGCTACCTGGGCTAAGGAGCCCCCACAGACAGCTTGGAATTAAAAGTTGGTCCAAAAAACATTAATTCAAGTGTACAGAGCTGCTGATGTCAGGAGTCAAGCAAATCAATCAGCATAATGATTTTCCAGGTTTTTCATTAATATCAAACATTCTCCGTATGGTGATGAGAGTGTTGGCTGACAGGGTAGTAGCACGACAGCTTTTGGAGATAAATGGAACAGTCATAAACACTAATTAAAATTGTAAATCGGGAGACAAAAATGCCTTTTCTCAAGTAGTACATGTAAATATTCATGTCCACTGTGGAAGTCAGTAAGAAACCCTTACTTGATGACATTACAATTTCCTTCAACATGTAAAATTAAAAATAAAATTGTATTTAAGGGTTCAGTGTTTGCAAAATGATACAAATGAGACAAAATAACATGGGACAAGCCTTTAAATAATATTATTGTCAGAATCAGAATGGGGAGTTGGCAAATGATACTGTGAATTAGAGAAACTGTATTCTTTTGGTTTCTAACTAGTTTCCTTGATTCAGGAGCAACTAAATACTCACTGTAACTCACAACCCCCTTTCTGTTCTCCACCTCCATTCTGGATTGAATTGTGTGTCCCCAAAACTTGTATATTGAAGCCCTAACCCCCTCAATCTGACTATATTTTGACATTGAACTTCAAGATAATTGAGGTTAAATGAGGTCCCAAGGGTAGGGCTAATCCAACAGGACTGACTTCCTTACAGAAGAAGAGACATCAGAGCTCATTCTCTCTTTTTCCCCGTATGTGCACCAAGGAAAGGCCATGTAACGGTAGACAGAAGGCGGTGGTCTGGAAGCCAGAATGAGAGGTCTGTCTCTTCAGGAAGCAATACTGCAGGTACTCCAGTCTTATACTTTCAGTTCCCAATGTTTGAGAAAATAAACAAAAAATTGTCTGTTGGGTAAGCCATTTAAATGTTGGTATATTGCCACAGCAGCCCAATCAAATTAACACAACGTTCAGAACCCATGTTAATACAATTATGCCTAAATATTACAAAAGTTAAAGTATTCAATGAAAATCAAGAGAAATTAAAAACTATTCAAATAAGTGACTATCTGAATATTTCTGCTTACTCTTACTCTTTCCTCTTCCTCCTTCTATTCTTCCTTCCCCATTCCCGTTCCTTCTCCTTTTTCCATCATCTTTATTGTTATTGTTATCATTATTATTGTCAGTATGATGCAGAGTTCCAAAGAATAGCAAGGAGAGATAAGAAAGCCCTCCTCAGCAATCAGTGCAAAGAAATAGAGGAAAACAATAGAATGGGAAAGACTAGAGATCCCTTCAAGAAAATTAGAGATACCAAGGGAACATTTTATGCAAAGATGGGCTCAATAAAGGACAGAAATGGCATGGACCTAACAGAAGAAGAAGATACTAAGAAGAGGTGGGCAAGAATACACAGAAGAACTGTACAAAAAAGAGCTTCATGACCCAGATGATCACAATGGTGTGATCACTCACCTAGAGCCAGACATCCTGGAATGTGAAGTCAACTGGGCCTTAGGAAGCATCACTACGAACAAAGCTAATGGAGGTGATGGAATTTCAGTTGAGCTGTTTCAAATCCTAAAAGATGATGCTGTGAAAGTGCTGCACTCAATATGCCAGCAAATTTGGAAAAGTCAGCAGCAGCCACAGGACTGGAAAAGGTCAGTTTTCATTCCAATCCCAAATAAAGGCAATGCCAAAGAATGCTCAAACTAGCGCACAATTGCATTCATCTCACACACTAGTAAAGTAATGCTCAAAATTCTCCAAGCCAGGCTTCACCAATGCGTGAACCATGAAATTCCAGATGTTCAAGCTGGTTTTAGAAAAGGCAGAGGAATGAGGGATCAAATTGCCATCATCCGCTGGATCATCGAAAAAGCAACAGAGTTCCAGAAAAACATCTACTTCTGCTTTATTGACTATGCCAAAGCCTTTGACTGTGTGGATCACAACAAACTGTGGAAAATTCTAAAAGAGAGGGAATACCAGACCACCTAACCTGCCTCTTGAGAAATCTGTATGCAGGTCAGGAAGCAACAGTTAGAACTGGACATGGAACAACAGACTGGTTCCAAATAGGGAAAGGAGTATGTCAAGGCTGTATACTGTCACCCTGCTTATTTAAATTATATGCAGAGTACATCATGAGAAACGCTGGCTGGAAGCACAAGCTGGAATCAAGATTGCTGGGAGAAATATCAATAACCTCAAATAGGCAGATGATATCACCCTTATGGCAGAGAGTAAAGAACTAAAATGAAAGTGATGAAAGTTAAAGAGGAGAGTGGAAAAATTGGCTTAAAGCTTAACATTCAGAAAACTAAGATCATGGCATCTGGTCCCATCACTTCATGGCAAATAGATGGGGAAACAGTGGCAGACTTTTTTTGGGGGGGGGGCTCCAAAATGACTTCAGATGGTGACTGCAGCCATGAAATTAAAAGATACTTACTCCTTGGAAGGAAAGTTATGACCAACCTAAGCAGTATATTAAAAAGCAGAGACATTACTTTCCCAACAAAGGTCTGTCTAGTCAAGGCTATGGTTTTTGCACTAGTCGTGTATGGATCGGAGAAGGCAATGGCACCCCACTCCAGTACTCTTGCCTGGAAAATCTCAGGGGTGGGGGAGCCTGGTGGGCTGCCGTCTATAGGGTTGCACAGAGTCGGACACGACTGAAGGGACTTAGCAGCAGCAGTATATATGGATGTGAGAGCTGGATTATAAAGAAAGCTGAGCCCTGAAGAATTGATGCTTTTGAACTGTGGTATTGGAGAAGACTCTTGAGAGTCCCTTGGACTGCAAGGAGACCCAACCAGTCCATCCTAAAGGAAATCAGTCCTGAATATTCATTGGAAGGACTGATCCTGAAGCCAAAACTCCAATACTTTGGCCACCTGATGTGAAGAACCAACTCATTGGAAAAGACCCTGATGCTGGGAAAGATTGACGATGGCAGGAGAAGGGGACGACAGAGGATGAGATGGTTGGATGACATCACTGACTCAATGGACATGACCTTGAGCAAGGTCCAGGAGTTACTAAAGGACAGGGAAGCCTGGTGTGCTGCAGTCTATGGGGTCACCAAGAGTCGGACACGATTGAGTGACTGAATTGAACTGATGATAGAGTACTTAATAATTGTCACATTAACTCTCCCCACCCCCAACATGTACTTAGTACTTGGATGTCTAAATGAGTATGCAAAACATTTTTGTAACCATATATCATTCTAGGTTTATTCATGATATATTTTAATCTAATTCTGAGCTGTCATTACATGTCTATTTAAATGTAAGAACAAGAAAACCAAATATACATTAACCTATATATGTGGAATCTAGAAAAACAGTATAGATGAACTTCTTTGCAAAGCAGAAATAGAGACACAGACATAGAGAACGAACATATGGATACCAAGAGGGAAGGGGGAGGTGGGATGGCTTAGGAGATTGAGATTGATACCTGTAAACGAATGTATAAAGCAGACAACTAATGAGAACCAAATCTGTAGCATAGGGAACTCTGCTTAGTGCTGTATGGTGACCTAAATGGGAAGGAAATCCAAAAAAGAGGGTATGTATATATACACATAGCTGATTCACTTTGCTGCTCAACAGAAACTAACACAACATTGTAAGGGAACTATACTCCCATGTAAAAAATATAAGAACAAGTCATCCAAGGTTATAAACTTAGTATTTCAAAGAATTGGAAATCTACACATTTAGACTTTTCCCAGAACTTGCGGCCTCTTCATTGTTCTATTATGTCTCAGGAGCAAATTTTGCCCACACCATATCCAAATTTGTGTGGTTTATCAGAGCTTACTTTAGCAACTTTAGCAACTTTACCTTGAACCCATTAATGGGTTCAAGTGCAGAGGTATGATACCTATTAGTTTTAATGTTTTACATGATGACATCTTACCAGAAATACATCCAACTGTTTGTTTTTAAACAACATAAGTTGAAATCCCAAATATGAACCAGTTATATTTCTGAAAGAATATTTAATCTCTTAATTGGCTAATCACTTTATTTTTGAATATGTAGTCATTCTTGTGTCAAAACTGCCATTTGAAAAAAAGTTGTCTCACAAGTATTTTGTAAATATATAATGATAGGCTTTAAAAAATATTGAAAAATATTTTATTTCAAATTACATATTATTTTCTTGAATTCATTTCTGGGATCTGTTTAATTCTATTAAGCTATTAATTACTTATTCTATCACTGTGCTGTGTTTAGTCACCAAGTCATGTCCAACTCTTTGCAACTGCATGGACTGTAGCCATCTGGCTCCTCTGTCCATGGGGATTCTCCAGGCAAAAATACTGCAATTATTACAGCAGGGCATAAAAAGGAAAATCAATAATCACACTGAACTGAACTGAACTGAATGGTCATACATTCACAGCTAAAAACGAAAAACAGTAACTGGAATATAAGAGCTGTTGTGCTTTTTTGGGGGGAGGGGTAGGATGGGAGAAAGATCAGTTCTAGAACAGACTCTAGTGATAATGAACATCTTTCTGATATAACAATTAATTTTCAGATATCCCTTTAGGTAATCTTTTTTCATTTACTTTTGGATCTTTTCTTCCCATTGTCTTATTATTCCTGTTCATTCTGAATGATTTTATGATTGTGTTGGAATAAGCAAGGACCTTAAAGATATCTCAGGTCAGGAAGCAACAGTTAGACCTGGACATGGAACAACAGACTGGTTCCAAATAGGAAAAGGAGTACGTCACGGCTCTATACTGTCACCCTGCTTATTTAACTTATATGAAGAGTACATCATGAGAAATGCTGGGCCAGAAGAAGCACAAGCTGGAATCAAGATTGCCGGGAGAAATATCAGTAACCTCAGATATGCAGACGACACCACCCTTATGGCAGAAAGTGAAGAGGAACTAAAAAGCCTATTGATGAAAGTGAAAGTGGAGAGTGAAAAAGTTGGCTTAAAGCTCAACATTCAGAAAATGAAGATCACGGCATCTGGTCCCATCAATTCATGGGAAATAGATGGGGAAACAGTGGAAACAGTGTCAGACTTTTTTTTTTTGGGGGGGGGGGGCTTCAAAATCACTGCAGATGGTGACTGCAGCCATGAAATTAAAATATGCTTGCTCCTTGGAATAAAAGCTATGACCAACCTAGACAGAATATTAAAAAGTAGAGACATGACTCTACCAACAAAAGTCTGTCTAGTCAAAGCTATGGTTTTTCCAGTACTCAGGTATGGATATGAGAGTTGGACTATAAAGAAAGCTGAGCACCAAAGAATTGATGCTTTTGAACTGTGGTGTTGGAGAAGACTCTTGAGAGTCCCTTGGACTGCAAGGAGATCCAACCAGTCCATCCTAAAGGAAATCAGTCCTGAATGTTCATTGGAAGGACCGTTGAAGCTAAAACTCCAATACTTTGGCCACCTGATGCGAAGAATCAACTCACTTGAAAAGACCCTGATTCTGGGAAAGATTGATGGCGGGAGGAGAAGGGGATGAGAGGATGAGATGGTTGGATGGCATCACCAACGCGATGGACATGAGTTTGAGTAGGCTTCAGTAGTTGATGATGGACAGGTGAGCCTGGTGTGCTGTGGTCCATGGGATCGCAAAGAGTCAGACACAACTGAGCAACTGAATTGACTGACTGAAGCAAAACAGGGCCACTGAACATGAACTAAAGATTTTAAAACAAGCTAAAAGTTTAACTAATTAGAGTTGTGATAGAAACAGTCATATTCTGTATTGGACACTTATTATGTGCCATTTAGGAAGCAAAATTCTCTATATATATCCATTAAACTATATACACACAACTGTACTCATCTCACACACTAGCAAAGTAATGCTCAAAATTCTCCAAGCTAGGCTTCCAAAGTACATGAACTAAGAACTTCCAGATGTTCAAGATGGATTTAGAAAAGCCAGAGGAAACAGAGATGGTTAAAAAAAAATTAAGAAAATTCCAGAAAAACATCTACATGTGCTTCACTGACTACGCTAAAGCCTTTGACTGTGTGGATCACAACAAACTGTGGAAAATGCTTAAGGAGATGGGAATGCCAGACCACCTTACCTGCCCCCTGAGAAATTGGGATGCAGGTCAAGAAGGAACAGTAACAACAGGACATGGAAAAATGGACCAGCTCAAAATTGGGAAAGGAGTATGTCAAGGCTGTATATTGTCACCCTGCTTATTTAACTTATATGCAGAGTACATCATGAGAAATTCTGGGCTGGATGAAGCACAAGCTGGAATCAGGATTGCCAGGAGAAATATCAATAACCTTAGATATGCAGATGACACCACTCTAATGCAGAAAGCAAAGAACTAAAGAGCCTCTTGAAAAAAGCCAAAGAGGAGAGTGAAAAAGCTGGCTTAAAACTCAACATTCAAAAAACTAAGATCATGGCATCTGGTTCCATCCCATAACCTCATGGCAAATAGAAGGGGAGAGAATGGAAACAGTGACAGACTTTATTTTCTTGGGCTCCAAAATCACTGCAGATGGTGACTGCAGCCATGAAACCAAAGACACTTGCTCCTTGGAAGAAAAGCTGTGACCAATCTCAGTTCAGTTCAATTCACTCAGTCATGTCTGACTCTTTGGAAACCCATGGGCTGCAGCATGCCTGGCTGCACTGTCCAACACAACCTCCAGAGCTTACTCAAACTCCTGTCCGTCGAGTCAGTGATACTGTCCATCCATCTCATTGTCTGTTGTTCCCTTCTCCTCCTGACTTCAATCTTTCCCAGAATCAGGGTCTTTTCAAACCAGTCAACTCTTCACATCAGGTGGCCAAAGTACTGGAGTTTCAGCTTCAGCATCAGTCCTCCAAATGAATATTTAGGACTGATTTTCTTTAGGATGGACTGGTTGGATCTCCCTACAGTCCAAGGGACTCTCAAAAATCTCCAATACCACAGTTCAAAAGCATCAATTCTTTGGTGCTCAGCCCTCTTAACAGTCCAACTCTCACATCCATACATGAGTACTGGAAAAGCCATAGCTTTGACTAGATGGACCTTTGTTGGCAAAGTAATGTCTCTGCTTTTGAATATGCTGTCTAGTTTGGTCATTGCTTTTCTTCCAAGAACAAGCGTCTTTTAATTTCATGGCTTCAATCACCATCTGCAGTGATTTTGGAGCCCCAAAATAAAGTCTGACCCTGTTTCCACTGTTTCCCCATCTATTTCCCATGAAGTGATGGGACCAGATGCCATGATCTTCGTTTTCTGAATTTTGAGCTTTAAGCCAACTTTTTCACTCTTCTCTTTCACTTTTATTAAGAGGCTCTTCAGTTCTTCCTCACTTTCTGCCATAAGGGTGGTGTCATCTGCATATCTGAGGTTACTGATATTTCTCCCTGCAACCTTGATTCCAGCTTGTGCTTCTTCCAGCTCAGAATTTCTCATGATATACTCTGCATATAAGTTAAATAAGCAGGGTGACAATATACAGCCTTGATGTACTCCTTTTCTGATTTGGAACTAGTCTATTTGAACTGTGGCGTTGGAGAAGACTCTTGAGAGTCCCTTGGACTGCAAGGAGATCCAACCAGTCCATCCTAAAGGAAATCTGTCCTGGGTGTTTATTGGAAGGACTGATGTTAAAGCTGAAACTCCAACGCTTTGGCCACCTGATGCGAAGAACTGACTCATTTGAAAAGACCCTGATGCTGGGGAAGATTGAGGGCAGGAGGAAAAAGGGACGACACAGGATAAGATGGTTGGATGGCATCACCGACTCAATGGAGATGGGTTTGGGTGAGCTCCGGGAGTTGGTGATGGACAGGAAGGCCTGTCGTGCTGCGGTTCACAGGGTCGCAAAGAGTGGGACATGACTGGGCAATTGAACTGAACTGAACTGTTGTTCCATGTCCAGTTCTAACTGTTGCTTCCTGACCTGCATAAAGATTTCTCAGGAAGCAGGTTAGGTGGTCTGGTATTTCCGTCTCTTTAAGAATTTTCCAGTTTGTTGTGATTCACAGAGTCAAAGGTTTTGGCATAGTCAATAAAGCAGAAATAGATGTTTCTGGTATTCTCTTCCTTTTTTGATGATCCAGTGGATGTTGGCAATTTTATCTCTGGTTCCTCTGCCTTTTCTAAATCCAGCTTGAACATTTGGAAGTTCACGATTCATGTACTGCTGAAGCCTAGCTTGGAGAATTTTGAGCACTGCTTTACTAGCGTGTGAGATGAGTGCAATTGTGCAGTAGTTTGAGCATTCTTTGGCATTGCCTTTCTTTGGGATTGGAATGAAAACTGACTTGGAATGAAAACTGACTTTTCCAGTCCTGTGGCCACTGCTGAGTTTTCCAAATTTGCTGGCATATTGAGTGCAGCACTTTCACAGCATCATCTTTTATGATTTGAAATAGCTCAACTGGCATTCCATCACCTTCACTAGCTTTGTTCGTAGTGATGCTTCCTAAGGCCCACTTGACTTTGCATTCCAGGATGGCTGGCTCTAGGTGAGTGATCACACCATTGTGGTTATCTGGGTCATGAAGATCTTTTTTGTGCAGTTCTGTGTATTCCTGCCACCTTTTCTTAATATCTTCTGCTTCTGTTAGGTCCCTACCATTTCTTTCCTTTATTGTGCCCATCTTTGTATGAAATGTTCCCTTGGTATCTCTAATTTTCTTGAAGAGATCTCTAGTCTTTCCCATTCTATTGTTTTCCTTTATATCTGCATTGATCACTGAAGAAGGCTTTTTATCTCTCCTTGGTGTTCTTTGGAACTCTGCATTCAAATTGTTATGCCTTTCCTTTTCTCCTTTGCCTTTAGCTTCTTTTCTTTTTTCAGCTGTTTGTAAGGCTGCCTCAGACAACCATTTTGCCTTTTTGCATTTCTTTATCTTGGGGATGGTCTTGCAACCTGTTTCCTGTACAATGTCATGAACCTCTGTCCATAGTTTTTTAGGCACTCTGTCTATCAGATCTAATCCCTTGAATATATTTGTCACTTCCACTGTATAATTGTAAGGGTTTTGATTTAGGTCATACCTGAATGGTCTAGTGGTTTTCCCTACTTTCTTCAATTGAAGTCTGAATTTGGCAACAAGGAGTTCATGATCTGAGCCACAGTCAGCTCCCTGTCTTGTTTTTGCTGACTGTACAGAGCTTCTCTGTCTTTGGCTGCAAAGAACATAATTAATCTGATTTTGGTATCAAGCATCTGGTTATGACCAACCTAGACAGCCTATTAAAAAGCAGAGACACTACTTTGCTGACAAAGTTCTGTCTAGCCAAAACTAAGGTTTTTCCAGTAGTCACATATGGATGTGAAATTTGGACCATAAAGAAGGCTGAGCACTGAAGAATTGATGCTTTTGGACTGTGGTATTGGAGAAGACTCTTGAGATTCCCTTGGACTGCAAGAAGATCAAACCAAACAATCCTAAATGAAATCAGTTCTGAATATTCATTGGAAGGACTCACTTCACTGGATGCTGAAGCTGAAGCTCCAATACTCTGGCCACCTGATTAGAACTGACTCATTAGAAAAGACCCTCATGCTGGGAAAGATTGAAGGCAGGAGGGGAAGGGACAACAGAGGATGAGACGGGTGGACAATATCACTGACTCGATGGACATGAGTTTGAACAAGGTCCAGGAGTTGGTGAATGACAGGGAAACTTGGCATGCTGGAGTCCAAGGGGTTGCAAAGAGTTGGACAGGACTGAGCAGCTGAACTGAACTGAAATGAAACTTTATACACATACAACTTCAAATGCTTAACCAAATTGTCCATAGTTACATAGTTAATATGAGGTTTGAATCTGAATTTTTCTGACTCCAAAGCCCATGAAATGGGGACAACATTAGTTCCCTGGTATCTGAATGACTTAGGTTGATCCCAATTGATAAAATGGGATTGCTAGGACCAAGCATCTCCCCAAGGCATTCATCCTTTGACTATTTTAAAAAGAGACAGTGAATTCCCCTTCCAGGTGATTCCAAATTCCCCTTCCAGGTGATCAGATAGCCTTCCTAAGACATTTTAAAAATCTAGCTTGACTTTCTGATCTTTGACTCCACTGCCAGTTTCTGTTAAGTTTGAGCTTCCCCTCACCCCTGCTTTTGCACCTGACTCATGCTTGCTTTCATCCTCATCAGCTACATTCTGTCCCCTCCTTTCTCTGGCATATCTTGAGTCACCTGTATTATAATACTGAAGCCTAGTGTTGTTTACAGGGTTTTGGAATTTGGATTAATTTATAATATCCCTATTTTATGATGGGCTTTTAAAAAAATGCGAATTATATTCCTGCTTCTTTCCCATACAGAGACTCTTCTTTCCTAGAGTGAAAATAGAGCAACTGAGAAGCCCTATTCTGGACTACGATCAACAAAGAAACAGATTCCTTTTAGAATTATACCTTAATTTCTCAACCTCTCCAGAGAATTTTACTCTTATTTTTTTCCAGAAAACAGAGTTGGGTGAAATTAAATCGGCAAATATCTCTAAGGTGATTCATGGAGGGTAAGCATAGCACGGTGTGAAAATCAGAAGAACTAGTTTTTAATCTCGCTGCAGAACAATCTTGATCAAGATACTCAACTTATGTGAGTTGTTAATGTCATTTGAGAAATGAAAGCAAGAAGTGATACCTAACGTTTTTAAAAGTCATAATATTATATAACAATATGATTTTAAGTAGCAAAGGGGGGATCTAAATATTAGAAGTATAAAGGAGTGGGCTGATTAGCCAGGCCTCTAGTGAAGTAAGGGCACCAAGTTAATGTAATGAGTTGGTATACTTACAACTTACAACTAGGTCAATATTACTTCATTTAACCCTAAAGTTTCAACTTGACATTCTACAATTAGTTTTGTAGTGTGAATGACTGAGCATAGAAAATATTGAGAAATGCTGACCTAGCTCTTTTAATGCCCTAGGTGGTTATAGTAGAAAAATAGGCTAACATTAAAAATGTAACATCATCTTAAACTTGAGTTCCCAAGCACATTTGATCAGCACACATGATCCCATTTATGAGTTTAACTTTAAGCTGCTTAAGATGAACTTTTTGTTGATTAGAAATATGAATGTTATTAAACAAATTAAAAAATTTTATTGAAATAAAAAGTACCATGAAATATAAATGTACATAACAAACTGAAGTATATTTTGAAATTCATCTGGCAAACAATTTAACTAAAGACAAAACAATGAACCAATCAATACATAAAATGTTACCTTAAAAATATAGTATGTACAAATTCATTTATAACTGAGGAGATGAACATTTTAAAAAAAACATACTGTATTTTACTTCTCAGGTTGGCAAAGTTTTAAAATCCTGGTAATATTAGGTCTTACCAGGGATGTGAAAAAATAATCATTTCATATTCTATTAGAAGGAATATAAATTGGGACTATATTTCTGGGAGATATTTTTATAGAATATATTACTCTGTTTGAATCAGCATACTCTGAATTAACAATCTCATTTCTAGAAAATTATGCTAAATACATAGGTGTGTGTTTGTGTGACATTTATGTATAATACCATTGCTACACTATTATTTATAATCTGGATAATTCAGGGTAAGAAAACATAAATATGGGTAGGTTGAATAGTCTATGATACAATAGGAGAGTATGCATGTAGGAAAAAAACCTAATGATGTAGTTTATATTTATTAATACAGAATAAATTTTATGAAATATTATATTTTAAGCCTATTGTTTTAATTCAATCGTTTATTCATCTATTTAACAAAACTTAAGCAGCTATTCATGCCAGGTGGTGTTCTCAGATCTAGTGATATAGTGAAAGTGAAGTCGCTCGGTCGTGTCCGACTCTTTGCAACTCCATGGACTGTAGCCCTCCAGGCTCCTCCATCCATGGGATTTTCCAGGCAAGAGTACTGGAGTGGGTTGCCATTTCCTTCTCCAGGGGATCTTCCCAACCCAGGGATCAAACCTAGGTCTCCCGCATTGTAGGCAGACACTTTACCATCTGAGCCACCAGGAAGTTAGTGATATAGTAGTGAGTGAAATAAAAAAATTTCAGTCCCTGCTCTCATTCAAGATGCTTACATTCTAGTGGTGATGACAAGCAATAATTAAGTGAATAAGTAATGAGTGAACCCAGATACAAATATCTTACATGTGGAATCTAAAAAATAAAATATAATAAAAACAGATACATATAATAAAAACAGAAACAGATTCACAGATATAGAGAAAAAATTAGTGGTTATCAGCAGGTGAGGGAACAGGACAGGGGCAAGATTGATTAAGGGACTAAAAGGAAGAAACTACTAAGTTTAAAATAAATAAACTACAAGGATATATTGTATTGCATTGGGAATACAGTCAATATTTCACAGTAACTTTAAACAGAGTATAATCTATTATAAATTAGAATCACTATGCTGTACACCTGAAAGTAATATTGTAAATCAGCTATTAGTTCAGTTCAGTTCAGTTGCTCAGTCATTTTTGACTCTTTGTGACCCCATGAATCGCAGCACACCACCTCCCTGTCCATCATCATCTCCTGGAGTTCACTCACTCATGTCCATCAAAATCAGCTATATTATCCTAAAAAATCATTAAGTAATTTTTAAAAAGAAAACATATAACTGCAAATAAATAATTTTATATTCATCAGCTTAGAATGGTGGAACACATTCCACTCTCCTGAGCAAAACATATCTAAACCCATGACAGGTGCCCTATATACTGAAATAGGACAGTCACTGTTGCCTAATAGTACATGTAAATGACATCTTAACTTTTAATGTGAAATTTTAGCTTATCACTGGCTTCAGAGTTACTGTATAATAGATTATTTATGAGAGAACTCATACTAGATACTGTTTAAACGCCCACCCAAATGATTTCCTTTTTCTGATTGTTTTAGAATCAGACTTACTTTCTCAATTATTTAATTTTTCACCTTCAGCTATTTGCTTAATTACTTTAAACTCCTCTAGAACATGAGTTTCTTGAGCACATAGTAGGTGCTCAAGACTATTTTCGTGTGTGTTGGGCAGACTCTATGATGCGTCTCAATGATCTCTACTACCTGATATTTAAAGCTCTGCTGTGTGGGCGAACCTAGTAATTTGCACATAACCAATACTAGAAAAGTAACGGAATGTCATTTCTGTCATTAGGTTACATAAGAGAGTAACTTCTGTTTTGTCAGTAGTCTCTCTTTTGCTGGCTTTGATGAAGCTATACGGATAATCCCTCATGCCAAGAAACTGAAAGGAGCTCTGCCCAGTGTTCAGAAAGCAACCCTCAGTCCAACAGCCCAGAAGAACTAAACCTTGTAAATATTCATTAGAACTGGTGGGTGGACCCATCCTCATTTGAGTATTGGATTAGACTCTGACCCTGGTTGACACCTGGTCGGCAGCCTGTGAGACCTTACAGCAAAGGACTCAGCTGACTCATATCTGGATTGCTGAAACTGAGATAATAAATGTATGCTGTTCTAAGCTGCTAAATTTATGGTATCTTGTTACAGTGCAATAGATAACTGATATATCTATGGAAACTGATATATCTATGGAAACTGATATATCTATGGAATAAACAAATGAGTATCTCCTAGTTTCCCAATTGTCAAGTTAGAAAAAAATGGAAATTGTTATATTATGGGCTTTTTGTTGGGATTAAATAAAAGATCTCAATGCTATTCATGTAGTAAGTACTCAATTATGTATCATTTGCTATTATAACTGGGTAAACATAATTTTTTCTGTATTAGTGTCCTATCTAGCATGTCTAAAGCTGCTGTCTCAGGGGCATGCAGATTAGTAAAAAGTAGAATAGAAGACATCACGCTCTGTGATTTCAAACTCTATTACAAAGCTACAGTAATCAAAATAGCACATTTTCCCCAAAACAGAAACACAGATCAAAGGAACAGAGAGCCCAGAAATAAACTCAGGCACACATTGTCAATTTACGATAAAGAGACTAAGTAAATACAACAGTGAAGATACAATCTTCAATAAATGGCACTGGAAAAACTGGGAAAGATGCAAAAGAATGAAACTAGACCATTATTTTACACCAAATAAAAAATTAACCCAAGTTGGATTAAAGACTTGAATGTAATACTTGAAACCATAAAACTCCTAGAAAAAAACATAGGCAGTAAATGCCTTGACATCAGTCTTGGTGATAATATTTTTGGATTCACTACCAAAAGCGAAGGCAAAAAAAGGCAATAAATAAATAATTAAATAAACAAATGGGACCATATCAAACTAGAAAGTCTGTACAGCAAAGGAAATATCAACATATTAAAAGAGGCAATCTACTGTTTGGGAGAAAATATTTGCAAGTCATATATCTGATTAAGGAGTCAATATCTAAAATACATAAAAAGTCATACAACTGGATAACAAAAAAATGAACTGATTTAAAACCGGGCAGAGGATCTTAAGAAGTACTTCTTCAAAGAAGATTTATGGATAGCCAATAAGTACATGAAAAGATATTCAGTTTCACTTATCGACAGGGGAGTGCAAATCAAAACCACAATGAGATATCACATGTTAGAATGGCCATTATCAAAAAGACAAATAACTAGAGCTGGTGAGGATGTGAGTAAAAGGGAGCCCTTGTGCACTACTGGTGTGAATGCAAATTGGTGTAGATACTGTGGAACAGTATAGACGTTCCTCAAAAAATTAAAAATAGAACTACCACCTGATTCAGCATTCCCACTTCTGGGTATTTATCCAAAGAAAACAAAAACACTAACTTGAAAAGATATATGCACCCCATATTCATGGCAGCATTATTTATAGTAGTCAAGGCATGGAAATAACTCAAGTGTCCATTGATGGGTGAATGCATAAAGAAAATATGGTATGTATACTCAATGGAATATTATTCAGCCATAAAAAGAAGGAAATCTTGCCATTTGTGAAAATACAGCTGGAACTTAAGGGCATTATGCTAAGTGAAATAAATCAGACAGAGATAGACAAATACCATAAGACCTCATGTATATGTGGACTCTAAGAAAAGTTAAGCTCACAGGCAAGAGAACAGACTGTTAATTGTCAGTGGCAGGGGGTAGGGGGTGTGTGAAGTGGGTCCAAAGGTACAGACTTCAAATCAGAAAATAAATGCCATGATGCGGAATATACAGTATGGTGGCCACAGTTAAAATACTCTTGCATATTTGAAAGTTAGAGTAAATCTTAAAAATTTCTCATCACAAGAAAAAAATATTGTAACTAAGTATGGTCAACAGATGGACTTCCCTGGTGGCTCAGCAGTAAAGAATCTGCCTGCAATGCAGGAGATGCAAGTTCAGTCCCTGGGTTGGGAAGATCCCTTGGAGGAAGGCATGGCAACCCACTCCAGTATTCTTGCCTGGAGAATCCCATGGACAGAGGAGCCTGGTGGGCTACAGTTCATAGGGTCACAAAGAGTCAGACATAACTGAAGTGACTTAACACACACACGCACGATCACAGATATTAATTAGATATGTTGTGATAATTTCACAATAAACACAAGATGGAATCAATGTGTCATAACTGGAAACCAATGCAGTTTACCTCAATTTTAAAACAAGCTGAATACATTTCTGTGCCAATTATCTCTTCTCCAATTACAATATATAAAATTATATTAAAAATAGTTATGTAGCATTATTGGAAGAAGTAGGAGTAGTGGTGACAATCTCTGATTGGATTCAAATTTTGGTTTTGCATTTATAAACCACATGAATTTAAGGAAGCCACTTCATCTCGTTAAACATCAATAAACATCAATAAACAATGAGAGAAATAATAGACATCTCACAGGCAGGATTGAGTCAAATAAAGTATGTAAGCATTCACTATCATTCCAAATTCAGAGTTAGCATTCAATAAACAGTAGTAAATCTTCCTGCTGTTATCCTGAATACCTTTAATAAAGGAAGTCTTTGGTAATTCTGGAACTCAAAAGTTTCAAAAAGAGATTGTAACAGAGAAAAGTGAAAGTGAAGTCTCTCAGGCGTGTCTGACTCTTGGCGACCCCATGGACTGCAGCCTACCAGGCTCCTCCGCCCATGGGATTTTCCAGGCAAGAGTACTGGAGTGGGGTGCCATTGCCGTCTTCATATTACTCTGTACCTTTCACTGTGTACTTAGACTTGAAGCATCCCTTTGTCCTCTCCTCTCTGCCTCCTCCTATGTTTTGTATGTACCAGTCGTCTTTCTCCTGTAAGACGGGGCCTCTTTGGGTCAGTGTGTCACCATCCAATAGGGTGCCAATTCATCTTTGGTGCAAGTGGCCTTCCTTAAAGCCAATATGTGACTTATACAAAATTAATTTTGAAAAAATATAGTATGTCTTGCTTTGAAGGCTCTATCTTAGATCTATGGTTTATCACTCTGTGCTGTGCTTAGTCGCTCAGTCATGTCCAATTCTTTGTGACTCCATGGACTGTAGCCCACTAGACTCCTCTATCCATGGGGATTCTCCAAGCAAGAATACTGAAGTGAGTTGCCATGCTCTTCTCCAGAGGATCTTCCCAAACTAGGGATCAAACCCAGGTCTCCCACACTGGAGGCAGGTTCTTTATCATCTGAGCCACCAGGGAAGCCCAAGAATACTGGAGTGGGTAGCCAATCCCTTCTCCAGGGGAACTTCCTGACCTAGAAATCGAACCAGGGTCTCCTGCATTGCAGGCAAATTCTTTACCAGCTAAGCTACCCTTGAATGTGATGATAAAAACATTGCCGTTGGGCCTAAGATTTCATATCTATAAAAAAGGAGGTTATATCCACCTCAAAGAATTTTGGAGAAGACTAAATGATGTAAAATTCTATGCTGCCTTAAAGTAGCTGCTCAGTGAACAGCTGTGGTTGTTTAGCTGTTCATATCATTATTATTATTATGTTTGCCATTCTCATGTTTGTAACCCCAGCACTTAGCAGTGCCTAGAACAATGTTTACACATGAATGAATGAATGTAGTTATAGTCTTACTTACTGCTGGGTGAGTTGTATCATCTGGGTCTCCAAGGGAGAGCAATGTTTTCTATGGGGAACAGGAATGTGTATAAGTGGCAGGACCCACAGAACATATGTATGAGTCCAAGTGTCACCTATTTGTAGCTTCTGATGACCATGTAGCTCAGCCATGTGGCTCAGCACACTGGTGAGCCCTTGGAAACGCAGCTGGGTTTAGCACCTTTAAAGAAAAATGACTAGACAGGAAAAAGTAGAAAGCAGATTTATTTATAAACCATCCCACATAGACACAAGGTGCAGCTTTGTTTTCGTGACACACCAGCAACTCTTTAAATATTTATTGTCAACCTGAGGGATCCGTGTGTAGACTGAAAGCATATTTAGGTCTTTAATATACCATCTCAGTAGGGCCTGCTTGAGGCCGCCCATCTGGAAGATGAGACTTTAGAGCCAATTTTAAAACGTTTTTTTCAAGGACAGATAAAACTGTTTCTAGCTGATTTTCACTGTGACATATGAAAGCAAACCTGGGGCTTTTGTATTTTTGAGTTAACATTTAAACCAGAAGGATATTTCCTTTCCAGAACACCTGTAGCAAACTCCTACACAGTCAAGTGTAATCTAAATTCAGGTCTATTAAGCCAGCCTGAGAACAGTGTATGAATGTGCAGAGATATATTTTTCCATTATGGTATCAAATGCACTAAAAAGTATAGTGAGAATGCTAGTCTCACCTCTTCTCTTTACACTTAATAGATAGGCTTAATGTGTTTGAGTCTCTGCCAATTGAATAAAACTCTTCAGAATTTTATTGAGTTTATTTCTAAGTGTAAAGAGGCAGCATTACATTTCTTTTTAAAATTATCGCTTTACTGATTTTTAAAACGTCTTTAAAAAAGTTAAACTTCTGTCATAGAATCTTAAATGCCACAGGATCCTCAGAATCAGTTCATTCAGTCTCTCACAAAGACATCTCCTATGATTTGATGAGATATCTCCCCCTTCTTCCCTCCCCCATTTCTCTTTCCCCCATTCTCTTCTTCCTCCTTTCCAATCATTCTCCATATTTCCCTCCCTTTTTTCTCGAACTCTTATAAGGTAGTAAAGTTGGCATTCAAGTGTGAACAGTGTTTAAATACTGAACCTCTTTTCTGCTGATAGTTCAAACTATTTTCTTCCAGAAACTAGATTGCTATCTTTCTATAAATTAATAGAAAATGTTGTATAGTGCAAAATATGAGGCATAAGAGACATCTGTGAGATTGAGGGGATGGGGAAAGCAAGAGAGAAATTAGAATTAGAGGAGGAGCAAGAACTAGATTGAGTGAGAGAGTTCATGAAAATTTAAATGACTATTCTCTTACACGACAAACAAAAAATTAACTTAAAATGGATTAAAAACTTGAATATAGGGCCTGAGACCATAAAACTCCTAGAAGAAAACATATGCAGTGAGTTCCTTGATATCAGTCTTGGCAAAGATTTTTTGGATTTGACACCAAAAAGCAAAGACAATAAAATCAAAATAAACAAATGGAACTACAACTAGTTTCCTATAACAAAGGAAACCAGCAACAAAATGAAAAGGCAACTTACGAAACAGGACAAATTATTTGCAAATTACATATATTATAAGCAATGAATATCCAAAGACTCGTACAACTCAATGGCAAAAAAACACAAATAATCCAATGAAAAACTGGGCAGAGGCTCTGAATAGACATTTTCTTTCAAAGAAGACATATAGATGACCAACAGGTACATGAAAAGGTATTCAGCATCACTCTTCATCAGAGAAATGCAATGCAAAACCACAATTAAATAACTCCTCACACCTATTAGAATGGGTACTATCAAAAATACAACAAATAACTGTTGGTGAGAATGTGGAGAAAATGGAACCCTCATGCACTACTGATGGGAAGGTAAGTTAGTGCAGCCACTAGGAACAGTATGGAAATTTATTTAAAAATTAAAAATAATTATCATATGATTCAGCAATCCCACTTTTGAATATTTATTAAAAGAAAATAAAAACACTACTTTGAAAAGATATTAATATATGGGCTTCCATATTCATTGCAGCATTGTTTATAATAGCCAAGATATGGAAAGAACTTAAGTATCCATTGATAAATGAATGAATGAAGAAAATGTGGTATATACACATACACACAGAATGGAAGAATTTCTACCATAAAAAACAGGGATATCTTGCCATTTGCAACAATGTGGATGGATTTTGAAGGTATTACGCCAAGGGAAATAAGTTCGACAGACAAAGACAAATACTGTATGATCTCACTTACATGTAGAATTAAAACAAAAACAAAACCCAAGTGCACTTTTGGTGAAATGACTTTTTATCTCTTATTAAAAATGCAGTTTATGTGGGTATAGGATGGCTATAAGAAAGGATACCTATAGACTCTAATATGATTTAAATAAAGGTAAAGTCATTATACGACAATTTAAAGCAAAAAAAAAAAAAAAAAGATGAAGGATCTAGAGCTGGAGAATTTAACAGTAGCAAAGGAATATTTGATAATTTTAGAAAGAGATTTGGCTTTAAAAATGTCAAAATAACAGGAAAAGCAGCTTCCACTAACCAAAAGGCAGCAGACAAGTTCCTAGCTGCCATTAAGGAAATTATTAAAGAGAAAAGATATCTGCCTGATATCCTTTTATAATACAGATGAAAGTACCATATTTTGGGAAAGAAACATGCCATTAAGGACATTTATTAATAAGGAAGAGAATTGAGCACCAGGTTTTAAGGCAGGAAGGGTTAGGCTAACTCCGCTGTTATGTGCAAATGCAGTCAAGTTCATGATCAGAACTGCCTTATTTATAAAGCTGGTAACTCCTAAACAGCTTTTCCCCTTGAAAAGAAAAGATAAAGGCTACCTGACAGCTTTCTCACTGTACAATAAAAAGGCCTGGCCTGGAAGAAGGTCCCATCAATGCTTTGTCCCAGAAGTCAGAAAGTACCTTGCCAGTAAAGGACTGCCTTTTAAAGTTCTTTTGATGTTGAACAATGTCCCCTGGCCACACAGAACCCCATGAATTCAACACCAAAGGCACTGAAGTGGTCTACTTGACTCCAAACACTATCTCTAATTCAGCCTCTAGATCAGGGAGTCACAAGGATCTTTAAGACTCACTACACATGGTACTCTACAGAAAGGATTGTCGATGGTGAAAGAGAACCCTAACAGAGAAAACATGAGAAAGTCTCGAATGATCACACACTGAAGATACTATCTTCGTTACAGGAAAAGATGTAACCCCATGAAACCCCAAACAATCAATTCATTCTGGAGAAAACCATGTCCAGATATTCTGTATGATTTCACAGAATTTATGAGAGTTGATCAAGGAAACAACAAAAAGAGACTGTGGATATGGCAAAAAAAGGTGGGAGGTGAATTGTTTCAAGATACGGATCTTAGAGAAATTCAAGCGTTAGTAGGCACTAAACTAGAGGAATTAACAGAAGATGACTCTATAGAGATGAGTGCTTTGGAACCAGAGCCAGATGAGGAGGAAGAAGACATAGAAGCAGCAGAGCCAGAAAACAAATTGTCATTAGACAATCTGGCAATGTTCTGATTGTTCAAGACTGCTTTGGACTTCTATGACATGGTCATTTCTATGATAAAGGCACTGAAACTAAAGCAAACAGTGAAAGAAGGATTGGTACTGCATAGAAACATTTTTAGAGAAATTAAAATGCAAATGCAAAAAAAATACGATGTATTTGTTAAGTTACACTGTCGGAGTCTGCCTCTCCTGCCCCTCCTTCCACCTCTGCCACCCCTGAGACAGCAAGATGAGCAGCTTCTCTCCCTTCTCCTCTTCAGGCTACTCAACATGCAGATGAGGATGAAGACCTGTATGATTCATTTCTGCTTAATGAATAGTAAATGCCATACAGTTAATAAACACTTATTATGCATATGTGTATACCTTTGTGTGAAAATCTAGTAAAGTAGGGCAAGAACCATATTAGATGTTTACATGTCATCATCACCTAATATTACAGTATAGAACATCATTTGTCAAACTTGTAGTGGATAGCCTATATTTCCATATGCATAAAGTGAGTGTTATTTAGTATAACACTAACAATATGCTTGTTTTCATAGTGTTTTATGACTTTGCTTTCAAAGAATTATATTACTGTACAATATGCTTGTCTTTTTCATAATTAGAGAAACAGTGTTAATAACCTATCAGCACAGGTAAGTGTTTTCTTTTAATGTAACAATGTTTCCAATATTGTATTATGAATATGACTGTAAAGTTATTGTTGTTGGCTAGTCACTAAGTCATGTCCAACTCTTTTGCAACTGTATGGACTATAGCCTGCTAGGCTCCACTGGCCATCTAATTTCCCAGACAAGAATACTGGAGTGGGTAGCCATTTCTTTCTACAGGGGCTCTTCTTGACCCAGGGATCGAACCCATGTCTACTGCATTGGGAAGCAGATTCTTTACCACTGAGCTACCATGGTAGCCCATGACTGTAATGCTGTATGCCATAAAAAAAATTCATAAAAATTCATTCATTAGTGCATTGGCTAGGCCCTCAGGAACTAACCATATCAATTATTAACACATTAGGCTTTGTTATCAATGCATGAATAGTTATACCCATAAACAAATAACAATTTCTCTTTTTTTGCATAATCTTTTCAATTTTAATGTCTAGAGTTGGTAATATGTACAGTGTTTTATATCATATAAGGCAATATTGACATAGGTACTGATAGATAATTCATCTTGCAAACAGACAATGTAAACTTACGGTATCAATAAGTACTGTACAGTGTTGTAATATAAAGTGGTCTGGTACTCCTACGGCTTTAAGAATTTTCCACAGCTCAGATCATGAATACCCTATTGCAAAATTCAGACTTAAATTGAAGAAAGTAGGGAAAACCAATAGGCCATTCAGGTATGACCTAAATCAATCCCTTCTGCTTATACGGTGAAAGTGACAAATAGATTCAAGGGATTAGATCTGGTAGACCGAGTGCCTGAATAACTATGGATGGAGGTTCATAACATTGTACAGGAATCAGTGACCAAAATCAACCCAAGAAAAAGAAATGCAACAAGGAAAATGGTTGTCTGGAGAGGCCTTACAATTAGTTGAGAAAAGAAGAGAAGGGAAAGGCAAAGGCAAAGGAGAAAAGGAAAGATATACCCATCTAAATGCAGAGTTCCAAAGAATAGCTAGCAGACATAAGAAGGCCTTCTTCAAAGAACATTGCAAAGAAACAGAGGAAAATAACAATGGGAAAGACTAGAGATCTCTTCCAAAAAATTAGAGATACCAAGGGAAACTTTCATGCAAAGATGGGCACAATAAAGGACAGAAACAGTATAGACCTAATAGTTGCAGAAGATATTAAGAAGAGGTGGCAAGAATACACCAGGGGAACTGTATAAAAGAGGACTTGATGAGCCAGATAACCTTGATGGTGCAGTTACTCACCTAGAGCCAGACATCTGGAGTGTGAAGTCAAGTGGGCCTTCGGAAGCATTTCTACAAACAAAGCTAGTGGAGGTGATGGAATTCCAACTGAACTATTTCAAATGCTAAAAGACAATGCTGCTAAAGTGCTGCACTCAATATGCCAGCAAGTTTGGAAAACTCAGCAGTGGCCACAGGACTGGAAAGGGTCAGTTTTCATTCCAACCCCAAAGAAAGGAAATGCCAAAGAATGTTCAAACTACTGCACAATTGCACTCATTTCACCTACTAGCGAGGTAATGCTCAAAATCCTTCAAACCAGGTTTCTACACTACATAAACCGAGAACGTCCAGATGTACAAGCTGGACTTAGAAGCCACACAGGAACTAGAGATCAAATTTCCAACATCCATTGAATCATAGAAAAAGCAAGAGAATTCCAAAAAATCATCTATTTCTGCTTCATTGACTAAGCCTTTGAATCTGTGGATCATAACAAACAGTGGAAAATTCTTAAAGAGATAGGCATACCAGACCACCTTACCTGCTTCTTGAGAAATCTGTATGTAGATCAAGAAGCAACAGTAAGAACCAGACATGAAACAATGAACTGGTTCAAAATTGGGAAAAGAGTATGTCAAGGCTGTATATTGTATATACAGGATGTATATTGTCATCCTGCTTATTTAACTTATATGCAGAATACATCATGCAAAATGCTGGGCTGGATGAACCATAAGCTGTAATCAAGATTGCTGGGAGAAATATCAATAACCTCAGATAAACAGATGACACCACCCTAATGGCAGAAAGCAAAGAGGAACTTAAAAAAACCTCTTGATGAAGGTGAAGGAGGAGAGTGAAAAAGCAGGCTTAAAATCAACATTCAGAAAACTAAGATCATGGCATCCAGTCCCATCAATTCATGGCAAATAGAAGGGGAAACAATGGAAACAGTGACAGACTTTATTTTCTTGGGCTCCAAAATCACTGTGCACAGTAATTGCATTCATGAAATTAAAGGATGCTTGTTCCTTGGAAGTAAAGCTATGACAAATCTAGATAGTATATTAATAAGCAAAGAAATTGCTTTGCCAGCAAAGGTCTGTATAGTCAAAGCTATGGTTTTTCTAGTAGTCATGTATGGATGTCAGAGTTGGACCATAAAGAAAGCTGAGCGCCGAAGAATTGATGCTTTTGAATTGTGATGCTAGAGAAGACTCTTATGAGTCCCTTGGACAGCAAGGAGATCAAACCAGTCAGTCCTAAAGGAAATCAATCCTGAATATTCATTGAAAGGACTGATTTTGAAGCTCCAATAAATGGACACCTGATGCGAAGAGCTGACTCACTGGGAAAGACGCTGATGCTGGGAAAGATTGAGGGCAAGAGGAGAAGAGGGCAACAGAGGATGAAATGGTTGGATGACATCACCGACCTAATGCACATGAATTTGAGCAAACTCCAGAAGACAGAGGAGCCTGACATCCTGCAGTCTATGGGGTCACAAAGAGCCAGACATGACTTAGCAACTGAACGATAATAAGCCCTGTAATGTATATTTTCTTCCTTATGATTTTCCCTAAAGCATTTTATTTTCTTTAGCTTA
This sequence comes from Bos indicus, assembly GCF_029378745.1. Lineage (NCBI taxonomy): Eukaryota > Metazoa > Chordata > Mammalia > Artiodactyla > Bovidae > Bos > Bos indicus. Next base: position 35,860,486 of record NC_091765.1, read on the forward strand.
TTATAGCAATACACTATAAAATACATATAACATACAAAATATATGTTAATCGTCTATTTATGTCATTGGTATGGATTCTGGTCAACAGTAGGTACTTAGGAGTTAAGTGTAGGGGGAGTCAAAAGCTTTATGTGGATTTTCAACTACACAGGGTTTGGTGTTCTGCCCCTTCCTTGCTTGAGTGTCAAGTTTAGTTGGAAAATACTGACCATCATTAGCAAACTCTTCATAGTCATCATGCTAATTCCTCAAAATGTTCTTGCAATTGGAAAATCATATAATTGGACAATGATTACCCTTACTGGAGAGGGAATATTGAGAGAGCTATTTTTAAAGAGTTCACGTAATTAGATTCCTCTTTTACTATCTTCCTGTATAGACTTGAGAGAGGAAAATATGAGATTACCATGTGCCTCAAGTCCTTCTTTTCCACTGTTGTTTTTATTTTGTTTTATTTAACATAAAATAACTCAGTTTCAATATTATCTAATAACTCTTACATGTAGAAACTAGTATCTCTCCATCTTAAAATTGTGAGCAGATAATAAGCTTTGCAGACTACCTCTGCTTGGACTCTGACTCCTAGTACATAGGGTAAGTTCATTCATTTTCTGTAAGACACTTTCCAGAGATTTGTGGGTTTTCCTAAGTAGATTCAACTTGCATGAGAAAGAAAGAAACTTCTATCATGTTTTAACTATTCTTTTATTGGGTTTTCTGTTTTATTCAACTGATTTTAATTCTAACTGGTTCAGCTGGTTATCAAAATTAGGCACCAATAGCTCCTGCCTTCCCAGGGGAGGTAACATGATTTGAGTCTTGAACTAGATTTTTAGCCAGTTGGAGCTGGGGTTAGGGGTAGGCAGATTGCTGTGACTTAGAAAAATGGAGAATGAAGGAGCATTTCAGGCAGAATACACACTATGTTCAAATGTCCACTCGGGACTACATCATTAGGGCTTGCTAAAGGAGGCAGCCTAAGAGGGGCTGTGGCGGGTATGCCTGCTCTCCCCTCCATCTTGCACTGGGCTCCAGGTGACTAACCTCCATGAACTGGATCCACAAGCTCCTTTGCCTCCTGGCTGCTGGATTCAGTCAATAGGAGGTACCAGCAAAATATCAGAGTGAGTGAAGGGACAGAGCAGGTTAAGTTATTTATGCTCTCACTCTTTTTCCTTCAGGGTCACTTAAGGCTGTCTGCACCCTTCTAGTCACAGCTCCTGTCCAGTGGCCTTCTCTCTGGGTTCCAGTGACTGCTCTATGCCTTAAACCTAGGGGTGGTAACAGCATCATATTACTAGCCTAGAGGATCTACTCTCTTGTGGTTTCCCTACATTTTGCTGATATTTTTGTAACTGATCCTTGTATTAAAAACTCCTCAAATAAACCCAATGTGTTTTTTGTTTCCTGATGGGACCTTGACCAATAAGGAGTTAGTTCCACATGTTTTATTTTGCTAATTTAGAGGAACTTATTAAAAACAGTAGGAACAAGCTACTCAGTAAAAGTACTTATATCTTAAAAATACCCGGAGGGATTCTGTGAACAGAGCAAGAATTTTGAGAATAATTAGAATTGCCATAAGAAAACTGTGAGCATCCTGAGTCTCTGGGTTCTGACTCTCCTAGTGCACACGGGGGGTTCAAGTGCATGCTGGCATGCCGTGCCAGAAATGAGGACGAAATGTATCAGCTTGGCTTGTTCTACCATTATGTAGTTCCTCTTTCATTCCTTAAAACTACTTGAAAATTCTTTTCTATGTCTAGTAATAATAGATGTTGGTTTTATTTCTCCATGCTCTCATCTCAAATCATTTTGATGAAGTGTTGTGATTTACTGTGGAAAACCAAATCAGAAAGGCCTGTTTTCCGTTCTGCTCTTCTCATTTGTCAGCAGGCTCTAACTGCTATGGTATAGCAATACCACACAGTCCATGCACAAATAGCAATGTCCAAAGGCAAAACAAAGAGGGAACAAATCTCTTGTGTGCTGCTGTAAGATCTAGAAAGTCTTTTTCAGAATCCCTGGCCATGGTCTCCTCAGCCTTCTTGACTCAGTTTTATTGACCTGAATAAGGTCACACGGTACTCCTCAGTCAGTCATTGTCAATAAGTAATGAAATTACCAAAATTGGCTTAATCAATCCATAATTATCCAATAAGCATAATTGGGTTATCAAGATTTCTGCCCTGGGTTAAGGGCCAGCTTTCCCTGAAGCATCTCCTCACACATTAGGATAATGACAACTAGAAAATAAACATAAAAAAGAGTTCCATTAGTAAGAAGAGAGACATAGCTATTAACAAATAGTCACTAATGTCTGTGACAGTGATGGAGAAATTTAAAGACTGAAAATGCAAGAGACTATACCTGAGGAAAGAAAACACTAGTAATAATGGTTAAGACTTCTTGTAATAATTCAATAAAGCGGAAAAGTTTTTTTTTTTTTTTCTCCTGGAGAGTATCTTTACATTCACTATAGTTCTTAATTTAAGTAGCATTTTACTGTTTTTGGTAAGATAAATGATGGAGGCTGGGAACATTTATGTCCCACATCGAAGAAGAATTGGATTTGTTTTTATTTAATTTCTTGTCCTGAAAGATATTTCTGCAACTCATCCAACCATGGGTCAAAGTAAAATCAAATTTCCCCACTGAGCTCATTGACAAATCCTTATCTAAACAAGATTAAGACTTTATAGCAGAAATGATGCTTTTGATGGTTCAAAAGGCAATAGTTTTTCACCAATTTTCATTCACCTTTGACCATTGTTTGTCTTGTCAAGTTGCCACTTGTTCCTTAAATATCTTCATCGTCCTTACATTCTCAGTCTTTTTTCCTTTTCAGAGGCAATAGTGCTTTTCCTTTGCCCTTTAGCTGACTGCAAGTACAGAGTAGCTGTCTCCTTCGATGTGTGAAACTGTATTGTAAAACATCTCTGCTGCTGCTGCTGCTGTTGCTGCTAAGTCGCTTCAGTCGTGTCTGACTCTGTGCGAGCCCATAGACAGCAGCCCACCAGGCTCCCCCGTCCCTGGGATTCTCCAGGCAAGAACACTGGAATGGGTTGCCATTTCCTTCTCCAGTGCATGAAAGTGAAAAGTGAAAGTGAAGTCGCTCAGTCATGTCTGACTCTTAGCGACCCCATGGACTGCAGCCCACCAGGCTCCTCCATCCATGGGATTTTCCAGGCAAGAGTACTGGAGTGGGGTGCCACTGCCTTGAATATTATAAGGAAAATGTGTAATGAAGGGTTGTCCTAACAGCAGAAAATTGAAACCTGAGTTGAAGTCCATACTATAGGAAGACCAAGTGTGTGAGTATAGTGTACTCTAAGTATGCTGCTGCGTCACTTCAGTTGTGTCTGACTCTGTGCGACCCCATAAATAGCCTCCCACCCCAGGCAAGAACACTGGGGTGGGTTGCCATTTCCTTCTCCAGTGCATGAAAGTGAAAGTGAAATTGAAGTTGCTCAGTCGTGTCCAACTCTTAGCGACCCCCTGGACTGTAGCCCACCAGGCTCCTCCGTCCATGGCATTTTCCAGGCAAGAGTACTGCAGTGGGGTGCCATTGCCTTCTCCAACTCTAAGTATAGCAAGATCTAATATGTGAGTGTATACATACACTTTCATCCAAAAAAGTAAATATCTTGTAAAAACAGTCCTCATTTATCTTTCAGTGAGCAGCATGTGGGAAGATCAACTTTCTCAAAGGATTTCCCCAAAGCCTTTTCAGTATGAGTGAGTATCAGTCATTTCATAGATTTATCTCCAAATAAGGGAGCTTGGGTTCCCCAGAGAGCTGGCCCAGTTATGAAAGGAAAGTTTAAAGCAGCCTGTCGGCTTATGAGTACTGGCTATCTAATATCAGCTTCTACATGATGGAAAACAAATTGCCCTCACCATTAATCACTGTATAACAGACTTCAGGATACAGAAAGTATGTCAAACTACTGAGTTTTATCTGAGGGAAATACAGCAATTGCATTTTATCCAGATTGATTAAATATTCATTTCTTCTGATTATTCTTTTCAGTTCTTCCAGAAAAGTCCTGTTTTCAAGTATTCTAATTTTATAAGAAGTCTGAGAAAATATGATCATGTGCATTATAAATTATTTTAATATCAAGCAGGTGGTAAAAAGTGAGTGTTATACGAAATACAAGAAAATGTCTCTGCTTCTAACCAGAAATAATCATTCTGAATAAAAAAAAAAGTAAATCTAAAACAAAAAAGGGCATTAAAAGTGTTTTGGTCTGTTGCCTGGGACCTGAAGGAGTTCAATGGAAAGACTATAGTAATTTGGTTAAATGTGTGCCTTTATGTTGGGCTTCGCAGGTAGCTCAATGATAACAAATCTGCCTGCCAATGCAGGAGACGTGTGTTTGATCCCTGGGTTGGGAAGATCCCCTGGAGGAGGAAATGGCAACCCACTTCAGCATTCTTGCTTGAAAACTCCCATGGACAGTGGAACCTGGCAGTCCACGGTTGCAAAGACTCAGTCACACAACTGAACATGCACGCACACACGTGTATCTATGTTAGGCTGCTGGGGTTCAAATCCCAACTCCGTGACTTTTTGGCTCTGGGGTACTGAAAGTTTCTTTAAAATCTCTGTACTTTAGCACTCTTTTCTGCAAAACTGTATTGATAACAATAATGACAGAATTGGAACACAGTGAATATTAAATTAGATAGTATAAATAAAGTACATTTGGAGGATATAGCTCAGTATTAGGTACTATTAATTTTTTCTTACTCCTCCTCCCTTCAAGTCCAAGAATTTTCTTTCAAATTAATTTTCATAATTTTTAACATGCTTAGAAGCATTCTGATTCAAAAAATATTTTTCTTGATAGGCATAGCCATACAATGTTTGTTTTATAGGAAATAGAAAGCAGTAGATAAGCCTCGAGCTATAAGTTAGTTTTATTGAAGTCCTAGTATGAGACAAACCCAGTGCTAGACATTAAGCAGAAATGAGAGAAGACGCAAAGGAAACTAAAAAGCACATTGTGCACGGAGTTTCCACCGCAGTTTGATCAAAACACATGAGAACAACAGATGATAAACTAGAATTATAACCTACACACTATGCATGTCTAATATTGCACCTCTTGCATGATTTAATAATTACTTGTTGGATCTATCTCCCCTCCACCCTAAGATTAAAAGTTCTCTGAGGAAGCTATAGAGTTCTGATCGTCAGAGGAGTCTATTTACAGAACCATGCACTCTGTAAAACAAAGTGAAAGGATTAACCTGTATTCTTAGGTTTTCTTTTTTCTCCATTGTTAAATAGGAAAAAAACATTCTTCAAAGAAAGCTTATGAGTAAAAACAAATGATAGTAGAGAACCACAAATAGCCTTGGTATTGCAGAGAAAACCACGGGGGTGAATCTATGCTTTAGTTGAATCTGGAAGAAAATCGGGAGCTACTCAGGAGAAGAGTATAGAAATGAGAGAAGATTGTTCCAGAGGCTAGAAAGAGCATGAAAACTAAAGTTCTTTAATATCTGGTTGAATTCAAGAATAATGAGAAGTGGAAAGAAATGGAGCCTAAGAAAATAAGCAATACCAGATCATAAAGGTCCCCAGAAAACACATTAAGAACATCAGACTTCATCCTGAAGGCAGTGGAGATCCATTAAATGGTGTTGAGTAAAGGAGTATCCCAAATTTGTTCTTCAGAAAAATCACTCCTGCTGTAGGGTAGAGAAGGGATTTGAGAGAACCAGGATGCAGATAAAAGTCATTCAAGAGATTGCTGCAGTAACTTTAGTAAGAGCAGATGATCATTTAAGTCAAGAAAATGGCATCAAATCCTTGCTCCTCTTCCTCCCTTGATTTCCTTGTCTCTTTCCCACTCATCTATAGGGCTAACACCATAACCTCACTAAATCTAACTCTGTCAGCTCCAGTCCTGTACCCAAGAAGCTAACAGGGACTTGGATAAACATACAACTAAGCCAACTGGACTCAATTTAAATTCTTATAAATAGCTGCCAGTGGGCCCTTAAAATGCTACTCGGGAATCATATTCTTCACCCTTTGCGTTCCTAGGGTTGTCCTAAAAACAAAACAAGAAACAATTTCATTTTCTATCCCCTCTCTACAAATTCCCAATAACTTCTGCCCCATTCTCATGATTATAAGATCACCAAGAAATTGACGGAGAAGGCAATGGCAACCCAGTCCAGTGTTCTTGCCTGGAGAATCCCAGGGACGGGGGAGCCTGTTGGGCTGCCATCTATGAGGTCGCACAGAGTCGGGCACGACTGAAGCAACTTAGCAGCAGCAGCAGCAGCAAGAAACTGAAATAGTCAGAGGGAGACTTCCATAGATCCCGGCCACTGCCTCTAACCAACTGTACATCAGTACCTGCCCCCTTCCTGTCTTCTCTCCAGTTGGGACAGGTGAATTTTCCATGCAGCTGCCTGGCTTTCATCATTAACTTTACATTCTTATCAAATAGTTCTTACCATCAATTAAATATAGTTTTATCTTTCTTATCTTAGAAAAATATTCTTAAGATTCCACTTTTTTTGCCAGCTATAACTCTGATTAGTAGTATTGGTAGTGTTAGTTGCTGAGTTGTGTCCAACTCTTTGCAACCCCATGGACTGTAGCCCATCAGGCTCCTCTGTCCATAGGAGTCTCCAGGCAAGAATACTGGAGTGGGTAGCCATTCTCTTTTCCAGGAGATCTTCCTAGCCCAGCAATTGAACCTGGGTCTCTTGCATTGCAGGCAGATTCTTTACAGTCTGAGCCACCAGGGAAGCCCATTACTCTAATTACTTTGCCCATTTTTGCAGCAATATTCCATGAAAGGTTTCTCTCTTCTTCCTTTCTCCAATTTCTCACCTCTCTTTTCTTATAAACCCACTTCAATCAAGCTTTTGTTCCCACTATTTCACTTCAATCATTGGTAACAATGTCATCAATTTTTAACCTCCTCCTTGCAGCTCAGTTATTGAAATTACTCTTGCTTAATCTATCCCTAATAGTTGACTCAGTTAACCATTCTCTTCCAAAAAAAAAAAAAACTACCTTTCAGAATAACATATTCTCCTGATTTTTTTTTTTATCATAGCTCATTTGATTGCTCCTACTTGCTATCCTTTTTTGGTTTCCCTCTCTCGACCTCTTAGTATTAAAGCACTATTATGCTCAGCCCTGGTCCTCCTCTTCCTCTATCTACACACCCTTGGTCATTCTATCTAAGCCCATAAGTTTAAATATCCTCCACACGCTAGCAACTCCAAAATGTATATCTTCAGCTCAGTCTTCTCTTAAGAATGTAATGGCTGAAGCCACCCAGACTATCTTATTGACTGGCAACAGCAATTGATTAAGGGATGAGCATGCAATATAAGGGGCTTCCCAGGTGGTGCTAGTGGTAAAGAACCCGCTGCCAATGCAGCAGACATAAAAAGACACAAGTTCGATCCCTGGGTCAGGAAGATCCCCTGGAGGAGAGCATGGCAACCTACTCCAGCATTCTTACCTGGAGAATCCCAAGGACAGTGGAGCCTGGCAGGCTACAGTCCACAGGGTAGCACAGAGTTGGACATGACTGAAGTGACTTAATTTATGTGATATAAATCAAGGAGGGCATGGCAACCCACTCCATTATTCTTGCCTAGAGAATCTCATGGACAGAGGAGCCTAGCAGGCTACACAGAATCCATAGGATCACAAAGAGTCAGCCACAACTGAAGCAACTTAGCACGCATGCATGCATGCAATATAAATCAGTTCAATAACTACAAGCCTCAGTACCCATTGTGCAAATTCTGGGGCATAAATTCACATGTTCCCCACTGGGCATATGGATTTGGAGCTTGAAACTGTTGTAGTCAATATTTGCCAGAGGCCCACTTTTATATTTGAGTTTTGTGTCAAGATAAGAAGGAACCAGATCCTAGAAATGAATCCTGATGATATTGATGAAGTCCTAGATTAAGTTATGTCTCAAGCCAGAACTTCTCTTGGAACATTCAGTTCTATGAGGATAAAATTTCCTTTTTGAGTTGGGATTTCTATTGCTTAAAAATACATGCATTCAATTTGATGCACATACATCTTCTATGAGTTATATTATCTCCACTTACAATAAAAGGAAAAATCTTGCTAAGATGCCACATGATTTTTCTAAAGTCAGTCATCTAGTAGCACCAGGAAATGATCTAGATCATAAGCCTTTATACTTAAAATTCATAATTACCACTCCCTGTGAGTGGAGTTTGGAGATACTGGGGATTCAGCACTGTATACGATGTGCCCCTCTAACGTAGTGTGTGTGTGTGTGTGTGTGTGTGTGTGTGTGTGTACATGCTCACTTTAACCACTAACTCAGAATATTAAACAGGTGCTCATATTTCCTAAGAAAATACCAAAGAGCTGATTCTCATTCATTATTTAACCCAATTTGCACTGAAATGTCCTGAGAACAAAGTCAACTTTACTCTTTGGTCTGAGTCCTCAACTTTTATTCCATTCTTAACAGAAGAATGAACACAGCATTCTTACCTATAGGTTTCATGTTCTTATCTTTTCAGATTTGCAGATTGTAACCAAGAATCTGGTTTCATAATGTTTGAATTTTATAAGATAGAATTATCTTTCTACCCCTGGAATGATGTTAGTATAAGGGAAGAGTCACCTAAATGAGCACAGAAGAGGAATGCCCAGAAAACTTGGTTAGGCATTGACTCTTTCCAGTGTCTGACATCAGGCAAGTTCTTCCCTGCCCTGGAGCTCCTTTCTCTTCTGTAAAGTGTGATCTACAAATATCTATCTTACAGGAATGTGGTGATGATTAAAGGAGACAACAAATACTTGACATAGAATAAACCCTGAACAAATCAGTGTCTTTTCCTCTTTGTTTTTCAAAACTATATTCGAATATAAGTCACTGTACTAGGAAAAAAAAAACCTATGCAACACTTTGCAGCCATTTGTTTAATACTTGTTTATTCTAACAAATGGTATGGTACATCACAAGACATACCCTTCCTCCAGCCCTTTTTAATGAGACATTAACCCTGCTGACGGGGAGCACTGGAGTGTATTGATGATGAACCACAGGGAATGGATCAGGAATGTCCTGGGCAGAGAGAGAAGGCACTCTGGCATTCAGAAGAGTCCAGAGACAACACGAGAGGGACAGGGAAATTTGTCTCCATTGGCATTATGTGGAAGGGCCCTGTCCATCCACCACTGAAAAAAATCCACTCCAAACCTCGCACAGCAGAGAATTCAATTTGACATTGTTTAGTATCCTATAGAGTGAATGGGAAACTCGTTGCATCTGTTATTTTATCTCAGAATGGGAGGTTTTTCTTTAACAATTCTCAGAAGGGAGTGATTCTTTGATAATTCAACTCCCTGTGGTGTTGGTCAAGTAGAAATGGTACACAGAGGCTTCAAAGAAATGAAAGCTTCTAGCACAGAACAGAAGCTGTTCAGGAGGTGTTGAGAAGAGGCATCACTCTGACCCTTTAAGTAATGAAAGCCAATAGTTTAGAGGGAGCTGAGGCAGAAACCCCAGAGGACTGCAAAGGAGGGCGGGAGTGAGCAGAGCATGCAGTGAGGAGAAGTTTTGCTACAGCTCAAGGATCCTCATTAGATGGTTTCTGCCCTTTCAGCATGATGCTTTTGTTCATAAGGAATATTACATAAATCTAACATTAGAAGCCAATAGAATTAAATAATATACTTAAAAAAAAAAAAAAGTTGTTCAGCATGAAAGAACTGTTTCAACTGAGCAAAAATAGGAGACTTATTATGAGAGTAAATGGATAATTAGGTAGGCAGTAGAGGTTCTCTACAGGAGGACCGAAATCTGGTGAAGACAAATCCAGTCTCACTGAAGAAATTTCTTTGAAAATCAAAATGTAGACAAATGCGTTTGTGGAGGTAGTTTTGCTGTGTCTTCAGTTTTATTGCATCTTTACGTATTTCATCTTATAACCAAAATTAACCTGCACAGTTAGTTCAGATAAAAATTATAATGCCATTTCTTTTCTTTCTTTTTTTGAAATTAAAAAGTGAATTGTTTTCATTCCTTTTGGAAAACTACGGCTGCTCTATTCCTTGGCTCTATTCCTTGGCTGCCTAAGGGATTTCCCTGAGGTTTCCTCACTTTCTTTGTAGCTGTAGAGTAAGTGGCCAATGGGTGCAGTAACGTGTTCTTCATGGCCTGAAGAGACTACACAGACACTTTTGGGAATTGGCATTTTTGTGTAAAGTAAAAACTTTAAGTATTTTGCCAGAAATAGCAAGGCACACCAATTGATTTATAGAATTCTGGGCCTGAAATACATTCGTCTTCTCTGACAAATTGAGAGTAGCTAGTTAGCATTCTTGCCTGGAAACTCCCGTGGACGGAGGAGCCTGGTGGGCTGTAGTCCATGGGGTCGCTAAGAGTCGGACACGACTGAGCAATTTCACTTTCACTTTTCACTTTCATGCATTGGAGAAGGAAATGGCAACCCACTCCAGTGTTCTTGCCTGGAGAATCCCAGGGACGGGGGAGCCTGGTGGGCTGCCGTCTATGGGGTCGCACAGAGTCAGACACGACTGAAGCGACTTAGCAGCAGCAGTTAGCATTGCAAGACTTAGTTCATCTGTTACTTGGGTTATTCATTCATTTAACAGGGAAACATTACATGCCTACCATGTGAAAGACAATGTATTCTGCCCCACCCCCATTTTATTCTCAGCATAGTTTTTCTAGTTCATTATTATGAGATTGTAGTGCCATGGGGTTCATTTTTGATATCTTCATCAGTAACGGCTTCATTTGCTAGGGGTAGAGGGTACATTTTGTTTTTTCACTTACAGTAATTAATTGAGTAGGTACTTTGTAATGCACTTTACAACAGTCTCTCATTTACTTCTCTCAGAATCCTAAAATGCTGAAGAGACTATTTCCTTCTGATGTGAAGAATGTGAGACCTAGGAGAATTACATAACTTGTCCTGGTCGTGGAGCAGTGAGTAGCAGAGCTGGGGCTAGAACCCATATCTCTCTGACTCTGAGGCTTCTGTTGTAGATATCTGGTCTTTCACTTCACGAAATAAATGCATAGTGAACACCAAATTATTTCTCCCTCAATATCTTCCTGGTGCTTTAGCATAAGTACCGTTTTATCCCTTTTACTCTTGAAAAGGAAACCAGAAACCTGAATCTTACCTCCTAATTCTGAGCAGGATAGTAAGGAGAACAGGGTATGCGAATGAAATGCAAGCATGAGATTTGCCACAAAATGCAATCATTGGTTAGGTTTTGAGCCCAAGAGGCTACTTTAGGGAAAGAGTGCAAAATTTCATGAGTCAGTATATCAAGGCAGGAAAAAAAAAAGGCATTAAAAAAAAAATCAATAATCTACTGAGGGCTGGAATGGAACCAGAGTCACCAGAAGAGTTAAAAGTTTTCCTTCTGAATAAGGATGAGAAAACCTGACATATCTCTCAATGGCTTTGTCTACCCAGTGTTATAAATATATTCCACTAGACTGCTACAATTAGGTTTTTCACAATTAAACCATTTATCGATGGTGTCAAAACATTAATTTTGTATGTGTTTCATTATATTAGGAACATTCTATCAGAAATAAAGTTTTATTTTTATGGACTTACTTATATTTTCTCCTCTGTTTACATTCTTATTTAAGGAAGAAACAACTGTCCCCACCCCTGCCCTATAATAACATAATATGTTGCATTTTAATCTCCTTTTGGAATGCTGTGGTCCCAACAGAAAAAGAAATTTCATATCCCTGAAGGCCTGGAAAGAGCCTACACTACTTAAAGAACAGTGAACTGTGTTTTAGTCTGATTTTCTGAAAGTAGCTGAAATATTTAACAACTGCTCTGAAGAGAGCTGCTGCTCCTAACAATCACAGCTCCCAAGAAGAAGTCACACCACGTTCTGAGCTCTATTGGTAAGGAATTTCATCAGTGTCAGAGAAATATCAGTCAACTAACTTGAAAATAGCTATTGAATGGTAAGGTATCATCATTGTCAATAGATATTCTTTACTGGGCTCACTAGGAATAGGATATACTCTCAGGCAACAGGGCTACAGAATGGCTCAAGAACCTAATGTCTAATCCCCAAACTCCTCACTTCTACTCATTTTTAATGGTCAAGTCCATTCCAGGAAAGTAGGAAAATTTCTCAAACATTTCTCTTTTCTTAAATGTTTCTAAGTCAATTTTTCAAGGTACCCATTATCACATTTATAGGATAATTAAATGGGGAAAACAACTTATGTGTAAGTGCCTTTCTGGGAATATTATATATTGATCCAGTAAAGGGAAGCAAGGCTGGGAATTCAGCTGTTTCACTACCATGAGATTAGGAAGAGAGTGAATATCTGTCACTAAAATAGTTCATGGTATTTGCAATGACTGTATTTGTGTCTCCACAGTACATACATTTATCTGAAAATAATTAGGCACTATTTACATTATAAGTTAATCATATGACTCTTACATTAATTTGAACTGGGCAAAGAATAGACACTAAAAATTGCACTGGGACCAGAAACAGAAATATTTAAGTACTTGTTTAACATATGCCAGGAATAAGAGGCAGCGTGAATAGCTGTGCTGTTCTTTATAATGCAAGATCCCATACAAAAGCTAATTTTACCTTTCACTGGATAGAAAACTGATTCCCTTCACGCTGGCAAGCATGCACCAAGCATCCAGATCAGCAGTCAGCCCCATCCTATTATGCAGAGCATAATTTGCTGCAGCTAATAAGAAAACCCTGCAGCCAAACCCCTGGCTGCCAGACTAGAAAACACAAATCATGTGCTTCTTTCGGTGGCACCAATCTAGTAATTATTTAACCTTGGCAAGTTGAACCAGACCAACAAAGGTGTTTTTTGAACTTGTGAATTCTGTTCTATTCATTAGTATTCCCAAGTACTTCCAGATAAAACATGAATAATGATAATCATAATAGCTTACATGTCTTGAGCATTTACTGTGAGGGAGACACCAGGAGAAGTACTTTACACACATTATCTCATTTCATCCTTACTACACACCTATGAGGTAGGTAACCTTATTAAGCATAACAAGCTTAAATTTCACTTGGTCACACAGTTAGTAAGTGATGGAGCTATGAAACAAAGCAGTGCCTGGCTTTTTAAACTTTGCCTCTTCTGTCTCATAGAGCTGCTCAGATGAGTGGGAAATCAAGTACGTTCCGCACAGGAACAGTGATTCTGTTCTATTAAAAATTCAACTAGTATACGAAGTTTCTAGCATTTCGATGAGGTCCACTATTTTCAGAGAATAAGTCCTTCTTAAAATTCAAACAAGATTATTTGGAATGGATAATTTAATCCATTTGCACCAATGAGAAGAGGTAAATACTTTAAACAGGAAGGAGGATAAATAGGAAGTGTCCTAAGAATGTCAGTTCTTACACAGGAACATATAGAGGAGGGAAGACTTGGGTAGACAGAAGTCACTGGAATCGATGTAAAAGTAGTGGATGAGGACAGAGGAGAACAAGAAGTGAAAAAGAAAGTGGCAGGTGAAGTTTGCAGTAAAGGGGAAGATTAAAATAAACTTGGGATTTTCTTTTTAAAATAAACGCCTTTCCTGGATCAGTTAGAGACATAGCTTCAAGTATCCTATTATTGGATAAGCCAGCAAAAGACATAAGAACTCCAATCTATTTTCCTTTGTAATACGAAATTCATACTTTAACAACTTTTACTTTCAATGTCAAAATCTTATCTAAAGGAGAAAACATGATGTTGGGTAATTATGTATTAAAATGACTAATTAAAAAACCACTCAAATTTTTCCAACATAAATGAATATTAATGGCTCAAAGATTTTTCCAAAACAAAATATGAAAACATCAAATGAAAGCAATCTTTCCCTTTCTCAACTCTCTTCCTACATGAAGAGAAAGTATACTTTTCATATGGGGGCAGTCTATTATCATTTTCTTACATGACGAAAAGAATTTGCTAACATAATTCTTTAGCACTGTTTTGCAAATTGGCTTTCTGACTTATTCAACTTTTTTAATACTATAATATTGATATTCAGGCTATGAGCAGAGTGACAAAAGCAATATCATATCTCCTTCACAGTATTAATACAATGCTCTTTTTAAAGTTTACTTTAGTAAAATAGCTTTTAAAGTAGTTTATACTGAAACACTGTTAATCCAGTTTTTCTTGCTAGTTTAGAAAATCCTATGAATTATTTATAAAGTTTTCACAATAGTGAGGTCCTATAATGAATTTACATAGTGAAACATTCAGATGCACTAGAAAAAGTTTCCTATCATGGATATGACAAATGCAGCACAAAGAATTTTATTCAGTCTTCCAACTGAAACTGTAATTTCCTCTCTGTAGAAAACCATAAAGTATCACCACATGACATAATGGAAAGGGATTGGACTCTGATTTTGTATAAACCAGATTCAAAATATGCCCATCTTTCTTACGTAACAGGTGTATTTAGGAGTGAACTCAATCAAGGGTATGTAATCAAAACACCATGATAAAGACAATATGTATATATATTTGCGCACACACACACACATAAACATGTGCCTCAGTGCATCACTTTACTGTACACCGGAAACTAACACAACATTGTCAATCAACCACTTCAATAAAATAAATTTTAAAATAATAAAAGAAAAAATATATTCATCTTTATGTTCATAGCAGCACTATTTACAATAGCCAAAACATGAACACACCCTAAATGTCCATCAACAGATAAATGGATAAAGAAGATACGATACACACACACACACGCACACACACACACACACACACACACGCTGGAATACCACTCAGCCATACAAAAGAATGAAGTCATGCTATCTGAAGCAACATGGAAGGACCTAGAGATTATCATACTAAGTGAAGAAAGAAAGAAAGAGAAGGACAAACACCATACGATAGTACTTACATGTGGAATCTAAAATGTGACACAAATGAAATTACGCACGAAACAGAAGCAGACTCACAGACACAGTGAACGGATTTGTGGTGGACGAGAGAAAGGGGCTGGGGGAAGGGTGGATCGAGAGTTTGGGATTAGCACATGCAAACCATTGTATATAGAATGGGTAGAAAAACAAGGGCCTACTGTATAGCACAGGGAGCTATATCCAACATTCTCTCATAAACCATAATGGAAAAAATATGAAAAAGAACATATATGTGAAACTGAATCACTTTGCTGTATACCAGAAATTAACACAACACTGTAAATCAACTATACTTCAGTAAAATAAATTTTTAGAAAGTTTAAACACAAAATAAATAAAACAACAAAAGAAAAGAGTAAATAACCATAAGCAACTATCCATCCTCCCACTGACTTTTCATATCCTCTCACTGGGCTCTTTCCCTGTATTTGGATTTCTTAATCACTTTTAGTCACATTTCACAAAAGCAGTGGTGTTCCACGATGACATGCTTTAAAATAACAACAACATCTGTGTAGTGAAGAATAGAGAAGTCTAGGGGTTCCCTGGTGGCTCAAATGGTAAAGAATCCACCTGCAGTGCAGGAGAGGCAGGTTCAACCCCTGGGTTACAAAGGTTCCCTGGAGAAGGGTATGGCAACCCACTCTAGTATTCTTGCCTGGAGAATCCCAAGGACAGAGGAGCCTGGCGGGCTACAGTTCATAGGGTAGCAAAGAATCAGAAATGACTGAAGCAACTGTGCATGCACGCATGCAAAGAGAAGTCTAGTCTTTTGAGCCCCCAACCCCCTCACTCCTGGGAGATTCCAAGGGTTTAAAGATCCCCTGGAATTTTCCAGGTGATTGAAGCATCTTTGATATTCATGGTGTACCTCTGGACTATACTTGATAGCTTATACTAACCAGATGACTCAGTGTGGGCAAGGTCACATCAAAAGTCTTAGGATTGGGATGGCCAAGCCAGAAAGACAACCATGGTTAGAAGGTTGGAACTCTGAGCCAGGTGACATCAGCCTGACCTCCAGCAGGGAGGGGGCCAGAGATCCAGCTCTACCACACGAGCCGTGATTCAAAATCCCTGGACCCCAACGTAAGGGGAGCTCCCTATGTTGTCAATACTCTGCGTTTACTGCCACCGCACCGATGCCAGAAGAGT
The DNA here is from genome assembly GCF_029378745.1 of Bos indicus. Lineage (NCBI taxonomy): Eukaryota > Metazoa > Chordata > Mammalia > Artiodactyla > Bovidae > Bos > Bos indicus. The sequence goes on from NC_091765.1 coordinate 35,876,630, forward strand.
AACGTGCCCCTGAGCACACAGCACCTTCACGTTTGGAACTCCCAGGTCCAAGTCAGCCCTTTGCATCTCTTCCTTTGGTGGGCTCTAATTTGTATCCTTTTGTTGTTAACAACAACAACTGTAATCTTAGGTATGGCGCATTCCTGAGTTTTGTGCACTGTTCTAATGAATTATCAAAGCTGAGGGAGTCCCTGGGGACCCCCAGATTCGTGGTCAGATAGTCAGAAGTGAAAGTGGCCCTAGGGACCCCAAGTTTGCAGCTGGAGTCAGAAGTGAAGGTAGTCCTGTGTGAACTGTTCCTCCAACTTTGCAGTCTAGAAAACTCTTCAGTTACTGTCAGAGTCATTAGTTGTTCTTCAGTAGCTCAGTTATGTCTGAGTCTTTGCAACCGCCTGGACTGCAGCATGTCAGGTTTCCCTTTAATCTCCTGAACCTCTAGTTTGGCTTCCCTGCTGATGACACCAAACCGTGACCGCATTTAGTTACCTGTTCTCCCAATTTATACTCCTCTAGGCTGAGATGCCAGAAGTGGGAGAGTGGGCCGGTCCTAGGGGAAGGGCTTTATCCTGGTAGCCCAAGGCCCATTTATCAGCTGTCATTTCCAACTCAGCTGTTGTCCCAGAGGAAGCGAGCATTGGAGTCTGCTGTACATATTATCCTCTGGCAATGGGATTCTCAGCAGCTTTGGTAAAAATATTCTCTGCCTCACTGGTACTGCCTTCGCCTCAGCCCCAGGGGTGCTGTATTACTTTGCCCCTCAAGGTAGCCTTTGTGTGTAGAGTCCTCACCCAGCCTAAGGTGAAAAACAACACCTGGCCCAGCTCCCTTACTTATTCTTATTGAGTGAAACTTTTCTCTCAACTGGTCTGTTTCTACTCACATAAGCTCATGCTGGAAGAATCCATTTTACAATCTCTTGGCATATCTAGCATACTGTGTTTTATTTTTAAGCCTGTCATCCTGGGCTGGTAGGGGTGGGGGGAGGATGGGGGGGTGGGGCCAGGCTTGTATCAGTGTAACTCATGTGTGCGTGTGTGTACTCAGTCCTGTCTGACTCTCTGTGTCCCCATGGACTGTAGTATGACTTAGCGGTCCACTAATGACGGATCAGACAATTTCCTTAAATGCCTTGTTCCTGTGTTTTCTACCCTTCACCAAGGGGATCTGAGTGTGAAAGCACATTTTCAAACTTACAGTCAAAATATGTAATGTAAGGAAGGAGGTTTTTGTTTTTAAATCCAATTTATTTTCACAGTTGCTTTACTTTTATTTCCCTTCTTAAAATTCTGTCAAACTGAGTATAAACTCAATACGTTTCAGTTCAGTTCAGTTCAGTCTCTCAGTCATGTCCGACTCTTTGCAACCCCATGAATTGCAGCACGCCAGGCCTCCCTATCCATCACTAATCCCCGGAGTTCACTCAAACTCACATCCATTGAGTCGGTGATGCCATCCAGCCATCTCATCCTCTCTTGTCCCCTTCTACTCCTGTCCCCAACCCCTCCCAGCATCAGAGTCTTTTCCAATAGGTCAACTCTTCGCATAAGGTGGCCAAAGTACTGGAGTTTCAGCCTCAGCATCAGTCCTTCCAAAGAACACCCAGGACTGGTCTCCTTTAGGATGGACTGGTTGGATCTCCTTGCAGTCCAAGGGACTCTCAAGAGTCTTCTCCAACACCACAGTTCAAAAGCATCAATTCTTCAATGCTCAGCTTTCTTCACAGTCCAACTCTCACATCCATACATGACCACTGGAAAAACCATAGCCTTGACTAGATGGACCTTTGTTGGCAAAGTAATGTCTCTGCTTTTCAATATGCTATCTAGGTTGGTCATAACTTTCCTTCCAAGGAGTATGCGTCTTTTAATTTCATGGCTGCAATCACCATCTACAGTGATTTTGGAGCCCAAAAAAATAAAGTCTGACACTGTTTCCCCATCTATTTGCCATGAAGTGATGGGACCAGATGCCATGATCTTCATTTTCTGAATGTTGAACTTTAAGCCAACTTTTTCATTCTCCTCTTTCACCTTCATCAGGAGGATTTTTAGTTCTTCTTCACTTTCTGCCACAAGGGTGGTGTCATCTGCATATCTGAGGTTACTGATATTTCTCCCAGCAATCTTGATTCTAGCTTGTGCTTCTTCCAGCCCAGCATTTCTCATGATGTTTAGACATATTTAAATTACTGAAGTTCAAGGAATCCTAAGGAGCTCCCATAAGTGGTATGAAAGGCATTTTATCCCTGTTGTGGAAGTCAGATGGTCAAACTGATTTTGAAAAATTCACTTTTGGACTGAATCAAAAATACATGAATTCAGTAATCTTTAAGAATTTACAGTTAACATGCAAACTGATAAGAGGTTCAGAATAAAGATAACCCAGCTTAACATTTGACCCAAAGCAAATCCTAATTATTTTGCAAATAGCCATCTGCATGCTAATGGAAAACAATACTTCCCTGGAGTTGAGAAGTCAGATGATCATCCCGAGACTCAGGCTGTCAGGAGGCATACTGAGCAGTGTTGGCTTTGAATTGGGGTGACTAGAAGCAGGCCTCGAAAAAGCCACCTCTGGCACAAACGTACACTCTCTATATCAAAATGTCTGCATGTTTTTCACCTTAGCTTTTGTAAATGCCAACCAGTTCTGTAGAATGTTCAATGGATCTCCCTCTCAGCATCCGGGCATTTTGTGTTGGCAAGCTGAGTCCAACCACATTCACCTACCACACGTGCAGTTGCTTTTTTTTATCTTTAAATCCTCTAGCCCAAACACATATTATATTTAAACTTACATGTATCCCATAGAACAGACACTATTTTAGCATCGGCTTTCTACTAGTGAATGCATTCCCTTAAGACTGTCTGCCCCTGCTTCTGGGATGTTGATAGACTTTGATAGACTCTCCAGTTGCCTCAAGATTAAATGATATCAGAGGATCATAAAATGATTATTATAAACAGCATATTTAACAATTTTATTTTCCTTCACGTATGGCATATATTCCTAATGATGCAAAATATGTATTAAATTACTTTTATTTAAATCCAAATACTCAGGGATATAATAAAAACAACCAAAGATATGAATAGGCAGTTACTAGTAATTTTAAAAATGCCGATTATAGTAATACCTGCTATCACTGCTAGAAATGAAACAGTAATAACATCCACTACTGGGAGGGATATAGGGGAAAAAGGTGGAAATGTGAATTGTTGCAGGCATTTGGAAAAGCCATCTGGCAGTGTCTATTAAAAATTTTTAAATGTGTATGTCTGAAAGCAATTCCACTCCTGGGAAATTACCCCTGGGAAACTGTAATAAAAGTGTCAGTGAGTAAGGCTAAATATACAAAGATGATTATTCACATTTATCATAGCAAAAGGATGAAACAAAGCAAATATCATTCAGTAGGAGAATAGTTCAATTGTAATACATTCCTACCATGGGGTATTATACAACCATTAAAAAAAAGAATGGTTACAGCCCCACCAAGTGAACTGGAGGAGTAGAAAGAAAAACATCAAGTTGCAGAAACATATATATAATATGTTACCTTTATAACTTCAAAACTCTCATATGTATATATGAGCTTGAGCATGAAAATATACATGGAAAGTTACACATGAAGTTTATAACATAGATCACCTAATGAAGAGGGGACAAAGAATAGAAAACAAGAGAAAGAGGGATGTTCATTAAAAAAGTTTGAAAAATTAAAGTGTTCATAGAAAATAGTGTGTTTGATATGACTCAAATGAGTAACATAATGGGTTCATGTTTCTGTATGTGCACATGTGTGTGCAAAAAGAGATGTGCTAAAGAAAATAATCACCAAATGGTGACTATGATTTTCTCATGGGAGAGTAATTTTTCCAGGTAATTTTTCCTATTTCCATTGAGTTTTTTTTTAATTTTGAGTTTTTTAATGCATGTGTATAATTTACAAAATGTAGGGGAAAAAAGAAACATTTACCTTGTTAAAAAGAACCAGTTGTCAGAATCATTTTCCACATCTATTCTGTACAATTTTAATGCCCCCACACCATTTAAAAAAAGTAATCCCTGAATCTAAACTGCTTTACTGGAGGTTTTACAATGTGTCCTCCATCACCCACTGCCGGGGACCAGCCCCGGCTGATCCAGGGTATTCGAAGGAGAGACGGCGTAGGCGAAGATCAGGAAACAATTGCTTAATTAAACGTTAATTAAGGATATAAAGAGTAATAGAATGAGGATAGCTCAGTAGGAAAATTCAGTGAAGAAAAGAGGCTGAAATAAGGATAGCTCAGTGAGGAAATTCAGTGGAGAAAAGAGGCTGAATAATTCAGCCAGAAGGTAAGAGAAAGAACGACATGGTGAGACCAAGTTTCGGTGAACAAGGCCCGCACTTTATTTTTCAAAGTAGTTTTTATACCTTAAGTTATGCACAGAGGATAATGGGGGAAGGGGTAGAGTCTTGCAGCAAACCAGGCTTTCTTCCTGCAAACTTATCATATGCAAAAGCTTAGGTGATTTGCATCATCTTCTGGCCCGGAGGCCTGTTAACATTTTAAGACCTTTTCTTCAGAAAACTTATTTTTCTCTAAAGGTGATTGGTCAGGAGCCACCCTCCAAAAGCATTAGATAAAGTTGCATTCGTACAGCGCAAAGGTGTGGTGGGCTACAAAAAGAATTAACTCAAGGGTCCCAGGTTACAAACATTAAAGCTACTATTTACACCAATTATATTAACCAATACACTGCCAGGGACACAGCAGGTAAGGGATATGGGAACTTAGCAGCAAACATTGGCCCAACAAGTGAAAATCCCTTCACCAATACAATTTCTAATCAATCTTTTAACTACTCAAAAGAATCTGTGTTTAGACAGTTTAGAACATCTCCTGCCTCTCACAGTTGGGAGGCTCTGAACAATCACATGTGGCCGGAAAAACCTATTCAGGCAGGCTAGAGGATTTCCAAAGGAGTTTGTAGGTTAAACACTGTCACACCCAGGAATTATTAACTGGAGCTGTAAGCTAACTTTTTTCAGAGAGGTAGTGGGGGACAGCCCCCCGTAAAGTCAGAGGTGTAGGTAAAAGCACAAAGCAGAAAGTAGGCAGACTCTGGTTTTGGGGGTATATGCTCGAGAATTTCCAGGGGGACTCCTGAAGCTCGATCCCGCCTTTGCGTATGCCGAGCCTCCTTCCTCATGACCTTTGTCATGGGCGGAGTTCCTCACGCTGGCTACCGGCAGTGATAGAATTTCCAGTTGAGCTATTCCAGATCCTGAAAAGTGCTGCACTCAATATGCAATATGCACTCAATATGCAATATGCCGGCTCCCGGCATCTCCCCCTTTTTTATTTCTTAAAACAGCCAGATGCAGCTCAGTCGCGAGCTTTTGAATGTTCTGCCGAAGAATCCTGACAATACAAGGAAGAATGATTATGAGAAGCACAACTAGAACTAAAGATATTAGACAGAATGTTTTTTCCAGAAGTAAAGTTAGAGAAGGTGTGAAATAAGTCATTAGCTGCTCCAGCGGTGGTAAAATCCAGTCGAGAGTGTTCCAGGGTCTGTATTTGATTATGAAGTTTCCCTAAGTCCAGGCCAATGTCAGAGCTGTTCCAAACACCTGAGATACGATTTTTGATTTTTTCCCATTCATAATCTGTCTCGTTTACCTTTAAAGATGTCACGCATATCCACCGTTAATCAGCGTGGCAAGACAGAGCCATTTTCACTTTTAAAGCCTGTAACTCAGTCCCAATATGCATTATTGCCTCTTCTAAGGCGTCTACTCTCATCTCTAATTTTCTATCTATAACTTCCTACGTTGCTAGAGTTAAAGAAACATTTTTAGACATGGTATCAACATATTGGGCAGTATGCACTTGTTGAGTCAATGATATTGCTGCCACAGTAACAGAAGTAATTGCTGCTATTAAAGCTGATATTCCTAAAATAAGTAAAGCCCACAAATCGTCGTGATCACATTAAATCTTGTAGTTGTTGTAACATAGCAAGACTATAGTTATATCAATAAGTGGTTACATCATAAGATAAGGTGGACATTGTAACACTACCAAAGAGCAAACATTATATTGAGGGTTTAAACAAAATGAGAGCATGCATTGTTCACAAGTCACTACATTGGGTCCACCAGTGAAAGTCACATGTACATTAAGTTTTCCAGAATCATTGGTAAAGAGAAAAACATAAGGAGAGGGTAGACAAGCCAAAACAGAATAAGTAGAATTATTTTCTGGTTGGAGTTCGCACTGCAGCAGCCCCGTCGGTCGTGCCAGGATCTCGATGTTTATCTTGCCTCCCCTTCTGGCGGCTTCTCTTTTGTGATCGAAGCAATGGGGGAACTGGATGTCTGGGGGTCTGCAACATGGCGAATCAACCTGTCTTGGATCTAAATTGGAGAATCTGCATCCTGTGGAAAAATACAAGCACATCCTCGACCGCTAGTTAATAATGGGTCAGGACCCTTCCATTGTCCTGAGAGGAGGTCCTTCCATTTGACTAATGGTTTTGCATTTAATTGCTCCAGGCACCAATGACGAAGCATTGCAGTAGTCCAGCCAGATCAGTATTTAGAATATTTATTACGAAAAGAGCATGTTGCAAGATTTGATGGGGAGAACTATACTTAAACTCCCCTTCTTTTAGTTTTTGAATTTGGATTTTTAATGTTTGATGCTCTCTTTCAACAATGGCCTGTCTCTGGGGATTATAAGAGATGTCTGTATTATGTTTAATTTGAAACTTTATACAAAATTCTTGAAAAGACTTAGACGCAGGAGCATTGTCAGTTTTCAGAGCTTTTAGCAGGCTCAAATATGAAAAACAAGTAAAGAGATGTTGTATTACATCTTTAATTGCTTCTCCTGTATGAGCAGTTGCAATAATAAAATGAGAAAAGGTGTCTACCGTTAAAGAACAGAGGACAGTTTTCTAAATGAAGAAACATGAGTTAGATCCATTTGCCAGAGTACATTGGGTTTAAGACCGCGAGGATTAACTCTCATAGGTAGACTATTATAAACAGTGGGGCAATATAAGCAAGAACACACAATCTCTTGAGCAGCCTCTCTGGGAATTTGGAATTGATATCTTAAGGCAGTAGCATATTGACGATAAAGTAAGTGAGAGGCTCTGGCCTCTTCAATCACAGTAGCCACTGTATTTCAGGTTAACAAGTCAGCCAAATCATTAAAGGCATTTTAAGGGCCGGGCAATCTGGAATGAGCCCGAATGTGTCCAATGAAAAATATTTTATTTTTTTTTTAAATTTGTTGCTGTAATTTAGTTAACAAATGAAATATGGTAGTTTTATTTTCAGGCAAAACTGCAGTTTTAATGTGTGGAAACAACCTGACAATATACTGAGAATCAGAATAAAGGTTAAATTCTTCATCTGCAAACATAGCAAAAGCCTCTATGACTGCTGTTATTTCAGCTCTTTGAGCTGAAGTTTTCTGTGTTTTTAAAACCTTTTGGTGATTTTTAGTAACTATGGAGGCTTTACCGTTTGTTGACTCATCAGTAAAAACTATTTGAGCATTTGGAATAGGAGATTGTTTACATCTGACAGAAAAAATAACTGGATGTCTGGATATAAAATTCAGCAAAACATGTGAGGGTAAATGATGCAAAATTTTGACCAAAATAGTTTTCTATAGCAATCTGCCAATTTTTATCAAACATTAGAAGAGCAACAAGTTGTTCCTTATTATATGGAATTACAATTTCTGATGGCTCTTTACCAAATAATTCAATGTTCTGCTTTTTTCATTTAATATCAAAGTAGCTGTCAATCCTGGATAAGAAGCACTACTTTTTTAGTTTGAGCGGAAAGATGGACCCACTCTAGGGGGCCGTTTTGCTATAAAACCAATTTTTTGTCTGGCCACCCCAATTACACCTATGGGGGTTTTATGGCAAAGGAATTGTCAAGCAGTTGTCAATTTAATTTTTAAAATTTACATTTTAACAACATAAATTTAGAGATATGTTAATTTAGGTCTAATGTTTAGTTTAGGTCTCTATAAACTTAAATAAATGTATAACCTCCTTATCTCTTTTGATATACAGATATACTTAAATGCAAAATGTATTTATATATGGCAACAAGTATAAACTTATTGACATACAATATATATAAATTAATATACTTGAATTAATCTTATAATTAATATATTAATTTATATATATTACAGCAATACAACACGCACACAGCCAATACTAACCAACACAAACCAATGTACTGCAGTAATACATGTCACACATATATAATTATACAGCATACAGAACATATATCATCACAGCACATCAATCTATACCAATTAATATCAGCCACACACATTATATTACTGCAATATACATTTAATTATACAGTATATATATAATACATATATTGATTTATATACAAATTAAGTAAGTATAGATCTATAAATAGGATTAGGCATACCTTTATTATATTTTATTTATACCCATATCTAATTAGGCAAACTGTAATTAGGCAAATATATTTATATTATGTATTTATAACAATATATAAAGTATTGTTAATTGTACCACTTGTTGATAACTAAGAAATTGAGAAAACTCTTCTCTGAGTATCTCTTATTTGAGACAGCACGTCCCTCCCCCATAGGGTAAAGGGGAGCTTAGGAACTACATACGGTTGGAAAGTTCTACAGGTATCCTCAAACTGCCAATCTAACATTTTTGAACTTTTAACTACTGTGGGGGCTTGAGGGCAAATGAAACAAAATTTGACCCCTGAAATCTATCAGGGCAACTTGCCAATCATTACTACTTTGTAAAAGACTTGCAGTTGATCTTTATTGAGTGAAATTACTATATTTGCTACTTCTTTTCTAAAAAGTTCTACACTTCTTTTTTCTTCTTTTTATAATTAATTGTGCCACTGAGCTGGGATAAGATAAAACTATTTTTCTTGGGGTCACTGGTAGATGGAACCAATGGGCCTTTTTGTCACAAGCATCCTGTAGGTGTATGTTTTGTGGGAAGAATAATTTAATCTCATCTTTTGGTAATATTAATCTTAATTAACTGATCATTTAAAGTCTCATCTACTTTAACAAGAGCCGTCTGTCTTATTAGTCAACTTTCTCTTAGAACTGGAATTAGGATCGCTTTTTAAGCAATTAAACAAAGGCTTTAAATCTGCAGTAGTCAGTTTTAAATGTGGGCATATCTAATTAATGTCTCCTAATAATTTTTGGAAATCATTTAAAGTTAGTAAACAATCTCTCCACAGCTTCAAAGGGGCATTATCAGTTTTTTAAAACTTTTGGCCGACTTAAATATGAGAAGCAAGTAAACAGGTGTTGCACAACATCTTAATAAGCTTCTCCAGTTATCGTTTTGTAACCTAAATCTGGTCTATAGCTTTTTAGATGACAAGCAACCATCTAATCTTTGCTTGAATACTTCCAGCAACGGGGAACTCACTATTTTTTAAGGTTTTAAACTCTCCCTCACCTTTTTCTCTACAGCATTCTCAACCCGCATATCACTTTCTCTAATCTCAACTCATTTTCAGTAGTATGTGTTGGCCAGGAGCTGGGTCAGTCTTTCCCAGCAATGTTAAGAGACGTCTGTTCTTGTGTCTAATAGCCCTGACAGTTTATTTTCTTGAATTAAAAGATCTTTTAAAGGCCTTGGAGCTGTAATTTTCTGCACCCAAAAGGCTAGATCACTAGATCTAAATGCTCTGTGGCTCTTAGCTTGAGAAGTCAAGTTTTTTCCTGCCTGATAAGGTAAAAGCAAAAACTGTGTTATTTTTTGACCTTTATTAATTTGCACAGTTTTGGTAGGCAGCGAGATCAAAACTTTTAATTTCTCTAATATAATCAGAATCTACTACACTATATACCACCAAAATTTCTTGAAAAGAAAGCGAGCTACACCCTAGCACAAGTCCTACAATGCCCTCAGGCAGGGGGCCAGCCACTCTCATTGGAATCGGAGCAACCGCAAGTCAGGGGTTAAAATTGTTGCTAAATCTCCTTACCGGTCTGCTTTTTTCTTAGCCTGGGTGAGACCCCCCCTGAGGGGGTTTTCTCCAAAGAGCGTGCTCTGCATATTGTGCACGCAGTCTGTTTTAAAATCTCTACTGTTTAAAAAACTTTTTATCTTTTTCAGGCTTAGGCAACACTTTGAGAGGCTTTGGGGGCAAAGTGGGGAACTCTTGGGCCCTGGAAGGCGCAAACGGAGGCGGCAGCAATGGCCTTAAATCAGAAAGTGGTGGATAAGTTTTTGTTTTTTGTTTTTTTTTTTTTTTTAAGGTTTGTGCAGTGGGGGTGGGGGGGAGGGGGAGCTCGCCAGGACACCTGGTCACAGCGTCTCTTACAGTCTCTCTCTCTCTTCCTCTCTTCTTGCTTTTCTCACTTTTCTCTCCCCCTTCCTTTTTCGCTACCCTTCTCTTTCCTTCGTTTCTTTCCCTTTACCCTCTTCTCTTCCCTAATCTTTTTTTTTTTTCTTTTTCTCTATCTTTTTCTCTGTTATCTCCTTTTTAAACTTCCTTTCTCTATCTTGCTGCATTCCCTGATTCCTTCCTTCTCCGTTCTTCTCTCTTTTTCACTCTTTAGCTTTTTCTCTATCTTTAGATCTTTCTCTATTTTCTTTCCTTTTTTCTTTTTCACCTTTTTTTGTTTGTTTGTTTGTTTTTCTTTTTTTTTTTGCTTGGGTGAGGCCCCCCTGAGGGGGTTTTTTGCAAGGAGCAGGCTCTGTATATTGTGTATTTTTTTAAAAAAAGCTCCTTTGTTTGAAAGAAATCTTTTTTATCTTTTTTAGCTTTAGGCAATGCTCTGGGAGACTTTGGATGTAAACTGGGGAATTTTTAGGCCCTGGGAGGTGCAAGCGGAGGTGGAGTAGTCGCCTTAAATCAGAAATTGTTGGATAAATTTTAAAGGTTTGTGTAGAGGGGGAGGGGTCTCTCCAGGGCGCCCGGCCGCAGCGTCCTGTAAGCCCTCTCCTTCCTCCGGAGGTAGAGCACAGTCTCCCTCCTTTTCTTCGTCAATGGCAGAAAATATGATCTGCGCAGAAGGTGGAGACCCACTACCATCCACCGCTATAGCCTCTCCCATAGACTATCCCACAGCCTCATGATGAGGGTCCAGAACATTTTTAATCATATTTATAGGATACGTTTTTAGTTGTTTTTTACCTTCACCCAAGTATCTAAATTAACAGTAGCCTCTTTAACAGTTTCAAGATTACTTGTATAAAGAGTTGCCATTCTTAGTTTCAGTGTTACCCATGTCAGAAAATTAAGTATAATAGAAGATAAAGCTTTTAGCTTTTAAACGATCAGGCTTTTCTTTGGCCTTTTAACTTCAGAAAACCGTTTTCTTTCTCTAAGTCTAACTCTTTAACACTTTCAACACTTCCCACTCCTCTCGCCCTGTCTATCCTACAGGGGGGTCCGCGGCACCCTTGAGTGGGGTCCTAGCCGTCCCGAACATTGGAAGAACAATAGGGCTGGTGACCCAGATTGTTCCGGGGGAGGAACAGTAGGCTGATGGCCCAAACTGTTCCAAGGGAGGAGCAGTAGGGCTGGTCACCCAAACTGCTCCGTGGGGGAACAAGAGGGCTGGTCACCCAGTTGTTCCGAGAACGGGGAGCAATAGGGCTGATGGCTCTGATTGCTTTGGGAGCTTACCTTCGAAAATCCCTGTTTCGGGCGCCACCTGCCGGGGACCAGCCCCGGCTGATCCAGGGTATTCGAAGGAGAGACGGCGTAGGCGAAGATCAGGAAACAATTGCTTAATTAAACGTTAATTAAGGATATAAAGAGTAATAGAATGAGGATAGCTCAGTAGGAAAATTCAGTGAAGAAAAGAGGCTGAAATAAGGATAGCTCAGTGAGGAAATTCAGTGGAGAAAAGAGGCTGAATAATTCAGCCAGAAGGTAAGAGAAAGAACGACATGGTGAGACCAAGTTTCGGTGAACAAGGCCCGCACTTTATTTTTCAAAGTAGTTTTTATACCTTAAGTTATGCACAGAGGATAATGGGGGAAGGGGTAGAGTCTTGCAGCAAACCAGGCTTTCTTCCTGCAAACTTATCATATGCAAAAGCTTAGGTGATTTGCATCATCTTCTGGCCCGGAGGCCTGTTAACATTTTAAGACCTTTTCTTCAGAAAACTTATTTTTCTCTAAAGGTGATTGGTCAGGAGCCACCCTCCAAAAGCATTAGATAAAGTTGCATTCGTACAGCGCAAAGGTGTGGTGGGCTACAAAAAGAATTAACTCAAGGGTCCCAGGTTACAAACATTAAAGCTACTATTTACACCAATTATATTAACCAATACACTGCCAGGGACACAGCAGGTAAGGGATATGGGAACTTAGCAGCAAACATTGGCCCAACAAGTGAAAATCCCTTCACCAATACAATTTCTAATCAATCTTTTAACTACTCAAAAGAATCTGTGTTTAGACAGTTTAGAACATCTCCTGCCTCTCACAGTTGGGAGGCTCTGAACAATCACATGTGGCCGGAAAAACCTATTCAGGCAGGCTAGAGGATTTCCAAAGGAGTTTGTAGGTTAAACACTGTCACACCCAGGAATTATTAACTGGAGCTGTAAGCTAACTTTTTTCAGAGAGGTAGTGGGGGACAGCCCCCCGTAAAGTCAGAGGTGTAGGTAAAAGCACAAAGCAGAAAGTAGGCAGACTCTGGTTTTGGGGGTATATGCTCGAGAATTTCCAGGGGGACTCCTGAAGCTCGATCCCGCCTTTGCGTATGCCGAGCCTCCTTCCTCATGACCTTTGTCATGGGCGGAGTTCCTCACGCTGGCTACCGGCAGTGATAGAATTTCCAGTTGAGCTATTCCAGATCCTGAAAAGTGCTGCACTCAATATGCAATATGCACTCAATATGCAATATGCCGGCTCCCGGCAACCCACTCTCCTCACTCTGTTGTCCGGACAAATAGTCCTTGTTCACTTCCCTTTCTGTGTATTCTTGAAGCCCTGGTTCTAGATGCAAATCTGTCAGATCAATCTTCCCAATGGTGGTTTAATATTATCTATGATGTGGCTTGCTATCTACACTAACTATAATTTACATGATAATTTACTATCTAGTTGTCACTTTTATTTTCTCAACCAATTTTGCCACAGTATCATTATTTCACTCCTTAATGCTTTCTACTAACTCAACAGCAGTCTCACTTTTTTTAAAAATTTTCATTTCTCGTGTTCAACTAAGTGAATCCGAAGAATCCAGAGATGGGGAGAAATCTACAAATGAAAATACATAGGTAATGCATGCACGATTCAAGAGTGCTTAGTGCGGGAAATAAAGAGCTTGGGGAGGGCATTATACACGGTATAAATACTGAAATGGAAACAGCATCCAGAGAAGGGAGGCAGGACAAATAGTTATAAAGAGAAGCAGAATCCAAGATTAAACTTGTTCACAACAGGAGCCGCCTCAGAACAGAAACTGGTAGTCTGGCAGAAGACAGAAAGTTAATGCAGAATAGAAATACTCAAATGGAGATGTGGTTTTCACTATCAAAGATACAGTAAAAGGATTACATTGGAAGACAAAAGTTGATCAGATGATGTCTTCTTTTCTTTTCACTTCAGAAATTCTGTGAAATCTACTTACTGTTTTTATGCATACAGTTATTTATTTCAAAAACTGGTTGGGTGAACTCATGTCCTCTTTGTAAATATTGGAATTTGGATCAGATGATCCATTTGGGGTCACAGCATAGGCATCTCATCCTTTTCTCTGCTTCTCCTTGTGTCCCTTATTTCAAAAAGTGCTCAAAAGCAGGTTGTCCAGGAAATGTTCTCTGGGGGGATTTCCTTATTTTTGGCTTTCATACTGCCTGATACTGTTGAAGGTCACTTCTGACTAGCTGGCCACAGTGTATATTCCAGATTCCAGTGATATTTGTAGTCAGAAAAGGGATTAAGATCTTAACATTTTCTTCACTTTTATTTTCAATGCCTAAAATCTGAATTCAAAGTCTTAGAAGTAAGACTCACTGTTAATCTTCCTAATTCAGTTTTGGAAACTTCTCATGCCTTAGTTTTTCAGAATCGAAGTCAACACCAAATGCAAAGGAAACGTTGGGCAACACACATAGTCACCAAAAATTTCCTCCAAAAATCTTCTTAGTAACTTATTAAAAACAGTCTTTGTTCCTTTCAACATCAGTCTCTTCACTCCCAAACTTGTAATATCTTTGCTTGAGAGAGGTGTAAGACTACGAACAAGATGAAAGCCAATATGCACACACACACAATACCCTTTGTAAGCTTTCTTTTTTTTTTTAATGTTGTCTTAGTTGTCCTGAGTTTTTATAATGGATCATCATTCTGTGTGTGTGTCTATCTCTCACAGTCTCATCCTTATAACTTCCTTTTTCTCTCTTTCTACGTTCATCTTCCTAGCTGTTGTGGCTTCTTATGACTGCTCGAACCCTCTGAAAGCATTTTTGAGATGTTGGACCTAGGATGGGAACTACATTCTATCATTTTGCTCTTCTTCATCCATTGCTTCTCGGCAGTTTTTTCTTCTTCATTTTTTAAAATGTATCACTTTAAATAGATAACTTCCTTAGCAATTTCTAAATCTTTGTTCTTCTACAATAATCTGAATGTTATGCTCTCTAGCTAGCAGCTCTTCAGAAGTTTTCACCTACTAAGTAAATGATGGCTCTATTTGACCAGTGATATACATGAAAGATTGCTGGGAGAAATATCGATAACCTCAGATATGCAGATGACACTACACTTACGGCAGAAAGTGAAGAAGAACTAAAGAGCCTCTTGATGAAAGTGAAAGAGGAGAGGTTGGCTTAAAGCTCAACATTCAGAAAACTAAGATCATCTGATCCCATCACTTCATGGCAAATAGATGGGGAAACTATTTTGGGGGGCTCCAAAATCACTGCAGACTATTTTGGAGGGGCTCCAAAATCACTGCAGACTATTTTGGGGGGCTCCAAAATCACTGCAGATGGTGACTGCAGCGATGAAATTAAAAGATGCCTTTTCTTGGGAGAAAAGTTATTATCAACCTAGACAGCATATTAAAAAGCAGAGATGTTACTTTGCCAACAAAGTTCTGTCTAGTCAAGGCTATGGTTTTTCCAGTAGTCATGTATGGATGTGAGAGTTGGACTGTAGATAAAGCTGAGTGTCAAAGAATTGATGCTTTTGAACTATGGTGCTGGAGAAGACTCTTGAGAGTCCCTCGGACAGCAAGAAGATCTAACCAGTCCATCCTAAAGGAAATCAGTCCTGAATATTCATTGGAAGGACTGATGTTGAAGCTGAAACTCCAATACTTTGGCCATCTGATGTGAAGAGCTGACTCATTTGAAAAGACCCTGATGCTGAAAAAGACTGAAGGCAGGGAGGAGAGGGGGATGACAGAGGATGATTGAAGGAGGGAGGAGAAGGGGACGACAGAGGATGAGATGGTTGGATGGCATCACTGACTCAATGGACATGAGTTTGAGTAGGCTCTGGGAGTTGGTGATGGACAGGGAGGCCTGGCATGCTGCAGTCCATGGGGTCGCAAAGAGTTGGATACAACTGAGCAACTGAACTGAACTGAACTGAATTGAATTGATACATGAAATACAAGTTTGGAGCCACTCTATACCAACTTAGATTTCTATATTATCCAAATATTATTAGAAATGACTGATTAAATTCACTAGCCTTTAGGGATAATGACAAATACAATTCTATGATAAACTTTTCTCTGTAAGCTGTTTGTGATTTAATGGTATAGATTTCTGGCATTAGAAAACTAATGACTGGAAGTTAAAAAAGGAGAACTTGACAGAAGTTTCCTACAAAGTGGAAAAACCATATTCTGAAAGAGTATATCTTAAAAATGGAAGGTGTAAAGAAACAGGAAAAAAAAAAGTTGAAGACGTTGTGGACTTAACAGAAATAAAAATCTTTATATTGATTATGCTGCTACTGCTGCTAAGTCACTTCAGTCATGTCCCACTCTGTGCGACCCCATAGATGGCAGCCCACCAGGCCCCCCATCCCTGGGATTCTCCAGGCAAGAATACTGGAGTGGGTTGCCATTTCCTTCTCCGATGCATGAAAGTGAAAAGTGAAGTCGCTCAGTCGTGTCTGACTCTTTGCAACCCCGTGGACTGTGGCCCACTAAGCTCCTCCGTCCATGGGATTCTCCAGGCAAGAATACTGGAGTGGGTTGCCATTTCCTTCTCCAGGGGATCTCCCCGACCCAGGGATCGAACCCAGGTCTCCTGCATTGCAGGCAGACGCTTTAACCTCTGAGCCACCAGGGAAGCCTGAAATTAAAATAGAAGGAGGTAAAATAGAGTTGATGCCAAAGATAGTCAATGAAATTTTGAGGTTACAATAAATATTTAGGTGAGACTCTGAAAAAGCGGGGTATCCTATAATCCATAAATTAAAATTATTTTCAGTGACATGTGAAAAACTTACAACTTTGAGGTGCTTACTGAACATGACTTGCCCATAAGTAGCCAGCTCTTATGTCAATTTATCATCCTTTGCTCTTATAAAATACTTAGACGTGCTTTCATTTTCACTTACAGCAGTATCCAATTATTTCTATTTCTGGAAAAGCATATAGCATGATGGACAATTTTCAAAGCCAAGAACATGAAATAGACACAGTTCAGCTTAAATGGTGATGACCCTTTTACTTTATCTCTATGAATAGAGAAATATATAAATGTGGGAGGAAAGAGACTGGCTAAGAGAGGGAGAAAGCAAAAGCCATTTGGAGAAGTTTCTTGGAAAACTATGTCATTAAAAAAAAGCTTTAATAATTCACAAAATTTCTTTTCAGAATGTGAACATCTCTCATTATTTTCATATACCTTTTCAGTTAATTTAGGTTGGCTCACAATTTTAATTGTGCCATTATCATCCTTTCCTAAGATCATTTTTTAAAAAAAATCATTAAAACATATCTGGTTTGTGAAATCTTACAGAAGTTTTTTGTTTTTAAAAAAGGATAGAAATCAAGTGAAAATGTATTAGAAAGAGACTAGAATTAACTGACAGAGGACACCTAGTGGTGGTCAAGAGTAGTGCCATATTCCTCTCTAACACAAACTGTGTCTCCCAATTACACAAGAGAAATTCACCAGAAGACACTGTCAGATGCCTGCTATATATGTAACTTTCAACTGGGCCAGAGGTGCCACAAACAAAGAAGCAAATTAAAAACTATTATTTGATTTCTATATGAGAACTTGTCCCAAACTCTTTAAAAATATATGTAGTCTGATAGACAGCAAAACCTTAAACTTGCTACGAGACTAGATCTTAATTTTTCCCACCTCTGAAAGAATGATAATATGTGACAGGCCAGAGTGTTATATAATTCTACAATGGCAAGCATACTGCAATCAGTTCAGTTCAGTTGAGTTGCTCAGTCGTGTCCGACTCTTTGCGACCCCATGAACTGCAGCACGCCAGGCCTCCCTGTCCTTCACCAACTCCCAGAGTCCACCCAAACCCATGTCCATTGAGTCAGTGATGCCATCCAACCATTTCATCCTCTGTTGTCCCCTTCTCCTTCTGCCCCCAATCTTTCCCAGCATCAGGGTCTTTTCAAGTAAGGCAGCTTTTTGCATCAGGTGGCCAAAGTACTGGAGTTTCAGCTTCAACATCAGTCCTTCCAATGAACACCCAGGACTGATCTCCTTTAGGATGGACTGGTTGGATCTCCTTGCAGTCCAAGGGACTCTCAAGAGTCTTCTCCAACACCACAGTTCAAAAGCATCAATTTTTCAATGCTCAGCTTTCTTTATAGTCCAACTCTCACATCCATACTGAAAGGTTGTTGTTGAATCACGTGAAGACACCGGGATTCTTGGCCCCCGGAGGAGAAGAATTCAATCTGGGGCCAGAGACGAGGCTTGATCGCTCAGAGCTTTTGTGTAATAAAGTTTTATTAAAGTATAAAGGAGATAGAGAAAGCTTCTGACATAGGCATCAGAAGGGGGCAGAAAGAGTACCCGCTTGCGAGTGTTAACAATGAAGTTATATAATCCAAAGAATATCTGGAGGTTGTAAAGACCTCATCAGACCTACTCCCATAATTTACATTTTAAGATAACACTGTCCTTAGGCAAGATACATCCTTGTAAAGACCAGGTCTACTCCCATAATTAACATTTTAAGATAACAGAAGGTTGAATCCAAAGACTGTCCTAGGCAGGATACATTATTGTTATATAATCCTAAGGAATGTGGAGAAAGAAAAAGTTTGCCCTTTCTTCCTCCTTGAGAATTCCAGACCCCTCTCTCCTTGGGGACCCCTAGACTCCCTATCAACCTGCCTAGGAACTGACTCTCTCATTCCCCCCTTTTCTTTTAGGAGAATTATGTTGCCTAGGGAAAAGGGGCGTCATTCTCGTTTGTAACTACTTCCGAGCTGACAAGGGGCGTTGTCCCTAAATTGGTGAGGCAACATATTCTCCTAATCCTCATAGAGGATATCTGATCCAGGGACCCCAAATAGTAGTTGGAGGAAACTACAGCAGTAGCAGGAGTTGAGCAACCATTTGTAACTTAAAAGCTTTCATGCGGCTAGAAACAATTCCAGTTATACAATTATAGATGTAGGGAGCAAACAGCAAAAACAATCAGAATCAAAATTAAAAGTCACATTATGTCCATAGTTAAAGTGCAAAGTGTTGCACCAGTCCATTTTAGGGTTGGTAGATGTCATCAGATGAAGAAGAGGCATCGCATGTGATTGTTGTCGAAGGTATTCACAGACTTGGAGAAAGTCTTTTCCTTGAAATGGGGATGTCCACCACGGGAAGCCTTCCACTGACCAAGAGGGGAGTGCTCCACAGACCCAGCAGTTAGACCGATTGTGGAATGCAGCATAGGAGTGAGCCCAGAACAGGAAGACATTGTCTTGAGGATCAAACAGCAGACTCAGGATTTTTGGAGTCAGCAGAAGTAAGCTCACATAGATTATCAGGCCCATCCGCTGCCCTTTGCTTAACTCTAGAGCTTGGGTCAGGGCCACAAGCTCCGCCAACAGAGCACTGGTTCCCTGGGGGAGAGATTTTGCTTCCAAAACCTGTTCAGCGGTCACCATGGTGTAACCTGCTTTATGCTTTCCATCCCAAACAAAAGAACTGCCATCTGTAAATATTTCCATGTCAGGATTGTCTAATGGGGTATCCTTTAGATCCTCCCGAGCTGCATGGTTCAAAGTTAGGAATTGAGAACAATCGTGATCAGGTGTTTCATTTTCCTTCTCAGGAAGGAAAGTGGCAGGATTTAAATTTCCACAAACTTTAAGCTTAGTTACTGGTCCTTCTAACAACAATGACTGATACTTAAGAAGCCTACTGTCTGTCATCCAAATATTAACCTTAGAATTTAATATTCCACTCACATCATGAGAAGTCAGTACAGTAAGGTTTCGTCCATTAATTATTTTTAAAGCTTCAGGTGCTAATAAAGCCCCTGCCCCAATTACTCTTAGGCAGTGGGGCCACCCACGTGAAACTACATCTAATTCTCTGCTTAGATAAGCAATAGGTTGTTGGTGAGGCCCTCCAGGTTGTGTCAAAACTCCCAATGCCACACCTTTTCTTTCAGTGACAAATTAAATTCTGACCCTGTAGGCAAGCTCAGAGCTGGAGCTTGCAGGAGAGCAGTCTGAAGAACCTTAAAAGCCTTTTGAGTTTCTGGAGACCAAACCAGTTTGTCGGTTTGGGCCTGCTGAGTTTCAGCTATAAGTTTATATAAAGGGGGGGCAAGTTCCCCGTAACCCAGAATCCAAATCACAGTAACCTGTGATTCCCCAAAATCCTCTCAATTGTCTTAAAGTCATAGGTAGGGGATGATTTAGTATCGGTTTAATTCTCTCAGGGCCTATGGCCCTAGTCCCTTCTGATATGATTAGGCTCAGATATCTAACCTATTGTTGACAAAGCTGAGCCTTTTCTCTTGATGCCTTGTAACCACAGTCTGCCAGAAAGTTTAGGAAATCTTCTGAGGCTCGCGAACAAGCTTCCTCTGTCTCAGCACAGAGCAAAATATCATCTACATATTGTAACACCACTGCTTCAGAGCTATTTAAGTTTTGTAGATCCCGTGACAAACTTTGTCCGAATAAGTGAGGACTGTCACGAAATCCCTGGGGCAAAACTGTCCAGGTTAACTGAGAAGCTGGCTGCGTAGGGTCTTCAAAGGCAAATAGGAATTGACTTTCTTCCGCCAAAGGCACTGAATAGAAGGCATCCTTTAAATCAATTACTGAGAAATATTTGGCCTGTTCAGGAATTTCAGACAATAGAGTATAAGGATTAGGCACCACGGGGTGTAAAGGAACAACAGCCTCATTTATTATTCGTAAATCTTGAACTAGTCTCCATTTACCATTCGATTTCTTTATACCCAAAATAGGAGTGTTGCAAGGACTGTTACAGGGAATTAATAGTCCTTGCTCCTTTAAATTTTCGATGAT
Source organism: Bos indicus (assembly GCF_029378745.1). Taxonomy (NCBI): domain Eukaryota; kingdom Metazoa; phylum Chordata; class Mammalia; order Artiodactyla; family Bovidae; genus Bos; species Bos indicus. The sequence continues at coordinate 35,897,142 of NC_091765.1, forward strand.
GGGTTTTAACCCTTCCTTAACTTCAGGTTTCAGTGGATACTGCTTCTTATGTGGAAATACGTGTGGGTCTCTGAGCTTAACAACTACAGGAATAGCATTTTGTGCTCGACCCACAGATTTTCCATCAGCCCATACTCTAGGATTTACATTTTGTCCAACTAAAGGGAGAGAAAGGGAGGGCTCCATATTCATGAAAACAGAGGCATGGACCTTGCTCAGTATATCCCTTCCCAAAAGGGGTGAGGGAGATTCTGGCATGATCAGAAACTCGTGTGAAAACAGCACAGAATCCCAGTTGCATAAAATAAAAATTAAAAACCTGTGGAAAAAAAAAAAGAATCCCAGTTGCAAGATAAAGAATAACTGAAATAATACCTTTTGGCTCGTCCAGACAGTCCCATTACGGAAGTGGATTGGGAAGAAAGTGGGCCAGGGGCTTCAGTAAGCACAGAATAAGTTGCCCCAGTATCTAAAAGGAAATCGACAGATTGGCCCCCCACAATTATTAATACCCGGGGTTCCTCAGGTGTAATTAGGACGGGAGCTTGTGTGGGGACCCCCGGGCACCTTCAGTCCTGATTGTCTTGAGAGTCCGACCCGGGAGACCTACACCTCTGGGGGCAGTCTCTCTTCCAGTGTGGTCCTTTGCAGACTGGACATGGAGCTGGGGGCAGCTTAGATGCCTGAGGGCAATCCCGCTTGAGGTGCCCCTCCTTTCCACAGCAATAGCAAGCCCATCCCTTTTCACCTGGGCCCCTCTGGGCATTTTTCTCAGGCTGTTTACGAATATTTTTCATAGCCATGGCTGAAGGCTTCCGCCTTTTCCTTTGTCCTTTTTTGCCTTTCTTTCTTTTCCTCATATTCCCTACCATAATAGACTGTCTGAGCCAGTTGTAACAGAGTATCTAAAGACTGATTTGGTCCATACGCCTGTATTAATAGCTTACGGTGGACATCTGGATCCGACTGAGTGAGAAATCTATCCTTTAAGATCATTCTTCCCTCTTCACTTTCGGGATCAATCTCAGTGAATCTGCGAAGGCCTTCTCTCAGTCTATCTAGGAATTTACCAGGAGTTTCTTTCTCCTTCTGTTCTATATCTGCCAATTTGCCATAGTTTAAAGGCTTAGAACGCGCCAGCCTAAGTCCCTCAAGAATACATCTAACAAAATGACTCTGATCCCATCTTCCTTTAGCTGTGTTGTAGTCCCGGTCTGGTTCTATAGTTGGGACCGCCTGATTCCCAGTGGGGAGGGCCACTATCTCGTTCTCCCTCTTCCCTACTGATTCATTACCAAGGCATTCATCTCCATAAGCAACCGCTTTTCCCAAAACTCGAGTCTTTGACTCGGGAGTCAGCATTTGTCCCAAGATATACATCACATCCTTCCAAGTGAGGTCATAAAGCAGAGTAACACCTTTAAAAGCTCTAATATATTTTTCTGGGTCCTCTAAATAGTGTCCCAGATCTTCCTTGATTCTTTGTATTTCTTGATAAGAGAAAGGCTTATTAACTCTCACAGACTGATTATTTCTCCCGGTGGGTGTTTCATAAAGAGGCAACAGCTTGTGTGGCTGTTCCTCAGTCTTTCTGGCTGCTCTGCGCATATGATCCCAGGGATAGATTGGAGAAACCTGTTTTTCCTCTTCTTTTTTGTCTCCTGTCCTCCATCTCGTCTCTTACTTTGATGGTCTGAGTTTCTACTGAAGTCAGAGTAGTCTGAGGTCGTACTGAGACAGGCGTTGTTTGGACCTCCATGTGGGCAGTTTGAATCCCAGTTTGGAGTCCCCGGTACAGGGGCAAAGTAAGAGGACAGGAGAGAGCTGAAGGTTTCACGCCCAAATCTATACCCTTAGGACATAAGTCTGGCATATTTCACAGAGAGCAAAAGGGCAACACATATGCTACTTCTACCCATTTCCCTTGTTCCTTACAGAACTGGTCTAATTGTAGAACAGTATTATACTTAAGAGACCCTTCAACTGGCCACCGTTCGCCGTCCTCCAGTGGATACCGTGGCCATGCAATATCACATAGGAAGACCAGGTGTGTCTTCTTTAAGCCCTGGGGATCAAATCTATCCCAGTTTTTCAGGATACAGTTCAAAGGAGTGAGGCTGGAATTGTTAGCTCCCATCTGTAAGAGAGGAAAAAAGCGACCAGCGCCATTTTTTCTACCGGAGGCGTCCCTCCTTGCTCTAGATGGGGGTGTAGACAGACGTTACACCAAAAGCTTTTCCTTCCTGGTCGGACTTAGTCTGTCCCTTACCGACGTAGGCGCCGTACTTGTCCCTCCTGGTTCTACCACAGAGATGGGGTGGGGATGTACCGGGGTAGACTTGATAGCATCCCTACTTGACGTCCAGCTCTTCACCTTTAACCTTGCTTGCCTCTGATGTCACCCAGGGTGAATCAGAGTAACCTTCCGGAATGCCTCCCAAGCTAAGACCGCTGGGGGAAACATTCGTCATCACCTGAGTGCATGTGCACGCCCCTGAGTATTTCCTGACTACAATAAGACCGACATGAACATAAAACTGAGATGTTCTTTCCAAGCATCACCACACCAGTATAACAGCCTCCTCTGATCTACTAAGAGCCGGTGTTACCAAAGAAAAAAACCCATTGCAGTCCCAATCTGAGTAACCTTTAACCTCAGAGATGTTCTGGGAGCTAGAGCTCCATCTAGCTTCTGAACTTTCGATTCCTAGCGAGGCTAGGCGCTTTCTTGACTACCAATCCAAGTTAGGGACCTAAGCCACAGTACACAGTAACAGTATAGATCACAAGTCCCTTGAAAGTCTATGATCCGATAGATTAGGTTAGTACTTCTAATTCCCAAGGAGTTATGAAATGGTCAAAGAGACAGAAAAGTTTGACCGAGAAAGGAGAGTTCGGTCCACACGCTTTGCCCATTTTTGGTTGGTTCCCGAAGGAGACATTGGGTGCCTCTTGGCACTGGCAGGTCAGTATAACGCCCCGACAGGTTTCTGCCATAAGCCCTATGAGATCACCATGGAACCGCAGAGCAGGGCTTCTTACTTGCTTCATGCAGGGCCTGTCATTCATTCACACAAGCACACGGTAGAGTTAGTAAAGCACAGCAGAAAACGTGTTCGCTAAGAGAACAAAGAACTAAAGCTCCAAGCATCCTTAACTTGTCCTGAAGGATCCCAGACGAGCCCCCAAGATGAAAGGTTGTTGTTGAATCACGCGAAGACACCGGGATTCTTGGCCCCCGGAGGAGAAGAATTCAATCTGGGGCCAGAGATGAGGCTTGATCGCTCAGAGCTTTTGTGTAATAAAGTTTTATTAAAGTATAAAGGAGATAGAGAAAGCTTCTGACATAGGCATCAGGAGTGGGCAGAAAGAGTACCCGCTTGCGAGTGTTAACAATGAAGTTATATAATCCAAAGAATATCTGGAGGTTGTAAAGACCTCATCAGACCTACTCCCATAATTTACATTTTAAGATAACACTGTCCTTAGGCAAGATACATCCTTGTAAAGACCAGGTCTACTCCCATAATTAACATTTTAAGATAACAGAAGGTTGAATCCAAAGACTGTCCTTAGGCAGGATACATTATTGTTATATAATCCTAAGGAATGTGGAGAAAGAAAAAAAGTTTGCCCTTTCTTCCTCCTTGAGAATTCCAGACCCCTCTCTCCTTGGGAACCCCTAGACTCCCTATCAACCTGCCTAGGAACTGACTCTCTCAATACATGACCACTGGAAAAACTATAGCCTTGACTAGACGGACCTTTGTTGGCAAAGTAATGTCTCTGCTTTTTAATATGCTGTCTAAGTTGGTCATAACTTTCCTTCCAAGGAGTAAGTGTCTTTTAATTTCATGGCTGCAATCACCATCTGCAGTGATTTTGGAGCCCAGAAAAATAAAGTCAGCCACTGTTTCCACTGTTTCCCCATCTCTTTGTCATGAAGTGATGGGACCGGATGCCATGATCTTAATTTTTTTAATGTTGAGCTCTAAGCCAGCTTTTTCACTCTCCTCTTTCACTTTCATCAAGAGGCTCTTTAATTCTTCTTCACTTTCTGCCATAGGGTGGTGTCATCTGCATATCTGAGGTTATCAATATTTCTCCCGGCAATCTTGATTCCAGCTTGTGCTTCCTTCAGCCCAGTGTTTCTCATGATGTACTCTCACCTCCTCGCAATTTCTTTTTTAATCTCTTTTCTGCTGCTTCATTCAAAGTGCCTACTCTCCTCCAAACTAGGATAAACTATCATCCTTCCCTAGATGCTTTCACTTCCTGCAATTCCTGATCAGCAAGCCTAACTCAAGAATTCAGAACATAGGGCAAATGGCTCAGGATATTTTTAACATTTTTTTTTTTTTTACATGGACACAGGGACTATTTTCAATGTAACTACCAGGACATTTAGTCTCTCAAGGTAATTATAAACACTATATATATTTTTTAATGATCCCAAATTACAAGGTAAAAATGAAGCAGTGGAAAGAATATCACCTGTGTAACCAGTGGTCCTATGACTGAGTTGCAGCACTGCTCTTCATTTGTTCTCTGATTGCAATTAGTTTATTCAACTGCTCTGAGCTTAAATTCCTTCACCAAGAAAATGAGAGTACTGACAGCTGCTTCACAGAAAGGCTATAAGAATTTAGGATTATGCTGAATGTGAAAAGTCCTTTATAAAGTGTTGTACATATTGCAGCTGTTATTTTTTTATTATGTTGAGTCACACATGAACACATTCTAATCACTTAAAAATTGGTCAGATTCCAAGATCTTAGGACCTGTAAACCCACCTTTAAATCTCTTTCTGCTTTCAATACAATGGAAGTGCAGAAGAGTGCGTGAAGAGAGGCCAGAAAGATGGATGATGGATTTCAGAGTGCCATCACCCAGCTGGCATAACCATGGCCAAGTTGCTCAAATGTGGTAATGAGTTAGGGAATTTTAAAATACCTTCTTGGATGCTAGGAATTGTTAAATAAGATTCATTGTTTGATGGCAAAGGAAGAATTTTAAAAGTAAGAAAAAATAATTAGCATATTTTTATCTCATCTATTAAGAGAAAGAATTTTTACATTGCATTCATTTCATTTGAATCAGTAAGTGTGAAAATGTTCTTATCTGTTTTGATAAGTTGCCAGATGGTGTCTAAGGATTCATTTTCTTTGTAATTTAATACAATTGAAATGAGTTTGCTAGTCACCTCTTGAAACCTATGATGCCTTAAAATCAATCATGTAAAATATGAAGATCCTAGTGAGGCTGTTAAACTCTATGACTTTTTTAAGCACATTTAATTCTACTGGTAATGACATATACAATATTTTATACTGGATATTAAGTATTTATATTAAATCATAATAAATATTCATGCTGAACCATAAGCCACCTGATATTACAAATGGTCATTTATGTTGTCATTTATGTACCACTGTCAGATCTGATAGGATAACGTTTATAATTTATTAAGCAATATGTCACAAGAAAATGTCCAATTCCACCCTATTTCCATATTAGTAGAAATGGATGTTGCCAGGGCATTGTGGAATATAAATTATTTCTCAATTTAAACATGAGGCTACCACAAGAAAATGCCCATAGCTAAGCAAGTCATTAGCATGCACTACAGGAAAAGCTTGTCATACATAATACACACACACACAAGTAGAATACTTGGTATTATAGACAAAAAAGAAATAAAGAAATAAAAAGAAGTAAACATCAAAGCAGATGAGCCTGTGATTTACAGCAAGCACAGCAGGGACGGATATGAGTGTTGCAATGAGATGCACAGATGAAGGTTAGCCCTTTACAGGGAGCCAAAGACTTTCCCTTTATCTGCACAAAGGAACACAGTTCAAAGCCAGGTCAGCCAGGGAAACTTGAAACTTAAGGGAATTAGAAAACAGAGATCTTTTGAACAAAGCTATTGCTTGCAATGGATGACTATGTAACTAATAAAAATGGAAGGCCTCATTAATTTTATTTAACTGTTAATCACCAGATGTTGCCAGCCATATGGAAAGAAATTTAATGTTTTCAGAGCTGTGATGTGTGTGTGGTATGAAGAGATGTGGGGGATGGGATATGTGCTTGTGCTGGTGTGTGTGTTTGTGTGCATGTATGTGTAAGTACCATGCAAATGGATATTTAGATTCTTCTAAAAAATATTTGTTTTATCAGGTCTTTTAGTTCAACTATAGAGAAAGAATCCCTGACTATCTGTGGTAATATCACCTTAACACTACAAGATATTTTTAGTTCATAACATATTTTCACAGGTATAACAATGCTATTATCATGATCATTTATTACAGAAGAAAGTCAGGTCCAGAGAGCACAGAGTTGCAAAGTTCATCAGTGGCAAGACCAGGGCTTGAACCCAGGAGAGCCACACTCCATCAGAGTCTCCAAGAAAATGTGGGGAAAAGGCATAAGACTGAAGTAGTTTCCCTGGTCCCTTAGAAAACTATGGCAGGTTACTTCTTGCCATCTCTTATTTATTCAGTTCCTGAAACTTGTCCCCCTGTTATGACAACAATTGAAGATATGGCTCCTTCATTTACTCAGCAAGATTTCAGGTATCTACTATATGTCTAAAAATGTGGTTGGTGTTGCTTAGTTCCTACGTCATTTCTGACTCTTGTGACTCTATGGACTATAGGCTGCCAGGCTCCTCTGTCCATGGAATTTTCCAAGCAAGAAAACTGGAGTGGGTTGCCCTTTTCTTCTCCAGGGGATCTTCCCAGCCCAGGGATCCAACTGCATCTCCTGCTTAGCAGGTGGATTCTTTACCACTGAGCCACCTTGGAAGTTCAAAAATGTGGTAGGTAGGTACTGCAAGCATGTCTCTGAATAAACTCCACGCCTGGTTTCAGGTTGCATTCACTTATAGTCTAGTAAAGGAGAGAGTCGAATACTTTAGGCATTACTACTTCAGAGGGTGTTCAAAATTCCTGCCACTCTTCCCAAAGATGCACCAGGAGCAAAGGCAAAAACACTAGAGGATCTGGGTAGCATGGGATAAAACAGTCTGATGTCCCGGGTTTAAAATTCACTTTACGTGTAGGTGTTTATTCACATTCTCTCATTTTCTTCATCCTCACCCCACCTTTTTTAAATTTCTTCTTTCTCTTTTAATCTTCCCAAGTATCAATTAACACCACTACTGTACCTTATTTGGCCAAGTGAGTACAAGTTCAGGGATCCGGGCCATAGGAGACCAAGTCCCTTCAAGTGATGTTTCTTCTTTAGGGAGGCCTCTAGTGGTGAAACCTGCAACTACAAGGAATTTGACTGTGGCTTCCCTGTAGCTCAACTGGTATAGAATTGGCCTGCAACGCAGGAGATCCCGGTTCGATTACTGGATTGGGAAGATCCGCTGGAGAAGGGATAGATTACCCACTCCAGTATTCTTAGGCTTCCCTGGTGGCTCAAGATTCTTTACCAGTAATCCCTGGTAAAGAATCCGCCTGCAATGCTGGAGACCTGGGTTCGATCCCTGGATTGGGAAGACTCCCTGGAGAAGGGAACAGCTACCCACTCCAGTATTCCGGCTTGGAGAAGTCGGTGACTACAGTCCATGAGGTCGCAAAGAGCCGGACAGGACTGAGTGACTTTCACTTGTAAGAGAAGGAAATGGCAACCCACTCCAGTATTCTTGCCTGGAGAATTCCATGGACAAAGGAGCCTGGCAGGATATGTCCATGGGGTCACAAAGAGTCAGACACAACTGAGTAACAATCATTCATTCACCTGTAAGTTAAGGTCTCATATTGACAAGGTTTGAGAGCCTTGCTAAATCTGAATCTAGATTGTTTAGGAATGCCAAACTGCAGGGACAGCTGCATGTATGGGTGACTTCGAGACAGTAAACAGAAATCTCAGCTTACGATCTTAATAAGCAATAATAAATCTTAATAAGAAATCTAAATCTGTTTACTAACAATAACCCAAACTGATTTCATATTTTAATCCTGAACTGGCTAGGCTGGCTTGAAATTTAACCTCAGTCATTTTAGTGTAATGATCCTCATGCTGCTGCTGCTGCTAAGTCACTTCAGTCGTGTCCGACTCTGTGTGACCCCATAGATGGCAGCCCACCATGCTCCGCAGTCCCTGGGATTCTCCAGGCAAGAACACTGGAGTGAGTCGCCATTTCCTTCTCCAATTCATGAAAGTAAAAAGTGAAAGTGAAGCTGCTCAATCTTGTCTGACTCTTCGTGACCCCATGGACTGCAGCCTACCAGGCTCCTGTCCATGGGATTTTCCAGGCAAGAGTACTGGAGTGGGTTGCCATTGCCTTCTCCATGACCCTCATGGTTTTATCATTATCAAGGCATTCTGTTCAGTTCAGTCGCTCAGTCGTGTCCGACTCTTTGCGACCCCATGAATCGCAGCATGCCAGGCCTCCCTGTCCATCACCAACTCCCAGAGTTCACTCTAACTCATGTCTATCGAGTTGTAAAGCATCTGTGCTAATTACCATGTAAATTTCCATTGTTTTATTGTCTCACAAATTCTGTAAGTCTACTGCTCTCATCCTTGTGTAGAGCAAATGGCTCTGGGAATTACACAGCCATTCTTCTCTCTACCACCTACATGAGGGTCCTGAAAAGAAGCAAGGTATGCAGGTCTGCCATTCAAGAAGCCCAGAAATTTCACCATCCCAATCTCAAAGAATCACTCTTTTTCTGAAGGAGATTCGCGTTCTTCCAAGGTTCTCTTGCTCATCTTCAGTGAAGACCTACCACAATCGCCTCAGAGGGATTAGATGGTTCTAAAAAACAGCCATGTTTGCATGTTAATTCCGTTTCCTACCATGCCACAAACCTCCCATCAGTCAAAGCTTAGAGTCTGACTGCTGTTTGAAGGCAGAGAATAGTAATAAGTAAATATAGGGAATAATGAATTACTATGTCAAAAATTATTCTACCCTCAATAGTCTTGGCAGAGATGGAGTTGGACAGTCAGAGTTTTACACCTCCAGATGCTAGTGTGCCATGTTCTTGATGGGTCATAAACTGCATAGAGTGAGCCAGATCTGGTTTTTATTGGGAAAAGGAGCCCCCTCAAAGGTTATCAGTAAATTTTAGGCTGATGATGGTGCCGGTTGTTAGAAGGCAAAAGCTTCCTTGCCCCAGATCAAAGTGCTTTCTCTTTATATTTTGGTTCCATTTAGAGCTGAGATCCAAGTCCAAGTTCAAAGGGTCACTCAGGACATTTTATGGCCAAACAGGTAGCCACAGTGAGATGGGAGCTAATATCATGATGAGAGAAATTACTAGGACCTGGGAGATTAGAAAGTTGGGAAAAGTAAAGTTTCTGGGAAAAATCCATGCCATAAGTCTTTGCATTTCCAATGACATCTGAGGTTTCAGGCTTAGGATGTTAACAGACACAAGGATAAAAAGTCTTAGGATTCATCAGGAATTAGAAAAATAATAAGAGAAGAACATAAATTGACAAACTTGAAGAACTGTCTCAAGAATAGAGGATAAAAGAATGAAAACAATGAACCAACTCACAGAATGAGAGGACAACATCAAATGTACCAACACTGTGTAATGAGAGTATCAAAGGAGAGGAGGAGTAAGAGCTTCAAAAAATGAAGAAATGATGACTGAAAACTTACAAGTGTCATGAAAAGCATTAACCTATACATCCAAGAAAGAGGTTGGTATCCAGACAGATCATAGCAGTAGGCAGCAAGAAAGAGGCATCCTGAAAGCAGGAGAAAACAGACTTGTCACACACAAGGGAGCCTTCGGGGCTTCCCAGGTGGTGCTCGTGGTAAAGAACACGCCTGCCAATGCAGAAGAAGCAAGAGATATGGGTTTGATCCCTGGGTCAGGAAGAGTCCCTGGAGGAGGACATTGCAACTCACTCTAGTATTCTTGCCTGGAGATTCCCATGGACAGAGGAGCCTGGCAGGCTACAGTCCATGGGGTCTCAAAGAGTCAGACACGACCGAAGCAACTGCGCACGAGTGTGCTCACACACCCGCCCACCCACCCACCCACACGCACACTAAACTAAGTCGACTTCACCTTTGAAACAATGGAAGTCAAAAAGCAGGGGATATAATATCTCAAGGGCTGAAAGAACAACAACAACAACAAAAAACTATTCACGAAGCATCTTATATCTAACAAAACTAACACTCAGAAATGAAGGTGAAATAAGTTTATTCCCACGCAAACAAAAACTAAAAGAATTTATTGCTAGTGGACCACTGCACAAGAAGTACTAAAAAAATTGCTCAGGCTGAAAGCAAGTGGAACAAAAGAACAATTCATATCAACATACAAAAACCAAAGGCCAATAAAGTAATGATGTAATTATAAAATATAGTATAACTGCATATTTTTCTTTCTTCCATTCAGTTCAGTTCAGTCGCTCAGTCGTGTTCGACTCCTTGAGACCCCATGAATCACAGCACGCCAGGCCTCCCTGTCCATCACCAACTCCTGGAGTTCACTCACTCACCTCCATCAAGTCAGTGATGCCACTCAGCCATCTCATCCTCTGGCGTCCCCTTCTCCTCCTGCCCCCAATCCCTCCCAGCATCAGAGTCTTTTCCAATGAGTCAGCTCTTCGCATGAGGCAGCCAAAGTACTGGAGTTTCAGCTTCAGCATCATTCCCTCCAAAGAAATCCCAGGGCTGATCTCCTTCAGAATGGACTGGTTGGATCTCCTTGCAGTCCAAGGACTCTCAAGAGTCTTCTCCAACAACACAGTTCAAAAGCATCAATTCTTCGGCGCTCAGCCTTCTTCACAGTCCAACTCTCACATCCATACATGACCACAGGAAAAACCATAGCCTTGACTAGACGGACCTTCTTCCATAAGCCGATTTCAAAAGCAATTACGTAAACAGCATGTATATAATTGTGTCATGGAACTATAACAGTTAGAAATATATTGGCAATAACACCACAAAAACTGTGTGGGAACAAAGCTATACTGACATAAGCAAATGTAACCAAATGATAACCTGAATTTATAGCAACAAATGAAGAGAACCAGAAATGGTTAAAAAAAAAAAGGTTAAGCTAACAAACCCTGTAAATATATTTTTGCTGTCCTTTCCTCCCTCAACTTCTTTAAAAGGCATACAATTATATAAAGTAACAATTATAAGAAGGTATTGTTGAATCTATAGGATACATAAATGTAATATATGTGATAATAATAGCACAAAAAAGAGGGACTAGAGCTGTAAAGAAGTATAACTTCTGTATCTCACTGGAATTAAGTTGGTATAAGTTTGAAGTAGATTCTGATAAGTTAGGTTGCCCTAGAAAAAATAAGAAAATAACAATAAACTGTGAAATATAATTAAATAAATTAAAATGTTACACTAGAAAATATTCCCTTAACACAAAAGAAAACAGTGAAGTAGAAACAGTGGAACCAGAAAGCCATAAGACATATAGAAAACAAAAGATAAAATAATAGATGTAAATTCAACTATGTCAATGATAACATTCAGTAAGAACACATTAGACAACCCAATCAAAAGGCTGAGGTCATCATGCTGGATTAAAAAGCAAGATACAGCTATATTCTGTCTACAAGAAAAATACCTGTAATTCGAAGAAACAAATAGGCTGAAAATGAAATGAGGGAAAAAATTCAATAATCAAATCAAGCCATAAAATGTATACTAATATCTGACAACATAGACTTTAAAATTTTGAAAAATTTATGACAGATAAAGATATTCTGTAATGATAAAGAGGTGAAATCATGAGGAAGACATAGCAACTAGAAATATATATACATACATATATGTCTATATATGTATATACATTGATGTATGTATTTGTATGTATGTATGTATGTACATATATATAGAACCTCCAAAAAAATATAAAGCAAAAACTGACAGAATTAAAGACACAGAAAATGCATCTGTAGTGCTTGTGTGCTGAGTTGCATCTGACTCTTTGCAACCCCATGGACTATTGCCCATAAGTCTCCTCTGTCCATAGGATTTTCCAGGCAAGAATACTGGAGTGGGTTGTCATTTCCTCTTTCAGGGAATCTTCCCAAAGCAGGGATCAAACTTGTGTCTTCTGTGTCTCCTGCATTGGCAGGTGGGATCTTTACCACTGTACCACCTGGAAAGCCCCTGATTTATAGTAGCTGGAAACTTTAATACCCAACTTTCAATAATATATAGAATAGCTAAGTAGATCAACAAAGAAATAGAAGACTTGACCAACACTATAAACTGACTAGACCTAATAGACATTTATAAAACACTCCGCGCAGCAACAAGAGCATACCATTCTTTACAAATGCACACTGCATATTCTCTAGATGAGACCACATGTTAGGCCATAAAATAAGCCTCAATAAATTTAAAACTATTGAAAACAAACAAACGTGTTCTCAGATCACTATGGAATGAATTTAGACATCAACTGCTAAAGAATTTTGAAAAATTCACAGCTACATGGAAGCTAGAAAACATATTCCTAAACACTCAATAAGTCAAAGTAAAAATCACAAGGGAAACTGGAAAGTAATTTGAGATGAACAAAAATTAAGTCACAAAATGACAAAAAAAGAAAAATCTCAAAACAATGTACTTGCATTCAACCTTAAGACACTGGGAAAAGAAAAACAAACCGCAGACCTCCCACTGATTAAAGGTTCAGTCAATGCAGCTCAGTTACTGAGTCCTGACTGACTCTTTGTGACCCCATGACTGCAGCAGGCCAGGCCTCCCTGTCCATCACCAACTCCCAAAGCTTACTTAAACTCACGTCCATTGAGTTGGTGATGCTATTTAACCATCTTATCCTCTGTCACCCGCTTCTTCTGCCTTCAATCTTCGCGGCATCAGACAGGGCCTTTTCCAATAAGAAGGCTCTTGGCATCAGATGGCCAATGTATTGGCGTTTCACCTTCAGCATCAGTCCTTCCAATGAATATTCAGGACTGATTTCCTTTAGGATGGACTGGTGGGATCTCCCTGCAGTCCAAGGGACTCTCAAAAGTCTTTTCCAACACCACAGTTCAAAGCATCAATTCTTTGGTGCTCAGCTTTTGTTATAGTCCAACACTCACATCCATACATGACTAATGGAAAAACCAAAGCTTTGCCTATTCAGACCTTTCTTGGGTAAATAATGACTCTGCTTTTTAATATGGTATCTAGGGCTAGGTTGGTCATAACTTTCCTTCCAAGGAGTAAGCACTTTTAATCTCATGGTTACAGTCACCATCTGCAGTGATTTTGGAGCCCCCCCAAAATAAAATCTCTCACTGTTTCCATTGTTTCCCCATCTATTTGCCATGAAGTGATGGGACCAGATGCCATGATTTTCGTTTTCTGAATGTTGAGCTTTAAGCCAACTTTTTCACTCTCCTCTTTCACTTTCATCAAGAGGCTTTTGAGTTCCTCTTCACTTTCTGCCATAAGGGTGGTGTCATCTACATATCTGAGGTTATTGATATTTCTCCCGGCAATTTTGATTCCAGCTTATGCTTCTTCCAGCCCAGCGTTTCTCATGATGTACTCTGCATATAAGTTAAATAAGTTAAATATACAGCCTTGACGTACTCCTTTCCCGATTTGGTACCGGTCTGTTGTTCCATGTCTAGTTCTAACTGTTGCTTCCTGATCTGCATACAAATTTCTCAGGAGACAGGTCAGGTGGTCTGGTATTCCCATCTCTTTAAGAATTTTCCACAGTTTTATGTGATCCAGACAGTAAAAAGGCTTTGGCGTACTCAAAAAAGCAGAAGTAGATGTTTTTCTGGAACTCTCTCGCTTTTTCGATGATTCAGTGGATGTTGGCAATTTGATCTCTGGTTCCTCTGCCTTTTCTAAAATCAACTTGAACATCTGGAATTTCATGGTTCATGTACTGTTGAAGCCTGGCTTGAAGAATTTTGAGCATTACGTTGATAGTGTGTGAGATGAGTGTAACTGTGTGGTAGTTTGAGCATTCTTTGGCAATACGAAAAGGCAAAAAGATAAGACCCTGAAAGATGAACTCCTCAGGTTCATCTACCTCCTCAGGTAGATGCCCAATATGCTACTGGAGATCAGTGGAGAAATAACTCCAGAAAGAATGAAGAGATGAAGCCAAAGCAAAAACAATACCCCATTGTGGATGTGACTGGTGATGGAAGTAAATTCCAATGCTATAAAGAGCAATATTGCATAGGAACCTGGAATGTTAGGTCCATGAATCAAGGCAAATTGGAAGTGGTCAAACAGATGACGACAAGAGTGCACATCGACATTTTAGGAATCAATGAACTCAAATGGCCTGGAATGGGTGAATTTAACTCAGATGACCCTTACATTTACTACTGCGGGCAAGAATCCCTTAGAAGAAATGGAGTAGCCCTCATAGTCAACAAAAGAGTCTGAAATGCTGTACTTGGATGCAATCTCAAAAATGACAAAATGATCTCTGTTCATTTCCAAGGCAAATCATTCAGTATCAAAGTAATCCAAGTCTATGCCCTGACCAGTAAGGCTGAAGAAGTTGAAGCTGAACAAGTTCTATGAAGACCTACAAGACCTTCTAGAACTAACACCCAAAAAAGATGTCCTTTTTATTATAGGGGAATGGAATTCAAAAGTAGGAAGTCAAGAAATACTTGGAGTAACAGGCAAATTTGGCCTTGGAGTACAGAGTGAAGCAGGGCAAAAGCTAATAAAGTTTTGCCAAGAGAACACATGGGTCATAGCACACACCATCTTCCAACAACACAAGATAAAACTCTATCCAGGGACATCACCAGGTGGTCAACACTGAAATCATATTGATTATATTCTTTGCAGCCGAAGATGAAGAAGCTCTATACAGTCAACAAAAATAAGACCAAGAGCTGACTGTGGCTCAGATCATGAACCCCTTATTGCCAAATTCAGACTTAAATTGAAGACAGTAGGGAAAACCATTACACCATTCAGGTATGACCTAAATCAAACCCCTTATGATTATACAGTAGAAGTAACAAATAGATTCAAGAGATTAGATCTGATAGAGTGGCTGAAGATCTATGGACAGAGGTTCATGACATTGTACAGGAGGCAGTGAACAAGACCATCACCAAGAAAAAGAAATGCAAAAAGGCAATATAGTTGTTTGAGGAGACCTTACAAATAGCTATGAAAAGAAGAAGGCAAAAGGCAAAGGAGAAAAGGAAAGATATACCCATTTGAATGCAGAGTTCCAAAGAATAGCAAAGAGAGATAAGAAAGCCTTCCTCGGTGATCAATGCTAAGAAATAGAGGAAAACAATAGAAAGGGAAAGACTAGAGACCTCTTCAAGAAAATTATAGTTACCAAGGGAACATTACATGCAAATACGGGCACAATAAAGGACAGAAATGGTATGGACCTAACAGAAGCAGAAGATATTAAGAAGAGGTGGCAAGAATACACAGAAGAACTATGCAAAAAAGATCTTCATGACCCAGATAACCACGATGATGTGATCACTCACCTAGAGCCAGACATCCTGGAATGCAAAGTCAAGTGGGCCTTCAGTTCAGTTCAGTTCAGTCTCTCAGTCGTGTCCAACTATTTGTGACCCCATGAATCACTGCATGCCAGGCCTCCCCGTCCATCACCAACTCCCGGAGTTCACTCAGACTCACGTCCATTGAGTCAGTAACGCCATCCAGCCATCTCATCCTCTGTCGTCCCCTGTTCCTCTTGCCCCCAATCCCTCCCAGCATCAGAGTCTTTTCCAATGAGTCAACTCTTCGCATGAGGTGGCCAAAGTACTGGAGTTTAAGCTTTAACATCATTCCTTCCAAAGAACACCCAGGACTGATCTCCTTTAGAATGGACTGGTTGGATCTCCTTGCAGTCCAAGGGACTCTCAAGAGTCTTCTCCAACACCACAGTTCAAAAGCATCAATTCTTCGGCACACAGCTTTCTTCACAGTCCAACTCTCGCATCCATACATGACCACTGGAAAAACCATAGCCTTGACTAGACGGACCTTTGTTGGCAAAGTAATGTCTCTGCTTTTGAATATGCTATGTAGGTTGGTCATAACTTTCCTTCCAAGGAGTAAGCGTCTTTTAATTTCATGGCTGCAGTCACCATCTGCAGTGATTTTGGAGCCCCCCAAAATAAAGTCTGACACTGTTTCCACTGTTTCCCCATCTATTTCCCATGAAGTGATGGGACCAGATGCCATGATCTTCATTTTCTGAATGTTGAGCTTTAAGCCAACTTTTTCACTCTCCTCTTTCAATTTCATCAAGAGGCTTTTGAGTTCCTCTTCACTTTCTGCCCTAAGGGTGGTGTCATCTGCATATCTGAGGTTATTGATATTTCTCCTGGCAATCTTGATTCCAGCTTGTGCTTTATCCAGCCCAGTGTTTCTCATGATGTACTCTGCATATAAGTTAAATAAGCAGGGTGACAGTATACAGCCTTGACATACTCCTTTTCCTATTTGGAACCAGTCTGTTGTTCCATGTCCAGTTCTAACTGTTGCTTCCTGACCTGCATACAGGTTTCTCGAGAGGCAGGTCAGGTGGTCTGGTATTCCCATCTCTTGAAGAATTTCCCAGAGTTTATTGTGATCCACACAGTCAAAGGCTTTGGCATAGTCAATAAAGCAGAAAGAGGATGCATCACTAGGAACAAAGCTAGTGGAAGTGATGGAATTCCAGTTGAGCTATCAAATCCTAAAATATGATGTGTGAAAGTGCTGCACTCAATATGGCAGCAAATTTGGAAAACTTAGCAGTGGCCATAGGACTGGAAAAGGTAAGTTTTCATTCCAATCCCAGAAAAAGGCAATGCCAAAGAATGATTAAAGGTTACTTTTAATCTAAAATCTTAAAAAGTCACAGACTACCAAAAATAATAAAAGAAATTTTTTAAATTTTATGTTATGTAATGACTTAAAAGATTGAATCATTCATAAAAACTTCCTCCCCACACCCCAGATAAGCTCAGCTCCAGATGATTTAACTGATAAATTCTACCAAATATTTAAAGAAATATTCTTTGCAAACTCTATTTTAAACAATAGAAGAGGGAAAACACTCATTTCATGTTGCCAGTATTACCCTGAAACCAAAGCCAATACCAGGGCTTCACACATAACTCAGTTGGTAAAGTATCTGCCCGTAATGTGGGAGACTTGGGTTTAATTCCTGGGTTGGGAAGTTCCCCTGGAGAAGGAAATGGCAACCCACTCCAGTATTCTTGCCTGGAGAATCCCATGTACAGAGGAGCCTGGCAGGCTACAGTTCATGGGATCACAAGAGTCATACATGACTTAGTGCTATCTTTCTTTCTTCCTAATATCAATACCAAAGGCATCACAAGAAAACCACAGAGTGATATGAATTAGTGTGTATTATGAAGATAGACACAAAAGTCTTTAACTGAATACTATCAAAGTAAACCCAGCAATATATAAAAAGAATTATATAATCATGAACCAGTAGAATTTATCCAAGGTTAGTTTAACACTCACAAATCAATTAATGTAGATTACCATATCAGCAACAGTTAGAACTGGACATGGAACAACAGACTGATTCCAATAGGGAAAGGAGTACGTCAAGGCTGTATATTGTCACCATGCTTATTTAACTTATATGCAGAGTACATCATGAGAAACGCTGGGCTGGATAAAGCACAAGCTGGAATCAGGATTGCAGGAGAAATATCAATAACCTCAGATATGCAGATGACACCACCCTTATGGCAGAAAGTGAAGAAGAACTAAAGAGCCTCTTGATGAAAGTGAAAGAGGAGAGTGAAAAAGTTGGCTTAAAGCTCAACATTCAGAAAACAAAGATCATGGCATCTGGTCCCATCACTTCATGGCAAACAGATGGGGAAACAATGGGAACAGTGACAGACTTTATTCTTTTGGGTTCCAAGATCACTGCAGATGGTGACTGCAGGCATGAAAATTAAAAGATGCTTACTCCTTGGAAGGAAAGTTATGACCAACCTAAGCAGTATATTAAAAAGCAGAGACATTATTTTGCCAACAAAGGTCCGTCTTGTCGAAGCTATATTTTTCCATTAGTCATGTATGGATATGAGAGTTGGACTATAACAAAAGCTGAGTGCCGAAGAATTGATGCTTTTGAACTGTGGTGTTGGATAAGACTCTTGAGAGTTCCTTGGACTGCAAGGAGATCCAACCAGTCCATCTTAAAGGAAATCAGTCCTGAATATTCATTGCAAGGACTGGTGCTGAAGGTGAAACTCCAATACTTTGGCCACCTGATGCGAAGAACTGACTCATTTGAAAAGACCCTGATGCTGGAAAAGATTAAGGTGGGAGAAGGGGACAACAGAGGTTGAGATGGCTGGATGGCATCACCGACTCAACTGACATGAATTTGAGTAAACTCCAGGAGTTGGTAATGGACAGGGAGGCCTGGCGTGCTGCAGTTCATGGGGTTGCAAAGAGTCAGACATGACTGAGTGACTGAACTGAACTGAAGACACAATGTGGAAGGGAGAGATGCAGTCAACATTTAGAGGCATTACAATCTAGGAGTATTGTTATTACTCTCCAATGAGTTGTAGAGGAAGCATGGTTCCATATTTATGCTATAAAATTCTGAACAATAATTTTAACATGATCAGAAAACAAATTATCATTCATACTTTTCCAGATACCCTGGGCAGAACTTGCACATGTGGCTATCAGCAACAAAGCACAACAACAAGCTTGAGAAAGGCATTGGAAGCCAGCATTCACCATCAGCTCTGAAGTGGGATAAAACTTCCCCAGACTTCTTAGTCTTGCTGAAAAGAATTTTAGCCTCCTGAGATTTCTCATAGACCATGAGAATTAGATCCATAATAGTCTATCTAGTTAATTGCTCAGATACAGCTTATTAGAGGTGCTCCAGGTTCCCAGGAAGACAGAAGGCTATCTCCCTAAAGCATTTAGATTTCCAGGAGGAATGAAGGCCAGGAACCTGAAGATAGACTTAGGTTGGAAAAGCAGAGACACAAGGGAGAACCTGGCCCATGAAGAGATTTTAATTACATGCCCAAGGTTAAAGTTAAAATTTGACATCATTACTTTTCTGAGGAGAAGGACAGCCTCTTCCTTTATAAGCAGAGAAATATTATTTTTTCCAGATCTCTCACCTATCAAGTGTCCAGCTCTGTATGCAGGATATTTGATCTGGCCTCTATTGTGTCACTCCATGGATAAGCACTGGGGCAAGGGACCAGAGACTCATCCACTTGTACCACAAATGCCCCTACAAATTCTGCGCCAGGTGAATGATAGGAAAAAGCACTGCAGTGGGTAGGATAAGCATTGTAGTGAGAGGAGTATGACTTTAAACAAAGTAAACAGGCAATGGCTCACTGAGGTTCCATCTGAGTGAGGACAGGAAGGAGGTGAGAGCACCAGGCATTCTGAGAGCTGAGGGGAAGACACTCCAGACACAGGGAAAATGAGGACAAATGCTCTGAAGATGGGCATATCTGGCATTCCTCGAGGAAAGCACGTAGATCAGTAAGGTTCAAAAAGAAACGAAGGAAGAGTAGAGTAGCAGGAGAAGGGATCAGAAAGGTAACTGAGGCTAGATCTCCCAGGGCCTTTAAGCCATCCTATTCAGATTCAGAAGGAATAGCATAATCGACTGTTTATGGAAGTCATAAATAATACTAAGGATTCTTTCAGTCAAATCACTGCAAACAAACCAAACGCAGGATGATTTTTTTTCAGTAATGAATTATTCCAAATTAATTCACAATAAAAGTAATAGCTTAGGAAGACATGGTATGGATGTATGTATTTATGGCTGTTCAGCCTGTGGGTTTTTAGTTTCCACATCAGGGATCGAACCTGGGTCCTTAGCAGTGAAAGCACTGAGTCCTAACCATTGAACCACCAGGTTTCATTCCTAGAATAAAGATCTATTGCAACTCATAAAAACAGGCTTGGTTATGAATATTAAATGATTCTGCTGCTGCTGCTGTTGCTAAGTCACTTCAGTCGTGTCCAACCCTGTGCGACCCCATAGACGGCAGCCCACCAGGCTCCCCCGTCCCTGGGATTCTCCAGGCAAGAACACTGGAGTGGGTTGCCATTTCCTTCTCCAATGTATGAAACTGAAAAGTCAAAGTGAAGTCGCTCAGTCGTGTCCAACTCTTCCCAACCCCATGGACTGCAGCCTACCAGGCTCCTCCGTCTATGGGATTTTCCAGGCAAGAGTACTGGAGTGGGGTGCCATTGCCCTCTCCAAATGATTCTGCTATTGATGATCAAATGATGATTTGGGGACATGTCACAGGCAGAAAAAAAATGACTTGCATTTCACAGTCAAAGCAAAGGACGTTCTAGAATTCTCTAAAAGTCATATATACACTATGACAAAATAGAGGGGACAGGTAGCTCAACCAGTAAAGAATCCTCCAGCAATGTAGGAGACCCCATTCCATGGTCAAGAAGATCCCCTCGAGAAGGGATATGCTACCAATTTCAGTATTCTTGGGCTTCTCTGATGGCTCAGCCAGTAAAGAATCTGCCTGTAATGCGGAGACCTGGGTTTGCTCCCTGGGTTGGGAAGATCCCCCTGGAGGAAGGCCTAGCAACCCATTCCAGTATTTTTGCCTGGAGAATCCAGATGGACAGAGGAGCCTGGCAGGCTGCAGTCCATGGGGTCGCAAAGAGTCAGATATGACAGAGAGGCTAAGCACAGCACACATCCCCTAAATGCTCTATTTTCCAATAAAAATTGAAAGACAGAGAGACTGAGCAAGAAAATTATCTTTCCCAGAAAAGGAATTATCAGGAGAAACACATGTGAAGAGGAGTGACTGCCATGTTTTATGTCTTTCTGTAATATTCAGAATTTCTACTTCTTCCTATACTTTTGTAGCCTTTTTTAACAATGAGGGTTATCTGATGGGAAACATTTGTTTTTGCATTTCAATTTTTAAAAATCTATTTAATTGAAGTATAGTTGATTTATAATGTATTAATTTGTACTGTACAATGAAGTGATTCAATTATTAATATACATACATTATTTTCCATTATGGTTTATCCCAGGAGACTGAATATAGTTCCCTGTGCTATACAGTAAGACCTTATTATTTATGTGTTATATATATATATATATATATATATATATATATATATAAAATAGTCTGCATCTGCTAATCCAAACTCCCAATCCATCCCTCCACCTCCCTCATTTTATTTTTTGAATGCAACATAATTTTAAGTGAATAAATGTTCCAAAATAAACAATATAATTAAAACTTCAGTTTTAATATGAGTATTTCATGAGCAATAACTGTAAAAGTTAAGCTTTTCATGACATTTCAAATAAATGGAAATATTTCAACAAACTGGTCTTTAGACAACACCACATATTCCCAAGAAATGGTACAACTGACAGAGTGGATGAGAATGGATATAGAAGTAAAAGAGAGAGATACAGAAAATATCATTCCCAAAACAAATCTTCCAACAGTTCAAACTGTGAGAGCAGAGCATGGCATTCTAATTTACACTAAAAAGACAATAGTCCTTCAAGTTCCATAGCACCTCATATTTCTCATACTAATTATTTTATGAGAAAGAAGTCACTTAATACCTGTGAGCTTCAGCTTCTCATCTGTAAAATGAACATAATCATGTCTACCTTTAAAACTGGAAAGAAAGAAAGATAGCGCTAAGTCATGTCTGACTCTTGCGATCCCATGAACTGTAGCCTGCCAGGCTCCTCTGTCCATGGGATTCTCCAGGAAAGAATACTGGAGTGGGTTGCCATTTCATTTTCCAGGGGAACTGAATTGAACCAACCCAGGAATTGAACCCAGGTCTCAATATGCCAGCAAATTTGGAAAACTCAGCAGTGGACACAGGACTGGAAAAGGTCAGTTTTCATTCCAATCCCAAAGAAAGGCAATGACAAAGAATGCTCAAACTACCACACCATTGCACTCATCTCACATGCTAGTAAAGTGATGCTCAAAATTCTCCAAGCCAGACTTCAGCAATATGTGAACCGTGAACTTCCAGATGTTCAGGCTGGTTTTAGAAAAGGCAGAGGAACCAGGGATCAAATTGCCAACAGCTGGTGGATCATCGAAAAATGAAGAGAGTTCCAGGAAAACATCTATTTCTGCTTTATTGACTATGCCAAAGCCTTTGACTGTGTGGATCACAATAAACTGTGGAAAATTCTGAAAGAGATGGGCATACCAGACCACCTGACCTGCCTCTCAAGAAACCTGTATACAGGTCAGGAAGCAACAGTTAGAACTAGACATGGAACAACAGACTGGTTCCAAATCGAGAAAGGAGTACATCAATGCTGTATATTGTCACCCTGCTTATTTAACTTATATACAGAGTACATCATGAGAAACGCTGGGCTGGATGGAACACAAGCTGGAATCAAGATTGCCAGGAGAAACATCAATAACCTCAGATATGCAGATGACACCACCCTTATGGCACAAAGTGAAGAGGAACTAAAAAGCCTCTTGATGAAAGTGAAAGAGGAGAGTGAAAAAGTTGGCTTAAAGCTCAACATTCAGAAAACTAAGATCATGGCATCCAGTCCCATCACTTCATGGCAAATAGATGGGGAAACAGTGGAAACAGTGACTGACTGACTTTATTTTTCTGGGCTCCAAAATCACTGCAGGTGGTGACTGCAGCCATGAAATTAAAAGACGCTTACTCCTTGGAAGGAAAGTTATGCCCAACCTAGACAGCATATTAAAAAGCAAAGACATTACTTTGCCAACAAAGGTCTGTCTAGTCAAGGCTATGGTTTTTCCTGTGGTCATGTATGGATGTGAGAGTTGGACTATAAAGAAAGCTGAGCACAGAAGAATTGATGCTTTTGAACTGTGGTGTTGAAGAAGACTTGAGAGTCCCATGGACTGCAAGGAGATCCAACCAGTCCATCCTAAAGGAGATCAGTCCTGGTTGTTCATTGGAAGGACTGGTATTGAAGCTGAAATTCCAATACTTTGGTCACCGGATGTGAAGAGCTGACTCATTTGAAAAGACCCTGATGCTGGGAAAGATTGAAGGTAGGAGGAGAAGGGGACGACAGAGGATGAGATGGTTGGATGGCATCACTGACTCAATGGACATGGGTTTGGGTGGACTCCGGGAGTTGGTGATGGACAGGGAAGACTGGTGTGCTGCAATTCACGGGGTCACAGAGAGTCGGACATGACCGAGTGACTGAACTGAACTCCCACACTGCAGGCAGATGTGTTACTGACTGAGCTACGCAGAGGATCTAAAACATGTCAGTAAAGCGTTATACAGAGCACCTAACACAGGGTGCTCAATAGACTTTGTATGTGTGTGGGTGTTGTGTATGTGTGTGCTTAGTTATGTTTGACCTTTGAGACCCCAAGGAGTGTAGCCTTCCAGGCCCCCCTGTCCATGGAAATTTCCAGGCCAGAATATTGGAGTGGGTTGCCATTTCCTACTCCAATAGACTTTAAGCCTATCAAATGGCAAAGATTAAGTGACTGCCTGAGTTTACATAGCTCTTTTGTGGCAATGCCAGGAAAAAAGAAATGCTGGTTGAGTGATTTTTGGTATGCCCTGAGGAGGAGTCTAGGTAATTGGGTTCTAGGCTCTCTCTGCTCAGATCAGCTTGTGTTGGTTCATGAGAGCCAACTGTGTTCAGCATTTCCCAACTCTGCATTTGGTGACATTATATTGGTAGTTTGAAACTGACCATAATGGGTGTATTTATACCACAGAAATCAGCAACTGCTATAAATCAATGGTTTTCTTCTTAGGGGAACCAGTTAGTAAATACTCACCAATATACCTCCAACGCAGGCTTCCCAAGTAGTGCTAGTGGTAAAGAACACGCCTGCCAGTGCAGGAAACATGAGACATGGGTGCAATCCCTGGGTCAGGAAGATCCCCAGGAGGAGGGCATGGCAACCTGCTCCAGTATTCTTGTCTGGAGCCTGGCAAGCTATAGTCTACAGGGTTGCAAAGACTCAGACACGATGGAAGTGTCTTAACTCACACACATACCATGAAGTCAGGCTCACACACTAGGCTGGGCTTATAGAGCTGGACCCAAGTGCACAGGTAGCATCCATCATTTGGTTCAATACGATGAATATGATGTAAACATCATCTCTTTGATGGGCCACTAAGGATTTTAAGTCACAAGCTTCCATTTGTAGTTAATATAGTTTCCAGAATGCATTTAATTACCCTGGGGCAACTTCCAAACTAGGTGATTTTCATTCTTTAAGTCATGAAACATCTTTTTTTTTTTTTTCCATCTGACTATATTTGTTTTCTGAATGTTGTCTTTCCCTATATTTCTTGAAGGCAGAATAAAAGACTTAAAATCAGAGCATTGATTTTTTTTTTTTTTTCCCATCTCTTTCATGTTGGCAGTTCAGTGAAATTTCCCCTCTAGGCAAAATTAATCGTTCAGGCCTCTGCACTCCTCAGCATTTTGCTCAAACTGTTAATATTGCACTTATCACATTGTGTTACTGTCAGATTTTTTTCTGCTTCTTTCCTTGGAAGGATCATGAGCAGCTCAAAGACCTCTTGTTCACCTTATCACCACAAGCACCTAAAATGCTACCTTGCTCACGGTAGGCACTTAGTAACTGCTGACTTCACTTGAGCTGGCCCAGAAGGAAAGAGATGTAGTCAGCTTCCTTCAGTAGACATCCCTCAATTAAAACAGGACTAGAACTGCATTTTGTAAAGCTAACAAATTATTTTCACACAAATTTTAAACAGTTCCTTCTATAATGAAATTCAAATCACATAACAAATTCAGTAAGAGAAGGAAAAGACTGAACAGTGAGTACACCTCAATTCTATGTGTTACCAGGAGGCTGAGTGTTTTAAAATTATAGGCCTAAAGAGACTCTGTAGTCTTTTGCTAAGAGGAAGGTAATCATACCACCCTTACCTAAATCCCAAGGCTGATGTGAGAATTAAATGAGAAAAATTCTTTTGAAAGCCCTTTATAAACTATAACACACCAAACAAATACAAAGTATGATTCTATCCACTGAGACTTACTTGGTAGGAAATTTGGAGGCTTCTAGTACTCCTCTGGAGAAGGCAATGGCACCCCACTCCAGTGTTCTTGCCTGGAGAATCCCAGGACGGGGGAGCCTGGTGGGCTGCAGTCCATGGGGTCGCTAAGAGTCTGACATGACTGAGCGACTTCACTTTCACTTTCACTTTCACGCATTGGAGAAGGAAGTGGCACCCACTCCAGTACTCTTGCCTGGAGAATCCCAGGGACGGGGGAGCCTGGTGGGCTGCCGTCCATGGGGTCGCACAGAGTCGGACACGACTGAAGCGACTTAGCAGCAGCAGCAGCAGTACTCCTCTAACTCTGGCATCTTTTCACTGCTTCAGTATTACCTTTGGAAACCTGTCTCCCCGTGCCAAAGTCACCTGGAGTTGACCCTGAATGGACTCAGTGTAGGACTCAGTGCCCTACTGCCCTTTGCTTTAATATTTAAAAAGCACCTGACTCTGAGCTGTAACATCATACTAACTAGTAGGTACTGCCATCTAGTGACTTTCATAACCTCAACAGCTAACTCCAGAAAATTCAGCTGTCTGGATATTTAAACAAATAAACTACACACATATCCAATGTTCTGAGGACATTTACTCCTCATTTACCTGACTTTTTTAAACAAACAAAAAAAGCTGCTGTTAAAATTTTTTTTTTAAAAAATAACATGCCCGTAGTACACCAATACTTTGTTGTATGGATGCTTTGAAGTATTAGAGCAGTCATTACCCACTCCAGTGTTCTTGCCTGGAGAATCCCAGGGACGGAAGAGCCTGGTGGGCTGCTGTCTATGGGGTCACACAGAGTCAGACACAACTGAAGCGACTTAGCTTAGCTTATTAATTTTGCAAAGTGTTTTAACTATTTGGGGAAGTTTACTAAATCTTGGTATCCATGTTAGTAGCATTTCTTTTTCTGAATCAGTAGAAGAATGGATGGCTTGATGCCGTCACAGGTAGAGTTATTCTGAATTTATTCAAATTCTGCTTATTTGCTTACACATCCAAAAACATGATCCTCAATGCCAGTGATTAAGTAGATGGAATCTGAATAAAATGCCATCCATCCATCTTACACTGATTTCCCAGGCATGTTTGCCTCTTGCCCAACTCAACAGACATGAATCTGAGCTAAGTCCAGGAGATAGTGACGGACAGGGAAGCCTGGCATGCTACCGTCCATGCAGTCGCAAAGAGTTGGACACGATTTAGCAACTAAACAGCAGCAACAAGGAGCACTATCACAGAAACAGAACAGGCGGTTGTGCCAGGTCCTGGGAAGTGGCTTCTGACATCAACGTGTAGTTATAGACAGCTTACACAGTGAGGCCAGGATTCAGCATGACATATGGGCTGCAGCCTGCTTGCTATGTAAGGAAAGTGGCTTAGGAGGTGATTCCTAAGAGAGCTAACAAGGACAAAACAAACCTCTGTTTGTCCAAAGTTTAATAAATCTGGAGTCTACTTTTAATCACATTTTTCTGTTCCCATATTGCTCTGTTCACCCAAAGATAGTTTAGAAAACTTATGGTGCAATTTTTCTTCATGACCAGTGATTTTATAAATGTAACAGCATATCATTTCCTATATTTTAAAGTCTTGTCCAACTCTTTGTGATCCCAGAAATCATAGCCTGCCAGGCTCCTCTGTCTCCAGGCAAAAACACTGAAGTGGGTTGTCATTCCCTTCTCCAGGGGATCCTCCCAACCAAGGGATTGAACCCCAATCTCCCACACTACAGACAGATTCTTTCCTATCTGAGCCAGTGGGGAAGTCTTTTATTTTAAAAGGATTAAGTGGAAAAAAAAAAAAAAGAAACAGAAACACAAATCTGGATTCCCCAAATGCTTAAGCGATTATGCTTTGTGTTTTTACTCTAGTTCACAGAAGAAACTCAGGTGCCCCTCTCTCCTGTACTGTTAGCACTCTGTCCTACTGCCTAGAATTATTCATCACAGTAGTAATTAATTTGACTAAACATCTGCAAACCTCTAGAATGAAGGCAGCTCAAGAGCAGGGAGAGGGAGCATCAACCAAGGTTGCCTCGCCTTCCCCAGAGCCCAGCACGGTGACTTCTTCACAAGCAGGCATTCAAAAGAAAATTTACTGAATGAAAAATAAAGAAATGCCTGAAGATTAGCCTTAAAACTATTGCTTCTGTATATCATTTCTATGTGTTATAAAATGTCTATCTCTACTGTTTCTTTCTGAACCCAGACCAGCTCTGTTAACCCAGATTTTTTACTAATGAACTATTAACCTTGTACAAGCCAACTGATCTCCTTGTGATCAATTTCTTCATTTGTGAATATCACACAATGTGAATATTATATAATATTTATAATGGAACAGTGGTACTTTTTGGTTTCTTTCTTACATGATGTGTTCTTTATTTCTTTCTTATTGCTTATTGCCTTGGCAAAGATTAAAAGAACAATGTTAAATAACAATGATGATGGAAGGATGAGATCATAGACTTTTAAAGACTTATGTGAAAGGTCATTTGAAGTACATTAACATTACCAAAGATGTATCATCAGAGTTCTTTTTCAAGAGTTTCTTCCTAAGGATTCTAAGATGTTTTAAAGTCTTAGAGTCTAAGATCAAAACGAAGAAAATTGGATAGAGAAAAAGCATAGTTCCTTTTAAACAAGCTGCTATTTTAATACTTTAAATCTTGAATTACAATGCAGCAATAAAATCATCTGAGTGCTGGCAATTAGTTGAAAAGGAGAGATGATCACATAGCCTTCTGAGATAATAATTTGCAGGAAAGCCCATAGATTCAATGTTTTAAGTACTCTTTTCATATTTGATCAATGTAATCTTCTTGTTCATTTTAATGATGATGTTAACATTAGGCTGCCTGAATCCTTTGATTTACTGCTAATTGTCAATTTCCAAGCCATGCTTAGCAGATGCTCGTGCCTGCATTCAGAGATATAATTATGTGAACCATCTCTTTAGCAGTAAAGGCCATAGATTTAAAATGTAGGTAAAATAGTAGCTTTGGGAAATGATTATTTTCAAAACCTAGGGAGTCTTTTAATGATTTTTAAATCCATCCAACAATAGAGAAATGCTTTGCCTTTATAGAACCATCCTTATTTTTTTTTCTTCACATGCTTTCTGGTATTTTTCAAATGATCCACAGAGTTCATAAACTTCAAATGATTCTCTTTGTCCATTGTCTCACAAGGGAGGCCAGTTCTTCTCAACACCCCTCACAATCACCTACCCTTCTAGAAACATAATGAGATTCAAATTCCTTCACAGTCCACTCACTCTGGTCTTTGCCAATACTACAAAGTAGCCATTGATCTGGGACAAAGGCCAGCTCCCAAAAGCACAGGTTAAAATTAAGTACCAGATGTACAACAATCTCCAGGGTAATCAGAAGGCTGAAATTCAACTCTCAATCAGGGAGGTAGCAGTCATTTTTGACACAGGAATAGATATGTATTCTGTATACAAATTTACTTTCCTTGCTCACTGCAACAGAATTTCTTATTCATCATTACAGTTTCTCACATACTATAACCTCTGAGTAGGGAAATAATTTTACAGTGAGGGCAATACAGCAATGTATCTTGCCCATAGCATTCCCAGCTATAGAAAAAATAGGTAGAGTTACATCAGCAAGATGATAGACTGATGATGATGATGACGACGAAAGTCGCTCAGGCGTGTCCGACTCTTTGCGACCCCATAGACTATATAGTCCATGGAATTCTCCAGGCCAGAATACTGGAGTGGGTAGCCTTTCCCTTCTTCAGGGGATCTTCCCAAACCAGGGATCGAACCCAGCTTTCCCACATTGCAGGCAGATTCTTTACCAGCTGAGCCACAAGGGAAGCCCAAGAATACTGGAGTGGGTAGCCTATCCCTTCTCCATCGGATCTTCCCAACCCAGGAATCAAACAGGGGTCACCTGCATTGCAAGTGGATTCTTTACCAACTGAGCTATGAGAAAAGCCTCAAAATATTTCTTTGAGCCCCTTTTTTTCTGGGGGGGGGGGGGGGCGGGCAAGAATACTGGAGTGGGTTGCCATTCCCTTCTCCAGGAGATGTTCCTGATCCAGGGATTGAACCCAGGTCTCCCGCACCGTAGGTAGACACTTTACCATCTGAGCCACCAGGGAAGTCAAGATGATAGACTAGGAGGTCCCAAACTTGACCCTAACAATTATTTAAAAACTTCCTGGACAAAATTAGTTCTGGGAGAGCTCCAGAGACCAGTGTAGAAAAAGACCCAGCTTAACCATACAGGAAAGAGTAAAAGAAACGTATGGACTTTGATTGTATTACCCCATCCCCTGGCCTGGCACAGCTCAATGATAAGTCCCTTCAGCCTCATGTTCCCTTGTGCTCGAAAAGGGGAACAGGAAGGCTCCACTGTCAGGGACTCCCACGGTCTTTGCTGCTGAGAAATCCCACAGCTTTCACTGATGAGAACCCCAGCTTCTGGAGTTACCATGAGCTCAAGTTGCCACATCTTACTAGAGCCAGAACTATTATATCTGCACCAACCACTGGAGCCATGAACTACCACCCAGCAGATACCCAGCAGATCCTTGGAATTTGGTGCCAACAGATGCTCACTGGACCCAGAACCCCCACATGAAACTGGCCTTGTGCCCACATGTACTTCTGAATCAGGTGCTTTCCATGCCCAGAACTTGTGCCCTCACATGTCGCTGAATCCAGCACCCACAGAACCTGTATGCTCCCAGACCCGGTGCTACCACATACCCACCCAGCCTGCATCCTCATGTCCACCAACCGCTGAAGGTCTTTCCTTACTGAAGCCAGTATGTCAAGACTGACCGAGGGGAAAAAAAAAAAGACTGACCGAGGTACTGCTTCTTCTAATGAGCAGATACCAATGCAAGGCTACAAGGAACACAAAAACTAGGAAAATATGAAACTACTAGAGGGACAAAATAAATTTGCAGTAACCAACCTCCTTAAATGGCAATTTATGAATTAACAAATGATTCAAAATAATTATGTTTAAGTAATTCAATGAGCCTCCAGAGAACATAGATAGGCAACTCAATGAAGTCAGAAAAATAATACATGAAAAATGTTCAACAAAAAGAGAGAAATCATAAGAAAGAACCAAATAGAACCCAGTTTTTGATAAGAATCCTCTTCCTGGCTTGAAGAGAGCCACCTCCTTGCTGGTCCTCACATGGCCTTCTTTTGTGTGTCCTTGGGAAGACAGAAAGAGAGCTCCGTGGTGTCTCTTTCTGCTCTTACAAAGCCATCAATCCTATCAGACAAGGGTCCCAGCTTTATGACTATATTTAACATAAATTACCTCTCTAAAGGCTTCTGTTTCCAAATCAGGAAGGAGGTTAAGGCTACAACATAAAAATTTTTACAGGACACAATTCATACCATAACATTCTGGCTCCCCAAATTTCATGTCCTTCTCACAAAGCAAAATACATTCACCCCAAACCACAGACCCCAAATCTCGATATATTCCAGCATCAATTTCCAGTCCAGAGTACCATCTCTATATCACCTAAATCACATTTGGGTGAACTTAAGGTAGGATTCATCCTGAGACACAATTCCTCTCCAACCGCAAACTTGTGAAACCAGCCAAGTTACACACTTCTAAAATACAGTGGTGGCACACGCATAGGATAGGCATTTCCATCCCAAAAGGGAGAAATAAGAAAGAAAAAAGGGGATATGGGCCCCAAGGAGGTCCAAAACCTAGCAAAAATTCCAATAAATTTTAAGGCTTCAGATTAATCCTCTTTGTTTCAGTGATTTGCCGCGCAGAACCATGGGGCTGGCAGCGTCATTCCCAGGGCCCTAAGGAAGTGACCCCATCTGCTTCAGCTCTTTGCAGGGCAACCTGGCTGCTGAAACCAAAGGAATGGGCCACCCCCTTTAAAACTAAGGAGAGGAGATGTCCTTGGTCTTGGGCCTGTGGTACGGGTGGTAGCCCCGATGATTTCTGAATTGCCTATAGGTTTTTTTTTTTCTCTTCTCTTGCAGGATATATAGCATGCTGGCAGTTGGATGACCCTACTGTCCCATCCTGGAGAATACCAGAAGTCTCAAAATCATCCTTTATTTCTTCCTAACTTTGTCCCCTTCAATTCAAACTAGCAGTGTCTCTGTTGTACAATAATCCCATCTCTATTTCTGGCTTCTGCTGAGATTGTTGATTAGAATCACAGGTAATTTCTTTATGGAGTGATCGTCTTGCCACACTCTTGGTGTTCTCTCCAGAACCTGCTTTCTCATTTCTGAGATTTTTCCCAACCTTTAAGTTTTAGTTCCTTTTTGCTTAGCAATTCCTTCAATTTCTCTCTCTCCTCTCACATTAATGTAAGCAGTAGAAAGAAACCAAACCACATATGCAACACTTTGCTTACAAACCTCCCAGTAAATAAATATTTACCACTGACAAAACTAAAGACAAGGAATTGTACATAAGCATTGTTCTTGAGCTGAGGAATTTTCCCCATGGCGGGTGCCTGCTAATAACTCTGAAACCGCAATCCACAATGTGTTGACCTGAAATAAACAGATAGTTCAGGGCCTGAGAACTTCCCCTCTGGTCTCATAAGATTTCTTAATTGTTTACAAATATATAGTGGAATTCACAGTGAAATGAATGGCAATGTGGGAGCCAGTTTTCTCAGGGCTGGAGTGGAAGGTTATAGACATACAATGAGAGAGGCTAGAATGAGGCATGTGGTAATGATTTAAAGTTCTAGAAATCAGTATGAGTTCTTATTTAGCTTACTCTGAAAACATGT
Source organism: Bos indicus (assembly GCF_029378745.1). Taxonomy (NCBI): domain Eukaryota; kingdom Metazoa; phylum Chordata; class Mammalia; order Artiodactyla; family Bovidae; genus Bos; species Bos indicus. The sequence goes on from NC_091765.1 coordinate 35,928,984, forward strand.
GGTTACATACAGTAACCATTTTTAGATATGTGTATATACACACATATATTTTGTTTTGTCAGCTGAGAGGATCTGAAAGAAATGACACCCTAGTAGCAATGAAAATATGATAGTACCCAGATCTTGGGTTCTCATCCCATTTCTCTATAAAAACAACCAGGGTTTCTTGGAGAGATGGATAATTCTAGCAATGGGGCAGGAAATATACAAGATGAGATTCTGAGCAACAAAAAGAGTAAAATCATATTGGATTATGACCCAAAGGATAAAATAAATATCCATGAATTCATATTGGTATAAATAAACAATTGAATAAATATATAAATGGGGAAGAATGGACAAATCACCCATGTAGAACTGCTGTTAATAATTTATGTACATACATAACAGATACTTAACTCTCTAGAAGAGAGAGGACAATTCCCCACTCCTTATGTGTATGCTGTCCATGGTGACTTCCTTCTGAAGATTACAATATGAAAAGGGGGAGAAGAGTAACTTCACAGTGGAGAAACCTAACAAATACTACCTCAGCCAGGAAATCAAGGTGACAAGTTATGTGGATATGCGGTACCCTTGACGAGACAGGAATTGCATTTGACTTCTGTTTTACTCCTCTGAAAAAACCTAATTCCAGCCTATTAGCAAGAAAAATAGACAAATTCCAACATTCTACCAAATATAAGACCAGTACTTCTGATGACTGTCAAGATCATCAAAAACAAGGGAGGTCACTAACATAGCCAAGAGGAACCTAAAAAGACATGATAAGGTAATGTAGGATCCTTTAGAATCCTGGAATAGACAAAAAAGCATTAGATAAAAGCTACAGAAGTCGAAATAAATTATGGACTACAATGTCAGATGTAAACCATAGAGGAAATTCAGTATGGGGTATATGGGAACTCTGTACTACCTTTGCAATTCGTAAACCTAAAGTAATTCTAAAATACAGTTTTGTTTTTTTTTTAACTACCATTTAGATCCTATTTCTCAAAAGCAGATTTTAAAAGACATTGTAGTAAATAGCAGTGACAATAATACTTAGAATCTTCCATCAAATTTCCTTAGAGACATGAATGATGAAGAATTCCTAAAAATAAACTCACCAGAGGTTTTCAATTCTTCCACTGCCTTGCAACATAAACACAAACACTGCCAAGTTGGGTAAGATTTTACTCTAGAATAACATAATTAATTCATCTATGCATCAGTTTTTAAATGATTTTGCATATTTCATTATCTGCACTAACTAATGATAAGATTTAGGACATTAAAAATTTATATAAGACCCTACTTAATATTGTGGTATACTAATTCACTTTCTATCACTATAAATGGAGAAAGTAAAACCCATGTAGCTTGAATTGGTGCCCTCCCCCTTTGTAACATGAGTAATATCCGTCTTATTAACATATATCTATATTTACATCTGTGGCTTCCCAGGCAGCTCAGTGTAAAGAATCTGCCTGACAATGCCGGAGATGCAGGTTAAGTACCTGGGTCATAAAGATCTGGAGAGGGAAATGGTATCCCATTCCAATATTCTTGCTGGGGAAATCTCATGAACAGAGGATCCTGGTGGGCCACAGTCCATGGGATTGCAAAGAGTCAGACGTGACTTAGCAACTAAACAAACAAGTCCATACATCTATGCACCTTTTTGTAAATATCGGTACTCTGAATTTTAGGAACATAGAGTATTTACTCCACAATAAGTAAGGGATCACTAATTTCATCAGGAAATGTCAGTGCGTCTAAAAATGTTAAATGTTTGCTAGATAGAGGCAAACATATCAAAAAAGCATAAAGCACTAGGTCATTTATAAAGCGAAGTGTTCACTTAAATTCTATGGGGTAACAGGGTGAGTAGATAAATGAATAAATTAAACATAATTTTTCATACTGAATCCTTGAGAACTAGAATAACTTGAAGACATAAAAACTCAACTTACTTGCACTTACTGTTAGCATTTCTAACATCTCAGAAAAATGTAATTGGGTGAAAACATGTGTGTGTTGTTTGGTGATGCTTCTATAAATAGTACATCACCAAATAGCAGAAGAAAGTATGAGCAGAAGTATAAAATGATGGAAGAAAGATTAATTTTATTTCTGTAAATTTCTGTTTATTTCTGTAGCAAGAAGCTAAGCAAAGCCTATCCAAAACTAAAGCAAGAAAAGCTATAAGGTGTATATAGTACATAAAATAGATTGGGAGTAAGTTGAAATAACAATTAAAAATGATATAAAGATATAAAGGTAAATGTGCAATTGTCAATTATATACACTCAGATGATAATTTAAAAAAAAAAGTGGCCTTATATTTATGAGGACTTTTACTATAATGCTGCTGCTGCTGCTAAGTCACTTCAGTCGTGTCCAACTCTGTGCGACCCCATAGACAGCAGCCCACCACGCTTCCCAGTCCCTGGGATTCTCCAGGCAAGAACACTGGAGTGGGTTGCCATTTCCTTCTCCAATGCATGAAAGTGAAAGTGAAGTCACTCAGTCATGTCTGACTCTTAGCGACCCCATGGACTGTAGCCTACCAGGCTCCTCCATCCATGGGATTCTCCAGGCAAGAGTACTGGAGCAGGTTGCTATTTCCTTCTCCATATACCATAACGCTAAGATATGATTAATCAGCCTGTTCATTTGGGAAGGGGAAGGAACTAATTTTTCCTCTATAATGTCAAAGATTACAAGTATCTTTGGGTCTTTATCTTAGAGGGAAGCGTTAGCAGAGGTCTCTCAGGCTTTGTCTGGACACAACCAGTAGTTGTAAGAATTGTTGAAACATTCAACAATTCAACCAAGCAGCTTACCTTGCACCCAAGCATTGTTTGAGTTTGACACTTTTTGTTTCTATGCATTACTCTAACCTGGTTGTATAGAATTTCATAAAAGATAAAGATATCAATTATGTCAAAATTATTTGGCATTATGTTAAGCAATTCCTAGAATGTTAATTGATGCCTTTAAAGACCTTCATTCTCCAGGCACTACCCTGTGTGTTCTTTGCCAATGCCAGCTTGGACAGGCCATGCTTTCATCAGAAGGTTTAGCTCTGCGGGCTGGTAGGATCTTGGGGTTAATTTTTGCTGTCTTTAGCCCAGTTTAAACTACCCAGGGTTAGTGGTGTGCCTGATTTCCACTAACCTTAGGCTTTCTGTTAAGCCCACTAGGCTTTCTCCATATGTCCACAACCATAATTTTGTTGTGATTTTTCTGATCTATATCCTGGTCCCCACGTCTGGGACTAGACTGTTATCTCTATCAGATAAATACATTGGGAAAATTCAATGTGCACATAAGAGCCGCTTCCTCAGACTTGTACCGAACAGGATAACCTGGAAGAATTTGGCTATATGGTACATTAGAACTCTTGCTATGACCAGTAGAGAAGAAAACTAGGGTACTGATTTGGTTTGCCTCCTAAAAAGAGAGTCAACAATCCAAGTCGTAAATGGCATGGTGGGTCAGATTTGAAGTCTATCAGTGCAGTATCTAAAAGCACAACTTCGAATAGAATTAGAGTAAGTTTCATTCTATTTAATATACTTCCTGGTAGCTCAGATGGTAAAGAATCTCCCTGCAATGCAGGAGACCTGGGTTCGATGCCTGGGTTGGGAAGATCCCCTGGAGGAAGGCATGGCAACCCACTCCAGTATTCTTGCCTGGAGAATCCCCAAGGACAGAGGAGCTTGACAAGCTGACAGTCGATGGGGTCGCAGAGAGTCAGACACGACTGAGCAATTTAGCACAGTATAGCAAGTTCCATTCTATTTAATATACTACACACATATTTTATAGGATTTCTTACTTTTGTTCTGCATAGTTTTTGTTTACTTCTTGTCCAGATGGAAGCTCGGTGTATACTGATTTAAAAGGGAAGAGAAAAGCAAAAGAAGCAATACTGTTTGAGTCATGACATGGTCCATCTAATTTGGAACAGAAATCGAGTGAAGGGAAGAGACATAGAGATGCTCTGTATTTATTGTGGGTGAGGGGAATTGTTCCTTTGATCTCAAAATCATTCTGAGACTGGACACGTGACTCATGACTTTAGAAGTGTCATTATTTGACATTAAAACTTTATTTTCCAAATGAAATTATTCTTTTTTGATTCTTCAGCAGTGCTACCTTAGTAACATAACAATTTGTGGTAAAGATATTTGCTGAACACCAAAAATGTATGGTTTCCTGTCCGTAATACAGAGTTGTTACCAGGATGCAGCTTCTCATATAGAGTTAAAATCTCCAATCCATTTTGTAGTCAGATGTGACCATGTGTCTTACTCTTACCAAGGATAACTTTGTCCTTTACCCAAGACCTGTCTTAAAACTCATCACATGCTGGAGCCTGGTAGAACCAGAATAGGGTCTCAACAGAATAATGGAGAGGTGTTTAAATTGAGCTCTCACCAACATATCAAGCCTCAGTTTGTCTTAGTTTATAAATAGGCCACAATTTTAAAAAATATTGCTTTAAGAATTTTTTTGAGAAGCCTCTATACTGTTTCCCACAGTAGCAGCACCAATTTACATTCCCTCAATTCATATCCCCACCAATTTACACATTGCCTTACATTTGTCAGAATGGCTATCAAAAAGAACACAAATAACAAATGTTGGAGAGGGTGTAGTTCCCTTTTTCAATTCGTTATTTATGTTCCTTTTGATAGCCATTCTGACTGGTGTGAGGTGCTATCTCATTGTGGTTTTGATTTGCATTTCCCCAATGATTAGCAATGTTGAACATCTTTTCATGTGCCTCTTGTCCATTCGCATTCCCTCTTCGGCCCATTTTTTAACTGGGTTGTTTGCTTTTTTTTTTTATGTTGAGTTGTATGAGCTATTTATATATGATAGATATAACATGTATTTATATAATATCCAGCATATATAACTTGGTCATATAATTAGTCATATTATACTGGTCATATTATTTGGCAAATATTGATCATGCTTGTGCTCATGCCCATTCGCTTTAGTCACGTCTGACTCTTGTGACTCTATAGACTGTAGCCCACCAGGCTCCTCTATCCATGGGATTCTCCAGGCAAGAATATTGGAGTGGGTTGCCATGCCCTCCTCCAGGGAATCTTCCCAACTTAGGAATCAAGCCCATGTCTCCTGTGTCTCCTGCATTGTAGACAGATTCTTCACCCACTGAACCATGTGGGAAGCCCCAATGCTGATCATATCATTTGGCATTTGGTCATTTCATTTGCAAGTATTTCCTCCCATTTAGTAGGTTGTCTTTTCATTTTGTTGATGGTTTCATGTGTTGTGCAAAGGCATTCAAGTTTAATTAGGCCCATTGTTTATTTTTTCTTTTCTTTTACCTTAGGCTGCTGCTGCTGCTAAGTCGCTTCAGTCATGTCCGACTCTGTGTGACCCCATAGACGGCAGCCCACCAGGTTCCTCTGTCCCTGGGATTCTCCAGGCAAGAATACTGGAGTGGGTTGCCATTTCCTTCTTCAATGCATGCATGCATGCTAAGTTGCTTCAGTCATGTCCAACTCTGTGTAACCCTATGGACAGCAGCCCACCAGGCTCCTTTGTCCATGGGATTCTCTAGGCAAGAATACTGGAGACAGATCCAAAAAAGATAACTGCAATTTATGTCAAAAAGCTTATGTTTTCTTCTAGGAGTTTTATAGTATCTGGTCTTACATTTAGGTCTTTAATCTATTTGGTGTTTAGTTTTGTATATGGTGTTAGAGAACAGAACTACCATATGGCCCAATGATTCCACTTCTTGGTATATATCTGGAAAAAAAAAAATTCAAAAAGATACATGCATCCCAATATTCATAGCAGTATTATTTACAATTATCAAGATATGGAAGCAACCCAAGTACCCATAAACAGATGAATAGATATACTGGAATACTACTCAGCCATAAAAAGAATGAAATTTTGCCATTTTTAGCAACACAGATGGAGTTGGAGGGCTCTATGCTAAGTGAAATAAGTCAGCTAAAGAAAGACAAATACTGTATAATATCAATTATATGTGGAATCTAAAACATGCAATAAACTAGTAAATATAACAGAAAAGAAGCAAACTCAGAGCAAGAACAAACTAGTGACTACAAGTAGTGGTAGAGGAGCAATATAGGGATAAGGTAAGGGATTAAAAGGGACAAACTAATATGTAAAACAAGCTTACAAGGATATATAATACAACATAAGGAATATAGGGAATATTTTTGTAATAATTGTAAATGGAGTGAAGCCTTTAACAATTGTATTAAAAAGTTTCTAAATCTCTTCCAGGCAATCATTCATGATATTCTCCCACATTTGATTCCAAACTCAGTACTTGGAATCATTTTCATAGCATCAGGCCACTCGTTTCATATTCATCCTATATGCCAACTTCTGATTCCCGATAGATCTAGTTATTCTCTGGCTACTTCTACTCTCTTCTTTGGTACCCATGAATGGTATTCTCTTTTGGACTCCAGGAGATATTCCCCGGTTTTAAATACACTATCCTATCAAAGAATCAAACAAAAATTTCTCTTATTTTTTTCTAAGAACAGAGTAAATGTGGAGGGACTGAGAATTCAGAAGTTTTGATATAAGAAAACAGTGTTATAGAATATACTGGTATTCAACAAGGGCCTACTGTACAGTACATGGAATTCTGCTCAATGTTATATGGCAATCTGGATGGGAGGGAGTTTGTGAGAAAAAGGATACATGTGTGTGTGTGTGTGTGTGTGTGTGTGTGTGTATGGCTGAGTCCTTTCACTGTTCACCTGAAACTATCACATTATTGTTAATCAGCTATATCATAGTACAAAATTAAAAGTTTAAAAAAAGGATAAACTGGTATTACTCTCAGAGGAAAAAAAAAAGATCAGCATAATCTTAATAGGCTAACAATTGGAATTCAAACTTTTGAGGAAAGTAGAAGTTACTATCAGAAAGCCTCTATCTTTCCTAGACTGTAGAGAAGGGAAGAGGTGGTATTATCAGATCACAAAGGTTAGAGTCAAATAACAGTAGCTGAACAAATGGCAGGCCTGTACGGAGGGAGCTGGAAATGATAAGGAGAAGCAGCCACCGCCAGAAAAATGCTTCAAGGCAAAGAGAGAGAGAAAAAACAAAAAAATAGCCCAGTTGCTTCCTCCTCTCCTGCCCTCCAATCACCCATGAGTACCATGCATTAGCCAATTCAGGTGGAAGGCAGTCCACTCAGGAGCTTGTGAAATGGAGCCTGCAGAGGTCAGCCCCAAGAAATAAGAAACAGTACAGATAGGATAAACAATAAAGCCGAGTGCAGAAGGGCTCCAACTAACACAGCTGCAGACACCCCCAGCTGGGGATGCCTCTCACTGCCTGCTGGCTAAAAGAGCTGAGTTTCTTTTGGGGTCACATCACTTATTGGCAGTCACTGATCACTTTTTCATTTAATGCTTCTGTTTTCTGGTTTTCTCCTGAGGTTGAAATTTGGCCATCACTTTTTTGAATTTCAAAATCCATAGACAAATCCATGATCTGTGATATGGGTCAGTGAATAGTTTGCCAGGCAAAGTAGACACATTATAATCAATTTTCTTTATAAGATGCTACCACATGTTCTCTGTCTCTCCTTTTCCCTTTGTACTAGGATAGGGGTCACCTAGAGCTTCCCTTGAAGTCTTTATTCTTAATAACCTGGAGTCACTTCCCCCTCACTAGATTGCAGTTCTCTTCAAATCAACAAAATCCATCTGTTTTTCAGCCTAGGGACTATATTCAGGCTATACAGAGTGAAAGACTGGCTGACTATACTGAAAAGGTATAAAAATTACTTTTAGTTTGAATATCATAAATTACTAGATAAACAGATATACAAAGAGAGTAATTAAGAATAGGCTTTAAAGAGTGTAGAAATTATTATAAAATTATAAAAATTTCATAGGGGAAAAATTGCACTTTTTCCTGAAAGTAAAAAATGGTTAGAATATTACCTATGTAACATTTGTGGCATCACTGACTCGTGGAAGTGAGTCTGAGTGAACTCCGGGAGCTGGTGATGGACAGGGAGGCCTGGCGTGCTGCGATTCATGGGGTCGCAAAGAGTCGGACACGAATGAGTGACCGAACTGAACTGAACATTTATGAAAGCATCTTTTAAATTTTTAGAGATGTTCCATACCTCATCTAAGACTTGCTATGTGACATTTAAACCATATCTGTTCTGCTAAAATAACTGCAATTATTTAGCTAAAAGAGGATTTTTATCATTTAAACAAAACAATAATAATCTGCTTGAGTTTAATTTAAAATGATGTTTCAATAACCCCATCCATTTTTAACAGGTGAGAATGCAACTTGATATAGGAATACTCTAGGTGGCAGAGCTTTCAGACTGGTAGAAAGAGAAACCACTGCTCTTAGGAGAACTCTCTCAATGACAATCTAAAGGAATCCACACCAATAGAGTTGCAACAAGAGGTCACAATTTAAAAGAAGAAAATCACAGAAAACACAAGGAAATATGTCACCATGTATAATAACAGTAGAAAAAAACAACAAACCTACAACCACAAAGACATCTGATATTGCTGTGTTTGGATACTGAATAAAATCTAAGAATGTTTACACTGGGAGAAAAAAACAAAAATGAAAATTGAAACTACTGGAAGGAAGAAAATTAGATATCATATCTTTACTCCATCTTAACCTAGGTGATTTGACATTATTTGTAGACAGGCTCAGGACTAAGAATATTAGAAAATAAAACCACAGAGAAACAAAGAAATGGAGAATAATGAGAGATTACAAGACATGGAGAATTGTGATACAAGTTCCAATGAACCTCTAAGTGGAATGTTAAAAAGAAAATATTGGAAACAATGTAAAAGTAGTAATATTGGAAGAGATAATGCTGAAAGCTTTCCAGAATTGTTGCAAAACAAAAACCAGGATATTGAGACAGCATAAAATTCAAGCAGGATAAATAAAAAAGAAATTCACATTTACACATTGTGTGACATCATACAAAATACCAAAAATAAAAATAGGATCTTAAAGTCATTTGGAGAAAATGTTACCTTAGTTACAGGGGAATTAGATGAAAACTGATTAGCATTTAGACTGAAACTGATTATTCAATGTAAGTAAAGTAACCAGAAAATAAACAAATCCATATATTAGTAATAATAATAAATGTAAGTACAGTGACTCTCCAGTTAAAAGACTGGGTAAAAATTAATCCAGCCAAATAAATCCAGCTATGTGTTATTTATGAAAAATATCTATATCATAAGACCACAAGGAGTTTGAAATTAAAACTACAAAGAAGTTTATATGTGTGTGGTATATACAGTGCAGCTGAACTGACCTGATGGCATGAATCTCAGTTGGACGTCAAAGGCCCCAGACCAGGAGCTCTTAGGAGCAGGACGTGGACACTGCAGCTCATGAAGAGAAAGCAAGAATGTGCTGTTCCTTTCCTTTTTCTTCCACTTGAGCTCCCAACAGAGAGGGTAATATCTGCCCACACTGGTGAGGGTGGATGTCTTTACTCAGCCTACTAAAACTAATGCCAATCTCTCCTAAATAAACTCTCACAGACACAGTCAGAAATACTGTTTTACCAGCTATTTGATCATCCCTTAATCCAGAAAAGGTAACACATAAAATTAATCATTGCAATTACTATTTAAAAACTGACAAAGACATAATATTAAAAAATAGACTTTAAAACTCAATATTAAAAACTAGACTTTAAAACGGAAAACAATGCCAGAGATTGAGAGTCATTTTAATAGACACTTCAGTCCACCAAGCAAAAATAACAACTTAAAATCATTATGCACCTAACAACTTAGCTTCGAAAACTGAAAAATCAGCCAATCCATTTTGTATTGGCACATTTCAGCATCTGTAACTAATTGTTTATATGGATACATCTAGAACCCTTCACACAACAAATATGGAGTCCCACAGTATCTCCAAACTTATTTTTGGAATATTTACAGAAACCAAGAAAACATGAGAACAACCACCACATAAAGAAAAGTTTAAAGATTTTCTTTTTTTTTAAATTTATTTATTTTAATTGAAGGTTAATTACTTTACAGTATTCTGTTGGTTTTGCCATACATCAACATGAATCCACCACGGGTGTACACGTGCTCCCCATCCTGAACCCCCATCCCACCTCCCTCCCTGTACCATCCCTCTGGGTCGTCCCAGTGCACCAGCCCCAAGCATCCTGTATCCTGCATCGAACCTGGACTGGCGATTCATTTCTTTTATGATATTATACATGTTTCAATGCCATTCTCCCAAATCATCCCACCCTTGCCCTCTCCCACAGAGTCCAAAAGACTGTTCTATACATCTGTGTCTCTTCTGCTGTCTCGCATACAGGGTTATCATTACCTTCTTTCTAAATTCCATATATATGCGTTAGTATACTGTATTGGTGTTTTTCTTTCTGGCTTACTTCACTCTGTATAATAGGCTCCAGTTTCATCCACTTCATTAGAACTGATTCAAATGTATTCTTTTTAATAGCTGAGTAACACTCCATTGTGTATATGTACCACAGCTTAAGTAATATATATAATATTGAATATGTGGTGTTTCTTATCATCTGTATTTTATAATCTGTATAGTACAAGTCATGTGAGGTAGTGATGGAATCATAACCTTGTATAAGGACTCTGAAAGTTATTTGGCATTGTCTACTAAATTTGAAGATAAACATGCCTCATGATATAACAATTACCTTCCTATATATACTTTATACATATGTACCTGAAGACTTGCATACAAACTGTTTGTAGTAGCATAATTTTTAATAACAAGAAAATCAGAAAGAACCCAAATGTCAACTGGCAAAAGAACAGATAAACAGATCATGGTATAGTTAGGCAATGGGATACTATAGAGCAGTGAAATGAATAAGTCATCATTAGAGCAATCCACAAGGATGAATTTTAGAAGATAATGTCAAATAAATAAAGCAACATCAGAAAAAAAGTACAGGCAGTATGAAAAAATTCATAAAAATCAAAACATTATCTATATATGATATTATTAGATACATATATGTGGAGATACATATATGTGTTAAAACTGGAAAGAAAAGAAAACTAATAAACATAAAGTTCAGGTAAGAAGTTTCTTCTGGGGATAGAGGTTCACAGAGTTTGTGATATAGAATTTTATATACATATTATATTTCATAATTTTGAAATGATTAAATAAATGCAAATAGCCAATAAGAACATGAAAAGACATTCAGTGTCATTAAGGAAATGCAAATCAAAACCACAGTGGGATACCACTTCACACCTATTTAGATGACTAAAGAGAGAAAAAAGAGAGAGAGGGAGAAAGAGAGGGAGGGAGGGAAGGAAGGAAGAAAAGTAGGAAAGGATAGGAGGGAGGGTGGGAGATATGGAAGGAGGAAAGAAGGGAAGAGAGGAGAGGAGAAAGCTCAAAAAGTTAAACATAGAATTATATAATCCAGAAGTTCCACTCTTATGTAAACATCCAAAATAACTGAAAGCAGGGATTCCAACAGATACCTGCATACCAATATCACAGCAACATTACTTACAATAGTTGAAAGGTAGAAACCCAATTGTTCATCAATCGATGAATGGATAAACATAGTGTGGTGTCTACATACAATGGAATATTATTTAGTCATCAAAAGGAATGGAATTCTGATACATGCTATAACACAGATGAGGTTTGAAAACATGTTAAGTGAAATAAGCCAAAGACAGACAGACAAATTCTGTATGGTTTTACTTTTGTGAGGTACCTGGAATAGGCAAGTTCATAAAGAAAGAAAGTAGAATAAAGGGACTGAGGGAAAGAGGAAATGTGGAGTCACTAGCTAATGGATACAGAGTTTCTGTTTGTGGTAATGAAAATTTCTGGAAACAGATAGTGATGATAGTTTCACAAGATGGCGAATGTGCCTAATATCATTGAGATGTATACTCAGAATTGACTAAAACGATAAATTTTCAGTTACATATGTTGAAACACAATAAAAATTGGAAAGAGGGTGAAAATATAAAAGTTTCTTCATAAAAAAGGAATGGTTCAGATCCAGAAATATTAACAGGGAATAATCTTCCAGACATGTTGAATAAGAGAGTGAAAGTTGCTCAGTCATATCCAACTCTTTGGGACCCCAAGGGCTATACAGTTCATGGAATTCTCTAGACCAGAATACTGGAGTGGGGAGCCTTTTCCTTCTCCAGGGCATCTTCCCAACCCAGGGATCTAACCTAGGTCTCCTGCATTCAGGCGGATTAGTTACCAGCTGGGCCACAAGGGAAGCCCTCCAGATTGTTAATTTAAATCATTCCAAGCATCTTTTCTGACCACAATGCAGTAAGATTAGATCTCAATTACAGGAGAAAAACTATTAAAAATTCCAACATATGGAGGCTGAACAACATGCTGCTGAATAACCAACAAATCACAGAAGAAATCAAAAAAGAAATCAAAATTTGCATAGAAATGAATGAAAATGAAAACACAACAACCCAAAACCTGTGGGACACTGTAAAAGCAGTCCTAAGGGGAAAGTTCATAGCAATACAGGCATACCTCAACAAACAAGAAAAAAGTCAAATAAATAACCTAACTCTACACTTAAAACAACTAGGAAAGGAAGAAATGAAGAATCCCAGGGGTAGTAGAAGGAAAGAAATCTTAAAAATTAGAGCAGAAATAAATGCAAAAGAAACAAAAGAGACCATAGCAAAAATCAACAAAGCCAAAAGCTGGTTCTTTGAAAGGATAAATAAAATTGACAAACCATTAGCCAGACTCATCAAGAAACAAAGGGAGAAAAATCAAATCAATAAAATTAGAAATGAAAATGGAGAGATCACAATAGACAACATAGAAATACAAAGGATCATAAGAGACTACTATCAACAATTATATGCCAGTAAAATGGACAATGTGGAAGAAATGGACAAATTCTTAGAAAAGTACAACTTTCCAAAACTGGACCAGGAAGAAATAGAAAATCTTAACAGACCCATCACAAGCACAGAAATTGAAACTGTAATCAGCAATCTTCCAGCAAACAAAAGCCCAGGTCCAGACGGCTTCACAGCTGAATTCTACCAAAAATTTAGAGAAGAGCTAACACCTATCCTGCTCAAACTCTTCCAGAAAATTGCAGAGGAAGGTAAACTTCCAAACTCATTCTATGAGGCCACCATCACCCTAATACCAAAACCTGACAAAGATCCCACAAAAAAAGAAAACTACAGGCTAATATCACTGATGAACATAGATGCAAAAATCCTTAACAAAATTCTAGCAATCAGAATCCAACAACACATTAAAAAGACCATACACCATGACCAAGTGGGCTTTATCCCAGGGATGCAAGGATTCTTCAATATCTGCAAATCAATCAATGTACTACACCACATTAACAAATTGAAAAATAAAAACCATATGATTATATCAATAGATGCAGAGAAAGCCTTTGACAAAATTCAACATCCATCTATGATAAAAACCCTCCAGAAAGCAGGAATAGAAGTAACATACCTCAACATAATAAAAGCTATATATGACAAACCCACAGCAAACATTATCCTCAATGGTGAAAAATTGAAAGCATTTCCTCTAAAGTCAGGAACAAGACAAGGGTGCCCACTTTCACCATTACTATTCAACATAGTTTTGGAAGTTTTGGCCACAGCAATCAGAGCAGAAAAAGAAATAAAAGGAATCCAAATTGGAAAAGAAGAAGTAAAACTCTCACTATTTGCAGATGACATGATCCTCTACATAGAAAACCCTAAAGCCTCCACCAGAAAATTACTAGAACTAATCAATGATTATAGTAAACTTGCAGGATACGAAATCAACACACAGAAATCCCTTGCATTCCTATACACTAATAATGAGAAAACTGAAAGAGAAATTAAGGAAACAATTCCATTCACCACTGCAACGGAAAGAATAAAATACTTAGGAATATATCTACCTAAAGAAACTAAAGACCTATATATAGAAAACTATAAAACACTGGTGAAAGAAATCAAAGAGGACACTAATGGATGGAGAAATATATCATGTTCATGGATTGGAAGAATCAATATAGTGAAAATGAGTATACTACCCAAAGCAATTTATAGATTCAATGCAATCCCCATCAAGCTACCAACGGTATTCTTCACAGAGCTAGAACAAATAATTTCACAATTTGTATGGAAATACAAAAAACCTCAAATAGCCAAAGCAATCTTGAGAAAGAAGAATGGAACTGGAGGAATCAACCTGCCTGACTTCAGGCTCTACTACAAAGCCACAGTCATCAAGATAGTATGGTACTGGCACAAAGACAGAAATATAGATCAATGGAACAAAATAGAAAGCCCAGAGATAAATCCACGTACCTATGGACACCTTATCTTTGACAAAGGAGGCAAGAATATACACTGGATTAAAGACAATCTCTTTAACAAGTGGTGCTGGGAAAACTGGTCAACCGCTTGTAAAAGAATGAAAATAGAACACTTTCTAACACCATACACAAAAATAAAGTCAAAATGGATTAAAGATCTCAACGTAAGACCAGAAACTGTAAAACTCCTAGAGGAGAACATAGGCAAAACACTCTCTGACATACATCACAGCAGGATGCTCTATGACCCACCTCCCAGAATACTGGAAATAAAAGCAAAAATAAACAAATGGGACCTAATTAAACTTAAAAGCTTCTGCACATCAAAGGAAACTATTAGCAAGGTGAAAAGACAGCCTTCAGAATGGGAGAAAATAATAGCAAATGAAGCAATGGACAAAAACTAATCTCAAAAATATACAAGCAACTCCTACAGCTCAACTCCAGAAAAATAAATGACCCTATCAAAAAATGGGCCAAAGAACTAAATAGACATTTCTCCAAAGAAGACATACATATGGCTAACAAACACATGAAAAGATGCTCAACATCACTCATTATCAGAGAAATGCAAATCAAAACCACTATGAGGTACCATTGCACGCCCGTCAGAATGGCTGCGATCCAAATGTCTACAATGTTGGTGGGAATGCAAACTAGTACAGCCACTATGGAGAACAGTGTGGAGATTCCTTAAAAAACTGGAAATAGAACTGCCTTATGATCCAGCAATCCCACTGCTGGGCATACACACTGAGGAAACCAGAAGGGAAAGAGACACGTGTACCCCAATGTTCATCGCAGCACTGTTTATAATAGCCAGGACATGGAAGCAACCTAGATGCCCATCAACAGATGAATGGATAAGAAAGCAGTGGTACATATACACAATGGAGTATTACTCAGCCATTAAAAAGAATACATTTGAATCAGTTCTAATGAGGTGGATGAAACTGGAGCCTATTATACAGAGTGAAGTAAGCCAGAAAGAAAAACACCAACACAGTATACTGCTGCTGCTAAGTCGCTTCAGTCGTGTCTGACTCTGTGCGACCCCATAGATGGCAGCCCACGAGGCTCCCCTGTCCCTGGGATTCTCTAGGCAAGAACACTGGAGTGGGTTGCCATTTCCTTCTCCAATGCATGAAAGTGAAAAGTGAAAGGGAAGTCACTCAGTCGTGTCCGACTCTTCACGACCCCATGGACTGCAGCCCACCAGGCTCCTCTGTCCATGGGATTTTCCAGGCAAGAGTGCTGGAGTGGGGTGCCATTGCCTTCTCCGACCAATACAGTATACTAACACATATATATGGAATTTAGAAAGATGGTAACAATAACCCTGTATACGAGACAGCCAAAGAGACACTGATGTATAGAACAGTCTTTTGGACTCTGTGGGAGAGGGAGAGGGTGGGATGATTTGGGAGAATGTCATTGAAACATGTATAATATCATATATGAAATGAGTCGCCAGTCTAGGTTCGATGCATGATACTGGATGCTTGGGGCTGGTGCACTGGGACGACCCAGAGGGATGGTACGGGGAGGGAGGAGGGTTCAGGATGGGGAACACATGTATACCTGTGACGGATTCATTTTGATATATGGCAAAACCAATTAAATATTGTTAAAAAAAAAAAAAAAGAAAAGATGTTCTCAAAATAAATAAATAAATAAATAAAATAAAATAAATATGAACCAGTAAAAAAAAAAAATAGAAAGCAAGAGGCAGAATGATGTGTAAAGGCTACCATTTTTAAAGAAAAAAAAAAAAGAGAGAATTCCGACAAACAGCTACACACACACAGCTGCACACACACACATGCACATAAATGTAAACAAAGAGATTCTCTAGGAAGACATTCAAGAAATGGATACTTGTCTCCTATGAGGTGAAGGATGAAATGGGAGGGTGATTTACAATAGATTTTGAGTTTACTTAACACATACCAACTTTACTTACCAACTGTCACATATTTAAAAAACAGATATGAAATTAGAGACTTTTGTCAATAGATTAGTAAATATTTAAGAAATATCAAATGGTCACAAACACATGTGATCAACAGGATGGGGAAAGACAGAGTTAATGATACCAGTTCAGTGACTGTTTTGATGTTACAAATGTGTGACAGTTGGTATCTGAACAAAAGCTCTGGCACTGGAAATAAAATTGAGAACTTAGACTTAAAGAAATATTTAATATAATGAATACATAATAAAAATTCAAATAATACCTATGAATACATAAACATTTATTTGACATAAGGAATAAAGAAATGAAACCACAAAGACAACTTTAAATTTTGAGGTCTAGTTGACAGAGATATTGCCAACCCCTTAATTATTATGAATAAATAATAAAGGAAACTCTCTATGTCTATAGATTCATCCCTCAAATATTCATTGAACCCCTATATTGTGTTGCCAGACACTAATCTAGCATTGGGAATACAGAGATGACCACACACAACCTCTACTATCAAGACACACTTTCCTGGGGAAAGATAAATGTGAATAGAAAACTACAGTGTAATGAAATAAATACCATGATATCTTAATTAATGCAGAGAGAGCACAGAGTAAGAGGAACTCCATTTGCCAGGGGCAATGATACGAGGTTTCAAAGAAGAAGTACAATCTGAATAGCATCCTGAGGGACGGTTTGGAACCTCATTAGACAGAGGCCTGGAATATCACGGAGAAGATATGGGTGTGGCAGCTTTCAGCAGTGTGAGAACTTCAGGGTGCCTGAGAGCAGAGTGTTAAGTATATTCAAGTGAATAAGAGGGTAGGAGAAGATGAAGTAGCCCCAGATCCCTTAAATCAATATACCCCAAAGAACAATTCATGATTTATCCATAAAAACCTGCTGCTCCTGCTGAATGAGTAATTTGGTTTTAGGCATAACAGCCTAAACATATCTGTTTGTGATTTATAGTTTTGATTATTTTGTTTTCTTGCCAATGCCAGCTTCCTAAGTAATAATTTCTTTTTCTTTCCTAAGGCTTCAAACTCCTACTTGTTAAGGAAGGCTGGTGGGGGAAGTGAATGACATGTGAGAATAATGATTCTCTTTGTACTTCCAACCAGGCTGAGGAAGAAGGAGATTTGGGGGGAGAGACTGGGGAGGTAAACAAGAATATGTCCCTTAATCTAGAGCCCCATTCATTACTAAGCGCTCAGGAAGAGTCACTGGTGTACATGTTCAGGCACAGGAAAAACAGTGGTGAGCATGTCCCTGGAGTTCTCAGTCTCCTGCCTCATTACTAAGGCTGAAAAATCATGTTTCCCAAATAATGACATGAATACTTAGGTGAAGCATCAGTCAATAACTGAGAGAATTAATACAGGCACATAGGAAAGCATTCTCAGTGGATGACTGCTGGGTGCAGCAACATCATTTATCGTATCTGATATGAAAATGTTAATTTCCACAGTTCTCAGCCTACCTTCCTCCCCCTCCCCCTTTCCTTCTCTGTGTTACAACAGCACACACTAACATAGCACGACGGGATACAAGAGTATTTGGGATAAAGACCTAGTTGTTGCAAGTAATGCCTATGAGTAATAATAATAAAAATAGTAAAAGACAATACTCGAGAATTTACACTGTTCTTAGTGCTTACTATGTTTTGTTTAACACTCACTACAAACCTTTGACATAGGTATCATTTTTATACCTATTTATTATACCCAAGACACAAAAAAGTTGAATGAATTGCCCAAGGTCACACAGCCAATAAGTGACAGGGCTGGGATTTGGACTAGAAGAGTCTGGCTAAAGGGCCTGAGATGCTAAACACGATACCGTGAAACTCCTGGCTAGCGTCATTTATTCTGAGCTATCAAATGAAACATGAAAGTGAAAGTCACTCAGTTGTGTCTGACTCTGCGACTCCATGGACTATACAGTCCATGGAATTCTCTAGACCAGAATACTGAAGTGGGTAGCCTTTCCCTTCTCCAACCCAGGGATCAAACCCAGTTCGCCCGCTTTGCAGGTGGATTCTTTCCTAGCTGAGCCACCAGGGAAGCCCAGGTAAAGAATATTATGACAGAGACATTTTAATTGGTAAACACATTTGGGCTCATACAAGATGCTATGATGTGTATCTTCTGGTTTGACCACAAAAATACTAGCTCTCAATATTCTTTCGTAACTTTATAATTGCCTCATACATATGTAATCCCTGAAGTGAGACTTCTCTTATGAGCCTCTTGAATATGCTACTGAAATATATTAAATATCTTCTAGAAAGAAATAAGTAGGAAATGAAATTTGGAGATAAATATTCAAATGATTTTGTTTGTAAGACATTATAAATTATATTATTTTTATCAAATCACAATACCATGAAAACTCAAATTTGAAGAATATTAGATTTCTCACCATTTTCCTTTCTGCCATTATTTTTTTTTTGGCAGGGGGGTGGTTAATGATCCAAAGGCAGTGGTAATTTCCCAAAGAATTTTAAACTTGTGAAAATCTCAGAAGTAACTGCATACATTTTTGAATGATAACCTTATTATTTTACTTCTAAGTATTTTCTCTTTCCCAAAAGCCTTTATGCCTTTATTTTAGCCTGTTAGAGACTAAGGTTTTTCAGTGTTTCAAAAATGCCACATGTCATGACAACATTTTATAAATGGCACATTTGCTTCAATGCCTGCATTTAGCAAAATACCTCTTAGTACAGTTCATGAATCTCACTGTGCAGACTGGGAAAGGGATGCTGTCACCAAAAGGTATTCATTATATCTCAAGAAGGTAATATGAAATCAAAGAAAGAGACCAATTTCCTGACACTTTACATAAAGGAGAAGATCCTCAGAGATGTTTGGCTGAGATCTGCAACATGCATGCCATAATTAAAATTATAACCAGGGTTTCATGATTTTCTACAGATACCATAAGCTACATTAATTGACAAGGCAGAATTTCAAATTAGCAAAGTACTGTAATCAAAATGAGGAGGGTTATAATTAAATGTGCTTACTAGGGAGGGTCACCAAGTGACACAAAACCAGATTCCATCTGCCACTGTTGTCCTTCAATGATCAGAAACCCAATTGTGATGTAACAATTTTACCTGAAGTACTAACTTTAATGATTAGTTGAGAATTCTAAAGACATAAGGTATGAACATAACCAAGTGTGTAGCACGCTAAGTTTAAATCTGTAAAAGGGCAGTAGAAAATTTTGTTATATATGTGTATTTTATGTATACGTATTTTATATATATATATATGTATGTATTGTTATAGATGTGAATCCAAAAATTTCACTTGGATTTTTCATAACATCTTACAAAAACCTGAATGAACTTTTTGGTCAACTCAACATATGTTACATAAATATATAACATTTATATCTATAAAATATATCTTATATCCTTATAAAACATATACTATATAGTATTATATATATATTGTTATTTTGGGAATACAAATGAATGAAAAACATCAGTGATCAAGAAAATAGACACTCTTCCTTCTGTCATTTTATTTGCTTTGTTTTTCTTTTTTTCTGTTAGTAGGAGGAGACTATTTTGAAGGAAAACCAGAAAGTTCAGAGCTATTCACAACATTTAATAGCTTTACAGTTTCAAGCAATTCTTTTCCAGAGCCCTCTGCTAGATTCATAATAGAAATGCAGATTCAAAGGGAATGACAAAAACTTGCCTAGTTGCCAAAAGTGTTTGTTTGGAAAAGACAAAGGTGAAGGAGATGGAGAGTAAGGAAAACACTTTTCTGGTCCAAGATCTCTATTCCTCTAGTTCTCTGATCTCAGCACCTGCAATTATTTTATATTTTCTGTCTCTCTCACCCAGTAGAATGCATAGTACATGAGGGTAGGGACACTCTTATCTTGCTCACCATGGAACTGAATATAGAGAGAAGATGTTTATATCAGAAAATTCTTTGTACTACTTCATGTCCTTTCAGCCTCTCCTTCATTCCAGCCATAAGACTCCATCAGCTTCCCCTGCCTGTAATGTGTTAACATCCACAGTGGCCAGTGCCACATACCTTTCTGACCCAGGGCTTCTCTGCACCAAGCTACAGCTGGTCCTCACCCTGAAGGAAATTTTGATAAACTGGACAAACCCTCCCAAGAGTGAGGATATGAGTTCTGCAGAGAGCAGATTATACTGAGTCCTTTCCTTACCACTCTCCTCTCAGTTCTATCTCTTATTCCAGCTCCTGTTCCATTCAAGAAACCAAATTTGTACAGGTTTAATTTGCCAGTATTCATCTTGGTCATGATGGCCTATTTCTTAATTCCTGCCTGAAGGCCTTTCTAATGCCATAATATGGGTTTATCAGGTGAGCACACTCAAACACCCACAAACCAGAAGTATGAGCTGTTGAAAACCTTGCCAATGGAAGGCAGAATTCGATAGATAAATGTTTCTCCTTTTCATCTCTGGAGTGCACAGTCCCAGGAAACATTCATAGGGTTCCTCAAATGGTCTCAGAGGATTAAGCACTGGATACAGGCAATAATGGCCATCTCAAAATGTACTCTTGGGACTTGGAGTTATTTGACTCCACTACTTCCTCACTGCTGCTCTCTGGGTTCACTTCCATTAATACTTAGATTGCAGAATGCACATTTTCATCTCAGACTCTGAGTTGGGGTCAACCCAGACTAGGAAAGAGTTCAGTATACATTCACTGAATAAACAAATGAACAAACAATAAATATTAGTCTCCAAATTCCCTTAACAGTTCATCTTTCTTCCTACTATTTCTTTGTTCAGCCTTAATATGTTAGTATTCTCCAGACTTCTTTCACTCTCCTTCTAGGCAAATAAACTTACTCTGAGCATTCCCATATACAGCAAGGCTGTAACTTACCACCATTCTGACTTTATCTCTTACCCTGTACCCTCTCAGAAACTCTGGAACTATGTGCATGAGCACATCAATATACAGCGAATATATATACACATATAATTTCCTTGTTTTTCCACTTAAGTGCCCCATAAACACTTCAAATTCAATATATTTCAAGAAAAAATCATTATCTTCCTCCTGAAATCTAGCCATCTTCTAGGTTCTCTATGTGAAGGAATGGTGGTACCATCAACTCTACTCCACAAGTCAGAAATTAAAATCTTTCTTTATTCTAATCCATCATTACCAATATTCAATTAGTTATAAAGTCCTATCTATTCTCTTTAATATAATGTAAATTTCTCCCCAATTAACACTTATAATACTACTTCCTTAAATTAGAATGTTTGTACTGCTGCAATAATATCATAAGTAGTTTCTCCAAGTTCCTTCTCAAGCCTGTATCCTCATATAGTGAATTTCCTAAAATTATTATAATTTTATTGTTTTAACTCCTTAGTGGTACCTCATAGCCTCTAGTTTAAAGCTGAAATTTCTTAACCAAGGTTTCAAGGTCCTTGATCACATGGATCCTGCCTACTTCTTACACTCTTTATTACTGTTCCTATTGTTGGAGAAGACTCTTGAGAGTCCCTTGGACTGCAAGGAGATCCAACCAGTCCATTCTGAAGGAGATCAGCCCTGGGATTTCTTTGGAAGGAATGATGCTAAAGCTGAAACTCCAGTACTTTGGCCGCCTCATGCAAAGAGTTGACTCATTGGAAAAGACTCTGATGCTGGGAGGGATTGGGGGCAGGAGGAGAAGGGGACGACAGAGGATGAGATGGCTGGATGGCATCACTGACTCAATGGACGTGAGTCTGAGTGAACTCTGGGAGTTGGTGATGGACAGGGAGGCCTGGCGTGCTGCGATTCATGGGGTTGCAAAGAGTCGGACACAACTGAGCGACTGATCTGATCTGATCTGATAGTACTTTTATATCAATCACATAAAATTCCCCAACAAGCCATACTTCTTCTGACTTTTTTGTCTTTATATATCAGATGTTTTTCCTGCAACATTCTCTTGTCCACACCTACTATATGTCATTTTTCAGGAAGTAACTCAAATCTTACTTCCTCTTAAAAGATTTCACTGATTTCTCTCACATCTTCTCAACCCCATAGATAGACTGAGTGTTATTCCTTATCACAATTTTGTCCCTTTGGTACTTTACTATTCAGTATCTTCTCTGATGGCATTATTGAAAAGTATATTAACTATTGACTTTCTTAATTTTTTTAGACAACATGCATCTTTAGGTTAGGGACTTATCAACTTTGTATTTTTGAGCTACATCAGAGTGTCTGAATATAATAACTCCTCAATGTCTATTAAATAATGTAATTAATGACAATAGAAGCTACTGACTGTAATATTTTCAAAAGTACACTCTAAACTATGCATTATTTCCCACAATTTTCAGGAAAAACAAAAAGAATTTTAGAGAGACAGTTCCTTAAATACACAGCTGGGAAACAGCAAAACCATTTGCTAATCTATGTCCAAGTGAGTACAAAGCCCACATCCTTACTCTATGCCACGGTATCCAAATCCCCAAGCAAACTGTGCATGGAAAGAGTAAGTATTATGATAGGTAACGGAGGAAAAAAGATAAAACTTAGGCCACCACAAATCTCTTTCTTTCTATTCATATTACTGTTGTTTCTTTCCTATTGGTTTATATTATTTAGAGAAAGGAGCTGCCTGTCTCTTAACAAGCTACACTGAAAGCAAAATCTTCAAAGGACAAATTCCCCAAATTCATCAAGACCTACTCTGTCTTACTTCTTATTGCCAAGCTTTGGATGATCAATAAATGGCTTGATCTGAAACACAACTATTTCCTTTTTAATATTCATTACTTCTCATAATTTGACAAACAGAAAATAAATAGACCAAAACTATGTTTCAAGTATCAAAGAAAATAGGATCTAACACAAGTGAAAACAAAGACACATTTTTTCATCCTAGAAAAGATCTTTGCTTGTCAAGCTGGTCAATGTAAGTAAAAAAAAATAGCTTAATTGTTCTATTATCTTCTTTTAAACCAGAAGTTTTGTTCTCCACCAAAAGCAGCACTTGTTTTTGGCACTCTGTTGTCCCCTCTTGTTCTCTAGGTATAAAGATTTAAAAATTATGTGTCAAACAATTCAAACAGTGTAGACATTCACAAAAAAAGAGGGTGAAATGAAAAGAATGTGACAGTTATTTTCCTACTGTATGGAAGTGCTTGGAACTATACCTGGGGAAACAACCCTGACACAGATGATAAGTCCTAGATGAGAATATACATTCTGAAATGTTTAAGGGAACTGATAAAGCAAATTACTGTGAAAGCATAAGCAATTATTTGATACATTGATAAAGAAATGAATACAGAATGGTTAGTTGATAAATAACTATAGAAAAATATCAATTGTAGAATCTAGGTGATGAGCTTAAGAGTGTACATGTATAACTCTTTCAACTTCTCTGTATTTTGGATAATATTCATAATTAATGTAGAAAAAATTCAGTGAAAAAATATAGTCGATCCCATTCCTATTTTTTGGACATAAGCCAGTTCTCAGAGTCAGAATTCATGACCAAAGAAAAATCTGGATTCCTATGAGGAAGGATCACCCAAAACTATGATAAGTATATTCACTAGTAATTTCCTCCATTCTTCCTGAAAGAAATCTAAAGCCATTAACTTAGTTAAGCATGCACTGGAGAAAAGAAAACACCTCCAAACCTTGAAAGATATTTGTATATGGGCTTTGGTATTGGGGACCAAAGTGCTACTATTGCTCCCCTAATAGAATATGAATAATGTTATCTAGGATATAAACTTTATCTTGGAGCATATTCAGCTCATATTTGTGGTCATACCCAACAGTTACTCTCCAGTCCCTAAATGTATAATTGTACTAGACAGTTAATAAATGGTAGAATGCTTACATTAGTTCCTTAAACTGTGTAATAAGACACATAACAAAGGAAAAAACGAAGTAGAAGCCTCTAAAACTGCCCTTATACCTCTGGTCAAGATAGTAAATATAGTAATTAATAATATATTGTCAAAGGAATTAAAGAGTTTAGTGCCACACTTATGGCATAAAATATGCAGAGATACTGGTCCCCATAATATTTCACTTAATTCAAAAGTCTGACTCCCAAAAATAAATCCAGAAACTCAAATCAAGTGAAGGTCCAAATTTCAACTTCTGTGTCAAATACAGAATTTATACAACTGCAAATTAACACAGCCTCCAGTACATGTTAAGTGGCTATTGATTTAATGAATGCATTATTTTTCATCCCTATCAATAAGTAGGATCAGAAATAGTTCACATTCAAACAGAATGGACAACACTGTACATGTACCCCAAGGCTGGTGCAAATTTATCTGGTTTCTTTCAAAATACAGTCCAAAGTGACTAGAGCCATATAAACATGCCACACTATATTACATCAGCAATTATATCAGTGACATTATGTTAACTGGATTAAACAAAAAATAGAGGCTCAGGTAAGACAAAAGTGTTCCAGTAGTAGAAAATGCACTCTGCAAATATTCAACATTATGCCTCTTGAAGTTTTCAGGCACCTCGTAGTCTGTGGCGTGCTGTGCCATCCTCTCAAAATAAAGAAGAAAATTTTGCATCTCAGATCCTCCAAAGAGAGGCACACAATGTCTGGTTCACATTTTCAGATTCTGGAAACAGCATATTCTACATTAAGAAGACTACTCTGACTTACTTACTGAATGACAAGGATGACCACTGCCTTTCACTGGAGCCCAGAGAAGGAACAATCCCTCGGTAGTTTCCAGTTGTGATTCAAATAGCTTTGGTCCTTGAGATAACTAGAAAAGGAAAAGAAGGCATGAGGAGTTTATAGTAAGTTCCAA
Source organism: Bos indicus (assembly GCF_029378745.1). Classification (NCBI taxonomy): domain Eukaryota; kingdom Metazoa; phylum Chordata; class Mammalia; order Artiodactyla; family Bovidae; genus Bos; species Bos indicus. The sequence continues at coordinate 35,954,199 of NC_091765.1, forward strand.
CAACAGAAAATTCTGAGGGTTCTAGAGAAGTGCTATATATCTACAGCATAGAAAGGGCAGTCCCTTTCTCCAGTGCTGGGAAAACTTGATAGCCACATGTGAAGGAAATAAATTGAACTCCTATCTGATGCCATATGCAAAAGTTAACCCCAATGGGTTATATATTTGAAAGTAAGACCTGAAACCATGAAATTTACTAGAAGAAGCATAGGTGAAAATCTTCATGATATTGGTCTCAGCAATGGTGATGAGATAGGCTGGGACCTGGGACACTTTGCTGCAAATGCTGCCATGATTGCACCTGGACAAACCTTTCCTCCAACAACAAAAATACAAAGAAACTATGTTATTGTTCAGTCACTAAGTTGTGTCCAATTCTTTTGCAACCCCAGGTACTACAGCCCACCAGGCTCCTCTATCCATGGTATTTCCCAGGCAAGAGTACTAGAGTAAGTTGCCATTTCCTTCTCCAGGGGAACTTCCAGGCACACTGAACCTGCATCTCCTGCAGGTTCTCTCCACTGAGCCACCAGAGAAGCCCTACAAAGAAACTATGAGACTGAAAACAACTGTCAACATGCACAGATGGGGCAAATTTTGGACAAAAGATACAAAAAGACCAAAAAAACCCAGATGCTACTTCTAAAAAGCTGGGAGCAAAAGCAGGGTACTATGCATGCCCCCTCACCTTCAGAGGGGGCACAACACCTAAGCCACTCCTCCAACTCAACCCCTGGACACACTCCTACCCTCACCCATATAAGCAACAAGCTTGCCCCCTCAGGGAGTGAGCAAGCAAGGGATGCTGTTGTTCATTTTCATTCCCTCCCAGCTATAGCAGGGGCCCTGGTAAGCTTTGCCTGAATTTCTTGTCTTGTCTCTAGTCAATTTCTATCGATTGGAGAAGGCCATGAACGCTGGTTGGCATTAGTTTCATAGATCTGATACTGAAAGGACAGACAATAAAAAGCAAAAATAGGAAAGTTGGACTACCTCAAACTAAAATATTTATACACAGCAAAGGAAACAACAAAATTAAAAGGCAGTGGACAGAATGGGAAAAAATATCTCCAAACTATATATCTGATAAGAGGTTAATATCTGTAATATATGAATAACTCCTACAACTCAATAGCAGAATACAAATAATCCAAGTTTTAAATGGGCAAAGGGTTTGAATATACATCTCTTAAATAAAGACAAACATATGGCCAACAGGTATATGAAAGAATGCTAAATACCACTGCTGCTGCTGCTTCTAAGTCGCTTCAGTCGTGTCCAACTCTGTGCGACCCCATAGACGGCAGCCCCCCAGGCTCCCCTGTCCCTGGGATTCTCCAGGCAAGAATACTGGAGTGGGTAGTCACCATGAAATGTGAGCAAAACCACAATGAGCACACATCTGTCAGGATGACTATTACCAAAAAAGACATTAAATACTGATGAAAATACAGAGAAACTGGAACACTTGCACACTGTTGATGAAAATGAAAAATGGTGCAATCGCTGTTGAAAACAATAGGGAAATTCCACAACGCATTAGAAATTAAACTGCCATATGATGCAGCAGTCACACTTCTAGGTATTTATCCAGAAAAATTGAAATCAGGATCTGAGAGAGATACTAGTACTCCTACACTAATAGGTATATCACAGTAGCCAATGTGTGGAAACAACTTAAATGTTCCACAGCTGAAGATATAAAGAATATGTAGTACATATGTATAGTAGAATACTATTTATCAATTTAAAAAGAAGTAAAATTCTGCAATATGTAATAATATGGATGAACCTTGAGGACATTATGCTAAGTGAAAGTTAGTCAACTAGTTCAGTTGTTCAGTCATATTAGACTCTTTGCAACCCCATGGACTGTAGCACTCCAGGCTCCCCTGACCATCACCAACTCCTGGAGCCTCCTCAAACTCATGTCCATAGCGTCGGTGATGCCAGCCAACCATCTCATCCTCTGTCATCCCCTTCTCCTCCTGCCTTCAATCTTTCCCAGCATCAGGGTCTTTTCCAATGAGTCTGTTCTTTGCATCAGGTGGCCAAAGTACTGGACTTTCAGCTTTAGCATCAGTCCTTCTAATGAATATTCAGGACTGATTTCCTTTAAGATGGACTGGGTGGACCTGCTTGCAGTCCAAGGGACTCTCAAAAGTCTTCTCCAGCACCACAGTTCAAAAGCATAAATTCTTCAGTGCTCAGCTTTCTATATAGTCCAACTCTCACATCCATACATGACTACTGGAAAAACCATAGCTTTGACTAGATGGACCTTTGTTGGCAAAGTAATGTCTCTGCCTCTTAATATGATGTCTAGGTTGGTCATAGCTTTTTTTCCAAGGAGCAAGTGTCTTAATTTCATGACTGTAGTCACCATCTGCAGTGATTTTGGAGCCCCCCAAAATAAAGTCTCTCACAGTTTCCATTGTTTCCCCATCTACTTGCCATGAAGTGGTGGAACCAGATGCCATGACCTTCATTTTCTGAATGTTGAGTTTTAAGCCAACATTCTCACTCTCCTTTTTCAGTTTCATCAAGAGGCTCTTTAGTTCTTCTTCACTTTCTGCCATAAGGGTGGTGTCATCTGCGTATCTGAGGTTACTGATATTTCTCCCAGCAATCTTCATTCCAGCTTGTGCTTCATCCAGCCTGGTATTTAGCATGATGTACTCTGCATACTGTGAAGAAACCTGAGCACCAAAGAATCTATGCTTTTTAACTGTGGTGTTGGAGAAGACTCTTGAGAGTCCCTTAGATTGCAAGGAGATCCAACCAGTCCATTCTAAAGGATATCAGCCCTGAGTGTTCTTTGGAAGGAATGATGCTAAAGCTGAAAGTCCAGTACTTTGGCCACCTCATGTGAAGAGTTGACTCATTGGAAAAGACTCTGATGCTGGGAGGAATTGGGGGCAGGAGGAGAAGGGGACAACAGAGGATGAGATGGCTGGATGGCATCACCAACTCGACAGACATGAGTTTGAGTGAACTCCAGGAGTTGGTGATGGACAGGGAGGCCTGGCTTGCTACAATTCATGGGGTCGCAAAGAGTCGGACACGATTGAGTAAATGAACTGAACTGAACTCTGCATGTAAGTTAAATAAGCAGGGTGACAAAATGCAGCCTTGATATATTCCTGTCCGTATTTGGAACCAGTCTGTTGTTCCATGTCCGGTTCTAACCGTTGCTTCTTGACCTGCATACAGATTTCTCAGGATACAGGTCAGGTGGTCTGGTATTTCCATCTCTTTAAGAATTTGCCACAGTTTGTTTTGATCCTCACAGTCAAAGGCTTTGGTGTAGTCAATAAAGCAAAAGTAAATGTTTTTCTGGAACTCTCTTGCTTTTTTGATGACCCAGTGGATGTTGGCAATTTGGTCTCTAGTTCCTCTGCCTTTTCTAAATCCAGCTTGGACATCTGGAACAGTTCACGGTTCACGTACTGTTGAAGCCTAGCTTGAAGAATTTTGAGCATTACTTTGCTAGAGTGTGAGATGAGTACAATTTGTGCAGTAATTTGAACATTCTTTGGCATTGCCTTTCTTTGGGATTGAAATGAAAACTGACCTTTTCCAGTCCTGTGGCCACTGCTGAGTTTTCCAAATTTGCTGGCATATTGAATGCAGCATTTTCACAGCATCATCTTTTAGGATTTGAAATAGCTCAACTGGAATTCCATCACCTGCACTAGCTTTGTTCATAGTGATGTTTCCTAAGGCCCAATTGACTTCACATTCCAGGATGTCTGGCTCTAGGTGAGTGATCACACCATCATGGTTATCTGGTTCATGAAGATCTTTTTTGTATAGTTTTGTATAGTGAAAGTGGTCAGTCACAAAAGGCAAATAATTTCATGTTGTGTTCTCATCACAATAAATCATCAGATGAATGACTGTTAAATGGACCTAATCCTAGATTTGCCTAATTTCAAATTCTATTCTTTCCACTAAAAATACTGCTACTCTAAACAAATTTTGTTGCAGAATATTTTAATCTCATCAATATTTGTGACCTCTCTGAAGAAAGATTATATTAACAGACAGACCTGGATGGCATACACAAATCTCAGAAAATGTGGAAAGAGTTAGCGTGAATTTGGCCATGTATTATCCAACTCTTTCCAAGGCATAGAAATTTATACTTAATGTACAAGTGCTTCCCATTCCCAAGAGAATAATTACTGTTTTTAGATGTGATGTGGAAGAACTATTAGGTCTTAATCCCTAGACAAAATGTCCCTTTGAAACTACCAAGTAACATTTCATATTTTTTTTATTTTCCATAAAATTATTAAAATTTTATGGAAAAATTATAGCTGTGTTTCCTCAATGTGTTAGCAAGAAGAAGGAATGTTCCAGATAAAGGAAATTGGTGCTCCAGTCACTGAAGGTAGCATAGTTTATTATAAATAAAGAATTAGGATTATTTTACTCATCAATATCTAATGAATTTACTTGGTGAATGAGTTTTTTTTTAGGGACCAATTCATACAGTTTCTAGATTTACAAAGCTGAGGACCAGATAACCAAGATTCCACATAAATAATACTCCCCTGCTTGTGTTTTCTATGAATATTCTGACTAGACTTTGAACTCTGTCTTATACTTTCACTGATTTGAGTCTATTATTTTGATACTCTGCTTAATTATCCTTAATTGATAGACATAATTCATTCTGAAGAATCAGCATTTGGCAGCTGAAAACAATCAAGTACAATTCATGTCTCCATTAAAATGAGCAACACAAGTGAAACAAATTAGAAACATTAATCAACAAGATTGTGCTTCAGTTAATAAGCTAAGATTTTAATTGTTAACCAAGTTTATGGAAAAGCAGAAAAGGGTTTGGTTGTATTATTCTTATTATTGAAAAGTACTGAAATACTGTTATTGGTAAGATCAAAGAAGACAGAGTGATTGGGAGTGAGTGAGTGAAAGTCGTTCAGTCATGTCCAACTCTTTGCAACACCATGGACTATCCAGTCCATGGAATTCTCTAGGCCAGAATACTGGAGTGGGTAGCTGTTTCCTTTTGGGACTGGACTATAAAGAAAACTCGCACTATGTTAACAAACTATTAAAAAATATTCAAATCCAAGGTCCACATGCACCCTTAACTGACGTGTAAGCACAGATAAAATCATGAGCAAAGTCAGCCTCATCGAAGTGACTGCTGCTGTCTAGAATTTCCAGTACCTAAAATGACAGAGAAAATCATACAGTACCTGTGGTCAAGCTAGATATGCCACATAATCATTAGCTTTGTGATCTTGGTTGTGTAGCTCAATCTCTCTGAGGGTCAGATTTTTTTTTTTTTAAATCTCTAAATAAGGATAGAGTACTTATCTCTCAGGGAGGATTATGGAAGATCATCCATATGTCTATTGTGACAGAGTTAATACAGTTATATTTCCTCCTGGGAACACAGCTAACTTCTATTTTCTAGCCTCTTTTACAGTTGAGTAGGGCCATGGGATTAAATTCTGAACGATGGGATATTGGAGGTAACCATGTATACCATTTCCAATAGAGGCTCCTAAAATGTCCTCCACAACCCTCCAAGAAATATATCTCGACAATTAGACAAACCATTATGCTTTGTATACAGAGATACTATTCATTTTAAAATGAATGTAGATAATACTTAGAGTAAAAAATACAAGTTGATCTAAAAGAGTATCCAGATTCATAGTCTGTTTGATTGCCTGGGCTTGATCCCTGAATCAGGGAAGATCCCCTGAAGAAGGAAATGGCAACCTGCTCCAGTATTCTTGCCTGGAAAATCCCATGGATGGAGGAGCCTAGCGGGCTACAGCCCATGGGGTCACAAAGAGTTGGACACAACTTAATGAATAAAACAGCATCACAGAGATATGGTTTATAGAATTTTTTCATGATGAGAAGTAATCCTAATGCTCAGAAATGTCAAGAGCTTTTGTATCAGAGGATGGAGTTTGCCAGAAATGTGTCTTATGAGTAGTATAACTGCTACTGCTAAGTCACTTCAGTCGTGTCCGACTCTGTGCGACCCCAGAGATGGCAGCCCACCAGGCTCCTCCGTCCCTGGGACTCTCCAGGCAAGAACACTGGAGTGGGTTGCCATTTCCTTCTCCAATGCATGAAAGTGAAAAGTGAGAGGGAAGTCGCTCAGTCGTGTCCGACTCTTAGCGACCCCATGGACTGCAGCCCACTAGGCTCCTCCATCCATGGGATTTTCCAGGCAAGAGTACTGAAGATGAGTAGTATAAAGACAAATACAAATTAAGAGGTTTAATTCTCCCTGTTAAAAATAAGGGAGCAGATTTACATTCACTTCTTTTTCTCAGAGCATTTTCTTTAGAAAATTTGCATTCGTAAGTACTTTCTCTCTTCTTTAAAATGTACATAAACCTTTTGAAAATTAGAACAAGACTTCTGCCAACTTTATGACCAAGAATGTCTCCCTTGAGGACCGGCAAGACATCTCTTTGAAATGGAAACGTAAAAAGATATAAAGCCCAACTCCCAGTTTCTTTGGCAGGGTAGGAGCCTCATTGCAGTGAGTGCCTAATTCCAAGCTGTAAAAGTATCTCCTGAAATAAAGATATGAGAAGTTATTTTTCCTCTGGGTGAATCCAATTATTTAGTGCAGATGATCACCCCAATTACCAGATGAATCTAGGAAGAACCATGTGTGATAAACAGTGCTGTCACGCCTCTCACCTGAGGATTAATTACTGTTTATCTTGAGAACATGTATGTAATGGGCCCTGACTGCTTAACTCTATAAAAGGGTGGTATTTCTTTCTGTCTTTGCCATTTAGTGGACTGCCTATGACGTACATTACATTCTTATGCTTATTCAATAATTGTTTTCTTTACTACCTTTGTGAGAGGTTTCTAGGTTGCGAGAAGATCTTACATTTAATTATATTTCCCCAATAATTAAAAGGAAATTACTCTAAATATGAGCCCTGCATTTATCAAACCAGGATTTAGATAAGCAATATCACCAGGTTCCATTACAGAATTTTTTCTCTCCGTCCCTCATTTCTGAGGTATCTTAAGCAGATCCTAATCATCTAACCACTATTTAGCATGTAGTGGTCAGCTCCATACTTGTCTATAAACTTTCACCCACCACTTTTGATTATGTTCAGGCAGTTAAAAAACATTTCCCCATGTGATGATTATTGCATTTTTCCTGCATTTGACCTTTCCTGGTCATTCTCAGTTCTTCAGATTTATCCCATTGAAAACTGGCTTCAGCCTGAGCACTCATGCTAAGCAGCTACCCTCCTCTGTTCCTGATTGTCCCTTCTGATTATCCATTTCTACAGTCGCTAATTATGGTCATGGGATGGAAATTCACATCCTCACACTTTAGCATTAACATCATTTCAAATAGCTCTTCCTTTACCCCTATTTCAGAGTAAGAATAACTCCTATACTCAAAGAGATGCTATACTCATGTATTAGTGTTTATTCCATCATGAGAGGTAGAAGGTCCAATGTAATTTCATTGTGCCTTGGGCAATCTTTTTTATCAACAGGTCAACACTACATCTCAATTGGCAATTATCAGTTGACATAGTCTCCTGAGTTTTAGCATCCTGTTTTCAAACTAGTGTATTCAATACTAGTGTATTCCAGGGTCACCAGTACTGTGATATCCCACGTTTAAATGTCAGCAGTGCTGATAGAAAGATCTTACATGGGACATTGTATAGTAGGTGATGTTCATTAGCAGTGACCCTGTACTTATTTCCAAATGAGATTCCCAGACAAAAGCAACACCCAAGAACATCAGCTTGTTTAACTGGACTTTTCTGTTAGGCAATGACTCAATCATGAAGCGAAGGAATAACACGTGTGCTTTCAGAAGTCACTGACTTCTGAGTCATACTACTCTACAGTGATTTAAATGATGCTTAGGGCTGTTTCTGTGCTCAAGAAAAACCTCTTATTTTTGATGGACGCGCCAGTTGACAGTCTCATCAGGGAATACTGTATGTCCTTTTCCTGCTATTAGCAACAATATTAACAGAATTTCCTGACACACGAATCTTTTCACTTTAAGGTTTCACATACAAGGCCAAGGTTCTGCTTCTGTTTTTTCATCATAATTTTAAAAAAACATAAACAGATCACCACAACATTTTTGAGCTTTCTATTAGTGATTCTGGAGTAGCAATTATAACTCCATAGCTCCTCAACACACACTCTGGTACAAAGGAAAGCCATCATTTTTGTTCACTTGGAGATTTTTAGTGCAGCCATATATTAGAATGGATGTCCAGGCATCTACCAATTATGCTACCCAATTAATATCTGTGTTCACTGAACCACTTCAAAGTCAATACAAAAAAAAATGTAAGAAATCATCTGTTGTAGAGAAATTAGAATTCCTGTGCACTGCTGTTGGCAGTGTAAAATGGCAGAGCTACAATGGAAAACAGTATGAAGATTCCTCAAAAAGTTAAAAATAAAACTATCATATGATCCAGCAACCCTACTTCTGAGTATCCAGAGAAGTTAAAGAAAGGAAGAAAAAAACAATTGGTATCTGCATCCCCATGTTCTTTACAGCATTGTTCATAAAAGCCAAGGCAATATTTGATTTGTAGGTTACCTTTATAAACATTCATTTTAACATCATCAAAATATGAATATGGTGCAGTGAATACTGTGGTTCATTCTTCATGCAGCCAGAGGCACTGACTGCTGAGGCTCATTGCTGGGTCCTTCCCCATGAGTTGCCCCCACTGAAGGAAGTTGTTTTATCCAAGGTTATATCCACTTCCTGCAGGCAGAATGTGTTTATAACTGGTTGAACTGGGTTGCAAAGGTCTTGGCCCCTTTGACTCAACTGGTATTCTAAAGAGTCATGCCAGCTTCCAAACACCCCTTAGGATCAGCTGAAGCCTCTTTTGCAACTTCTCCCTGTGCCCAATTTTGTTTTCTCCATCCCTTGCAGGCATTGTAGCTCAGCACTCCCAATGAATTTTTGTTTGCAAATCTCAGTATCTTTCCCAGAGATCCTGACATATAGCATAAGGCATGTTGGTTTAGAATTATTATTTTTCCTAACTATAAAAATATTTAAACATAAGGAAAAAGTTGAGAAAAAACACTACAATGACACCATGTATCTACTACCTAGATTCTATATTTATATTTTACTGTTGTTTTATAACATGTCTATCCCTCTGTTTTAAATTCATTGTGAATAGCTGAATATTTAAGATACTAGCAATCATCATAAAATCATCATAAAATCGATTTCATAAAACCAATGAAAATCAACCTCAGCAAAAATCAGCTACATGTTATCAAGATATTTTAAACTGCCTTATCTTATATAAGATGTTCAGCCAAGACATGCTTCAAGACACCCGGGGCCCTGCAGCCAACCATTTCAAGAACCACCCACCCTCCAGTAATCGAACCCTGCTTTGGGACCACTGGGCCCTACAACCAGACTCCAGGACCTGTCTCTACCTGCCGTAGTCTAGCACTAACTCCAGGACCTGGCTTCACCCATCAGTGGGTGAGCAACAGGTTTGGAGACTCCTGGACCCTGCCTCTACTCAATAGTAACCAGTACTATCCCCAGGATCCCTATGGGTTCCACAGTCAGCCACTTCATGACCCTGTCCCACCAACCAGCAGCCGGCAGCCTCCACACAGGTGGCCAGCCAAGCTTACCAGACCACCCACATAGCATGCTGCAAAAAAGAGACCCTCACAGGGGCAAACATTGCAGCATTTAGGTCTGGTGACATGAGGGGAGTGTACTGCTGGGAGGTACAGGACAACTTCTACAAAAGGCCACTTTGTCAAAGTCAGGACATGTAACTAGACTATCAGTTGAAAATACAAAATAAAAAAAGCAAGTTAAGCAAAATGAGGTGACAGAAACATGTTGCAAAGAAGAAGCTAGATAAAGTTCCAGAAGAAATAAGTGAAATGGAGACAGGCAACCTACCCAAGAAAGACTTAAAGGTAATAATTGTAAGAATGATCAAAAAAATCAGGGAGATGTAGAGAATGGACATCTGGGTACAGAGGGTGGGGGATGAATCGGGAGGTTGGGATTGATGTATGAGCACTGCCTGGTGTAGAACAGATAGCCAGTGGGAACCTGCTGGATACTCAGGAAGCCCAGCTCTGTGTTCTGTGGTGATCTAGATGGCTGCGATTGGGGAGGGGTGAGAGGGAGGTCCAAGAGGGAGGGGATATGTGTACACATATAGCTAATTTCCTTTGTTATACAATACTGTAAAGCAACTCTACCCTAATTTATGAAAAGAAAAATGAATATCTACTAAGCCTGCCTCACTAATATGCAACATAATTAGCATAGGAGCAATTTACCAGCTGCCATTGCGGAAAAAATGTTTGTTTTAGAATGTCAAGCCTTAAAGCACAACTACTAAGTAAATTATAACAAGATTTCAATTATTTGACTTTTATAATATTTCAGATTTATTTTTGCATTTGACGTTTTTTTCTTTTTTTTGTTGTTGTCACGATTTTTATTGGATAGGCTTAGTAGTGAACCTCATATTCTCTTTCAGTTCAGTTCAGTTCAGTCATTCAGTCGTGTCCAACTCTTTGCGACCCCATGAATCACAGCACACCAGGCCTCCCTGCCCATCACCAACTCCCGGAGTTCACTCAGACTCACGTCCATTGAGTCAGTGATGCCATCCAGCCATCTCATCCTCTGTCATCCCCTTCTCCTCCTGCCCCCAATCCCTCCCAGCATCAGAGTCTTTTCCAATGAGTCAACTCTATAGTATGTTATCTATCTTGGCCTTTTGGTGATTTTAACATTTGACCGTTCAACCTTCAGCCGAAATGGGTATTCACTACACTTCCAGTGAATTTTATAGACTGTTTTCCCCTAGTTAAGATGTCAGACTGTTTCTATGTTGAAAAACTCTAAATTTTTATATTTAAAAATTATTTAATATTCCTAGAGAAGCCTAAGCTATTTTACTAAGAACCTTCAAATACTTTTGAAAAGCACTATTAAAGTTCATTCTCTCAATTACGGGCTTCCCGTAAAGAATCCACCTGCCGATGCAGGAGTCATGGGTTCAATCCCTGGGTCAGGAAGATATCCCAGAGGAGGAAATGGTAACCCATTGCAGTATTCTTGCCTGGAGAATCCCATGCACATAGGAGCCTGGTGGTCTACAGTCCGGAGGGTCCCAGAGTCAGAAATAACTGAGAAACTGAGCATGTACACACTCTCAATTATCCCTTTTGGAGTTAGTGTAAGGATCTGTAAAACTTCGACAACAATGAAAAAGTCAACCACATTTTTGTTTTATTAATATTTTTGAGAATACGTACACTGATTTTATAGCTTATGTGGAATAATTTTTGGTTTTGAAACTTGATGAAATTATATTTTTCCTACCTTTTGTAGACCTCATGATTTGTATACAGCTCTATTTTTTATTTTGTTAATTCAGACAAGTCAAAAATTAGCTTTTAAATGTATAGATTTACCAATTAAATATCCAATACTCACCAAGTGTGGAAAATGAAAAAGAATGAACCACAGAGTACTTGTACGAAAAACGGGATGTTTGCACAACAGGAAAGATGCTGCTGTGAGGACTGTTTGCACAATGAGCCCTGACTCACTCTCTTATTTGGAGCAGGTGTACATTTGGACAGCAGCTTGTGTCCATTTCTGAGGCTGTTATTAAAAACAGCTGGACAAACATTAATACCTTATGAATCTCAGGAAAGCAACTGGAAGAGAATGCCTGATGGAAATAAATTATACAGAGGACAAAGGGAATTTGACAAAAGTACAGACATAGGGAAAATTGCCAGTTTAAACAGGAAACAGAGAAAGGGAAGGTAATGCTTCCTGACATGAAAAGAGACTTTGTTGTCCACAAGGAGACTCATCTTCTAAGTGAAAAAGTGGTTAGTAGTTAGAGCTAGCTGACCCTAAGTGTAACAGTTTTATTGACTCCGAAGGAAATCACAAGTCCTGACTACGCTTGATAGGTGGTTTTCAAAGAAGCTGTTGATACTGAAGGGAGTCAAAAAGGCTTAATGAGAGTGCTTGCACTTTGTCAGAGCATCAGTGCACACACAGACTACTAAGTGTACAAAAATCTCTTTTGCTTTTAAACAAAATCTCTTAGTTTTAGCTAATGGGAGAAAGACGGTTCCATCTTGCCCTTGACGTAATGGAGATGTAACCCATTTTCTGAGTAAGGTATATTGGCTCTTCAAAATAACAATAAATTCTACTTTGTACAAAAGAAATCTGAACTTTTAATTTCTTAAGAACAAAACAAACAAATGGAAACTTTTAGTTCTATTGTGGTACAATTGCACTTTCTCATAACAACTTTCTGGTAGTGAGTACTGGCTCACAGTTTGTTTTAGAGTGGTAATAATTGGTATCAAGGTTTCACCAATAACCTTACTCGGCTATATGACTGGAGTGTAAAATGGCTAGGGCATTTCTAGTAGCCCAGATGTCAAATATGAGTGTCACCTTTCTGGTAGCACAAATATGAGGATCCCAAAGACCACAAGAGGAAAATTCTCCTTCTCTGCGCAAAGCATTCATGCTGTCAGAGTAGACACAATTAGTAATTCTAAGAGTACATAGTCCCTAAGATTTTGGTTTACCTATACAAAATATATTTTAGCTTTTGTTGATTCCAAATTTTTCCAGTTTTTCCCATCCATGTTATGGTCATTTTAATTCCTTTACTTTTCAAATAACTAACTCTGATGCCACATTTTTTGAAGTAGGGAAAGCACACAAAGAGAACACAAATACAATTCTCTTAAACAGTGATGGACTCAGGAATGGACACCTAGATGAGACAATGCCTACTCAAGTGCTATACCTTGGGAGACAGTAGCAAAACAGCTCCCAACCTACATCACCTTGGACAACCGCCCTGTCTGAAGTTAAACTCATAAAGATTAACTGGATGGAAGAGTTCAAGGCCCAGAAGATCTCCTATGGCAGAGAATAGAGCAAGAAGCCAGCTGCAGGGTCTCCTGAGCATTCACAGGCGCACCCCAAGAGAGAACTGTATTTGGTACTTTTCACTCAGAAGTCATCACCAAGGCAACTGTTACAGTCAAAAGAGGAAAAGACCAACCAACTCTAATTAAAAATCATTCAACAGGTTGTTTCTCCCATCTCAGTTCTCTGTCCTCAATATACAAAAAGAGCTTCACAAAAGGGAGGATAAGGAAAAATCCCTAAATCAGAACTTATCCCTTTCCAATTCCAACTCCTTTGAGCCAAAAGGCTTGCTGCTGATGCAAGGAAGAGAAAGATTTAGACTGAAGATAAACTGATATGTAATAACTGAGGTTGACAGGAAAGCCATAGAATCTGTCCCAAGATAACACTAAGGAATAGAAATGGAAATTCTACAAAGAATGGTTGAAGGAAGTGATTTTGTAAGAGAAAGATATTAACAACTTTATATCTGTGTCCCATCAAATTCACACTGTTCATTAATTTATTTACACATTGTTATTGGTAGTTCATATTTTAATTAGTTTGTCTAATTCTTTCCTCAATAATCTGACATAAAGTCACAGATTAAATGCGAGTACTGATGAAGGAAGAGAACAGAAATAACTCTAAAATAGAAATGTAGTTTTAGGGAGACAGTTTGGTAATGATAATCTTAACAATCAGCTATTATGTATCAGGCATTTCATAAGCATCTTTTGGGAATCTTTACAACTTTGTCAACTAATTATTATCCTTCCCAACTTGAAAATATAGACAGCACATCAGAGAAGTCAAGTTGATCATCTCAAGTAAAGGATCCAGTGTTAGGGCTTGAACGTAGAGGGTTTCATTACAAGGGTTAATCTGTAGTCATATATACCTCTAGAGGGGAGGAGGGCAGGAGTATTTGGGGGATGGTAGTGATGGGGGAAAAAAAGAAAAGGTCAGGAACCCAGAGAAGAAAAGGAAAACAGAAAGGAAAAGCAGGAATATGCCGAGAAACACTTTCTAACTTTCTAATTACCATGAGGACTAACTTGAAGTATTCAACCTCATGTCGTTAATCCACGGAAAACAAAAGCAGTGGCTTAAAAACACATAACACTCTTAGTGCTTTTCCTCCATCAGCCTACTTTTGGTCACATAGAGTAGGTTATACACTCTATATACAAAAGTGCAGAAAGTCCTTCCTGTCATTTGGGTTCATTTCAAGTATTATGTTGCCAAACATCAGACATGACAGTAAGTATGACCACAAAAACACACCACTCAGCAAAATACATTGTAGAATTTACACTGTTACAAAGAAACTTAATGTTTTCTTTCATTAATGAAATCACAGGCAACTATTTAAAGTCCTTTTTATGACATTAAAAATATAAAAATAACATTATTCTCTCTCTGGGGCCTAACCTCCCCCTGAATATCCATAGGCAAACAGAATTTACAATTAGATTTTCCTGTCAGTGAATTTATTTCATATTTACCAGTCAAGTCAAAGACCGTGTGCTCTCACTGTGTGCGTATGTATGTATTTGCATGTATGTACATGTGTATTTTCATACCTGTGAAAAATTCTGTATCAAGAGCAGTATATACTACTATTTACTGAGTTAGGCAGATAAATCTAGACATCATATCAGAAGTAACATTTGCTCTGTCAAAATCCCACTTCAGAGCTTCTCTATAAACAAGCATTGCTTCTACTAATAAATCTGAGACCTGAAATGACTAAAACTGAACCATAAGAAAATCAAGAAATCATGTGACAACTAAACAAAAGGTCCAACACAGAGAAGATACGATCTGTTCAAGATCCTTTTTTTCTATGCAATGTATTATATGGAAGTAATGTGAAGTACTCTCCATCTATCCGCTGCTCGCCATAAAACGAATCATTCCCTTACCCTGGGAACATGCGTAGTAGAAGAAGAATAGATAAACCTTGGTTTGAATACAAGCTCTGTCCATATCAGTCAAGGGAACTTGGCCAAGATAACTAACTTCCCTGTGCCTCGGTTTCTCCATCAATAAACTGTGGAAAATAAGATCTATGTCACAGTGTTATATATGTACATTGAGACAGAATGATCTCTGTTTGTTTCCAAGGCAAACCATTCAATATCACAGTAATCCAACTCTATGCACCACCAGAAATGCTGAAGAAGCTGAAGTTGAATGGTTCTATGAAGACCTACAAGACCTTCTAGAACTAACACCAAAAAAATTGTTCTTTTCATAATAGGGGACTGAAATGCAAAAGTAGGTACAGTTTTTGACAAGAGAACACACTGGTCATAGCAAACACCACCATAGTTTGGCCCCAGGTAAATAACAGGGAGGGAACACAGCCCTGCCCATCAACAGAAAATTGGAATAAAGGTTTACTGAGCATGGCACCGCCCATTGGAACAAGACCTAAGTTCCCCCTTAGTCAGTCTCTCCCATCAGGAAGCTTCTATAAGCCTCTTATCCTTATCCATTGGAGGGCAGACAGACTGACAACCACAATCACAGAAAACTAACCAATCTGATCACATGGACCACTGTCTTATCTAACTCAATGAAACTGTGAGCCACGCTGTGTGGGGCCACCCAAGATGGATAGGTCATGGTGGAGAGTTCTGACAAAACATGGTCCACTGGAGAAGGGAATGGCAAACCACTTCATTATTCTTGCCTTGAGAACCCTATGAACAGGATGAAAAGGCAAAAAGATAGAACACTGAAAGATGAACTCCCCAGGTCAGAGGGTGCCCAATATCTACTGGAGAACAGTAGGGAAATAACTCCAGAAAGAATGAAGAGATGGAGCCAAAGCAAAAATAACACCCAGTTGTGGATGTGACTGGTGATGGAAGTGAAGTCCAATGCTGTAAAGAGCAATACTGCATAGGAACCTGGAATGCTAGTTCCATGAATCAAGGCAAATTGGAAGTGGTCAAACAGGAAATGACAAGAGTGAACGTCAACATTTTAGGAATTAGCAAACTAAAATGCACTGGAATGGGTGAATTTAACTCAGATGACCATTATATCTACTACTTTGGGCACGAATCCCTTACAAGAAATGGAGTAGCCATCACAGAAACAAAAGAGTCCAAAATACAGTAGTTTGGCCTTGAGTACAGAATGAAGCAGGGCAAAGGCTAATGCAGTTTTGCCAAGAGAACGCACTGGTCTAGCAAACACCCTCTTCCAACAACACAAGAGAAGACTCTACACATGGACATCACCAAATGGTCAATTCCAAAATCAGACTGATTATATTCTTTGTAGCCAAAGATGAAGAAGCTCTATACAGTCAGCAAAAACAAGACCAGGAGGTGACTGTGGCTCAGATCATGAACTCCTTATTGCCAAATTCAAACTTAAAATGAAGAAAGTAGGGAAAACCACTAGACCATTCAGGTATGACCTAAAACAAATCCCTTATTATTATACAGTGGAAGTGACAAACAGATTCAAAGGATTAGATCTGATAGAGTGTCTGAAGAACTATGGACAGAGGTTTGTGACATTGTACAGGAGGCAGGGATCAAAACCATTTCCAAGAAAAAGAAATGCAAAAAAGCAAAATGGTTGTCTGAGGAGGCCTTACAAATAGCTGAGAAAAGAAGAGAAGTGAAATGCAAAGGAGAAAGGAAAGATATATCCATTTGAATGCAGAGTTCCAAAGAATAACAAAGAGACATAAGAAGGTCTTCCTCAGTGATCAATGCAAAGAAATAGAGGCAAACAACAGAATGGGAAGGACTAGAGATTCCTTCAAGAAAATTAGAGATACCAAGGGAACATTTCATGCAAAAATGGTCACAATAAAGGACAGAAATGGTATGGCCCTAACAGAAGCAGAAGATAAGAAGAGGTGGCAAGAATACCCACAAGAAAAAAGATTTATACAAAAAAAATCTTCATGACCCACAACGGTGTGGTCACTCACCTAATGCCAGACATCCTGGAATGCAAAGTCAAGTGGGCCTTCGGAAGCATCACTATGAACAAAGCTAGTGGAGGTGATGGAATTCCAGTTGAGCTATTTCAAATCCTAAAAGATGATGCTGTGAAAGTGCTGCACTCAATATGCCAGCAAATTTGGAAAACTCAGCAGTGGCCACAGGTGGAAAAGATCAGCTTTCATTCCAATCCCAAAGAAAGTCAATGCCAAAGAATGTTTAAACTATTGCACAGTTGCACTCATCTCACAAACTAGCAAAGTAACGCTCAAAATTCTCCAAGTCAGGCTTCAACAGTACACGAACAATGAACTTCCAGATGTTCAAGCTGGATTTGGAAAAGACAGAGGAACCAGAGATCAAATTGCCAACATCTGTTGGATCATCGCAAAAGCAATAGAGTTCCTGAAAAACATCTACTTTTGCTTTATTGACTATGCCAAAGCCTTTGACTGTGTGGATCACAAAAACTGTGGAAAATTCTCAAATAGATGGGAATACCAGACCACCTGACCTGTATCCTGAGAAATGTGTATGAAGGTCAAGAAGCAACAGTTAGAACTGGACATGGAACAGCAGACTGATTCCAAATCAGGAAAGGAGTACATCAAGGCTGTATATTGTCACCCTGCCTATTTAACTTCTGCACAGAGTACATCATGCTAAACGCCAGGCTGGATGAAGCACAAGCTGGAATCAAGATTGATGGGAGAAGTATCAATAACCTCAGATACACAGATGACACCACCCTTGTGGCAGAGAGCAAAGAACTAAAGATCCTCTTGATGAAAGTGAAAGAGGAGAGTGAAAAGGTTGGCTTAAAGCTCAACATTCAGAAAACTAAGATAATTACATCCGGTCCCAGCACTTCATGGCAAATAGATGGGGAGACAATGGAAACAGTGAGAGACTATTTTGGGGGGCTCCAAAATCACTGCAGATGGTGACTGTAGCCATGAAATTAAAAGATGCTTGCTCCTTGGAAGAAAAGCTATGACCAACCTAGACAGCATATTAAAAACAGAGACATTACTTTGCCAACAAATGTCCATCTAGTCAAAGCTATGGATTTTCCAGTAGTCACGTATGGATGTGAGAGTTGGACTATAAAGAAAGCTGAGTGCCAAAGAAGTGATGCTTTTGAAATGTGGTGTTGGAGAAGACTCAAGAGTCCCTTGGAAATCAAGGAGATCCAACCAGTCAATCCTAAAGGAAATCAGTCCTGAATATTCATTGGAAGGACTGATGCTGAAACTCCAATACTTTGGCCACCTGATGTGAAGAATTGACTCATCTGAAAAGACCCTGACGCTGGGAAAGATTGAAGGCAAGAGGAGAAGGGGACAACAGAGGATGAGATGGTTGGATGGCATCACCAATGCGATGGACACGAGTTTGAGTAGGCTCCAGGAGTTGGTAATGGACAGGGAGGCCTGGCATGTTGCAGTCCATGGGGTCACAAAGAGTCTGATGCGACTGAACTGAACTGAGAGAATATATGCATGGTGCTTAGCACAGAACCTAGGACACGTGGGGAAGTGATCACGCTTGGCCAGTGAGCGTGCTCCGGAGCCAAACTCTGATACTCATGGGAGCCACACTCTGACACTCACCAGCTTAGTTTCTCAGGGTAGGACACTTAATATGCTATGTCCCTCTTTTCTCATCTGTACAAGTGTGATAATAATGGTATTACCAAGTTGGTTGCATTAAATTAACATTTTAAATACAATAACTTCACACAATAAAAGTTAGCTCTTATAACTCACCATCAAGTCAATGGTTAGTATTAATATCTGTTATTTTTTTAAAAACAGAGTTTTTAGGAAGAAAAAAAATTTTTTTTCAGAAACAGAAACAAAAAGCAAAATAAAATATCCATGGGAAATGACAAAATACCCCATAGCTTCTCCACTAACTCCACCCCTGTCCTGACCTGCAGAGACAGGGACTCACCAAAGTTTAACACTCAGAGGGTGAGAATTAGAGCTATCCCCTCCCCACATTAGCTGCCACCTAGGGAGGCTCTTTCAGAGGTTTCAAAGAAACAGTACTGCAGACCAAAGGACGACATTAATTCTGCCTTGTGGGAAGGACACAGGTCAGTGTGTTCTGCCTCTCACCTTAGCTGTGGACCCATTACAGCATTTCCGGATCGATTTTTTATCCTGTTCTAGGCTTGTCCTTCCTCTTAGCTTCTACTCCCTCAGCGCCCCACCCCCAGTCCAAGGCTAGAGGTGAGAAAGCTTTATCCTGTCGCTATTGCTCAACCAAAGGTTTCCTGCCAAAATGGAAAACAACTGTTGAAGGGACAGAGTGTGCTGCTGCCCACACAGCCCCCTGACATCAGAGGAACATGCCAGGCCCTTTTTAACGCAGGTTTGGGAACTAAAGTTGCAAAATGTGCCATGGGACAAGGGAGTAATTTATACATAAAGAAAGGAGTCTTATTTCTGAACAAAAAGTAAAAATTTTATAATAAAACAATTGTCTGTAATGGAAGGAATGAGTTCATTTGAAACATTAACTCAGAAAAACCAGTTTCGTAAGTATTATGTGATCAACACATGCAAAGCAAACCCCTGGACAGATGTGCATAGGCCAACATGGTCACAGTGATTATCTCAGTTATTTTTTTCTCTAGGTTTCCATTTCTGTAGTTACCAAAATATGCAATTCTTTTATAACAGAACATTCAGTTGAATTAATATTAGTGACAGCTAGTCTCCAGGATGGTCCCTAATGACACTCACGTTTGTATAGACTGCCCCCAGGCTGTATCAGGGTTGGGCTGTGTGACCCATGAGATTATAGCAGAGGTCACTTCCAAAATTAGATTATAGCAGACTCTAGTTTCTGTCTTGGGTTCTCTTCTTTCTCATCACTTGATCTGAGGGAAGCCATTGCCATGTTATAAGGACTCTCAAGCAGCCTATGAAGCAGCCCACGTGTCAAGGAATAGAAGTCCCCAGCTAACAGCCAATAAGGACCTGAAGCCTGCCAACAAACCTGAAGGTCCCACCAGAAGTGCATCTGCAACCTCACCAGAGACTCTAAGCCAGAACAAGCCCGATGTCTCACTGTCTTAGTTTCTTGACCCTCAAAACTGTGTGATAATGAATATTCATTATTTCATGCTGTTACATTTTGGGATGATGTATTACTCAACAATAGTTAAACATTTTTCTATAATACTGAAGATAAATAACCAGGTAGGGAAAGTTTTGTTTTGTTTTTCTTTCAGGTGATTTATGCATCGACTCTTGTGAGGAGTGAGGTGAGTATTACTCAGTTCTTTTCATGAAGACTCCAGGTTTGGAACAATTCTTCTAAAGTGAAAAGTCAATTGTAAGAAGGACTTCAGAACTCTTTCTTCATTTATGTTCATATCTGTGAAGAGGAAATATTTTCCATCACAGATTATACCTAGACTGATAGAAAAATTTGAGGTAAAGTGAATCCAAGTGTGGAAAAGAACTCTTAAGGTTAAAGTAATTTTGTACCTACTTGGGAATTTTATAAAAATAGCCTATGGCTATAATTTTATTGAAAAGTAGACCAAAGGAGCAAATCCAAATTGAAAGCATTGAGTTATTACTTTCCTGCTCTGACAGCACAAGGAAATCATTCTATATCTATAAGAGCCCTCAGGCTCTCTACTGACTAAATTGGACATATGAAGAGGCTGACCCAACATGGCATTTTACACAATACTGACATTTCACCAAAACTTATCTAGACAGTGAAGGCAGTTTTTTTATATACCAATTATTTCCTCAAGAAATAATAGAAATAATCTTTCAATTCCTTTTTTTTTTTTTTTTTTTTGTCTCCACCCTTCGTATCTTTCCAAGGAGGCCCCAGCATCCTTTTAAAGCAGACAGCAGATGAGATCATTACGGTTTGCAATTTGTTGCTGCCTGTTTGGCCATTTCTAGCACCTTATCTCTTGGGAAATGTAACAAAAGAACACACAAAAATTTGGAATGGCCAAATCTTTTCATTTTGATCACTGAAAACATATAGACATAACTGGGATCCCTGGAAGCAATTATTGTTAGACGGTCATGAAACCACATGGATGCCCTCAGTCACTACACCCGCAGCATCAGAGTCACCATTGGTGATGTGTCAAAAATTCATCTGCCAGGGCCCTCAGTAAAGGCATCACCTTCTGATATATTTTTCTGAATTTTTAATCCAATAAACTTCACCCTCTTTTTTTCCTCAATTGCTTTGTCTGGACATTTCTTATATCATTCTTTATTGTGCCTTTTATAATTGTGGTTTGTGAATTTGTCTTTATTATGAAGATGGATTGCCACAAATTATAGTAGCCACTGGGAATATAATGATAAAGGATGCCCAGGACCTGAGCAGGAGCTGAGAGAAATCCTCAGGGATCCTCACCTTCCTGGATAAACAGCCCCTCAGCTTCCCCACCTCATTTCAAAATGTTGCCTGTCTCACAGCCAAAGAGAACAGTCTCTAGAAGGATACCACAATTAGAATCAATTATTAACTATTACTTTTCCTCATAAGAAATCATGCATATTAGCCTCACTGCATTTACAACCTTCTTCCTTTGACACAAGAACTCCTAGTCTCTCAGACTCTCCCCTCCTTCCGTATAAACCCCTTCGTTTACTCAACCCCTCACTGCAGCTGCCTTTTCACTCACCGTGCCCCCCATGACAGCATCTACACGAAGCTTGCAACCTCAAGTCCTCTGAATGTTCCTGTAACTTTCCCTTCTGTTGGAATCAGACTATGCTCTGGAAGACATTACCTTTCCTACAGGCCTCACAGGTGAGGAATGTCCCCCCTTTTCTCATATGAGAGGCAAGTGGGTTGGCAGCCTCTCCATCATGGTTTCCAGATCAATGTTCCTTTCCTTCCCATAAAAAGAAACACAAAACAAATAAAAAACCAAACCTACTTGAAGTATATGCCATCATAATACCACCTTTCATTTTCATAGGTATCTGCCATTCACCTGGTTACTCCCTATATTCATTGAAGATTTTAGCACTCCACTTCAAGTGTTTATTCCTACAGAATCCCTGTCATTTTGCACGGTGAGCTTAACATCTATGCTGATGATCCATTCAGGCTTCTAACTCTTCAATCCTCAAATCTTTTCATATCCAGTGTTTTACACTTCACTTGCTGCCGCTTTCATCCATATAATGGATGAAACCTATATCCATATAATGGATATAACCTAGAGCAAACAGTTGGCAAACTGGCCTGCAGCCAAATCCAGACCACTGCCTGCTTTTGTCCAGCCTGCAAACTAAGGATGGATTTTATCTTTTTTAAGTGGAATGCACCCATGTTCACTCATGTTTATATCATCTATGATTACCTTCTTCACAGTAACAATAACAGTTCAGTAACAGTTCCCTGTATTTCAGTGAATGGTTCACAGTTCACAGTGAACAATAACAGTTCCCTGTAACAATGCACTGAGTTGTCAAGACATACCTATGGCCTGTGTGTATGCGTGCTAAATCGCTTCAGTCATGTCTGATTCTTTGCAACCCTTTGGACTGTAGCCTACCAGGCTCCTCTGTCCATGGAATTCTCCAGGCAACAGTACTGAAGTGGGTAGCCATGCCCTCCTCCAGAGGATCTTCCTGACCCAGGGATCAAACCTGTGTCTCTTATGTCTCCTGCACTGGCCCACACAGCTGAAAATATTTACTATCTACCTAAGCTGACTTACCCCTGCCCTAGACTGTCTCATTACCAATAACTGCAACACTTTCAAAAACACAGTTTTAAAAGTTTCCTCTCTGCCTGCCAGCCTCTACTCCTTCTGGTTTGCTTGAATAATCTTTAACCACCCATCCTCTTGATGCAGTCATCACTTTTTCCCCACCTCACTTCTCTCGCTCTCCAGGTTGGATTCCACAGTCCAGCAGTGTATTCACTCCCTTGCACATGTACGCAACATCCATGCCCCATTTTTTCTATCATTTGAGCCTCTTGTGATCATAACCATACCCCTAGTTAAGTTTAACTGTCTGCCTATTCTGTGCCTTCCCCTAAAGAGATGACGGTAGCTGGAGGAAAGGCACACAGCCACATGACAAGCTAGCTTGTAACAGCCTGCTGGTTTGAATGTGTGGCTGAAGGTGGAAGGAATTGAAATGTAATAATGTTTGGAAAGCTTCTCAAAGAAAATAAAAGGAACTCAGGTTAAGGCTTATGCAAGTCTTCAAGACTCTGACAGGCCCAGCTGGAATTAAATGAACTATTAAAAATAAGGTCTCATTAATACCAAGTGCAGAGCAAGCACCTTTATAAAAGAAGAAATGTTTTCCCCCAGAATTTTGGGGCTACATTTACTCTTAGAAAATAATAATAGTAGAAGTAGTAATATAATGATAATAACGATGATGATGATGCTTGTCCTTGGGAGATGTGCTATCTTGAATAGATGAATTGGTAGAGAAACTAGAGAATTAGCAGAAACATCAAAAACGACACTGTGGAAGCATTCCCAGCCATGCTCCCTTCACAGTTTGTGAAACTGTCCAGTGATGGCCAGTGGAGTGCAGAGCTTCAAAGAGTAGGCCACAGGACTCAGGCCAGGGCATTTCATTGTGTGGGTGGGAGCTAGAACCCAAAACACAAGGTTTTTATTCCTGATTAAAAAAACTGACTTTCCTGTGTTGGGGATGTTATGGATTGAGATGTATCCTCCTAAAAGTCATATTTGACCTAAATCAAACTCCTTACAATTATACAGTGGAAGTGACAAATGATTAAAGGGATTAGATCTGATAGAGTGCCTGAAGAACTAAAGACAGAGGTTAGTGACGTTGTACTGGAGGCAATGATCAAGACCATCCCCATGAAAAAGAAATGCAAAAAGGCAAAATGGTTGTCTGAGGAGGCCTGACAAAGAGCTGAGAAAAGAAGAGATGCAAAAGGCAAAGGAGAAAAGGAAAGATATATGTAGAGTTCCAAAGAATAGCAATGAGAGATACAAAGGCCTTCCTCAGTGAGCAATGCAAAGAAATAGAAGAAAACAATAGAATGGGAAAGACTAGAGATCTCTTCAAAAAATTAGAGATACTAAAGGAATATTTCATGCAAAGATGGGCTCAATAAAGGACAGAAACGGGAAGGACCTAAGAGAAGAAGAAGATATTCAGAAGAGGTGGCAAGAATACACAGAAAAACTATACAAAAAAGATTTTCATAACCCAGATAACCACGATGGTGTGATCACTCTCCTAGAGCCAGACATCCTGGAGTGTGAAGTCAAGTGGGCCTTAGGGAAGCATCACTATGAACAAAGCTAATGGACGTGATGGAATTCCAGTTGAGCTATTTCAAATCCTAAAAGATGATGCTGTAAAAGTGCTGCACTCATTATGCCAGCAAATCTGGAAAACTCAGCAGTGTCCACAGGACTGGAAAAGGTTTGTTTTCATTCCAATCCCAAAGAAAGGCAATGCCAAAGAATGCTCAAACTACCGCACAATTGCACTCATCTCACATGTTAGCAAAGTAATGCTCAAAATTCTCCAAGCTAGGCTTCAGCAATACTTCATCATCCAAGAACTTCCAGATGTTCAACGTGTATTTAGAAACGGAGAGGAACCAGAGATCAAATGGCCATTTGTTGGATCACAGAAAAAGCCAAGAGAGTTCCTAAAAAACATCTACTTCTGATTTATCGACTACACCAAAGCCTTTGACTGTGTGGATCACACAAAATTGTGGAAAATTCTTAAAAAGATGGGAATACCAGACCACCTTACCTGCCTCATGAGAAATCTGTATGCAAGTCAAGAAGCAGCAGTTAGAACTGGACATGGAACAAAGGACTGGTTCCAAATTGGGAAAGGTGTATGTCAAGGCTGTATATTGCTGCTCTGATTATTTAACTTCCATGCAGAGTACATCATGAGAAATGCTGGGCTGGATGAAATACAAGCTGGAGTCAAAACTGCCAGGAGAAATATCAATAACCTCAAATATGCAGATGACACCACCCTTATGGCAGAAAGTAAAAAAGAACTAAAGAGCCTCTTGATGAACGTGAAAGAGGAGAGTGAAGAAGCTGGCTTAAAACAACATTTAAAAAACTAAGATCAAGGCATCTGGCCCCATCATTTCACGGAAAATAGATGGGAAAACAATGGAAACAGTGAGAAACTTTATTTTGGGGGGCTCCAAAATCACTGCAGATGGTGACTGCAGCCATGAAATTAAAAGCTGCTTGCTCGTTGGAAGAAAAGCTATGACCAACTTAGATAGCATATTAAAAAGCAGAAACATTACTTTACCAACAAAAGTCCATCTAGTCAAAGCTATGTCTTTTCCAGTAGTCATATATGGATGTGAGAGTTGGACTCTGAAGAAAGTTGAGCACCGAAGAATTGATGCTTTTGAATTATGGTGTTGGAGAAGACTCTTGAGAGTCCCTTGGACTGCAAGGAGGTCCAATCAGTCAATCCTAAAGGATATTAGTCCTGAATATTCATTTGAAGGACTGATGCTGAAGCTCCAATACTTTGGCCAGCTGATGTGAAAAATTGACTCATTGGAAAAGACCCTGATGCTGGGAAAGATTTCAGGTGGGAGGAGAAGGGGATAACAGAGGATGAGATGGTAGGATGGCATCACTGACTCGATGGACATGAGTTTGAGCAAGCTCCAGGAGTTGCTGATGTACAGGGAAGCCTGGCATGCTGCAGTCCATGGGGTCATAAACAGTCAGTCATGACTGAGCAATTGAACTCAACTAAAATGTCATATGTTTAAGCCCTAACTCCTAACATGATCATATTTGGAAATGGAGCTGATAGGGAGGTAATGAAAGTCACATGAGGTCATAAAGATGGGGCCCAATCCAGTATGACTGGTATCCTTAGAGGAAGAGAGATACCACAGGTGCCCATGCAGAGGGAGAAAGCCATGTGACGACACAGCAAGAAGGTAGCCTTCTACAAGCCAGGTGGAGAGACCTCAGCTGAAACCAAACCTCTCAGCACTTTGACCTTGGACTTTCAGCCTGCAGAACTGTAAGAAAATTAATTTCAGTAGTTTAAGCAACCCAGTCTGTTGTATCTTGTTATGGCAGCCCAAGTAGGCTAATAGCAGGAGTAAAATGGATTGGCAACCCACTCCAGTATTCTTGCCTGGAAAGAGGAGCCTGGTGGGCTAAGAGTGCACAGGGTCGCAAAGAGTCGGGCACCACCGAGTGATTGAGCCTCACAAGGGAACCCAAACAGGGCCAGGAATATGAAGAAGTAGAACTGGGAATTTATGCTACACTCTTGTCTCTCCTCCCTTCTGTGGGCTGATTTCATTGCTCACATTGTAGACAATTTTGCCCAAAGTTAAGGATAAAGGAAGAAAAATCATGGATATGTTCTGTGTTTACCTTTTCCCAGGTTAATTGCTCAGAGAAAAGAGGGCTTCTCTCTTTCTTCCTGGTCACATAAAATCCCAGAGAGGAAACTGAATTGTACTGGCTTAGCACAGAACAGAACTGATCACACACCCTTTGATAAACAAGTCTAATTCTAGGGATGGAGTGTTACGATTAGTCAGACTGGATCCTATGAGCATCCTGGTGATTAGAAGAGGGACTGAGTGGGCCGGATACTCTGTAGACATTCACACAACAATAACAAAAGGTGGATAAGGAACATTACCTGAAGGCAGGGGTAAAGGTACATGGTGCTTATGTCAGAAGAAGGGGGAAGATATTAACGATGGACTCCCTTGCCTTCCATGGAGACCAAGGTATTTAGATGCTTTTTCTTTGCACTTCCAAGAGAAAATACAAGTTAGATGCATTTTTTAATTATAGTAATAATAGAATGAACCAGGCTAAGAGACAGACCTGCTTAATCGTCAGTATTCATTGAATCCCTGTATGCAGGCATGCTCAGTTTTGTCCAAATCTTTGCAACTTCATGGACTGTAGCCTTCCAGGCTCCTCTGCCCATGGGATTATCCGGGCAAGAATATTGGATTTGGTTGCCATTTCCTCTTCCAAATCCCTGTATAAGGGAGTGCTAAGCAGTGTTCAGCTACTAATTGACTTCTGCCAAAGGTCTTTAGAATATCCATAAAATCCCAGAACTCTTAGTTGGCATGGCTCACTTTGGACTTAGGGGCACACCTGGGGTCATCTCTGTGGGCAGGAAAGACAACTGTTTTGAAAGAAGTGGGAGATGCTCTAACACTTTTTCATAATGACTGTCTAAGCAGAAATCAAGAGTCTTTGGGGGGGCGGTGCATCCTGTACTTCATTAGAGACATTACAAGGAAATTTTCATTCTAATCTCTAGTAGAAATACTAAAAAAAGCAATAAAATATTATCTTTCATACAAAGAGTCTTTCCTGGAAATTCATAAATATTACATGTTCTTTCTTGCGGAATGGATAAACTATGAGCTGGGTTTAGTCACACAGCCTCACACTTCTTTACTGGGGGACACTAACTACTAGCCATTAACTCTATCTGTCCTTGAAAGAAGGAAGAACTATCACATCAGAATACGGAGGATCCTGACCATGAAGGATTTTCTGTAATTTCCTTCTGAAATGGCCCATATTCTTCAGAAACCTGCACATAACTGTGCAGTGTAATGGGGCTGAAAAGAAAGCTTAGCAGAAGAGAACTAGTTCTGGCTCTTTTTTTCTCCCCACCACCCTTCTAATTCCAGAGGGATTCGTAAGCAGTAACAGTGGAAGGCTGTCACTGCAAAATTCAACATAGCAGAGAACACAAGGACATTAGAAAACTATCTTGCAAAGGATACATGTCAGATATTTCACTGTAAACCTCAGCAAGCTTAGTCATAATAAGAAAGCAGGCATGCTAAAAGGGCAGACAGAGATTGTGGCAACATTTAAAATTATACATAATCATCAAATTATAGAAATGCTCCTAAAATTTGCTTGAAACGTTGAAAGCATTCAATATGTTTTATTGAAAACCACAATCACAGAAAACTAATTAAGCTTATCACATGGACCACAGCCTTGTCTAACTCAATGAAACTATGAGCCATGCCACATGTAGGGCCACCCAAGGACGGTTCAAGGTGGGGAGTTCTGACAAAAACTGGCCTATTGGAGAAAGGAATGGCAAACCACTTCAGTGTTCTTGCCTTGAGAACGCCATGAACAGTATGAAAAGGCAAAAGATAGGACACTGAAAGATCAACTCCCCAGGCCGGTAGGTGCCCAATACGCTACTGAAGAACAGTGGAGAAATAACTCCAGAGAGAATGAAGAGATGGAGCAAAAGCAAAAACAACACACAGTTTGGGATGTGATTGTTGATTAAAATAAAGTTGAATGCTGTAAAGACCAATATTGCATAGGAACCTGGAATGATAGGTCCATGAATCAAGGTAAATTGGAAGTGGTTAAACAGGAGATGACAAGAGTGAACATTTTAGGAATCAGTGAACTAAAATGGACTGGAATGGGTGAATTAAATTCAGATGACCATTATATCTACTACCGTGGGCATGAATCCCTTAGAAGAAATGGAGCAGCCATCATAGGCAACAAAAGAGTCTAAAATGTAGTACTTGGATGCAATCTCAAAAATTACAGAATGATCTCTGTTCATTTCCAAGGTAAACCACTCAATATCACATTAATCCAAGTCTATGCCCCAAACAGTAAGGCTAAAGAGGCTGAATGGTTCTATGAAGACCTGCAAGACTTTCCATAACCAACACCCAAAAAAGATGTCCTTTTCATTATAGGGGACTGGAATGCAAAAGTAGGAAGTCAACAGATACCTGGACTAACAGGCAAATCTGGCCTTGGCGTACAGAATGAAGCAGGGAAAAGGCTAATAGAGCTTTACCAAGAGAATGCACTGGTCATACAAACACCCTCTTCCAACAACACAAGAGAAGACTCTACACATGGACATCACCAGATGGTCAATACCAAAATCAGATTGATTATACTCTTTGCAGCTGAAGAGAGAGACGCTCTATACAGTCAGAAAAACCAAGAATAGGAGTGGACCAGACATGAACTCCTTATTTCCAAATTCAGACTTAAATTGAAGAAAGTAGAGAAAACCACTAGACCATTCAGGTATGACCTAAATCAAATCCCTTATTATTATACAGTGGAAGTGACAAATAGATTCAAGGGATTAGATCTGATATACAGAGTGCCTGAAGAACTAGGAATGGAGGTTTGTGACATTGTACAGGAGGCAGTGATCAATACCGTCCCCAAGAAAATGAAATGCAAAAAGGTTGTCTGACAAGGCCTCAAAAATAGCTGAGAAACAAGAGAAGTGAAAGACAAAGGAGAAAAGGAAAGATAAACTCATTTGAATCCAGAGTTCCAAAGAATAGCAAAGAGAGATAAGAAAGCCTTCATCAGTGCTAGAAAGACAGGAAAACAATAGAATTGGAAAGACTGGAGATCTTTCAAGAAAATTAGAGATACCAAGGGAACATTTCATGCAAAGATGGGCACAATTAAGGACAGAAATGGTATGGACCTAACAGAAGCAGAAGATATTAAGCAGAGGTGGCAAGAACATGGAATTACTATACAAAGAAGATCTTCATGACCCAGATAATCACGATGGTGTGATCACTCACCTAGAGCCAGACATCCTGGAATGCGAAGTCAAGTGGGCCTTAGGAAGCATCAGTACGAACAAAGCTAGTGAAAGTGATGGAATTCCAGTTGAGCTATTTCAAATCCTAAAATATGATACTGTGAAACAGCCACACTCAATATGCCAGCAAATTTAGAAAACTCAGCAGCAGCCTCAGGACTGGAAAAGGTCAGTTTTCATTCCAATCCCAAAGAAAGGCAATGCCAAAGAATGTTTAAACTACCTCACAGCTGCACTCATCTCGCAAACTAGCAAAGTAATGCTCAAAATTCTCCAAGTCAGGTTTCAACAGTACACGAACAATGAACTTCCAGATGTTCAAGGTGGATTTGGAAAAGACAGAGGAACCAGAGATCAAATTGTCAACATCCGCTGGATCATGGCATAAGCAATAGAGTTCCAGAAAAACATCTACATTTGCTTTATTGACTACGCCAAAGCCTTTGACTGTGTGGATCACAAAAACTGTGGAAGATTCTCAAAGAGATGGGAATACCAGACCACCTGACCTGTCTCCTGAGAAATCTGTATGCAGGTCAGGAAGCAACAGTTACAACTGGACATGGAACAACAGACTGGATCCAAATAGGTAAAGGAGTACATCAAGGCTGTATTTTGTCACCCTGCTTATTTAACATATATGCAGAGTACATCAGGCAAAATGCTGAGCTGGATGAAGCACAAGCTGGAATCAAGATTTCTGGGAGAAATATGAATAACCTCAGATACACAAATGCCACCACCCTTATGGCAGAAAGCAAAGAAGAATTAAAGAGCCTCTTGATGAAAGTGAAAGAGGAGAGTGAAAAAGTTGGATTAAAACTCAACATTCAGAAAAGTAAGATCATGGCATCTGGTCCCATCACTTCCTGGCAAATAGATGAGGAGACAATGGAAACAGTGAGAGACTTTATTTTTGGGGGGGGCTCAAAAATCACTGCAGATGTTGACTGCAGCCATGAAATTAAAAGATGCTTGCTCCTTGGAAGAAAAGCTATGACCAACCGAGATGTTTTTCTCTATTAAAAAGCATAGTCATTACTACCAAGTCATGTCTAGTCAAAGAGAAGTCATGGTCTGGTATTCCCATCTCATGCTAAGGTCTGTCTAGTCAAAGCTATGGTTTTTCCAGTAGTCATGTATGTATATGAGACTTGGAGTGTAAAGAAGGCTGAGCACCGAAGAATCGATGCTTTTGAACTGTGATGTTGGAGAAGACTCGAGAGTCCCTTGGACTGCAAGGAGATCCAACCAGTCCATCCTGAAGGACATCAGTCCTGGGTGTTCATTGGAAGAACTGATATTGAAGCTGAAACTCCAGTACTTTGGCCACCTGATACTGCTGGCCACCTGAAGTGCTGACTCATTTGAAAAGACCCTGATGCTGGGAAAGATTGAAGGTGGGAGGAGAAGGAGACGACAGAGGATGAGATGGTTGGATGTCATCACAAACTCAATGAACATGAGTGAGTAAGCTCTGGGAGTTGGCGATGTACAGGGAAGCCTGGCATGCTACAGTCCAGGGGGTCACAAAGAGTTGGACATAACTGAGCAACTGAACTGAGCATGTTTTATGTCCTAGAGATGGTTGGTTTAAATAGAACATTATGATCACTCTTTGTGTGAACTGAAAAAAAAAAATGTTTCAATAATTCAGTATTTCAAGAAAACTTATTATCTTCTACTATTTGGTTTTACAAGTTTAACTGTCAGTGTATTGAGATTTCTTTCCCCAAGAAACAAATACAAATATTTTGAAGGACGTTTGAAGTAAGGGAACTCATCAGCATTATTCAGATGTAAAGACAGTAAAACAGAATTAGTAAAGTTCAGTTAATAACTGCAATTGAACTTATATTGTCACCACCATATTCAATGACTATCAGTCTTCTTTTTCTTAGACTCTTTAAATAGAATGTAATTATGAAAATAATTAATATTTCATAATCATGGTTTAGAAGGAAAAGAGTCACCTAAATCAGAACTCCATTTTTGGAGAAAGCTTAATGTCATGGGAGATCTAATTAAAAGAACAAAATCTAAATTTGGGAGGAAATCAAGATGGCGGAATAGGAGGACATGGAACTCACCTCCCTCCACAGACACATCAAAAAGACACCTATATGTAGAATAGTTCTAACTAGAAACTGGCAGGAAGTCACTTGTACAAAGAAGGGTATAAGAAAGAGCCACACGGAATTGGGTAGGAAGGAAAGAGAAGCAATCAGGTCGGGACCTGTGCCTCTTGGAGGGGACACAGAGGAAAAAGGAGATTACATGGGAGAAGATCCACCCTGGGGAATAAGCATTACAAGCCACCTATTGGGCTCCCCTGTCCTGGGGTCCAACACGGGAGGATAGCTCCCATGGCTGGCTGTAGGGCTGGTGGGACTAGCAGGAGGGCTGCTGGCAGCTCTAGCTCTACATGTGAGGAGTGCACACCAGTACTTGCTCCTGAAGCAGGGTCAAAAGCAAGGGTGCTAGTACTGGGAGCAAGGAGATGATGCACTGAAAGGGAACGGAGTCAGCTCGGACCCAACAATCAGGACTTCTGCTCCAGCAACTTGGGACGAGCCCTGCCTGCGACAGCATGGTAACAGCCACTAAGCAGACAGGGAGCGTGAGGTCACACCTGACTCTGGCCCTAGTTCCTTCATCTTCAGTCTTACCTCCTACCAAGGTGGCAGCCGCCAGATACCCTGAGGAAAGATGTGACTTATGTTCACCTGGAATCCAGCTCTCACACCAAAGCCACTGGGCACACACAAACTGCATAGGGATGCTCCTATGTAAGCACACCACTTCAAGACCACCGCAGGCGACTGTTTCAACTAAGTAATGAAACAAATAAACAGTTCCAGATAGGGTTAAGAGCATTAGTAACAAGAATTCTTACTGAATTAGGGAAAATAGATAAACACACTGAGAATTTTAATAAGTAACTAGAAAATATTAAAAAAAGAACCAGTCATAACTGTAGAATACAATAACTGAAATGGAAAACACACTAGAAGGAATGAACTGTAGACTACGTTATACAGAAGAATGCTAAGTGATCTGATGATAGAAAAATAGATATGGCTCTATTGGAACATACACAGAAAGACCCACAAATTTTCAAAAATGAGAAAAGTTTAAGGAAATTTTCTGGAACATCAAGCATATCAATCTTCATGTGATAGTGGTCCCAGAAGAGAGAGAGAGAGAGAAGGGAGTTGAAAATGTATCTGATAAAATTATTTTCTCATTGATATACACTGAACTTATTTTTTAGAGCTCCAAAGGCTTTTTGGTTCCAGTTTGCCTAAAGCTCTGTTTTCCCTTATATTTTATGTATATATTTCCTCCAAAATGCATAATTTTTAAACTGCATCATACAGTTTATTTTGAAATGGATAGTGACCAAAATGATGATTAAAATGTACACCTGTAAATTTCTAGGATATTCGGAAAGGATATTGAAAAGCATAGGGGTTGGGAGCCTACTTAAACTGTGAAGGGAACAGGATTATAGAAATTATCTTTGATGTTAACTTCTCATTTAAATGCTTTCTTCTCTGCAATCACCCTCTGTGTTTTTTTAGCCTTCTAACTTTACTGAGGCTTTCAATGGCTAAGTCAAAGATCTCTCCTGGTAAATATCACACTGCACTTGAAAATATGTGGGTTATTTTCAAATACCTTTTGATACTGATTTCTAACATAATTCTATATTGATAAGAGAACAGACTCTGTATGATCTGTTGAGTCTGATAACAGACTCAATAGCTTTAGACTATGAAAAATTTTTGCGCCTTATTTTATATCCCTGAATATGTTCCAGTAGCTCCTAGTTCGCAGTATGAGAACTCGAGTAGAATTTATATCCTACTGTTGTGTGAAAATTGTGTAAATCTTAATGATGTTGAATTGGTTCATAGTGTTTTTTAGGCCTGCTGTATCCTTCTACTTCTCTGTATGTTTGTTCTATTCACTTTTGAGGGTTGGATATTGAAACTCCAACTAAAAATCTTAATTTATCTACTTAAAAAATTGTAATATATATAGTGGAACAATATGTAATCTTGTTCTGTATTTTCCAAGTCTCCTGTAAATGCACTATCATACTTTCATGATCAAAAAAAAAAAAAAAATATTGTGGCACATTAAAATTTGTGGAATGAATATATGTCAGTGATATTACTGTAGCTTGGTATGTACTTATATAAATCAATGTGTAAATATTGTCAAATGTCTGAATTTGAATCCTACACTAAATATACTTTCTGACTCTTTGGAGGAAAACTGGATGCACGGTTTTTGGAAGGCATCTAACAGTCTGCACTTCAGTTTTCTCATATGTGCATTGAGGGCATTTGCTGAGCTATTTCTAAGAGCCCTTCCTACACTAAAATTCTATTAGTCTGAGATCTACTCCTATTCTTCCTCTCATATTCCATCGAGGTAAAAGCCCCTTTGATCTTACAGTCATCTTTTATTTAACAAGGGTGGCTCTGTGTTCTCCTGACTGTTCTAAAAGACTCATAAAGAGAAATCAAATTCTTTTAGACCCTCAAGTCCTGATCGACTGAGACCTTTACATCCTAACAATAGCTATTTGATACAGTCACTGGATGAAGCAAAGTCTCTTCTTCTGTTGATGCGGCTTAGTGACTGTGAGTTCAGCCAGCCAAAAAAATCCATTTGATTGAGCAGTCTTAGTACTGGACAAGGTCCTATCCCAAAGTAATACATCCAATGCTAAGATAAGAGAAAATGTTGGGTTATCTTTTGTTAGAATCTCTGTGAATCCAAATGTCTTTGTGGTTAACTTGGTAGGGGGGGTTGGGGGAAGTATGGTTTAGGAAGATTTATATTTTTAAAATGTGAATTCTGTAGTATCTGAAACAAAAGCAGCAATCATTGAGGGATAAACTATATATTGATATTAGCTCTGTGTTTTACAAAAATCTATACAGTGAGAGAAACATATATGTATAGTGAATCTACATACAATGATGCAAAATTTTTGTATCTTAATAGCTATATGCATGTATAAGATAAAATCAAGATATTATTCTTGACTATCAGTCAAATGACTTAGTGGAGGTAAGCTACTTTATGATAAAGGGAGTTCCACATTTCAGAAAAAAATATTCCTAGTTGGGAATGTATCAGTTCAGTTCAATCACTCAGTCGTGTCCAACTCTTTGTGACCCCATGAACCGCAGCACACCAGGCCTCCCTGTCCATCACCAACTCCTGGAGTTCACTCAGACTCACGTCCATTGAGTCAGTGATGCCATCCAGCCATCTCATCCTCTGTCGTCCCCTTCTCCTCCTGCCCCCAATCCCTCCCAGCATCAGAGTCTTTTCCAATGAGTCAACTCTTCACAGGCCAAAAAAATTCCCAAACAGCATTTTTAAATATCTATATGGTGAGAAGTTTTATTTATGAAGTTTTCAACATTTTCAAAGCATCTGAATATCACTTTTAATGGTTCATTGATATTGTTAGCATCTTGTCCCATGTCCATTTCCAAACGCTCCAAAAGGTATATGGCTAAAATCATGAAATTTTAAGCTGTCCTTAATAAACTGCAAAATGACTTTCTTCCACTTTTTTGTCTGACTCCTAATAACTCTTAAATGTCTCTTCTCTGAAGTTTTTCCTACACCTATTTCCCTGGCAGATTAATCACTAGCACTCTGTTTTATTTAAACAGAAAATGTGGATGTATCTTAATACATATGCTTTAGTTGTTTCCATACCTCTCTCTCTTATGAGGTTGTCTTATTCATTTTTCTGTTCCTAATACCAAGCACAAAGCCTCACACACAGTGTGGGCTTAATAAATACATGTTTCTGAACTGGTGAGAAACATGAAGCCCAGAGGAAAGCTGTGTTCAGAGATTACACAGCTCAATAACAGTAGTCAGGCTAGAATTCAAATGCACTACTTTTAGCATAATGACTTTAACATAATCCAAAACAGAACTGGGGAAACAGACTCTTGGAGGCCACAACAGAACACTGTGTGCACCAGAAACCAGGAGAAAGGAGCAGTGACCCCACAAGAGACTGACCCAGACTTGCCTGTGAGTGTCCAGGAGTCTCTAGCAGAGGTGTGGGTTGGCGGTGGCCTTCTGCAGGGCTGGGGGCACTGAGTGTAGCAGTGTGTGCATGGGACCTTCTGAAGGAGGTCTTCATCATCTTCATTACCTCCACCATAGTTTGGCCTCGGGTCAAATAACAGGGAAGGAACACAGCCCTGCCCATCAACAGAAAATTGGATTATAGATTTACTGAGCATGGCCCTGCCCATCAAAACAAGACCCAGATCCCCACCTCAGTGAGTCTCTCCCATCAGGAAGCTTCCATAAGCCTCTTATCCTTCTTGATCAGAGGGCAGACAGACTGAAGACCACAATCACAGAAAACTAACCAAGATCACATGAACCACAGCCTTGTCTAACTCAATGAAACTATGAGCCATGCTGGGTGGGGCCACCCAAGGCGGACAGGTCATGGTGGAAAGTTCTGACAAAACGTGGTCCACTGGGGAAGGGAATGGCAAACCACTTCATTATTCTTGCCTTGAGAATCCCATGAACAATATGAAAAGGCAAATATATAGAACACTGAAAGATGAACTCCCCAGGTCAGTAGGTGCCCAATACACTACTGAAGAACAGTGGAGAAATAACTCTGGAAAGAATGAAGAGACGGAGCAAAAGCAAAAACAATACCCAGTTGTGAATGTGACTGGTGATGAAAGTAAAGTCCGATGCTGTAAAAAGAATACTGCATAGGAACCTGGAATGTTAGGTAAATGAATCAAGGCAAACTGAAAGTGGTCAAACAGGAGATGGCAAGAGCAAACATCGACATTTTAGGAATCAGTGAACTAAAATGGACTGGAATGGGTGAATTTATATATACTACTGTGGGCAAGAATCCCTTAGAAGAAATGGAGTAGCCCTCATAGTCAACAAAAGAGTCCAAAATGCAGTACTTGGATGCAATCTCAAAAATGACAGAATGACCTCTGTTCATTTCCAAGGTAGACCACTCAATATTACAGTAATCCAAGTCTATGCCCCAAACAGTAAGCTGAAGAAGCTGAAGTTGAATGGTTTTATGAAGACCTACAAGACTTTCTAGAACTAACATGCAAAAAAGATGTCCTTTTCATTATAGGGGATTGGAATGCAAAAGTAGGAAGTCAACAGATACCTGGACTAACAGGCAAATTGGGCCTTGAAGTATAGAAGGGCAAAGGCTAACAGAGTTTAGCAAAGAGAAGGCACTGGTCATAGCAAACAAAGTCTTCCAACAACACAAGAGAAGACTGTACACGTGGACATTATCAGATGGTCAATACTGAAATCAGATTGATTATATTTTTTGCAGCCAGATATGAAGAAGCTCTATACAGTCAGCAAAAACAAGACCAGGAGCTGACTGTGGCTCAGATCATGAACTCCTTATTGCCAAATTCAGACTTAAATTGAAGAAAGTAGGGAAAACCACTAGACCATTCAGTTCAGTTCAGTCGCCTAGTTGTGTCCGACTTTTTGTGACCCCATGAACTGCAGCACTCCAGGCATGCCTGTCCATCACCATCTCCCAGAACATACCCAAACTCATGTCTATTGAGTCGGTGATGCCATCCAACCATCTCATCCTCTGTAGTCTCCTTCTCCTCCTGCCCTCAATCTTTCCCAGCATCAGGGTCTTTTCAAATGGGTCAGCTCTTTGCATCAGGGGGCTGAAGCATCAGCTTCAGCATCAGTCCTTCCTATGACCTAAATCAAATCCCTTATGATTATACAGTGGAAGTGACAAATAGATTCAAGGTATTAATTCTGATAGACAGAGTGCCTCAGAACTATGGACTGAGGTTATTGACATTGTACAGGAGGCAGTGATCAAGACTATCCGCAAGAAAAATAAACGCAAAAAGGCAAAATGGTTGTCTGACGAGGCCTTACAAATAGCTGAGAAAAGAAGACAAGTGAAAGTCAAACGAGAAATGGAAAGATATACCCATTTGAATGCAGAGTTCCAAAGAATGACAAGGAGAGATTAAAAAAAAGCCTTCCTCAGTGATCAGTGCAAAGAAACAGAGGAAAACAATAGAATGGTAAAGACTAGAGATCTCTTCAAAAAATTAGAGATACCAAGGGAATATTTCACGCAAATATGGGCACAATAAAGGAAAGAAGTGGTATGGACCTAATAGAAGCAGAAGATATTAAGAAGAGGAGAAGAGGTGGCAAGAATACATGGAAGAACTATACAAAAAAGATCTTCATGACCCAGATAATCACGATGATGTGATCACTCACCTAGAGCCAGACATCCTGGAATGAGAAGTCAAGTGGGCCTTAGAAAGCATCACTACGAACAAAGCTAGTGGAGGTGATGGAATTCCAGTTGAGCTATTTCAAATCCTAAAAGATGATGCTATTAAAGTGCTGTACTCAATATGCCAGCAAATTTGGAAAACTCAGCAGTGGCCTCAGGACTGGAAAAGGTCAGTTTTCATTCCAATACCAAAGAAAGGCAATGCCAAAGAATTCTCAAACTATTGCACAATCATCTCACACACAGCAAAGTAACGCTCAAAATTCTACAAGCCAGGCTTGGAGAACTGTGAACTTTCAGACGTTCAAGATGATTTTAGAAAAGGCAGAGGAACCAGATATCAAATTGCCAACATCCACTGGATCATTAAAAAAGCAAGAGAGTGCCACAAAAATATCTACTTCTGCTTTACTGACTATGCCAAAGCCTTTGACTGTGTGGATCACAACAAACTATGCAAAATTCTTGAAGAGATGGGAATTCTAGACCACCTGACCTGCTTCCTGAAAAATCTGTATGCAGGTCAAGAAGCAACAGTTAGAACTGGACATGGACCAATAGACGAGTTCCAAATTGAGAAAGGAGTGCATCAAGGCTATATATTTTCACCCTGCTTATTTAATTTATATGCAGAGTACATCATGAGAAATGCTGGGCTGGATGAAACACAAGCTGGAATCAAGATTGCTGGGAGAAATATCAATAACCTCAGATACACAGATGACACCACCCTCATGGCAGAAAGTAAAGAACTAAAGAGTCTCTTGATGAAAGTCAAAAAGGAGAGTGAAAAAGTTGGCTTAAAGCTCACCATTCAGAAAACTAAGATCATGGCATTCGGTTCCATCACTTCATGGCAAATAGATGGGGAAACAGTAGAAACAGTGGCTGACTTTTTTGGGGGAGGGCTCCAAAATCACTGCAGTTGGTGACTGCAGCCATGAAATTAAAATATACTCCTTGGAAGGAAAGTTATGACCAACCTATACAGCATATTAAAAAGCAGAGGCATTACTTTGCCAACAAAGGTCTGTCTAGTCAAGGCTATGGTTTTTGCCAGTAGTCATGTATGCACTGGAGAAGGCAATGGCACCCCACTCCAGTACTCTTGCCTGGAAAATCCCATGGACGGAGGAGCCTGAAGGGCTGCAGTCCATGGGGTCGCTCAGGGTCGGACACAACTGAGCGAATTCACTTTCACTTTTCACTTTCATGCATTGGAGAAGGAAACGGCAACCCACTCCAGTGCTCTTGCCTGGAGAATCCCAGGGACGGGGGAGCCTGGTGGGCTGCCGTCTATGGGGTCACACAGAGTCGGACACGACTGAAGCGACTTAGCAGCAGCATGTATGCATGTGAGAGTTGGACTATAAAGAAAGCTGAGAACCGAAGAATTGATGCTTTTGAACTGTGGTGTTGGAGAAGACTCTTGAGAGTCCCTTGGAAAGCAAGGAGATCCAACCAGTCCATCCTGAAGAAAATCAGTCCTGAATATTCATTGGAAGGACTGATGGTGACGCTGAAACTCCAATATTTTGGCCATCTGATGTGAATAACTGACCCCTTTTGAAAAGACCCTGATGCTGGGAAGGATTGAAGTTGTGAAGAGAAGGGGATGACAGAGGATGAGATGATTGGATGGCATCACTGACTCAATGGACATGAGTTTGAGTAGGCTCTGGGAGTTGGTGATGGACAGGGAAGCCTGGCGTGCTGCAGTCCATGGGGTTACAAGGAGTCGGACATGACTGAGTGACTGAACTGAAGGACATTGTAGGTCATATGGTACAAACTATTCATTCTATAAATATGAAATTTAATAATAATAACAGATAATTAATAACACCCTTTGTGTACAAGGCACTGAGTGAAGCACTTTACATGTATAAACTCATTGATATTTATGGCAATTCCTGAAGGGTAGATCTTATTACTATGGTTCATTGATTTAAAAATACACATTTTCACATTTCCCACTTGAATATCTTCAAACTACAAAAACTGAAACCAGAGTATCACCTCAAACATTTTGGAAGTATGTGAGCTTGGAAAAGATGAAAAGGAAAGGAATTGAAGATAACTGTCTTGTTTTAAAAATTAATAAACGTAACTATTGTGTTTACCCATATTCAACTTTTTTCACAAAATCTCTAAGATGTAAAAATAAACTTGACAATAACATAATTTCTAATTTTTTTTTACTGATTTTTCAGGAAAGAAGTGCTTATGATCCTCCAAAAATAAGAAGAGTTAACTCCATTACCTGTATCACATATAATATGAGAAACATCATTTGTCTGAGGTCAG
This sequence comes from Bos indicus, assembly GCF_029378745.1. Lineage (NCBI taxonomy): Eukaryota > Metazoa > Chordata > Mammalia > Artiodactyla > Bovidae > Bos > Bos indicus. Next base: position 35,994,462 of record NC_091765.1, read on the forward strand.
CATGACACTCAGTGATCCAAGTTGGGGTACGGCTGCAACAGCAAGGATTGTGGATCCTGGCATTGTTTTCCAAGTTAATGAGGTCAAAACCAGGCACATAGACAAGGATCATTTCTCAGTAGGAGGCCAAAGTTACATTTCGGAAGTTCAGTCACTACGTCGTGTCTGACTCTCTACAACCCCATGGACGGCAGCATGCCAGGCTTCTGTCTTTTACCATCTCCCCAAGTTTGCTCAAACTCATTTCCATTGAAAGAGTGAAGGACAGAGCTGCTATTCAAACCTACATGAGGCCAAAAATATGCTTAAAGAGTCAAAGATTGTGGTCAATGTTGAGAGAACCTAACTAGGCAAGGGGCAGAGCAGAGTACGACAAGATACCCCAGCCTGGATTCAGGATTTAAATCAGACCAAAAACACACAAAAACACCAGGAGAAATAAGTCTAAGTCGGAGAAGAATTTAAACTTGGGGGTTGAAAACAAGCAACTGTTCTTCAAAGAACTGAGCAAATTGTGACACTCCCCTTATTTTGAACCATGCTCACCAGAAAGGCTTCTGAATGTACTATTGCTTCCTAAATAGACATTAGATAGGAAAGAATCTGATACAAGCATCCCAGTTCACTTATCACTGCATTTCTTACTGTAAATAAAACAGAATTATGGAATTTATCCATTTTCTACGAGCTTGAATAACACGAGTCCACTCCTGAGCAATAGATCAGCTCTTTCTCTGATAAAACAGCAGGAACAAAAGAGGACAAAACTCCAAATATGTTTAATCCACCAAATGAAAATATCTTTATATATCAAAAATATAAAACAGACCTAGGTAAAAAGCTTCTTCAAACCAATGAACTCTGCACAACAGCCATAGTGTAACTCTACTGGGAGAAAACTAATCCAGAATAACTTCATTTTCAAAATAAGACATTTCTTGCTGCCAAAACTATGCCTACCATAATCCATAATTCCATACATTTTATAAGAAGTTAGAAGAAAATAAAACAATAAACTGAACTAAAAGAAAAATAATGTAAGATAGAACCCCAATAATCTAATACATAAAAGAAAATTCTTCCCTTAGCTAAATATTAGATATAAATAGATACAATGCTACTATGCATAAATAAAGATAATGGTATATTGGTAGCTGTTGGAACTTCAATAATTGTGCTCTTAAAAAAAATACCAGTTATCCCATGTCCATATCTTGGATTCTAATACCATTCTCCAGTGAAAAGGACCAGAGTTCACCGGAGAAATAGCTGGCTGTTTCTAGAGCCAAGGAAGGGAACAGACATGATGAATTAGGAGCATCTTAAAGGGTCAGAAAATAAGAAAAGTGCTCGGAGAACAAAAGATTGGGGCCTGTCAATGGAGCCGGAGTGAAAGAGTTCCAAATGGCCAGAACTGCAATAATTTGAAAAACAAAAAAACAATAGTATTGGATGATAATCCAAAGCATACAATACATATCTCAGGTCCATACAGATATCAATAAATGATGTAATGAACAAAGGAGGGGGAAGAGACAATTCTGTCTTATGAAGAATTTCAAATAATTTATTTGAATGCTCCCATTTCCAGGAAATGGAGCTTAAATCATGCCCTACTTTTTTTTTTTTAGATTTTTCTATTTTTTTAATTTAAATTTATTTATTTTAATTGGAGGCTAATTACTTTACAATATTGTATTGGTTTTGCCATACATCAACATGAATCCGCCATGGGTGTAAATGCCCTACTTTTAAGTGTGAGCTACCCAGAGTGACTGGCATCCTTAGAGCAAGGAAAACAAAGAGAGGAATTAACCTCAAAGTGGAAAAACCTTGCGAGCACTGCCTCAACAAGATGATTAAGATTAGCATCATCACTAATAAATCATGGTAATAACATGTAGCCTGATATGATGTGATGAGAATTCACCTCTCTGGTCTTGCTCCCAAAAGCCCGTGACCCTAGTCTAACAAAGAGAAAAACATTAGACAAACCCATACTGGAGGATGCTCTACAAAGTACTCCTCAAAACTGACAAGTTCATTAAAAAATAAAAAAAAGAAAGCTGGAGAAACTATCACATATGGAGGAAACTGAGGCAATATGATGACAAAATGTAGTGAGCAGAAAACAGACCTTAGGGAAAAAACTAGTGAAATCTGAATAAAGTATGTAGCTCAGTTAATAGTAACAAACCAAGGTTGTCATCTTAGTGTGATAAATATACCAGAGTAATGAAAGATGTCAACATCAGGGGAGCTACAACTCTATACTATCTTTGCAACTTTTCTCTAAGTCAAAATGTACTTGAAAATTAAAAGGTTATTTTTAAAAAAGAGAACTATTGTTTTCTTCATACTGTGGCACTATGGATTTTTTAAAAGCTATGTAATGAAAAATTCTACATCAGATGGATTTTGACATCTCTAATTGTTCTTCTATAGTAAAGTCACCTTGAAAAGACTGCATTCAGATTGAGCAACACAGCAATTCAATTATATGAAACATCAAACCATGCCCACTCAGGATTTTGGAAGACAAAGCTTTCTGACCTCAAATACAATAGGGTATCCTCTTTTGATCCTTAGTTTCCAGCAAAGGCTAAACCTTTGCTAGAATAGATGACAAATAAAATAAATATATAGATGGCAAAATAGACAGTAAAATAAATAGATGACAAAATGAAGAAAAATACAATCAATAAAACAACCCTGTCATTATAGTTTCTGTCACTGAGTTTCTCTGGAAGAAAATGAGCAATTTATGTCTTGAAAGACTGTCCCATGAGAAGGAGGGTTGTGATGAAAAGTTATTTATTCTTTAATAATTTATTCAATGAAAAAGTATTGCTTGCCCATAGTGACCTAGTGATTCCAGAAACAGAATGGATAAAGCCCTGTCATCATGCTCCTTGAAATCACAATCTGAGGGATAAAGATGGACAGGGAAGGGGCATTTAAATACCCTGAAGACTGCTAGAGCTGCCTTTTCTCTCCAATATCTGTGTTTTGTAACATATGCTGGATGCTATCTCAGAACATCCTCTCACCCTGCACCATGAGTGGTTACAAATGCAGGAGCCATTCCAGATTTATGAGGAAAAATAATTATCAGATTAAAAAGCTACCTCTAGAACCATTATCTTTTTTTTTTTTTTAATAAAGCCATTACTTCATGGTAATTTCTCTATTGCATTCAAATATTGCCCCTGCTATAGCCATTTGGGCTTTTAATATTTTTTACACCCACGTATGAGCAAGTCACCAACATGACCTAATGGTATAGGCTTGACTTTAAAAGATTTATGATTCCTAAAGATTTACAAAGGCAACTCCTAAATAAGTGAGGAATGTGTTTTGTCAACACCAGGGTCTTTGTTTATCCCCTTTGCCTTATAGTCTGTATAAAACATGTTATCTAACCACTACCAGACCTGACCAGTAAGCCATGGTACCACTGGGATTATTTTTTCTAAGTCAATTTTATTTAGGAATAAAATATACTCACTTTTCAACAAATGAATATACCCATGTAACCACCACAGTGATAAATCCTAAAACATTTTTCCATCACACCCAAAAGTTCCTTCATGCCTCTACTCTCTGATTCAGGCACTCATTATGTTAATTTGTATCCCAGAGGAAGTAGATGCCAAGAGATAATTCCTCATTAAATAGATCTAGGGGAAATAATGTGAAGGATAAAGGAAATAAAACCAGGGTGTGGAGAACCTGTAGACCAATGCAGCTCTGATACAAGCGAATAAAATGAGAAGGCAGGAGGAGAGGGTAGAGAAATACTCAGACAGCGCAGTGCAACCCCAAGAAAGCCTTGGCCAGGTCAAAGGGGCATCCTCCAGTCAGTCTCCCATAGAAGAGTCCTGCATCTCTTAGGAGTGGGCTGGAATCAGCACCTCCTCTGTGTTCGGGCATTGTGTAGGGGTATCCCATTGTAGGATGGACCACCATTATGTATGCATTACCTAGTGCTGGACACTTGCACTGTTTCCTGTTTGGGGCTATTATAAATAGAGCTGTATGTTTATGGACAACTCTTTGTGTAAACACATGCACTCATGTATCTTGGGTAAATACGTAAAACTAGAATTGTTTGGTCCTATGATGGGGAAACAGTGGAAACAGTGTCAAACTTTATTTTGGGGGGCTCCAAAACCACTGCAGATGGTGACTGCAGCCATGAAATTAAAAGACGCTTACTCCTTGGAAGGAAAGTTATGACCAACCTACATAGCATATTCAAAAGCAGAGACATTACTTTGCCAACAAAAGTCCGTCTCATCAAGGCTATGGTTTTTCCTGTGGTCATGTATGGATGTGAGAGTTGGACTGTGAAGAAGGCTGAGTGCCGAAGAATTGATGCTTTTGAACTGTGGTGTTGGAGAAGACTCTTGAGAGTCCCTTGGACTGCAAGGAGATCCAACCAGTCCATTCTGAAGGAGATCAGCCCTGGGATTTCTTTGGAGGGAATGATGCTAAAGCTGAAACTCCAGTCCTTTGGCCACCTGATGCGAAGAGTTGACTCATTGGAAAAGACCCTGATGCTGGGAGGGATTGGGGGCAGGAGGAGAAGGGGACGACAGAGGATGAGATGGCTGGATGGCATCACTGACTCAATGGACGTGAGTCTGAGTGAACTCCGGGAGTTGGTGATGGACAGGGAGGCTTGGCGTGCTGCGATTCATGGGGTTGCAAAGAGTTGGACACAACTGAGTGACTGAACTGAACTGATAGTAAGTGTAGTTTAACTTTGTAAAAATCTGCCAAACTTTATTCCCAAGTGTTAGAGTCACTGCATATTTTACAAGATGTCCAGTTGCCCCCATCCTCTCCAACATATGGTACTATCAGTATTTTTAATTTTAGCCCTTCTAGTGAATACCTAACATATTTCATTTTGGTTTTAATTTGCCTTTCCTAGTGATGAGGAGCATCTACTCCTATGTTCGACCACCCCTCCCAAAGGGGCTCCCATTAGATCACCAGGTTAAAGTCATTTAAATCAGGTCCAGGTGTTCATGAGGTTACCAGGTGTAATCTGTTAAGTGCAGATCATGATTTTTCAGTGTTCCTTACTGAAGGAAGAATAGTAAAAATATAAAGGAAATAATCTCAAGAGGATTTTAAGTCACTGCTTCGAATATACACATATTCTTTTCACCTTATGTCACCTAGATATTATACTTGGTCATTTTACAATTACAATTGCATCTAGCTGCTAAAAACAGAGTTACAACCACAGGACTTAATTATTCTTCTCACATAACAGTAGTAACCCATTGGTGACATTGATTCAGGATTTTAAGAATACTAGTGCTTACGTACCTGAGATTCTCTTGACTTTTTTTCCCAAGGTCCCACAGTGCTTGCTCTGACTTCTGCCATCTCACCTCCATTTCAGGAGAGTAGAACCGGAAAGGGGAAAGGACGTGACTCCCAGCTGAGGCAGCCTTTTTAAGTGGCTCCCTGGAAGCCCCACCCAATGGCGTGTGATCATACTCACTAGCCACCCAATCGGTGAGGGGAAGCGGAGAAGCTTGAATTTTTTTTTATGTCCGGTATTAAACTGGGCATGATACTGTGATCAATCATATAAGAGTTCTGTGCCTCAATGAAAAGGACAAAGCTGATATAAAGGATGCAACTAGGCATCTTTATGGGCTTCTTCCGAGGCCACAAAGTGATAAAGGACCCGTCTGCCAATGCAGGAGATATGAGACATCCGTTGGATCCTGGGGTGGGGAAGATCCCCTGGAAAAGGTCTTGGCAACCTACTCCAGTATTCTTGCCTGGAGCATCCCCGTGGACAGGCAACAGAGGAGCCTGACAGGCAACAGCCCATGGGGTCGCAAAGAGTTGGACACGACTGAGGAGACTGAGCAGGCAAGCAGGAGTCTTTACAGTCTCCTTCCCTTTACCCTTGATGGTCTGAAAAGAACAATCTTAAATTACTCTTCCTTATTTGATCACTTTTAATTCACTGCTTAATTCATGGAACATCTTTCAATCTAACGTCTCTGTAATTGTCTACATTTGATCCTTTCAACATATTATATCCTTCTACCTGGAGTATTTATCTATAATTAAATCCTTTCTTTTAAAAACTCCTTCCTTGCTTTATAAAACACTATTTAATGCTGGTTACCCACTCACTCACTCACTGCCAGGTTGCTCCTTCTCAGTATCCTTTTTGGGGGTCCCTTCTTTACTGGGGTCCCTCTTCCCTTCTTATTTCTATACACTGTCTCTGGCAATGTCATGTACAACTATGACATCAATTTTAATATGCCCTACTTCCCATCAGTACCTTCTTTTATGTCTCTTTTAAATTATCACCTGCTAAATATATCCTTGAATTGCTAGCTACCTACTAGATACTTCCATATGAGTATCTTACAAAAAATCAGAGTCTAGATTTTCAAATTGAAATTGTCTCTCTCCCCATTTTTCATTCCAAATCTCCCATATTTCCTCTTGTACCTGATGTTCTAGAATTAATAAGAATTAGTGGGGGAAAGATATGACCAAAATATTATAAATCCCTTATATGGATCAGAAGGTTAAAATATTTTTATCCTCCATATTATTTCACTGTCACTACAGCCTTATAAGAAAGATACTTTATTGTATCTATTTTATAAGGAGGAAGCTGAGACATAAAAAATTAACAGTTAAGACCAGAGAGATAATAAATGATATCCTCTCTTAGTCTCAAGTCCAAAATCATTGCCTTGGGCTATTTCACGCTTTTTTAATCAAAATATCTGACACAACTTTCTGTATACCTACTTGCCTAAGGAAAGTGACTTCTACCTCAACTGTCACAAATCTCAGCAGTATACCTTTAAAAAAAGTTTACTCTTCTGTCCACAGCTGTTGCTTTTAATGCAATGTCTTAGCCTTTCTTACCCACACTAATACACATAACTTTCAAAGTCCTCTTACTAGTGATACTAGATTTTTTTCTTCATTCTCCCCCCCCAAAAAAGAGATATTTGCAAAACTAAATTCTGTCCATGTCAGCATTTTGATAATATTCCTTCAGTGATATGTTATTATGTAAAGAACAAAGGCCAGTTCCTTAGTATTATAAAGTCTGCTATGGTTGGGCTTATGTATGTTCCTCCCTGTCATTCCACATTTGCCTGTGGAATTATTTAATGACTGCCTAACTTTGCATAGGCTGGCCCCTGCCCCTGTTTTGATAGCTTTTCTTTTATTGTTTAGCATTTGGATTCTCTTGGAATTTCCTGGCTTTTCTAAACAGGTATAGTATGCCATATTCTTTCACAGGTGTTTCAATCTCGTACATCACAGTAGTCTCACTGCAGGTCCCAATGTCTAAACAACAATGAGACAACCTACTCTGACCTCTTTGATGTCAACAAGTATGTCATCTTAATCTCTACAGGTTTAGTCCCTAGAATAGTACCTGTTTCTAAGAAATCAACAGTCCAGTTTGAGATTCATTAAATAATATACAGTAGGGTTTCTCCTACCACAGGATGGACTTAAAGTGCCATATTAATATAGATTTTGTTACTTATCTGTAATTTGATTTGTTCATGTGATTTCTTCTTCCCCACAGTTAGCAAAAATGAAGATACAAGGTAACCCAGGTTCTGTAAGATGTTAGTCACATAAGGAAAAAAAACAACCAGTATTATGTCCTTTATACAGCCAGAGAAATGCAGAAAATGTTTTCTAAATGGCACAGGACTTTTTTCTTTTCTTTATTCTACAACACATTTTACAACAATACTTGCTCCTGTGCCTCAGAGTATTAGTCAGCTTTACTAAAATAACAAACCACCCCAACTTTCAATGACTTACTATAACAAGTGTTTCTTCCTCATTAATGTTAACTGTATCTGCATTCTTACTCTAGGCAGAGGAACTTTTCCATGGGTCCTCTGATTCTAGGACCAGGGATGGAATAACAGTACCCTCTGAGACTAGCTATAATGGTACAAGCACAAGCTGCCCTACATAAGTGCACCCCATGATTCTGCCACATCACTCATTTTACCTCATGAGTCATGTGGTCAGGCTACTGGATGGAGTAGGAAGTTCAGGGAAGTGCTGAAAGTCGCCTGTTGTACAAAGTCAGTCCTAAAGGAACTCAGTCCTGAATATTCATATGAAGGACTGATGCTGAAGCTGAAACTCCAATACTTTGGCCACCTGATGCAAAGAACTGACTTATCGGAAAAGACCCTGATGCTGGGAAAGATTGAAAGCAGGAGGAGAAGGGGACGACAGAGGAATGAGATGGTTGGATGGCATTGCCAACTTGATGGGCATGAATTTGAGCAAGCTCCAGGAGTTGGTGACTGATAGGGAAGTCTGGCATGCTGCAGTCCATGGGGTCGAAAGAGTCAGATACGACTGAGCAACTGAACTGACTGAACTGTTGTACAAAATAGATAGTAGTTAACACAACTAAAAAGCCTAGAGGAGGACTGCCTTCAAGGATAGCTTGATCTGATGACTAAAAGATTTCACCAAGAATCTGTCAGTTTGAGGTAACCAGATGGTTGCCAACTGCAACTGGATACACGTGTGCTTTTCCTGTTACTCCAAAGGGAGAGTGTTTGCCATCTTAGGTATTGACTAAAAATTCCCAGTTTTCCTCTGAGTAGATCAACTTTTTTTTAAGTTCTCCAAACCAATTACAAGATATGATTTTGCTACTTGGCTTCTGTGTACCCAGAACCCTATATATGCCCAATAAGGGAGAGAAAGTAACTGCCAGAGAGACGCCTGACCATATCCACAATGAAAGTCAGAGATTTAAGGAAGATATTTTAGTTACTTCTTTGTAGACTTTATAAATTTTTAAAAATATATCACTATCATATAAAGAGATGAAAAAAAGAAGAAAGAAAGTGAAGTCGCTCAGTCGTGTCCGACTCTTGGCGACCCCATGGACTGTAGCCTACCAGGCTCCTCTGTCCATGGGATTTTCCAGGCAATAGTCCTGGAGTGGATTGCCATTTCCTTCTCCAGGGGATCTTCCCAACCCAGGGATCGAACTCAGGTCTCCCGCATTGTAGACAGACGCTTTACCATCTGAGCCACCAGGGAAGTCATATATAAAGAGATGAGAGAAGGGAAGCTATTTATTGAAATAAAAAGGAAAAAAATAGGGTTAGTATTTGTGGTGTGCTTTGTGTTTTAATGTAGGACTCCTACCCCTCAAAGGTAGTGCTCTTTTCTTTCCACACGTAAAAGAATATCCTGTTTATGTCAACAAAAGAGTTAATGAAGCAAAATAGTTTGTGATACACTTAAGACCTTGAATGCAAGGTAAAAGAATCAGGGGTAATTTCATGAAATGATATAGTGGATTTATATTTTTACCCATAAATATTTAGCCATTTATAAAAAAAAAAATTTTTTTTTTTTATGCTTCTAGTAGAAACTATGGTAACTAATTCTAATCTGGATGTTGTTGTAAATTTACAGTGTTTTTCTACTGAGTACTTATGTTGAAGAAAGTTAAACTGCCCAATTTGTAAGAGCTCCTAAAATTCTTTTTGAAAAAAAAAAAACATATATATATTTTTATAAATGGCTAAATATTTATGGGTAAAAATATAAATCCACTATATCATTTCAAGAAATTACCCCTGATTCTTTTAGCTTGCATTCAAGGTCTTAAGTGTATCACAAACTATTTTGCTTCATTAACTCTTTCGTTGACATAAACAGGATATTCTTTTTTTTTTTTTTTTCATGATTTTATTTTATTTTACTTTTTTCTATTTTTTTTATTCAATTTTAATTTTAAGAAAATTATACATGTGTTCCCCATCCTGAACCCTCCTCCCTCCTCCCTCCCCATACCATCCCTCTGGGTCGTCCCAGTGCAACAGCCCCAAGCATCCAGCATCGTGCATTGAACCTGGACTGGCATCTCGTTTCATACATGACATTTCACATGTTTCAATGCCATTCTCCCAAATCTTCCCACCCTCTCCCTCTCCCACAGAGTCCATAAGCCTGTTCTATACATCAGTGTCTCTTTTGCTGTCTCGTATACAGGGTTATCGTTACCATCTTTCTAAATTCCATATATATGCGTTAGTATACTGTATTGGTGTTTGTCCTTCTGGCTTACTTCACTCTGTATAATAGGCTCCAGTTTCATCCACCTCATTAGAACTGATTCAAATGTATTCTTTTTAATGGCTGAGTAATACTCCATTGTGTATATGTACCACTGCTTTCTTATCCATTCATCTGCTGATGGGCATCTAGGTTGTTTCCATGTCCTGGCTATTATAAACAGTGCTGCGATGAACATTGGGGTACACGTGTCTCTTTCCCTTCTGGTTTCCTCAGTGTGTATGCCCAGCAGTGGGATTGCTGGATCATAAGGCAGTTCTATTTCCAGTTTTTTAAGGAATCTCCACACTGTTCTCCATAGTGGCTGTACTAGTTTGCATTCCCACCAACAGTGTAAGAGGGTTCCCTTTTCTCCACACCCTTTCCAGCATTTATTATTTGTAGACTTTTGGATCGCAGCCATTCTGACTGGTGTGAAATGGTATCTCATAGTGGTTTTGATTTGCATTTCTCTGATAATGAGTGATGTTGAGCATCTTTTCATGTGTTTGTTAGCCATCTGTATGTCTTCTTTGGAGAAATGTCTATTTAGATCTTTGGCCCATTTTTTGATTGGGTCATTTATTTTTCTAGAGTTGAGCTGTAGGAGTTGCTTGTATATTTTTGAGATTAGTTGTTTGTCGGTTGCTTCATTTGCTATTATTTTCTCCCATTCTGAAGGCTGTCTTTTCACCTTGCTAATAGTTTCCTTTGATGTACAGAAGCTTTTAAGTTTAATTAGGTCCCATTTGTTTATTTTTGCTTTTATTTCCAATATTCTGGGAGGTGGGTCATAGAGGATCCTGCTGTGATGTATGTCAGAGAGTGTTTTGCCTATGTTCTCCTCTAGGAGTTTTATAGTTTCTGGTCTTACATTGAGATCTTTAATCCATTTTGAGTTTCTTTTTGTATATGGTGTTAGAAAGTGTTCTAGTTTCATTCTTTTACAAGTGGTTGACCAGATTTCCCAGCACCACTTGTTAAAGAGATTGTCTTTAATCCATAGTATATTCTTGCCTCCTTTGTCAAAGATAAGGTGTCCATATGTGCGTGGATTTATCTCTGGGCTTTCTATAAACAGGATATTCTTTTACGTGTGGAAAGAAAAGAGCACTACCTTTGAGGGGTAGGAGTCCTACATTAAAACACAAAGCACACCACAAATACTAACCCTATTTTTGTTCCTTTTTATTTCAATAAATAGGTTCCCTTACGCCTACAGAAATTCTCAGGAAAGCAGGCCATATGGGTAGTGTGTGGAGGACTAAACAGGAGGGCAATTTCTGGCTTCTGGAGAATCAGATCTTACAGATATGGTTTCAAATTTTTGTATGAAATATTAGAAATTCCTAGATCATAAGCCACATTTATTATTCCCCAGGAAATGCCAAACGTATTCCAAACACAAACATAAGTGATTTTTGGATTATCTGCTTGTGTTCCTCTCCAATAGCTTGGAAAATTGAGTCAACTGCATGTGAACTTCTTATTCACAACTAGTCAGAATATAGCCTCCTCTGAATTATTCATGCTAATTGTGGGGAAGAAGAAATGTCATGAGTAAATTAATTTACAGATGAAAAAATCTGGATTGCTATGGCATATTGCATTTATCATTGAGAGAGAATATTTCACAACATATTATAATTATTTAAAAGATTTTGTCTATTACATTTGGAGTTTTGAGAGCACCCAATGATAAGGAATTGAGGCAGGTGTGAGAACTATAAAAATGAGCAACTCACAGCTGGTCATCTCAAGGAATTTAGTGTTTCATGGAAAACATAGATAAGAATACTAAGATTTACAAAACAGTAACAAAATCACATGGAAACACAGGGACAGAGGGAGCTTGGAGGATTTGAGAAATTCCATGGGTAAGTTAGCAAGCTGAATGTCAGATGATGAGTTATCTAGACAGTTGTGAAAGGGCATAAGTGAAATAAGAAGAGCTCAGAGCTTGCAAAGAAAACCAAGCAGTTCCATGGATCTTTGGGCAGCTCCAGGCAGCAGGGGACACCTGGGCTTGGCTGCTATCACAACTTGACTGGCATCACAAGCAGCTATAGCAATCAAGATCTAAGTATAATGCAATGACCCCAAGCACTTGAGAACTTATGTTTTAGAGGTGCAGATTTTTGGACACTGTCAGTCAGTTCAGTTCAGTTCAGTCGCTCAGTTGTGTCTGACTCTTTGCAATCCCGTGAATCACAGCACGCCAGGCCTCCCTGTCCATCACCAACTCCCGGAGTCCACTCAGACTCACATCCATGGAGTCAGTGATGCCATCCAGCCATCTCATCCTCTGTCGTCCCCTTCTCCTCCTGCCCCCAATCCCTCCCAGCATCAGGGTCTTTTCCAATGAGTCAACTCTTCGCATGAGGTGGCCAAAGTACTGGAGTTTCAGCTTGAGCATCATTCCGTCCAAAGAAATCCCAGGGCTGATCAATAGATGTGAGTACTACAGTTGGCCCCAAGAATCTGCCTTGTTAACAAATTATCCAGGTATTTTAAAATGTTAACTAAAATTTAATAATTATTGTTCTATGACATTAGATACACATTATAATCACCTAGGAAGCCTTAAAAGATGCCAATGTCTAGACCCATCTCAGATATTATAATCTGGCCATCATCATTTTTTACAGTTTCCCTGGTGAGTCTAATGTAGAATCAAGTGTGGGAATCACTTGTCTAAAGGAATTACCAGTGCATTGTTATTCCTTTTTTGCTGACATATCTCCCCAGGGACATTTTAGACTAAAGTCCATTTCTTTAGGTCCTAAAGGTCACTTTTACTAGCACCATAGTAATGACCATCTGGTTTCTATGTTTGTGTTTGCCACAATTTGAAACAGACCTTGTAGAATAGTATAAACACCTAACTATGCCTTTATCTAATACACAAGCAGAATAACTGAAAGAGTATTAGAGGACACAACATCTTTAGAGGTAAAGTATCTGGTAGTCTCAAGTACTGTGTATTGAAATTAAATGTTCCAGGAGCTGTATTTCAGGCAGCTCCAGAACCTTACCTTCAGAAATGTATTTTGACATTGAAATGTATCTTTCTACACATGTGAATATACCAACTAATCATTGTGAGGTTTCCACTATAAATGGCTTCTTTCATGGACAGAAATTTCTTTCTTTTTTTTTTTTTTTTTCAGGTTTGTTTTATTTTTTTTAAATTTTATTTTATTTTTAAACTTTACAATATTAGTTTTGCCAAATATCGAAATGAATCCACCACAGGTATACCTGTGTTCTCCATCCTGAACCCTCCTCCCTCCTCCCTCCCCATACCCTCCCTCTGGGTCGTCCCAGTGCACCAGCCCCAAGCATCCAGTATCGTGCATCGAGCCTGGACTGGCGACTCGTTTCATACATGATACTATACATGTTTCAATGCCATTCTCCCAAATCTCCCCACCCTTTCCCTCTCCCACAGAGTCCATAAGACTGATCTATACATCAGTGTCTCTTTTGCTGTCTCGTATACAGGGTTATTGTTACCATCTTTCTAAATTCCATATATATGCGTTAGTATACTGTATTGGTGTTTTTCTTTCTGGCTTACTTCACTCTGTATAATAGGTTCCAGTTTCATCCATCTCATTAGAACTGATTCAAATGTATTCTTTTTAATGGCTGAGTAATGCTCCATTGTGTATATGTACCACAGCTTTCTTATCCATTCATCTGCTGATGGGCATCTAGGTTGCTTCCATGTCCTGGCTATTATAAACAGTGCTGCGATGAACACTGGGGTACGCGTGTCTCTTTCCCTTCTGGTTTCCTCAGTGAATCTTGTAAGATAAATTAAGGGACACATTCAAAGCATTTCTTAAATTGTTTTCCTGTTTTATCAATATATAATTGACCTATAACATTGCATTAGATTAAGTTATACAACAAAATGATTAGATATATGTATATATATTGTGAAATAGTAACCACAATAAGTTTAGTTAAAATCTTTCACTCTGATTTATTTTAATACCGTGCTGAGGTCCTTCCATGCTGTCACAAATGGCAGGATTCCCTTCTTTGCTATGGGTGAATAATTTTAACTTATTCATTTATGCATATGCACACTATATTGTTTCCATGTCTTGGTTATTACAAACAATGCTGTAATGAACATAGGGGTGCAGATATCTATTCCAGATAGCAATTTTCCTTCCTTTGGACATATACCCAGAAGTAAAATTACTGGATAATATAGTAGTTCATATAGTAGTGGAGGCGATCGAATTCCAGCTGAACTATTTAAAAATCCTAAAAAATGATGCTGTTAAAGTGTTGCACTCAATATGTCAGCAAATTTGGAAAACTCAGCAGTGGCCACAGGACTGGAAAAGGTCAGTTTTTAATTCCAATTCCAAAGGAGGGCAATGCCAAAGAATGTTCAAACTACCATACAATTGCACTCATTTCACATGCTAGTAAGGTTATGCTCAAAATACTTCAAGCTAGACTTCAGCAGTATGTGAACCAAGAACTTCCAGATGTGCAAGGTGGGTTTAGAAAAGACAGAGGAACCAGAGATCAAATTGCCAAAATTCGTTGGATCATGGAGAAAGCAAGAGAAATCCAGAAAAACATCTACTTTGCTTCACTGACTACATGAAAGCCTTTGACTGTGTGGATCACAACAAACTATGGAAAATTCTTAAAGAGACGAAAATATCAGACCACCTTACCTGTCTCCTGAGAAACCTGTATGTGGGTCAAGAAGCAACAGTTAAAACCAGATATGGACCAATGAACTGGTTCAAAATTGGGAAAGGAGTATGACAAGGCTGTATACTGTCACCCTGTTTATTTAACTTATAGGCAGAGTACATTACATGAAATACCAGGATGGATGAATCACAAGCTGGAATCAAAATTGCTGGGAGAAATATCAACAATGTCATATATGCAGATTATACCACTCTAATGTTAGAAGTTGAAGAGAAACTAAAAAGCCTCTGGATGAGGGTGAAAGAGGAAAGTGAAAATGCTGGCTTAAAACTCAACATCCAAAAACAGAAGATCATGGCCTCCAGTTCCATCACTTCATGGCAAATAGATGGGGAAACAATGGAAACAGCGATAGATTTTATTTTGGGGGGGCTCCAAGATCACTGTAGATGGTGACTGCAGCCATAAAATTAAAAGATGCTTATTACTTGGAAGAAAAGCTATGACAAACATAGACAGCATATTAAAAAGCAGAGACATTACTTTGCCAACAAAGGTCCATATAGTCAAAACTATGGTTTTTCCAGTAGTCATTTATGGATGTTAGAGTTGGACCACAAAGAAGTCTGAGTGCCAAAGAATTGATGCTTTCGAACTGTGATGCTGGAGAAGATTCCTTGGATTGTTCATTGGAAGGGATGGATGCTGAAGCTGTGGCTCCAGTACTTTGGCCACCTGATGTTGCATGATTTTCATCCTCACTAACAGTGCACAAGTGTTCCCTTTTTTCCACATCCTCACCAACACTTATTTACTGTCATTTTTGATGATAACCATTCTTACAGGTATGAGGTAATAGCTAATTTTGGTTTTGAATTGTATCTCCCTGATGATTAGTGATGTTGTTCACCTTTCATGTATCTGTTGGTCATTTGTACATCTCAGAAAAAATGTCTATTTCATTCCTCAGCCTAATTTTTAATCATACTGTTTATTTGTTTGCTATTGAGTTGGGTTAATTCTTTATATTTTTTCTGATATTGATTCTTTATCAACTGTATGATTTGCTAATATTGGCTCCTATTCTGTAAGTTTCCCTTTCATTTTATTGATGGTTTCCTTTGCCATACAGAGCTATTTTATCTCATTTATTTACTTGCTTCTTTTTCCTAATTCCTATTGGGAGCATTACCTCTCTATAGCCCTCATTTATAGTGAAGCCATTGCAGGACAGTTCTTTTTAAATGTACCCCTACCTCTAATGCCTGTAGTGTATAGTCACTACCTGTTAGGCAGTACGTGCCCCAACTTTTGAGAAGAAGGAAGGAGGCAAACTCAGTCACTAACTTAATTTCCAGCTTACCAGAAGGTAGTAAGAATCTGTTCATTATTCTCTACCTGTTTGGAGTACAACAATGGTGAGAAAGATAAGAACATCAGAAAGATGGATGTTAGAGGACAATTCTACTCATTTGCTGGTTGAAATAATGAAAGTCCCAGAAATTTTAGCACATGTTAATCAAGAAATAATGAGAGATGAGAGGAAAAGAAAGCATTAAGTTATTCTTCTTTATCTTTTGCTGAAAATAGTTCTCAGCTCTTTGGAGTTTAGAGCCAGTGTTATTTAGTGTGGAAACGGAGGTTCCTGAACAAAGACCAAGATCATGCCTGATTCTGTGGACGGTTGAGTGGTGAAGCCACAGCCCTTCCCAACTTTGCTCTCTCCAAACTATTTCTACTTAATGACAGGAAGGGGAAAGGAAAATGTGCAATCCATCCTAAAGTCTCTCTTTTGTCACTTTCCAAACAATGTCTAGAGGCCAGAAATGAGTATTCATTACATTTTGTCCTGACAGGAAATGAACCTAAAATGATCCTATTTTGTTCTTGGCCCTTTACCATCCCTATCACCAAAAGCAATTATGCTTTTGCACAATGTACTATATATAGGAAACCAAATGCATTTACTCCTTATTTTCATGGCATTAAAAATCAAAACCAACTAATTCTACAGTGGAGCCAGGCAAATACACAGTTAGCCTGTAACATCTTGGGTCAAAAAGGAAGGAAGGATTTTTTAAAATGGGGCATGTTAAAGGGATGAGGGACCCACCTGCAAGAGATTTCACTGATGAAAGATAGAATAACTCAGACAAAAAATAATTAATGGAATACTGGGTTATAATCCAAAGTATAAAAGAAACATCCCTGAGTCCATGCAGATATAAATAAATGACTGAATAAACAAATAGAGAAGAAGAGACAAATCTTTCTTCAAGAAGGATTCCAAATAATTTATGGGAGGATGCTCCCCTCCAAGAGATGGAGCTTAAGCTCCCTTACTGTTTGAATGTAGTGTGGACTTGGTGACTTGCTTCCAAAGATAAAATAGAGAAAGAAAGAAATAATAACTTTACAGTGGAGCAATGTGCCATATGCTACCTTGGATGAGGATCAAGGTTAACATCATCAGTGGTAAATCATGTTGATAGCATGCACGCCCCCAATATGATGTGATGATAAGAGCATTTCATCACAGGATCTTCCTTGCCAAAACCAATGACCCCAGTCTACACAGGAGAAAAACATTATACAAAAATTCAAGGACACTCTACAAAATACCTAACCAATGCACCTCAAAACCATCAAAGTTGTGAACAACAAAGAAAGACTGAGAAACTATCACAGACTAGAGCAGAGTGAAGAAGCAAGACAACTAAATACTATATGGTATCCTGGATTGGATCCTGGGTCAGAATACGATAATGATGGAAAAACCAGTAAAATCCTGCCATTCCAGTTAATACTAATATATCCATGCTGGTTTCTTAGTTTTGACAAATGTGCCCTGGTAATGTAAGATGTGAATGATAAGAGAAACTAGGTGAGTTGTATGTCCCGAAATAAAAATTGTGTCTCAAAATAAATACTGTATTGAAAAAAATAAGACAAGTAAACATTATAAAAGCATGTGGAATGAAACTGTCAAAAAAGCATTTATTTTATGCATGTTATGCAGGTAAGTTTTTTTAAATGTGTGATTTATGTGTGTTTTAGAAGAAATAAGCCAAAGATACATGATGAAATTTTTAGGCATAAAATTTAAATGTTTCCACATTTTTTGGTGACAATTCAGGAAGGCTTTCCCTATATCAACTTACTTCCTTTTCTTAAAACAAAAATTAGTGTCAGTTAAGTGTTTTTAAGAGTAAATTTTCTATAAGTTATATCAAACCTGAGATCATCATGCAATAGGTTAAAAGCATCAAAGATTTTGCTCCAAGTACTTACCTGACAAGGGCTTCCCTGGTGCTCAGTGGCAAAGAATCTGCCTGCAATGCAGGAGATGCAGAGACACGGGCTCGATCCCTGGGTTGGGAAGCTCTGCTGGAGGAAGACATGGCAACCCAATCCAGTATTCTTGCCAGGAGAATCCCACGGTAAAAGGAGCCTGATGGGCTACAGTCCATAGTTTGGCCAAGATTGGATACAACTGAAGTGACTTAGCAAACACTCACTCTCACTTGATATTCATTATTACATCTCTCATTCACCCAAGGTATCCTTACTTTTCCAGTTAACTCATAGTGTTCTGTGCACTCTCTCTTCACTGGTGTATGCTTCAGTCCCAGGTAAGGTCTTGCAAACTCATTAACTGCTTCTGTTTCCCCACCATCGCTGCCTTTTCTTTCCTCTGTTGCTTGGACACAACAAAAGAATTTGGAACAGGGCTTTTATTTCCCTCATTCATTTTATACATTTTGATCAGTGTCAGTAGTCTTCAAAGTTATTTTGATCACTTTAGTCTTGTTTCTAGGTCAGTGTTTCTTAAAGAGTGGTGTGAAGACTAGCTACATCAGAAATACCTGGGATATTGATTCTTGGCCTATACCTACAGACTTAGAATCTCTGGGGTGGAGCCCACAAACCTGATTTTAACAGAGGCTCCAGGGTAACTTTTGTCCACCGCTATTCCCTAGTGGCTCAGACAGTAAAGAATCTGCCTGCAGTGTGGTAGACCTAGGTTCAATCCCTGGCTTGGGAAAATCCCCTGGAGCGGGATATGGCAACCCACTCTGGTATTCTTGCCTGGAGAATACATGGACAGAGAAGCCTGGTGGGGGGTCACAAAGACCTGGACATGACTGAGAGACTAAGTACAGCACAGTATAGAAAGCTACAAGTTTCTGGACATGGTTAGTTTTCTCTTCCATTTATGGAAGAACTTGAAACTCTTTAGCAGTGTCAAAATTCCAAGTAAATACTGGTTGTTGTTCAGTTGCTCAGTCGTGTCTGACTCTTTGCGGCCCCAGTGACTGCAGCATGCCAGGTTTCCCTGTCCTTCACCATCTCCTGGAGCTTGATCAAACTCATATCCATAGTGTCAGTGATGCCATCCAACCATCTCATCCTCTGTCATCCCCTTCTCCTCCTGCCTTCAATCTTTCCCAGCATCAGGTGACCAGAGCATTGGAGCTTCAGCTTCAGCATCAGTCCTTCCAATGAATATTCAGGATTGAGTTCCTGGAGGATTGACTGGTTTGATCTCCTTGCTATCCACCCTTGGACTCTCTCAAGAATCTTCTCCAACACCACAGTTCAAAAGCATCCGTTTTTCACCATTCAGTCTTCTTCATGGTCGAACACACATCCATACCTGACTACTGAAAAAACCATACTTTTGACTAGGTGGACCTTTGTCAGCAAAGTAATGTCTCTGCTTTTTAATATGCTATCTAGGCTTGTCATAGCTTTTCTTCCAAGGAGCATCGTCTTAATTTCATGGTGCAGTCATCATCTGCAGTGATTCTGGAGCCCAAGGAAATAAAGTCTCTCACTGTTTCCATTGTTTCCCCATCTATTTGCCATGAAGTGATGAGACCAGATGCCATAATCTTAGTTTTTTAAATGTTGAGTTTTAAGCCAGCTTTTCACTCTCCTCTTTCACCTTCATCAAGAGGCTCTTTAGTTCCTCCTCACTTTCTGCCATAAGTGAATACTGGGGTACTCCAACCTTTGTTCTTGACTCTTTATTTGGATGAGTCTATCAGTTCTACAGCAAAGAAGTTTGAAATAAAACTTCTTGTGATTTTTTCTCAGTTTCAGTATTTCCAGGGGCTCTTTCCAAATAAGGCCCCTTCCAAAATCCAGCTACAAAAGGCTATACTGAGAAATGTTCTTAAATGTTATTTCAATTCACTTTCTTCACTTTTCTTGATGGATTTCTTGCATCATTTCTAGACTAATAACGCAATACCAAGAGTCACATACATAATATAATAGTGAATTATGCTGAATTTATCTGATGAATAAATCATTTCAGCTAACAACACGTGGTTAAAATATTTCCTAAAAAAATGTTTCTTTTCTCAAAGTTAGAATAGTGTGAAAAGTGTATGTGGTTTATACTTGTTCTCCTTTTCCTTCATGGCTTGAAATTTCCATTGTCTGCCTCATTGTGACCCATTATTTGCATTTTTTTCTCATTTCATTTAAAATTATCAAGTTGTCTTTCATGTTAATTAGCTTTAAACACGAAAAAATATCTCTGTGCGTGTAATATCCAACTCCAAATAGCCATTATTTCATTAGCTTCATGCTTTGGAGACATAATGGCTGCTTGTTACAGCACAGCAGAGCTGGTATAAATTAAATCTTAATGGGTCACTCATTTAAAAAGTAGTGTAAAATGCCCTGAAAACCAAGGTTCTTTAGCTAAACTTAATGATATCTTTGCCATAAAATTTTCCTAAGGTTGCTCTTGTAGTTTAAACACACATCCATTTTAATCAGTTTCTAAATTGTTTACTCAGGAATATCTTAAGAAAAGAAATTAATGCTGATTAGATCTTCTGACAAAACAAACCTAAAACATCACTATTGATGTTTCTAACCAAATGCTGTGAGAACTATACATATATTTTTGTGCATGGATTCTATATTTCCTAAGGAAATGACATGCAAAAAGCTGATGATGGCTACTGAAATATCAAATTTAATGATCTCATACATACAAGTGATTTTTAAAGCAAGTAATTCATTCATTTAATATTTTGATTCAGAAGTAACAGTCTCAACTAGGTTAAAATGATTAATAAACTCCTCTAGAAAAGAACTGCAGAAGGAAATGGCAACCCACTCCAGTATTCTTGCCTAGAGAATCCTGTGGATGGAGGAGCCTGAGGGCTGTGTCCATAGGGTCACAGAGTCGGACACAACTGAAGAGACGTAGCGGCGGCAGCAGACAAAAACTCTTCATATTCAAAAACACTTCCAACATTTTACTCCCGCTGGAAGATATATGTGTGTGCGTGATATTGGCTCTATTTGACTATATATAGTTAGAAAGCCTTCCAGTTATAGAGCATACAGAAATCTAGTTATGATTTTTAAGTAAAATTTCTTCTATTAATTATTCAAAAAAATTATCTCAACACTTTTGTACGTCAGGCACTATACCAAATCCACTGAGAACAAATGTGAATAAGGCAGACATGTTCCCTGCTCTTATGGAGCTTGAAAATTAGTGCTACTATTTTATTCCTAAAAATATAAGGACTTTTTGTCAACTGCATGCTAGTTGGACTCACCTCATATTAATCAATTAGATTTTATAGTACCTAATTGTTACTGTTTCAACAATACAATAAAACAAATAGGGAATTTTAAACATTGTAGGAAAGTAAGTCACACATTACACATAAAATAATTATGTGATCAAGGTATTATGGGTTTTACAGAATTTGCAATCATTGCATTTATGATATAATTCAGTTAAATATATGGTACATTAGAAAACAGAAAAGTACCTGAGAGGATGCTAATTCTATGCTACAAACTGCACTCAGCCCCAACCCCTGCCAAATTAATTTCTCTTTTGGGAAAAGAGGTTAAGCCTGATCCCTGAAGTTTCAAGAATTCTTCCTATCCTGTAAATAGTGATATAAGTAAGTGGAGTGATATAAGTAAGAAAAACTACCTCTTATGAAAAGCTGAGCGCCGAAGAATTGATGCTTTTGAACTGTGGTGTTGGAGAAGACTCTTGAGAGTCCCTTGGACTGCAAGGAGATCCAACCAGTCCATTCTGAAGGAGATCAGCCCTGGGATTTCTTTAGAGGAAATGATGCTGAAGCTGAAACTCCAGTACTTTGGCCACCTCATGCGAAGAGTTGATTCATTGGAAAAGGCCCTGATGCTGGGAGGGATTGGGGGCAGGAGGAGAAGGGGACGACAGAGGATGAGATGGCTGGATGGCATCACTGACTCGATGGACGTGAATCTGAGTGAACTTCTGGAGTTGGTGATGGACAGGGAGGCCTGGCGTGCTGCGATTCATGGGATCGCAGAGTCAGACACGACTGAGTGACTGAACTGAACTGAACTGATACTGTACTACAACAGTGTGAAGTTCCTAACTTCCTGTGATTCTTTAGAAAATTATATTCTTTAAATTAATTGAAAAGGGAATTTTGAGTAATTCATGAAAATTCCAGAAATCAGTTTTTCATTGTGAGATTAATATTTTATACTGACATATTAAATATGTGGAAAAAATTTTTTTCCACCTGAATAGTGAATTCAAGAATGAGCTAGAAACTGCTTGGTTTCTCCCAACTTTAATTCAGCCCAATCTTGCTATTCACCATTCACTACATCAGTTAAGGATTTCTGCTGGTCATCAAGGAAACTATAATATAGAAGGGTTGAAAATGGTGATAATCTCACTTTCCATAAACCTGTAAACAAGAGATAAACTGAACAGAAAAAGCACAAATGCATTCACTGTTCCATTGGAGAAAACAGGTTTGAAATTATCATACAAAGAGGCTTTTCAAAAACAGTGCGAGAAAGAAAAACACCAATACAGTATACTAATGCATATATATGGAATTTAGAAAGACGGTAACAATAACCCTGTATACAAGACAGCAAAAAAGACACTGATGTATAGAACAGTCTTTTGGACTCTGTGGGAGAAGGAGAGGGTGGGATGATTTGGGAGAATGGCATTGAAATACGTACAATATCATATATGGAAAGAGTCGCCAGTCCAGGTTCCATGCACGATAGGGATGCTTGGGGCTGGTGCACTGGGACGACCCAGAGGGATGGTATGGGGAGGGAGGAGGGAGGAGGGTTCAGGATGGGGAACACATATATACCTGTGGCGGATTCATTTCGATATTTGGCAAAACCAATACAATAGTGTAAAGTTTAAAAAAAAAAAAAAAAAAAACAGGGCATGCTGTTTTACAATAGCTAAAGAGGAAAAGTGAGAATCTGAGGGATTCTCTAGAGGTCCTAGGATAAATGAGGAAAGAAATGGGACTTGAAGAGTAAGGGTATGCATTCATTACAAATGCAAGAGGAATTTTTTTTCTTTCTAATTTAAAAATTGGAAACACAAGCCTGAGATTCTGCCCATATTAATTTGCCTTTTTATACAGTGTAGGACAATTTTATTTCATAGTACTATAGAAGCAAACTTCACAAAGGTTTAATGAAAACAAATCTTCGTAGTAGCCTTTCCATAGTTCACTGAAGAGTGCTGGAAATATCCAGAACTATCACTCCATTTAAAATTATCAAATTTACTTAGATATGTAAAAGTTTTCATTTCCTATTTTCCAATTTTGAGGTTATAAAATGGAATAAAAATCTCTGACGTAAGATGAGGAAGAGGAGAAGGGAAAAACAAAATGTGGTTACACTGGAATTTTAGCATAGTTCATTCTTACCACGAAAGATCCAAGTAAAAGTTAAGAGTAGGGAGGAAATAGCAAAAAGTAAGTATGCAAACTATTGATAGAAGGAAGAGATATGAAAATCAAGTTTCAATTATTTTATGATTTAGATTAAAAAAAAAATCCTGCATTTATAGTGTTTTAACACTAATTGCCCATAAAATATAAAATAGGACTTCCTTAAATTCAATTAAATACACTATACATACTACTTTCTAATGGTCCTCTGTTTCATACTGCTGTTATCAATCTCTACTAAAACTGAGGTCCTTGAGGACCAAAGCATATATATTTTTCTCCCATCTTCCCAGCCCTCCCTCCACAGGTAACCAGCAGGAAACTAATAAATGTTCCAAAGACAAGAAGTAAAAACAGACAGGAATGAGACTGACTTTCTTAAAGATTGAGTAGAAAGGTACCTTTTCATCTTGAATTCCTTGCTTCTACTAATCGAATGATGGGATTCAGCACATGCCATACAAAAGTATGGCACCTTGGCATGTTGAACATTTTAAGCTGAAAGAATTTGAGAAAACAGCAAAAGCAGGAAGATAACCCTGCCATTTCTCCAACCCTTCTCCTCTGACTTATCGTAAAACCCTCCTGTGAGACGTATCCTTCCTGTACTCAGGGAAAGGAGCATTCATATCTGGGAAGACAAGGGGACAACCAAGAAGAATCTGAACATCCCTTGCCAAGTTCCCCCCTGGGAACTTGGGGGGAACTACACTTAACTCATACTCCTTAGCCTATTTCTCCACACTGCCCCACCCTTCATCAAAGCTAGCAAAATGATACTCAGATTTTCTTTGGGTCTTTGTTTGCTTATGAGGGCTCCTGTGTCAAGTAAAACTTTTTTAATTAATGTGTATGCTTTTCTCCTGTTCCTCTCTCTTTGTCAGTTTAACTTTCAGACCCAGCCATTGGTATTAGGGGAGCAGAGGAAAACTTTTTTCTCCTCTGCAAGAGATATATGTTCATACCTCCCCAAATTGATTTTTTTCAAGTGTCCTTCTTACTGAATAGTTTTACAACCAGGAAAGTCTTAAAGGCAGTTGTTAACAGAGTTATCAAAAAGGTTAAGGATTTAAAAGGAAAGTTCAAAATCCTCTGACAGATTTTCTTTAAAATGAAGATAGGAAAGGGAAATAGAACAATGTAATGTGCTGAGGGGTTTTTTTTTTCCCCTGGGATAAAAATGTCTCTTCCAAAAGTAGGTTTGATGTCCTACTTAATTTTCAGCTACTAGTTTCAATTGCTATGTGGAAGACAAAGATGATGAGCTACCCCTCAGCTGCCTTGCCTGTCGACCCACAGTGCTCTGGGCCTCAGTGCTCTCTGAGTCTCCTTCCTATCAGCAGGCATCCCTTCCTACTGGTGGGCATCCTTCCTATTGGTGGGGCTGTGAGCACACAAGACAGCACTGTCCCAAATTCATGACTGAGTTACTGTGCGCATAGTACTTAGTTTCAATTTTTTAATAGAAAAAAAGTAGACAGTGATTTTAAACCTAAACAGTCATGCAAATATGTATAGTGTTTCATTTATAAATTAATTTTACAGATATTTTCTCATATAATCTGGCTTCCCTGGTAACTCAGATGGTAAAACGTCTGCCTGCAATGCAGGAGACCTAGGTTTGATCCCTGGGTCGGGAAGATCCCCTGGAGAAGGACATGGCAACCCACTTCAGTACTCTTGCCTGGAAAATCCCATGGTCGGAGGAGCCTGGTAGGCTACAGTCCATGGGGTCACAAAGAGTGGGACACAACTGAGCGACTTCACTTTCTTCCTTTTTTTCTCTTTCTTTCTCATATGATCGTGTATAATCACTAAAGAAGACCTTCCAGTTATTATCTTCACTGGGCAGCAAATGGAACTCTGACTTAGAGGAGGTTTAACTTGTTGCAAAGAGTTGGACATGACTCAGTGACTGAGCATACACACGCACAATTTGTTACAAGTAAATGTTTTAACTGCAAGTGCATTCAATAATGCTTAGAAGAACCAGTCATTCATCTCTTAGAGATTCCTTCTGTAAAATTCAAGGTGATCCTTTGATGGATGAGAACCCATATTTTAAGCCATATGTTATCTCCTACTTTTGCTATATTCAGTGATATGAAGCAAAAGAATTCAATAATCTAACCAGAAATCCAATAATAGCAATGTCTACCCTAAAAGGTTTTAATCTACTTAAGGTACAACTTAATTTTTGGTATAACTAAAAAAGTGAATAAGTCAAAAGAATTTAGTATGAATATTTTATATTCAATTTAAGATCAAACTATTATTAAGTGGGGCTTCCCTGGTGACTCAGATGGTAAAGAATCAGCCTGCAGTACAGGATACCTGGATTTGAACCCTGGATTGGGAATCCCCTGGAGGAGGGCATGGCAACCCACTCCAGTGTTCTTGCTTGGAGAATCCCCATGGACAGAGTATCCTGGAAGGCTACAGTCCATGGGGGTCACAAAGAGTCGGACATAACTGAGCAACTAAGCACACATTAAGTGACCGTGGAAATACATTGTTAACTCTCTTACCAGAAATTGCCTGATATCCTCTAAGCTACAACCAGAACTTATACAATATGTAATAAATTTCCTTTTAACAACAAACAACATTTTTCATTGCTATGACAAATATTCTACTAGTAAGTGTCAAAAGATGGGGAATACTTGTTTGGGATGATAAGAAGGCCATCATCCTGAAAAAGAAATGGGCAACTACACTGGAAATTTTCCTTCTTAAATTTCCCTTTATAAATCCCAGTTCAGCACATCATTCCCTTACAATATAGGTAAAATGAGAATATTCCTATTATTCTTTCTGCATCAACCATGACACATTACATAAACACATGTAGAAGTTTATGTTTCACATTTGTATTTCAAAAATAATGGTATTATTTGAAACATGAATCCAGTGGTATTTAAACATATGTGTACAAACCTTGGAGCTCAGTCCTGAAGGTCCCACTGGGAACATTTTTCTCCCAAATGACACAAGGGCTTTGGGTCACAGATTGTTTTCCTTTGTTTTCCCTCTAGTCCTCATCAAGATCCAACTACACCAGCAGGGAATGAAATCAGCAGGACACCTGGCAGCCACTTTGCAGAGGCCACATCTTCACTAATGAGGCCCTGAGAGGAGACAGCCACAGAGTCAGATGAAATTCTGCTCAGAATCTTTTGATGCTTCCAGGTACGTTTTCTGCTCGAATCTGATGAAAGTAAGGAAATATATAAGATCATGAAGAATAATACAATAGAACTATCATAGCCAAGTGTAATCACAATGTGGAGACACAAATTTGGAACTGATGGGGCTTGATACAGTTAGTACTCCAATATTGTGACAGAGTTAACATTTTAAACTATGATGGCCGTTACTTGAATTTTCCAAAAATTTGCCTTAAAAACCAAATGAAAATCACTTTCTGACCTAAAGATTCATTACTAACAAGATGAAAATATTCTAACTGAAATAGAAAACTGGATGATCTGAAGTCCCACCGGAACACACAGAATGACAGAATGACTTCAGGCTGACAAACACCCTGAGGAGAACCCACTGTGAATACAGGTACTGCAGTGGGGAGAGGCACACATCTGTTTGGGGTGCTGCAAGCTAAGCACCCACCTGTGGGTAGAACACAGATCAGTGAAGACTAATACTGAATCATAGGTCTGTGGCCAGCCTGGGGTGGGGGGTGGTAATGAAGGCGATATAGAGCATCCCTTTACCATTTTTTAAAAAATTTATTATTATATATCTATTCTGTACTTGGAGAAGGTAATGGCACCCCACTCTAGTACTCTTGCCTGGAAAATCCCATGGACGGAGGAGCCTGGTAGGCTGCAGACCATGGGGTTGTGAAGAGTCAGACACGACTGAGCGACTTCATTTTCACTTTTCACTTTCATGCATTGGAGAAGGAAATGGCAACCCACTCCAGTATTCTTGCCTGGAGAATCCAGGGACGGGGGAGCCTGGTGGGCCACTGTCTATGGGATCGCACAGAGTCGGACACGACTGAAGCGACTTAGCAGCAGCAGCAGCATTCTGTACTTTCAATTAAATAGAAATTCTAAACCAGAGAGCTTTAAATTTCAAACCTTGAGTTCAGACAGTTTAAATGGGGGCAGGGATTTTCAGTGTTGTCTTCATGAGGGTTCAGACATGGGGACTCACTGGAGGACTGCTGGAGCTGACCAAGAGGCCACCTCACCTGCACAGCCTCTTGGGGAAGGTGTCATCACCTGGCTGTGGAGAAGAGAGAACACTCGGGTTTGCCCTGGCTTCACTGTCTAGTCAAAACCACATGGTGTCCTATAAACGTCATCAGGATAGAACTCCTACAAAAAAAATAAAATAGATTTTACTGAGAAAATATTGTGATAACACTGGGAACACAATACTGAGTGGTTTGAGACCAACTAAGGTTCTCAGGGCCCTGATAAATAAGTCTTTCCTGGAGCACTGCACACAGACCCTTAACAGGACTACATGGGTATTTGAAATACTCAGAAATACCCTTCAAATATGATTTTTACCAAAGTCTTTGTCCTATATAGGATATTACTGGAAAAATTGGAGAAAATACAATGATGTCTAAGGATAAGTTATTATTTCCACATTTGGATGGTTCCTCTACATTTGGATGTTGGATGGTTGTACAGGAAAATGTCTCCATTTATATGAAATATATATAAGTAGTTGATGTGATAAGACTTCAAGCCAACAAGTTACTCTCAAATGGTGGAGGAAAATAGAAGTTCTTGGCACCAAACTTGCAACTTTTTGTGAGTTTGTAAGTTTAAGATTGCTTTAAAAATTATATATATATATATATATAATTATATATATTATATATAGCATAATATATATAATTATATATGTTCTTATTGTTTAGTTGCTAAGTCTTGTCTGATTCTTTTGCAATCCCATGGACTGTATCCCACAAGGCTCCTCTGTCCATGGGATTTCCCAGGCAAGAATACTGGAGTGGGTTGCCATTTCTTTGTCCAGGGGCTCTTCCCGACCAAAGAATGAAACCTGTGTCTACTGCATTGGCAGGCAGATTCTTTACCACTGAACCACTGGGAAGCCCATAGCACTCTCCATGACCTTGCCTAAACCTACCATTCTAGCATTTTTACCCATTATTCCCCTTCATAAATCCTGTACTCCAGTTAAACTAGCTTATCAGCTACATCCTAACATAACAGCTCGCAGACTTCCCCACTAATATGACTTTTACCTTACCTCTACCCCAGAAGCTTTCCAAAAAAACAAGAATCTAATTGTCAAATTCTACTCATCCTTGAAGGCATTTCCTAAATGACATCCCATTCATGAAATTTTCTTTCAGAGCCTAGAGTAATGCCTCATATATAGTTTGTGCTCAAAATACATCTGTAGATAAAAGATTTTTTTTCAATAAACAAGAAAGAAAGATGGAGATCCAAAAAGAAGATATAAGTTTGCTTGAAGGTAAATTTGGGAATGCAATTTAATGATCCATGGGAAAGAGTGTAGAAGAAATTCAGATTATAGTAATTGGAAGTATAGAAACCTAGCCCTGCTCTATTTCAGATCAGATCAGTCACTCAGTCATGTCCGACTCTTTGCGACGCCATGAATCGCAGCATGCCAGGCCTCCCTGTCCATCACCAACTCCAGAAGTTCACTCAGACTCACGTCCATCGAGTCAGTGATGCCATCCAGCCATCTCATCCTCTGTCGTCCCCTTCTCCTCTTGCCCCCAATCCCTCCCAGCATCAGAGTCTTTTCCAATGAGTCAACTCTTCGCATGAGGTGGCCAAAGGACTGGAGTTTCAGCTTTAGCATCATTCCTTCCAAAGAAATCCCAGGGCTGATCTCCTTCAGAATGGACTGGTTGGATCTCCTTGCAGTCCAAGGGACTCTCAAGAGTCTTCTCCAACACCACAGTTCAAAAGCATCAATTCTTCGGCACTCAGCCTTCTTCACAGTCCAACTCTCACGTCCATACATGACCACAGGAAAAACCATAGCCTTGACTAGAAGGACCTTTGTTGGCAAAGTAATGTCTCTGCTTTTGAATATGCTATCTAGGTTGGTCATAACTTTCCTACTGGCTAATAATACAGACAACAGGGAACAATAGAGGATGAGATGGTTGGATGGCATCACCAACTCGATGGACATGAGTTTGAGCAAGCTCCAACAGTTGGTGATGGACAGGGAGGCCTGGCCTGCTAAAGTGCATGGGATTGCAAAGATTCAGACATGACTGAGTGACTGAACTGAATAATCTAGAAAGTAAATAAAACCAAAGAGAAACAAAGAGATTTTTCACATACAAGCAATTAAACAAAGCAAGACAAGATTCTTTTTAAGTATGGCGATTGTGTCCAGGTTCTATTTTGTTCAGTTGCTTGAAGGAACAGAGTATTAGGTCACAGGCAAAAATGAGTGATTATCCTAAAACACTGCAATGGGAAGAACAGCCAGCAAAGAATTAAATCTTCTGACTGTATATTCCCTAAACCACTTTCCTGGAAAAAAAAATGCTTTATATTGAAAATACATTATTAGTCACATTCATGAGAGGCCAAGTATGTACCTGCTAAAGAAACAAAGCATTCCTACTTTTCCCTGAATTTCCTGTATAATAAAACCTGAAAGACAATAATGCTTAATTCCTATGGACCTAGAATATTTCATCAAAGAACTACCAAGAATTCTGCAGACATTACTGACAATTACTTTAATATGAATTTCACATTTTAAGAAGACTTCCTCATGGAAAAAGGATATAAGTGATTTCAATTTTTGAAGAAAAATATTGGAGTAATGCCATTTTGTAAGAATCAGCTCTTGCAAATGAAGCTCTCACTCAGGAAACAAAAAGAAGCAATTTCATAATAAAACAAAGTTGCCAGCATGAAACAGCTGTCACTTCACCCTTAACCCTGCACTCTTCTCTATGACAATCTAAGGAGTGCAGTATTTCCAGTAAGCTCTGGATCACCTGGGTTTTTTTCAATACTTTCACTGCACTAAGAATTTCACTACAGTACCAAAGAAAGAAGTCTCACAAGAGCCTCACAAAGGAATACATTTTTGCAAAGATTTCCTGAGTAAAAGATACTTAAAATTGATCCCAGTATGCTGGAACGTCTCCATTCCTTTCTGCCATCCTCCTTTCCTGTTTGCAGGCTTTCCCATAGACTGGTCCCTTGTTTTCCTTACAAGATCTCTCTCTCACACACACGACAGTCTGAGACCAGTGTGACTTGAGTAGGAGACTCTCAGATGCCTTCTGACCCTGAGGTTCTCTCATCTATGACTATGAAATGTTCCATTAGAATTAACCATAGCAAGTCTCCAGTCCCTTTAGCTTTTCCTTTTTAAAACCTAAAATTAAACTTAAACTCATGAGGCAAAAATAAATCATGTGTTCATTTTTTGCAAATTGTCATTCCCTTGGAGTCCAAATGAGAGGACTCATTTGCACTCTAGGAATGAATAATAATAGCTTATAATGACATGATAATAAGCTGATGGGATCTGGGGCTCAGAATACATCAAGGTTTGTGAAACAGGGGTCAGCAATCCTAATAGGTGGAAGGCAGAGGATCTAATGAGAAATACAATGATTTCTGTCTTGCCTTTCCATTAATTTGTGGTTTGCTGTCTGTGATATTGATTTATCATGAGGTTTAAGAAATCTCTTCCAGATACATGCTCTCTTATCTCTTGATTTGGAGATCAGTTAGATGTTACAAAGACCAAGAAGAATGAACTGCAGCGCACTGCAAGTCGCTCAGTCGTGTCCAACTCTTTGCGACCCCGTGGACCATACAGTCCATGGAATTCTCCAGGCCAAAATACTGGAGTGGGTAACTTTTCCCTTCTCCAGGGGATCTTGCCAACCCAGGATTCTAACCCAGGTCTCCTGCATTGCAGGTGGATTCTTTCCCAGCTGAGCCACAAGGGAAGCCCAAGAATACTGGAGTGGTAGCCTATCCCTTCTCCAGCAGACCTCCCCAACCCAGGAATCAAACTGGGGTGTCCTGCATTGCAGGCAGTTCCCTGAGCTATCAGGGAACCTTACTGCATCTGAAATGTGTGAAGACCTAAACAAATATTCAGTTTATTTTGTCTATTTGAATGAGTACACTAAGCCTAAGAGATTAATAATTGTTGTTGGAAGGGTTGTATGGGGACACTCAGCAAATTATAGTAAATCCCTATCAGCTTAAAGCATTTCCTGAACCAAATTCTGAGTAGTACAGTAGATACATTTCATATTTAAGAAGTTGATGATATCATCTCATCTTCCCAAATTCTTACATAAAAAAGAATAGGTCACTCTTTCATCAATAAATTGGAATATTTTAAAGATAGCCATGTCCAGAAAAACAAAACAAAAAATTCTTAAATCATGTGGCCCCTTTTTTGAAAAAAGAGAAAATTAACTTGAAAGCAAATGTTAACATTTTAAATAACCAGTTAGAAACTGGTTAGCTGTTTGGTTGAAAATTACCTGTTTGGTTAAAACAAGTTGTATGTTCTATAAAACAATAATTGATTTCATTATATCTTTGAGAAAAAAAAATTTTCAGAAGTGGTTCCTTGGTGCTTAGAGTTGAATATTAAGTAAATAAGTTGAAGGGGAAAAAAATAGCCTAAAATTCACAGAACTGTGCAGCACTAAATCAAAATTTGGGCTTTCCTGGTGGCATCAGACAGTAAAGAATCTGCTTGCAATGCAGGAGACTCAGGTTCCATCCCTGATTCAGGAAGATGCCCTGGCGAAGGGAAAGGTTACCCACTCTAGTATTCTTGCCTGGAGAACTTCATGGACAGAGGAAGCTGGCGGGCTGCAGTACATGGAGACATAAAGTGCTGGACATGACTGAATGACTAATACACACAGCACATATCAAAATTTACTGCATTTTTAATTGTTCCAATTACTAGCAAGTTTTTATTTTTAGTTATTCCCAATGAAATTAGTTAAGACAGTAAATAATAGTGTATTTGTAGCAAGTGTTTCAAAGTTAATGAGAATTATTAAAGATAATTTTTATCACATGCCTTCTCTACAAAACCAGGAGATTTATGACTAAATAGGGACATTACCCACAGTTTAGCTG
Source organism: Bos indicus (assembly GCF_029378745.1). Taxonomy (NCBI): domain Eukaryota; kingdom Metazoa; phylum Chordata; class Mammalia; order Artiodactyla; family Bovidae; genus Bos; species Bos indicus. Next base: position 36,027,175 of record NC_091765.1, read on the forward strand.
CCAGGAAGAATTATATGTGCTAATTAACAAAAGACCTTGGAGGAAAGTGGTCTCATTTACAATCTTAATAAAAAGAAGAGAAGATACCACAGAGGAAAAGATAAACAGATTATCCTATGAACTATTATTTCTTTATTATAAAATATATCATAAATAAAGAGGAAAAACTAATAAAATGTATTCAGGAAAAGATGAAATTGATAAGAAACATAAGGAAAAATTAGGAAACAAATGAAAAAAGAGATAGAAAATGAAAATTTTGGAAGCATGTTATACTTAATGAGTGCAAAATAAAAATAAGGTAATTATCTATGCTGGTAATGTGTATATAGAAACTGATAAATATTTTAGAAGTCATTTTTACTATGTATTCCAAAAAGTATATCAATGATAGTATCCTTTGATACAGTAATCTCATCTGCAGTAATCTCATTTTCCTAAGGATAATCTAAAGGAAAGATTATCTATATTCATTGCAAATTTATTTATGGTAGCAAACAAAAAACTATATATTTATCAATAGGAAATAATTAACTACATTTTGGCCTATCAACTTGATGGAATAGTATTGGGCAATAATTCAAATGCTATTTATAAAGATTCTATTCAGTTCAGTTCAGTCACTCAGCCATGTCTGACTCTTTGTGACCCCATGGACTGCAACACACTAGGATTCCCTGTCCATCACCAACTCCCAGAGCTTACTCAAACTCATGTCCATAAAGTCATAATGCCATCCAACCATCTCATCCTCTGTTGTCCCCTTCTCCTCCTGCCTTCAATCTTTCCCAGCATCAGGGTCTTTTCCAATGAATCAGTTCTTTGCATCAGGTGGCCAAAATATTGGAGTTTCAGCTTCACCATCAGTCCTTCCAATGAATATTCAGGAATGATTTCCTTTAGGATTGACTGGTTTGATCTCCCTGTAGTCCAAGGGACTCTCAAAAATCTTCTGCAACACCACAATTCAAAATCATCAATTCTTTGGTGCTCAGCTTTCTTTATGCTGCTGCTGCTAAGTCGCGTCAGTCGTGTCTGACTCTTCACGACCCCATGGACTGTAGCCCACCAGGCTCCTCCGTCCATGGGATTCTCTAGACAAGACTACTGGAGTGGGTTGCCATTGCCTTCTCTGCAGCTTTCTTTATAGTCCAACTCTAGCTACATATCGTAAATATTAAGTGCAAATAGCTATTGAAAAAACTGCATAGATGTAGAGAATAGAGAAAAATGTGGAAAAGGAAAAAAAGCTTTGAGAGAAAATATTGCTAATTTTGAACCTAATTTTTATACACATTTTGTTATAACTTATTTGGGGAGAGAAATAGAGTAAAAGATTTCTCAGGGTTCTATTGGAATTCAATAATCTCAAGATAGTTAAACATAGCTCTTCAAGTTAAATCTATTTTGCCATTTATTTCAGAAACCATATCCTTAAATTACATGTGTGCTATGGAATTACATTCAATACAATATCTGGTCAGTGCTATCAATTCAGGTATGGAAGGTTTGATGAGATATTTCACTGAATTAATTGGCAATGTTTTGGATTCTAAAACAAGAGACTGAAGTTCAGTGCAGGCTGATGACAACAGAAAAGGCAATATAGACAGAACCAGGAATGTTCTAACTAGAAATCATTTCAAGGTGCTTAGAGAGGAGAAAGTGAAAGAGACACAAGACCTCCCCTCAATATCCTTTATAATTTTATCCTGTATATATAACATCCTTTACAATTTTACCTGTATGATTATGTTAAAAATTGCTTCATGGACTTCATGAGAACGCTCAATCTGCCTGCACAAATCCTTTGGTTGCTTTCATAAAGACCTAAGTTAATGATTTGTCTCTCTGCTGCTGCTGCTGCTAAGTCACTTTAGTCGTGTCCGACTCTGTGCGACCCCATAGAGGGCAGCCCACTGGGCTCCCCCGTCCCTGGGATTCTCCAGGCAAGAACACTGGAGTGGGTCGCCAATTCCTTTTCCAATGCATGAAAGTGAAAAGTGAAAAATGAAAGTGAAGTCGCTCAGTCGTGTCCGACTCTTCACGACCCCATGGACTGCAGCCTACCAGGCTCCTCCGTCCATGGGATTTTCCAGGCAAGAGTACTGGAGTGGGGTGCCACTGCCTTCTCCCATTTGTCTCTCTAGATATATATAAATATACATAAACCAAGCATTAGATCAGAGAGTCAAAAGCTAAGGACCTGGAGGCTAAAACTGACTTACAGATTTATGTTCAGGTAGACACAATGTTGACAAAGGTTTGAGTTGGAGTGTAGTATGGTAGAACAAATAGTCTGGACCAATTCAAATATTTTTTGTCATTTGTCTGGATCCCAGAGGCATTTGAGCTTACACAGTTGACACCTTATCAATAATGCCAACATCATCAAGTTAGAATATTTTTGCCTTACAATTAAGGGTGACTGAGAGCTACTTTTCTCGGTAGGAGGTAGAAAAGAGGATGAGGGCCTCCCAGCTGCTTTCTCAGGAGAAGACCATGGCAACCCACTCCAGTACTCTTGCCTGGAAAATCCCATGGACGGAGGAGCCTGGTAGGCTGCAGTGCATGGGGTCGCAAAGAGTCGGACACGACTGAGCGACTTCATTTTCACTTTTCACTTTCATGCATTGAAAAAGGAAATGGCAACCCACTCCAGTGGTCTTGCCTGGAGAATCCCAGGGACGGGGGAGCCTGGTGGGCTGCTGTCTATGGGGTTGCACAGAGTTGGACATGACTGAAGCGACTTAGCAACAGCAGCAGCAGCAGCTGCTTTCTCAACTTACCAGAGGCTGACTGATTCCAACCTTGCACTGATTGTTTGACCCCAAGACAACAGCTCCAAAAAGGGAACAAAGAGCAGGATTGAGGTCATGCCACTTCCCAAACTTCAGCAACCTCAATGCTTTCAGGAAATCAACATCAGTAGCTACAGCCCCATGCCTTGATGGTAAAATTGAGCAGGGGCCTATTCATAAAGACTTTTTAGTCCACATTCATTTTCCCACTAGTTTTGGATCCAAACATATGTATCTAATGCAGGTGTCAACTGTGTAACCTCAAATGCCTCTGAGAAAGCAGTTGGGAGGCCCTTATCCTCTTTCTCTGCCTCCAACCGAGAGAAGCAGCTCTCAACCACCCTTAATTGACTGCACAGCAAAAATATTCTAACATGATGATGTGGCATTATTGATAGTACAGGGAGAATCTTTTACTGTATTAAAAAAAAATGCAATGATTGGAACATATTGCAATTAGCCATAAATTTCATTTAATATCTTTCACCTAAGAATCTCAGAGGTTAATAGTTATTAGATGGTTAACCTTTACTGAATGAGGTATTTTTATTCTTACAGCCTACAAACTACATATAAAAAAATTGCTGGAATTTTTTAAGATGTGAAAAAAAAAAAGAAAAATAGAAATAAAATACATTGTTCTTTCAGGGGCTTTAAATCCATCCAATAGGAAGAAACATTGCATTTAATTGATAAAGTTGAGCATAGTCTATGAAAAAACACTTTTTTTTCTGCTAGCATTTTTTTTCACAACTAAGATTCAAGTAATACATGATCACCGCTTCTGTGTAATAAAGAACATTTGCTACTCAGGCATCTTTAACTTTTTGGCGACATCTGCTGTACAAATGGGAAAATGCTGCGGAATCATTCTGAACCCAGAGATAGTCTAGAAATTATTTTATTTTTAACTTAAACACTACAGCCTTTTTTATTCTTTCCTTCAGTATAAGCAGGCCTCTTTTTTAAAATTTAATATATTTAAGTAATTTCCCTATCTATTATTGCATGCATGCAAGTGTGTGCTCAGTCATGTCCAACTCTTTGTGACCCCCATGGACTATAGCCTGCCAGGCTCCTCTGTCATGGGATTTTTTCCAGCAAGAATACTGAAATGGGTTGCCATTTCCTCCTCCAGGGGATCTTCCCGACCCAGGGATCAAACTTGAGTCTTCTGCATTGGCAGGCAGATTCTTTACCACTGAACCACCTGGGAATCCTGTATTACTGCATGAAAGTGAAAGTGAAGTCGCTCAGTCATGCCTGACTCTTTGCGACCCCATGCACTGTAGCCTACCAGGCTCCTCTATCCATGAGATTCTCCAGGCAAGAATACTGGAGTGGGTTGCCATTTCCTTCTCCGGGGATCTTCCCGACCCAGGAATTGAACCGGGGTCTCCCGCATTGCAGACAGACACTTTAACCTCTGAGCCACCACATAGAAACATAGATATATCATTCTGTGCTGACAAATCCCAACTTAATTCTCTGGTAGATTGTTTAAAAATATCAATTTAAAGATTTTGCTAAACTTCTGTTTAAATATTAGGAAAAATATTAAAGTGAATATTTAAAAGCCTTCTCTTATTTCTAAGGGCTCAATTAAATATCATTATTTAAATGTCATGTATTTAATTAAATAATGTATTATTCAAATAACTCCTGGTGGCTCAGCAATTAAAGAATCTGCCTGCGATGCAGGAAATGTGGGTTCAATCTCTGGGTCTGGAAGATTTTCTTTTCTGTTTTGGAGAAGAAAATGGCAACCCACTCCAGTATTCTTTCCTGGAAAATCCCATGGACACCAGAGCCCAGCAGGCTACAGGCCATGGGGTTGCAAAAGAGTCAGACATGACTTAGCAACTAAAACCACCACCCAATATTTACAGTAGAACTTGACTTTTAAAGGAAATAAAAATTCTAAATCTGTCAACTTGACTTGTCATTTCTCTGGCTATAAAAATAGAAGACTTATCTGGTATGTATAGCATCATTTACACTCCTAAATTAAGCACAACCTATTCACAACAGGTGGGTTGCAAGACTCAAACTATATCACAGCTCATGATTATAACCAGGATATTCTTTCGGAGGTATTTGGTAATTCAACAGCAAAGTAAATAATTTTTTATTGAGTATATATTATAGTAATATACTAGATGCTTTCACCAATGTAACATGTGAGGAAATGGTATGCTGTGCCATGCTCAGTCAATTCAGTTGTATCTGACTCTTTGCAACTCCATGGGCTATAGCCCATCAGGCTCCTCTGTCCATGGGATTCTCCAGGAAAGAATACTGGAATGGGTTACCATGCCCTCTTCCAGGGGATCTTCCACACCCAGAGATCAAACCCGCATCTTCTGCATTGCAGGTGGATTCTTTACCACTGAGCCACCAGGGAAGCCAATGAAATGGTACAGCTCCCAAAGAAAACCTCAAAATACGGGAGCCCCGTGTTCCATAGAAGGAGCTATTCTCACCCACTCTGGTAAGCAATGAGAAGATATGTCTCTCATTGGCTATGGTTCTCCAGGTCATAAAAAAAAAGAAAATACTATTTTTTCAACCTGCTTATTGTATTCCAGTATACAGATACCTATTTAAAGTTGGTTATAGTATAAAAACTAGATATGATAGAAGTAAACAAGCCTAGAGTTTCACATAATTTTCTATGAACAGATTTACATTATTGAGCAATTCCTTCCCCATTGTGATTTCCTCTCCAGTTCTCAGTATCTTTTTTAAAATTAATGACCTCAAGGCCCAATAATCTGCATGAAAAAATAACCCATTTTGATTAATCATTTTAATTATGCTATTATCTTTATAATTATACTAATTTAATAATCACATATTAAAGTATGAGTTAATTATCCTGCATGTATTTATTGGCAAGGCTGGCTCACCCTGTGAAAAATAAAATACAGACTATTCCTCAAGAGATCATAGCCTGGAAAAGGGATGCATCAACATTCAATCAGAGGGCCCTAAGTGACCAAATGAGGTCTATAGTAATGAGATTAGGATTGGCTCAGACAGCAAAAAATCTGCCTACAATGCAGGAGACCCAGGTTCGATACCCTGGAGAAGGGAATGGCAACCCACTCCAGTATTCTTGCCTGGAGAATTCTGTGAAGAGAGAAACCTGGCAGGATACTGTCCACGGGGTCGCAAAGAGTTGGACATGGTTGAGCTACTAACACTTTCACTTTCACTTCACTTCACAAGTACTTCCAGCTGAAGGAATCAGGGGGAGATATATAGACAAAGTGATCCATGTGATCAAATAAGAGGAGTATGTGCATTTTCCGAGTGCTGGTGTGGATGGTCTAAGGAGGAATTCAAGAGCCTGGACCATCATCATTGGGACAGGAAGGGCTAGACAAAGGTCTGACAATGAGCAGCCCTGGATGTCTACTCATTGAATATACATTGGCTGATAAAGGAATAACAAGAAACAGAGGCTGAGACAACTCACAAATGACCCTGACTTGAAAACTAAAAAGTTTGAGATATTTACCAGGAATGCTGAGTGCCTTACCCTAGTGCTCTAGATCATGGAAGAGAAATATCTTCAACTCCTGAGTTTCAAGCCAATTTCCTTTTAGTTGCATCTCAATGCTATTGTGCCAGGCTGGGTTTTCCCCAGCTTCATTCTTCTTATACTTTTAAATTCTTTCTGATCTAAGACTATGGCTTTTTGGCAAGTTGCCATAGATCTTCCACACAGATTAGTCTATACTTTCCATTCTGAAAAAATCGTTGTTTCCCCCACTTCCTCTTAAAATGACAAATTACAATCACCATCTTTCCCTGGGAAATTACTTTTATGCTATAAATTTTTAAATATTTTAGATTTCCCTCTCCAAATACATTTTATCATAGTCAGCCCTAGAATGTCCCTTACCACATCTGGTAAGTAAAAGCATGGTCCAGGAACATACCATCATCTCCTCTGACCACAGAAGGTAGGAAAGTAATAGCCTAGAAAAAGGCAGAGATACAGGAGGAAACCTCACCCAATTAGTTGCCTTCATCCACCTTCCAAAAAAAAAAAACAAAAACAAAACCTTGCTTTACTTTATCTTAAAGTCTGAAATTTTCTGACCTGTCAATTAAACAGCATGTTTGAAATGCCTAATATATAAGTACAAATATATTCAGAGATAATTAAATTCAGTTGACAACTCAACTGCAAATCATAAATACATACACATTGAGATTCTGCCTAGAATTTTATTTTCATCCTAATTCTAGAAGTAACAAAACATTTTTCTACTACATCAAGTTTGAGGTTCTCAACTCTACCCTAGTCAAGTAAGATTTTGAGTTTCCAGTCCATGAATGAGTTCATAGTTTCTTTTTAATCAATTACCACTTTCTACTAACCTCAGCATATTGGTAAAATTAAAACATCATCCTTTCTTTTCTCTAGTGGCTCAAATGGTAAAGAATCCACTTGCAGTGTGGTAGACCTCAGTTCTACCCCTGGATTGGGAATATCCCCTGAGAAGAGAACGGCTACCCACTCCAATATTCTGGCCTGGAGAATTCCATGGACAGAGGATCCTGGCAGGCTACAGTCCATGGGGTCGCAAAGAGTCAGACTAACTGAGTGACTTTCACTCACTAACCTCAGCATATTGGTAAAATTAAAACATCTTTATTTTTCATTTGTAGTATATTTTTAATGTGTTTGTAGGAGGTGGTGAGTTCTGCATCCTTCTATTCTGCCATCTTGATTCTAGTCTGGTCACACATAGATTATGTGTTTAAATCGATATAATGCAATCAAATCTTTTAATGTTTAGATAATGAATATGAAGTTTTAAAATTTTTATCTCAGATTATACAGATATGTAGTTTTTATTTAAAAAATTTTGTAGAGTTTTGAGAACAATATGAAAAAGATATATAGATTTTACTCTCAAAGGTGGCCTAATCTGGATGAAGTACATGGTCTTTCTTAAATCATCACACTGAGGTGCAGCTGCTCTGTCAGTACATGGCAGTCCTGACAGCCTTATTTAAGGAACAATCATGCCTGTGGGGAAAACCAGTTTAGTGCATGTGTATGCTTATAGAGAATATAATTTGACTGTAGAGAGAACTGTGGCTTCCTGTAGCCATTTCATCTACTTACCACAGATTTCATTTTGATATTTGGCAAAACTAATACAATTATGTAAAGTTTAAAAATAAAATAAAATTAAAAATAAAATTAAATTTTAAAAAATAAGTAAATAAAATATATACCTACATATTGAACAATTCTCACTGAAAACTAACTGGAGACAAGCAAAAAGAATCCTGTACAGTCAAGGCTATAAGAAAGATCCACACAGAATCAGGTAGGAAGGGAAGAGAAATGATCAGGTCGGAACCTGGCCCCCGGCGAAGGGACAAACTCAGAGGAAGAGATCACACAGGTGGAGATCTGCCCCGGGGGGTGAGAAGTTCAAGCCACATACTGGGTGCCCCAATCCTGGGTTCCCCCAACTGCCCTCTTGGCTGGTTGGGGGGCTGGTGGGACTAACAGGAGAGCTGAGGGAAGCCTGGACTCAGCTCATGAGATGCACATAAATGCTTTCTTTCTCCTAAAGCAGGGCAGAGAGGGCAGATTGAAACCATGAAGGTGGCTGAGTGATTTTCCAGGACCACCACAGGGTATGCCCCAACCTGAGCCAAGCAAATGCTCCAGCACTGCTTGTCTCATGTTGCAGCTCCACATGACAGCAAGGGCTGCCACAGAGAGGAAAAATCTTACTTCTGAAACACTAAAGAGGCTCATACCCTATGTGAGGTCTGAACAGGGAGGCGGGCAGCCATTACTGCTGTTGCTTAGGGAGAGCATCAGAGGCAGAATGGATCTCGAACAGCAGCCAGACCACCACAGCCCGTGCACCAACCCCCACTGAATACCCACACCAGCCCCTCTTGCTCCAGCACTGCTCTGGGGCAGAGGTGCTAGAGGAAGAGCACACACGTAAATGAAGCTGAATCAGCTCGGTCCTGAACCAAGGGCTTCTTCTCTAGCAACTTAGGACCTGATTCTGGCCCCACTGGGGTAGTGATGGCCACTGAACAGAGAGGAAGCCCTGTCTCATTCCTGGCTCAGGCCTCAGCCCCTCATCCTACCACGGTGACAGCTGCCAGCATACCTGAGGAAGGAAGTGACTTGTGTTCACAGCAAATCCAGCTCTCTCACCAAAGTCACTGGGCACATGCAGATTCTACAGGAATGCTCTGACATAAGGACACCTTATCAACATCGACATAGGTAACCGCTTCACCTCACTTCATAGAGACAGAAAGAAAAGTCAAATGAAGAGACAGAGGAATTTGTCTCAATGGAAAGCACAAGAGACCCTCTTGGGAAAAAACTAATAAAAAAGAAACAATTCACCAGATAGAGTTCAAAGCATTAGTAATGAGAATGCTAACTGAATTAGGGGCAAGAATAGATGAACATACTGAGATTTTTAACAAGAGACTAGAAAATTTAATATAGAACCAGTTAGAACTGTTTTAGAGCTCTTTGCAACAATTTTTGAGTGTGGAGTTTCACCTGTCTTCTAGTTTTATTGAGGAAAAAATTTGTGTTTAATTTTATCTTTCTTATGTACTTCTTATGATTTCTTAGAGAAGGAGAAATAATACTATATGCTTCCAATTTTAAACTGAAAGTCCTTTTTAAAAAAATTTTATTCAACTCAATGTATTTCTATAAATCAAGTCAAATCCTTTGTAGAATGACAATATAAATGTATAAACACAATTATTTTGATATATAGTTACAAGGTTTTTTTTAAAACAACACTCAGTTTCCTTTGATCAAAATACAGGTTGATTTTTTTTTCAATTATCTGTCTTAAGGCTTTGTCCTTTTAAAATTAAGTTGCACTACAACAATGTAGATTTATGCATGAACTTTTGTATCAATTTCAAAAAGTTCAGAGAACTCATCAGGACTCCTAATGCTTGCATGACCTATTTTGAGATTAAGAAGGAAGCTGAATGTGAGAGTCTTATATTCACAATACAAAATCATTTAGGATAAAGAAGAAAAACTTGCCTTTGATGTTACCACCAAAGCGTGGAAATTAAAATACCAAACAAGATAGGAATTATTTTAATAAACATCACAAATATTATATAAATGGTTATTTATTTTTAAATAATCATGGTATATATGATTCAACCTAAAATATTACTATTTCCAAACAGGAATATGAATGTGCTCAGCAAGTATATACTCAATACAGTTTTAAACAGATGATTGACTTACATTTAAAATCTTTGGTTAATGTAGCAAGTCAATTGCAATTAAATTTCTTCATAGATAAAAGCTTAGCCAGATTATACAGACTGTACAGTAATGTCATGGAAAATAAAAATTAGATACAAAATGTTAAACGATGTTAAAATGGCACTTCATCTGCTTTAGTTTGACATCAGGCCCAAAGGGAAAACAGAGCCACTGATGCTACCTGCCCTCCATTTCAAGCCATCTTGTGAAATGATGTATGCAGGGTATGCAAAGGAGGCAGTTCAAAATATTTTTGCATTTGTTGGTTTATTATCTAATATAGGGATATGTAAGTAGTCGGAAAAACCTAATAAATGAGATAATTTCTTTAGCACAAGTTATCCAAATACAGTGGCAGTTTACCTATCCCCTACTCTTGAGGTAGGGAGGAAAAGTGACTCTTCCTCACTTCAAAGCTACTGAATGAGTTAAACAAGGTACTGCTGGGCGAACTGAATGTTTGTCTACTAAAGTTTGGAGAGCGTAAACATCTGCTATTTGACTCCCACCTCAGAAATTCCAAAGGAAAAGTCTGAACCTGAGCCCACAGAGTAAAGACAGAAGTCTACGCTTTCCATAACTGGTAAGTCAGATGCAGATTTTGGAGAAAGGAGCCACACAAGGATCATTTAAGGGGAACATCATCTTCAAGAAGGTTTACTGTCAGGAACTAGGAGCCTTTAGCAGGAAGAGAGCAAAGATACGGTCCAAAGAAGAAGTAGCTGGGAGACCAAGGGAACATAGAGGACAACTACAGGAGGAACATTCCTCACAGCGTAAGAGCTGAGTTTGATGTGTTCATTCTCCTTCAAAGGGATAATACCTAAGAAACCCACAAAAATATTTTAGGAGAAAAAGAATGGACTTTGGGAAATCTGCCATACTGAGAGGGCACCAAACATCAAGTTACATCTGCCTCTGCCAGCTGGGTTTTTTTTTTTTCATGCCTCCTTTGCTTCCTCCAGAACCAACTCAGGATGTGACAGTTGGCAGCCTACTGGGGAAGTGATGTTGAGAAGGACTGGAACAAGGTGCGGAAGTGGCCACACTCTCTTCCTCTCCTCTGATACTTAATTTTATGTGTCAGTTTGGCTGGACTAAGGGATGCCCAGATAGCTGGTACACATTGTTTCAGGCTGTATCTGTGAGGTTGTTTCCAAAAGAGATTACTAGCATTTGAATCAAATTGAGTGAGGATCACCCTTACCAATGCAGGGGGCATCAACCATCTGTTGAAGGCCTGAATCACAGAGCAAAAAGTCAGAGGAGGGGCAAGAGGAGAAGGGGGTGATATAGGATGAGACGGTTGGATGGCATCACCGACTCAACAGACATGAGTTTCAGTAAACTCAGGGGTGGGGGCAGGGGGAAGGGACCGTGCGGTTAGGTCATTTCAGGTTCTCCCAATTTTACAGTTGTCAAGGTAACATTGATACTGAATCTTAGTTTCAGCCATACACCGCAATGTAAAAGCACCAGAGAAAAGACACTGTATATTTAGGGTCTAACCAATATTTTAGAATGTCTGGAATGTGGAGCACGGAAAGAGCAAGGTCTGAAGAGAGTGGAAAAATAAGCAGGGACCAGAATCATGAGTCTCAAATGCCCTGCTACAAAGCTTTTTCCTCTAAGGGCAAAGGGAAAGCATTAAAGATTCTTAAAAAGAGTAACATCATGAGATTTTATTTTTGTTTGGAAGTCTCTCTAGCTATAATTAAGTCAATGTGTGGGAGAAGGGCATGGCCAGAAGTTGGCAGACAAATTAGAAGGCTGTTGGAGTACCTAATAGAGTAAAATATACCAGAAGTACCAAAAATAATTTTAGGAATAGAAAGATATGGATGGATCTCAGATATTTAAGCAGAAGGAATAAGTAAGCTTTCTGGATTTAGAAATTAGATAAATGATATGTCTTTAACTATAGTTTTAAAAAATAGGCACAATTTTGAAATGGAAATGTTCTGTTCACAAAATGATGATAAATTAATCATACAGTAGGAAGATTAGAGTCATGTGTATATATTTAAATGGTAGGTTTTTCCACTTCCTGTGTTTAATTGTTAAAATAGAACACAGTAGACTCAATATCTAGGTAATATGAATCAATCAACAAACTTTCAACATACCCACTAAATATAAAGATAGTATTAAAGATAGTATTCTCAAAGAATTTTTACTAGTTGAGCATCTTGAGACCAAATTAAAAAAAAACACAAAACTGGTAGTACATTGTGGTATTTGCTAAGTAGAACTATATGCCAGGAAAATGGTAAAGACATTTAAATAAAAAATGTGAGACAAAATAAGTGATAAACAGTGAAGTTAATGCTTTCTCTAAAGTTTTTGCTTATGGGTACAATGTGCAATCTTCTTTTTGAGCATTCTTGAGATCAAAAGAGCGCCCCTCTTTAAACAAAAGATTAAACAAAAGACCCAATTAGTTGATATGTTTCCATCAATGCCTCCTCTTTCTTTTTACTTCATTCTGTAGGGCTGAAATCTATGCAAAATACAGAAAAGAATGAAAACAGGCTGACAGTGGTATCTTTAATTGCCTATGCCTTCCTTGCTGTTTTTCTTCAATACTGAGTTTTTTGGTGAACAAACTCACTTCTAGTCTACTTCTCCTGCTTTTCAAAAACAACCTTGTTGTATCCCTTTAATTATCAGCGACAGACTTCCTAAGTTTAAAAGGTTCAAAAAATATGTTTACTTTTGGATAGAACCTTAAAAACACAAATGATTAAAAAAGTCATCTTTTTACTTAGAAGTTCTGCTTCTAGAAATTTATGTTAGTGACACAGTGAAGAAATTATGATTATGTGTGCCTAGAATGGTGCTCTTTGAGTTTTTTATTTTTCTTTTGAACTTTTTATTTGTATTGGGGTAAGAGTGCCACAGAATTGATGCTTTCAAACTATAGTGCTGGAGAAGACTCTTGAGAGTCCTTTGGACTACAAGGAGATCAAACCAGTCAATCTTAAAGAAATCAACCCTGAATATTCATTGAAAGGACTGATGCTGAAGCTGAAGCTCCAGTAGTTTGGCCACCTGAAATGAAGAGCCAACTCACTGGAATAGACCCTGATGCTGGGAAAGATTGAAGGCAGGAGGAGAAGAGGGTGACAGAGGATGAGACGGTTGGATGGCATCACTGATGCATCACATGAATTTGAGCAAACCCCAGGAGATGGTGGGAGACAGGGAGGCCTGCCCTGCTGCAGTCCACGAGGTCACAAAAAGTTGGACAGAACTTGGTGAATGAACAATAGCCAATTTACAATTTTGTGATATTTTTGGGTGAATAGCAAAGGGAATCAGCCAAACATATATAAGGATCCATTCTCCCCCAAACTCCCCTCCAATCCAGGCTGCCACATAACATCGGGTTCTCTTTGAGTTTTAACAGTGGAAACATAGTCATCACCAATATTAATGTCAAAAATGGTTTGGTTATATAATAATAGCATAAGTATACAATAGAATATTATGCCATCATTAAAAACTTATAAAGTAAAACAAAGTATTATTAAAAAAATACTTAGACCATATATTATTACATTGAAAATCATCTAATAGGAGAGTATTATGACATGCATTCCTATCTATATGCATAAGGAATTCAGAAAGAAATTACCCAACAGGTTAATAGTAGTAATACTAAAGGATATGGTATTATATATTTCTTTCACTTCCTCTCTACTATCTGAAATTTTAGAATGACAATATGTTATTTGAAAAACAGAATATATTATGAAAGAACTTTCACTGTTGTCTTATGAGGTGCTTTCTAGACAACACTTCTTTAGACAGAGAAAATCATATAAGGCAATATGATATAAAAACTCCTTCTATGGTTGTATCTTGATTCCTACTACTGAATACCTCCCATCCCCCAGCAACTAGAATAAGAACAGATACACTTGCCATTTTTATGGGGTTTGTTTTTTGGCCAACTCATGACCACTTAAGGCTCATTTATCTAGCTTCGAATAATGACAAATTATACAAAGTTATCTTGCCATTTGAGAAAAACCATCAAATAAGGCTTTACTATTTTTATTAAAGTAAAACATTCTATCACCCAAATTCAAAATTAGAGAGTCATCTTTAATTTCTTCTTTGCTTATTACATCAAATCTCTAACAAAACTATCCATATTTTCCCTTTCATTTCTATTCTTTACAACAGGAGTCAGCAAACTGTTTCTATAAATGACTGGGTAGTAAATATCTTAGCACAACAGCATGTTTAGATCTTAAATACACTTTGCTAAGTGAAAGAAGCCAGACATAAAAAGGCTCATTTTGCACAATTCAATTTATACACCACTCTGGAAAAGGCAAAACTGAAGGGACAGAAAGCAGATTTGTGGATGCCAGTGATAAAGGGATAAAAAGAAGAGCTGAATATAAACAAGCAACACAAGGAATTTGGGGGCAGGAAGGAGAAAAACTTCCAGACAGAAATGTGGTGGTAAATACATAAGCCATTGCATTTGTCAAAACTCAAAGACCTCAGCATCAGAGTCAATTTTACTGCATGTTAACTTTCAAAAGTCAGACCAAACAAGATGTGGGGAGGAATGCAGGCTGTGACAAATCTAGTTGTATTTCAAAGAAATTACATAATTACAAAAAGTTGATGACCAAGTAATTTTAGTAAAGCGTTATTTTATTGTATACTTCAACATTAAACACACACAAAAAAATGTACATTAACACTATGCTTTAACTTAGGACTTGAGCAAACTTTTTCAATAAAGACTTGATAGTAAATATGTTAGGCTTTACAAGCAGTAGTCTCTGTCATAACAACTTAACCATGCAGTTGGAACACAATACATAAACAAATGACCACAGCTGTGTTTCAATAAAACTTTATTTATTAAACAGGTGCTCAGTTGGAGTTTGCATGTAAGCTGTACTTGGCCAGTCTCTGCTAAAGCTGGTAAATTGGGTCCTTGCAAGGGTTCAGTTCAGTTCAGTCACTCAGTCGTGTCCGACTCTTTGTGACCCCATGAATCACAGCATGCCAGGCCTCCCTGTCCATCACCAACTCTTGGAGTTCACTCAAACTCATGTCCATCGAGTCGGTGGTGCCATCCAGCCATCTCAATCTTTGTCGTCCCCTTCTCCTCCTTCCCCCAATCCCTCCCAGCATCAGACTCTTTTCCAGTGAGTCAACTCTTCACATGAGGTGGCCAAAGTATTGGAGTTTCAGCCTCAGGATCAGTCCTTCCAATGAACACCCAGGAATAGTCTCCTTTAGGATGGACTGGTTGGATCTCCTTGCAGTCCAATGGACTCACAAGAGTCTTCTCCAGCACCACAGTTCAAAAGCATCAATTCTTCAGTGTTCAGCTTTCTTCACAGTCCAACTCTCACATCCATACATGACCACTGGAAAAACCATAGCCTTGACTAGATGGACCTTTGTTGGCAAAGTAATGTCTCTGCTTTTGAATATGCTATCTAGTTTAGTCATAACTTTCCTTCCAAGGAGTAAGTGTCTTTAATTTCATGGCTGCAATCACCATCTTCAGGGATTTTGGAGCCCCCCAAAATAAAGTCTAACACTGTTTCCCCATCTATTTCCCATGAAGTGATGGGACCAGATGCCATGATCTTAGTGTTGTGAATGTTGAGCTTTAAGCCAACTTTTTCATTCTCCTCTTTCACTTTCATCAAGAGACTTTTCTTCTTCACTTTCTGTCATAAGGGTGGTGTCATCTGCATATCTGAGGTTATTGATATTTCTCCCGGCAATCCTGATTCCAGCTTGTGCTTCTTCCAGCCCAGCGTTTCTCATGATGTACTCTGCATATAAGTTAAATAAGCAGGGTGACAATATACAGCCTTCACATACTCCTTTTCCTATTTGGAACCAGTCTGTTGTTCCATGTCCAGTTCTAACTGTTGCTTCCTGACCTGCATATAGGTTTCTCAAGAGGCAGGTCAGGTGGTCTGATATTCCCATCTCTTGAAGAATTTTCCACACTTTATTGTGATCCACACAGTCAAAGGCTTTGGCATAGTCAATAAAGCAGAAATAGATGTTTTTCTGGAATTCTCTTCCTTTTTCAATGATCCAACAGATGTTGGCAATTTGATTTCTGGTTCCTCTGCCTTTTCTAAAATCTGCTTGAACATCTGGAAGTTCACGGTTCATGTATTGCTGAAGCCTGGCTTGGAGAATTTTGAGCATTACTTTACTAGCGTGTGAGATGAGTGCATTTGTGCAGTAGTTTGAGCATTCTTTGGCATTGCCTTTCTTTGGAATTGGAATGAAAACTGACCTTTTCCAGTCCTGCAGCCACTGCTGAGTTTTCCAAATTTGCTGGCATATTGAGTGCAGCACTTTCACAGCATCATCTTCCAGGATTTGAAATAACTCAACTGGAATTCCATCACTTCCACTAGCTTTGTTCATAGTGATTCTTTTTAAGGCCCACTTGACTTCACATTCCACGATGTCTGGCTCTAGGTGAGTGATCACACCATAGTAATTATCTTGGTCATGAAGATCTTTTTGGTACAGTTCTTCTGTGTATTCTTGCCACCTCTTCTTAATATCTTCTACTTCTGTTAGGACCATACCATTTCTGTCCTTTATTGAGCCCATCTTTGCATGAAATGTCCCCTTGGTATCTTGGTATTCCCTTGGTATTCCCTTGGTATCTTTAATTTTCTTGAAGAGATCTCTAGTCTTTTCCATTCTGTTGTTTTCCTCTATTTCTTTGCATTGATCACTGAGGAAGGCTTTCTTATCTCTCCTTGCTATTCTTTGGAACTCTGCATTCAGATGCTTATATCTTTTATTTTCTCCTTTGCTTTTTGCTTCTCTTCTTTTCACAGCTATTTGTAAGGCCTCCCCAGACAGCCATTTTGCTTTTTGCATTTCTTTTCCATGGCGATGGTCTTGATCTGTGTCTCCTGTACAGTGTCACGAACCTCAGTCCATAGTTCATCAGGCACTCTGTCTATCAGATCTAGTCCCTTAAATCTATTTCTCACTTCCACTGTATAATCATAAGGAATTTGATTTAGGTCTTACCTGAATGTGGTTTTCTTTACCTTCTTCAATTTAAGTCTGAATTTGGCAAGAAGGAGTCCATGATCTGAGCCACAGTCAGCTCCCAGTCTTGTTTTTGCTGACTGTATAGAGCTTCTCTATCTTTGGCTGCAAAGAATATAATCAATCTGATTTCGGTGTTGACCATCTGGTGATGTCCATGTGTAGAGTCTTCTCTCGTGTTGTTGGAAGAGGATGTTTGCTATGACCAGTGCATTCTTTTGGCAAAACTATATTATTCTTTGCCATGCTTCATTCTGTACTCCAAGGCCACATTTGCCTGTTACCCCAGGTGTTTCTTGACTTCCTACTTTAGCATTCCACTCCCCTGTAATGAAAAGGACATCTTTTATGGGTGTTAGTTCTAAAAGGTCTTGTAAGTCTTCATAGAACCATTCAACTTCAGCTTCTTCAGTGTTACTGGTTGGGGCATAGACTTGGATTACTGTGATATTGAATGGTTTGTCTTGGAAAGGAACAGATATCATTCTGTCGTTTTTGAGATTGCATCCAAGTACTGCATTTCAGACTCTTCTGTTGACCATAATGGCTACTCCATTTCTTCTAAGGGATTCCTGCCCACAGTAGTATATATAATGGTCATCTGAGTTAAATTCACCCATTCCAGTCCATTTTAGTTTGCTGATTCCTAGAATGTCAATGTTCACTCTTGCCATCTCCTGTTTGACCACTTCCAATTTTCCTTGATTCATGGACCTGACATTCCAGGTTCCTATGCAATATTGCTCTTTATAGCATCAGACCTTGCTTCTATCACCAGTCACATCCACAACTTGGTATTGTTTTTGCTTTGCCTCCATCCCTTCATTCTTTCTGGAGTTATTTCTCCACTGATCTCCAGTAGCTTATTGGGTACCTACCAACCTGGGGAGTTTCTCTTTCAGTATCCTATCATTTTGCCTTTTCATACTGTTCATGGGGTTCTCAAGCAAGAATACTGAAGTGGTTTGCCATTCCCTTCTCCAGTGGACCACATTCTGTCAGACCTCTCCACCTTGACCCGCCTGTCTTGGGTGGCCCCACACAGCATGGCTTAGTTTCATTGAGTTAGACAAGGCTGTGGTCCATGTAATTAGGTTGACTAGTTTTCTGTGAGTATGGTTTCAGTTTGTCTGCCCTCTGATGCCTCTTGCAACACCTACCATTTTACTTGGGTTTCTCTTACCTTGGACATGGGGTATCTCTTCACAGCTGCTCCAGCAAAGCACAGCCGCTGCTCCTTACCTTGGACGAGGGGTATCTTCTACAACTTAGCAACTCTGAAAGTACTTTATTTTTATACTAATGTTGAACTAATAAGTAAATATATTGTAGAAACTGAGATTTGGGTTTCTCACCATCAAAAGAAGAAGTTATAAATAAGGAAAGAGGAAATGCTAGAATGAATCATGTGGAACTGGATTGGACATGGGAGTAGTCAATGGATTCATGATTTTTTAATATCTACATATATAGATAGAATAGAGATATGTCTACAGGCATGAGTTAGGTAAATACACGTATTACCGAATTCTATTCATTTAGATGTACTAGAAGTGTCACCCCAGCAGCAATGACTGTGTTTTCTAGCTATCATTCTTTAATAAAAGGAACCAGGGCTCCTTATAAAATTGGTTGACACCAGGGCTGGGGCAGGGCAAACATTGGATTATCTTGGAACAGTTTCTGATGCCAGAAAGTAAGGAATTGATTAAAAGTAAATAATAAAAGATCACCCCTTAATGAAGGGGCATAAACAAAAAGCTCCCAAAGTCAATATGAGAACATTTTCAAAAATAAAATAAGTAACAAAGATACTGTATTATAACCCAAGAATGAAATAAACATCCACATGGATATAAACACCCCCAAAGTGAATAGATAAATAAATGGGGGAAAGAAACTAATCTTCTTTACAAAAGATTTACAATCAAAGATGTAGAAGGAATGAGGAGAATTACTATTTGAGTACCACACCAATAACTGTCTCAGACACAACAAGTTAAAACCTACCACACTGGTTCATAATACTTATGTAATTGAAATTATAGCTAAGATACTACCTTATAGGTAAGATATTTTTTCTAAGTGCAATCCATTTGCTATTTTGGGTTTAGGGTAGAAGAACATATGACAACTGTCTTTAGGGTCTGGTTCTGAAGAAATTAGATAGATACAGGGACTTAGATAACAGCCTGTTCCCCCTGGTGTAGATTAGTGGAGTACTCAGCCTCTGTGAGGAGCCCATTGTTTGACTTAACATCCACCTCAACCCAAAAGCAGTATCAACATTACCTCAAGGAGGCTCTCAGCTAGGTAAACCTAAATAAAACCCAGATCTCCATGTGCTACATCTATGGATCCAGAGTGTCCACGTAACCCAAGATAAAGAGTATGAGAGGACCAATAAGCTGACGAAGGCCTGGGGATCATGTGGAAATATTTCGGGATTTCAACACTGCAGGCAAATGACTGGGACCATTGACTTCAGATCAGGTGCCAGCACAATGTCTCAAAAACACCACACTGAAGTGGCCACATGCCAGTGGATACCAGCCAGGGGCTAGATAAGATTCCACACTTCATAGAAAACCAGCAAGGATTCACACAACGCTATATGCCTCCATAAGGTTCCCACAAGGTCACTTCATCCTCTTAAATACCCAGAAATTATCTAGAATTAGAGCAGGGGTGAGAAGATGAAAAATTAAAGACTGAAAACTTATACCAAAAAGCCTGAAACAAGTCAAAGAGGTTATTTATGCAGGAAGAGAGGGAGCGATCATTATATTCTAAA